>NC_140936.1:116732086-117989586 GCF_014529385.1 Adiantum capillus-veneris | reverse complement strand
GAGAGAGAAAGAGGGAGTCCTTACTCTCAGAGGGAGAGAGAGAGAGAGAGGGAGGGAGAAAGACAGACTCCGCTTGACACAGAGAAAAGCAATGGAGGAGACACCTCCCTTTGAGTTCCTGCAAACCCCACCAAAAAAAGGTGATCTCTCACTCTTTCTCTCTGTATTTCTAGCAGTTGGTGTGTGTGTGTGTGTGTGTGTGTGTGTGTGTGTGTGTGTGTGTGTTCTTCAACACACACACACCTCAATACCCATAGTTCCATAGACAAATACACAGACACATCCTCTCTCTCTCTCTCTCTCTCTCTCTCTCTCTCTCTCTCTCTCTCTCTCTCTCTCTCTCTCTCTCTTTGCATTTGTCCATTGGACTAAAGGCGCGCGAGGAAGGGAAAGTTCCTTTGGCTACTCTCTCCGCGCGCCGTTAGTAATGTTATTTCTCTGGCAGTTGTACTGAAGGCGCGCGGAGAGGTTTGCACAAGGCACATTTCCTTCCTCGCGCGCCTTTAGTCCTATAGACAAATGCAAAGTGAGAGAGAGAGAGAGAGAGAGAGAGAGAGAGAGAGAGAGAGAGAGAGAGAGAGAGAGAGAGAGACTAGGTGTGTTTCTGTTTTGGTGAGAGACAGATATATTTATTTATTTATTTATTTATATTTATAGATATATTTATATCTATAAGGGGAGAGAGAGAGAGATCATGATGGTTTGGTTTTGGCAGAATTGTCATGTTTGCTCATGGTTTTGACTTGTTATGTTTCTTGATGATTAGGATTAAGGTCCAGTAGGCAGAAGAGGCTGAAACCAGATCCAGGGCTTGTGCCAGGATTTCAAACCTTGCAGGCTCAGTTGCTTAATGTATCTGCCAAAAGAACTGTTGACTTTTGTCAGGACATATCTGAGGAAAAGTTTCTTGGTGAAGACCAATCAGAGAGGTCACCAGGGCAAGAAGATTCCTCACCCGACAAGGGTGTGGTGCCCTGTAAGGTACATCTCAAGAAAAATACCAGAAAGAGAAATATAGACTTCTCCGATGATGCAGATGTGCTAGAAAGTACAAAATGTAAAGAAAAGGAGGATGTAACTTCTCTGGAAGACCCAGCTGCAACTGATGAGAGGCTGTTTGATTTTGCAGCATCTTGTGGTGCTGGGGACAAGTATGATCTAATTCATTCTATGTTTAATCCAAAGTTTGACATTGAAGACCTATTAGCTCAGCACAGTAATTTCTTGCAGTCCTACAGAGATAAGTTTGAGGTGATGGTGCAGGTAGGAAGGGTTGTTCTGCCTACTATGACTCTTGTGCATTTAAATGACTGTGGTGGAAAGGGACAGGGAGTGAAGAAGTATAGGGAATTACCACCCTCTTGCCGACATTCAGTCTGCCCTTTGCACCAAAAAGAATGCAAACTCATTCAGGAAGCCTTTGGCTTTATGATTTACCTCAACAGCCTGTTTGGATTCCTCATGCAGAATCCTGATGAGGTGCTAGAGGAGCAGGATGCAGCACCAGAAGAGGAATGCGAGGAGACAACTCATATGCAAGAAGTCGAGGAGGTTGAAGACACAGTCGACCTTGAGGTTGAGGCAATTGAAGTACAAAGAAGTAAGATGCTCTCTGTGAAAACCACAGAAATCAAACTTCCATTGGATGTCAGTAACTTCACTGAGAAGCATGCTCAGATGATGTTGCCAGCTGTGCCTGAGTTCAGGATTGGAGACAGGACCTATATCTTCTTACATGATGTGCAAAGTGTGTTTTATTTAAGGGAGGATTTCTCCCTGGCTATTATTTCCAGAGTCCAAGAGGAGAGGAGTGGATTTGTTTCAGAGGATAGTAGTGATGATGAGGCAATGGAAACATCCAGCAATCCAATGGAATGCCTTCGAAGATGCTTTGAGAAAGCTGAAAAATACAAGGAGACACTACCTGATGAAGCCACCTTCCAAGCAATAAGACAAAGCCTAAGACCATCGAAAAGTAACAAAGAAGTGGAGGATTGGTTTAACCATTCAGGTCAGGGGTCAACTACATCTGTAGACCTGTGGCAAGAAAACCTCTTTCTGCAGGATGAGAGCTTCATGGTATCTCTCTCTCTCTCTCTCTCTCTCTCTCTCTCTCTCTTTGTTTGTGTCATTTCTGACATTGTATGTGCAGTCTTGGATTGCTGACAAGGATGACTTCCTTCGGCGCCGGACAAGAGAGTATCGAGGAAGGGATGCGGCCCTAGCACAGTACCTTTCAAAGCTCTGCGAGTCACCGATAGTAGTTTTTCACAATTCCATGTCACAAGAGGGTTCAATAGCAACTTACACATTCAAGACACTATCACGCTTCTTGGGTGGACCGGTGCTGCCCAAAAGTGCAGATAAAGTCATTCTTGTTGACAAAGTGTTTGCTAGAGATTGTTTTGGTTACTGCCCAGGCTATACAGGTGGTCGGGCAGCGTATTACTACACGTACACAGCAATGGCACTAGCTCTTGGTAGACAAAACCCAGATGAACTTTTAGAGTATGGCAAACATCTCATGATTCGTTACAAGGGTGACGTGCCAAAAAACAAAATTGAACCTGCAAAATCTTGATACACTTCAAGTAGCAATTGTATAAGATCATGTATTACATAAATTTTTTACAATGCCATCCACTCAGAGTATCTTTCTCCACTTGTGATTCACATACACCATTGTCTCTCTCCACCTTCGTTGACTTTCACGAGCTCCGGAGTTGTTGTATGCCATTGATCTTTTAGCTTTTTGTTGTTGTAAATGTCTGATGGCTTGTGCTGTTGCTGAATTTGCCAAGACTTCTTTTGCCTGCATTCGATGAATGATTCTACGATAGAACCATTCAAATAGTTCTCTCAAACTGTTAGCCTTGATTCGAGAGCCACCATGTCGTGTGTGCCTGAAATAAGCATTTCTCGCCATGTAATGAGACTTTTCCATCCCTTGGGTATTCCATATTGCCGGGTTCCCATACTTCTGTATAAAATATGGCAAATGATTGAAGATGATGTGCTGGATATGAAAACAGATTAGTTAGAATGTTTTACACTCACATATTTGCACATAAGAGAGAAAGAAATACATGATAATACCATGTAGTGAGTAATCTGGGTGTCTGTCCATGCTGTCTTGAATGATTTTTTCAGAAGGTTGAGATTTTCCTTGAACTTGTTCATATCACCTTGTGACCAGTCATCTTTGTCGCACATCAAAAATAGGATGTCTATTGATCGCCAAACCTCAGCCTTCGCGTTACGAGTAGTTGGTTCGTGGTCTTTGACTGCAATATGTAGCTTTTTCCAGCTCTGATACTCTACCTTGCTAACATAAGATGTGTTATATATTTTTCCATGTTTTGTTAGCTTTGGATCTCTTGTACCTTGGGGCTTAGATAAAAACCTCCGTGCCTTCACCCCACCGATGGATGGTTTGCATGGGACATCCTTCTCAGCAGTTGATCTCTTTTCATCCCGCTGGATTTTCACATTGCCACCATGAAGCCCCATATCCGACAGTACCATTTCTAAGCACTGCAAGGCTACTTGTCGTTCTGCAGAGTTCTTAATCTTCCAAGCAAACCCGATGTATAAGTAGACCAATTTCTCTACAATTCTACAAAGGGCATGCATTGTACAAATGTGAACATTCACAAGTGGTATTTTCAAAACTGGTCGAAAAGCAGGATCCTCAATGTGACGTGTTGGAGCTTTTCTCCACCACTTTGGGTTCATGACCTTTGCAGGCTCCATGCAGAACAAACACGGTGACTTTGCCATTGCACCCATTCCACAATTATACATGCACTTTAATGTTTTAAGGTCACCTGCAAGATGCCACTGAACTTGAAAGTCTCCCCTTCCATCTAGACGTAGTACCTCTCCCTGGTTAGTCTGTCGATCAATCAGCTCCGGAATATTAGTTCGATGGAACACCCAATATAGAATCTCATGATCTTCTTTCTTTACCTGCAACACAAAATAAATGAGACTTAAGTAGATCTGAATATTTGAGCTTACTTGAGAATATCGCTTACCTCAAACGCACCAAGCCACCATATGTTAGATTCTGATTGAATACTAAAATATAAAGGATCATCACTGGGACACTTTGAGAGGGCTCTATTCATTAAAGTAATAGTAACACGCTCTAGCTTTTTCTCTTTAACAAGCTCACACTCATCCAGTTTTAACACAAAATGTAATAGTCCACGTGACTCTTCAAATGTGATGTTGTAAAACTCCACCATTCTCTTCTGTAGTATCCGCAGGTCCATAAAAATATTGTTGAACTCATCATATGCCACAGTGTTGGCTCCATGGCCACTGTAAGTTGCTTTAATATGAAAGGGCTGTCCAAGATAGTCTCCCTGTGCCTCGTTAAGCTGAAGCCTCTCTTTCCAAACACTTGAGGCTGATGGTAGAAGTTTGGATTTTATACCCTTCCTAACAAAGATGGATGAGACAGACTTTTGGATAGCCGAATATCCTCTTTTGCTTACACCAAGTGAATCAAGTGTGCCTTGTATCTCTTTTGCAGGCACTGAGTTCTCTGAAATAAAGCGGTCCACTACATTTCTTTGTAGAACCTTAAACTTCTTGTCATGTACTATATCTGCTGCCAGGCTTCTACTTATAAGTGGCTTCAATCTCTTTCCTATATTGGCTTTGGGGTCAATGTTTTCCTTGTCAGGATAGATTGAGTCTCTACATGAAGACAATGCATAAGTAAATAACAGAAAATTTGCTTCACTAACACTATTTAGGCACATGAAAACAATGCATAACAAGAAAAAACAAAGAGATTACTTAACTAAGACAATGTAGCCAACCAAGAAGCATCACCTTAATGCTCGGATTCTTTTCTTGAGACCTCCTGATGCAACCTGCAATGTTTCAAGATTGCACAATTTCTTCTTTCGGATACGACCACCCAAGATGGTGTCCTTCATTTGACAACTTCGCACCTTTTCTTTCAGTTCTTGTACCTCTGTTTTATGTTGCAAAATGGTAACCTGATCTGTAGAATGTAAATGTGAAAGGCGAACAATCTCACATTGTTGAGATTGGAAAATGCTCTTGTAAGTTCCAGCTTCTCTTGTAAGTGATTTACAATAACCCAGAAGGCCGTTTTCTCCATCACCAGCAAAGGTCAATAAGCTTGTAGGATTGACAAACGGTGGAGACGCATTAGTTATTGGATTCTTAGGGTAGAGAGAGCCTCTCGTCCAGATATCTATGTGTTTAGCTCCTTGAGCTCTGAGCGTGTCTATGGAGGTGGGAGGTATATGTGTGTTTGTTTTACTGCGCTTAATCAATGGTTGGTACTCATTGTCCAAATCAATGTGAAGGTGATATTTGGCTCGTTTGTGGGTAACATTTGTGCCATTTGAGGAGTGCGCCATTAGCCAAATGTGCAGGTTTAATGGAAAGTGAATAGCGGCTGCGGATTTGTCCCTCCATGTTAGCCTCATTCCCTCCGTATTGACGTTGTTCATTCAATACAACTAAAAAGAGTATTATCCCTCAATCACTACGAACGAATGTTCAGAGGGGTAAGGAATCTACTTAAAGTACACTTTTTGAAGTTTTACTATGAAAGACCCAGCTCTTTTATTTGTCATTTTTTCTAGAGAGAGAGTGCAAAAAATACATTTTCTTAGAAGGCCCTCCAAATGACCTCCGAAATTTCCTAATGGAGAAGTTTTCATTGTCAGTTTTGGTGTCGTCTTTCCCCCCTTCCCCCCTTTCTTCTTTCCTCGTCTCCAGGGTGTGTGGTGTCGGTGTGTGTGAGCGTGTGCGCCCCCCGGGCGCCCTGTGTGTGTGAGAGAGAAAGAGAGAGAGGTGTTGAGTTGTGGAAGAGCTGAAAGCGGGCAAGATTGGTGTGGTAGCTATTCGAGGATTGTGCAGAGTGTTTGTGCGTTGGACGAAGCGCAGGTGAGGCCTTGCTACTGTGAGTTGCCTTTTTTGAAGGTGTTTTTGAGAGGACAGGGGTGTTGTGAATACCCTGAGCTATATAGGGGCCATTGCGTGTGTGTCGGGTGTGTTCCCTATTCCCCCTCTCCATCTTCTGGTGCCCCCACTGAGGAGCGCACTGATGCTCCTAGTTGAAGTCAAAGCGGTCATTTTGGTGATGCCAAAGGTGCGGCCTTTGAAGAGCAGGTGCTGCTAGAGAAGTAATGGCTTGGGTGGGATTTCCCATTTTCACTGGGGTCAAAGATGCAGGAACCTGGCTCCAAGACTATGGGTTGTTCGTGCTGGAAAGTGGTTTGTCGAGGGAAGAAGGTGCGGTGCAGGTGTTTCCTCTCCTGATTCATGGTAAAGCAAGGCTATGGTTCGATGGGCTGCCTAATGAGGAAAAGGTGGATCATGAAGCACTGGAAACGGCTTTTCGAAGCAAATATGTAGCAGATGCGCAGTTGGAGGAAGTAAAGAGAAGGCTGGACAATTTGAAGCAAGGCTTGGAAGCGGATTTTCAAGTGTTCCTATGGGAGTTTGAGGTGCTTTGGGGAAAGCTGATAAAGGTAACTGCTGCTGAGAATGTTGGGTTTTTAAAGTTGAGAAAATTCATGGATTGCCTACATGAGGAAGTGCGTGATAAGGTGGAGATGGATGGCTCGGTGTCATACGAAGAGGCTGTAGCTCTAGCGAGAGGGTGGACCAAAAAGATTCTCAAGAAGCGTGAAGCTAGGCAGGGTCTACAAGGCTCTGTGATGCCAAGACAGTGTGATGTGGTGGTGGCCAATCCAAGGATGTTGCAAAGAGAAGTGCATGTGCGAGAGGAATCGAGGGTTCTTTGGCTACAGAAAGACAAGGTGGTTCCTATGCCGAGGATGCTAGCTAGAGCGTCTCCAATTGTGGAAGATATGCAGGTGGTTCCCGATCAGGCAAAGGATCTGCCAAGTCAAGGTATGGCGGTTCAAGCTCCATCGAGTGGTGGTAAAGGTCAAAGAGTGCGGTCTGTAGATGGCATTGAAGCAATGAAGCTAGGGGAGATTCCTGAGCTTGAGACAGAGGAAGAGACTAGGTTGAGTGATAATAGCTCTATGGAAGTTGACACGAGTTGGGAGACCGAGTCCTCTCAGTCAATGTATGATGAGTTTGATCTCTTGCAAGTGGGTGGAGACACAGTGAATGTGTGCGAGGAGCAAGGAGTAGTGCAAACCGTTATGTTTGATGGAGATAAAGTGGAGGAGCCCGAGCCTACATACGATGATGAGCAGGTAAAGGTGATGTGCGGTGCCATGTTAATGGCCACGCTGATGAAAGTGGCACTAGAGTATGCCATGGTAGTGAAATACATGCAAAGTTTTGCCAAGAGGGATGAAGCAACCTTTCCTATGGGAGAAGATGAGGATAATGCGATAGAGAACGAGTTTCTCTCTTCCTTGATGGAGCATGATGCAATAGTAGAGGAGATGCTTGAAGGGCAGGTAATAGAAGCCGACAGGCAGGTGGTGTTGGTAGACCTTGAAGGGCCGATTGATGAGGGGAATCTTGATGATGTTGGGATTGAGTGCAATGCAGATGAGAAAGCAAGCATGGAGCCAATGAGAGAGGTGCTTCCTATGCTCCAAGTGCACTCTGTGGTGGTAGAAAATACGGATTCCCAGATTGTGTCCAATCTTTCTAAAGGGGTTTGTGAATGGTGGTTGAAAGGGATGCTGATAAAAGCGGATGTGCAGTGGGCTGTTGAGCAGGCACAGGATCTTCTAGACGAGGATCTAGCTTTACATGGATGGGAGGGCGAGTCAAATATGTTAGGTCTGTTTGGTACGAGTGATGATGCAAATATGGTGAGAGTGTTGGTTGAGCACAATAGTGCTCTATTTGATGTTCTTGGAGGTGCTTGGTTGCGAGTGGATAGTTTGTCAGGGAGTGCTTGGAGTGGTAGAAGCATGTTCATGACAGTTTGGCTATGTGCCCTGGTATGTCACTATACTCTAGCTATTACACGAGTGAAGCCAGAGTTGAATTGTCTCGTCAATGTGTGTGTCGCCGTAGTCAAGTGGCAAGGGAGGTGTGTGCCCCTCTGTGTGAAGCAGGTGATGGCCTTGTTGCGACCAAGAGCAGGCCATATGGATTTTGTACAGGTGTTTTTGTTTTGAAGGAGAAGTTTTCATTGTCGGTTTTGGCGTCGTCTTTCCCCCCTTCCCCCCTTTCTTCTTTGCTCGTCTTCAGGGTGTGCGGTGTCGGTGTGTGTGAGCGTGTGCGCCCCCCGGGCCCCCTGTGTGTGTGAGAGAGAAAGAGAGAGAGGTGTTGAGTTGTGGAAGAGCTGAAAGCGGGCGAGATCGGTGTGGTAGCTATCCGAGGATTGTGCAGAGTGTTTGTGCATTGGGCGAAGTGCAGGCAAGGCCC
Source organism: Adiantum capillus-veneris (assembly GCF_014529385.1). Lineage (NCBI taxonomy): Eukaryota > Viridiplantae > Streptophyta > Polypodiopsida > Polypodiales > Pteridaceae > Adiantum > Adiantum capillus-veneris. The sequence goes on along the minus strand of NC_140936.1, from coordinate 117,981,228 downwards.
TGCTAGTGTGAGTTGCCAGGACAGGGGTGCTGTGAATACCTTGAGCTATATAGGGGCCATTGCGTGTGTGTCGGGTGTGTTCCCCATTCCCCCTCTCCAACGCTAGTTGAAAATCTGGCTCACAACTTCATGGAAAGTTGCGCCAAGGTTTTCTTGCATTATTTCAGTACCTTCAAAAAGTCTGAAAACTGGTTATGCCTTTAGACACCTCTTAGTTGTGGTTACTCCTTTAAAGTACTCAAGTGAGTTATAAATTGAGTTACCATTTAGATACAAGTGGTTGCAAAAGGACAACAATGTTGAAAATCAAGATGTTTCTCTTGGTTTCATTGAACCTCCTCACTGCACCAAGTATCAGTCATATAGACAGTTGGCCCGCGTATGGGATGCCAACAAGGAAAACATCAGTGTTCTTACAAAGATACTACCACTTGTGTTTTCAAGGACGAAAATGCTTCTCCAAGGGGGGAGTAATGTCAGGACAAAGGCTAGAGGGAAGGCCCCGACCTAGGGGAGTCAAGGACTTAGGCCAAGGGCTGACGAACTGAAGGTGTGGACAAGGGATCCGTTTAGGGAAAAGGGCCATGGTATCTCCTATAATAGGTTGTCTAGGAGGAGGATCCAGGGTTTAGTCTCCCCTCGGCCTTTCAATTGCCCTAGGGACATAGGGTGAACTATATGTCAATGTAGAAGCTCTCAAAGAGCCTTTGGGCCCTTGAGATTACACATTGGTACCCTATGGCCCGAAGGTTAGGGCTATAGGATCTCACATCATAATAGAGAGGAACCTATGGACTTAAGGCTAGAGGATGACCTAGGGGTCAATGTAGAAGCTCTCAATGGAACATTCAAGGGCACCAACATATGCACTTTGGAAGACCTATGGGCCTAGGACCATAGGATCTCTATTTTCAATAGAGAGAAATATATGGCCCTTGAGCTTATGCATTGGCATCCTAAGGCCCTATATCCATAGGATCTCTCACTAGAACAGAGGGAGACAACCTATGGTCCTAAGCCCATAGGATCTCACATCATACTAAAGGGCACTCTATGGCCCTAGGGCCATAGGGTGGACTAGGTGTGAATGTAGAAGCTCTCAAAGAACCTTTGGGCCCTTGAGCTTATACATTGATACCCTATGTCCCTAAGGCCATAGTATCTCACATTATACTAGACAGAAACACATAGCCTTAAGGATAGAGGATGGCCTAGGGGTCAATGTAGAAGCTCTCAATGGGACATTCAAGTGCACCAACATATGCACTATGGTAGCTCTATGTCCCTAGGACCATATGATCTCTTTTTGCAATAGAGATCAACCTATGGCCCTAAGTCCATAGGATCTCACATCATACTAAAGGGAACTATACGGCCCTAGCACCATAGGGTAGACTAGGTGTGAATGTAAAAGCTCTCAAAGAGCCTTTGGGCCCTTGAGCTTATACATTGGTACCTGTGGCCCTAAGGCCATAGTATCTCACATCATACTAGAGAGAAACACATAGCCTTAAGGCAAGAGGATGGCCTAGGGGTCAATGTAGAATCTCTCAATGGGCCATTCAAGTAACATATGCACTATGGTAGCCCTATGGCCCTAGGACCATAGGATCTTTTGTTGTAATAGAGAGCAACCTATGGCCCTTGAGCTTATGCATTGGAACCCTGTTGCCCTACGTCCATAGGGTATCTCACTAGAATATAGGGACAGTACCTATGGCCCTAAGTCCATAGGATCTCACATCATACTAAAGGGAGCTCTATGGCCCTAGCGCCATAGGGTGGACTAGGTGTCAATGTAGAGGCTCTCAAAGAGCCTTTGGGCCCTTGAGCTTATACATTGGTACCCTATGGCCCTAAGGCCATAGGATATCACATCATACTAGAGAGAAACCAATAGCCTTAAGGTTGGAGGATGGCCTAGGGTCAATATGTAAGTTCTCAATGGGCCATTCAAGGGCAGCAACATATGTAGTATGGTAGCCATATGGCCCTAGGACCATAGGATCTCTATTTTCAATAGAGATCAACCTATGTACCTTGAGCTTATGCATTGGCACTCTGTGGCCATAGGTCCATAGACTCTGTCATTGCAATAGAGAGACACACATCCTATGGCCCTAAGTGCATAGGATCTCACATCATAAAAAAGGGAACTCTATGGCCCTAGGGATATAGGGTGGAATAGGTGTGCCAATGGATCAAAGAGCCTTTGAGCCCTTGAGCTTATACATTGGTACCCTCTGGCCCTAAGGCCATATGAAATCACATCATACTAGAGAGGCATTTATGGCCTTAAGTCTAGAGGATAGACTAAGGGCCAATGTAGAAGCTCTTAAAGAGAATTTGGGCCACTCAAGGGCCCCAACATATGCACTATAGTAGCCCTATGGTCCTAGGACCATAGCATATCTATTTGAAATAGAGAGAAACCTATTGCTCTTGAGCTTATGCATTAGCACCATATGGCCCTAGGTCCATAGGAATTAAGTAAAATGAATTTCAGAGTTTCCTTTAAGGTTTAGGGTCTCGATCCGTGTATACAAAAGTAACTTTATGATGTAGGTCAGGCTCTTAATCAGCTTGGAGTCATCAGGCCGGACCTCATAGTGGATAGAATTTCAAATTTCCAGTCAAAATCCATCTCTGCCTGCGATCCTCATAGGAGGTTAATGGCGCAAAAAAAAAAACAAGTTCCAAAATTATGATATGTATTATTCCATCTTCTACTTTACGAATCTCTAAAAAGTACAAATTTGGGCAGCATTTCCTTTGTAAAATGGACAAATTCTCAAATATCCAATCCATGCCATCTCTGTTGAGACCCTGACAAGAGGTTTAAGGCTTCAAGTACCCAATCCAAAGCTAGATGATTCTAAAGTAAAACCATGTAAATGTGTTACTTTCTAGTCAAAAATCATCAAGCTAACCTTAAGTCAAAATGCTCACTCTAACACTTACGCATAGTAATCGAATCTGTCAACAAGTTTTTCAAATTTTCACTAAGGATCAATGTTTATGAAGTGTATACAAGATTCAAGAAATAATTATGCTCAAACTCAATTTTTTGTAGGTGTGCAACAAGCCAATTTTCCAAAACTTTGCCAGCAGATGTAAACACTACCAAAATCTATTTCCTGTGTACGACTACAATTCCAGTAGCTCCAAATAATCAGTTAAATCTACATATATTAGGAGCTGAGGCACTAGAAAATTCCCATTTATATGCTAGTAAAAAAGTCTAAACCAGAACCAACTAAGTTTCCAGTTTCAAATCAGAATATTGATTATGCAAAAATATATCAAAGCCAACCGAATATTGACTATGCAAAAATATGGTGATGTTTATATACATATCATGTTTTCATAATAACAATCAATCATTAATATATCAAGCTCATAGGCTTACGGCAACCATTTGTAAAGAGCCTGATTAGCTCATGGAATTAACACATCATTGATTGCCATTTATTAAAAACCAGAATTTAATGAGTAGGTGCAATTGCACCTACTTGTGTGTCGAATTCTCCTGTTTGTTTGAACATAGCCAAGAATGATGCAAGCGAAACATGATGATTGGTTGCAACCTCATGTTGTATTCCAAAATAGCAAATGGAGACTGTATGTATATACAGGATGGTCATCATGGCCACACACCACACAGAAGCTAATCAATAGCTAAGCATCCATACCTTCCTCTTGGTTGTGTGTGTAAGTGTTTGGAAAAGGAATCATGCTTACCTGAGAAGGGTTGATAAAGTGGAAAATCTGCCAGATCAAATCACGCCAGAGAGCTACAAAGCTAGCATGTCCACAACAATATGTCTGCCATTGCTAATTGTGTTCATGCAAGGACTGTCCATGATGCTGCAAGTAGGGCACCACAGTATGGCGAGTAGGAAGAGATATACGCACACTATGTGTGTGTGTGTGTGTGTGTGTGTGTGTGTGTGTGTGTGTGTGTGTGTGTGTGTGTGTGTGTGTGTGTGTGTGTGTGTGAGAGAGAGAGAGAGAGAGAGAGAGAGAGAGAACCTATGGTGGGTCGGAAATTTGATAGTCGTCAATGACTCAGAGCGGAACTTCACAGATCATGCTCTTTGTGAGTTGAGCATCACTCCTAAATGGGATAACAAATTAACGATGTGGAGAAAAAAACAATAATATCCAATTTTATCTGGAGTGCAAGTGTGTATGTGGTGCATGCACCATAAGAGGAACACACGTCCTCTTAAAGTCATCTATCATGTGCCTAATAAAGGATTTATTATCACAACCACCAACATTAATGTTATGAATAGAGTAAGTAAAAACATGATGATACCTCCATTCAAAAGCTACCCACACACCCAAACTGGGCTCCTTAAATTTGTGCAGCTCCTCATGTGGTGAAAAACAAGGAATAAGGATGAATATCATCATCCATAACATCATAAGGTTGTCAAGTTTGCATGCATATATTGTTACCCATGTTGCATAAGGTCCGACTGATGATAACTCAGACTGAGAAAAGGTATGGCTTTTCTAAATGTGAAGGTTCACTATAGATGTTCAAGGACCAAAATTAAGCATAGAGACAACTGACTAGATTCTTCTGCAGGTATATTGTCTAGGAGAAGTAGCAGTTCATAGCCAGACCCATTGTCTACACCTTGAAGGTTATGTGTATCAGCATTAACAAAGGCCGCTCTATAAGATGTGGGCATGAACCCACGTCCAAGACTGACATTAGCCGAAAGCCATATCTCGGTGATAAGGGTATGAAGTTGTGAGGGAGAGTGAAGCACGTCATTATGGCTGGTAGAATAGGCATTAGTTTTTGTCCATGTAGATGTGTGTGTGTGTGTGTGTGTGTGTGTGTGTGTGTGTGTGTGTGTGTGAGAGAGAGAGAGAGAGGGAGAGAGGTGAACATCAAGTAGCATAGCATTGTATCCCATCACGCACTGTTATCAAACTGTCATTATGGTTGGGAGAATGGGCATTAGTTTTTGTCCATGTAGATGTGTGTGTATGTGTGTGTGTGTGGGTGTGTGTGTGTGTGTGTGTGTGTGTGTGTGTGTGTGTGTGTGTGTGTGTGTGAGAAAGAGAGAGAGAGAGAGAGAGAGAGAGAGAGAGAGAGAGAGAGAGAGAGAGAGGTGAACATCAAGTAGGATAGCATTGTATTCCATCGTGCACTATCATCAAATTGAGAAAATTACACGGCTTAAGTCACAGATCATAGTAGAGAGAGAGAGAGATTGAGAGAGAGAGAGAGAGAGAGAGAGAGAGAGAGAGAGAGGTGAACATCAAGTAGCATAGCATTGTATCCCATCACGCACTATTATCAAACTGAGCAAAAGTTAGAGGGCTTAAGTCACAAATCATTTTCGGCATCAAACACATCAACCATTTCATCTACTTCATCCATATCTGATCGTTTTGAAACTATCTCCCATTCCATATCATTGTCATCGTCAACTTCTATAGCAATAGCTTCATGGGTTTGAAAAACACCACAATGATTTTTTGTTTCTCTTGTTGCAATGTTTATTGGCTTATGGATAAGTCTCATGTAGTAGAAAACATACACCAAACCAGCAGCTTGTTTAGGATGAAGCCGGTTTTGTTTTTTGGTATGCATAAAGTTGAATGTCGACCAATTTCTCTCATAGCTTCTACTTGATGTGGAAATTGATAAAACCCTTACTGCAATGTGTTGCAGTTCCACCTTCTCCCTACCATACTCTTCCCATCATAGAGGTTCACTTGTTTTGGCAATGGCATCTATATGTCATAGATCCTAAAACATACTTTTATTAGCATAATCAACTCGTTGATGAAAAGCTACTTTCCCAGCCTCATGTCCCAAGAGTTGAGAGCACACTGTCTTGAAGTCGATCATGAATTCTTTGTTGGTCGATTATTGATGCATTTGGAATTTAGGATTTAATACAAATGCTACACCGTGCAACGGCTTATGCAAATGCACCCATCGCTTGTTGGCAGCTGTGATTATGACAACTTTTTCCTTTGCACCAAAGCTAACATGCTCTCTTACTTTGCGTAAGGCCTCTGACATATACCAATAAAGTTGATCAAAGATGAAAGATTCTTTGTCAACTGCTAGCAAAAGATATACAAATGGTTTTTCCATAGTGCCAATCCTCTCTACATTAAGCTAGAACAATGGTGAGTTCACAAGTTGTGCACATCTTGTAGCTGCATCCTGACAGCTAGGATACTTGCTGAGCCATGCATCCCATCGTCTATCATCTACAGTTTCAATCAAGGAAATCTTCACTTCTTGCAAGGTGTCAAGAACGTAATCTGTGGTAAAAAACCTTGTAGCACAAAATATCTGTAAAGTTTTATTGGGTGACTTTGTTCAAAAAAGAGCATACAAAAATTGATGCTCCCTAATAAATTTCACCACATAGTTTTCATCTAGTATATTTTGTTTTATGCAATCCATTTTACCAATTTCCTTCAAAAGAAAATTAAGAGTATTTATTGCACATGGCACCCAGGTAATCTATGGGTACTTAGCTTGGATAGCCCTTCCTGCAGCCTTGTAGTTGGATACATTATCTATGACAATTGCAGTCACATGCGTTGCCCCACCTACCCTTGCTATTGCATGCTTGTATACCCTTGCTACATGGTCGCTCATCTTCTCTTGCAACGAGGTGTCAATAGCTTCTATGAATGTGGACCCTCTAGGGTTGATAAGCATCACATTGATTAGCGGCTTCTTCTGACATTTAGTCCATCCATATAACGCTATAGTGCAAACATATGCAGGAGCAAAGTCTATCACCACGCGCTTGAGGATGGCTTCAGTATTGTCTTTTACTTTATCTAAATACTATGTGTGCATCTTGTTGTAATCTCAGGAAGCACAAACACTTTTTTGGATGTGCTCATCAAAGCATCTTGAAATATGGCGTTGTGCATAGCATTTTTGAATGGCATGTCACATGCCACAAAATCTTGTGTCCATTTCAAGTGTAACTCAAGAAACCGTTGCTTATATAATGCCTTATGTAGTGTCTATCCATTAGATGATGATTCCTTGGCTTTAGTTGTGTTAGGGCCCACTACTGACATTGAAGTATGTCCATCAAGAGGAGTTGAATGAGGAGTTACAATCTTGTGTAACTCAAGAAACCACTGCTTATATAATGCCTTATGTAGCGTCTATCCATTAGATGATGATTCCCTGGCTTTAATTGTGCTAGGGCTCACTGCTGACATTGAAGTATGTCCATCAAGAGGAGTTGAATGAGGAGTACAATCATTTGCTTGCATATACACTCGCTCCATCTCCTCATTGGCAATATATATTTCAATATCCGTTGGAACTTATTCAGGAGCACCACCTTTATTTTTAGCTACAATAATCTTCTCTGCTATGCGAGAGTACTTGGGAAATATAACATGAATATCTTTCGGACGGGTCGTACACTCCAACACATTGCCAGGGACTTTAACCAAATGCTCTTTGATTCTAGTCGTGTTACCAGTGAACTCGTGGCCACAAGACTTGCATTTCAACTTAGATGTATTCTTCTTGGCACACAGCTCATGCACATAATTCCACTTGTGTCCTTTCACCATATTTCACAAGGATAATCTGCTGGAAAGAGCAAATTCAACTATCAATTTTGAGGTCAAAACAAATTAAACAACAAACTACACAAGCAATGCTCTATCTATTGATAGCCATTTTTCGGCTCTCTGTAATTTCCATAGTGAGTTACCTCACCCTATCAAATCACTCAAACACTGTGGTTACCCTCACCCTTTCTTTGTATATAGGTGTGTGTGGTTTAGGGGACTTTTCCCATATCTTCTTAAAAACCCTTAATGCTAGTCACTGGGCGAGTTGAGCCAAAAATAAATAAAAATTTAAAAAATATAAGTATATTATGGCCCTTTGTGTGTAAATATTTCATTGTATATAGGGCCTAAATAAAAGTATTTTTTATAATTATTTTGGTATTTATATACATATTTCTACCTATGGTGTGTTATTTATGCTATGTACATTGACTAACCATTACCATATTTTTCTTACCATTTTGCATACTCTTTATTCCATATAAAAATAATTTCATGCAAGCTTCTCTTATTTTTGGTGTAACTCCATCCCAACAAAAATCCAAAAAAACTAGTTTATTTATGAGTATATTTTTTCACTATTGTCATTTTTTCCTTCCTACATCTATTCTCTATTACTCTCATAAATTAGACCACCAAAAATATTTATTTTTTTGTGGTAAACTTATAATGAGAGAGATTTATTTTGACCCCTTTATATTTTTTCCACCTATATTATTTATATTTGACATGTACATATTTTTTTAGACCCCTCAATATTTGATTTCCTTAGTTGTACTATTCATTTATATCATGATCTCAACAATATCTTCAATTATAGACCTACCAAATAAGGTCAAGGGTATGTGGCATGCATGCATGCACTATGGAGGGCTCACTCTTGGAGGTATTCAAAAGAATCATCCAAAGAAGGACCTCACAAGGACTTTGTGCAGTGAAAAAACATTGTCGGTTTTGCTGAATTTTTAAAGATCACTTGCTCTCCGAATTTGAAAAGGTGATACAAACAAAAGTTGTAGCTCGTGTGCTAAACTTTTACCTCAAATGTTTTTATATTTTTTTGAGCTACGAGTTGTGAGCTATGATTTTATTGGTGGACCCCAGTTTGCCCATGCTATGCAGCCACACTCTCTCTTCCACTTTATCATTTTCCTCTTTCACACACACTTCTCCACTCATCATCCCCACCTCTCTCACCACTCCTCTCTGCACCCTACTCACCTTCTTCTCAACCTTGAAGAATAAGAGAAACCATGGTGAACTCATGTCTCCTACACACACTTCCATTCCAAAATTGACCACCTAGTCTCATTTTTCCTCATCCATATTACCCATATCTATCAAAAAACCACAAAATTAAGCCTCTTCTCTTGAAAGACAGCATCATGATGATTGATTACTCATGTTCACTTACCTTGACTCCCAAGGAAGGCCAAGAGTGGAGAAAAAACGTATCGTCAAAGCTAGTGGACCGTCAACAAGCATCAAAATTGACCCTACTCAAGACACTTGGAGCATCAACATTGTAAGAAATCCATGTTTTCTTACCTATTAAGAGTTTTTTCTTCCTTATTTGTATCCTACATGGGTACTCCCATTGTAAATATCCAATTCCATTTGTAAATCAATAAAAATACTAACTCTACTAATTTACTAACACTAACCTAGTATGAAAAGTCCTATCACCTCCACTTCTCTCCTCTCTCTTTTCTTCATCTATCCCCACCAACTTCTTTATAATTCCAAGCAAAAGAAATTAGATAAGTGCTGAAAATCTAACCCAACCATGGTTAGAGGAGTAACCCTATCCCTCAAAATTTCTATAAAAGGAGGGTGTAGCTAGCACAAATGGGAGAGCCATAAGCAAGAGCACTATGCTATAGCTTGAGAAGCCAAGCTCAACCTCTCTAGAAGAAGCTCTTGAGTGGAATCTCATTGTCTTATGCATATGCATGTGTTGTATTAGGGGTGATTAGCAAGGGAACTCTATGCCATTGTAAGAGAGAGTGATCATTCAATTGAGAGTAGGAAATCTATCATTTCTCCTACTAGTGTAAGCCCAACATTTGTTGAATCAAGGAGGGTGGATTTGGAGTAAGCTTGGATACTTTGTCTCTCTTCCAACGTGAAGTAATGGACAACAACTATGTGTAAGTGTCTTGGTGTTTTTTTTTTTAAGTTCTTGATAGCTTGTCTCTGGGTGTTGTCATCAATTTAGCCATAAATCCCACATACTGTAAGAGGACGACAAGGTGGAGAGGACTCCCCTGGCCTTAAGACAGTGATTGGGGTGGCTTTTCTTGTGATGTGTTGTGGTGTAATTTACTCAAGCTATGTTGAACAAATACTAATCTCACTTTCATTGGTCATGATAGATTTGTAAGAAGGTATTAGTGCAACAAGCACCCCCTCCCCCTTCCCTCTTTTTCTTACATATATAATTGTGTTTGCTTGATCCCTGTCCAACATTTCAAAGCAGCCCGAGCACTATCTCTCTCTCTCTCTCTCTCTCTCTCTCTCTCTCTCTCTCTCTCTCTCTCTCTCTCTCTTTGCGTCCTAGTTTGCATCCAAAACTAGGTGGTGCCCCAAATTTTTGTAGGGTTAGGTTGCGGTTTTTTGTGTGTGTTGTTGTTTTTTTCCAACCCCAACCCAATTGAGCAGCGCGGGAGCCTAGAAGAGTGCTTAGAGGCCACTCTTCTTGTTGCCCTCCCCGGACCGCCTCACTATCAATCTAGCGATCAAATGTTGTCTACATTATCAATTTTATTCGCGGTACATTATCAATTTGCAATAAGCAATGATAGTCTATCGTTTTCTACGTATAAACTCATGACAATCAATCCACATCGCTCCAAACGAAAAACGACATAATCACTTATAACAACACATTTCAATCATAATGTTCACATCCTACTACATCAATTTATCTAAAGTGCAAGCTTTTAGCTTTCACACATTACGATAGTCGATAATATTAATCACTTATAAAAAACAATACATATAAATCACATCATTTCACATTGCACTATATCGATTTATCTAAAGCGCATGCTTACTGCTTTCACACATTATGATAATCAATCATATTAATCAAGTCTTGGAAATGATTCAAGATCATTGTAACATGATAATTAATTGCAGACCTTGACGATTGCCGTATCTATCTGAAGTGCGAACATGAAGTTCTCACACTTTGTGATAGATCTTTGAGAGCTTATCTACATGTAGTTGCTGCACGTGTACGATCACACGCTACGATAGATCTTGCAATCCAAAAAAAAAGATAATTAAATTTGGACATAATATTTCTAAAATTTAATTTCAGCAAGAGCATAGTGTGATGTCTCTACAGTGCCAAGGATTTAATATTTACATAATTACCAAAAATTATGTGATCACAAGGTCTTGTTGACGTATTTAGATAATCACAGTTAACATGATTACAAACAAGTTGGTTTAGAGAAACTTGTAAACCCACAAAAACTCGCCGGGATTTTGCATTTTCCCTAGGGCCCATCAGGAAAACCCTAAAGCCCAGTGGACTGCAGCTTAATATATAGAGGGCCCTAATCGGGCCCGCTGGGTGTCTTATGTTGAGCAACACACACACGAACATAGAGAGAGAGAGAGAGAGAGAGATCAATGACATCGTTGTTGTGGGATCTACCTAGTGCCACAATTATAATGACTACTTGCACGCAAAAAACAGACATCATTTGATACACTTACAACCACAAATAGCTCGTAGATGCGTTAACACACGTGCTCCGGTTTACAAGGAAAGCTTGGCATTGTTGTGTAGCTCTCTCCAATCCAATCTTGATGGTGCAGTTGAATCTCCAATGCGATGAGCAAGCAAGAAGTAGTGTCAGGATGAAGCTCACACTCTCTCTCTTTCTCTCTCTCACACGGTCAATGACAGCTTAAAACTTTGGTTATGATTAAGTTCTCTTTACAAAATGACCTAGGTACCTTATATACTAAGGCTACCATAGATTAAATCAAAATAGAGTTCAAGGGGTCAAATGGATTTGTATTTACAATATGGAAGTGCCATTGCACCCCGGCTTCTACAACTAGAATAACTACTCATTTTAACCATAATCCGCATCATTTCATAACTATCAAAAAATAAGACTTTGGTATGGAAATTGAGTTATGTCGTGTTGTTCATGACCCATGGGTCAACACTCCCCCCCTCCGAATTATGTCCCTGACATGACCTCATTGTCAATGTCGGTGCAGTCTTTGTTGTCGTTTTGCTTTCTTATGCTTTATGTCCTTCACATCCAACCCCGAGTTGCAACATCTGTTGTTGTCATTATAGGGCTATTGCTAGATCTAAATTCAGAAAGAAGCCAATTTACTAGTATAAATAGGGGTCTTGGGCCACAAGCCCCTCAGTCTTGCCAACACCAGTTGTGAGGCTCCTATGAGGAAAACCCTCTTCTAGTTCTTGTCTTATGTTCAAGTCTTGTCCTTGCAATCAAGCCTTGTCTTGTACTCAAGTCATGTAATCCAAGTCTTGTATCTAGCTCTCTTAATAAAGTATTAAGTCTTGTAATCAAGATTAAGCTTATCATCAAGTCCCAAGTTCTTGTATATTGTGAGCGACACCTCTCGCTCTCTTCTAGCTCTATACGTGCTCATAACATTGAACATGTCTTAGATCGGAAATTTTTCCAACCAAAAAAAATTTCGTTCAAAATTTTTTCCGATCAAAATGCTAAGAAGTTATACGGGAGCCCGATTTTGCTGATGTGGCACCATATAAACTGGGCCTATACTTTGGGTCAACGAATAATACGCTTATCATTCGCGTATTATTTGTCTCTTGAATAACAATTAATGCTACTTAGAAAAGCAGTGGAGAAAGGGGTTCGATCATTTTACTTCAAACATTCCCACAATCTTGTTTATACGACTCACCTCGTAGGGTTAGTCTAAGACTCACCTCGTAGTTTATACGACTCACCTCGTAGGATTAGTCTAAGGTCACCTACTTAGGGCTCTCGTCCCCGACAGCGGTGCCAAATGTTAAGGCGGTTACGCCGCTAGCGGAAGCTAAATAGCGAGAACTCAACCAACAACAGAATTTGTCAGACGAGGACGAAGCTTGACCCGCAGGCGCATGGAAACAACTAGATGGGTGTCAAATCACCTACTCGACCTTCTAATGACAATCACTACTAAGGAAATCAAATCTAAGTTCTAAAATACGCAAGTGACTGAAATCCGTACTACGAACGAATGCTATACGAAACAGGATCTAGAATCATTGAATCGATCTCAAACTCAAGGGGAAGTCTATACACTAGGTGAGAACAACACCCTAAAGACTTGAACTGCAAAATCAACCTATAACCACTTCGTGCGGCAAACGCGTATGAAGACAGGCCGAAAAATACAGGTGACCGAAACTTGACCCCGATGGTACTAATGTGTAGCTCTACTCGTTGTGGTTCTATAGATATGCTGCACGCTCTATTCCGACACACGAGTTGGAAGAAAACTCACACCGAAGCTCGTAGGAACTTACCACACGTAGAAGCTGATAGCAAGCACTCTTGGTATCTGTGCGTAGCTCTCGCCGTTGCTAACACAATGGCGGTGTCGCTTCTCCAATGGCGGCCCCGTAGCTCGCGTAGCAAGAAGATAAGACTCTCTCTCTCTCTCTCTCTCTCTCTCTCTCTCTCTCTCTCTCTCTCTCTCTCTCTCTCTCTCTCTCTCTCTCTCTCTCAGACACAGTCACGGCGCTCAAAAACTCTCTTTGATTAATAATTGAATCCCCCTTAGGTTACAAAACTTTGGCTTATATACCTCAGCCTTGGAGGTGAGAACATCTCTAATTATTTACATCAACAGGTGAAATTACTTCGGGATTACAAGCTGGAAACTCAATTGAGTCCCGTTACTTAATGAATGGCTCAAATCCAAATTAATGTCGAAAAGACATTTATTACAATCAATGGTTACAAAATGATGGGTGTGAGCAAAAATGTGGGTGTGATCCTCTGCTGGCTCAACACTCCCCCCCTCCGCGTTCATGTCATCCCCGACATGACTTTTAGGCTTGGTCAATAGAGTCCTGTCGTCTTGAGCATCTGCAAATGTGATTCGTAGCGTAGGTTGCCGATGGTCAAGGTTGGGCCGAATATTTTGCTTTCGTGAGTGAAAATGCCGGTGTAGAAAGCTTCTTCGAATGTTTACATGTGGAAGCTAGGCAAAAACATAATTCTTTGGTATAAGAGATGCAACACCTTTGGTGATGGCTGCAATGAAAGATCATACATCATATCCGTCACTGTGTCGGCCGTCGATAGTAGACTCGAGGTCGTGGCTTTATCTGGCGCGAACACTTCAATGCATGCTAAGAGAGTCCTGCAGATTTTCTTTAGCATCTGACACGAAAGGTCAAGAGAGCCAGTAAAGAGTTTGATGGTGCCCGTTAGGGTTTTCACCATGTAGGCTTTACCTATTCTCTCTCCTTCCTTTGGTCCTGGCATCCTGGGATAATTAAGCCAATTTGGCTTCTTTTCTGCAATCCTGCCATGCACTTTCCAGTTTCTGACTCTTGGCACCGGGCAGAAGGTTGCATCCTCCCGAATCTCCTTTGGAGCCTCTACCAAGTAGATGAGGTAGGCTGGGTATTTGTTCAGCCAACCTTTCCTCCATCTAGGTTGAGAATCTACAATCTTCTTTGATTGTTCATCCTTTGTGATGTCGCCTTCGTAAAGAGCGACATACTGCTCCTCCTCTATTCTCTTTTTCGTCTTTATCACTTCAAATTTCATCAGAGGGAAAGGCAGGCTGGGTTGCGTCCACTCTTCATGGAGCACTTTTGTGTCTAAACCTTGAAGTCTAATGGAGATGAGGAGTCTCCTTTCCCATTCCATTTCCGCCTTGGCACTTTCCTCTGTTGACTTTTCTATTTGGTCCTGGAGCCTTTGTTCTTCTTCTTCAGAGATTCCTGAAGTTGAGGCCACTTCTTGAACTGGGGCTGGATCTTCAATTGTGGTTGCCTCTCCAGTTTCTGGTAGCTCTATGGATGCTCCCCCTGCTTCTTCTTGTGGTGTCTCTGTTTCTCTTCTTTGTTGCTCTTGGAGGTCTTGGAGCTATTTGCGGAGGGCCTCATTTTCTGTCCTTAGTGTTTGGTTTTCTGATGTGAGCCTCTCCTCTGCAGCCAATGATCCCTCCGCCATGTGCAATCTTTGCACTTGCTCTAACCTTAGCTCTAACCTTAGCTCTCTTTGCAAACTTCTGACCTGATCTTCCAGAGCTGGTACGAGGGCTCCCTCTTGTTCTGTTCCTGCTTTGCTAGCTCTAGGGGTGGTCCTGAGTCTCGTGATTGTCCTTTCTTGAAGTTCGACTCTTTCCCTTAGCTCAATGAGCTCATCCTTGGCTGCCTCCAGCTCATCTTCTATTCGCTCCTTTGCTTCCTGTGAACTTGTTACCTCTATTGAAGCTTCGGCTAGTTGGAGTATCAAGCCATCTCTCTCGTTTTCTGCGTCGTAGAGTGATGCTTTATGACTTTCAGATTCAGTCATAGCATTCTCTAACTTCTTCTGCAACTCTGCTTCCTTTTGTTTTGCTGTCTCAATTGCTACTTCCTTTGCTCTGGATCTTTCTTTAATCTTGTTGAGCAGTTCATGCACCATGTGCATGTCTTTTTCATCTTCATCTGTCAACTTGACAGCTCTTTCTGCCACCACCTCCAATGGCTTCGGCTCTTCTAGTATGTTCTGTTCGTCCATTTTCTCTTTACTCTCCATTGTACCCTTTGTCTTTTCCTTCGTCCCTTTCCGATCATCTTGTTTTCGTAGGGATATCCATAAACTGCCTCCAGGGCCTCTTCTTCACTGTATCCGATCGCTACCAGATCCTCATAATCATCTTTCTTTTGCTGAACTGGATCTATCTCCTTTTCCTTGGTCCCGGCCTCCGGCTTTTCCATAACTTCTGTTTCTATTTCTATTGTGGTCTCCTCCACAATAATTTCCGTCTTCTTCGGGCTTGGTACATGAGTAAAGGAGGGCTGATTGTCCTCAGTCATCTTGGCTTTCCCTTTGTTTGCTTGCCCGTCTTTCTCTCGAAGTTCAGTAGACTCATCTACTTCCTTCTTCTCCTTGTCGTCCTTTTTCAGCTCAGCTTTTAAAAGCTGTACTTCCTCTTCAGTATAAGGCTCGACAGGTTGCTGCTCCAGTATGGCCTCCGACTCCTCATAAGCTCTAATATATTGATCATATTGATCAACATGTGGCCTGGCTGAGCTGGTTCCGACTTTAGTGGAGTCTGGCACCCACATTTCTTCAAAGTCCCCCTTTAGAGCTCTTTCTGCTCTGAACTGCTCCACCAGCCTTTCCATTCTTGCGGCTTTTTGACTTTTGGTTTGCTTGGGATCAGCCTTCTTCTTCGCTTTCTTCTTGAGTGGCTCATCCACATTCTCTTCAGGTTCTGAAACTATTTCTAGTTTCCTGCGTGCTCTTGTGGACGCCCTCTTGGATACTTCAGGCTGTTCTTCCTCTTCATCGGCTTCTCTAAGCCACTCATTCTGAGAGGGAACCCGTGGCCCTTGGTCTCTGGCTCCAATAGCTTCATAAGCTATTCTTGTCAAAACTTCAGCTCCTCCTATATACTTTGGCTTCTCGTTGTGCATGGCAATTACTTGCTCGTGGATGTATTGAGCATAATTCACCTCTTTTGGCATGTTGCTCTTCAGTGCCCATGTGATGGTAGTTGCAATGGCATGGGGCGGTGTCGTATATTTTTGCGGTCTTTTACTGCAAATATGGAGAAATTGGTTGTACAGTCGGCAAAGGGTTGCCGCTCTTTGGTCTGCCATATCTCCATAAGTTGCATTCTGTTTCTTGGACCCATAAACCTCTATAGCCTCCCTTATTTCCTTGACAGAGCTCCCTTTGTTGTTCAGCTTCAATGCATCTGCAATGAGTTGTGGAGTGATCTGTACTTCTACTTTCTCTCCATCCATGGCTGTCAATGTGGCTTTCCCATCCTTCTGAATGGATGTTGCCAACTCGTACACTCTTCTTGTATCCACACCTGATGGTCTCGAGGTGAAGAACCTGTGTAAGTCAGCCCTTTCCAGGTATCTGCTGATGTTCTCTGATCTTCTATAATCCACTAATTCTCGTGGGATCATAGGTACATCGACCGATTGCCCTTGAGGATCTCTGAAAGTCCCCTGGTAGATCTTTATTCCCTCCTTTTCTAGTACTGCTTCCTCCACCCAAGTCTTGGTTGGCTTGAGGGTTTCTGTTGGAATATCAAAAGGTTCTGCTTCTGCAAGAGCATCCTTGATGGTTGGTCTTTTTCTCTTAGTTGCCGATGACTTAGCGGAATCCATGGATCCTGTAACTCCAATTTCAGAAGTTAGCGTCTTTTTAGTACTGCAAGCCGAAATGAAGCTTTTAACTATTCAAATGACTTGAAAATTGAAACATGAGCTATTCAGGGCCTAAGGATGCAATGTAGGTGAAAAAATATGCAAACTGGGCTCAAAAACATGCTTGAGACATCATACGCGTATGATGTCTTTTGTGTCAGAATGACTTCATATTGGTTGTGCTTGTAACTGATAGTGTATACATGAGTATCATATGCTTGGATTTGAGTTTGGATCCCATTTGGTCAAGTTTTGGCCAGTTTAGTCCAGTTCAGGCTCTTGGCAAAATTTTGAAAGGGAATTGGATTTTATGATCCAAATTGGGTAAAACTTGGTGGATTACTTTCAAATGGCATGTAGAACACTTCTGTTTGGTGGTTGAAGCCCTGAGGTGCCAAAATCACATAGTGAGACATCATACGCGTATGATGTCTTTTAGTGCATTTTTGGACCAATTTTCTCTATAAGCTTGGTTTTGGCTTTAGATAGGCTTATTCAGTGGATTTAGCAAGTTTGGATAGAATTTGGACTAAAAATGGCTCTGGAGACATCATACGCGTATGATGTCTTTTTCATCAATTTTTCATGGGATTGGTTCTGTGGACTCTCCATGTGCTAGTGAAGGACTGTTTATACTCAAATCTTGGTTTGGACTTGAATATGTTGGATTTGGGACAAAAATAGGCTTTGTATGAAGGATTTTCTCTTAATTGGGCTAATGGGGTGATCCACTTGACCAAATGGTTCCAAACTTCATATGTAGCATGTATTAGATATATATAATGGATGTATGATGACAAATGAGCATTTTTGGCTCTGTAAGTGCAAATAGACATCATACGCGTATGATGTCTTTTGTGTCAAAATGGTGCTTTTTGGTTCCAGATAGCTTGTAGATGTGTTAATCAATAATCCTACAAAGTTTCAATGAGTTTGGAGTTATTTTGACAAAATTAGGACCAAAAATCAATTTTATGGCCTACTTTGCGTCTTTTTGGTTTTCCTTGGGTTTTCTAACTCCAATTCTCATGATACTTGGTTCATAGGATGTGATTAACATGTGGAATGAGGCTATGCACTCAAATGTTGAAATGGATGTGAAAATCATGCTGTGAGACATCATACGCGTATGATATCTTTTCTTGAAATGTTGGTCTTTTTGTGCAAAGAATGCTTTGTGCTACTGCCCTAAGCCCTGCTAACTAGTTTTCAACTTAAAAAGTCATCAGTTTAGCTAAAAAGCCCCCTTATATGCATTTCACTCTCCGAAGTCGTCTTTTTGCCTTGGAGTTGAATTTCTTCAACTTTTCTTCTCGAGAGTTGCATTTCCAGCTCATTGGATATGTTGTGAAGCCACCTATTTGGTTGAACTTGACTTTGGCTCCCCGTTCTCCATCTTTCTCCATTTGGTTGCCCGAAAGCGTCTTTTTCACCATCGGTAAGTGAATCAGCTTTCTTTTGGGTTTTGCTTGCAAACATAAGTCATCCATGTATATTTGAAGCTGCTTGTGAAGTTTCATGTAATTTGGTCGTCAATTTTAGCCGTTATGCCAAAATGACGCTTTGTGTGTCCGCCGCCGAATCGGTTGTTCCGACCTACTTTTGGTGATCCAAACCCGGAGATACTCCAAGGTTGCATTGCCCTCGATGTTGTTAAGCTTCCTGAGAAGTTTTGTGTCGTTCCGACAACTTTTTTCTGTTTGCCTCTTGCAGGCTCTTTTGACCTAGGGTTTTTCCAGTCGTTCTTTCTCGAGCTTTGAGTGCTAGAAACTCATCTCCTATACTAGGGTAACCCACCTCTAAGTTCTTGCAAGGTTTGGTTAGGCGGTTGTGCCCCTACCTAGCGTTCCTCCCCATTCCCCGTCTGCTCTTGTTTCTTGGTTGATTATTCCGGAGATTCCTGCCCGATCTCAAATTCATCAATTCCCCTGAAGGACTTTAACTTTTCCGTCTCGGCAATTTGTTTTCCTCAAGTTTTTGTGGTCAGAATTGATCCAAACTGATTGATACTTGGTCAATTGTTTAATCTTGTCAGTTGGACAACTTCTGTTTCATCAAGTGAGAATTTTGTCGCAGTTATGCTGAAAAAGACATTATACGCGTATGATGTCTTTTTTCACAGATTTTGACTATTTTGGTTATGCTCACTCTCAGTGGCCCCTTTATGCTCTGTTCACTCACAAAATTCAGTTTGAACTCTGTTTGAGCAAGTTATGGCTAATTTAGGCTTTTCTTGGCAATTTTCCGCTTTTGACTTGTTTTTTGGGTCAATTGTGATCCAAATGGGATGAAACTTGAAATATAACCTCTAAACAGCTATTACAATGGATCTGTGTTAGCAAAGTATCAAAATATGTCCAAAATTAGGTCAAAGACATCATACGCGTATGATGTCTTTTTCATCAATTTGGGTTCAAACTTGATATTTATGCTTCCTACAGTGCCTGTAACAATCTTGTCAGGTCAGATATCAAAAATAAGCAGTGGATATGCCAAAAGACATTATACGCGTATGATGTCTTTTGTCCCAGATTTTGACTATTTTTGGTTTTAAGCCTTCTCCAATGTTTATAATTGAGTTTCAAGTGTTTTTGTCAGGTTTGAATGTAAAAACAAGATCTGAATCCAAAATTTCCTATTCTTTGCGTTTCTTGGACTCCGACTTGTCTTTTTGGGTTTCTTTGAGTGTTAATGCTCTTGTTTTAAGTTGATCTTAGGGTAAAACCCTCCTTCTAAACACTCAGGCAATGTCAAATTTTCCATTTTAGTCTCTGTTTAGGTCCTAAGACATCATACGCGTATGATGTCTAAAGTTGCAGATTTCCAGTTTTTCAGCACAGAACTCTTCCAATAGCTCTTTTAAGTGCTCAGCAACAATCAGTTACACAGAAAATTTTTCTGAACTTTGTTTATTGCATATTTCACTACCAAAGCGATTTTTTCAGTGATCTAACATGCAATCAAACACATCAAGCAAATAGAACACCAATTGATAGCTCTAGATCAGGATCAAATCAGGCCCTACCTAAGCTACTTCTAATCATAAAATGGATTTTTTGCAATTGAAAATATAAAGAGATTTACTACCACACAAGGAGTAGCAAATGCTTTTTATGTCAACAACCACTTAAACACCATCAAAAACAATCTAATCTAAACTAAACTAAAAATACTGTCAACACGGAAGACCCAGGAATACCCCACTTCCTAGTATCTCTCGAGACCTTCGGAGTCCACCACTCCTAGATCTTTTCTAACTAAAGTATACAAAGTAGTTTATACGACTCACCTCGTAGGATTAGTCTAAGGTCACCTACTTAGGGCTCTCGTCCCCGGCAGCGGTGCCAAATGTTAAGGCGGTTACGCCGCTAGCGGAAGCTAAATAGCGAGAACTCAACCAACAACAGAATTTGTCAGACGAGGACGAAGCTTGACCCGCAGGCGCATGGAAACAACTAGGTGGGTGTCAAATCACCTACTCGACCTTCTAATGACAATCACTACTAAGGAAATCAAATCTAAGTTCTAAAATACGCAAGTGACTGAAATCCGTACTACGAACGAATGCTATACGAAACAGGATCTAGAATCATTGAATCGATCTCAAACTCAAGGGGAAGTCTATACACTAGGTGAGAACAACACCCTAAAGACTTGAACTGCAAAATCAACCTATAACCACTCCGTGCGGCAAACGCGTATGAAGACAGGCCGAAAAATACAGGTGACCGAAACTTGACCCCGATGGTACTAATGTGTAGCTCTACTAGTTGTGGTTCTATAGATATGCTGCACGCTCTATTCCGACACACGAGTTGGAAGAAAACTCACACCGAAGCTCGTAGGAACTTACCACACGTAGAAGCCGATAGCGCGCACTCTTGGTATCTGTGCGTAGCTCTCGCCGTTGCTAACACAATGGCGGTGTCGCTTCTCCAATGGCGGCCCCGTAGCTCGCGTAGCAAGAAGATAAGACTCTCTCTCTCTCTCTCTCTCAGACACAGTCACGGCGCTCAAAAACTCTCTTTGATTAATAATTGAATCCCCCTTAGGTTACAAAACTTTGGCTTATATACCTCAGCCTTGGAGGTGAGAACATCTCTAATTATTTACATCAACAGGTGAAATTACTTCGGGATTACAAGCTGGAAACTCAATTGAGTCCCGTTACTTAATGAATGGCTCAAATCCAAATTAATGTCGGAAAGACATTTATTACAATCAATGGTTACAAAATGATGGGTGTGAGCAAAAATGTGGGTGTGATCCTCTGCTGGCTCAACACTCTTCTTGATAGCATACATAATAGCATAGTAATGAAGAAGAAGGAGATGGCAAGCTTAAGCATTGAAGCATGGCTCTTGGTTGGATTTGCACTCCATATCCAAGAGTGTTGGTGTAGGCTCTCAACCTCTACTTGCTTGGAGAAGGAGAGGGAGCTCTTGCACTTTGCATAGCACACAATGAGAGTGTTTGTGAGTGAGTGTGGGTGAGTATACCCCCTAAGCAACCCCCTAGCTTTCTTGGGTCGACCCCCCCTTGTAGCTCATGCTTGAAGCTCATTGGACCCCTCCAGGCCTAGCCGATCACAAGCAGGAGGCATTACAAGCAGCAAGGGTAGCCTTGAGACAAGTGTCCCCCTTTCCCCTTTGAGAGAGAGGGCTAGATAAATGCTAAATCAATTAATTAAATCTCCTAAATTATTAATGGACCCCTTGGGTGGCCAACCAATAGGCTTCAGGCACACCATGAGGGCAACATGAGGAGGAACTTGACAAGTGTCCCTTTTGCTTTCTTTGTACCATGCATGCCTTGTGTGAGTGTGTGGGTGTTCTCTCTCATCCCCCCTCATGTAGGGCTCACCCCCTCCTTGTAGGGATTGAATCTTTGACTTTTTGACACCTCAAGCCCCTCATGCATAGGCCCCATTCCCACCACAAGCTTGGCTCATAAGCACTTTAAGCTTGGACCGGGTTCTCACCTCAAGTGCAACCCTAGCATCTCATGCATGTCAAGCACCTCAATAATTAAGCACCTCAATCATCTCAAGCACCTCAATCATCAAGCACATCAAGCACCTTAGTCATCAAGCATGACAATCACGACAAGCACCTCGAGCTGGGTCGGGTTCTCGTGCCTCAAGCTTAGCCCTAGCTTACCTAAGGTCAAAGGAATTTTACACACATTATTGGAGGTCTTCAATGAAGCTAACCCTAAGGTCTTATGCTCCATTGGTTAGCCTTGCTCTTTGATAGACCATCTCTCATTTGGGCCCCTTTACCATTGGCCCCGTTTTGAGATAGATCTATAAGAACATGTCTATATCTTAACACTTGTTCCCGTTTATTCTCCCACATTAAGTGATCAATTTAATATGAGAGAATCATTTGGGTTGGTTAAATATTAGGTATTAGATTTTATGACATTACCTCTCTCTTGAAATCATAGTCGTCCTCGACTATGAGGTAGAAGAGATAAAGCCTTAGTCATTATTCAATTTTACTTAGCGGGTAGAGGATCCCTTTTTACCCTATGACATATTTCCAAGATGGATGACTAATCCATTTGGTACTTGGGAGACATAGCTGCCGCAAGCATGTCTGCTCTTTAGTCCATTTCATTCTCCCATAGTAGAGTGACAAATTCTAGTTGGTGTTTGAGAGACGTCGTCATCACAAACATGATTCTAAGCATGCATGCTAGTTAAATTTGTGCACAATTAAAAAGAGGACTAGTCTTATAAGACAAATACATGAGTCATTTAAAAGAAATTTGTACATTTGCTTACTCTAATGTAGCATTGTAAGCATTGACAAGGTTCATACTATCCTTAAGCTGTATTCCTTGCATCCATCTAGCATATTCAAAAGGATAATTTTTGAATTTAATAAGATACCTTCGGATAATCTTACCATGTCGTAGTACCTTGTCTTCATGCCAAAGAACAGCTTCGGGTTGTAGCACCTCTTCTTGGTCTTCAATTTCAGGAGGGCCTTCAATAATTGGTTCAGTTGGTGGCTCTCCTTTGTAGGGCTTAAGTAGGCTTACATGAAAGGCATTGTGTATGAGCCAATGGTTGGGCAACTTGAGTTGATAAGCCGTCTCATTGATGGGCTTCAAGATTTGGAAAGGACCATAGTATCTTTTTGCTAGTTTAGCATAATACTTTTGATGGCCCGTAGGATTTTTGCCCGTCGTTTGCCTTAATCGAGCCTTAGGAAACTTGAATAAGACCCAATCATTTTCTTTGAACATTAAGGCTCTTCTGTGCTTATCAGCAGTAGCCTTTTGTCTTTGTTGAGAGATGGATATAGCCTCCTTAATCTTTTGAAAAGATTCTTGTAGGTCACGGCTATACTCATCGGCAGCGAAGATCTTCCCATGTACTTTGAGTAGCAAGGGACTTTTTGTTCTTCCCTCAATGATCTCAAAAGGTGCTTTTCCCGTAGAAGTATGTACAGTATTATTGTAGACATACTCTAGAAGAGGTAATTACTTTTCCCATTGTGAGCGTTGATCTACTTCGGTAACATAAGTCTTGAGTAGATCGAGTATCGTGAGATTGGCTATCTCACTTTGGCCATCCGTTTGTGGGTGATAGGCCGAAGAGAAATTCAATCTTGTTCCTAGATTTTCAAAGAGACCTTTCCAGAAATTACTGGTCATTCTAGGATCTCTATCTGACACGATGGATGTGGGTAATCCATGGTGCTTGAAAATCTGAGATATGAATAGAGTTGCCATTTGATGTACCTTAATAGTCTTTTTGACAGGAATAAAATGTGATTGCTTGCTAAACCTGTCAACTATTGTCCATATTCCTGTATTCTCATGGATAGACTTGGGTAATCCAAAGATGAAATCCATGGATATACTCTCCCATGGTGAATTTGGAATAGGCAATGGCTGGAGTAATCCAGGTTGCTTCCCTCTATCATACTTGGTCTTTTGGCATACTACACATTTTGAAACATACTTTTGTATGTCCACTTTCATGGTAGGCCAATAGAAGTACGTCTCTACTCCTCGGAGAGTAGGTTGAATACCTCTATGCCCCGCATAGGGAGGATCATGGTATTCATACATAACTTTCTCAGGAAGGGAATGGGTAACACATAGCCTATTGTCGTGGAGAAGATAACCATCCTGCAAGGTGAATGGTTCCTCTTTCTTCCCCAAAGCAAGGGCTGACATTATGTCTCTAAAGTCAGGGTCAGTAGCATACTCATGTATCATAGAGGATAGATCATTGTGAGTAGCTATAGACACCGCATTAACTTTGGGTCGTCGTGAAAGTGAATCGGCCACTTGATTGTGCTTACCAGCTATGTGAGCAATATGGAAATTAAATTGCGAAAGAAAATTTTCCCACCTCATTTGTTTGTCGGAAATCTTGGTTTGCGTCATGAAATACTTGAGACTTTGGTGGTCGGTTTGTAGGATAAACGGAGTCCCCAATAGGTAGTGCTTCCATGTGTCTAGGGCATGTAGAATAGCTAAAAGCTCTTTCTCATAAATGCCCAAGACTCGTTCATCAATATTGAGCCTTCGGCCCTCATATGCTATGGCATGCCCTTCTTGAAGCAAAACTGCTCCAAGGCAATCACCACAAGCATCACATTGGACCTCAAATGGCTTTGAGAGATCCGGAAGCACGAGGACGGGTTGGGAAGTAAGCTTCTCTTTGAGCTTTTCAAAAGTATTTTTCTCCTTAGCAGTCCATACAAACTTAACATTCTTCTTAGTTAAGTCGTGTAGTGGTCCTGCTACTTGAGAGAATTTTGCTATGAAGCGTCTATTGTATGCGCACATACCAACAAAGCTTCTTAGCTCATGTAGATTTCTTGGGTTAGGCCATGCTTTTATTACCTCTAACTTTGATGGATCCATTCGGATACCATCTTTAGAGATAATATGACCTAGGTATTGAATCTCTTGAAGGAAGAATTCGCTTTTCTTTTGGTTGAGAAAAAGCTTGTTCTCCCTCAATGCTTGAAAAATCACTTGGAGATGTTGCTTATGTTCCTCCAAAGACTTGGAGTAGATGATGATATCATCAAAGAACACTCCAGTGAATTTGCGGTATGGTCTAAAAATTTTCTCCATCAAACGATTGAACGTAGCTGGTGCATTAGTCAAGCCAAAAGGCATGACTACATATTCATAAATACCAAACGTTGTGTGAAACGCGGTCTTTAAGATATCTTCATCCACTATCCTTATTTGATGATAGCCACTCTTAAGGTCAATCCTACTAAAGTAGGTAGAGCCTTGTAGCTTATCAAACAGATCTTCTACCTGAGGTACGGGAAATCTATTTTTGATAGTGATATGGTTTAGTGCTCGATAGTCCACACACATACGGTATGTACCATCTTTCTTTTGCACTAAAAGGACTGGAGAACAAAAGGGAGAGGAACTAGGCCTCACCATCCCTTTGTCTACCAGCTCTTGTACTTGCCTCATGATCTCCTCTTGTTGAGCTTGTGAGACTCGATAAGGAGGCTCAATGTGATGGTCATCATCCCCTCGTTTTGGAGGTAAGTCCATAGGGATATCCTCGATGAACACATCTTGGAATCCTTTTAGAAAATTAGACAAGTCTAGCTCTTCTTGATTCCTACCATTTACATTTGATGAAACATTAGTATCTTTTAGAGACTCTTTGACAAAAATCATGTACGCAGAAACTGAGCTCTTCATTGACTTATCAAAAGCAAGAGGATTTACAAGTGGAATAGTGCGACCATGCTCACTAGCATCTATATACATGTTCTTTCCCCTATAGGTGAAGTAGATTTTCCTTTCAGGGAACTTCATGTTGGCAGCCATGCGATCAAACCATGGTGCCCCTAGGATAACATCCTCATGTTGGAGAGGAGAGATGAAGAAGTCTTCTTTGTCGACATAGCTTTGTACATGAAGCCTCAACTTCCCAATCAAGGGAGTAACGGAGGCTTGTTGTCCCTTGAAAGCAGCATCAGCCACTACTATATCTCCCATCTCAAAATCTTGAATGCCCAACTTGGTGGCCAACTCCGTTGATATGAAGTTGAGAGTAGAGTCAGGGTCAAACAAGATGAAGGCATCATGCTCTCTTACCTTTCCCCAAGCATAGGAAAGTGATGATCCTTTCCAATGAGCATCCTCTTTTGGAGCTTCGATGGTGGAAGCCCTAGGAGTCTCATTGCGAGTATTCTTCTTGGGGCAAGAACAATAGCCATGTCCTTGCTCCCCACACTTGAAAAACTTATGGTCCTTGCGAAAAGCTTCAAGCTCTTCAGGAGAGAGTTTGTTTTTACCTTTGTAAACTCCCTTCTCCTTGGACCGATTTTTGTTGTTGTTGGAAGTGACTTGGGAAGTATTTTGAACATTGGTTTTCCCCTTTGCATCATTTTTGTCTTTGTTTTTCATGGGCTTGACATTACGTCTAGCCCCTTGATGAAAATTGATGCGTGAAGCAACGATGGTATGATGGATTACTTTGCTAACAGTACCAAGCCATTGAGAGTTGATGTATTCGGCCATCTCTTCAGGTAATACCGCACAAAATTGCTGCCTTTTCTCGGCAAAGTCTATCTTTTGAAAGACAATAGCCTTGAGATGTAAATCCTAAAACTTGTCTACGTACTTGTGGATAGACTCATGAGAGAGAAGCTTCAAGCTGCGCCATTCAATAAGCACTTTGTCTTTTGCATCGCTTGCAAGGAGTTACTTCATGATGGAAATTCGTAGAGTTTTCCATGTCTTTCGGGCTTCACCTATCTACTTCTCCTAAATGATGTTCTCATATTAAACTGATCATTTAATGTGGGGAAGTGCCAAGGGAGAAAAGGCTAGAATATTGGTTAAGCTAGCAGACCGGCCACAATAGGGATCCAAAGGAGGCAAAATAGGGATCCAAAGGGGGGGCCATCTGCAAAAGAGCCATGCGCAAAAATGGGCTAAAAAGACCCTAAGGCTCAGCCCATTAAGACTTCCAAAATGCTAAGGTTCCAAAATTCAAAGGTTGTGTCCAAAGGGTTAAATCTTAGGGGGAATTGGATGCTTTGTGTGCTCTCCAAAGTCAATGCATATCCCTACATGGGAGGGGGCGAGCCCTTCTTCTAGGGGATGAGAGAGAAATCCACACACACACACACACACACACACACACACACACACACACACACACAGGCTCCCTTTACACAAAGGGAATGAGGGACACATGTCAGCTCCCTACACCAGATGCCCACAAGGTGTGCTCAGTTTCTATTGGATGACCCTTGAAGTGGACCAATAGGAATTAAGCTAGAGTAAATCTAGTTTAATTAATTTAAAAACATTTAATAAAAGAAACCAATGAGAATTAAGTCTCCTAGAAGACTATTGGGTAGTCTCAAAAGGGGTCCAATGAGCATTCAGGAGCCCAATGGCTTGCCTGATTCCTATTGACCAAGAGGCAAAGGGGTCCAATGAGATTTTAGTTTAATTATTTAATTACCTAAAGCTCTTACAAAAGGGGAAAGGGGGACACATGTCAGAAGGCTATCACTTATGCTGCTTAATAGTCATTAGCTTGACTTGGGGAGAGCCAATGAGGGCTCAGCAAGAGCAAATGGCAAGAGGGCTCGCCCAAGAGAGAAAGGGGGCTGATTTTTGCAAGGAATTAACACACACACACTCACACAATCTCAGGTGTGAAGAAAGAGAAGACTATCTCTTCCCAAGCTTTAATGGAGAACTCATCGCCTACTCCAAGCTTGTGAGATAGAAGCCTACATCGACACACTCTTGGCTTGTGGATGCAAATCCAACCAAGATCCAAGCTTCAATGCATGCTCATCTCCTCTACCAAGCTAATTACTAAGCTAAGCTATGCTAATATGAGTGATTATGTGAGGAGATGTACATCTTTCTCGTAAGATACTCCTTCTTCCTCTCAATCTACTCTCATACCCTGCTAGCTCTCACCATCTTCGAAGGTGTGTGAGGTCTTGGGTCTGAGAACGGGAATAATTAAAGTTGTGTTTACTAAGTGTTTTGCTTAGTGCATGAAGCTTTCATCGTCATTGCACTAGCTAGTCTTGAAGGAACACAAAGAATTGTATTGTACAATGTCTCTCTTGATGCGAGAAACCATAATACAAAGCCTTCTGGAGGGGGGACCGGCTCCATGCAAATCCGGTCCTCAACTGTTGTCAATAGCTTAATTTCTCTCTCTTTTGAAAGTATTGTTGATGCTATCTAACTAGGTGTTATGCTTCTTGTTGCTCTCTCCACCCAAGCACTCTTGTAATTCTCATTAGGAATCTATTCTAATGAAATGCCCACTATGTTCATGCTCATTTCCTCTACACACAAGTTATTAGGCCATTAAATGTTACAACCATTGCTACGAAGGCTAGCCCACCATTGACGAGCTGATTTTTGGAAGTGCATAGCTACATGGCGTAGCTTGGAGGACTCTGTGAAGCCCTCGTCTCCAAAGGCCGCATCAAATTGCTGGATGAAGGACAACACTTTGTCGGTAGCACCAAAGGTGCCATCATAGGTGAGAAAAGAGATACTCTTTCCTCCCTCCTTGAACTTCTTTAGCTTTTGTGACCTTCACCATGTAGGAAATGATTTGCGATGTCCTCCCCTCTTTTATTCTCTAGGCGAATAGCCATAACTTTCGTCGGAAGAGGAGGAAGGTGAAGAAGAAGGAGAAGAGGGTGACCTCTTTCTAGCCCTTTTCTTCCTTTGTTTCCTCTCTTGCCTTTCAGAGTGATGAGGAGAAGGACTATGTGTTGATCTTTTCCTCTTGGGAGGAGTGGGCGATCGTCTAGACCGCCGTCTTCGTGGAGCCACATCTTCAGAGGAACTTAAACTTTCATTGCTTTCTTGCTCTTTGGATTCCTCCTCTCGAATGGGAGAGAGTCTTCTTTTGGGGGTCTCTTCAAGAGGCCTCCTAAGCTTTTTCTTCTCTTGGAGAGGAAGGGAAATTCCATAAGCACGAAGTTGTTGAGTAACTTTGCCTTGCAAAGTAGGGTTGCCCATAGCTTGCTGCAACCTAGTGACGAGATAATTCACAAACATGGTGGCCTCTCGAATCAATTTCCAAACGAGGGCTAAAAGAAATAATAAGCCCCCGGAAAACAAGGGTTCCAATGAGCCTAAGCGGAAGGAAAATGTCCAAAAGTCTCCTAAGGGCAACTCCAACAAAGCTAAAGAGAAGGGAGTTTACAAAGGTAAGAATAAACTCTCTCCTGAAGAGCTTGAGCGTTATCGTAAGGATAACCGGTGTTTCAAGTGCGGCGAACAAGGGCATGCGTACTGCGCTTGTCCCCAAAAGAACAACTGCCAAGATCCTCCTAGAGCTTCCTTGGTTGAAATCCAAGAGGAGGAGACTCACCAAACTCACCACAAAGGATCTCCTCTATGCCATGCTTGGGGAAAGGTAAGAGAACATGATGCTTTAATTCTCTTTGACCCTGGTTCTACTCACAATTTTATATCTATTGAGTTAGCCACCAAGCTAGGCATACAATCCTACGAGATGGGAGATGTCCTACCCGCAGACAGTGCCTTCAAGGGGCAAGAAGCTCCAGTCACTCCCTTAATTGGGAAATTGAGGCTTCATGTCCAAGGCTATGTGGACAAAGAGGACTTCTTTATCTCTCCTCTCAAGCATGAGGATGTAATCCTAGGGGCACCATGGTCTGACCGCATGGCTGCCGATGTTAAATTTCCTGAAAGGAGAATCTCCTTTAAGTTCAGGGAAAAAGACATGTATATAGATGCTAAGGAAATGGGTAACACTATTCCCATTGTACATACACCAGCTTTCAACAAGTCAATAAAGAGCTCTATTTCCGTGTACATGATTTTTGTTAAAGACTCTCAAAATGAACCTAATGCTTTAGCAAAAGAAAATAAAAGCAACCAAAAGGAATTAGAGTTATCCAATTTTCTCAAGGGGTTTCAAGATGTTTTTATTGATGACATCCCTTGTGAGCTACCTCCTAAACAAGGTAATGATGACCATGCAATCAAACTTCTTCTAGGAAGTTCACCGCCTAACAAACCTCCTTATAGAGTTTCTCAAGCTCAACAAGAGGAGATTATGCGGCAAGTGCATGAGTTAGTTGAGAAGGGTATGGTTAGGCCAAGCTCATCTCCATTTTGCTCACCTATGCTATTAGTGCAAAAGAAAGACGGCACATATCGTATGTGTGTTGACTATAGAGCACTAAATAGGATCACTATCAAGGATAGGTTTCCCGTTCCACGGGTAGAAGACCTATTTGATAAGCTACAAGGATCGACCTACTTCAGTAGAATTGACCTAAAAAGTGGCTATCATCAAATAAGGATAGTTGATCAAGACATTGTAAAAACCGCATTTCGCACCACATTTGGTCTTTACGAATACATTGTCATGCCTTTTGGCTTGACCAATGCACCAACCACATTCAACCGCTTGATGGAGAAGCTGTCCAGGCCTCATCGAACCTTCACTGGAGTGTTCTTTGATGATATTATCATCTACTCTAATTCATTGGAGAAACACAAGCAACACCTTCAGGTAATATTTCAAGTTTTAAGAGAGAATAAACTTTATGTTAATCGAAAGGAAAGTGAATTTTTCTTGCAAGAGATTCACTATTTAGGTCATATTATCTCTCAAGATGGCATCCAAATGGATCCATCTAAGTTAGAGGTAATAAAAGGATGGCCTAAACCAAGGAATCTTCATGAACTAAGAAGCTTTATAGGTATGTGTGCATACTATAGACGCTTCATAGAAAAATTCTCACAAATTGCGGGACCATTACATGACCTAACAAAGAAAAGCGTTAGGTATACATGGTCTGCTAAGGAGAACAATGCTTTCGAAAAGCTTATCTCTCAACCTGTGCTTACACTACCAGATCTCTCAAAACCATTTGAGGTCCAATGTGATGCTTGTGGTGATTGCCTTGCAGTTGTTTTTCTCCAAGAAGGGCATGCCATACGCTATGAGATTTGAAGGCTCGACCCTGTTGAGCAAGCTCTAGGCATATACGAAAAGGAACTCCTTACAGTTCTACATGCCTTAGACTCATGGAAGCACTATTTATTGGGGACTCCTTTCATTCTGTGAACGGATCACCAAAGTCTTAAGTACTTCATGACGCAGAACAAGCTCTCCAACAAACAAATGAGGTGGGAAAATTTCCTTTCGCAATTTCACTTTCATATTTCTCACATTGCTGGCAAGCATAATCAAGTAGCTGATGCACTCTCAAGACGACCGAGAGTGAATGCGGTTTCCATAGCAACTCACAATGATCTATCTTCAATGATAAATGAGTACGCTATTGATCCCGATTTTAGAGATGTGATTTCAGCCCTTGCATTAGGGAAGAAAGAAGAACCATTTACCTTACAAGATGGTTATCTTCTCTATGGAAATAGACTATGCATTACTAACTCACTACGTGAGAAAGTAATGTATGAATCTCATGCTCCACCTTATGCGGGGCATAGAGGGATTCAGTCTACCTTAAAGGGAATTGAAACATATTTCTATTGGCCTACCATGAAAGTGAACATACAAGAGTATGTTTCTAAATGTGTGGTATGCCAAAAGACAAAATTTGATAGAGGGAAGCAACTTGTACTGCTTCAACCCTTGCCAATCCCTAATTCACCATGGGAGAGCATATCCATGGATTTTATGTTTAGATTGCCTAAGTCTATCCATGGGAATACGAAAATATGGACGATAGTAGACAGGTTCAGTAAACAAGCTCATTTTATACCTGTCAAAAAGACTATCAAAGCACATCAAATGGCAACCCTCTTCATTTCACAAATTTTCAAGTACCATGGCTTGCCAATGTCCATAGTGTCGGATAGAGATCCTAGAATGACCGGTAATTTCTGGAAGGGTCTCTTTGAGAATTTAGAGACAAGGCTAAACTTCTCTTCGGCCTATCATCCACAAACGGATGGCCAAAGTGAAATAGCTAACCTAACCATTCTCGATCTACTAAAAGCCTATGTAATGGAAGTAGATCAAAGATCCCAATGGGAGAAGTACTTACCCTTAGTGGACTATGCTTACAATAACACTGTACATACTTCCACGGGAAAAGCACCTTTCGAGGTAATTGAGGGAAGATAAAAAAGTCCCTTGCTACGTAAGGTACATGGGAAGATCTTCACTGTAGATGAGTATATCCGAGACCTACAAGAATCTTTTCAAAAGTTTAAGGATGCTATCTCTATCTCACAGCAAAGGCAAAAGGCTGCTGCTGACAAGCATAGAAGGGCCCAAGCCTTTAAAGAAAATGATTGGGTCTTGTTAAAGTTTCCCAAGGCTTGATTAAGGCACACGACGGGCAAGAATCCTACGGGCCACCAAAAGTACTATGCTAAATTAGCAAAAAGGTACTATGGTCCCTTCCAGATTCTTAGGCCAATCAATGAGATGGCCTATCAACTCAAGTTGCCCAATCATTGGCTCATACACAATGCTTTCCATGTGAGCCTATTAAAGCCTTACAAAGGAGATCCACCTCAAGAACCAACTATTGAAGACCCACCGGAGATCGAGGACCAAGAGGAGGTGCTGCAACCCGAGTACATTCTCCGACATGAAGACAAGGTACTAAGAGACGGTAAGACTATCCGACGATATCTTATTAAGTTTAATAATTATCCTTTTGAAGATGCTAGATGGATGCAAGGCATACAATTAAAGGATAACCTAAACCTTGTCAATGCTTACAATGCTTCCCAAGAGTAAGCAAATGTTAAAAATGTTAAAAATGAACAAATTTTTTGTCTTATAAGACTCTCTTTTTCTTTATTGTGCACAAAAATGAAGGAGTATGCATGCTTAGATCAAGTTTGTGGAGACGACGTCTCCCAAACACCAAGTAGAGCTTGTCACTCTACTATGGAAGACTGATAGGACTAATGTGCAGACATGCTTGCGACAGCCTCAGGCTCTCGAGCGCCAAATGGACTAGTCATCCATTGTGGAATGATGTCGTAGGGTAACATAGGGATCCTCTACCCGCTAAGAAAAGGACTCATGAATATGCTTTATCTTCTCTACACCATAGTCGAGGACGACTATGATTTCAAGAGAAAGGTAATGTCATAATAATCAATATCTAATTCTCCTAAATGATTTTCTCATATTAAATTGATCATTTAATGTGGGGAAGTGCCAAGGGAGAAAAGGCTAGAATATTGGTTAAGCTAGCAGACCGGCCACAATAGGGATCCAAAGGAGGCAAAATAGGGATCCAAAGGGGGGGCCATCTGCAAAAGAGCCATGTGCAACAATGGGCTAAAAAGACCCTAAGGTTCAGCCCATTAAGACTTCCAAAATGCTAAGGTTCCAAAATTCAAAGGTTGTGTCTAAAGGGTTAAATCTTAGGGGGAATTGGATGCTTTGTGTGCTCTCCAAAGTCAATGCATATCCCTACATGGGAGGGGGCGAGCCCTTCTTCTAGGGGATGAGAGAGAAAGCCACACACACACACACACACACACACACACACACACACACACACACACACACACAGGCTTCCTTTACACAAGGGGAATGAGGGACACATGTCAGCTCCCTAGACCAGATGTCCACTAGGTGTGCCCAATTTCTATTGGATGACCCTTGAAGTGGACCAATGAGAATTAAGCTAGAGTAAATCTAGTTTAATTAATTTAAAAACATTTAATAAAAGAAACCAATGAGAATTAAGTCTCCTAGAAGACTATTGGGCAGTCTCAAAAGGGGTCCAATGAGCATTCAGGAGCCCAATGGCTTGCCTGATTCCTATTGGCCAGGAGGCAAAGGGGTCCAATGATATTTTAGTTTAATTATTTAATTACCTAAATCTCTTACAAAAGGGGAAAGGGGAACACATGTCAGAAGGCTATCACTTATGCTGCTTAATAGTCATTAGCTTGACTTGGGGAGAGCCAATGAGGGCTCAGCAAGAGCAAATGGCAAGAGGGCTCGCCCAAGAGAGAAAGGGGGCTGATTTTTGCAAGGAATTAACACACACACACTCACACAATCTCAGGTGTGAAGAAAGAGAAGACTATCTCTTCCCAAGCTTTAATGGAGAACTCATCGCCTACTCCAAGCTTGTGAGATAGAAGCCTACATCGACACACTCTTGGCTTGTGGATGCAAATCCAACCAAGATCCAAGCTTCAATGCATGCTCATCTCCTCTACCAAGCTAATTACTAAGCTAAGCTATGCTAATATGAGTGATTATGTGAGGAGATGTACATCTTTCTCGTAAGATACTCCTTCTTCCTCTCAATCTACTCTCATACCCTGCTAGCTCTCACCATCTTCGAAGGTGTGTGAGGTCTTGGGTCTGAGAACGGGAATAATTAAAGTTGTGTTTACTAAGTGTTTTGCTTAGTGCATGAAGCTTTCATCGTCATTGCACTAGCTAGTCTTGAAGGAACACAAAGAATTGTATTGTACAATGTCTCTCTTGATGCGAGAAACCATAATACAAAGCCTTCTGGAGGGGGGACCGGCTCCATGCAAATCCGGTCCTCAACTGTTGTCAATAGCTTAATTTCTCTCTCTTTTGAAAGTATTGTTGATGCTATCTAACTAGGTGTTATGCTTCTTGTTGCTCTCTCCACCCAAGCACTCTTGTAATTCTCATTAGGAATCTATTCTAATGAAATGCCCACTATGTTCATGCTCATTTCCTCTACACACAAGTTATTAGGCCATTAAATGTTACAACCATTGCTACGAAGGCTAGCCCACCATTGACGAGCTGATTTTTGGAAGTGCATAGCTACATGGCGTAGCTTGGAGGACTCTATGAAGCCCTTGTCTCCAAAGGCCGCATCAAATTGCTGGATGAAGGCCAACACTTTGTCGGTAGCACCAAAGGTGCCATCATAGGTGAGAAAAGAGATACTCTTTCCTCCCTCCTTGAACTTCTTTAGCTTTTGTGATCTTCGCCATGCAGGAAATGATTTGCGATGTCCTCCCCTCTTGTATTCTCTAGGCGAATAGCCATAACTTTCGTCGGAAGAGGAGGAAGGTGAAGAAGAAGGAGAAGAGGGTGACCTCTTTCTAGCCCTTTTCTTCCTTTGTTTCCTCTCTTGCCTTTCAGAGTGATGAGGAGAAGGACTATGTGTTGATCTTTTCCTCTTGGGAGGAGTGGGCGATCGTCTAGACCGCCGTCTTCGTGGAGCCACATCTTCAGAGGAACTTAAACTTTCATTGCTTTCTTGCTCTTTGGATTCCTCCTCTCGAATGGGAGAGAGTCTTCTTTTGGGGGTCTCTTCAAGAGGCCTCCTAAGCTTTTTCTTCTCTTGGAGAGGAAGGGAAATTCCATAAGCACGAAGTTGTTGAGTAACTTTGCCTTGCAAAGTAGGGTTGCCCATAGCTTGCGGCGACCTAGTGACGAGATAATTCACAAACATGGGAGCATCATCATTAGCACCTTCATGTGCAAAATCAAAGCTATCAATGTTCATTGTCAGCCATGTTAACAAAATTTATGTATGTACTTAGTGTATGCTTTGGCAATTCAAAACCTTAGTTGCCACTCCTCTTAGCCTTTGAAAATCGGCTCTTAAGTATCTACACCCACGGCTCGAAGTGGTTAATTATAGAGAGTAGAGGAGTAGGTTTAACATAGCAGAGTTGCCAAGGGCTAGCTCCTTTCGGACTTCTTATGGCTCAATAATGGTAAAGCCATAGGCAAGTCTAAAAAGACTCCATTATTAAGTCCAAAGCTCCCGAGGTGTGCACCATCCCCCACATAGTGGGCTCAACAAAACCGATAATAGATCCCAGTTCCACTTACCCTAATATAATTAACAACATCAACCATTTATAGGCTACTTAAGGACCTCTCTTCTTAAGCAAGAAAAGAGAAACCAAATTCTCTGATACCAATGTAATGGTATTGGCCTATTTAATTTGAGAGTAGCGGAAATTAATGAGAGTACTTTTGAGAAATGACTTTGTGAGCATAGCAGGTGAACATAATTGAAGATAGCAACATAATCATAGCAATTAGTTAACTTGGCATGAACAATACTTTTGCAAGAGAGAGAATTTAGAGAAAAAATGACAACAGTTGAGGACCGGATTTATGTGGAGCCGGTCCCCCCTCCAATAGACATTTGTATTATGATTTCTCCCATTAAGAGAGACTTGTTACAATACAATCTTTGTGTTCCTTGTGACCTAGGTGATGCAATGAAGATGGAAAGCTTCATGCATCACAAACATAACATAAACTTGAAGAAAGATTTAACTATCCCAAGCCTCAGTCCCAAGACCTCAAACACCTTCGAAGGTGGAGAGAGCTAGCAGGGAATGAGGGTAGGGAAGAGGAAGAAGAAACATTTCGTAGGAGAAAGAATTAGTTCCTTACTTATCATAACTCTTGTTGCTAGCATACATAATAGCATCGTAATGAAGAAGAAGGAGATGGAAAGCTTAAGCATTGAAGCATGGCTCTTGTTTGGATTTGCACTCCATATCCAAGAGTGTTGGTGTAGGCTCTCAACCTCTACTTGCTTGGAGAAGGAGAGGGAGCTCTTGCACTTTGCATAGCACACAATGAGAGTGTTTGTGAGTGTGTGTGGGTGAGCATACCCCCTAAGCAACCCCCTATCTTGCTTGGGTCGACCCCCCCTTGTAGCTCATGCTTGAAGCTCATTGGACCCCTCCAGGCCTAGCCAATCACAAGCAGGAGGCATTACAAGCAGCAAGGGTAGCCTTGAGACAAGTGTCCCCCTTTCCCCTTTGAGAGAGAGGGCTAGATAAATGCTAAATCAATTAATTAAATCTCCTAAATTATTAATGGACCCCTTGGGTGGCCAACCAATAGGCTTCAAGCACACCATGAGGGCAACATGAGGAGGAACTTGACAAGTGTCCCTTTTGCTTTCTTTGTACCATGCATACCTTGTGTGAGTGTGTGGGTGTTCTCTCTCATCCCCCCTCATGTAGGGCTCACCACCTCCTTGTAGGGATTGAATCTTTGAATTTTTGACACCTCAAGCCCCTCATGCATAGGCCCAATTCCCATCACAAGCTTGGCTCATAAGCACTTTAAGCTTGGGCTGGGTTCTCACCTCAAGTGCAACCCTAGCATCTCAAGCATGTCAAGCACCTCAAGCATCTCAATAATTAAGCACCTCAAGCATCTCAAGCACCTCAATCATCAAGCACCTTAGTCATCAAGCATGACAAGCAGGACAAGCACCTCTAGCTGGGTCGGGTTCCCGCGCCTCAAGCTCAGCCCTAGCTTACCTAAGGTCAAAGGCCTTTTACACACATTATTGGAGGTCTTCAATGAAGCTAACCCTAAGGTCTTATGCTCCATTTGTTAGCCTTGCTCTTTGATAGACCATCTCTCATTTGGGCCCCTTTACCATTGGCCCCGTTTTGAGATAGATCTATAAGCACATGTCTATATCTTAACACTTGTTCCCGTTTATTCTCCCACATTAAGTGATCAATTTAATATGAGAGAATCATTTGGGTTGGTTAGATATTAGGTATTAGATTTTATGACAATTTTAGCTATGGTCTTGTAAGATAATGCCATCATAGAAATCGAGCGACAGTGTTTTAGGAGGGAGGATCAAACTAATTTGGGAGTATGCTTGATCTGACCTTTTTTCAAGCTGGTATCCATCTGTCCCTTTAACATAGCCTTGTTCACTAACCACGTTAATGGGATTTTGAGATCTTCCCAAAACTCCTTGAAGAATTCAGTTGTCAGCCCAATTCACCTAGGGGTCTTTTCCTTCCCCATTGCCTTTATGGAAATCCAACATTCACTGTATGATATAGGCCTCTCCAAGGCTTTCGCTTCAATAGGTAACATGTTGCACTTTACCTTGCCAAGCAATTGTGCTTTCATGTCTGTGACCGCCTGGGAGTAGTCTTCAGTCTTACGGATTATATGAAGAAGATGGTTAAGCATAAGTCTGACCATATCATTCTAGTGTCGGATTATGTTTCCCCCCTCCTCCCCAATTGTTGTTATAAAATCCCTTCTTTGTTTGACCTTAAGGGCTCTAAAAAAATGAGCTTGGTTGGTAGTCTCGGGCTTGAAGG
The DNA here is from genome assembly GCF_014529385.1 of Adiantum capillus-veneris. NCBI lineage: Eukaryota > Viridiplantae > Streptophyta > Polypodiopsida > Polypodiales > Pteridaceae > Adiantum > Adiantum capillus-veneris. The sequence continues at coordinate 117,943,139 of NC_140936.1, read as the reverse complement.
AGAGTGCTTCGACAAGCAGTCAGGTCTTTCTGACCTCCTCGGCTTACAGATCGACAAGCAGTGCTTTGGCTTTAAGCCACCTTCTATGTGCGCTTTAAGAGGAGACTGGCTATTGACAAGGTTAAAAACACAAGGTAGACTATATGAAATGCTATACTCAAACGAGACCAATGGCTGAGAGGAGTTAGCTCTTTTAATAGGTCAAAAAGATATGTATTACCAGTATGTGTGTGTGTGTGTGTGTGTGTGTGTGTGTGTGTGTGTGTGTGTAATTATATCGTTCTTCTTCTAACCATGCGAATCGAAGACAATTGGCCAGCTCATATTGACACATGTGAGAAGAGTCTAAAAATCTCTAAGAGAGGGAGAGAGGTTGTCGGTGTAACCAAAACTGTAAAGAGAGGTAGAGGTACCATGAGAAGAGAGGTTGTAGGGAAAGCTAGATTGTTGAAGGCTACACTTGTAGCTATGTTGTTGTTGAGCACACTTCTAAACAATATATGTAAGTATTACATGCTCTGATACATGATGTTTTTCTCTCTTTCTCCCACATCTCTCTCTCTCTCTCTCTCTCACACACACACACACACACACACACACATTTATAAACATTGTTTGTTGGCACTTCCTTCCTTCTGAGAGAGAAGTAGTGTTGATGTGGAGGTTTTTTGAGTGTGTGTAAAGAGGGATTTCCTTTTTCAGTTAGTTAATACAAACAATAAGGGGATGCTTTCTCTCTCTCTCTCTCTCTCTCTCTCTCTCTCTCTCTCTCTCTCTCTCTCTCTCTCTCTCTCTCTCTCTCTCTCTCAGCACAACTCCTGTTTCGAAGGGAGTGGACTCGTCCATGTAGGGACCATTTCCTCGCCTTTTTTTTAATGGTAGAACATACTTTCCTGTGCGTGGTGAAACAATGGGCGTCTGTGAGTGCTACCAAGGTCACTTCGACTCGACATTCAACCCATGATCCGAGTCACGGAGAACAAGTGCTCAACCAACCAAGGTAGCACCTCCTTAACTAAGTAACACCTAGCATTTAATGTGGAACAGTGATGGGATCGACGGTCTAGGTTAACTAGTGGGATCTCAAGGCGCACTAAACTTGGCCAGCGCAAAAAACAAGGCGGAACAGGGACTCTGTCACCCCCCTTTGTGACCCGGATTTGAACTCGCAACCTCGCGCTTCGGCTTTTGTGTCACTTGACCTAACCATCTCGCTTGCACGCACACCAACTCGTTTTTATGAGGCTATGTTGTGAGCTACCACACGCTGCCCATGTTTTTGAAGTTTAATTCGTGTCCGGGTTTAGTTTTTTAATGACTTGTGGGGTTGCGATCACCCTCGGCTTTCGTGCGTAGACTTCTCACTCTTCAATAAATGCACGGTGTCACTTAGTGCTCAGCAGGCTACACCTTGTTTTTCTGGCGGCTGGCCTCTCGTTGGGAAAGCGAAATATGCCATGTCACAAAAGGGTACCACGTGTCCGTAGGCTAGGAGTGAATGAGGTGAATCAACTTCAGTCAAGATTCAAGGCAGAACCATTGCACAAAGTGAAGGACAAGGAAAGCCTGAACAAGGGCAGAAGCATGGGAGATAATAGTTAAAAAAGGAGGAGGAATGAGGGGCGGACAGCTGGCCTAGGGAGAGGCGGAGACGGCAGCGGCCCAGCGGGAGCTTGACGTCGAGACTCGAGAAGGGGTGGGAAGAACCGACGGTCGCAATCGGGAAGAGAAGCAAGCCTTGGTGGCGACAGAGAAAGACCCAAATTTTTTTAAGGTTGATAAGCAAAGTGGTGCATGTGCCCCCGGCCTCAGCCCACTCTCTCCTTTGTTTATCATCTCCCCTGCATGTTACCCCGCTCCAACCTGACAGCAACAGTACCCCCACCCCCCCTTCCCCCTCCCATGGCGCGCTTCTAACTAACTCACCGGCCAAGCCTGCAATCCCTGCACAACCCCTCATTTTGCTTATATATACGTTCTCCCCCATGCGTTTCAAACAGAGCCTCCTCCTCCTCCTCCTTCATCCAAAGCGCAATTGCCCCACACTTACATGGCTTCCCCACTCCACCAGCTCCCTACCCTGCCCACCTTGAATATGTTTGCCGCCCTGCTTCTTTGCATGTCCACCCTCGCCTCCGCCTCTTACAATGGCGCTGGCCAGGCCGGTGGTCAATGGAGCGATGCCCACGCCACTTTCTACGGCGGTAGCGATGCCTCCGGCACCATGGGTAAGCATTAATCCTTGCAAGCAAGCCATACTGGAAACACACACACACGCATACACATGTACACTGCTAAGTACAGGTAATCAGAATGAATATCATTAATGATGAAACCAGATGGTGCATCTGACACCCTTTGATTCATCAATTCCCATTAACTCTCTCATAATTTCTTGTACCTCTTCCAGGTGGTGCTTGTGGCTATGGAGACCTCTACACCTCCGGCTACGGAACTAACACCGCAGCATTGAGCACGGCGCTCTTCAATGCTGGTCTCAGTTGCGGTGCTTGTTTCGAGATCAAATGTAATATTGCCACCGATCCCAAGTGGTGCTTGGCAGGGACCTCTGTAACAATCACTGCCACTAACTTTTGCCCCCCAAATAATGCACTGTCCAGCAATGCTGGTGGTTGGTGCAATCCGCCTCTGGCCCATTTCGACATGGCTCAACCAGCATTTCAGAAGATTGGTGTGTACAGCGGAGGGATTGTCCCCGTCCTCTACCGCCGCGTCCTGTGTACAAAGAAAGGTGGCATACACTTCACCATTAATGGTCACTCTTACTTCAACCTTGTCCTGGTCACCAATGTAGGTGGTGTTGGGGATGTCCAGGCTATCTCCATCAAGGGTGCGCACACCGGGTGGCAACCCATGTCAAGAAATTGGGGGCAAAACTGGCAAAGCAATGCTTATCTTGATGGTCAGAGCTTGTCCTTTCAAGTCACCACAAGCGATGGCCGCACACTCACCTCTTTCGATGCCGCTCCTGCGGATTGGCACTTTGGTCAGACCTTCAGCGGCGAGCAATTTTAGCCATGGTGGCTTATATTGGTGTGTAAAAGGGGTGTGCTATGTGATGATACCTTTATGTGATGATACCAAATACTTATTGACATGAGTGGCATAATCTATTGCACACTCAAAAACCCATGTAGACATGTAGAGGTTTGAATCCTACATTTCGCAGCGAGTTGCCGAGGCAGTGAGCGCTTGTTGCTCTTGGGGTTGCCCGCAGCAGCTGTAAGAGAGAGGATATACTCATAATAGCGAGCCCTTTTGTATGTAGACTGAAGGCTCCTGCTTTGGTACAACTTGTTCAGAGATTTGCCTCATCGTGGAATAAATGGAAGCGGCTAATGCTGTGCTTGTACTGTCTACAGAATCTACAATTAGCCTGGGTTGGCTGGAAATTGTCGTTACTTCGTCCAGTCTCTCTGTCATCTGTAGCATCGACTGTGGATGTAGCAATAATTTTGAAAAAAATATTGGAGGGCAATCTAGGGAGGTTCTCTCTCTCTCTCTCTCTCTCTCTCTCTCTCATTTCAATAATATGGGATCCCTATTCCTTCAAAAAAACAGGCAAGGGGAAGTGTTGCCTTCTATGAGGAAGGGCATATTATCATTTTTCCCTTCTCTACTTACAAAATAATAAAAAATTACGAGTCAATTTTTACATCTGAGTGACATGTATGGTGTAGGGAATACGGCGGCGGCCGGGAATGTTGATTATCGTTTGTGCACGACAATGGTCATGGGAGAGGGGGGGCATCAAGAGTCAAGAGGAGGGGACTATTTAGAGGCCATAAGTGTGCACTGTTGACAAATGTGACAATGCAGGAGTTGCGCATTATGACCATTGAGGTGTCAATAGGGTAAAGGGGCCAATAACGGACCAAAACAAGGCCACCTTAAAATGAAATGGAAAATACTACCAAAATATATGAGAATTGTGATTGGGATAGCATTGGGAATGGCAAGAGCATGATATGATCTATCTTTTAGTATCAATTTCATTGAAAATTGTCAATCCTATTTTCTTCTCGAACTCACAAATTGTGAGTGATAAATGTATTAAAAACAAAAAAAGTTACATAGAAAGCCATGCTCGATCCGAACCATGGCATCAACAACCACCACTCTACCACATCCAATCATACATATCAAATATATCGACTGATGAAAGGATGCCACCCTAAACATCAACTACCATAAAAGAACCTAGGTTGATGAAGGGTGCCACCCCAAAGACCAACTACCATAAAAGAACCTAGGTGGATTCGAGGGTGCCAACGAGGAGTTAGCCCTACCATAACACCTTCCTTGACCACCAAGCCAATGTCGAAGAAATATAATGCCGAGCAAAAGATGCTTGCCAATATCTTTAATTTTATTTTTTCTTTTTCTTTCGTTTGAGCAAGCTAACAGAGTTAGTCATAGTGCCTAAAACATGAACAACATGGTTGACAAGATCAAGTTTGTGATTCTGATCACCTTCAGTATTTGAGATAAGTTGATTGGAATGCATTGTCACTCCCACTGGATTGGCAAGCGACTTTGGTTTATCTTGTGACTACCATCACATATATATATCATGTCTCGGTGTTGGCCTCATCAACAGACGGGCCGTTAGGCGTCACTGGTCCATCTCATCATTTAATCCAGATCATTCAAATTGAATGTCCATCTGTTGGTCCCCATGTTTTAAGTGGCCTTATATTGGCCCCTTTACCCTACTTTCGATGGCTAACTTGCGAGTAACTCATTGGAGGCTCAAGCTATGGATTTAGCGTGCTGACATGTGCAACAATCAACAATTGCAAGCACGAATTTCTCTTAGGAAAGTAGAGTGGATGGAGGGTTGAGATATATTTGCCCCCCTCCCCACCAGTTTGACAGTTCGGTGAAGCATATAAGGAGGCAAGGTGTTTTGTGAATTTTGTTAGTAGGGTTTATATTTACAAGCCTCTTTATAGGTCAACAAACCATTCTTTGGAAACACATGAAGACTAACTATTTAAAGTAGCGTGCCTATCTATACTTCTATCTATACTATATATAATTGAGCTTAAAATTTTCAAAGAAGGAGAGGGCATCCATGTGTCACTCTCTCCTTCATTACAAGAACCTTAGGAAACATTTTGTTTGAAATGTAAATGTGAAGGGTAAGTGACACTCTCAAGGTCATTTGGTTTGAAATTTAAAAGTGAAAAGTAAGTAGCAAGTACTAAGTAAGTAGCAACTACTGTGATGGTAGAAAATGAATTGACTTAGTTTTGACTTTTCAATTCTATCAAAAAGTCACAATATTTAGTACTATATATATAGTATTGTATTATATTATATTATATATATATGTGTGTGTGTGTGTGTCTCTTTATGTGTGTATAATTTAAACTCTTTAACAAGGTCGTAGAGTTTCATTCCACCTTCAATTTTGAAGGGTGATTACTTTTGTTTTTGTAAAGGGTGGCTCTACTTCGTAGCTTGGGAAAATAATGAGCAGCGAGATGTGTCATGCTTCGATAAGTTGGATCGCCTCAAACGTGTGTGTGTGTGTGTGTGTGTGAGAGAGAGAGAGAGAGAGAGAGAGAGAGAGAGAGAGAGAGAGAGACGTCTTCCTTATTTGTTGCAGCTCTGTGTGTGTGTGTATGTGTGTGTGTGTGTGTGTGTGTGTGTGTGTGAGAGAGAGAGAGAGAGAGAGAGAGAGAGAGAGAGGGCCAATCTCATTCAATCCTGTTAAGGAGTGTATGTGTCTACTTCTGTTTGAAAGAGAGAGAGAGAGAGAGAGAGAGAGAGAGAGTGCCATTGGCCTTTGCGCTTGACAGAGAATGCCCCCCCTCCCCCCCCTCCTTCCCCCACCCCCGGCCGTCCCCTCACCAATGAACACAATCCACCACTTACTTCATGTACAACTTCTTAAATGTTGCCGCAACAAGCCTCATGTAGTCTCCTCTATCAACACCCCCGGGACTGCCAAAAGCTAATCTGCCACGAGCCCCACACCCTTATACAACGTCAATCCTCTGTTGTCCAGGATGCAAAGACTCTGGATCCAATACATGTCCCACTCGCCACAAGTGCTTGCTGAGCCACATACTCCTCTATCGCTGCGTGTCTGCCACCCTTGATCCTGACGACCTCATTTTTTGCATGCGGCCCTCCACACCACGAGAGAGAGAGAGAGAGAGAGAGAGAGAGAGAGAGAGAGAGAGAGAGTCCCACATCTGTCTCCACACTTTCTTCATCTTTTTTCGGCCAGTCAGCGGATGCTACAATGTTGAGAGCTCCAACATGACCATCCATGCTTTTTAGCTTCCCAACTTTTCACATCTTGAACTCCTAACATAGGCAAGAAAAAAGGGGTTATGCATGGGGACATGTGGTATTTCCTGCTGCTACAATTCTCACGGCAACGATCGTTCAAGGCGGGTCATCGATTCAATGTTGTGAAAATGTGTCTCAGCTTAATATATTGTTGTTTTCAATTTCAAAAATGCCGGTTGAGGGAAAGGGAAAAAGGAGAAATTTCGCCCCAAAATAGAGAAAAATAGTGTGAAAACCTGCAAAATAAACCTAATTTTCCTCTTGGAAAATTAAACCTAATTCCGCCCCAAAATAGAGAAAAATAGTGTGAAAACCTGCAAAATAAACCTAATTTTCCTCTTGGAAAATTAAAGAAAAGCAATTTGTATCTTTGAAAAAATGATTTTTCCACGAAACTTATGTGATTGCATTGGAGGATGATCATTGCCAGCCAAGGGTATTGGCCTTGGTCTTGGAGTTAGCAATCCTTTTGAGAGGAGAGAGAGAGAGAGAGAGAGAGAGAGAGAGAGAGAGAGAGAGAGAGGAAGAACGCGACATAGATCTATAGAGAGAGAGAGAGACATAGATCTACAGATAGACAACGCACGAGACAAGCTATGTGTGTGCATGTGTGTGTTGTGTATATACATACATACTATACAAAAGCAAGGAGCGATTTCAACCCCTCCTCGCCACGTGGTGCTTTTTTTTCACTTTGGCAGCTTTCAAGCGAGTGACGTGCCCTCTGCACGAGGCGACACAATAGATAGGCATATTAAAGATGTTCAAATCAAAGACAAGAACGAAGACGAAATGGTTGATGAACATGCGAGAGATCCAGCTCCAAAAGACAAGCAAGAGGAAGCTGAGAAGAATAATGCACAAGGTGCGAAGGATCCAACACACTTTGTTGTGACCTCTGCTATCGACAATGATGAGAAGGGCATTCAACAAAGAAATTGTCAAGGCTAGGGACTTGCTACGCGCCATGTGCGAGCCACAAAGGCTCCTAGTACACAGTCATACAACAGACAAGCTCACAAGGGAGAATGGTGTGTCACTCACCTTCCTGCATAGTTGCGAATGAAGGATTCCCGCGCCGAGAAGAAGAGGGAGACACCGCTACGCCGCTCTCAACTGCCTCGCCGCCGTCGTGCCGCCGCAACGCTCGATCACACACACACTCTCACACTCTCTCTCTCTCTCTCTCACACATACACACACACTCACACACACACAAGGAGATGGTGAAGGAGAAGGTGGAGATGGAGCAAGAGCAGCTTCTATTGCACAATGAGAGAATGAGTAAAAATTAGGTTTAGTGGCTTTTATATGAGCTCACCCCATTCACACTTGGGCGCCCATACTTAGCCAACTAACTCCTTGAATATTCCAGTTAGAGTGCGCCTGTCATCGGCAATCACCCTTACCCTGTTCCTATTGGTCCGACAAGCCCGGTACCTGACTCTAAATAATACAACGTTTATAGATCATAGGGTGTCCGTGTGCCGTGAGGGTTAACATGCCCCCCTTCCTGATGTAGATTCCGTCCTCGGAAGCTATCCAGTTGAAGCTCGTTCGTCGAGATGGGAGAGCAGTCGACATGGATGTGCATAGTCTTCTTCAATCACTGCAAAATCAAACAACATTGCCACAGTAATTGCATTCTCATATACAATTAAAAATCATATGCAATAGACAGACAAATTGATTGGTAACAGAATTTTAGACAATTTGTCAGCAATAAACATTAAATTGCAATATAATCAAATGCATAAACAGATGTAAAGGTAAAATATTAAACAAGTCCGGGGTCGCTAATTTAACGGTCAAAAGGCACTAGCGCTCGACAATTAATACCATGGGTAACTTCTCAATTTTTTCTGGTCAATTAAGTTGTTTAATCGCGAGAGCCAAGTGTTTGATGTTCGAGGGCTGACTAGAGGCCATACCTAGAAGACGTTGTAGTTAAGCTACGATAAAAGGAATTTCTCATGAAATCATCGCTTGACTGATTACCTTTTCTTTGACCCCCCAAAGTCTTTTTAAATTGATTCAATTTTGATGTGTGTGCTTATTTTGTATACCTTGGGTTTTTTGCTTTTCAAGGAAAAGCGCCCACACTGGGAACCTCTAGGGCTCTAGTACCATAGGCGATACATGTGAGTGAAGTACCAATTTAAGCAGGGATTTCTCTTCCAGCTTAAAATTTTACATTGTGGCACTTTGATTTTTTTGTTTGTTCATTTTCAGCATTTTAATTTTGTAACTTTGGGGGGTCATATAGCACTGTCACCCTCCCCAGGCTCATCACATTAGTAAACTCCCTTTATAATACTTAAGCTAAAAGTCAATAGGGTTAAGCCCACTAGAAAGCCCTAGTACATTTCATACAATGCTGCCTAAATCGGATTAAGAACCTAAGTAACCATTGCTTATTAGGAAGGCATTCCCCATGGTATTAAGAGAAGATTTCTAATACCTAGCTTGGTCAAACTAGCTTAGTCGGACTGCTTGATTTTTAAACCTAGACAAGTGATTATGACAAAACATTACATTGAATTAAATGTTTGATACTAAGCAAATGCGTTGAATATTATGCTACCAATCACAATCAAAGCAGACAAACATGGATGCAAAAAGATAAGGGCAATGCTAATGGACATAAAACACTTGTTTGTGTTGATGGTCGCGCTTGATTTGAAGTGTGAACGAAAGAAAGGTTTCATGAAGGTCCAAATCCTATCAATAGCAACACGCTCCTGTACACACTTAGAAACAAAAGGAATACCTCCAGAAGGCACATTAGTGGGAAAAGGTACCAACACTTATTGAACACAACAAAAAACATAAGGAATCCTAACCTAATTATTTGCACTCCCCCTAAAGAGTCAAGGGAATAGGATATTGTAGAGGTTGGGGGGAAACCCTAAGGCTAAACCCCTATCCTCGTCGTCGAGATAAACAAAGTCATCATCCATTAGACCATATATGTCATCCGTGTAGTCATGTAAATTTTCTTCTTCATCATAGGTGCCCATGTTTACTAAGAAGGTCACTAGACGCCTATAGTCATCTTGGTCAAAAGGGTAGGCTTGTGCAATGGGAGAAACGCTCTCTACTAAGTATGGATTAGACGTGGTCAAGATATGTATCAGCCATTCTAACTCCTCAAAATTCCTCTCACATGCTAGCGTACCTATCAAATCCCATTCACATGCAAGCACTGGAAAGACCATGTGAAATATTTGTGAAAAGTAACGAGGGTACCTCTCACCCAAGGCAGAAGTGGATGACTCTAGCGTACTAGCCATATCTGTACACGCAAATAGATGATGGTTAGAGTGCAAATATTACAAGGGTCGTGTTATTGTTCATAATTTGTTTTTATGATTTGTGTGATGGCTCTTGCTCTTTTACTTTTTTATTTTGTTTTTGTGAGTATAAGGCTTTATATATACATTCCCTAGGATTGGAGATTAAGGGGTCAGGGAGAAAGGGTTGAGAGGGAAGCAAGTGAATGATGGATGTCCACAAACACTCCCCCCTTCCTTGGGTAGATCATACCGTTTGAAATGAGCTTATCACCCTTTGAAACCAATTGTTCTAGTTGGTAATAGGTGAGGATTTTTGCCAGTAGTTTTGTATTACCCTAGGTGCCTCGTCAAGTTGCAAGGGTGGTAAGGTACTCTCCCAGGATCGAACTTGAAGTGGTTTATCAGGTGATTCTTCAACACTGGGAGGTGTGGATTCTTTTGTAGCTTCATTGAGGTCCATTACTATAGATGGAGGCTGTGTAGAAGCTTTTACCTCTATGGATGTATTACATGAGGAGCTAGAAGCTTCATGGAACTCCCCCCTTCCTGAGCTAGGTGGAATAAATTGTGTTTGCCTTGGAGCCCAAACTAGCTCTGGACTAGGTGTGTAGCATTCTGTGATCTTTCCCTTCCCACGGTCTGCCATTGGCTTTAGCGTTACAATGTTTGACTCATATGAGTTTGTTGTCGATAGGGAAGGACATATCTTACGTTTAGGTACCCAAATTTGCTCATTTCGATCATAGTATCCTTGGGCTTTTAATAGTCGTTTAGGAATCCAGCGCCACGTTTTCTTACATTTCTTGGAGCGAGTGGGATGTTTCTTACGAGGCTTCCGTTTTTTAGAATCAGCCATGGTCAGCCATGGTTTTTTAGCATCAGTCTTGGGTTTTATTTCCTTAGGTAATATCTCAGGGACTATGGCTTGAGTGGTAGGGATAAGAGTTGGTTTTTGCGTTGTGACACCCCCAGTCCCCCAATCAATAGTGCATTTGGTGGCTATCATCCACTTGCGTCCTAGGTTTATATTACCCTCCATAGTTCCAATAGGCATGACCAAAAAGTCTTGAGCTACAATTCCATTGTCATAACTGACAGAAGTGTGCCAGATTCCAAAAACCGTAGTTTTTTTCTTGTTGACACCCTTGACTTGGATAATACTCTCAGATAGAGGTGGCTTCCCTAACTGACACCACACCCCATAGGATAGCAGATTATATTTAGCACCCGTGTCCAATAAGGGGTTATATAGCACTTTTCCATAGGCACTATTTAACTCAATAGGGTATCGTAGAGGTGTGTCAGAGTCCAACCAATCCTCTTCGATTTCCACGTGGAATGCATTTGTGACTCCAAGGTTAGCCTCTCTTTTTTGTCTTATACGTTGTTGTCGCTCCTTAGCCTCAGCTTGAGCTTGTATCTTCTTTAACTCGGTTTGTGCTTTGGCGGCCTTCTTTTGATGAATGGCCCGTAGTTCTTCTTGGCTTAAAGGATCATAATATCTTTTGAATTTACTCCCATTGAGGAATCCAATGGTTTCAACTCCATCAAGAGTTTCCACACGAAGGGTACCTTGTGGGGTAATTTCACATACTCTATATGGTCCTTTACCAACATATTTCAACTTTTTCTTCTCTTTACGTACTCCATACATAAGGACTTTATCACCAACTTTGATGTTCTTGTCCTTCACATGGCGATCAAACCACTTCTTTCTCCTATCCTTTTCCACAAGAGCATTTTGCACAGCCAAATGTCTCTCTTCATCTAGTTTTTCTAAGATATACAAACGCTCGGTTAAGGGGTTACCATTCCATCCTTCTTGAGAAGCTACCCTAAGACTAGGAATGACAAACTCCCAAGGCATAACCGCTTCTTGGCCGTATACCATTTTGAATGGCGTACAATTAATAGCCACTTTATAAGCAGTACGATAAGCCCATAGAGCAGATGTCAACTTCAAATCCCAATCAGTGCGATGAGCTTCTACCGTCTTGGTTAAAATAGAGATTAGAGTCTTGTTGGTGCTCTCGGCTTGTCCATTAGCTTGCGGGTAATAAGGTGTAGACTTATGGTGGGATATCATAAAGGTCGTGGTAAGCTCTCTTATTACCTCATTTATAAAATGGGTACTATTATCACTAACAATTTCAAAAGGGCAACCAAATCTTGTGATAATGTTCTCAAAAAGAAACTTAGCTGTTGTCCTCGCGTCAGCTTTTTGTGAAGCCTTAGCTTCAGCCCACTTTGTTACATAGTCCGTAGCAACTAGAATATATCGAGATTGAGTGTTACGAGGTGCGGGACTAATTGGACCTACAAAGTCTAAGCCCCATTTTTCAAATGGTTGGGTTACTTTAATAGGATGTAAGGACATTCTGTCTTTGCGCTGTGTGGTCTTGTAACGTTGGCACTCATCACACCCTTTTGTAAAAAGTGATGCATCCTTAAATAAAGTTGGCCACCAATAGCCTGATTGCAGCACCTTTCTAGCAGTCAGGTCTTCTGAAAAATGTCCTCCTGCTATGCCCATATGTGCTTCTTGCAAGATATACAAATATTCATCCTCGCGGGCACAACACCTAAGAATATCGTCCTTGCCTAGTCTATACAGAGTTCCGGCAATCAAACAATAGGGTTCACATTCTTTGACTAGCCTTCGAGCGATATCCTTACGAAGTTCCTTGGGTGGAAAACCATTAACGAAAAAGTTAACAATGTTCTCACTCCATTCAAGCATAGTCTCAACTATGAATAGGGAAGTATCGGGTAATTCATCATCAACTCCTGTAGGGGCTTCACCATTGGGTATGCGAGACAAATGATCAGCCATGACGTGCCTTTTACCGGGTCTCACTACAATCGTGAAATCAAACTCTAGAAGAATTAACAACCATCGTGTGATTCTTCCTGTGGAGCATGGCTTGTTTACGAGATACAGCAACGCTTGATGATCCACAGAAAATACAAACTTGTTTGCCAGAAGGTAGTAGCGAAATTTCTTTACTGCATAAACCATTGCTAAACCTTCTTGCTCTGTAGTGGTGTAGTTTCTTTCAGCATCGTTCAATTGACGGCTTGCAAAGCTAATGGGATAGTCCAATTTATGTTCTCCTGGTTGAGTGAGAACACACCCAATAGCAAAGTTTGATGCATCAATATGCACATGGAAAATGATATCCCAGTTAGGTGTCCTTAAAATCGGAGCACTTGCTAGTGTTTTCTTCAATTGTTCATAGGCCTGGTCACACTCTTCATTCCATTTAAATTCAATGAGAAGCTTGTACAAAGGACGTGCTATCTCAACGAAAAATAAAATAAACCGTCGATAATAACCCACGTGTCCCATGAACCTTTGAACTCCCTTGTAATTGGTTGGTGGTGGTAACTCTAGAATCACTTTAATTTTGCTCTCATCGGTTGAGATACCATTCTTAGATACTATATGCCCTAAAATAACTCCATGCTTGACCCAAAATTGGCATTTGAATGGGTTCAATGAGATACGATATAACCTACACTTTTCAAACACCTTCCGCAAACATGATAGATGTTCTTTCCAAGAAGAGTAAACACAAAGGTCGTCTAAGAAAGCTTCACAAAACTCTCTCAAATATTCTTTAAAAGCAGTGTTTATTAATCATTGGAATGTAGCAGGGGCATTTGTTAAGCCAAAAGCCATCACACGAAATGCAAACATGCCAAATTCTGTGATGAAGGCAGTTTTAGCTTGGTCCTCTAGCGCTATCGTGATTTGGTTGTAGCCTGAGTACCCATCTAGAAAGCTATAAGCTTCCTTGCCTGCAACTCTTTCGAGTACATGTTCGGAATATGGTAGGGGGTAATGGTCTCTTCTAGTAGCTGCATTAACTTTTTTGAGGTCCACGCACACCCTGAGTTTCCCATTCTTTTTTGGCACGATAACTATTGGAGACACCCATTCAGAGTGTTCAATAGGATATATGAACCCACATTTGATAAGCTTTTCTACTTCTTCTTGAATGATCCTTGCGTACTTAGGATTCATCGGGTAGGGTCTTTGTTGTACGGGCTTCGCAGTACTAATCATAGGGATTGTATGTTGGACCACAGAAGGTGGAACACCTTTCATATCATGGTATGTCCAAGCGAATATGTCCTTGAATTCCTTGAGAAGCTCTTTGAGGACCGCCTCTTCAACTTCTGTGAGGTCTTGGGCAATAAAAATAGGTTTTGATTCTTCACCGGGGTCGGCTAATTCTATTTCTTTAACTATTGCCGGACCATCATAGATTCCATTATTCCCATCGATAGGTATTCTTTGGGCTTTTGTGTACACAACCTTTGCTTCCCCTGTGGTGTAAGATTTGAAATGTTCTGGTGCAGGATGCAAGTCTGTGGATTCTGGTTGTGCTTTGGTCTGTGCTTCCATTTCTGCTTTCTTGTGTTGTCGAGCTAACTCTTGGTTTTGACGCCTCCTTGTAGTGCGGCTCAACTTTGGCTTGTCTATGATCTCTAATTGGGCTATGTCATGGGGTCGTGGTCTACACCACATAACATTTTGGAGATATTCACCCCAATCGTCTACCAATTTACGATGAGCATCACATGCTCCTATATAACTGAGCCATTCTGCTGAGGATCTCTTCTTTTTTATCCTAGCACGTACATTGGCTCGATATCGATGCCTCTTAAAGTTTTTCTTTTTCTTATTTGAGACCTGCTTTTGATTTGCATTTAGATCTGGCTCACTAAAGGAGTCCTCGTTGGTGTCCTCTTCACTCTCGGAGGAGCTATCATCGGTTGATGTGCTCGGTCCTTCCGAATGTTTTGACTATGAACTTGCTCCACTCTCTAATTCACGAGATTCAGAATCCGTTTCACTCTGGGAGTCCGTGTCTGAGTCGTGTTGGTCAAAGTCTTCTATTGAGCTATCGGTGTCACTGTCAGATTGGTCTACAATTGCCTTGCCCTTAGAAGATGCATGTATGGCACTTATCATGTTCAGAGGTGAAATTTGTGGTACCTCTTCCCCCTCTGGTGTGACCCAAGTGGTTCCTCTATTTCCCCAGGTATCTATGGTTGCAGCTAGGTGTACCCAGTCTACGTTGTCTGATTCCGTCATACCCGGTTACACATCCATGTAAGGAGAATCTTGGCCAATGTCTATATCCTTCTTACAAGTGTAACAATATTGTAGTGGGGCCGAGTGAACTGTGGTGTCAGAGCGATGATCAATAATGGTTTTACTCCCTAAGGGGTGTACCTTACCAGTCACCAAATCCACTCTAAGGACAGAGTCTTGGAATTGCAAATAGACATGATTTTTAGACCAATCGTGAACCATTTGTGCTTCCCTCATGAATGGTCGTCCTAAAATCATTTCATATGACATAAGGTGTTTAGAGAAATCCATTACAATGAACGTATGTCGTACCTTGTGTCCTAGAACTTTGATGTTAAGATCCTTGAGCATCCCCATAGGTTTGGCTATGGTACCATTTGCCATCTTTACCACAATGTTAGTAACACTGAGGCGGGTTTTTCCCATGGATTCCCAACAATCTTTTGTAACGATGCTAACTCCCGCACCACCATCAAGAATTCCCTTTATAGTTAATCCCTTGGTAGTGATGGGTAGGGTCACATTTGACTCGTCGCCTTCAAAATACTGCCCTAATTCGTTAATGGGTACCTCGATCACAGACTCGTGTCAATCTAAGTCAAGTGATTGCACATGATTTTCCTCGTCAATCATAATCGAGTCAGGCCTACTTGGTTGCGCAAACTGCGGATGATCCCGTTTGTAGCTCTCCGTTAAGGATTGCTCGAAGTGCAAGGAATAACTCAGGATCTCCATACAGCTTTGCTATGATCGTGGTTCGGACCTCAGAAGACATGAAGTTCACTAGTTTGGCAACATTCATTGGCATTTTGAAGGGTGTAGGTCCTTGACTAGGAACTGGGAGGATGGAATCTCATATTCCTCAATGGGATCAGGTATTCCTTCATTAAACATCCTTTCCAACAAGAAAGGTGTATGCTCACTTTCTGATGTCCCGTCCTCACTCCCTTCTTGGATGATACTAGATATGGCTAACGGTCTATGGTTCATGTGGGGTGGATGAACTTGCGTGGGAAACACTGTGTCATGAATTCTGACATGCATGGGTTCTGGTTCTAGTTTCCTTTGAGTCTCCTCCACTAAACCTCTTAGATGTTTCACCTGCTCAATCTCGTCTACTGGGTTTGGGTACGTCCCAATCTTCTTTTTACGATTCTTCCCTTTTTGCCCCTGTGGTTTATCTTGGGGGTCTTGGATTGGATTTCAAAACACTTGTGGTGTTTTCAGAGGCTCTTTATGGTTTTCTCTTATTCGGTTTTCATTTGGTTCCATGTTACGGTTTTCTTTGTCGGTCTTTCCCTTTGTGGTATTGGTTCTAGTCTCCATTGTCTCGATTGAATCTGAATCATCCTCGAGGTCATTCATATACACGGGGTCATCTCCTGTTCCTATGTTTGTTTTGGAACTTGGCTTTGAATTTCCCGTATTCTGTGACCTCTTCCTTCGTGTCTTCTTTTTCTTTGCTTGGATAACTGACACGGTATCTCTCTCTTCGAGGATATGGCCTGGCCCTTGAAGCATGGACCGTGTAATCGCATAAGCGGGTGCGACAGGTGGTATTGGCGATGTCACACTAGCAATTTCGACCAAATTTAGGGGTGTGATTTTAGGCGCATTTGGGTTATAGGGGCATTGGGCAATCAAGTGATCTATGCCACAACGATTACATGTGCGTATTGGCATTGCAGACGTGCTTCCTTGATTCATTTGCATCTGTGAAGCATTCTTTTGCAGCCTAATAGGGCACTCCGCTGCCCGATGTGGTCCACCACACTCGTAGCATTGAAGAGGTGGCAGCAGCTTGATAAACCGGCTTGACTTGCCCCCAACAATCTTCCATGTAGTATATAGGACACTCTTCCAATATATCGATTCCGTAGGCAATACTAGTGTCTATTTCCTCCTCACAGCCATCTGCATAAGCATTAGATGGCTCGCAACCCACTTGGTTCATAGGGGCGACTCTTGGATGCGGGGGCTGCGGTCCTAGCACAGGAGGTGGTAGCGGTGTAGCTTGTACAACATTTTGAGATCTAGGGACCATGTGTTGCGGTAGTTGCTCAACAGGTGGAGCAGGCATCAGTACAGGAGCTCGAGGTGCATCCGTCTAGGCTACAGGTGGTCTATTTGCCATCATACGTTTGATCATTAAACAATTCTTATCTTGGTGACCATACCTACCACATGCGTTGCAAGTTCCATTAAATTTTACTCTAAAGGTAGGGCACTTACTAGTGCTATGTGGACCCAAGCAAATGGAACACCATTGTTGCTCCCTTCTTGGATACATGTGACTATTTTGAGGGGGTCGATTATCCTTAAGAGACTCTTGGATTGCCTTGGTGAGGTCTGTCAAGAATGTCTCAAATACCTTTGGCTCATTGGAAATGGGCTTTGCAGTCATGGGTTCATACTCAATGGCTTGTGAGCTAGTGGATCTCGTGTCAGTAGACACCCTCATGCCTGCTATCATCAAGTTGTCCTCTAATTGGATTGCATTGGCAGTGACATCTTCCCAGGTTGTGATACCTCTAATCACTAGTCCATTATAGATTCCTTCATTCCTCAACCCTCGAATGAATCGATCAAGCAGTTGGTTATTGTTGAAGCGCTCATTTACAGGGCAGCGAGAGTTTAAGTGCTTTAGACGACTAATGAAGTCCCTTACTGACTCTCCTTCCTTACGTTCAGCCTTTTGTAGCTGAGATGCTACACCCCAAAGCACACCTTCTCGTATGTACTCCTTTAGAAACAACCTTCGAAGGGTAAGGTAGATTGTTTTCTCCTCCACCCTTAGGGTTCTATACCAATCTCCAGCCTTCCCACTTAATGTCAAGCTTAAGGCATTGCACTTATGTAGTTCGTTGCGTTCCCCCAAGGAATCACATACTTGTTCAAACACTTCAATGTGTTTTATAGCATCTTCGTCCCCATTGCATTTTTGCGTGAGTTTGGCAATTTGTACCGCCTTACTTCTAGGCTCTCTATCAGATGCATGACGCATATTTTCCGTGATAGATCGACCTATGGTTTGAGAAAACGCTGCCAAGTCACCTATGTGAGGAGGCAGGGCCGGTGGAGGTACTCTTGGAATCATATGTGGGAGAGGGATGGGTACCGGTCTTGGCATAAGTGTGGATGATGCAGGATATGGAACATAACCAGGCATAGGTCCACTCGGATAAGGGCTAGGGAGCGGCACTCGAGGAGCATAAACAAGTGGTACAATTGGAGGTGTGGGGGCCATGTGTGCATAAGGGGCTAGAGGCACATACGGTAGAGGCCCCATATTAGGTACTACGACACTAGGTAGTGGCACTGCGGTAACCGTAGATGTCATCGGTACATTCTCTGTCAGGCTTATCCCTGGAGTGAGCATTGTGTTTTCCTTAATAGAGGGTTGAGCCAAGTTAGGGAAGCTAAAGTTGTCGCTCGGAGGCTCAGATTGCATAGAGACCCCAGGTGAAATGACGTAATATGGGTCCATGGGGCTCATTAGAGGAGTCTCCATTTGTGATAAAGTACGCTGTTGAGCCTTGCTCGTATCCAGAAATCTCATGGGGCCAGTTGAGAGTATATTTACCCCTCGGTTTTGCCTTTCTGATTGAATAATGCCATGGATAACATTACAGATCATTTTCTGTTGATCTTCGATGCTCGTGGCACTAGAGGTGGATTGTACAATCTCTATCCATCCTACATGGTAGGCGTGGCCAGAGTGTAGATCCGTCAACACCTCAGTGTGGAGGTCGTATGTCCAATGATAATTAATGAACAATCCTTCTAGAGTCGACGTGTTAACGGTTTCTTGTGAGGTAGAAGCAATGTTGCTCCCCGTGGTTTTACTTGTCACCAACGGTACTCTAGAGGGAACTTCTGAAGGAGGCAGCTCAACAGGGCCTTCTTGGTAAGAAGTTGGCAGGATATCCACATGGACACTCTTTGGGGGTGTGGGGTCCACGTGCGATGTGAAAGGAGAGTCCACTTCCCCACCCCCTTCGTGTGCTTCATTTGCATCAGGTTCCGAGCGAGTAGCTCTACCTAATGTTTCCATGAAATGGCTAAACATACTAGTACTAGGCTGTGGAGCTTCGGGAGGTGCATGGCCTTCTCTCTCAGTGTTTTGGGTAGGGTATGCTTCCATGATTTCTGAGTCGGAGGAGGAATCACTAGCGGCTATTTTAGGGTCTTGGGTGGTGCTACCTTGTGTCCCCGTTGAGGGTCTAGAGCCTATCGTGGATGGGTAATGGGTGTCCGTATGAACAGAGGCACCCTCAATATGCTCGTGTTCTAGCACCCGCCCAGAGCATAAGCGCATGTGCTTTTGATACCCTAAGGTGTCAAAAAGCTGCTCTAGGAGGCCTTGTGACTAGTTTTTTGCGTGTTTTTTGTTTGTTTTTTTGCTAGATTTTTTAGAGCGTGTCGTGGAATGGGCCGTGTGATAGCTCGAAACGAGCGTATCGCTAGGAGGGA
Organism: Adiantum capillus-veneris; assembly: GCF_014529385.1. Lineage (NCBI taxonomy): Eukaryota > Viridiplantae > Streptophyta > Polypodiopsida > Polypodiales > Pteridaceae > Adiantum > Adiantum capillus-veneris. The sequence goes on along the minus strand of NC_140936.1, from coordinate 117,923,939 downwards.
CGCGTTGTGCTTTACAGCCCACCGTTTGGTTCTATTTTGCTCCAGAAAAGCCCGAAACAGTCTTTTCCTAGCTGGGGAACTAGGCTCCAAATAGCAAGTCTAAGGGTGCAAGTGGGAAGAGAAGGGAGGAGAGTGGAGGACTTGTCCCACATGCTCTCATTCCCTCTTGAGGGGATAGGGTATATATATAAGAGTGAGTCTAGAATATATCATAAGACTGAGGACTGAGGCCTGGGCTTGGGCTTGGGCTTGGGCTTAAATATTTTATAACCTCCCCCTCACTCACGTTTTTATTTTTCGATTTTTTTCCCACCTACCTACTGACCTGCTAATCAGTGGTTCACCTAATTACTCACCTGCTTAATTAACTGTGCACCTAACTGTGCACAAACCAGAAAATGCAAAAAATTGAAACTTGACAAAACTGTGCAGTGCAAACCAGAAAACGCAGAAACGCAAGAAATGCTAACGGTGTAAGCTGAAATCTAAGCTTAATAGAACTAGCAAAACAGAGCTTAACAGAACATAGAAAACTTGCATGCAGTCAACAACATTGTGTCTTTCTCTACTATTTTTGCATAACAACAATGATCAAACTTAAGCCGCGCCTTTCCTACATAAAAAATAGCTTCAATACAATTTACAGGTCGCCATTGGAGCTTCACGCGCAGCAGCTCCCCGGCAGAGGCGCCAAAAATGTCAAGGCTAGGGACTTGCTACGCGCCATGTGCGAGCCACAAAGGCTCTTAGCACACAGTCATACAACAGACAAGCTCACAAGGGAGAATGGTGTGTCACTCACCTTCCTGCGTAGTTGCGAATGAAGGATTCCCGCGCCGCGAAGAAGAGGGAGACACCGCTACGCCGCGCTCAACCGCCTCGCCGCCGTCGTGCCGCCGCAACGCTCGATCACACACACACTCTCACACTCTCTCTCTCTCTCTCTCACACGTACACACACACACACAAGGAGATGGTGAAGGAGAAGGTGGAGATGGAGCAAGAGCAGCTTCTATTGCACAATGAGAGAATGAGTAAAAATTAGGTTTAGTGGCTTTTATATGAGCTCACCCCATTCACACTTGGGCGCCCATACTTAGCCAACTAACTCCTTGAATATTCCAGTTAGAGTGCGCCTGTCATCGGCGATCACCCTTACCCTGTTCCTATTGGTCCGACAAGCCCGATACCTGACTCTAAATAATACAACGTTTATAGATCATAGGGTGTCCGTGTGCCATGAGGGTTAACAGAAATATTGTGTTCGTATTTTACGCTTATGTCGCAACGGTCGTCACCTTGCTCGCCTTCTTTATGATTCTCATCTTGAGCATCATCGCGTTAGAGAGAGAGAGAGAGAGAGAGAGAGAGAGAGAGAGAGAGAGAGAGAGAGAGAGAGAGAGAGAGAGAGAGTAAAGTTTGGGGCATGTGGGGCTCTTGCACCGAGCAAATCAGAGTGTTCAGAGCACAGGAGGTCTACCAAGGAGCCCGAGAGAGAGAGAGAGAGAGAGAGAGAGAGAGAGAGAGAGAGAGAGAGAGAGAGAGAGAGAGAGAGAGAGAGAGAGAGAGAGAGAGAGAGAGAGAGGGAGGGAGGGAGAGCGAGACAAAGAGCTATATGTATATAGCTCTCTATCTTGATGCAGCTTCCATCAATGTCTGGATGACCCTCGCAGTCGTGGGCATCTGGATCTCCCAAGCTCAGTGGCACTATCAGTCAGGGTACCTTTGGTACATGCGGACTCTGAAGTCTGTTGTGATGCCTGCTCATGTTAATGTGCATATATAGTTTAAAGAAATCAGCGATCTCCCTCTGTGAATGTCTCCTACTGTCTAGTCTCCTCGAGAGGCTCTCCCTATGACTGCACACCTCCAATAAAAATAGTCCAAGTCTGATCTTGGTATCTCATAACTTCGGCCAGTGGTCCTATGCTTATGGTCTGTTCGTATTTTTTTTGTGATCTTTCATATGGTTGGGATCTGCCTCCCCCCCTGTTTGGGAGGTTCTTTTTGTTATTGGTGCTATTTGGTTGTATCCCTAAAGGTTGTCTACAGACTAGGAATGAAAGGGTCTGTTGAAAAGGTGCCATGCCTTGGTGTGAGCCTGGCTTATTTGTAAATTTCTTGGTTCAATTCAATTCTCACTCACAATTTGTGAGTTTTGAAAAAAAGAAGAAGAAAATCATCCTTCTTTAAGGAAGGGGAATAAAATGGGTGACTTCCACTTGAATGAGAGTACATTAAGATGCCTATCTCGTTTAGAAAATACTAGTATGTGACCCGCGCGTTGCCGCGGCTACATGTGCGTCAATTGAAAAAACCATTGTTCTCCCTCCCTTCACACAGGGAGAGAAAATGTGGGAAAATGCCTATGATTCTCATGTGAGCTTTTACATCTCTTTAATACGCTTGTGAATCAACCACCACTATAACTACTTTCTAGATGACAATGTATGACAACACACAAGGTCTAATTGCCCTCCACATTCACATCAACCAAGCACAAATCTATCTTTTGGATCAACACTATGTCTACCTTTTCGAGTGTAAGATTGAACAACTAATGAACTGTAGTTACTCTCCACATTCTTGTGGATTGACCAAGGACAAATCTCATTCTAGTTGGTCATGCCAAGCTCCAACATACTCCTCCCAATCATGGAAAGTTTGTCCCTCCCCCCTCCTTCTCTGTGTGTGTGTGTGTGTGTTTTGAGTTCAAGAATGATTAGGTCAGTTTGGGGTCTCTTGGGAATGAGTTAAGTAATGGGCTCCCTTCATATGATGTATTGTCTTAACATCCTATGTTTCTCTCTAAGGAGGCAAAAATTTTGTGATTAGGCTAGAGATGTCCCCTCACACAATTGATATGGGACTCTGGTGAGTGGTAGTGGCCCTCTAAATAGACTAATAGAGAGCTGGTATCCTTCTTTGGATATAGTGTTTGCATTGAACGACGATATTTAGATGCATTAGCATCCCCTTTCACCATCCTTACCAATCAAGGCATTGGTCATGATAGCAACTCTCCCATGCTTCTCTTGTGTAGTTTTGGTCTTGCATTTGGGGCATCACAGTCATCAACTGCTATTTGTTGGCACTTAGGATGTATGTACCAGCCATGACCCAACATGCCAACATTACACCACATAGTAGTAGAAGAAACTTTGTCATTGGTATGCACAACTAATTTGGTGAGCAGTGTGTCGTTTGCTTCTCAAAGGCACCATTCATAATGGGTGTGTGACCTGGGGATAATTGCACGGCTATAGCAACTTTGTCTCTATATGTAAGTAAATTTCAAAATTTACAGGTTGGATTGCACTCAATCTAGCTAGCATGTACACTTGCATCTACCAAGACTCGTCGCATGGATGTTGAGGTCTTTTGCAATTGACCATAAGCAAGCTAGTAATATAAGGCGCATATGGTTTGTTTGTGTACATTTGAGCACCATTGGCATCTTGAAATGTGAGGGCAATGAAAGCAGAAAATTTCACTCAATCGTTTCTCTTTGCAAGAGTTTTGGGCATCATGCTAAAAGAAAGGGTGTGCTACAAAATACACACACACACATACACACATGCATGTTCTTCTTTGAGAGAGTAGACTGTATTCAACCATTCACATGCTTGCCCTTACCCATATTTTATACCATAGCATCCATTTGGCTTAGCTCTCCCACTCCCTTAAATGTGAGACAGAGCATTGAGGCACTACATGGAGGAGAGTCTCTTTTTGTATGCGAATTAAATCCCTTAACAATTTGAGAGTGCGATCATCATACCCTACATGAGTGCTGACCTTTTGATCACATCAAACCTGCTTTACCCACATTTTAGCCCATACCATGGTCTACATACCTTTCTCACCTAGCCACCTCATGGATTCAACTTGCCAGTGACCACCCTTATATCCATAGTCTTCAAGCATGTTACATGTTGTACTCGGTCCCATAGGTCAATCTGATCTTTAAGGATGATCTCTCTCTCTCTCTCTCTCTCTCTCTCTCTCTCTCTCTCTCTCTCTCTCTCTCTCTCTCTCTCTCTCTCTCTCTCTCTCTCTCTTTAACATTTGAGGTCATTGTGATTGTTTCTATGATATTAAAAGTTATGTCTCCCTCTCCTTGTATAAGTATGTGAGCCTGCAAGCGCTTGAGTTCAAGAATCAACATTCATAGGCTAAAATTTTTAGGTCTCTTGTGATCTTCTTCTTTTTCTTCTTCTCCTCCTCTCTCTCTCTCTCTCTCTCTCTCTCTCTCTCTCTCTCTCTCTCTCTCTCTCTCTCTCTTCTAACTTGCTATGCAACATGACAACTTGTTGCCAACAATGTTTGGATTGGATAAGGTTTTCCTACACTTAATATCTGAGAGCCGAGATTAGTCGGTCTCAAGATTAACGGGTCTCAAACCACGTCAGTACGAAGAAAAACGTCTCTCTCTCTCTCTCTCTCTCTCTCTCTCTCTCTCTCTCTCTCTCTCTCTCTCTCTCTCTCTCTCTCTCTCGCTCTCTCTCTCTCTCTCTCTCTCTCTCTCTCTCTCTCTCTCAGGATGCATGTCTAGTTTGTAGTATCAAAATGAAGCATGTGAGAGGCTAAGAGCACAGTTGCGTGTACCAGCGACCGTGCTTTCTGCTTGATCATGAGCCGGCTCTTCTCTCTCTACCTATCTAATCGTGGTAGTTAAGAGCCTCCAAATGGGCATAGCCTTTCACATGGGGACTTTTGAGGCCCTCTCAGTTAGCAGGAACCTGCTCAAGATCTGTCTCATCACTCAGTCAAATCAAGAATTTATCTTTGAAGCAACCGGTTTTCTTGACTTGCAAACAAAGTTGGAAGGCTATTTAGCCGTTTCAAAGTGACCAGGCTCTAAATATAAGCAAAATGACATGGAGGCAACCCTACAATAAGGGATCGGAGTCATCATTTCTAGGGGGAGGCAAAGGTCCCACATTAGGTATGCAACACCAAGGATGATCCAAATGAAGTAGGATCTATTTGAATGTGCTGAGGAGCGTTGTGGTAGTTGGTTAGATCCTGTGGCCGCTTGTCCAGCCACTTCAGCCTCCATTTAGAGTGATCTTCAATGAGAGCGTGAGCTTCTTCATCTGTCAGTGCAACACCTTTGTAGCCCCCATATTTGTTTCGTGGCAGGGTCGGCCGCATCTTCTCCTTCCACAAGATTGCTTCGTGGCATATCAAGGGAAAAGGTAGGTACTCATGGCCAAACCCCTCCACCTGCTCTTCTGGTTGTAAGAACGCCAGGGCCGCTGACTCCATTATCTTCTTTTTGTATATCATATAATCTTTGGCTGGTCCCTCTGGCAAGTCCTTGATGCTTTCAGTGAGCTCATCTCTAATACCTAGGCCTGCCTTGACCGATCCCTGTCCCTGTTCTCCTTCATGTGAAGTTTCAGGAAAATCAGGCATTTCTTGTCCTGACAGCAGTTGCCGTTGCACTTGGGCTTCCACTGTTCTGATTTTCTGTTGAGAAACCAATGCTTCTTTTTCTTTCAACAATGTGTCACTGATCTGTTTCTGAGTCTCTAACTTGGCCCTTGCTTGTGCGAGTTGCTGCTCCAGCTCTTTTACCTTTTGCTCGTTGGCCGCCGTTTGGGCCATCATTCCCGATAAGAGCAACTAACCCTGAAGTCTTTCTTGCTCTAGATCCCCTTTCAGTGCCGCTAGGGTGTTCATTGTTGTGGTATTGTCTGATGTGGAGACCAATGCTCTAGTAGGTTCTTGGTTTGCCATCAAGGTTGTCAGAGTACTTTTGATAGTGAGGTACGAACTGTTAACTCTCTGAAACCTTGCGCTTTCATAAGCAAACTGCTCCGTTGCTTTTTGTACCTTTGCTGTCAATTCTTGGCATTCTTTTTCCTTGGTGGTCAATTCCATCCTGACGTCCACCAGATCTCTGATCAGAGACTGAGCCTGCTATCGCTCAATGTCTCTTTCCTTCATTGTGAGCTCCAATTGTGCCTGTAGGCTCTCTAACTTCTCTTGCCCAGATGCTTTCTTTTGTTGAGCCTCCTGTACCTGCTTTTCTTTTTCTCTCAACACCACGTGCTGGCATTGGAATTGTCTTTCTAATTCCTGTAAGGTTTTCCTGTCGTCAAAATCAACAATAGCTCAGGCTTCTTGGTATCCTATTGCTTCCGTAGGAGGCATAGACTCTTTTTGTGAGGATGAAGGAGGAGGAGGTGGTGGTTTTTGGGTTGATGGAGGAGGAGGAGGAGGAGGATATTTTGGCGAGGGAGGAGGTGGTGATTTAGGCGAGGGAGAAGGTGGTGATTTCGGCACTTCTTGTACATGCCTCTTTTTTGTCGCATCTTCCCTTGGTTGTGAAGCACACGCGTCCGCTTTTCTTTTCTTTAAAATCTTTATGATTCTTTGGCGAGTCAAATCCGCCGCCCTTTGTGCTTCCACATTCCTCTATCTTTGAGCTTCCTTTAGCTGCTCTGCTTGGTTCGTATCATCAGCTAGTATATCCTTGTGTGTTTTCTTGGAGATTTGTGAGCTCCAAGGAAATTGAATAGATGCTATCCCTGCTGCTCAAACACTTGCAGCAGAAACTGTGTGTGCCATTGAAGATGCATTTCCTTGATTGGTCCTTTTTAGTCAAATTCACCTCTTGGTTCACGTGGTGGAGGAGATTTCTATATGTGGAGTAGTGCACGCATAATGGATGTTCTTCTTATAGAGGTTTCTAAAGACTCTCAAATATTTTGTGCGGCTACAGTCTCAACCAGAGGGTGGATCGTTCAAGAGGCATTTGTTTACATATCAGACTATTTGGCACAAGTTGATCCTTCAATGCCTCGCATGTGGTCAAACGAGGAAGATGCAAGGATGACTTCACACTTGCCAAGTGGAAAGGGAAAAATACTTAACATGGATATGAATCTATCCCGAGTGGTCAATAACTTTTGTATTATCAATGCAAAGATTATGACCAAGTGGGTGGACTTGTGGACAGTGGCAAAGGCAAGGCGTTTGCAAGAGAGAGAAGCATGGAAATAAGCACATGGAGGAAGGAGGGCACTCCTAGTGCGTAGACACCTTGCATGTTTCCCAGATCTCATTAGTGTAGAGTGGATTTATGAGAGAATGACCGAGGCAAAAGCGCGCGGAGAAGACATCACCATTAAAGAATGGGAGTATGCACGAGGCTGCGTACCAAAGGTAGAGTACTCATATATCTAAACAATATTGTTTTTTTTTTGAAATTATCTTTAATATGTATTCGATAAAAGATATTTTTCTATTTTGTAGTGCCTTTCCTTTAACTCTATGTGGTCAAAGGGTTGTTACTTTCGTACACGCCACATTGGCGAGCATAGAACCACCATGGATTGTGCCATCATCTCAGGGGGTTCACCATTCCATACCCCCCTATATAACGTGTGTTCCCGGGGTATTAAAAAACCCCTCTTTTAACATGTTTGAATGAATAAAATAACCCCTTATTTTAGGATTTTTTTCCAAAATTGAATATAAAAACCCCCTTTAAAAAAACCCTCTTTTAGCATGTTTGAATGAATATAAAAACCCCTTATTTTAAAACCCCTCCTATCGAACTCACATTATACATTAACATGATTATATAGTGCACCCCCCGAGGCCATCATGGGCAACTTTGACACAGACGGTGATGAAGCCAGGTACTGCGGAACTATTGAAAGGATACTAAAGGTTAATTTTAGAACCTTTCATACCTTCATCTTCGAGTGCAAGTGGTTTGCAAATGTGTCTAAATGACATGAGAATGGCCTCTACATGGTGGACAGCTCTAGTGTGCATCACACACGGAGATATGACAATTTAGTTTTACCGTGCAATTGTGAGCAGGTGAGTGACATGTACCTTTTTTATTCTTATTTGCTTGTAGCATTAATTATACAAATGTTACTCACTTTGAGTTTCTCTTTTATGGGTCATCTATATCCCAACAATCCACCAACCAAAACTTTGGTTCGTAATTCATGTAACACCTCGGGGAAGAACCATTTTTTCCACTAATGAGGTGGAGACCATCTTGGACCCTCTTCCACATCTGGCTTGGGTGAGGTGGAAACAGAGGAGAGGGAGGTCGATGAATCCAGTTCGATGCGGCAACAAGTTTTAGCGAGGATGATTGTCATGATGATGAAGATGATGAGATGGAGGATAACGAACTCAAAGATGATGAAGCCAATGCATCCACAAACGACAGTTTTGTTTTCTCTTTATTGATTTAAGAGCCATGGGCTTAGAATTGGATGATGCCTCATGTAGAGATCTTTTGGAAGATGATTCATAAAAATTTTGCAGTTATGAAGTATTTTGGTCATGTAATCCATTCATCTCTCTCTCCCCCCTCTTCCTCTCTTTAGATTTGGGAACATGCTCAATTATGTTAATCAATTGACAGTGATTATTTTAGTTGTAACCAAGTGTAATTTTATTATCCCCCCTCCTTCTCCCTCCCCCCCCTCTCTCTCTCTCTCTCTCTCTCTCTCTCTCTCTCTCTCTCTTCTTTTTTAAATTTGAAAATTTTATACAATATTCTTTAATTTTTCTTGAGAGGAGAGAAACACCAAAGTTTGAAGGAGGGGAGTTTAGGCGCTAAATTTTGTAGTAAAAAATAAACGCGGTAATATGTGCAGTAATAATAGCGATAATAAATCAAAAACAGTCGCGATAATATTTTAAACACAAAAAAAACCCGCCCTCCTGTCTCTTCTTTTTCTACCTGAGTTTGTACCTTCTCTCTACAAAATGCGATAAAATAGCGCGGTAAACACTTGGAGGTTTTCATAGTGATACTCATTTTCAAGACTTGGCTAATATTATCGATTATCATAATGTGTGAAAGCCACAAGCTTGCACTTTAGATAAATCGATATAATGTAATGTGAAGTGATTTGATTTATATGTGTTGTTTTTTATAAGTGATTAAGAAAAATCGATTATTGCAATCTGTGAAAGAAAATTATAAGTGATTAAGAAAAATTGATTATTGCAATATGTGAAAGCAACAAGCTTGCATTTTAGATAAATCGATGTAGTAGGAATATGTGAACACAATATGATCAAAACATTTTGATTTAAATCATTATGTCTTTTTTTATTTGGAATGATGTGCGCTATAACATATGCCCGGTATTATCGCTCACATTACCGCAAAAAAACAAACAAATTTGTAATATGAAATTTCTCGTATGCGGAAAAGACTGTGGCAACGGTTGCGATAATGGTCTAGTGGTAACAGACGCGGTAATGCCTGCGGCTATATTTCCGCGCCTATTACTACGTGCTTTACTACAAATATATCCGCAACAGTTACCGCGTGGATGTTATCGCCAGCATTACCGCAGATGGGTTTATTATAAAAAACAGATGACCGTTTGGATTGTCCTTTGCAGGACCATCCAAAAGGCCATCTATTTTTTTATTTATTTAAGATATTTTACAAAATTATTATTGATTACAACAAAATATCACAGTTGGACAATACATTGAGTCAAAAAAAGATTGATAATTTTATTTACATAAGTGGAATTACAATTGGGGGAGGTATTGAGCCAAAAAATGATAGGTATTACATTTACATAAAGGGCAAAAAAAGCCCGCGTGTACAAAATAGAGTATGTTCATGTGGGATAGGGCAAACGGGGCCCGCGTATACAAAATAGAGGATGCTCATGGGGGAGATGGCGGCATTTCGCATGGAACTCCTTGACTCTGCAAAACCAGAAAAAGAAACAATTAACACTTTGTTATTTAATATTTGATATAAAATCAACAATTTGATAATTTAAATAAGATTAAACTTACATGTTGCAGACTTCTGCACACATTTTTGAACTCCTCTCGAGAGATCATTTGATTTTCAAACAACCAACACCAAGTTTGATACTCGGTATGGTTCTCTCTATATCTCTGCACATCTCTGGGCGACTCATGGTAATGTTATACTGACAAAAAATAGCAACCAATTAATTAAATGAAAAACATTAGATTTTTTACAATAAAACTAATATTTTTACTTACATATTTGTCTTTCCAAGCCGTTTTTTCCTCCCTAACCATAATGTGTAGGAGTCTGATGGGATCTGGCCTCAACTTGACGCTTATACATCCTCGCACCCGTTGCCCTTTCGTCCTCTTTCTCTTCCATAGCTGTCTCCCACTCCACATCATGGACATTTCCTGGCCGATAGCTATGCTCTAGAGACTCCATTGTCTTCTTTGCAGCTCTCCTCACACTAGATTTTTTGTTCTTGAGAAATGTTTTGACATGCTCTTGCAACCATTGCCTTGAGAATTGTTGCCCCTCGGGGTTGGGGAAACGCATGTGCATGGTTGTCTCTATATATGTGAGGTTGTAGGGATCTTGCTGATCAAATTTGAGAAAACAATTGATATATGTGGAGTGGATTAATTGGTTGACGTGTGTGCAGAATCTCCTACCCTGTGCTGTCCCGAGATCCCTCTATGAACCTGGTAGTATAACCCGCAAGCATCTGGTGAAGGCATGTCATGGTCCTCATCTTATGCTGGAGCAAGGAGCGGTGACTGTGGAGGATAATCTGTAGTACTTCCCCCCCTCCCAAAACAACAACTAGCTCCGCTCCCTCGTCGAGATCAACCGGCGCTAGCGCGCGAGCTGCCCTGACGCTGACTGCCATAAGAGCACCAACGTGAATCTGGGGCAGAAGGTGGGATGGGTGATGGATAGGTGGACGCCCATGGCGTCGGACCCTGTGGCATCGCACCCAACGGCGTTGGACCTTGGGGCGTTGGACCCTGTGAAGGAAAAGATGAACCTGGAGTTGTAGCTGGAAAACTCTACAGGTATGGAGCGCCACCAGTCGGAGTAGAGACCTCTGATAATCCAAAAGCTGCTAGCTGCGCCGGTGAATAGTGCTGCGTAAGGGTCTGTTGCGAAGCTAACCACTCAGCCCGAAGACGCAATGCCCTCTCCACATCTGGATCAGTCACAAGTACGGCAGCGGACCCACCAAGAGCGTCCCGAAACCAGCCGAACCCTGATGATGATTGTTGAGGCGATGGCTGTGAATGATAGGCAGAGAGAGCGTCAGGATATGACATCCCGTCTGCCATGAAATCCTCAATGCTGCGAAAGCGTGGTGTGGAAGAAGAAGACATGGTCTACATTTATTACGACAAAGATTAAACTAGGGTATAAAAATTCGAATATATGATTAAAAATTTACACATTGATTTTTTTCAAACATTGGATTTTTAACATTGGATTCTCTATAGTATCCAATGTTGAAAGAATCCAATGTGGAAAGAATCCAAGGTGTGTCTACAACCTATAAAAGAGTCTTGCAAAGCCTTGAGTGCTAATAAGATATTAGTGTGTGTATTGACTAATAAGAGATTATTGTGTTTATGATTAGTGTGACCGATTGCGCTATCACTTGGACGGCCATTGGGGCCTAATACGTCACCTACGACTTAATCATGGAGGTATGTTTATGTTTTTGTGTTGATTACTGTTTAATTTAACATAATTAGTGTTGGCTTGTGTAATTGGCTTGTGCACACACTAATTAGTGTGTGTTAACATACACTAATTAGTGTGTGCATTGGCTTGTGCACACACTAATTAGTGTGTGTTAACATACACTAATTAGTGTGTGCATTGGCTTGTGTATGTGCACACACTAATTAGTGTGTGCATTGGCTTGTGCACACACTAATTAGTGTGTGTTAACATACACTAATTAGTGTGTGCATTGACTTGTGCACACATTAATTAGTGTATGTTAACACACACTAATTAGTGTGTGCATTGGCTTGTGTAATTGGACTAATTACACACTACTTAGTGTGTGCATTGGCTTGGGTAATTGGACTAATTACACACTACTTAGTGTGTGCATTGGCCAATCCCATTGGTCAATGCACACACTAATCACACACTGAATAGTATGTGTATTGGTCAATCCAATTGACCAATGCACACACTAGTTAGTGTGCGCATTGGCCAATCACCAATTGACCAATGCACACACTAATTAGTGTGCGCATTGGCCAATCACATTGGTCAATGAACACACTAATCACACAATAAATAGTGTGTGTATTGGCCAATCCAATTGACCAATGTACACACTAATTAGTGTGCGCATTGGCCAATCACCAATTGACCAATGCAGACACTAATTAGTGTGCGCATTGGCCAATCACATTGATCAATGCACACACTAATCACACAATAAATAGTGTGTTAACACTATTTATTAACACTTTAGTGTGTGTGTTAACACACACACACTAATTAGTGTGTGCATTGGCCAATGCCATTGACGGAGGCACACACTAATCCCAAACTAATTAGTGTGTACGTTGGCCAATCCAATTGACCAATGCACACACTAATTACACACTAATTAGTGTGTGCATTGGCCAATCACATTGGTCAATGCACACACTAATCACATAGTAAATAGTGTGTGTTAACACACACTAATTAGTGTGTGCATTGGCCAATCCCATTGACCAATGCACACACTAATTAGTGTGTACATTGACCAATCATATTGGCCAATGCACAATCACATTGGCCAATGCACACACTAATTAGTGTGTGCATGGCCAATCCCAAATTTAACATATTAGGTTTTGCAAGTAATAAATTTAACAAATGTGACAAATTTAACAAGTTTAGATTTAGCAAGTAACTAATAATTAACAAATTTAGGTTTTGGTGTGTCTTTACTTACACTAATTAGTGTGTGCATTAGAATAAAGCACACACTAAATAGTGTGTGTAAAGAACACATGCACTAATTAGTGTGTAAAGAACACATGCACTATTAGTGTGTGTAATTAGTGTGTGTGTATGCATGTGTGTGTATGCGTGTGAAAAAATCAAAAAACATAATAACAAAACTTACATGGAATTGAAGAGCTTGTTGGGAGAGGGTAGGAGAGTGGAAGAGTAGAGATGGTGGAGAGTTGAAGAGTAGAGATAGAGGAAGAGCTCAAGGTTGTGAGGTTCGCGCTCTTGGCTTCTGTGGAGAAGATGATGAAATTCGAATTTTAGGGTTTTAAACTTCGCGGGGCACGCGGGTGCCCCTATTTATAAAAAAATTTAAAAATTGAATTTCCGCTCATATTACCGCGAGCATCACCGCCTGCATTACCTTGTTCATTATCGCAATTATTACCGCGGCGCAATTTCGGCCCATCCACAAAGATGGCCACGTTCTGACATTATTACTATTGATTTCCAAAATCTATTGGTACTATGTTTTTTATAAAATGTATATAAAATGAAAGTATTCTTAGTACTTTGAAAATGACATTTTTACCTAAAAGATTTGATTACCATGCATGTTAAATTTATTTATTTTTACTTTTTACTGATATTTTATTAACATTTTTTAGTAATTTCATTTTAATTAGTGTATGTAATTTATTAATGTAGGTTGCTTGGGATGATTTTGGCCCGTCCACTAAACCGGATAGATCACGGTGGTTGGCCGAGCGATTACCATGGCCATGCGTGCGGTGCAAATACGCCATTGCTCGACTTCGACGGATATGCTTGAGCCATGTAGAAGATTATGGACTATGGGACGATCCTCGCAAGCGTGCACGGATGGAAAAAAACGATCCGTGAATTGTAGCGGCTATTGACGTCACCCCTCATTGGCGTGTGGTTGGTGGAGGAGGGGAAAGGAGGGTGGAAGAGCGCATGCGCCAGGAATCCATTAGAGAGGGAGGAAGCACATCAAATCATCCAACTGCTGCTCCCTCTACGAGTGACCACATCCCATCTCCTTACGTGGATGTAGAAGACGACCATTTGCATAGAATGGTTGAGGATCTCCTTGCACGAGAGGAGGAGCATGAACCAGAGTGTGCATGCGAAGAAGCTTCCGAAAGAACGAGGAGTGAGCTACTCGATTCGGCACACACCGCACTATATGATAGATACTCTTACTCCGTTTTAAGGGCATCTCTCAAAGTCCTTAACCTTCAGGCGATGTTTGGATGGAGTAATGCTAGTGTCGACGCACTTTTGAGGTATGTATACAGATTGTGAAGGATGCTTGTGGAGTGCATAAATTAGCTTCTAATGTACTTTCTTCTTGTGATAGGTTGCTAGGAAAGATGCTGCCAGCTGGCAATCACATGACAGAGAATAGACGAAAAGCACGCGAAGTGGTGACTGCATTAGGGATGGATTATGATCGCATTCATGCTTGCGTGAACGATTGTGTGCTCTTTCGTAATGAGCATGCCGATTGTGACACATGTCCATCGTGCGGGGAGCCTAGGTTCAAAGAAGGAATGCAAAGCAACATAATTCCACGTAAAGTTTTGAGGCATTTTCTACTCATCCCTCGCATCCAACACATGTTTAGATTGAAGGGTACCGTGAAAATACACGCGGTAATACGGGCGATAAAATGCCGCTTAAACAACAAAAGGGTTTCTCTCTCCTCATTTTGAATTCCTCTCTCTTGTTTTGCGGTAATGGCCCGCGGTAAACACCACGATCTCTCATAGTGGTGGATTGATTGTCATGAGCTGATACATAGAGAATAATAGACCATCACTGCTTTAAAAAAATTGGTAATATAGATTGATTTTGACCATGAGACTGGTAGATAGAGTGTGAGTTTAATTGATGATGTACATAGATTTTTAATCATTATATTGATAGATAGACTATGCACCCTCTATGTAATCCCACTCCCTTGGGAGTAGTTTCGTGATTTTTTTCTCTAGCTAATTCTGTTTCAAAAACTATTTCGGTTATAAAAAAGTATAAAATAACAATTGTAGGCCTTTCTCGTTTGTTGTCTAAGGCCTTTTCTAGCAAGCCAACAAGAGAATGTAACCATTGGTTGAAGTCTTGAAGGAAATGTTTCTATATTAAATAGTGAAGTGACAAATGGTACTGTTGACAAATGACCCAAAATCCCTCACGATGGTATCAGTGTTAGAAAAAACCGGGGTCTAGTGTATTTTAATCGGCTAAAATTATAAAATATCGGTTAGAGTTTAAGCTTGCCTTTAAGAAAACTGACAAATTTACACGAGTTTTAGTGTAATTACCGGCAAAAGCTTCAAATTTTGACCTAAAAACCGGGAGAATTTCAAGTTTCCCCTTATTTTGATCGGTTAGGAAAATGTTTTTTTCTAGCCATGGGTGGTATAACAAAGATGACTACACAACTCTACAATGGATTGTGATTTGTAGCCTACTAAGCTACTAGCCATGGTGAAAGTTAAATTTGGGTAGGCTCCTAAATTTGGGAAGGTTTGCACCCCCTTCTTGAATCCACAACTACCTCCTAGCAAACCCTGTGCTCTAACCACTACGCCCACATGCATTCATTGAAAATATAGAGGATTTGGGTGTGTCATATAATCATATTGTAAATGCGAATGGATTCATCAATTCGGATTGTCCCTCTGTTGCCCGATCTGATGGCCCACAATCTACAAGTTCGTTGATGTTTGCCTCGAAGATTGATGTAATTTAAACTCATCCATGTGATATAGTGTTGAGCCTTGACTGTGTGGACCAGTGGGTGTCGGTGCCATATTAATGTGCTTTGTGGGCGTTCGATGGTTCTTCTTGATGATGCCCTGTTGAGACGCGGCATAGAAATAAATAGGGCAGGTATAAGCAGACGTTGACCCAGCGGCATGAAGGATGGCCTGCCGGGCCACTTGGGTGCCTTGCTCCTTCTCTCCATCAGACAACAGCCAGTAGCTGGATTGCGATAGGTCATGATGTGATGTGTAAGAGATGTGACTCTGCAGTCAGCGACCAATACGGGCCGGCCAGGCCATCACCCAACCGTATATTGCATCCGAGCATCTCCTACATGCTGACTCAGTGAGCACCCCTAGCGTACTCCTTGCTTCAGCCATTACTCGCTGCATACTAGATATGCCGCTTGCTGTCATACAGCTTCTGCTCGTACTTTCTTCCTCTCATCTATTCCTTTTATAAACGCAGTGCCTGCACTGGGATCTGCAGAGTCTAGTCTAGCTCGATTCTAGGTTCCGTTGCCATCAGCAGCTTTTTCATAAACTCTCCCTTTCCGGCCTCCAAAGCCTGCTGTCGATCTATATGGCGCCACCAACTTCTCATTGTGCTGTTCTTCATCGTCTAGTCCGTGCCCTGTTCTTCTTCGCATCAACTCAACTTACCGCTGCCTCGTACTACCACGGCGTCGGCGCCTCGCCGAAAAGCAGCTGGAGCAACGCACACGCTACTTTCTATGGTGGCAGCGATATGTCCGGCACAATGGGTACAGTAATCAACTCTCGTTCACAATAAGTTGAATATGGCGTCTGTGTGCTTTTATTGAGTCAAGTAGATCATGGTCCATATAATTGCAGGTGGAGCTTGCGGCTATGGGGACCTTTACAGTTCCGGCTATGGAACAAACACCGCCGCCCTGAGCACTGCCCTGTTCAATGCAGGGCTCAGCTGCGGTGCTTGCTTCGAGATCCGGTGCGATGCATCGGCCGACCCGCAATGGTGCATTTCTGGAGCATCGGTGACTGTCACCGCCACCAATTTGTGCCCTCCGAACAACGCCCTGTCCAACAATGCGGGCGGCTGGTGCAACCCACCTCTCCAGCACTTCGACATGGCGCAACCAGCATTTGAGAAGATTGGAGTGTACAGGGGCGGCATCGTGCCTGTGGAGTACCGTCGGGTGCCCTGTGCGAAGAAGGGCGGCATCCACTTCACCATGAATGGTCACGCCTACTTCAACCTGGTGCTCATTACGAATGTGGGAGGAGTGGGCGATGTGCACTCCGTCTCCGTGAAGGGCTCGCGCACGGGATGGCAAGCTATGACCAGAAACTGGGGCCAGAATTGGCAGAGCAACGCGCGGCTGGACGGCCAGAGCCTCTCTTTCCAGGTCACCACCAGCGACGGCGGGACCCTCACCTCCTACGATGTGGCTCCTGCGGATTGGCGCTTCGGCCAGACCTTCAGTGGCGAGCAATTCTAAGCTAATGATTTAGTGATGGCGAGCTCAATTAATATATTGACGACTAAGTGGACTGCCGCCTTCATCTGCCAATTGATTTTCATCACATCTTGTTCCATATTCTTGAGAGCGCAGTGCCGGTCTTAGGATTTGGCAATGGGCGCTGATCATGTTTGAGGATAACCAATCCTCATCCACACCCACATGGAATTCCCATAGCCATTCCAAATACAATGGTCAAATTTTCCAACCATTTCAACTTCCAATGATCGAGATTCAAAACTTACAAAAGTAGGCCATCAAAACTGACTACAAAGATGATCTAGTCTAACTCAATAGTTTTATGCATTCATCAAAACATACAAATAATTAGATGGAACGAGGAAGAATATTGCACATGCATACATTGACCAATGGGGCTTTAACAAATAACTGGCTACGCATTATTATCGTTATGCAATGTTACTACATTTGTTTTGGACGAATAGATTAAGAAAATTCCCATTTGTTGACATTCTATGCTAAATCCCAAGTGTCCTATGGACGGCTATTATTAATGGAATGGTGAGATCCCCCCTCACGATCCCCTTGGTAACCAAAAGGGGGTATGGTGAGATGCTTTAATTTTGTTTAGACGGTGAAAGTCACAAAGGAACATATTCTTACGGAGTGGCCTTCCCTCCCTTGCTCACCTCCAACAAATCTATCTCACACCTAAGAGGCATTTCACACAAGTTGGATGTGCATTCACACATAGGTGTGGGGGTCAACTATGATCATGCTTTGAAACTTCACTAAAATGGAATCATGAGTTACCAAAATTGGATGGGGCAGGAGGCATGGCCACCAAACATAGTGGGGGTTAGCCGCACACGAATGTGTAAGCATTCGTTAGTAACAAGGTTTGCTTTGTTGGTTCGACAGGGTTTTGCTCCTAATGGCCCTCCCCCTCTCATGCGAAACAATTCTAAGCCAAATGATTGTGTGCTTTGTATGGATTCAAAGAGTCATCATGAGCAAACACACAGACATGTTGAGCTAATAAGTGGGAGGGTATGTATAGAATAAAAGGATGAGAGGAAGGCTACTGATGGCTAGTAGGGTCTAAAGACAAGGGTGGTGAAATACATGCCATCAAAAGCTTTCAGATACCAATTATAGTGGATGGCAGGAATCTTCACATTATGGCTGCTCCAATTGACAAAAGGATCATAAGTACACTCTGCACCAAATGCCCACTTTGCATCTACATTAGCATCAAAATCTTCATTTCCAAAAGATTCTACAATAGTTGCACTAGTAGTAGATCGAGAATCTTTTGCCTGCAACTTAGGACATTGCTTCATCAAGTGATCTTTGGCCTCGCAATAACATTGGCAACACATCTTCTTCTTGAAGTTTTTCACTAGAAGTCCCATACAAGTTACTACCAACAAAAGCACTAGAAATAAGTGATTTACTACTCACTGAAGAACCATGAGAAGTGGCTACATTGCTATTACACCTTTGCTTTCAGCAACAACAAAACCCTGTACAACTGCACATTGTTTATCCATGTTCTTTCTTGAAAATGTCTCTTGTAATAGCAATCTACATAATGTATCAAACTTGACAGCTTGAGAGATTCCTTGGGTCATTGGTCTCCAAGTACTAGCAAATCTCTTGTAAGAGTTGGACAACGTACGAGAACAATATGTACAAGTGATCTATCAAAAATAACTTTGCCTACTATAAAAGTGAGTTGCTCATTGATACCTTGATACCACTAAGAAAAGTGTTCATGTCATCTTCCTCTTGAAGACTCTTTGACCCCATCTCCTTATGCAACAATGCACTTTTAGCCTCATTGCGCCTTGCATAAAGACCAAGCAGAGTATCCCAAGCCTATTTTGCTAATTTTGTGCAACAAATGTGAGGAGTAATAGTGCACTTCAGAGATAAAGCAATCAATGCATGATCAGTATATGCATCTCTTACATTCCAACAAGATTGCTCAACCGTAGGCAAACAACTCTAGTAGCAATAGACTCACTAGAACTTACAACATCCTCAATAGAGCCTATATCCTCAAAAGGCCGCCATATATCAATGCCCTACACAACATTCCAAACGTCCTTTAACACAAGAACATGCATCATCATGTAAGCCCACATTGGGTAGTTATTCCATCCAACTTATCCTCATTAGAAAATATCTATGTCGTTATCAGCCATGGCGAGCGCCGAGTATCTACACCTAATGTGAAAACTGCTCCTGGCTCCAAAAGAGGAAAAACAAAGTAGGACTAACATGTGCTATGTAGCACACCCGAAGAGAACTATAAGAAACATGTTCTACAAGAAACTGCACTATCAAAAATTCTGCACAAAAGGATGAAATTGCTTGCACAATACTTTTTGTAGTGGAAAAGGAGGTCGAACTGAGCCTAAATCAAAATTCTAAGGACGCCAAGCTCTATAAGCATACATGAAGTATTACTCGACCGGTCGATGCTCCCAAAGCTCACCCAAATCCGAGAAAGTGAGCGGGGTTGATCGAGATGCTAACGACTATGCCTGGGGGGACACAACTTGCACTGATACCAATTGGTGGAATTAGGGTTAGAGGATGCACACACAACTTGGAGAAGATGAAGAAGCTCAAGGCTGTATTGATTAGTGTGCAAAATAGAAAGATAAGTAGCCCTAGAGTGATGGACGTATATACGATCCGCAAGGGAAAAACCTCCCAGTGAGGGAAAAAGTGCCCCCATTATCCTAAGTGTGTTCACACACATCACTACCATATATATGTGTCACGGCTAGGGACTTGCTACGCGCCGTGTGCGAGCCACAAAGGCTCCTAGCACACAGTCATACAACAGACAAGCTCACAAGGAAGAATGGTGTGTCACTCACCTTCCTGCGTAGTTGAGAATGAAGGATTCCCGCGCCGCGAAGAAGAGGGAGACGCCGCTACGCCGTGCTCAACCGCCTCGCCACCGTCGTGCCGCCGCAACGCTCGATCACACACACACTCTCACACACTCTCTCTCTCACACGTACACACACACACACACACACACACACACACACACACACACACACACACAAGGAGATGGTGAAGGAGAAGGTGGAGGTGGAGCAAGCGCAGCTTCTATTGCACAATGAGAGAATGAGTAAAAACTAGGTTTAGTGGCTTTTATATGAGCTCACCCCATTCACACTTGGGCGCCCATACTTAGCCAACTAACTCCTTGAATATTCCAGTTAGAGTGCGCCTGTCATCGGCGATCACCCTTACCCTGTTCCTATTGGTCTGACAAGCCCGGTACCTGACTCTAAATAATACAACGTTCATAGATCATAGGGTGTCCGTGTGCCGTGAGGGTTAACATGCCCCCCTTCGTGATGTAGATTCCGTCCTCGGAAGCTATCCACTTGAAGCTCGTTCGTCGAGATGGGAGAGCAGTCGACATGGATGTGCGTAGTCTTCTTCAATCACTGCAAAATCAAACAACATTGCCACAGTAATTGCATTCTCATATACAATTAAAAATCATATGCAATAGACAGACAAATTGATTGGTAACAGAATTTTAGACAATTTGTCAGCAATAAACATTAAATTGCAATATAATCAAATGCATAAACAGATGTAAAGGTAAAAAATTAAACAAGTTCGGGGTCGCTAATTTAACGGTCAAAAGGCACTAGAGCTCGACTATTAATACCATGGGTAACTTCTCAATTTTTTCTGGTCAATTAAGTTGTTTAATCGCGAGAGCCAAGTATTTGATGTTCGAGGGCTGACTAGAGGCTATACCTAGAAGACCTTGTAGTTAAGCTACGATAAAAGGAATTTCTCATGAAATCATCACCTGACTGATTACCTTTTCTTTGACCCCCCAAAGTCTTTTCACATTGATTCAATTTTGATGTGTGTGCTTATTTTGTATGCCTTGGGTTTTTTGCTTTTCAAGGAAAAGCGCCCACACTGGGAACCTCTAGGGCTCTAGTACCATAGGCGATACATGTTAGTGAAGTACCAATTTAAGCAGGGATTTCTCTTCCAGCTTAAAATTTTACATTGTGGCACTTTGATTTTTTGTTTGTTCATTTTCAGCATTTTAATTTTGTAACTTTGGGGGGTCATATAACATTGTTACCCTCCCCAGGCTCATCACATTAGTAAACTCCCTTTATAATACTTAAGCTAAAGGTCAATAGGGTTAAGCCCACTAGAAAGCCCTAGTACATTTCACACAATGCTGCTTAAATCGGATTAAGAACCTAAGTAACCATTGCTTATTAGGAAGGCATTCCCCATGGTATTAAGAGAAGATTTCTAATACATAGCTTGGTCAAACTAGCTTAGTCGAACTGCTTGATTTTTAAACCTAGACAAGTGATTATGGCAAAACATTACATTGAATTAAATGTTTGATACTAAGCAAATGCGTTGAATATTATGCTACCAATCACAATCAAAGCAGACAAACATGGATGCAAAAAGATAAGGGCAATGCTAATGGACATAAAACACTTGTTTGTGTTGATGGTCGCGCTTGATTTGAAGTGTGAACGAGAGAAAGGTTCCATGAAGGTCCAAATCCTATCAATAGCAACACGCTCCTGTACACACTAGGAAACAAAAGGAATACCTCCAGGAGGCACATTAGTGGGAAAAGGTACCAACACTTATTGAACACAACAAAAAACATAAGGAATCCTAACCTAATTATTTGCACTCCCCCTAAAGAGTCAAGGGAATAGGATATTGTAGAGGTTGGGGGGAAACCCTAAGGCTAAACCCCTATCCTCGTCGTCGAGATAAACAAAGTCATCATCCATGAGACCATATGTGCCATCCGTGTAGTCATGTAAATTTTCTTCTTCATCATAGGTGCCCATGTTTACTAAGAAGGTCACTAGACGCCTATAGTCATCTTGGTCAAAAGGGTAGGCTTGTGCAATGGGAGAAACGCTCTCTACTAAGTATGGATCAGACGTGGTCAAGAGACGTATCAGCCATTCTAACTCCTCAAAATTCCTCTCACATGCTAGTGTACCTATCAAATCCCATTCACATGCAAGCACTGGAAAGACCATGTGAAATATTTGTGAAAAGTAACGAGGGTACCTCTCACCCAAGGCAGGAGTGGATGACTCTAGCGTACTAGCCATATCTGTACACGCAAATAGATGATGGTTAGAGTGCAAATATTACAAGGGTCGTGTTCTTGTGCATAATTTGTTTTTATGATTTGTGTGATGGCTCTTGCTCTTTTACTTTTTTATCTTGTTTTTGTGAGTATAAGGCTTTATATATACATTCCCTAAGATCGGAGATTAAGAGGTCAGGGAGAAAGGTTGAGAGGGAAGCAAGTGAATGATGGATGTCCACAAACACTCCCCCCTTCCTTGGGTAGATCATACCGTTTGAAATGAGCTTGTCACCCTTTGAAACCAATTGTTCCAGTTGGTAATAGGTGAGGATTTTTGCCAGTAGTTTTGTATTACCCTAGGTGCCTTGTCAAGTTGCAAGGGTGGTAAGGTACTCTCCCAGGATCAAACTTGAAGTGGTTTATCAGGTGATTCTTGAACACTTGGAGGTGTGGATTCTTTTGTAGCTTCATTGAGGTCCATTACTATAGATGGAGGTTGTGTAGAAGCTTTTACCTCTATGGATGTATTACATGAGGAGCTAGAAGCTTCATGGAGCTCCCCCCTTCCTGAGCTAGGTGGAATAAATTGGGTTTGCCTTGGAGCCCAAACTAGCTCTGGACTAGGTGTGTAGCATTCTGTGATCTTTCCCTTCCCACGGTCTGCCATTGGCTTTAGCGTTACACTGTTTGACTCATATGGGTTTTTTGTCGATAGGAAAGGACACATCTTACGTTTAGGTACCCAAATTTGCTCATTTCCATCATAGTATCCTTGGGCTTTTAATAGTCGTTTAGGAATCCAGCACCACGTTTTCTTACATTTCTTGGAGCGAGTGGGACGTTTCTTATGAGGCTTCCGTTTTTTAGCATCAGCCATGGTTACTAAAGAAGCTTTAGGGACCCACTTGTATGCTTTCTTTGTTATATTAGGATGGTTCTTGTGTGTCTCAAGCTTTCTTTCAACTACATCAGTTGAAGATCTAGAGAGTTGGGCTATGGGGACGTATGGTTCAACCTCCTGGACATGCAATGTCTTGTGTTTTATTTCCTTAGGCAATATCTCAGGGACTATGGCTTCAGTGGTAGGGATAAGAGTTGGTTTTTGCGTTGTGACACCCCCAGTCCCCCAATCAATAGTGCATTTGGTGGCTATCATCCACGTGCGTCCTAGGTTTATATTACCCTCCATAGTTCCAGTAGGTATGACCAAAAAGTCTTGAGCTACAATTCCATTGTCATAACTGACAGAAGTGTGCCAGATTCCAAAAACCGTAGTTTTTTTCTTGTTGACACCCTTGACTTGGATAATACTCTCAGATAGAGGTGGCTTCCCTAACTGACACCACACCCCATAGGATAGCAGATTATATTTAGTACCCGTGTCCAATAAGGCGTTATATAGCACTTTTCCATAGGCACTATTTAACTCAATAGGGTATCGTAGAGGTGTGTCAGAGTCCAACCAATCCTCTTCGATTTCCACGTGGAATGCATTTGTGACTCCAAGGTTAGCCTCTCTTTTTTGTCTTATACGTTGTTGTCGCTCCTCAGCCTCAGCTTGAGCTTGTATCTTGTTTAACTCGGTTTGTGCTTTGGCGGCCTTCTTTTGATGAATGGCCCGTAGTTCTTCTTGGCTTAAAGGATCATAATATCTTTTGAATTTACTCCCATTGAGGAATCCAATGGTTTCAACTCCATCAAGAGTTTCCACACGAAGGGTACCTTGTGGGGTAATTTTACATACTCTAGATGGTCCTTTACCAGCATATTTCAACTTTTTCTTCTCTTTACATACTCCATACATAAGGACTTTATCACCAACTTTGATGTCCTTGTCCTTCACATGGCGATCAAACCACTTCTTTCTCCTATCCTTTTCCACAAGAGCATTTTGCACAGCCAATTGTCTCTCTTCGTCTAGTTTTTCTAAGATATACAAACGCTCGGTTAAGGGGTTACCATTCCATCCTTCTTGCGAAGCTACCCTAAGACTAGGAATGACAAACTCCCAAGGCATAACCGCTTCTTGGCCGTATACCATTTTGAATGGCGTACAATTAATAGCCACTTTATAAGCAGTACGATAAGCCCATAGAGCATATGTCAACTTCAAATCCCAATCAGTGCGATGAGCTTCTACCGTCTTGGTTAAAATAGAGATTAGAGTCTTGTTGGTGCTCTCGGCTTGTCCATTAGCTTGCGGGTAATAAGGTGTAGACTTATGGTGGGATATCATAAAGGTCGTGGTAAGCTCTCTTATTACCTCATTTATAAAATGGGTACCATTATCACTAACAATTTCAAAAGGGCAACCAAATCTTGTGATAGTTCTCAAAAAGAAACTTACCTGTTGTCCTCGCGTCAGCTTTTTGTGAAGCCTTAGCTTCAGCCCACTTTGTTACATAGTCTGTAGCAACTAGAATATATCGAGATTGAGTGTTGCAAGCTGCGGGACTAATTGGACCTACAAAGTCTAAGCCCCATTTTTCAAAAGGTTGGGTTACTTTAATAGGAGGTAAGGGCATTCTGTCTTTGCGCTGTGTGGTCTTGTAACGTTGGCACTCATTACACCCTTTTGTAAAAAGTGATGCATCCTTAAATAAAGTTGGCCACCAATAGCCTAATTGCAGCACCTTTCTAGCAGTCAGGTCTCCTGAAAAATGTCCTCCTGCTATGCCCATATGTGCTTCTTGCAAGATATACAAATATTCATCCTCGTGGGCACAACGCCTAAAAATATCGTCCTTGCCTAGTCTATACAGAGTTTCGGCAATCAAACAATAGGGTTCACATTCTTTGACTAGCCTTCGAGCAATATCCTTACGAAGTTCCTTGGGTGGAAAACCGTTAACTAAAAACTTAACAATGTTCTCACTCCATTCAAGCATAGTCTCAACTATGAATAGGGAAGTATCGGGTAATTCATCATCAACTCCTGTAGGGGCTTCACCATTTGGTATGCGAGACAAATGATCAGCCATGACGTGCCTTTTACCGGGTCTCACTACAATCGTGAAATCAAACTCCAGAAGAATTAACAACCATCGTGTGATTCTTCCTGTGGAGCATGGCTTGTTTACCAGATACAGCAACGCTTGATGATCCACAGAAAATACAAACTTGTTTGCCAGAAGGTAGTAGCGAAATTTCTTTACTGCATAAACCATTGCTAAACCTTCTCGCTGTGTAGTGGTGTAGTTTCTTTCAGCATCGTTCAATTGACGACGAAAAATAAAATAAACCGTCGATAATAACCCACGTGTCCCATGAACCTTTGAACTCCCTTGTAATTGGTTGGTGGGGGTAACTCTAGAATCACTTTAATTTTGCTCTCATCGGTTGAGATACCATTCTTAGATACTATATGCCCTAAAATAACTCCATGCTTGACCCAAAATTGGCATTTGAACGGGTTCAATGAGATACGATATAACCTACACTTTTCAAACACCTTCCGCAAACATGATAGATGTTCTTTCCAAGAAGAGTAAACACAAAGGTCGTCTAAGAAAGCTTCACAAAACTCTCTCAAATATTCTTTAAAAGCAGTGTTTATTAATCGTTGGAATGTAGCAGGGGCATTTGTTAAGCCAAAAAGCCATCACACGAAATGAAAACACGCCAAATTCTGTGATGAAGGCAGTTTTAGCTTGGTCCTCTAGCGCTATCGTGATTTGGTTGTAGCCTGAGTACCTATCTACAAAGCTATAAGCTTCCTTGCCTGCAACTCTTTCGAGTACATGTTCGGAATATGGTAGGGGGTAATGGTCTCTTCTAGTAGCTGCATTAACTTTTTTGAGGTCCACGCACACCCTGAGTTTCCCATTCTTTTTTGGCACGATAACTATTGGAGACACCCATTCAGAGTGTTCAATAGGATATATGAACCCACATTTGATAAGCTTTTCTAGTTCTTCTTGAATGATCTTTGCGTACTTAAGATTCATCGGGTAGGGTCTTTGTTGTACGGGCTTCGCAGTGCTAATCATAGGGATTGTATGTTGGACCACAGAAGGTGGAACACCTTTCATATCATGGTATGTCCAAGCGAATATGTCCTTGAATTCCTTGAGAAGCTCTTTGAGGACCGCCTCTTCAACTTCTGTGAGGTCTTGGGCAATAAAAATAGGTTTTGATTCTTCACCGGGGTCGGCTAATTCTATTTCTTTAACTATTGCCGGACCATCATAGATTCCATTATTCCCATCGATAGGTATTCTTTGGGCTTTTGTGTACACAACCTTTGCTTCCCCTATGGTGTAAGATTTGAAATGTTTTGGTGCAGGATGCAAGTCTGTGGATTCTGGTTGTGCTTTGGTCTGTGCTTCCAGTTCTGCTTTCTTGTGTTGTCGAGCTAACTCTTGGTTTTGACGCCTCCTTGTAGTGCGGCTCAACTTTGGCTTGTCTATGATCTCTAATTGGGCTATGTCATGGGGTCGTGGTCTACACCACATAACATTTTGGAGATATTCACCCCAATCGTCTACCAATTTACGATGAGCATCACATGCTCCTATATAACTGATCCATTCTGCTGAGGATCTCTTCTTTTTTATCCTAGCACGTACATTGGCTCGATATCGATGCCTCTTAAAGTTTTTCTTTTTCTTATTTGAGGACTGCTTCTGATTTGCATTTAGATCTGGCTCACTAAAGGAGTCCTCGTTGGTGTCCTCTTCACTCTCGGAGGAGCTATCATTGGTTGATGTGCTCGGTCCTTCCGAATGTTTTGACTCTGAACTTGCTCCACTCTCTAATTCATGAGATTCAGAATCGGTTTCACTCTGGGATTCCGTGTCTGAGTCGTGCTGGTCAAAGTCTTCTATTGAGCTATCGGTGTGACTGTCAGATTGGTCTACAATTGCCTTGCCCTTAGAAGATGCATGTATGGCACTTATCATGTTCAGAGGTGCAATTTGTGGTACCTCTTCCCCCTCTGGTGTGACCCAAGTGGTTCCTCTATTTCCCCAGGTATCTATGGTTGCAGCTAGGTGTACCCAGTCTACGTTGTCTGATTCCGTCATACCCGGTAACACATCCATGTAAGGAGAATGTTGGCCAATGTCTGTATCCTTCTTACAATTGTAACAATATTGTAGTGGGGCCGAGTGAACTGTGGTGTCAGAGCCATGATCAATAATGGTTTTACTCCCTAAGGGGTGTACCTTACCAGTCACCAAATCCACTCTAAGGACAGAGTCTTGGAATTGCAAATAGACATGATTTTTAGACCAATCATGAACCATTTGTGCTTCCCTCATGAATGGTCGTCCTAAAATCATTTCATAAGGTGTTTAGAGAAATCCATTACAATGAACGTATGTCGTACCTTGTGTCCTAGAACTTTGATCTTAATATCCTTGAGCATCCCCATAGGTTTGGCTATGGTACCATTTGCCATCTTTACCACAATGTTAGTAACACTAAGGCGGGGTTTTCCCATGGATTCCCAACAATCTTTTGTAACGATGCCAACTCCCGCACCACCATCAAGAATTCCCTTTATAGTTAATCCCTTGGTAGTGATGGGTAGGGTCGCATTAGACTCGTCGCTGTCAAAATACTGCCCTAATTCGTTAATGGGTACCTCGATCACAGGCTCATGTCCATCTAAGTCAAGTGATTGCACATGATTTTTCTCATCAATCATAATCGAGTCAGGCCTACTTGGTTGCGCAAACTGCGGTAATCCCATTTGTAGCTCTCCGTTAAGGAATGATCGAAGTGCAAGGAATAACTCAGGATCTCCATACAGATTTGCTATGATCGTGGTTCGGACCTCGGAAGACATGAAGTCCACTAGTTTGGCAACATTCATTGGCATTTTGCAGGGTGTAGGTCCTTGACTAGTAACTGGTGAGGATGGAATCTCATATTCCTCAATGGGATTAGGTATTCCTTCGTTAAACATCCTTTCCAACAAGAAAGGTGTATGCTCACTTTCTGATGTCCCGTCCTCACTCCCTTCTTGGATGATACTAGATATGGCTAACGGTCTATGGTTCATGTGGGGTGGATGAACTTGGGTGGGAAACACTGTGTCATGAATTCTGACATGCATGGGTTCTGGTTCTAGTTTCCTTTGAGTCTCCTCCACTAAACCTCTTAGATGTTTCACCTGCTCAATCTCGTCTACTGGGTTTGGGTACGTCCCAATCTTCTTTTTACGATTCTTCCCTTTTTGCCCCTGTGGTTTATCTTGGGGGTCTTGGATTGGATTTCGAAACACTTGTGGTGTTTTCAGAGGCTCTTTATGGTTTTCTCTTATTCGATTTTCATTTGGTTCCATGTTACGGTTTTCTTTGTCGGTCTTTCCCTTTGTGGTATTGGTTCTAGTCTCCATTGTCTCGATTGAATCTGAATCATCCTCGAGGTCATTCATATACACGGGGTCATCTCCTATTCCTATGTTTGTTTTGGAACTTGGCTTTGAATTTCCCGTATTCTGTGACCTCTTCCTTCGTGTCTTCTTTTTCTTTGCTTGGATAACTGACGCGGTATCTCTCTCTTCGAGGATATGGCCTGGCCCTTGAAGCATGGACCGTGTAATCGCATAAGCCGGTGCGACGGGTGGTATTGGCGATGTCACACTAGCAATTTCGACCAAATTTAGGGGTGTGATTTTAGGCTCATTTGGGTTACAGGGGCATTGGGAAATCAAGTGATCTAAGCCACAATGATTACATGTGAGTATTGGCATTGCAGACGTGCTCCCTTGATTCATTTGCATCTGTGCAGCATTCTTTTGCAGCCTAATAGGGCACTCCGCTGCCCGATGTGGTCCACCACACTCGTAGCATTGAAGAGGTGGCCTCCTAGCATGGGTGTTGATATTTTGACCTCTGGATGCGAGAGCAGCAGCTTGATAAACCGGCTTGACTTGCCCCCAACAATCTTCCATGTAGTATATAGGACACTCTTCCAATGTATCAAGTCCGTAGGCAATACTAGTGTCTATTTCCTCCTCACAGCCATCTCCATAAGGATTAGATGGCTCGCAACCCACTTGGTTCATAGGGGCGACTCTTGGATGCGGGGGCTGCGGTCCTAGCACAGGAGGTGGTAGCGGTGTAGCTTGTACAACATTTTGAGATCTAGGGACCATGTGTTGCGGTAGTTGCTCAACAGGTGGAGCAGGCATCAATACAGGAGCTCGGGGTGCATCCGTCCAGGCTACAGGTGGTCTATTTGCCATCATATGTTTGATCATTAAACAATCCTTAGCTTGGTGACCATACCTACCACATGCGTTGCAAGTTCCATTAAATTTTACTCTAAACGTAGGGAACTCACTAGTGCTATGTGGACCTAAGCAAATGGAACACCATTATCCTTAAGAGACTCTTGGATTGCCTTGATGAGGTCTGTCAAGAATGTCTCAAATACCTTTGGCTCATTGGCAATGGGCTTTGCAGTCATGGGTTCATACTCAATGGCTTGTGAGCTAGTGGATCTCGTGTCAGTAGACACCCTCATGCCTGCTATCATCAAGTTGTCCTCTAATTGGATTGCATTGGCAGTGACATCTTCCCAGGTTGTGATACCTCTAATCACTAGTCCATTATAGATTCCTTCATTCCTCAACCCTCGAATGAATCGATCAAGCAGTTGGTTATTGTTGAAGCGCTCATTTACAGGGCAGCGAGAGTTTAAGTGCTTTAGACGACTAATGAAGTCCCTTACTGACTCTCCTTCCTTACGTTCAGCCTTTTGTAGCTGAGATGCTACACCCCAAAGCACACCTTCTCGTATGTACTCCTTTAGAAACAACCTTCGAAGGGTAAGGTAGATTGTTTTCTCCTCCACCCTTAGGGTTCTATACCAATCTCCAGCCTTCCCACTTAATGTCAAGCTTAAGGCATTGCACTTATGTAGTTCGTTGCGTTCCCCCAAGGAATCACATACTTGTTCAAACACTTCAATGTGTTTTATAGCATCTTCGTCCCCATTGCATTTTTGCGTGAGTTTGGCAATTTGTACCGCCTTACTTCTAGGCTCTCTATCAGATGCATGACGCATATTTTCCGTGATAGATCGACCTATGGTTTGAGAAAACGCTGCCAAGTCACCTATGTGAGGAGACAGGGCCGGTGGAGGTACTCTTGGAATCATATGTGGGAGAGGGATGGGTACCGGTCTTGGCATATGTGTGGATGATGCAGGATATGGAACATAACCGGGCATAGGTCCACTCGGATAAGGGCTAGGGAGCGGCACTCGAGGAGCATAAACAAGTGGTACAATTGGAGGTGTGGGGGCCATGTGTGCATAAGGGGCTAGAGGCACATACGGTAGAGGCCCCATATTAGGTACTACGACACTAGGTAGTGGCACTGCGGTAACCGTAGATGTCATCGGTACATTCTCTGTCAGGCTTATCCCTGGAGTGAGCATTGTGTTTTCCTTAATAGAGGGTTGAGCCAAGTTAGGGAAGCTAAAGTTGTCGCTCGGAGGCTCAGATTGCATAGAGACCCCAGGTGAAATGACGTAATATGGGTCCATGGGGCTCATTAGAGGAGTCTCCATTTGTGATAGAG
Organism: Adiantum capillus-veneris; assembly: GCF_014529385.1. Classification (NCBI taxonomy): domain Eukaryota; kingdom Viridiplantae; phylum Streptophyta; class Polypodiopsida; order Polypodiales; family Pteridaceae; genus Adiantum; species Adiantum capillus-veneris. Next base: position 117,893,274 of record NC_140936.1, on the reverse strand, counting down.
TAGGCTGTTGAGCCTTGCTCGTATCCAGAAATCTCATGGGGCCAGTTGAGAGTATATTTACCCCTCGGTTTTGCCTTTCTGATTGAATAATGCCATGGATAACATTACAGATCATTTTCTGTTGATCTTCGATGCTCGTGGCACTAGAGGTGGATTGTACAATCTCTATCCATCCTACATGGTAGGCGTGGCCAGAGTGTAGATCCGTCAACACCTCAGTGTGGAGGTCGTATGTCCAATGATAATTAATGAACAATCCTTCTAGAGTCGACGTGTTAACGGTTTCTTGTGAGGTAGAAGCAATGTTGCTCCCCGTGGTTTTACTTGTCACCAACGGTACTCTAGAGGGAACTTCTAAAGGAGGCAGCTCAACAGGGCCTTCTTGGTAAGAAGTTGGCAGGATATCCACATGGACACTCTTTGGGGGTGTGGGGTCCACGTGCGATGTGAAAGGAGAGTCCACTTCCCCACCCCCTTCCTGTGCTTCATTTGCATCAGGTTCCGAGCGAGTAGCTCTACCTAATGTTTCCATGAAACGGCTAAACATACTAGTACTAGGCTGTGGAGCTTCGGGAGGTGCATGGCCTTCTCTCTCAGTGTTTTGGGTAGGGTATGCTTCCATGATTTCTGAGTCGGATGAGGAATCACTAGCGGCTATTTTAGGGTCTTGGGTGGTGCTACCTTGTGTCCCCGCTGAGGGTCTAGAGCCTATCGTGGATGGGTAATGGGTGTCCGTATGAACAGAGGCACCCTCAATATGCTCGTGTTCTAGCACCCGCCCAGAGCGTAAGTGCATGTGCTTTTGATACCCTCAGGTGTCAAAAAGCTGCTCTAGGAGGCCTTGTGACTAGTTTTTTGCGTGTTTTTTGTTTGGCTTTTTGCTAGATTTTTTAGCGCGTGTCGTGGAATGGGCCGTGTGATAGCTCGAAACGAGCGTATCGCTAGGAGGGACGCGCTGTGCTTTACAACCCACCGTTTGGTTCTATTTTGCTCCAGAAAAGCCCGAAACAGTCTTTTCCTAGTTGGCGAACTAGGCTCCAAATAGCAAGTCTAAGGGTGCAAGTGGGAAGAGAAGGGAGGAGAGTGGAGGACTTGCCCCACATGCTCTCATTCCCTCTTGAGGGGGTAGGGTATATATATAAGAGTAAGTCTAGTATATATCATGAGATTGAGAACTGAGGCCTGGGCCTGGGCTTGGGCTTGGGCTTGGGCTTGGGCTTGGGGAAATGATCCCGATCAAAATTTTAGTGATCCCCCCAGTCACTCACGCTTAAATATTTTCGATTTTTTTATAACCTCCCCCTCACTCACGTTTTTATTTTTCGATTTTTTTTATTTTTAATTTTTTTTTTAAAAAAAATAGATTTTTTTAAATTTTTTTTTTCTTTTGGTTATTATTTGGTACGCGTTTTGGTGCACGTTGACCTCACCTAACTATTTACTGTCCCACCTACCTACTGACCTGCTAATCAGTGGTTCACCTAATTACTAACCTGCTTAATTAACTAACTGTGCGCCTAACTGTGCACAAACCAGAAAACACAGAAAATGCAGAAAATTCAAACTTGACAGAACTGTGCAGTGCAAACCAGAAAATGCAGAAAAGGCAGAAATCTGAGCTTAATAGAGCTAGCAAAACAGAGCTTAACAGAACACAGAAAACTTGAATGCAGTCAACAACATTGTGCCTTTCTCTACTGTTTTTGCATAATAACAATAATCAAACTTAAGCCGCGCCTTTCCTACATAAAAAATAGCTTCAATACAATTTACAGGTCGCCATTGGAGCTTCACGCGTAGTAGATCCCCGGCAGCGGTGCCAAAAATGTCACGGCTAGGGACTTGCTACGCGCCGTGTGCGAGCCACAAAGGCTCCTAGCACACAGTCATGCAACAGACAAGCTCACAAGGAAGAATGGTGTGTCACTCACCTTCCTGCGTAGTTGCGAATGAAGGATTCCCGCGCTGCGAAGAAGAGGGAGACGCCGCTACGCTGCGCTCAACCACCTCGCCGCCGTCGTGCCGCCGCAACGCTCGATCACACACACACTCTCACACTCTCTCTCTCACACACGTACACACACACACACACACACACACACACACACACAAGGAGATGGTGAAGGAGAAGGTGGAGATGGAGCAAGAGCAGCTTCTATTACACAATGAGAGAATGAGTAAAAATTAGGTTTAGTGGCTTTTATATGAGCTCACCCCATTCACACTTGGGCGCCCATACTTAGCCAACAAACTTCTTGAATATTCTAGTTAGAGTGCGCCTATCATCGGCGATCACCCTTACCCTGTTCCTATTGGTCCGACAAGCCCGGTACCTGACTCTAAATAATACAACGTTTATAGATCATAGGGTGTCCGTGTGCCGTGAGGGTTAACAATATGGTAACGAAGATGCAGATAGCTAGAAGAATCTTGTACCGCACGGTCACAAATCTCCTGGAAAGCAACAAGTCCAACAAATAGGGGCCAAGAACTCAGATGACGCTTTAAGAGTAGGAGAATTCTCTAAAGACTCTTTTTCACTTCGTAACAAGAAAATCGTATCAATTTCAACTACATCAAGGCATACTCAATCACTGGTACTCATGTACACGATTCCTATGAAGAATGAGGAACTACCACGATTTTATCCAGCCCTCTATCCAAAGTACAATGTGTAATGGAATTGATATTTTATTATCTAGTGCAGGTGACAGGTGGAAAAGGCTAAGAGTTATGCAAAAGCATATCATCTTTATGGACATTTCATTATTTAAATTCTCTTTATAAGCTAAGGACGTTTAAGTCCGGCCGAACAATGTGTATTTCAGTTTTTAGCATTGAAGAATCCGTAAATAAATACGTGCAAAAGGGAAATGATCACTCTTGCACGGGGGGAGATTGCACCCAGGGCTTGTGTCTTTCTTCTTCTCCCCTCTCCTCTCTTATGTCGCGCCGTATTGGAGTAGCACTCCGCTCTAGGAGGTGCGCCCTGTGTGTGTGTGTGTGTGTGTGTGTGTGCGTGTGCGTGTGCTCGCATTTAACTCCACTATGGATTTGTGTGAGTCGTCACGTATGAATACTTGTTCGTTTATGGCTTGCAGCGTGTTATTTTGGTATTTTGCAGGTCTTTCCATGCTTTTGTTTGTAGCAGTGGTATCAGAGCCTTGGATTACGCTCCTTGAAGTGAAAAATTCCTTACAATGGAGAACTTCTATGACATCATTACGTTTGGTTTGCGATCATGGTAGGTCTTCGCAAAATAGCTAAGTTATTTTATTTTATCATGTTTTGTTTTTCTTTACTTTAATCCTTATTCTTAGAAAGTTGTAGAGAAACTGTACGTCTTGTGTGATAAAGTAGAGAGGAAACATGTATCAATATGTAGATTATAGTATCCAAGGGCCATAAAGTGGGACATATGTATAGAAAGATCACTAGAATTACATGCGTTTTAATATAGGTAGGATTATCGATAGCAACAGAATAAGGGAAGTATGAACTGCTTAACAAAATCATATACTCATATTAAAAAAAAGCGTAAGAATGTATATTTCGAGCTGGACATGGGATACGACTTGACAAATTATAACTTAAGGAACGACTTTCGTATTAATTATTGATGGAAGCAAGGAATAGTGGTAGAACTATGGGGAAAAAAAAGTGCAACCATGACAAGCAACTCTATGGCATGGGAAATTGGGAATGGTGCAGTGGATTGAGTTGTAGTAGATGGCACGTCGCGCACGCAATTTTGAGGTGCACCAAGTGGAATCGACGGCACTTGGCCTAGATGGAGATCACCATTAGGACCAAAAATGGCTACAAAAGGTCTGTTTGTTAATTTAAGGATTAAGGAATAGTCCAATAGTCATTTGACACGTATAAAAAAGTATGGCACTCTTATCTCCTCTATCTTGGGTTTTGGTGGTCCTATTTTGAAGGACATTAGGGGAATTTTGAGGTCATTTTTGTGCCTTTTAGCGTGTAGAGAGAGAGAGTGGTCTCAACCAATGGTTGAAGAGCTTCCGTTACGGAACCTCTATTTTTTAAAACTCACAAAAAAAGCAAATATTCTATCTTTACCGCAAATTTTAGCTGGTAAATAGCAATGTAAACAAGTAAAAGTGCAAAGGCATTCAATAGCTGTCGCTTTTAGAAAGACGTACTTCTCATATTATATTGTTTTCATTTTGCACGTTGTCATCATAAAACAACGTTTGGATTCTATCTCATGATCTTTTTCAGATTTAAACCGTTTTTTGCACATTCTGCTTATTCTTCTCTTGAAGTCAAGCTAAACTTCTCTGCTCATTTCTTTTTTCACCATGGAATCTTCATCACGATCAAAACGACCAAGAACTTCCATTGAAGCCATTGTCACTTACAACACGACTGATCAAAATGGAGAATGGATTCCAATAACTATACACAAAGGAACGTGGATACTGATGCAACAGAACAAGAGAATAAAGTCTTCCACCAAAAACTCTTTCTTGGCGGGATGGAAGGGTATTGTTAAAGATTTCAGCTTTGGCGACAACAAAAAATCAATCAAAGAGGTGCTGGTGCAGCATGTGTACATGCATAAAGATCTGCATATTGACTCAGAGAGTTCTGCTTTGCCATTACATAGACCAAACTGTAAGTCTCTTAACTTAAATCCTTATTTGTAATGCATGTTGTATAAGGTTATTTGTTGTACAGATTTGTATCCTTCAAACATTATGGAATGGCAGCCAGTAGAATGTGTTATAAATATTCTGGATGTGTGTCATGGATCAATTGGTGAAGAAATATACAAGGGAAGGACTAAGGGTTCACTGGCAGAGAATGGAATATTCTTCTTTGACCATAATTATGTTCCACCTAGAAGGACTGGAGAACTTGGAGCCATAACCAAGCTAGACTTGCCTGATTTCAAAAGTGGAGAATGGTCACTCCCTAGCTCAAATACAAGCGAGGGCTACAAGTGCAAACTGTTTTGTGAGATTCAAAAGTGTTTGAAAGCAAACAAAGTAGAATTTCTATATTCATGCCCATTACAGTTTTTGTAGACTTCTTCTCTAATGCTGAAGTCAGAAAATCTAGAACAATGTTTTCAGTGAAGACTTTAGACTCGACAAATGTACTTGAATTTGTGGATGAGGGTTGGAACACCAAAACAGTGAATGGAATCACTTGTAATGTGCAAGCTGGCTCAATTGCTTGCAAATACATGATAGAGACACACAACTTCATTATGTCATTTTATTACAGAAGATGGCACTATGTTGGTGGTCAGCTAACTCCACTTGATCAAGACATGGAGGACTTCATTGACAACCCAATAGAAGACATTGATATATGGGTAAACAATGAGCATCTGTCAATTGTAAAGATAAGAGGCATGTGTAGCTTACATCAATTGAGATTGGACCTGCAAAATGATGAAATTGAACTGCCCACAACATTCTGCTTTCAAATAAATGGTGGAAAGGTAAATGTTATCCCTAAAAGTCTCTTGTTCTCTTATTGGTTCTTTATTTAACTTGGACTGTTTTTGTAGGTATCAAAAAGGAATGAAAAGAGGCTACAATGCAAGGACATCTTGGATGGCATTGTACATTTGGTGCCTTAAACATCCTTCAAGGCAATTTTGTAACACATGACCTGCAAGGATCTTATTGAAATAAAGATCTAAAAGGATCTTTATTTTTTTATTGAAATGCAACTTTTCCAAACATCAATGATTTCACTTCAATGATTTGATTTTGTAACAGAGTCTTAAAACAAGGTGATCAAAATGTATTCAATTTCAAATATTTGCAATTACATAGAATAGACAATTGGATACAAGTGGGCTATAGAATAGACAATTGGATACAAGTGGGAAGCTTGATACAAGTGGGCTACAATTAGAGTGGGCTACAAAAAGCTAGAATAGTTTTCTGCCAGGAGATTTCCTGTCCCTAGGGGACTTCCTTAATGGGGTTGGTGCTTTTGAAGTGGGCTCTTTTGTCCTGGGAGATTTTCTTTTTGGAGTGGGCTTGGCTGGAGGGCTTGAAGTGGGATTCCTCTTTCTCTTATCATCCATCTCTTCACTTGCCTTTTCCTGCTCACCACTCTCTTCTTCATCTTCTAGCTTTGCTTTCCCCTTCTCTTCAACATCATCATCTTCAAATACCTCTTGCAGTTCTCCATTTGCTTCAATCATATACTTGATAATCCTTGCTCTTTTCAACCATACATGATTCTCACTATAGCACTCTCTGTTGATCTATACAAGGAAATAGAAAGCAAGTTTTAGGAACAATAAAATGAGGAAAAATACAGCTGGCAAATATGAAATATGCTATACTTCTATATCTTGATTGTCATTGCAGTATATGAAGTCCAAGAGGAGCTTGGCATTTGTCAATACCGTCCATCCACGTGAATGGCCTTCAGGCTGGATTGGAACCTGCAATTCATTACATGTATTTTTGGGAAAAAATCTTTGAGGATAATCCATTGAAGTGAACAAAGCATAAAGAATTCCAACCTTCACCACTACAAAATGGATTTCATTCAGCATCTGTGGCATGGGTGGACAATTCTCCAGTGTCTCTATAAATCTTGTAGCAGCACTATCCAAAATTCTTTATAAATGAGGTTCTGCGTTACTAAAAGTATGTGCTTGTGGTTTACAAAATGTGTCTGCTGCTATACTTACAATTTTGCTTGACCATGTACTCCAGCAAGAGAATTGACAAAGTAGCATTTTCTTTTCACAATATCAATTGCAATTAAACTCCAATGTGAGCTATAAAAACAAACCTCAATTAGCCTTCTAACATGAATTAGCAAATTCTCTTCACAAAGTGTAGGTAGGAAACTTACCTCTCATGATAAGGAATCAAGAAAAATTCACAGATTTCCAAGTCCACATGAGTCAACCACTTTGTGAGATCTCTAATGTTTGTCTCTGTCCTGAGAAAGTGGGAGATAGAAGGGTCTAAAATGTCCACCTTTTGTTGAAGGTCTTGCTCATATGAATGCATCATTAACCTGGTACAGGATATTGTTATATAAAGAGTTCTTGCTATAAAAAAAAATATAGAGGAAAACAAAAACAACCTGAGGCATGTGATAAGGAGTGGAGAATTCATCTCCTTGGTCCAGTCCTTGAGAATTTCCAAGGTCTCAGAGTCAAGTGAATTGTAATCCTCCCTAGGATCCTCCTCACTGAATAGAGTGACAACCAGACCAGTAGGATTGACACTCCTCAAGAGGGGCACTAGCTGAGGTTCCAACAGGTCAAGCTCCTTTCTCTCTGCAATTTCCTTGTCTTCCTTGGCTCTCTTTTTCCTTTCCTTTTCCTCTTCTTCAGTAATATCAACAACTCCTACTTCAGGCTCCTTGGGCTTCCTCCATGGAGGAATGTTGAGAATATTGAATGCCTTTATATCATGCATAGGGACAGGCTCCAAAATTTTTGAAAACCTGTATCTCAGCCTCCTAAGAGTGATCATGTCTTTGTCCATCAGAGTAACCCTATGGGCATGAGCTGCACAGATATAGGCATCCTGGAAAATCTCAATCATAAAGTCCTCAGAAGCCTCCTGGATACATGCCAATGCAGTTCTAGTCCACCTCATGTCAATCTTGTACTCCTCTGCAACTTGTCTGGATAGTCTTTGGAAGGGCAGTTTGGGAATTGCAAGATTGATGGCCTTTATGGCCTTCCTTATCTCTCTTAGACATTTGACCCCCTGCTTGAACTTTCTCTTTGTAAGGAGAGGCTTAAGCTGCAGTGGCTTGGAAGCTTTCCTTTGATGTGTAGTTTTTCTTTTGCTTGGTTGAGGGTCAGGTGTGCTTGGTTTAGGGTCCTTCCTCTGAGATGTGCTCTTCTTTGGTTTGGAAGTACCAGCTGAAGCTTTGCTAGGCTGAGCTTCTTCTTCATCTTTGGATAGAGGCTTATCAACTTTCCTTGCAGTCTTCTTGGTCCTTGCCATCTTCAAAAGGGATAGGAATGATTGTTACACAACAAACATTAGTAAAAAAAGTAAACGATGTATATTTAATTTTTATTATTACTTTATCAAAGTAAACTCCTCCTTTTCGACATAGTGGCACACATTTCCGTACATAGTGGAACACATTGCGGTGACACCCCGTACGCGAAATCACAAAGGGACCAATGTCCTCACACTTACGATGATCGCGCACGGGGTGACGGAGCGGTACACAGAGGCGGTGACACTCCGTACACGAAATTGCGAAGGGAGCACAGTCCTCTCACTTACCAATATCGCGCACGGGGTGACGAGAGTCCCAAGCGGTGAAAACCTCTTAAACCTCTTGAGACACATATTGTATGCATGGTGAAAATAGTGGCACACATTGCGGTACACATCGTAAACATGATCACACTTGTGGACATAGTGGAACACATTGCTTTGAAACTCCGTACGCGAAATGACAAAGGAGGCAAAGTCTTCTCACTTACGAATATCGCGCACGGGGTGACGGTCAAAGCGCTCGAAGTTTTGGGTTGTGGAAGTGCGAGAACCGGGTAAAACCTCCTTCAAAATGCGCTTAGTTTGGGCTCTGAGGAGGTTTATATAGGGTGCATGGCGCAAGTCCCTAGGCGCATAAAAACTAGCCGTTGGACCAAACTTCGAGCGGCAACCGATTTGCACACCCCCCGAGGCGGCGTTTTTGGCCATAAAAGGAACCTACCCAACCCGTTTTTTTGCTTATTGTCATTCACAAGGCTTCGAAATTAAGCCTCCAACCCTCCAAGCGACACACCGCGACACCCGTGCGCGATTTTGGGAGACGTCGACGTCTTCCTAGCAATAGGAAATCGCGTACCAAGTGTCACTCCGTGCGCGTAGTTAGTGAGTGCCGAGTTTCTCTTAACCCCTCACAGTTCGCATAGCAAGTGACAAACTTAGCATGTCACAATTTTATGTAATTCTTTTTTGCTTGCGCTTAATTTGTGCACTTAATTTGCTTGACAATTTTATGCTTTTAATTTGTTTGTAGACTTGATATAAAGAAGGGTGGTTAATGTCTTGATAGACTTCTCTTTTCTCTTTTTCAGCTGAGCATTTGTGGATTGTCATAATGGATACAGAGGATATACAAGAGACCGCTGATGACAGGCTGATGTCTTTTCTTTACAAAGTTAATGAACTTACAAGATTTCAAAGTGTCAAACATTTTTAATGCTGCCTTTGATCTTCAAGCACTTGTGGATGGCTTCTCTACACAAATTAGTGACTTGAAAGAGATATATACAGAATTGATCAGAGATCACAGGCTTGACAATCTTGTTCATTTTGTTGATATATGCAAAGCAGGTAGCTTGTCAAGGACAGGTATTGCAAAGAAGTGGTCAAGCCTTCATCCAGACTGGCAAAAGATCATAAAGCCTTGCAAATTTCATGGTAATATGCATTGCCAGTTGGTAGATTATGACCTTGGACTTATCATTTTCTTCAGTGTACTCCCAACACCAGAGGGCAAAGAGATTCCAAAGCAGATTTCCCAGGTTGAGGAGGACCAAGAGAAAGAGGAGATAGAGATGGAGTTCCATGAAGAGGAAGAGAAGCTACAAAGCACTGAGATGCTGGACATTGCAAAATTTAAAGCAGAAAACATCACTAAAGTGGAGAATGTTGACATTGAGGATGAAGATGTTGATCCTTTGCATTCCACAGCAACATTTCCCACATACAAAGTTAACAAAAAGGAATATGTTTTGCTGAATGACATTCAGCATCTTTTTGATCTAAGGGAAGATTATGCTTTGGCAGTTTTGGCTGAGTGGGGATCTAATGACATAGGATTTATTGATTACTCACCTTGCCCCTTAGCAGTCTTGGACACAGAGGCAGAAAATTTTATTAACAGCTCAAGTGTTGGAAAGCATGTGCAGGACATTGTTCTGAGATATGAGCAACAGGGTGTACCTTCTGAAGAGGAGTTCAATGAGATCCAGAAAAGGCTTAAAATAGAGAATATGGGAGAGGAAAAGACCAGAGATTATGAAGTAAGGCCAACTAGATCCATTGATATATGGGAACCTGCCTTGTTTGAGGAGGATGAGTCTCCTAAGGTATGTTAATGACCATTTTGCCCTGTCTTATTAATGTGCTGAACAATTAACCAAGACATATTTTTGCAGATTGAAATACTTGACACAAACAAATTCCTTGGCAGGGGGAAGGGTTCCATACCCTTAAATTTAGGAAGGAACCAGAGCTTGGGACACTTTATTGGGAAGCTCAACAAAGAGACTGTCATTATATTCCATAACAAGTTTATAAGAGAACCATTGCTGCCAATGCTTGCAATTAAAGCACTTGCAAAGGTTGTTGGTTCACATCAGCTTCCTCCAGGGTTAGAGAAGTTAATATTGGTGGAAAAGGAGGAAGCCATCAGAATTTTTGGATTCTTCCCTAGCCTTACTGGTTCTAGAGATGGTTATTTTGCAACAATGGCATCCTATGTGCTTGCCCACTCTGGGGACCTCAAGAGACAAATGATAGGCTACAATAAGCAGAAGTTTCTGAAGTTTAGGGGTGAAGTTGATGTACCTTCATCAAAAGACTGACTTTGCTCAAACCTGTGCTTTGGCCCACTTTCTACCTTGTCTCTCTCTTGTAGCTAGCCATTGTAAGAATTTTTCATTTGCAGATGAACTATTATATGAATTTTGTCTTTTCTGCTTGTTCCTGTGTAAGGCATTTGCTAAATCTGAGTTCAGTAGTGCTTTCTTTGTCATTTTTGATCTAGTTCTATGCCATATTTGTCTATAGAACCATTGGAAAACCTCAAGCAAGCTGTTTGCCTTCACTGCACCTCCTCCATGTCTTGTATGCTTGAAAAACTTGGTTCTTGCTTGATAATGGGATTTCTCCATGCCTTGTGTAGACCATATGGACAGGGAGCCCCATCTCTTTACAAACCAGGGAGTGTGATTGTAAATTATATGCTGGCAAAGTAAAAGTGTGTCAATAATTAGTAAGTATGAAATTAATCATATGCTTCCAAACTAAAAGTATGTACATATTAAAAAGGAATAAAAAACTTACCATGTAATGTGTGAATTCCTGATCCCAAGCATCTTTCATTGCACTTCTGAAGTTATTGAGCACTTTCTTGAAATTTGGCATATCATTTTTGCCCCAGGATGTCTTATCATAGTAGGAACATCAAAGTCTTCACTCTCTACTTCAAAAGCACCTAGCCACCAGACATTCTTCTCCGATTACACGCTAAAGTACTTGGTATCCTTCGGTTTCAATGCTCTGTTCATTAAAGTTATGGAAATCCTCTCAATTTTTCTGTTCTTAACAATCTCACATTCATCAAGCTTTATCACAAAACTGACAACACCATTTTCTTCTGTATGCTCCAGCTCATAGAATCTGATCATTTCCTTCTGAAGTGTCTTCAGGTCAAGGAAAATATTATTGAACTCGTCAAATTGAAGATCCCTCTTTTTACCATGATAGGTACCATGAATGTGGTGAGGCTCACCCAACATCTCCATTATCCTCTCATTGATCTTTTTCCTTGCCTGCTGCACAATGGATGGCTTTGGAAGCAAAGAGGACCTGACCTTACATTGCTTTAACCTTGACTTCATATTTCTGAACAGCTTGCTATAACCATCTCTGCTAATGCCTACCTTATCCATAGTATATTGCACATCCTCCTTGTCCAAGCAAGAGCTCTGCAAAAATCCCTCAATGCACTGCTCCTTTGCCTTTTTAAACTTCTTCTCTGTGAAAATATTTTTGGCAACCTTGAGAGGTAAAACATCACAATAATGTTTAGCTGCCATTTCCATGTTTGATGCAGAGTTTGGTTGTAGCAAAGTCCTAAATCAAAAGGTACAAAATTAACTGATTATTGTCCAAATGACACCAACAAAATAAACAAACTAAATTAAAGTTAACTGAATATTAATCATTTAATAAAGAACAATAGCATAATAACAATAACATAAGCATAATAATGTGGAGCAGAATCATAATACAACTTAACAAAAAGATTAACAACCTAACATAAGCAGAATCATATAAAATAAGCATAAGCATAATCATATAAAATAACAATACCTTGCTGCTCTGATTCTCCTGCTGCAACCTCCTCCACCACGTCTCAAGGCTTCAATGTTCTTTAACTTCTTTTCTCTTTATCTGTTTCCTAACATTGTATTCTTGCTTCTAGCTTGTTTGAGCTGATTTTGTAGCTTTTCGTTTCTCTCTTTACATTCCTCAAGTTGTTGTTTAAGAGTATTTATCATTTGTTTGGTCAAATGATCTTCTAACTTAAGAATATCTCTCTCTGCCGCAAGACTCTGTGTATAACCCAGCAACCCTCTTTGACCATCACCCACAAATTTTATCAAAGATGAACAATTTGAGAATGGGGGAGTGCTCTTTGTCATTGGGTCCACTGGATACAAACTTCCATCAGCAGTCCAGAGATCAATGTGATTTTTTTGATCTTGCCGCATTGCTTCAAATATGGACGAGGACACCTCTGCACATTTGTTTCTCTTGCGCACTGGACAATATTCTTCATTTAGCTCAATGTGTAGATGGTATAAGCTTCTTCTCTTCCTCATGGAAGTCTGCTAACAGTATTTGTCAGAGATAGTACTATAGGAAAAAGCTGTGCAGATACGAGGAAGAAGACGACATAGAAAAGGTTTGTTTCAGCTTTTGGAAATTTTGAATTTTGGGCCAGAACTGACGTTTTCGTTAGTTTTGGAGGGAGTATTTTTTAGAATACGAAAGATCCTAGAAAGATTTGACAATGACATGTTTCGGTGGAGGTAAAAAGGACGCAAAATCACCTTTTTACAAACATTTCACTATTTTTTAAATAAAGTATATATTCTCTCTCTACATATTCTTACAGGGCACAAAAGTGACCTCAAAATTCCCCTAATGGAGCGGCTAAATGTCTTGATCATAAGGCTGAAACTGCTATATTTAGGTGCTTTCGGTCAGTAAGCTCATTAAATTTGCGGCCTAAAGTAATGAAGTCTCATCTTTTATTCTATTTTATATTTCACAAAATCGTTGTCAAAAGATACAAAATCTGTGACAAGGATCTACAGTCACTATAAGAGGTACTTCACATTAGCGACGCTCCCAGTGCGACGCTCAAAAGTGAAAACCCACGACGTCGCTATGGTCGTCGCTATGAGTGTTGCTAGTTTACTTGTAACTTAGTGACACTCATAGAGACGCCCATAGCAACGTCGAGACAGGGGTAAAAAAATAACTAAGAGCGTTCGAAAACTCAGATCTGAGATCTGAGTTTCCGACGCTCAAGCAAGCAAAGGTAACCCGCGCTCTCCCTCTCTCTCTCTTTCTTCTCCACACACACACACACACACACACACACACACACAGACACATACACATACACGAGGAGAGAAAGGAGAGCCAGGTATGCTCCTTTCCTCTCCTCTCTCTCATGTTCCCTTCCCCTCTTTCTCTCTCTCCCTCTCTCTCTCTCACACACACACACACACACATTGTGTTTTTGAGAGAGAGAGAGAGAGAGAGAGAGAGAGAGAGAGAGAGAGAGAGAGAGAGAGAACATGCATAAACAAAACACACACACACATGCATAAACAAAGAATGCACACACACACACACACACACATTGAGAGAGGAAAAGAGAGAGAGAGAGAGAGAGAGAGAGAGAGAGAGAGAGAAAGAGAAAGATATAAAACAAAGAGAGAGAGAGAGAGAGAAGACAAGAAGAAGAAGAGAGTTTTAATGTCATAGGAAACTATCCCAAGAAACGTTAAAGATCTAGTCGACGAAGAGTTGAACTCAAGACCTGTTATTCAAGAGGGAAATGGCATAACCAATCTACCACACTTGGGTGATAGAAAGGTTATACGAGTTTCCTCTTTTTATTGGCGCACACACACACCCACACACACACACACACCCGAGAAGAAGAGATTTTTAACGTCATAGGAAACTATCCCAAGAGACCTTTAAGATCTAGCCGACGAGGAGTTGAACTCAAGACCTGTTATTCAAGAGGGAAATGGCATAACCAATCTACCACACTTGGTGATACAAAGGTTATACCATTTTCCTCTTTTTATTGGCACACACACACACCCGAGAAGACGAAAGTTTTAATGTCATAGGAAACTATCCCAAGAGACCTTAAAGATCTAGCCGACGAGGAGTTGAACTCAAGACCTGTTATTCAAGAGGGAAATGGCATAACCAATCTACCACAATTGGGTGATAGAAAGGTTATACCATTTTCCTCTTTTTATCGTTTAAGATTAGGTTAGATTTAGATTTAAGTTAGATCATATTTAGGTTTATTTAGGTTAGATTAGATTAGATTTAGGTTTATTTTGAGTTAGATTTATGTTAGATTAGTTTAGGTTTATTTACGCACGTTAGATTTAGATTTACGTTAGATTAGATTAAATCTAAGTTTATTTTGAGTTTAAGATTAAATTAGATCTAGATTTATGTTCGATGGACCATGCGGACCAACAATTCCACGACAGTCTAGCGGTGGTGGTTGTTGTGGTGAGACGCACGTCGTTTCTGGAGCTCATGTGTTGCAAAGTCCCTAGGACACACCGAGGAGTGTCCCTGATTGTGAGACTGCTTAGACTACACCGAAGGATTATATTGCCTATGCGTTTGAGAGTGGTGTTTGGGCCACTGCGTCGGAGATGCTGAGGAGTGACCCGAACACTGCATCGGGGTCGCCTAGAGGCCTGGACGATGAGCATTCACCGGACAGGGTTGCTATAGTTCACGGGAGGGACATGCCAAAGGGATACGCCTACCTCATCAATTGTGTGTCCGATGAGATCATTATGACCCCTGAAGGGAAGCAGGTGATGGGCCGCATACGAATGTTATGTAGACAAGTTTTTTGACACACTGTAGTCTGTCATGGTCTCTTGGAGGGCTCACAATAAGGCCTCCAAGTATTATCTTATTGCTACGCTGCATCAGGAGTTTCCAGTTCCCTCTCTCGAGAATACATTTGATGATGCTTGGATGAGGAGATGCATGTGCGATTACATGAAGCATCGGAGGTCAGATGCACAGATGCCAGACCTGAATGGCTTGAAAGAGAGGAGTGGAGGGGTATCAGGGAGGAGAGGACGACCAATCCAGACAGGTGGTGGCAACAGAGGGACACAGCAAGAGTTCCCATCAAGACGGGATTATCCCATCACCTGGGGAGTGGCGACTGGGCCAGCTTCGAGGAGGATTTTGTCCCATCACCTGGGTCATGGATCGACGGAGTGGAGAGGTGAGATTATTAAACTCTTGCATTGAAGTATTTGTATATGTGAGGTCTATTTACATCTACGCAGTTAGTAGCCCCATTGGTATGTCTTTTACCCTTCAATGGAGCGAATCACCACATGTACAATTAGGTTAGATTTAAGATTAGATTTTGGATTGAGTTTTTGTATTAGAGTCTACCTTTGAGATTACGGTAAAAAAATTAGAGTTAGACGAACGATGAAAAGATCTACTGTGAAAAGATGTTAAGATGCTGTGAAATGCTACAACTAGAGAAGAGGCAAAGGGGTTTTGTCCACTACATGCACTACAATGTAGACGTGGGTGTGTAGATTTTTGTACCCACAAATATAGGCATTGACCAATAAAGACAAGATTATAACCCGGTGGTTTTGATCTCCGTGCACCTCTAGACCGAGGTGTGCGGAGATTGGATATGACTAGAGAATGTGAGGTAGTTTACAGTGTGAACAAAGAGAGAGAGAGAGAGAGAGAGAGAGAGAGAGAGAGAGAGAGAGAGAGAGAGAGAGAGAGAGAGATAAAAGATGAAGAATGCCAATAGAAGATTAAATTTGTTGTCCAGGTTATAAGGTTTTTACCCTCATTATGAGTAGCGACAAGGATGTGGGGCCGTCCAACCAAAACACCTATCTCTCAACGGGGATCTTATGTCCTTGTAATCAATGCAAGCATGCTATGCGACGGACAAGACGCGTTTTTTTGTAGCACATTCACCATTTGGCGAGTTCAATCCATCTATTATAGATCGAGTTGTTGCCAATTATAACTCGTCGAACTCTAAGGCTGGCCAACAGGCAAAAATCTTGCAACCCAATAGATGTGTTCGTAGGCACTTTGGTCAAGCAGCATATGTGAGGCCACAAGATGTAGCCTCTGAGAGCTCGGTGGGATGATCATGCAGACCACATTCCCAACGAGGCAATGTTTGAGCCCGAGATTGATGAAATGATCGAGACTATCATGGATTCAAAAAGGTTTATCTATGATTATATGAAAAGTGAAGCCGATACACCATTGTATGATGGAACACGTGTGTTTAGATTGAAGGCGCTCCTGGTTCTTCTCAACATGCAGACAAAGTTTGGATGGAGTGAAACTAGCGTCACAGTGCTTTTCAGGTGATCTATTACAATGTGTTTACCTAATAATAAACTCTAGATGTATAATGATCTGATAGATTTTTACATAATTGTACCGTATTGTTTTTGTTGTGTAGATTGCTTAAAGAACACATACTGCCAGCTGTAATGTGATGCCAGATTCTAGAGAGGAAGCAAGAAAGATTTTGCAAAACTTGGGGTTGGATTGCGATTCGATCCACGCTTGTCCTAACGACTATATTCTATTCAGAGGGTAATACATAGACAAGGAGAAGTGTCCGAAATGTGATTCTGCGAGATATCGAGTAGAACTCCACAAAACAAAAATTCCACAAAAGGTTTTGCGACATTTTCCTCTGCTTCCTCGCATGAAGCATTTTTTTGAATGTAAGTCCATGGCCGCCCTAGCATCATGGCATGAGGAGAATAAATCTTCGGATGGTGTGCTACGGATTCCTGCAGATTGCACAACCTGGAAACATATAAATGAAACATGGTCGGATTTTGCCAGGGAAGCTTGAAATTTGCGCCTAGGCCTGGCTATGGATGGCGTAAATCCATTTGGTCAAAGATCAACATCTTACAGTGTATGGCCTGTTGTCATCGTCAACTACAACATTCTCCCGTGGTTGACTATGAAGAAGGGGCACCTATGGCTAAGCTTGATTGTGCCGGGGCGGTATAAATTGAAGAATATGGATGTGTATCTTTGTCCACTATTGGAAGAGCTACAACAATTGTGGATTGGCATAGAAGTGGTGGATATGAGCCGACACACAGATCAACGGAATGCTTTGATCAGAGGCATTCTAATGTAGACCATGCATGACTATCCCGAAGTAACAGAATGCTCAGGTGATTTACACTTAAACTCAAACACTGTAAATCTTGGTTTTTCTCAAGCTTATCTATTATCATGTGTATACATGTAGGGATTCAAACAAGCGGATACAGAGCATGTGTCACATGTGGACCTAGATTGAATGCACGTCGGGCGCCCTCATTGAAGAAGCAAATCTACGAAGGTCATCAAGCGTATCTTCTAGAGAATCATGTGTTACGCGACGGCTTTTTGGGAAGAGAGCCACGGAGGATGTTTGCACAAGCATGGTTAGAGCAGAAGGAGATGAGTGATGACGGTTTGTCCCCAGGGATGAAGAGACTCTCTCTATGGTACGAGTTACCATATTGGCCCCGACTCATGATCAATCACTTGCTCGATCCAATGCACATATTCAAGAATGTGGGTAATCTACTATGCGGCCATCTGACCGGCAAGAAAGATACTTTGGGAGCCAGGGTTGACCTTAGAAATGTGGATCATATGGAGCAATATTGGCCGCAGACAGCATCCCATGGATCGATAAAACTCCCTGAAGCGCCATGGATTTTCATAGGAGCCCAAGAATGCAAAGTAAAAGAGACAATTCGATCTTTGCGGACCCCCACTAGCATAATGCACTCGCCCTGAACGTGTTTTACTAAAGAAGGAAAGCTTACCGATTTGAAGTCACAAGACTGGCATAAAATGTGTCAGGCATGTTCATAGTGGGAATTGTGTAACAAATTCGTGTGTGGACTTTAATATCATTGTTGCACGTGTTTTGCAGTTTATTTTACCGGTCTCCATTGAGGAATGTTTGTCTCTTGACGTCCGTAACACGATCTACAAACTTGCGAAGTTGGTGCAATGGATCTCACAAAAGGAGATCAACGTAGACTCCATACCATTCACCAAACTAAACGTTGTGGAGGTTGTGTGCATGTTTAAGAAACACTTTCCTACTACCATGCTAACCATTCAGGTGAATCTTCTTGTTCACATAGTTGATGAGGTGGAAATAGCTTGCACAGTACATTCCAGATGGATGTTCTTTTTAGAACGTTTCATGAAAACGCTCAGGGGATATGTGCGTCAGAAGGCACGTCCGGAGGGTAGCATGGCAGAAGGTTGGCTAGTATCAGAGTCCCTAGTGTACATTGGAGAGTGGCTAGATAGATTTGATAAAGCCCGGGACATGCTATGGCGAACCATATATGATGAGCGCATATCTGGGATTGTCATGTTCAATCTCGGTGTTGAGAAGAAGATGATGGAAGATCTAGAGGCTAAAATCAACCGATTTTTCATGCTTCACAATCGAGTGATGCAAAAGTAGATTTCACAAGATGAGGATGCAAAGCAAGAGCAACAAAGGGCACGAATCGAGTGGAGACGGGGAAGACAACCACCGATGCACAATCCGACGGGTCTGGTACCAACATTCATGAGCTTAAAATGGTTGCACAACCAATTGAAAAGCGCACAACAGTGCGGTGAAGAAGTGACTGAGGAGGACTGGGAGTACTCTTGAAGCTGCGCGACCAAGGTAAGTTTGCAATGTACGACTAGTGACGTTCTAGATGTTTGAACGGACAATCATAATCTTTGTTGGTTGAAGTATAAGTCATACACAGTAGCATGGTGTAAAGGTCGACATTTTAGGGTGGAACGGATTGACAAAAAGCGTTATACTCAAGACTGTGGAATCATGGCAAAATTTGAACAGTTTAGTCGACGACGGTCCTCTGATGCAGATCCTATGGTGGCGGAACTGACTTACTTCGGCACGCTACAAGAGATTTTGAGGATCGATTATAGAGGATTTTTTGTTGACTTATTCGATGTGCAATAGTTCAAGATAATCATGGAGGATCGCAACGCTACTGTGCGTAGAGGAGAGTCTGGTTTTCTTGAGGTGGATTCAACTAAGAAATGGACTGACCTAAGAGACACTTTCGTACTACCAGAGCATTGTGAACAAGTAAGTATGTAAATAGTTAACATCCAATTTTAGAAGTTATGTGCTTAGAAGCTCTCATGTAAGTTATGTGGCGCTGGTAGGTGATATTTTATCCTACAAAGTCTGCATCAAACTGGTGGTACGTCATAGAGGTAGCCCCTCGTAGTGCACAGAGGTATGAAGGCTACCATGTGCCAATCACAGCGGTATCAATGGAGGAGATCGGAGAAGATGCTTAGTCAGAAGCCGCTGAGGTGGTGCCAGACGAGCATCAAGCTGCTACTCTCTATGGGTGCATGCAAAGAATCTACAAAATGAAATGGAGGACTTCTGTTTAAACGGAAAGATCTATATAGATATAGGAAGTTATGTTAATGTAGGTGTGGATGATAAGGAGTTTCTTTCTTCTTTGTCACCCCAACAGAGACAGTGGTACGTTAAGCGTCATCGCCTTGGCGCACCATTGTGCGTTCCTACTCTGGCCGCGTCTCCCTCTGTTTCGGAGCATTCAACGCGCTCCGAAGCTTCCGTGTCGATGAGACGATCTTCACACTCGTCTAGGCACCGGCACTCTAGTGGTGGCGACGGCGGTTTTTGTGGGGATGCCGTTGCCGATGCCTCGACACCGCCTCGTGTTCGACGAGGCTCTTTACCTTCCCCTTCTTTGCCCGCCCCGACACCAGCGATGGCTTCGCCATCTACACCCGGTTTTGCGTGGCTGACGGCCGTTCCTAGTGGCTACACACCACTAGCTACTCCTCCATGAGTCACTCCAATTGACACTCCTCGCTTTGGGACCCAGACTCCAGTGGAGACACCTAACGTCCGTACCCCTGTTGACATGCCGCTAGAGACCCCTGTCGGGACACCCAGGTTCACACGTCACCGGGGAGAGGGCTTGCCTGACTCCGTCGACTTCAGCGGAGGCATCATCTTGGATGATGAAGGCAAGAAGGTGATCTCACGCATGCGCAGTCTTTGTTTTTAGGTGTTTAGACACTACATACTAAACACTTGGAGTGAAGTACCAAGTGATTTAAAAGACAGACTCATCAGCATGCTTCATGACGAGTTTGACGAGTTTCTTGTTCCAACACGTGATGACCACTTTAATGAAGATATGGTGAAGGTTCGAATGCGCAAATACTGCAAGCACAAGCATTTCGAAGTGAAAAAAGGAATTAAGCATGGGTGGAACAGACCAGATTGGCTGGCCAAAGAAGATTCGAGAATGCGAAGAAAGCAGCGCGCGAGAATCCCGACAAGTGAAAACAACAAAAGGAGGCAACCAAAGTGCGAGTAGAGGCAAGGAGATCGCACCACTTGGGGAGCGGTGGGTGGGCATCATTTGAGGCCGATTTTGTAAGTGTTTTCGCATTGCTCTTTACGTTTGATAGTTTAGGTTTTAGGGGTTTTTAAATTCTAACATAATGGATTCTTTGTATGTTTTGAGAGTGGTCAAAACATACAAAGAATTTTTAGGGGTTTTTAAATTCTAACATAATGGATTCTTTGTATGTTTTGACAGTGGTCAAAACATATGTTTTGACAGTGGTCAATGACAAGACGTGACCCCACACTGTACGAGCGCGAGTACGCAGGCAGGAACGGCTTAAACGCCCTGATGGACATTCTGAGTTTTCACGGCGGCATGGTCAGTATTAGGGTTTACTCTTTTCTATTTGTCGTATTGTATTATAAATTATATGTTTATACTTACAGAAAGATGTCTTATTGTTTTTTTTTTTGCAGAATCCAATAGATATGCCACTTGGACGCGATGAGACGTCTGATTAGACGACGTCAGTTTAGTCGTAGCTAGATAGCATTAGTTTCCCTTTGTCATAGCATATGTATCATGAGATGAGGTTTATACGTCTTTTTGAAAACCATGCATATTTTTTCAATAATGACAATGGTGTTGTAACTATTACATTTGCAAAGTTTAACAATCAAGTGATTTTGCCTATGATGTGTACAATTGTCATTGATATACTTTCGTCGGTTTGTATCTTTATTCTTTATTCTGCAAACAATACTATGGATGATGGAGTTAATGGTTATATTGTCTTGTGGGTGACTACTTTGGGTCTATATCTAAGCTTGCACTTTCTTTCAAAGGTGAATCAATTATTAAAACATTCAATATGGTTGATGGGTGAATGCCCTACCACCAAAAAAAAAAAATCTCGGGCGTCGCTATGACCGTTGCTATATAAGGCTTTGCAGTGTCTCTATAAACGTCGCTATAGGTGGCCTGTAAACGTCGCTATGATCGTCACGATAGGCATCACTATATAGCGACGGCTATAGCGATGCATATAGCGATCGTTATAGCTACGCTCATAGCGACGTTCCCGTATCAATGCTCTTAGCGACGCCGGGGAGTATAAAAACCCAATGTATTTTCGTCGCTAACAGTGTCACAAGTGCACACAACCTGTTGTAGTGAGTATTCTGAAGATCCTGAGTTGCCAATATTTTCCGTGAAGATATTGTCACGATTTTTGGGGTACACTCCCCTTCAAATCAATGCAAACAAGATCATGCTACTTGAGAGAGCTGCAGCACTTAGAATATTTGGGCATGTTGCAGGATTCAATGCCTCAAGAGCAAGATACTTTCTTTGCTACTCTAGCTATGCACAGCAACTAAGGAGACAAATGTCAACCTTCTTGGGGGCTATAAAAGAAGAAAGTTTTTGAGATATAGGGGTGACATACCTAGTGATACCAAAAAAATCAAAAACTGATGTAAAATTGACAATGTTTTGCGTAAAAATATCTTTTTTGAATCTGGATCTCTTTAGAAAGACTCGGTACAAAGTTTCAAAGCGAAGCATTAATCTCCATTTGTGGTTGATCGGCATGGTTGTTTGATCTCATGAACTATATCCTAGTAAGCCATCAACCCCATCTCCAACAAATCTCATCAAATCATGAGGTGTGTCAAAAGATGGATACCTTCCAGTGCTAGGATCCCGTGGATACAAATTCCCATCTGTCCATAGATCAATGTGTTTCTTTCCCTCGCTGCGAAGTTGTTGTGCTTCATTTGCAGTTGTAACTGGTCTTTGATAGAGACTCCGTGTAGTAGCATATTCTTGGCTTAGCTTAATGTTCGAGTGAAACTTGCGGTTATCACTAATGGAAGATGTATTACTCATTGTAAGTAATGAACACACAGAATGTTTTCACTTTAGTCATCGACAGGTTGTAGACCAAAAGTCATTACAATGTCGTAACCCACTCTATGGGCACCGTGTAGACAAAGAGAGAGGTCAAAGGTGTTATGCCGGTTTGAGGGATTATTTCGTTTGCCACTCTCAATGTGTGTAAGTACAATGCTAAAAAGAAACCCTCTTGTTTTTCTCATGGGGCATTGGAATGCACTTTAAGAGTTGTTTACAAGTATGGGATATGGAGAAAATATCCATAGTTTTAGTCTTTGGGGGGGGGGGGGGGGGGGGGTGGAGGGATTTCTAAATATACACTCGGGGCCGGCCCATGAAAAATCTCTTTTGCTTTGCTTTCTGGTTTCTATCTGCAAATCACGGAGAGGAGAAAAGTGGATTGTAGTTTTTGTCTTTGTGAATGAACCCCAATCCACAATGCCTACATAGACACCCTTCTAGCATCATCTACTGATGAACAAGACAATGCCAAGTCATCTAGTGATGAACAATGGTGTATCTTTGAATTAGGAAGTACAAGGGTAACGAGTGCGTCATATCAAGATGAAGAGGGCATGGGTATGTATCTCTCCACTCCTAGGTTGATGAGCATAACCCTCTTATTTCTATGTAGTACTAGAGATAATGTGGGGCCTAATCTAGCCCTTGATAAGTGTAAGTAACACACAACACAACCACCACAACAGGCATCTTAACAATTTTAGATGCAGGCCAACCATTGTATGTATCTACATCCAAGACAACACCAAGTTATCTAGTGATGAACAATGGTGTGTCTATGGAGTACAAAGCACAAGGGTAACTGGTGCATCGCACAAGGATGAAGAGAGCATGAAGTGTGCATCTCTCCACTCCCTAGTTGACGAGCGTTACCCTCATGTTTCGGTAGGGTAAAATAGGGATCCTCTACCCTCTAGAAAAAGGACTAATAACTAAAATTTATCTTCTCTACCTCATAGCCAAGGATGACTATGATTTCAAGAGAGAGGTAATGTCATAATAGCTAATGTCTAGTTCTCCTAACTGATTTTCTCATGTTAAACTGATCATTTAAAACGGGGAAGTACCAGGGGAGAAAATGCTAGAATATTGGTTAGGCTTGCAGACCGATCACAGTAGAGATCCAAAGGAGGGAAAATAGGGATCCAAATGGGGGGGCATATGCAGAATAGCAATGTGCATCAATGGGCTTCAGACACCGTAAGGTTCAGCCCATTAAGACTTCCAAAATGCTACAGTTCCAAAATTAAATAAAATCTTTAATGGTCAAGCCTTAGGGTAAATTGGATGCTTGTGGGAAGACTCAAAATTATTCCCACATCCCTATCTAGGAGGGGGCGAGCCATATATGTAGGGGATGAGAGAGAAACACACACACACTTCCAAGCTCCCTTTACACAAAGGGCATAGTGGACACATGTTAGCTTCCTAGCCCAGTTGGCCCCAAGGTGCATTCAAATCCTATTGGATGGCCATAGAGGTGGACCAATGAGAATTAGGCTAGAGTAAATTTAGTTTAATTAATTTAAAAAAACTTGATAAAAGAACCAATAGACATTAAGCTCTCTAGAAGACTATTGGACAGTCTCCCAAGGGGTCCAATGAGCATTCAGCAGCCCAATGGCATGCCTGATTCCTATTGGCCAAAAGACTAAGAGGTCCAATGAGAGTTTAATTGCATTATTTAAATACCTAAATCTCTCACAAAAGGGGAAAGGGGGACACATGTCACAATGCTATCACTTATGCCTCTTAATTGTCATTGGCTAAGCTTTGCAGGGGCCAATAGGATACCATCATGAGCAAATAGCAAGAGGGGTCGACCAAGAGAGAGAGGGGGCTGATTTTTGCAAGGAATTATCACACACACACACACACACACACACACAATCTCATGTGTGAAGTAAAGAAGACTATCTCCTTCTCAAGCTTTAATGGAAAGCTCATCATCTACTCCAAGCTTGTGAGAAGGGAGGCCTACACCAACAACTCTTGGCTTTGTGATGCAAATCCAACCAAGAGCCAAGCTCCAATGCATGCTCATCTCTTCTACCTGCTAATTACTCAGCTATGTTAAGCTATTAAGAGTGATTATGTGAGGAGACATACTTATTTCTCGTATACTCCTTCTTCCTCTCAATCTACTCTCATACCCCGCTAGCTCGCACCATCTTCGAAGATGTGTGAGGTCTTGGGTCTAAGACCGTGAAGGAATTGATGTTGTGTTTTCAAGTGTAAGCTTGGTGCTTGAAGCTTCCATCTTCATTGCACCAGCAAGTTATTGAAGGAACACAAAGTATTGTATTGTAAAATGTCTCCCTTGATGGGGGAAACCTATAATACAAAGCCTTTTGCAGGGGGGACCTGCTCCATGTAAATCCGGTCCTCAACTATTGTCAATAGCTTAATTTCTTTCTCTTTTTTAAGTATTGTTCGTGCCTATCTAACTAAGTGTTATGCTTTTGTTGCTCTCTCCATCCAAGCACTCTTGCTATGCTCATTAGGAATCTATTCTTAATGAAATGTTCACAAGGTCTATGTTATTTTCCGCTACACACAAGTTACTAGACCAGTAAATGTTACAGGTACTAATTTCTTCTCACTTCTAAAGTGATCCATATGGCTGCACAACAAGTAGTGGCTTATAGTCTACAAGCCAAATCTGTGGTGAGTGAGCAACTGCTACACCACATGACTCAGCACACGAGTCTGGCACAAAACAAAAAAACAAGTTAGTACTTATGAAATCTAAGCAAAAAAGTATACCTAAATATTGCTTGTGTTGTTGTGGTCGTACTGAAGCTGACATTGAACTCTATTGTTAGTGGTCTCTATGGAGATGGCATTGCAAGAGGCAACACATTTTTGAAGGAAAACGGTGATGCCCTTTTTTTATAACTATGCTTTTTGATCAAAACGGTTCTCGATTGAAAAATGGTTATTGAGTATTCTAGTATTATTTGAAATTTTGGCATATAATTTCATTTTATACGTATAATTTTTATACTACGGACATATAAATTCAACCCAGTCAAGACTCGTTTCATTAGGAGATTTTGGAGATCTTTTAGAGGGCCATATTGAAGTGAGAGAGAGAGAGAGAGAGAGAGAGAGAGAGAGAGAGAGAGAGAGAGAGAGAGAGAGAGAGAGAGAGAGAATAGAAGGTGCATCCAATGAGCAGCAAGGCAACATAACATAGAAAATACATGAAACAGATCAAGAAATTAAAATTCCAAAATGTGAAGAAATTTGAATTATTTGTAAGGTAACATCTTGTTTTTATGGGGTTGAAGGTATCAATATGTAGACCCACTAGTAAGGGACTTTGATAGCCATCAATGTAGTGAAAGAAAGCGACTAAAAGCTATCATACTCCCACCACACTAAAATCTTTTCCTCTATTAAGAGAACTTTCAAAACTCATCCTTCCTCCGTTACAAGAAAGTTATCTTCCCTCTTACACTCTGGAATAACTAAGGCTTTTTCTTCTTCTTCTTTCCACCTCAAAATCTCTAGGAGTTGCTCTACTCTCTCCTCAACTAGTCTCACCATGAGTCTACCAAGGAGTCCAGGAAGCAGCATAACTCTATTTCCATCTCAAACTCCATCATTGCAGATAATAATGGCAAGAGCAAAGGATATTCAAAGGTTCTTGGGTTCTTATGCCACAAGAAGGAGGAAAAGATCCTCTAGCAAATCTTTTTCATTTCACATGGAAAGCATGAGTATTGGATCTTTAAGTGGAGGTTGGTAGGAAAACTATAAGAGCGTTTTTAATTCAACATATCTTCACTCACTCTGATGTGATTGCTAATGGTGGTTATGTCTCTAGTATGGTATATGACTCAAGATTCAACTGTAAGTGGTTTTTTATCCTTCCTTTTATTGTCTTCCTTTTAGACCTTTCTTTTCACTTACATTTATGTGTTGTACTTACAGATGCTTATCCTTCTTCATACAAGGAATGGGAGCCAATGGTGTGCATTATAGGCCTCTTATCTATAAACCATGTACACATTGGTGTTTTACAGTGTGCTAGAAGATTAAATCCGGAGCGTGGCAAATGAGGGCATTTTCTTCTATGACCACTTCTACTTGCTCAACCAAATAAATAAAAAAGAAACATTAGTTGAGGTTTCTCTACCAACCAACTGGGACTCCGTGAACATTCAATCAATCCAATCTCATACTACTATCATCATGTACAAATCCCCCCCACCCCCCCCCCCCCCCGCCCACTATTAGCATTGTAATCTCTCATAATCATTTCTTATCAATAAAACCCTATTGTTGACCCATTTTTGGCAGTTAAAGAAACGTCTCAAAGGAAATCTGTTCTTGCTCTTTTATCAAATTGGAATCAATCTCGTGGAACATAGATAATAAAAGGTGTGTCGCACTCCTCATATCATGCTCAAGTTTGTGGGAGAGTTGTATAGTGTGATTTTCTTCTTTTCTCTTCCAATATTTTATTTTATTTGTGCCAAGTACTTAGAAGTCTCCAATATTGCTTACTTGTGTTGACTCACTTTCAACAACTATTAATGTTTATTTTTGAGCTGAAACAACTGTGGGAAATTCTTCTTTCTCTAAGAGCTGAGCTTCTGCTTGGTTTTTCTATGAACCAAGAAGATTTATATACACAGCTTGATCCAATTGCTAGGTAGAATATATATCATTGTGAGCACTAAACTACAATTCCATAGGACCATTCAAAATTGAGCTTTGACGTTTTCATTTTTGTCTTGTTTTGAGTCTCGGGGAGTGCACCTTTAAGAAACTATTCATATAACATGCGTTCAAAGGGTATTTAAAAACACCTTTGCTTACATGCTTAAGGTAATAAAATGACCCCTTTTTCTTCAAAAACTTGCAGGTTTTTCTCTAAAATGAGTTAAAAACCCACTTCTATTAATATAATCTTGTTAAAGTTCTAAAATTTTGGCAATTAAAGGACCCATTCATTTGAACTCGCGTGGTAGCTTACATGTCTAAGAGGTGAACCCCCCCGCCCCGTGAGTTTTGAGTGAGGGGTTTTGTTCATATGTGTGTGAGAGAGAGTGAAGCTCCCAAAGTTCTTACCATCAACTATTAAGTTTTAACTTGTCAAAGTCTCTTGCAATCCCTTTGGAAACTCCCAAGGCAGAGGCCCGCGCTTTCCTTCCAACTTTTCAACGTTTCTTTTGGTGAACTTGATGAGAATATACTAGGGTGAGGGTTTGCAAGGGAGTTTCAAGGCCTTAAACCATGGCAAAGCAACAAAGCTATCAAGGTATGCAATTTGATATTGGGAAAATATAAATGTTCAAAGATTTTGCTACGTTCATGCAACAACATCATGTCGCTAAAAGGAGATAAGTCTCAACTACAAAGGAGTTTCACTTAATTGTCGACAAGATTTAGCATTTTGATGGAAAGAATATAACAAAGTATCTCTGTCACTATTAGAAGGAGATGGAGTTAAATAGGGTATTGAGAATTGATATGATGAGAGGAGCTTTGAGCTTGTTGTGGTGCCTAAGATTCAAGGTTATGTAAAGACTATAAGGTTGAGCATGGCAAAGATTGGAAGCTTTCAAGGTAGCTCTAAAGGATGAATACTTTATAGATGATGGTGAAAGGGTTACAAAAATGTTATTCCTATAGTGGGTTGGAATGTCAAAGGAAGGAACTTAAATCGCTGAATTATTAAGGGAGTTTGAGCATCACTATGCCCAGTCATTGGTGACAGAAAGACATACCCTGGATAGGACAAAGATAGAACCATTCTTGCAAGCTGTAGGTCCAAAGGTTCAAGAGAAGCTTGAACTAATTTTGGAGGATAAGAGTATTGAACAAGGATTGAAGATACAATGGAAAGAAGTCAAAGATGCAGTCTCACTATTTTCCAAGAGGCAATGTCAACAAGACAAAATGGTGGTGTGTAATGGTACTTCTCTCTCTATCACACTAGAAAGACCATCAAATCGAATTACTGCAACTCCAAAATGGAAGAATCTATGCTAGATAAATTGATAAAGGGCATGTGAGAGATGAAGTTGAAAATGGCAAGGCTGGAAGAAAAGGGTTCGGGTCAACCCATCAAGGCAGAAAGATCCAACATGTGCATATGGTGCGACAACACTATTCCTACAAAGAGAGATTGTGACAACTTTAAGGATGATTTGATCAAAGACCTTGTGTTTTTCAAGGATGGTAAAATTCATCTCACCAAAGTAGGAATGCTTTTGGCAACCATATTTGGAAAAGCTGAAATGCATGAGTTAGTTGAGAACATGGTCACAATCCAGGCTATTGCTAGGGTTGAGACTGCAGCCTATAAAATGAAGATTGAGCAAGGCATGTGATGGCAAGGCATGTGAGAGATAAAGTTGGAAATGGAAAGGTTGGATGAAGGAGTCAGATGAGTTATGGCTATATTCTATGGAATTTGCTATAAAGGGAAAGGTAACTACATATATTCTGTATAAAGCTTGACATTGTATTCATGAAACAATAGGGTAGAATGATCCATTGGTGCTTTGTCAGTTTACACATACATTTCAAAATGACAATCTCATGAAGCTATTGAAGAAGAGAAATGCAAACAACAGAATGGCAACGAAGGACTTCAAAAAGGCTACCAAAAATGGGGGAAGAAAAGATATTGTTCCTCCTAGGTAAACTTCACCGCAACAGGTTCCACCACTTGAAATACCCATGGAGTATATATCATCTGAGAGGAAGCAGACAAAAAGCAAAGAATATTACATATAAGTTTCAATCAAATATAGAGGCTTCTACAAATGTGAAGAAGGTATTGGAAGAGAGAATTTTGGATAGCAAAGTTGAGTTTACATTGGGTGAACTTCTTGGGATTGTAAAGCGAGAGTTCCATGAAGAAATCATAGACATAACCAAGAGGAAGAGATAGGCATTGGTCAATGGGGATACTTCAAATGTATAAGGAATACATGAACACAATAATGGCCATGACAAAAGTATGGTAGGATGCTATCACTCCATTGGGAGCACAAAACATGTTCTTTATGGATGCTGAGGATGATGATACTATAAATAGGAGCCATTATGCAAGGATCCATTGGGCAAGAGCCACCACAAAAACCTTGGTCAAAGGGGGAGATCTAGATGAGCCTTATGCAACCTTGATTGATCATGGATCTGAAATACCTCATGTCCAAAAGTCTCTACATGAAGGGGAAGTGGCCAATTGACACAAATCATGGATGGATGAAGAGCTACAAGAAACTCCTCAGAGGATCTATATGAAGTTTTCCCTAATGTCAAGGGGACTATAGTGATGTAAAGGATGAGTAAAATTTCTTTGTGCAGGAGATGTTGACTTTTACTCACTCATCTTAGGTCAAGCATTCATCACATGAGTGTGGAGACAAAGGTAATGGATAATGGATCAGACTACCCAAGGATAAAAAGTAAAGATGGTAAGAAAGTTGTCCAATTTCACATTGTGTGTATGAACCATGAAAGAAATCATGACAGCCTGCATGAGAATCCTCTTCTGAAGGCAACCAAGGAGCTTAAAGATCTCAAAAAAATGAGGGGTTTTTTCCCAATACCATTGTAAAGTGAAAGTGTAGTGGTACAAAGGATAATAGGCTCTCACCTAATCCAACTATGCATGAAAAATTTTCCACAAGTTTTCTTGGGTCGACAGGGAATGGATCTATATGCTTCACAAAACTTGAATAAATGAAGAGAAGTGCACGGTAGTATGTAAATAATGTACAAAAAGGTCATAAAAATATTGAATTTCTAGAGGACAGTGAATAGATTACAAGTGTTTTCAAGAATAGCTTTCATTTGTGGATACAGTGGGTGATCTTAACTCTATAATGGTCTCTAATGTCTAAGAGATATTGTAGGTTGTTGAAAGTTGTACTTTGCATATGTATAAGGTGATTGAGGCTTTTGAAAATAAGGAAGACGACCATCAAGCACCCAAAGTGCACGTGGAGACAAAGTACAAGACTATGGAAAAGAAGGTTAAAATAGTGGCCTTACCTCGGCCTTCAAATTGCAGGGAGAAGATACAACAGTCTTCTTTTCAACAAACCTTAGGGATCCAAGACACATCAAGCACAAGTTTACACAAGAATCTTTGAAGGAGCTTCATATTGGTTGTGATGAGTTTTTAACTCTTATTGAAAATACGTGCTTTGAAGAGATTCTTTCCATACATGGTAATGCTTTTGCATTTAAGCCAAGTGAGATAGGGTATATCAAACCAACCATTGTTTCACCTATGGTGATTTTTACTATAACTCATATATCTTGGAGCTTGCGGGCCAATTCCAGTTCCAAAGGCTCACTTGCTGAAGTTGATTGATTTGCTTCATAAAAAGATTAAAATGGGCATCTTGGAGCATTCATGTGCTCCATATTAAAAAAAAATGGCTCACCATGCCAAAGAAGGATGGAGCCTTGCAGCTCATGCAAGATATGAAACTAGTAAACAAAGTCACAATCAAGAATGTAGGTACATGGCCAATTGTGGATGAATTTGCAGAAGCATTTGTAGGGAGGGAAATATACTCTATGGGAGATTTGTACTCAGGGTAAGGTTAGTTCTAGCTAGTGATCCGAGCCTATCACAAATTTTTGTTTATCATATTTTGTTGGTTTTCCTTGCTTCTAGAGGTTTACAATAAAAGAAAGAGTGAGAACAACCTCTTGGAAAAATTTAAAAAAAATGATTTTTTCTTGACTAGTTCACCGGAGGTGAAAGGTAGAGGGAGAACCTAGTGGTAAAGGGAAGGGAAAATATGTAAATGTGAAAAGAAAATATATGTTGTGGTTGTGGAGCCATGCACCCATGATTCAAGGGTCATGAGTGGCTCATATCATCATGGCTTTGGAGCCATATGATGATTCAAACAAATGGGACCCAAGTGGAAGACTTGGTAAAGGAAGAAACCAGACACATGATTTTGCTGAATTTTTAAAAAATACTTCCACTCCGATCCAAGAAAAGTTGTCTTCATCAAAGTTGTATCTGATGAGCTGGAGATTCTGGCCATATTTTTTTTATAATTTTTGCATCTACGGTCTAGGAGATATGGCCAAAATGGTGGACGCCAGTTTTTTCAAATGTGGTGGAGACCACCCCCTCTACCTTTACACACACACACCCTTCCTTTTCCACATTGAGACCTTCTCTAAAATCAGCCATTAGTCTTCTCACCCTCCTCTCCTTCCTTCTCTCTCTCAAGCTCAAAAACCCATCAAAGTTCCTCTTCTAATCACCTCTCAAGTCATGCTTAATCTTGTTGTAGTTCATAAGTTCTCATTCAACCCCTTCCTATTATTACTAGATATGTATTGATTTAATGTAGATTCTTTACATTTTAAAATAAGGAAGCTCTTGGACTCAAGCTATGGAGGAAGGAGTGAAGACAACACAAGTGATGATGGAGCTAATTGGTCAACAAATCACTTGGAAGGAGCTTCTTCATTGGTTGAATGTCCCTAATCAAGATTCATTTGTACAAATTACACTTGGATCTTAACCTCACTCCTAATCACTCTCTTTCCTATATAAAGAGGCCTTCCCCTTTGTAATTCCAAGCCTCCCTCAGCCCCATTGAGCCTTGGTATCACTCACCATGAGCCCATAAGCTCATTCATTCACTCTATTCTTGCACATCCTAGAGTGCAAATTGTTTCATGCTAGTAACCTCTCCTCCTCTTACTTATGTTAATTAAGAGAAATGTTTTATATGTGTGTGAGAGTGCTTGATGTGATCTTGGCTAATTCTTGAGTGATTGTTTGGTAATCTATATGCTATTTGTATTGAGAGTGTTTGAAGTCATCCATTCCTTGTACACACACTACGGTTAATGCTTCATTCATAGTGATCTCTCTCTCTCTCTCTCTCTCTCTCTCTCTCTCTCTCTCTCTCTCTCTCTCTCTCTCTCTCTCTCTCTTTGTGTAGCGGTCCTAGTCCACGCTTCCAAGACTAGGTGGTGCCCTCATCTCATTTCCCTTGTGGCGCAATGGAGTTTGTTTTGGTGTAGAGGCCGCCATTCCAAATTTCCTTCGTCACTAGTAATGGAAAGCAAGGACCTCACTACCATGAATACACATTTGGTTTTGGTACGAATGTGTACCTTATCACAAGGAGCAACCAACACGGTTGCATATATGATGAATGGTATGAACAAAGTCTTATATAACTTTATACCCCAAATAACTATTCCGTTCCTAGATGATATACAAATTAAAGTATGCAACCTAAAAGACAAAGATGAGGTTTTTGATTCGAGGGGGTGCAGAAAATTTGAGACAAATTTCATAGATGATTGTGATAGGTTACTATCCAGATTAGAAAAATTCAACCTTACATTGTCAGGAGCAAAATTTGTGTTTAGAAAGAAATAGGTGCTTATATTCACATTATGCACATGCATATCAATTACTGAGAAAGAACCACAAGTTTGAATGGAGAGATGCACATGTAAGACCTACAAAGAAGTTAAAAGAGTTATTACAGTGCACACTGACTTTGAGAAAGGTGTATTATGAATGTGGAAGCCACATCATTGTGACAGTGGATACAAGTCCTACTGGAATTGGATGGAAAATAGGGCAAGATGATGATGAGGGGCACAAATATGTGGTGAGATTTGGAGCTTTTGTTCTAAATACTCTCCAAAGAAATTATCCACATATGCTTTATAGGGCAAGGTATAAAGACAAGGAAGAAATGTTGGAAAAGATTGATGATATAGGGATAAATTTCTACATCATATCTCATGCTAAGGTATGTTGTGTGTAACATTTAATGGCCTAAAAACTTGTGTGTAGCGGAAATTAGCATGAACATAATGGGCATTTCATTAGAATAGATTCCTAATGAGAATTACAAGAGTGCTTGGGTGGAGAGAGCAACAAAAAGCATAACACCTAGTTAGATAGCATGATCAATATTTTCAAAAGAGAGAGAAATTAAGCTATTGACAACAGTTGAGGACCGGATTTGCATGGAGCCGGTCCCCCCTCCAAAAGGCTTTGTATTATGGTTTCTCCCATCAAGAGAGACATTGTACAATACAATTCTTTGCGTTCCTTCAAGACTAGCTATGCAATGAAGATGAAAGCTTCACGCACTAAGAAAAACACTTAGCAAACACAACATCAATTATCCCCGGTCTCAGACCCAAGACCTCACACACCTTCAAAGATGGTGAGAGCTAGCAGGGTATGAGAGTAGATTGAGAGGAAGAAGGAGTATCTTACGAGAAAGATGTACATCTCCTCACATAATCACTCATATTAACATAGCTTAGCTTAGTAATTAGCATGGTAGAGGAGATGAGCATGCATTGAAGCTTGTATATTGGTTGGATTTGCATCACAAAGCCAAGAGTTGTTGGTGTAGACCTCCCTTCTCATAAGCTTGGAGTAGGTGGTAAGCTTTCCATTAAAGCTTGAGAAGGAGAGAGAGTCTTCTTTACTTCACACATGAGATTGTGTGAGTGTGTGTGTGATAATGCCTTGCAAAAATCAGCCCCCTCTCTCTCTTGGGCGACCCCTCTTGCTAATTTCTCTTGCTATCCTCTCATTGGACCTCCCTAGGGCTAGCCAATGACAATTAAGCAGCATAAGTGATAGCCTTCTGACATGTGTCCCCCTTTCCCCTTTTGTGAGAGCTTTAGGTAATTTAATAATTCAACTAAACTCTCATTGGACCCCTTTGCCTCCTGGCCAATAGGAATCAGGCAAGCCATTGGGCTGCTGAATGCTCATTGGACCCCTTGGGAGACTGTCCAATAGTCTTCTAGAGGAC
Source organism: Adiantum capillus-veneris (assembly GCF_014529385.1). Lineage (NCBI taxonomy): Eukaryota > Viridiplantae > Streptophyta > Polypodiopsida > Polypodiales > Pteridaceae > Adiantum > Adiantum capillus-veneris. The sequence goes on along the minus strand of NC_140936.1, from coordinate 117,859,071 downwards.
TTAATTCTCATTGGTTCTTTTATTAAGTGTTTTTAAATTAATTAAACTAGATTTACTCTAGTCTAATTCTCATTGGTCCACCTCCAAGGCCATCCAACAGCAATTGGGTACAACTTGTGGGCATCTAGCCTAGGGAGCTGACATGTGTCCCTCATTCCCTTTGTGTAAAGGGAGCTTGTGTGTGTGTGTGTGTGTGTGTGGCTTTCTCTCTCATCCCCTACATGCAAGGCTTGCCCCCTCCTAAGTAGGGATTATAAAGACTTTTTTTGTACACACACAAAGCATCCAATTCCCCTATGGTTGACCTTTGGATACAACCTTTGAATTTTGGAACCTTAGCATTTTGGAATTCTTAATGGGCTGAACCTTAGGGTCTTTTTAGCCCATTGTTGCACATGGCTCTTTTGCAGATGGCCCCCCCTTTGGATCCCTATTTTCCCTCCTTTCGATCCCTACCGTGGCCAGTCTACTAGCTTAACCAATATTCTAGCTTTTTCTCCCCTGGCACTTCCCCATATTAAATGATCAGTTTAACATGAGAAAATCATTTAGGAGAATTAGATATTGATTATTATGACATTACCTCTCTCTTGAAATCATAGTCGTCCTCGACTATGGTGTAGAGAAGATAAAGCATATTCATGAATCCTTTTCTTAGCGGGTAGAGGATCCCTATGTTACCCTACGACATCATTCCACAATGGATGACTTCCATTTGGTGCCTGAGAGCCTGAGGCTGCCGCAAGCATGTCTGCACATTAGTCCTATCAATCTTCCATAGTAGAGTGACAAGCTCTACTTGGTGTTTGGGAGACGTCCTCTCCGCAAACTTGATCTTAGCACGGATACTACTTCATTTTGTGCACAATAAAGAAAAAGAGAGTCTTATAAGACAAAAACTTTGTTCATTTTTAACATTTTGTACATTTGCTTACTCTTGGGAAGCATTGTAAGCATTGACAAGGTTTAGGTTATCCTTTACTTGTATGCCTTGCATCCATCTAGCATCTTCAAAAGGATAATTCTTAAACTTAATAAGATATCGTCGTATAGTCTTTCCGCCTCTTAGTACCTTGTCTTCATGTCGGAGAATGGACTCGGGCTGCAACACCTCCTCTTGGTCCTCGATCTCCGGTGGGTCTTCAATAGTTGGTTCTTGAGGTGGCTCTCCTTTGTAAGGCTTTAATAGGATCACATGGAAAGCATTGTGTATGAGCCAATGATTGGGAAACTTGAGTTGATTGGCCATCTCATTGATTGGCCTAAGAATCTGGAAGGGACCATAGTACCTTTTTTCTAGTTTAGCATAGTACTTTTGGTGTCCCGTAGGATTCTTGCCCGTCGTGTGCCTTAATCGATCCTTGGGAAACTTTCATAAGACCCAATCATTTTCTTTAAAGGTTTGGGCTCTTCTGTGCTTGTCAGCAGTAGCCTTCTGCCTTTGCTGTGCGATAGAGATAGCATCGTTAATCTTTTGAAAAGGTCCCGGCTATACTCATCTGCAGCGAAGATCTTCCCATGTACCTTAAGTAGCAAGGGACTTTTTGATCTTCCCTCAATTACCTAGAAAGGTGATTTTCCCGTGGAAGTATGTACAGTGTTATTGTAAGCATACTCCACTAAGGGTAAGTACTTCTCCCATTGGGATCTTTGATCTATTCCGTTACATATGCTTTTAGTAGATCGAGAATGGTTAGATTAGCTATTTCACTTTGCCCATCCATTTGTGGATGATAGGCCGAAGAGAAGTTTAGCCTTGTCCCTAAATTCTCAAAGAGACCCTTCCAAAAATTACTGGTCATTCTATGATCTCTATCCGACACTATGGACATTGGCAAGCCATGGTACTTGAAAATTTGTGAAATGAAGAGGGTTGCCATTTGATGGGCTTTGATAGTCTTTTTAACAGGTATAAAATGGGCTTGTTTACTGAACCTGTCTACTATCGTCCATATTCCCATATTCCCATGGATAGATTTAGGCAATCCAAAGAAAAAATCCATGGATATGATCTCCCATGGTGAATTAGGGATTGGCAAGGGTTGAAGCAATCCAAGTTGCTTCCCTCTATCAAATTTTGTCTTTTGGCATACCACACATTTAGAAACATACTCTTGTATGTTCACTTTCATGGTAGGCCAATATAAATATGTTTCAATTCCCTTTAAGGTAGACTGAATCCCTCTATGCCCCGCATAAGGTGGAGCATGAGATTCATACATTACTTTCTCACGTAGTGAGTTAGTAATACATAGTCTATTGCCATAGAGAAGATAACCATCTTGTAAAGTAAATGGTTCTTCTTTCTTCCCTAATGCAAGGGCTAAAATCACATCTCTGAAATCGGGATCAATAGCGTACTCATCTATCATTGAAGATAGATCATTGTGAGTTGCTATGGAAACCGCATTCACTCTCGGCCATCTTGAGAGTGCATTAGCTACTTGATTATGCTTTCCAGCAATGTGAGAAATATGAAAATGAAATTGAGAAAGGAAATTTGCCCACCTCATTTGTTTGTCGGAGAGCTTGGTCTGCGTCATGAAGTACTTAAGACTTTGGTGATCCGTTCGCAGAATGAAAGGAGTCCCCAATAAATAGTGCTTCCATGAGTCTAAGGCATGTAGAACTGCGAGGAGTTCCTTTTCATATATTCCTAGAGCTTGCTCAACAGGGTCGAGCCTTCGACTTTCATAGCCTATGGCATGCCCTTCTTGAAACAAAACAGCTCCAAGGCAATCACCACAAGCATTACATTGGACCTCAAATGGTTTTGAGAGATCTGGTAGTGTAAGCACAGGTTGAGAGATAAGCTTTTCTTTAAGCTTTTTGAAAGCATTGTTCTCCTCAGCATACCATGTATACCTAACGCTTTTCATTTTTAGGTCATGTAATGGTCGCGCAATTTGTGAGAACTTTTCTATGAAGCATCTATAGTATGCACACATACCTATAAAGCTTCTTAGTTCATGAAGATTCTTTGGTTTAGGCCATCCTTATATTACCTCTAGCTTTGATGGATCCATTTGGATGCCATCTTGGGAGATAATGTGACGTAAATACTGAATCTCTTGCAAGAAAAATTCACTTTTCTTTCGATTAACATAAAGTTTATTCTCTCTTAAAACTTGAAATATTACCTGGAGGTGTTGCTTGTGTTCGTCTAATGAATTAGAGTAGATGATTATATCATCAAAGAACACTCCAGTGAAGGTTCGATGAGGCCTGAACAGCTTCTCCATCAAGTGGTTGAATGTGGCTGGTGCATTGGTCAAGCCAAAAGGCATGACAATGTATTCGTAAAGACCAAATGTACTGCGAAATGCGGTCTTTACAATGTCTTGATCAACTATTCTTATTTTATGATAGCCACTTTTTAGATCAATCCTACTGAAGTAGATCGATCCTTGTAGCTTATCAAATAGGTCTTCTACCCGTGGAACGGGAAACCTATTCTTGATAGTGATCCTATTTAGTGCTCTATAGTTGACACATACGATATGTGTTGTCTTTCTTTTGCACTAATAGCACAGGTGAGCAAAATGGAGATGAGCTAGGCCTAACCATGACCTTCTCAACTAACTCATGCACTTGCCGCATAATCTCCTCTTGTTGAGCTTGACAAGCTCATGCACTTGCCGCTTAATCTCCTCTTGTTGAGCTTGACAAACTCTATAAGGAGGTTTATTAGGCAGTGAACTTCTTGGAAGAGGCTCAATTGCATGGTCATCATTACCTCGTTTAGGAGGTAGCTCACAAGGGATGTCGTCAATAAAAACATTTTGAAACCCCTTGAGAAAATTGGATAAGTCTAATTCCTTTTGGTTGCTTTTATTTTCTTTTGCTAAAGCATTAGGTTCATTTTGAGAATCTTTAACAAAAATCATGTACATGGAAATAGAGCTCTTTATTGACTTGTTGAAAGCTGGTGTATGTACAATGGGGATAGTGTTACCCATTTCCTTAGCATCTATATACATGTCTTTTTCCCTGAACTTAAAGGAGATTCTCCTTTCATGAAATTTAACATTGGCAGCCAGGCAGTCAAACCATGGTGCCCCTAGGATTACATCCTCTTGCTTGAGAGGAGAAATAAAGAAGTCCTCTTTGTCCACATAGCTTTGGACATGAAGCCTCAATTTCTTGATTAAGGGAGTGAATGAAGCTTCTTGCCCCTTGAAAGCACTGTCTGCGGGTAGAACATCTCCCATCTCATAGGCTTGTATGCCTAGCTTGGTGGCCAACTCTATAGATATAAAATTGTGAGTAGAACCAGGGTCAAAGAGAATAAAACCATCATGTTCTCTTACCTTTCCCCAAGCATGGCATAGAGGAGATCCTTTGTGGTGAGTTTGGTGAGTCTCCTCCTCTTGGATTTCAACCAAGGTAGCTCTAGGAAGATCTTGGCACTTGTTCTTTTGGGGACAGGCACGGTACACATGCCCTTGTTCGCTGCACTTGAAACACCGGTTATCCTTGCGATAACGCTCAAGCTCTTCAGGAGAGAGTTTGTTTTCACCTTTGTAAACTCCCTTCTCTTTAGCTTTTTTGGAGTTGCCCTTAGGACACTTTTGGACATTTTCCTTCCCCTTAGGCTCGTTGGAACCCTTGTTTTCCGTGGGCTTATTATTTCTTTTAGCCCCCGTTTGGAAATTGATTCGAGAGGCCACCATAGTATGGTGTATTACCGCCGATATGGTACGTGGCCTTTGGGAGTTGACATACTCCGCCATTTCTTAGGTTAAGCCCGCACAAAATTGTTGCTTTTGCTCTCCAAAATCCAACTTTTTGAAGACGGTGGCTTTGAGTTGTAGGTCCCAAAACTTGTCTACATATTTGTGGATGGATTCATAGGGAGAGAGCTTTAAGCTTCGCCATTCGGTGAGTACTTTGTCTTTGGCATCGGTGGCCAAGAAGTGCTTCATAATGGAAGCTCTTAAAGCTTTCCATGTTCGTGGAGCTTCACCGTTGGCTCGTAGGCTAGACCACCATTGCCTGGCGGACTTTTGAAAGTGCATAGCTACATTGGCGTAGTTAGAGGACTCCGTGAAGCCCTCATCTCCAAACGCCGCATCAAACTACTGGATAAAGGCCAAGACTTTGTCCGTAGCACCAAAGTTTCCATCATAGGTAAGGAAAGAGATGCTCTTCCCTCCCTCTTTGAACTTCTTGAGCTTGGACGACCTCTTCCACGCGGCATAGGATTCCTATGGCCTCTTCTTCTTGATGGTTCAAAGGTTGCACCATCACTTTCTTCAGAAGGTGAAGAATTTGAGGAAGGTGGAGAAGAGGGTGACCTCTTTCTCGCCTTTTTCTTGTATTGATCTTCGTCATATTCACCATCACTTTCATAAGAGGAAGAGGATGAAGAAGATGGAGAAGAGGGTGTCCTCTTTCTCGCCTTTTCCTTCTCTTGCTTTTTATCATCCCTCTTTGAATTATGGTGTGGAGAAGGGTGCGATGGTCTTTTCTACTTTGGTGGTGATGGAGAGCGTTTAGCCCGCCGTCTTCGTGGAGCCATCTCCACCGAGGTGGCGGGAGACTCACTTCTTTATCGTTCCTTTGGTGGAGGCTCTTTAGTTCTCCTTTGGGAAGGAGATGCATCATCAAGAAGTAAATTCTTGAGCCCTTTGTATAGATTCTCTTCTTCTTCCCGAATCGGAGAGAGACCTCTTTTGGAAGTCTCACAAGGAGGCTTCCTAGGTGTTCTCTCGTCATGGTGGTGATCTTGGAGAATCCCGTGAGCACGGAGCTGCCGTTGCACTTCACTTTGGAGAGATGGATTGCCCATGGCTTGTTGAAGCCTAGAAACAAGATAGTTAACAAGCATCGGAGCATCATTAGTATCTTGCTCATTAGCAAAATCAAATTTATCAACATTATTTTCAATCTCTTTACTATTGTCAGCCATTCTAACAACTTTTAGGTCTAAACTTTTTAGGTGTACTTTGGCACTTCATGCCCTAGCTTCTACTCCTCTTTACCCCTTTAGAAAAAGCACTCAAGCTACTGTACCCGTGGCTCGAATACCATTAATTGCAAGGAATAGAAGAGAGGGTCTTTCAACACCAAAATAGCACCGGCTCCTGTCAAGCTTATAATAGCTCAATAGTGGTTAAGCTGTAGGCAAGCCCCGTAGGACTCCACTATTAAGACCATAGCTCTCGACGGTGATGCCCCGTTAACTGCACGACGGCAGGCGCACTCCAAGGCTGAAAAATCCCTATTGTACTTACTCACAGGAAATTAATAATACCAACCATTTATAGTTAGCTTGAGGACCTCCCTTCTTGAGCAAGAAAAGAGAAACCTTGTGCTCTAATACCAATGTAACATTTAATGGCCTAAAAACTTTTGTGTAGCGGAAATTAGCATGAACATAGTGGGCATTTCATTAGAATAGATTCCTAATGAGAATTACAAGAGTGCTTGGCTGGAGGGAGCAACAAAAAGCATAACACCTACTTACATAGCATGATCAATATTTTCAAATGAGAGAGAAATTAAGCTATTGAAAACAATTGAGGACCGGATTTGCATGGAGCCGGTCCCCCCTCCAAAAGGCTTTGTATTATGGTTTCTCCCATCAAGAGAGACATTGTACAATAAGAGTAGCTATGCAAAGAAGATGAAAGCTTCATGTACTAAGCAAACACAACATCAATTATCCCCGGTCTCAGACCCAAGACCTTACACACCTTCAAAGATGGTGAGAGCTAGCAGGGTATGAGAGTAGATTGAGAGGAAGAAGGAGTATCTTACGAGAAAGATGTACATCTCCTCACATAATCACTCATATTAGCATAGCTTAGCTTAGTAATTAGCATGGTAGAGGATATGAGCATGCATTGAAGCTTGGCTCTTGGTTGGATTTGCATCCCAAAGCCAAGAGTTGTTGGTGTAGGCCTCCCTTCTCACAAGCTTGGAGTAGGTGGTAAGATTTCCATTAAAGCTTGAGAAGGAGAGAGAGTCTTCTTTACTTCACACATGAGATTGTGTGAGTGTTTGTGTGTGATAACGCCTTGCAAAAATCAGTCCCCTCTCTCTCTTGGGAGACCCCTCTTGATAATTGCTCATGCTATCCTCTCATTGGACCTCCCTAGGGCTAGCCAATGACAATTAAGCAGCGTAAGTGATAGCCTTCTGACATGTGTCCCCATTTCCCCTTTTGTGAGAACTTTAGGTAATTTAATAATTCAACTAAACTCTCATTGGACCCTTTGCCTCCTGGCCAATAGGAATCAGGCAAGTCATTGGGCTGTTGAATGCTCATTGGACCCCTTGGGAGACTGTCCAATAGTCTTCTAGAGGACTTAATTCTCATTGGTTCTTTTATTAAGTGTTTTTAAATTAATTAAACTAGATTTACTCTAGCCTAATTCTCATTGGTCCACCTCCAAGGCCATCCAATAGGGATTGGGTACACCTTGTGGGCATCTAGCCTAGGGAGCTGACATGTGTCCCTCATTCCCTTTGTGTAAAAGGAGCTTGTGTGTGTGTGTGTGTGTGTGTGTGTGTGTGTGTGTGTGTGTGTGTGTGTGTGTGTGTGTGTGGCTTTCTCTTTCATCCCCTACATGCAAGGCTCGCCCCCTCCTAAGTAGGGATTATAAAGACTTTTTTGTACACACACAAAGCATCCAATTCCCCTATGGTTGACCTTTGGACACAACCTTTGAATTTTGGAAGTCTTAATGGGCTAAACCTTAGTGTCTTTTTAGCCCATTGTTGCACATGGATCTTTTGCAGATGTCCCCCCCTTTGGATCCCTATTTTGCCTCCTTTGGATCCCTACTGTGGCCGGTCTGCTAGCTTAACCAATATTCTAGCTTTTTCTCCCCTAGCACTTCCCCATATTAAATGATCAGTTTAACATGAGAAAATCATTTAGGAGAATTAGATATTGATTATTATGACATTGTGCAGGTTCACTACAAAGGTTTTAAGAGGATATGTATGAAGGACAATGGTTGCTCATAGGTTGGTATTTGAGTACTTTGACATGATTGGACCAAATAGGAGTTCAAGAGGATACACAAAAAAACACATGGATATTTCTTGCAAGATGGTTACTTGTGGAATTATCCCAAATAAAGAAGATGCCATTGAGGATTATTTGTGATAGGGACACTCAATAAAATCTCATCAAAGAGTTTCATTAAACTCTATGGGTAGGACATTGCGGTGTATGGGCTACCTTTGCCAAGGTAAAAGAAAGGTATTGGTGGAAAGGTATCTATAAGGATGTATCTTTGTGGACTCTTATAAAGTTCTATGACATGACAAATGTACTCAAATGTATTTCATTGAGATGGATTACATCCTACTTATCCCTTGGTCATGCATTACAAGTGGGTGGTAGATTTGGTCACAATGCCTTTGGGAATTTGGAAAATGAGATACTTGGTGCTTGCATGGATGTGGATGTGTTGGAAAGATAATTGTAGATAGGAGAGAGCTAAATGCTGATGAAGTAATGAATTTATTCAAAAGATTGGGCATTAGATGATGTGGTGAGAGTGCATGTGTACGGGGTGTGCAAGAGAGGGAATTGGGGAAGAAGGAGAAGATGCACAACACAGTTGGGTTAGTGGAGAGGAAAGTGAGAGAGTGAAGTCAACTCTCTCACTTTCTCTCCCTATATTCATTAGGAAGAAAATGTGAGTAAGGGTGGTGTGGTGAGAGTGTAGGTTTACGGGGTGTGCAAGAGAGGGAATTGGGGAAGAAGGATAAGTTGCACAACACAGTTGGGTTAGTGGAGAGGAAAGTGAGAGAGTGAATTCAACTCTCTCACTTTATCTCCCTATATTCATTAGGAAGAAAATGTGAGTAAGGGTGGTTTCCCACGTCCACCTGGCCTACAACCCAACAACCTCCCACTTGAAGATCATGGTGGCCAATAATGGCATTGTATAGTTATCTATACAAAGTTGATGAAGCATCACCTATGCTTCATCCTACACCCATAAGTTCTATGCAATGTGTAAATCACTCTGAGGCTAGGCTCTTTGTCAGAGCATCTGCGGGATTGTCATCAGTGTCAACCTTGACAAGCTCGATGTGCTTGCCAGCCAATGCATCTTGTATGACATGGTATCTCGCCTCTATGTGTTTCCACTTTGAGTGAAACACCAGATTCTTTTCCAAAGCAATCGCACTTTGACTATCACGATGTAGTACTGGAACCTCGTGAATGCCCAAATCTCCCACTACACGAGCCAACCATATGGCTTCCTTGCTTGCGTCAGATGCAACAAAATATTCTGCCTCAGTGGTAGATGAAGACGTGCAGCAACATATTTTTCCTCAGTGGTAGATGAAGACGTGCAGTCTTGCAAACATGAACACATAGCCGGATGTGGATCTTCTACGATCCATGCAACCCGCATAATCCGCATCCGTGTAACCAATAATAGATGCATCACTATTTTTGAGGCGTAAACACTTGCTAGATGTACCCTTTACGTATCTGAGGATTTTCTTCACTTCTTACCAATGCTTCTTGCCAGGGTTTTCCATGTACCTACTAATCACTCCCACGGCATGTACAATGTCTGGTCTTGTGGCTACCATAGCGCACATCAAACTGCCAACTGCAGAAGAATATGGCACTCTCGCCATTTCCTCTTTCTCAGTCACTGTCTTGGGACAATCTTCCTTGCTAAGTTTGGAGTATGCTTGCATTGGGGTACTCAATGACTTCCCCCCCTACGTACTAAATCATTGCAAGACTTTGTGGATGTACTTTTCTTGAGATAATTGAAGAATTCCACGTTGTCTGTCTCTCTTGATTTGCATACCAAGAAAGTGATTGGCATTTCCCAAATCCTTCATGGAAAACTAAGTGCTTAGCATCTTTTTCAGCTGATTGATCTCATCAATTGATTTTCGTATGATAAGCATATCATCTACATACAAGATCAAGATGACTAAAGAACCATCGTTCAACCTTTTGTGTATAAGGAGTGATCCTCTTGAGTTCTTATGTAACCCTGAGACTGCATGAATTTGTCAACTTTTTTATACCACTGCGTTGAACCTTGCTTGAGGCCATAGAGTGCCTTTTTAAGTCTACAAACCAATTCTTCCCTTGTTTGCTTTTGGGTTTCACATACGAAGCCCTCTTGTTGTTTCATGTAGAAATCTTTATCTAAATCCCCGTGAGGAAAAACTGTGTTCACATCCATTTGGACAAGTTCCATGTCCTGGATAGAAACCAAGCCAAGTATAGTGCAAAGTGTAGTCATCTTGACTATTGGAGAGAAAATGTCATCGAAATTCACTCCTTTTTACTGCTTAAAACCTTTGGCAACTATACGAGCCTTATACCTAGGTTTGAGATCTTCCGCTGTATACTTCTTCTTGTATACCCACTTGCAAGGTAAGACATTTTTTCTCTTTCAATATTCAACAAAATCCATGTCTCATTAGCCACAATCAAATTGTATTCTGATTGCATAGCCTGCTCCCACTTAATGCTATCATGCATTTGTATAGCTTCTTTGTAGCAGGTTGGCTCTCCACTATCAGTGACCAAAAGTGGTGTATACCGGGCTCAAACCACTCGGACGCACATGATACTCTTACAGAGAGTCTCAATGCCTCATTGGTAGACTCTGCTCTCTCAGAGCAGTAGTAGTATCTTGCACTTGAGGATTAAGTGCAACACTACTGACCTAAGTTGGTTGAAAGACTACATTCTCAAAACAAATGTGTCTGTACTCAACTTCTTTAATGGTCTTCTTGTGCATTTTTGATTCATTGAAAATCACGTGTGAGATACAGATAACTTTGTTGGATTCTGGGTGCCAGAGACGATAGCCCATCTCTCCATTTGCACCATAGCCGATAAAAATGCATTTGTGTGACCTGGGATCTAGCTTGCAACAAACTTCTTTGGGCACATGTGCATATGCCTCACATCCAAATACATGTAAATGCTCATAGCTTGGTGTTTTTCCAGTTCATAATTCCTTTGGAATTTTTAAATTCAAAGGAGAACTAAGTGACATGTTGATGATGTGCACTGCTGTCAGATCAGCTTCCCCCCAAAACTCTGGAGTAAGATTTTCCATAGACATCATAGAGATTACTCGCTCTTGAATCGTGCGATTCATTATTTCAGATATCCCATTTTGTGCAGGTGTGTATGGAGCAGCAAACTGCCAACAAATGCCTCTTCGATTGCAAAAATCCTTGAACTCCGTGGAGACGTATTCTCCACCATTGTCCATGCAAAAAGATTTCAGATTTTTTTTTTAATTGGTTCTCAACCATGGTGAGGAATTTTTGGAACGTTGAAAAGACCTCTTCCTTACACTTAAGGAGATACACCCACACCTTTCTGGTAGAATCATCTATGAACGTGAACACACCCCAGCTCAAAGAAAACCTCATGCTATCCACCCTCCAAAGGATAATGCTGACTTAAATGGACTAGCCACAGTCTCAAAAAGGGATCTTCTGGTCCGAGTCTGAGAAACGACCGAGAAAAACTTCCAAAATAGCAAAAAATGACTCCACATATAGTACACTGGGCAGTGTCCACAACTCAACGTACATGAGTAAATCTGCGCTCAAACAAGCACCAAGAACTACTGCATGCAGTAAGAGTGATCCCTGCTAGGATATCTACTATTAAAAGAGCTCAGTAGCACTGGGTGTACTCACAACAAAATGCATCTCTCAATGTATGTGTCCGCAGAGAATCTGCTGTCAAAATGACTGTCAAATCGCCTATGAAAGCGTTGTGTCTAGTAATTTGGAGAATATGTGTGTGAACTGGCTTAAAAAAACCTCTGTAACCTGTAACCTGCATTTTGGTGTTACAATGTGTCGATTTCTGCCACCGGGCAAAAATATGCTAGTCGAATAGCCGCCAAAGGTGTCGTAGCCAAAAATCATGCCGTACAATGCAATCGGTGCGCTCGGTGCCGATGCCGGGTGTCACTCCTCTATGGTAAAGGTACCTCACGATGAGTGTGGCAAGAATAGTTGTCGATCACAAAAAAATATCCTCCGCGTGAAACCAGTGTCAGGTCGGATGTCAAAAATTCCGCCACGCAATGTGTAAGAATTTTGAGCCGGTGCCGAAAAGTGTCAATGTCGTCTCCGGCCGTGCCGGACGAGAGTGGCTAGCTGAACAGCCGTAGGTGCCTATGCTTGAAGCCGGTGTCGAGTCATAGAGATCGAGTCGAATTGGTGTCGTAAGATTGAACTCGGGCCAATGCCATGACGTCGGGCTTACTTGCTCGCACTTGCACACGTAGGTGTGTGTGCGCATGAGCGCACGTCAAAGAACGCTTGGTCTCTAATTATTTCTCTTGATTGCTGGCTCTCTCTCTCTCTCTCTCTCTCTCTCTCTCTCTCTCTCTCTCTCTCTCTCTCTCTCTCTCTCTCTCTCTCTCTCTCACACACACACACACACACACACACACACACACACACACACTCTCTGAGTTGTTATCTCTCAGTCACTTGCTGTTGATCTCTCACAACCCAAGAGTCAAGATTCAAGGGTTTGGAAGGAGAGGGGGCGGTCGGAGAGTCGGGTTGGAAGGTCAAGGCTTGCATGGGGTGTGTACCCACCTTGCACACAGAATATGTTTCTGTTAAAAGGCCTTTACAAAAAAATCAAATTTGTCGTTTTTGCAGCTCTATTGATTCTGCAGATGAGGGTGTGTATGTGTGGATGTCCTACAGTGTGTGTGTGTGTGTGTGTGTGTGTGTGTGTGTGTGTGTGTATGTGTGTGTGTGGATATCTGATTACGGTGCCTGCTCCTCCACCACAATGTTGCCTTGTGTGGCGAGTGTGGGGTTTGGCTTTGTGAAGGCGACCTTTTCTTCTCTTGTGCCACACTCGGATGATGCAAGCTCAAATGGGCGGATTCAAATACCAAGAATTCAGATGGTGCTATGTAGCCAATTAGCAAAGTGTGTGTGTGTGTGTGTGTGTGTGTGTGTGTGTGTGTGTGTGTGTGTGTGTGTGTGTGTGTGTGTGTGTGTGTGTGTGTGTCAGCACACATAGGCATTTCCCTTCTCTATCTGGTTTGTCCTACAGCTGCAATGCTTCTCTCTCTTGGCTCAATTTGCTTATTAGGTCGCTTCTTTGATGCAAGATTGCCGGCCAAAATGGTCGCTCGTGGCTGCTTTCAATTGCATGCCCTTGCTTTGCTGAGAGATCTTGTAAGTATGGCGGTGAGCCAACATAACATCTCCTATGCATAGCTTCTTCTGTTATTCAACCTGCTATTTTGTCAATTGGCACACATACTCGACTTCCCAAAACTCCCCATATCCCCTTTATCACTTCAACACTGACAATTAGACTACTCTCCACGCTGAGTTCCTCTTTCCGTGCCCGAGAGAGAGAGAGAGAGAGAGAGAGAGAGAGAGAGAGAGAGAGAGAGAGAGAGAGAGAGAGAGAGAGAGAGAGAGAGAGTGTGTGTGTGTGTGTGTGTGTGTGTGTGTGTGTGTGGCTCACACACATAGAACCTTTCCTTGGCTGCCCTTGGCTCCTTTCCACTGCAGTGCTCGATGGCTTCAATTTCTTCTCACAAACAAATGATTGCCCTCGACATTGCTCAATCCGTTAGAGCTCCCTCTCTCGAGCTCCCTCTCTCTTGGCTCCTTCCCACCTGTGCTCTGATACCAATTGATGTGGTGAGAGTGCGCGTGTACGGGGTGTGCAAGAGAGAGAATTGGGGAAGAAGGAGAAGCTACACAACACAGTTGGGTTAGTGGAGAGGAAAGTGAGAGAGTGAATTCAACTCTCTCACTTTCTCTCCCTAAATTCATTAGGAAGAAAATGTGAGTAAGGGTGGTTTCCATGGCCACCCGGCCTACACCCCAACATTAGACTCTCTCTGAGGTCTGCTTCTAATCTTGAAGGAAATGGGAAAAGTGAACGAGGCCATCCCCCAATCATCAATGTGAGACTAAGGGAATTATCGTGCCTTGATCCTCCCCCCAAACTCCCTTTATAGGCCTTGCCCCTAGGATCCCATCTCCAATGGTAGCCATTCCTTGACCTCCCTTAGGTTTTCCCTTGGCATTACATTACTCCCCCCTTGAAGAAGTGTTTTCATACTCAAAAACAAAATTGGTTGATATCTTCATGAGAACGCTAATATTTTCCATAGTGGCATCCTTCATGGATCCAGCTATTCATTTGACCAGAACACAACTTAGTAGCAAGCTCAGTGAAACCAAGAGTAGCATCTCTATTTTCCACATTGTTGTCCCTTTGCAACCATCTTGTGTAACCGGCTCATATACAACATAGCGTTGACGAAGGAAATTTGGAATGGCGGCCTCTACACCAAAACAAACTCCATTGCGCCACAAGGGAAATGAGATGAGGGCACCACCTAGTCTTGGAAGCGTGGACTAGGACCGCTACACAAAGAGAGAGAGAGAGAGAGAGAGAGAGAGAGAGAGAGAGAGAGACAGAGAGAGAGAGAGAGAGAGAGAGAGAGAGAGATCACTATGAATGAAGCATTAACCGTAGTGTGTGTACAAGGAATGGATGACTTCAAACACTCCCAACACAAATAGCATATAGATTACCAAACAATCACTCAAGGATTAGCCAAGATCACATCAAGCATTCTCACACACATATAAAACATTTCTCTTAATTAACATAAGTAAGAGGAGGAGAGGTTACTAGCATGAAACAATTTGCACTCTAGGATGTGCAAGAATAGAGTGAATGAATGAGCTTATGGGCTCATGGTGAGTGATACCAAGGCTCAATGGGGCTGAGGGAGGCTTGAAATTACAAAGGGGAAGGCCTCTTTATATAGGAAAGAGAGTGATTAGGAGTGAGGTTAAGATCCAAGTGTAATTTGTACAAATGAAGCTTGATCAGGGACATTCAACCAATGAAGAAGCTCCTTCCAAGTGATTTGTTGACCAATTAGCTCCATCATCACTTGTGTTGTCTTCACTCCTTCCTCCATAGCTTGAGTCCAAGAGCTTCCTTATTTTAAAATGTAAAGAATCTACATAAAATCAATACATATCTAGTAATAATAGGAAGGGGTTGAATGAGAACTTATGAATTACAACAAGATTAAGCATGACTTGAGAGGTGATTAGAAGAGGAACTTTGATGGGTTTTTGAGCTTGAGAGAGAGAAGGAAGGAGAGGAGGGTGAGAAGACTAATGGCTGATTTTAGAGAAGGTCTCAATGTGGAAAAGGAAGGGTGTGTGTGTGTAAAGGTAGAGGGGGTGGTCTCCACCACATTTGAAAAAACTGGCGTCCACCATTTTGGCCATATCTCCTAGACCGTAGATGCAAAAATTATAAAAACAAATATGGCCAGAATCTCCAGCTCATCAGCTACAACTTTGATGAAGACAACTTTTCTTGGATCGGAGTGGAAGTATTTTTTAAAAATTCAGCAAAATCATGTGTATGGTTTCTTCCTTTACCAAGTCTTCCACTTGGGTCCCATTTGTTTGAATCATCATATGGCTCCAAAGCCATGATGATATGAGCCACTCATGACCCTTGAATCATGGGTGCATGGCTCCACAACCACATCATATCTTTTCTTTTCACATTTACATATTTTCCCTTCCCTTTACCACTAGGTTCTCCCTCTACCTTTCACCTCCGGTGAACTAGTCAAGGAAAAATCATTTTATTATTTTTTTTTTTTAATTTTCCCAAGAGGTTGTTCTCACTCTTTCTTTTATTGTAAACCTCTAGAAGCAAGGAAAACCAACAAAATATGATAAACAAAAATTTGTGATAGGCTCAGATCATAGCCCCCCCAAACCTGGCTAGGGGTATTTATGTCTCTAGCCTACTTTCTTTGATCTTGAGCTGACCTTATCCTGATGTGATAAGGCTTTAGACGCCATCCATTTGTCCTGGTCTTGTGCACTTTACCATCAATGTCTTGAAGTCTGTAAGAGCCATTTTTGAACTTTTTTGTGACCAAGAACGGGCCTTCCCATCGGAAAAGAAACTTTCCATCCTTACGAGTGTCGAAGCGATTGTCATATCGAAGCACCAGAGATCCCTTTTTGATGTCTTTGGATGCTAGCTTTTTGTTGAACTTTTCTCTGCGCTTCTCTGCTTCTTGAGAATAGTGGTTGATGGCTTCTTCACGATCCAATTGCAACCTCTCTAGATCCATGATCCTTTGATGTACTTTCTCCTTTTGAGAGCCTACCTGGCTACCCAATATTCGAAGACTTGTTAACTTCACTTCAATGGGCAAAAGCGCCTCCTTTCCATAAACCAAATGAAAGGGTGTGTACCCTAATGTGGTTTTGAAGGAGGTTCTATAGGCCCATAGAGCTCCATTCAGGTGTTTGTCCCAATCTTGGCGCCTGGCATGTACCTGTTTGGTGAGAATTTTGCAAATGATTCCATTTACTTTTTCCACCAAACCATTGCACTGAGGGTAGTAAGGAGTAGAGTGTTGATGCTGAATATTTAGCTTCTTCATGAGTTCTCCTACCAAGTCTGCTCTAAACCCTGGTCCTCTATCAGATAGTATTTCAAGAGGGGTGCCAAACCGGCAACAGATGTGGTCAAAGATGAACTGACTCACATACTTAGCAGTAATTCTATTGGTCGGCATAGCCTCAGCCCATCTAGTCATGTAGTCTACTCCCATGATGATGTACTCTTTACCTGACTGAGTGCGTGGTAGAGGCCCTATGGCATCAATTCCCCACTTCTCAAAGGGCCCATATACCTTTATTGGGTTCTGAGGTTCAGCTATGAGCCGTCGTGGTCCTGCTTTCTGACATTCATCACATGTTTGACACCAGTATTTGACATCACGATGAAGACTTGGCCAAGTAAACCCAGCTTGTAGAACCTTTCTACTAGTGACGTCGTGTGCAAAGTGTCCTCCGCATATATCATCGTGACAAGCTTTTAAAATTTCTTCAATTTCACTCTTCAAAGGCACTCTCCTAAGCACACCATCCTTACCTAGACAATACAAGTCATCATTTAGTATGCGATACCTAGTAGCCTTCCTAGCTAACCATTGCCTTTCCCCTGCATTCAAGTGTTTAGGAGCCTCTCCTTGCTCCAGTATGTGCATAATATCTTCCAAGTCCTCCTTGCCTTGCTGAAGTGGAAGTTTGATGGCCACTGCTCCCACTATTGACTCATTTAACTTTGATGATGCTAGGTGGTCTGCATCCTTGTTCTGGTCTCTTGGCACATGATGTACTTGTGCCTCCCTAAATCTCCTCATAAGAGCTTTGGCTTCTCTCATTTTAGTAGAGAGAAGGGCATTTTTGCAAGCCCATGTACCTTGCATTTGCCTTACCAAAAGCATGGAGTCACCAAGAGCGTTTAATCTCTTAATTGAATTATCGAGGCACCAACAAAGGCCATGAATTAGAGCATGATATTCTGCTTCATTGTTGGAGTGGACATCTTCTAGAGTGATCCCTTCACCATGGATCCTCTCTCCCAATGGAGATAAGACCACAATGCCTGCAGCTGCCTTATCCTTGGTTCTCTTGTATGCTCCATCAAAGTAGAGGCTATAAGCATTGACCAAAGCCTCTGGAGCTGGAGGTGGTGGAAGTTCCTTTCTCTTCAAATGGAAAACTTTTTCATAGCACTTGTTTGTTAAAATGTCGGCTAAGCATGCTCGAGTTGTTCTTTCAACCTGTATTGTATAATAAAACTCTTGAAGTCGCACCACCCACTTTGTTATTTTGTCAGAGATTTCCATATGTTGTAGTGCATAGGGAAACATATCCTCCACAGTGATAATTACAAACCTCTTCGGCAGCAAGTATGGCCGAAATTTGGTTACCGCAAACATGAGAGCTAACACTAGCTGTTCCATCAGGGTGTAGGCCTTCTCTGTGTTTTCCATGAGGCGGCTAGCAAAATACACGGGCCTCATAAAGGATGTTTTTGGATCTTTTTGTAGGAGGGAAGCACCAATGGCTTCTTCTCCCACACTTGGGTTTACAAAGAATGTTTCTTCCCAACAAGGTTGGAGGATTATAGGGAGTGACCCTAACATTTTTTTAATCTCTCTAAAATGCCCTTCACTTTCTTCACTCCAAACAAGCGTCTCTTGACGAGTCAGCTATTGTAGAGGAAATATCACTTGGGAGAGTAAGTGTATGAATCTACTCAAATATCTTAGCTTTTTCAAGAAGGAGATTAATTGTTTGATGGAAGTTGGGGAAGGTAGATTTAGCAATGTTTCTATCTTTTCAGGATCTACCTCGATTCCATCAATGGACACTACATGCCCTAATAGTGTAACCTTGCTTTCCCCAATGTGACATTTGTCCTTGTTTAGTTGTCCACCCAGCTTAGCTAAACGAGTAAATCCTTCATCAATCTTGCCGAGATGCATACTTTTGGAGCTATAAATACAAAAGTCATCTATGAAAACCCTTATGGACTTACCAAAGTAAGGTTGGAAGACCATGTTCATGAATCGTTGAAAGGTGGCTGGAGCGTTGGTGAGACCAAAAGGCATGACTCGGAATGCAAAACATCCCCATGGTGTGATGAAAGTAGTCTTTTTCTGGTCCTCCTCTGCAATGCATATTTGAAAGTAGCCAGAGTAGCCATCACACACTGTGTATCTCTCATGGCCTGCTACTTCATTTAGAATCTCATCTTGAAATGGGAGAGGGAAGTGGTCCCTCTTTGTTGCAGCATTTAGTGGCTTGTAATCCACGCACACTCGCCATTTACCATTCTTCTTTGGCCTCACCACTACTGGGGAGACCCATTCTGAATCTTCTACTGGGTATATGAATCCTGCTTCTAAGAGTCTCTTCACCTCAGACAACAGTGCATTTTGTTGCACTACTCCTAATCTTCTTAGTTTTTGTACTACTGGCTTGCTCCCTTCTTTTAGATGGATATGATGCTTCACTGCAGTGACACCTGTAATGTGAGTGTAATCAGAAATAAACAATGATGCATGCTTCTTGAGAACATTTACATAACCCTCCTTTTCTTCTTCCTTTATATCCTTGGATAACATCTCCTCTAGGCTGGCATCCCACACATTCTCCATTTGGATCCTTGGGTTGCCTTTTGATGAGGTAGTTTCCATTATGGTGACGCACATGACTTCGAGAGTGCTATCACTCTCTTCACTTGAACTCTCTTCCTCGTCCATAGATGAGGAGAATCCACTTGAGCTCCACTCATCAGCTGACATCTCTAGTTCAAGGTTCTCTTGTCGCCCATTCTTTAGGTTATAAACCACCTTCCGACTATGGCCACCCATGCGAGGCCTCAACTCCAAGTCTCCTGTTGCCCAATCTTGCCTAGCTCCTATACCCATGAGCCAAGGTCGTCCTAAAATAAGGGGGTATCCTTCTCCCTTTACTGGCATCACATAAGCATCAACCTCTGTAGTGATTCCAAAAACAGAAACTCTCAAAGCTTTCACTACACCCACACAAGTGACAGAGACATTATTGGCCATTTTTGCCCTAAAGTTTGATGATTCCATTACCTCTAAACCCAATTGATGCATTAGCTTTTCTGTCATGACACAAACCTCTGCTCCACTGTCAATGTAAGTTTTTGGAATCCGTTGTCCCTTGATTTGAGCCTCCACCAAAGGCACTATATCCTTGAGACCATATGCTTTGATTACACTTACTAGATTACTTCGCTTTGCCCTCGTGCTCACCATTTTTGACCATTGTCATCGAAGCTTTGGGGAGATATGAAGTAGTTGTGGCCAAGTAATCTTTGGTCCTTGAGAACTCACATCAGCTGTCAAGTCATAAGGTTGTGTCCGAGATCCCATAGTGAAATCAGAGATGTCAATTTGAGACCTAGTACGGGTCTTTCTCTTCTTGGCTTCATCTTTAGCTGCCCGAGATGTACTTGCTTCATTGCTTGCATCCTTGCTTGTTTCTTTACCTACTTCTTCTTGGACACGCACACGTTTGATAGGCATTGTAGCCACTTCATCTATCTTCATCTTCCCTTTAGCTATTTCTTCCTGGTTGCTTCTGCCCTTGAGGACCTCCTCCATCCTTATGATGCTCACATTTGGTTGAGTAGCAGGGGCTTGAGCTTGAGCACGAGGTGGCTGCAAAATTTGAGGTTGCGGTTGCTCTTGTGCTTGAGCTCTAGCACGAGGTGGACTTACTTGTTGTCGAGGACCTCTGACAGGGTAGTCATATCTTCTGGGATGAGGGCAATTATACATGCCGTCGCCAATTTCCCCACAATTGTAACACAACATTTCCCTTGCTTGACGTCGCATTGGTGGCCGATTCCCACCATTTCCCTCAATAGGCCTTCTTGCACCCTGCACAAGATTTACTCTCAACCCCTCTAGCTGGTTTGTGAGATTGTTTATTTGTTGGAGCATATCTTCTTGTTGACCTCTATTGAGGTCTGGTGCATTAGGCACATTTGGAGGTATGTGAGAAGCTTCCATAGTTGTGATATTGCCTCCCAAAGCTAGCTGGCCAGCTTGGGCTTGATAGAGAATCTTTCTATTCTTTTCCCTAGCAATTCTTAAGGCATCTTCAAAAGCATTTGGAAATTTGCTCTTTACCTTCTCCCTTAGCAAGGGGTACAAACCTGAGATAAATCGATCCTTTTGGAGGCAATTGGGAGCTCGCTCACCAGGGTTTAGTGAGTCTGACCATTGGCCCCAAAGTTTCAAAAAACCTTCCTCATAGGTTGCATAACCATGAGGGTCAACTTGATGAAGGGACAGAAGCCGTTGCCATAGTTCTTCTACCGAATTGGCTCGTTGAAATCTTCGTAGGAAAGCCACCTTCAATCCCTCCCAATCAATTCTTTGGGTTGGATCTAGAGCCTGGAACCATACCCTAGCTTCTTCTTTGAGGACCAAAGGAAAAGCTCTCAATTTCAATGCTTCGTCATCCCTCCCAGAGACAAGGAAAGCCATCTCCAAGTTATCCAAAAAATCCCCAGCATTTTCCCCACTACACCCAAAAAATTTTGGGAAAGCCATCATAAAAGTGGGTTGCCTTCCTCTCAATACAGCACAAAGATGAAAACGTCTAGGCCCAAATCATATCTTATTAAGGGTAGAATAAATGGATTGATAGATGCATTAATCTCAGCTAGACGACGAGGGCCTAGTAAGTCCCTTATGATGTTTTGGAACCTAAGCTTTGTGCTAGCTATTATATGCACAGTTTGTCTAGCAAGAGGTTGGAAAGGTCCATATAAATCCCTATGATTCATGGAGTATGCTTAAAGCAAGATGAAGATGTGAACATCAAAAGATACATTATACTCCAAAATAGGAAATATTATAGGGTCAGGGGACAGCAATATCTCTCTCAACCTCTCAGCTCCAAAATAGAAGACCAATCTTTGTTGGAAAAAAATCTTTCTATCAATGCGCACATTCACCCTAATATTCTGAACTGATTGAAAGTTGTAGAAAATGGGATTATTCATTGGTGCATTAATTACAAACTTCCATGAAGCACTTCATTGAAGTTGAGCTCTCTTGGATCCCACCATTTGAGAGATGCGAAGAATTTGCTCACCAGTGATTAGCCTCGCTTTGGTGTGACCATCTTCAGCTTTGTAGAGTTCATAGGGTTCGATGGCTACCCTCTCAACCACCTTGAGCCTTCTTGCTAGTAGTAGTTGGAGTGCATCACCATATGTAGCCTCTTGCCAATACCGCACCCCATTGATGTGTAGCTCCCCCTCCAAAAACTTGTTAATTCCTGAGTTTGAGAGTGCTTTCACCACCTGAAGTCGAGGCTTCAAAGGAAGTGTCTTCACACTAGCCACAAAGCACTCAACACACTTTTTTGACCTAGCGACTTGATGACTACAAGATTTTCCTTGAAGCAAAGAAGGGTGTGTGTAGTTAACTCTCTTTACCCGCATACGTGCCGTTTGTCGATAAAAACGCTTCTTTTCTCGAGCTTCTTGGGGAGACCATAGTGGAAGTCTCGGAGAATTTGATGGATCTTCCTTCATAGGATTGATAGAGCGCTGCTTGAGAACTCCTCCGTGGGGGCACCAATTTATGACGAAGGAAATTTGGAATGGCGGCCTCTACACCAAAACAAACTCCATTGCGCCACAAGGGAAATGAGATGAGGGCACCACCTAGTCTTGGAAGCGTGGACTAGGACCGCTACACAAAGAGAGAGAGAGAGAGAGAGAGAGAGAGAGAGAGAGAGAGAGAGAGAGATCACTATGAATGAAGCATTAACCGTAGTGTGTGTACAAGGAATGGATGACTTCAAACACTCCCAACACAAATAGCATATAGATTACCAAACAATCACTCAAGGATTAGCCAAGATCACATCAAGCATTCTCACACACATATAAAACATTTCTCTTAATTAACATAAGTAAGAGGAGGAGAGGTTACTAGCATGAAACAATTTGCACTCTAGGATGTGCAAGAATAGAGTGAATGAATGAGCTTATGGGCTCATGGTGAGTGATACCAAGGCTCAATGGGGCTGAGGGAGGCTTGAAATTACAAAGGGGAAGGCCTCTTTATATAGGAAAGAGAGTGATTAGGAGTGAGGTTAAGATCCAAGTGTAATTTGTACAAATGAAGCTTGATCAGGGACATTCAACCAATGAAGAAGCTCCTTCCAAGTGATTTGTTGACCAATTAGCTCCATCATCACTTGTGTTGTCTTCACTCTTTCCTCCATAGCTTGAGTCCAAGAGCTTCCTTATTTTAAAATGTAAAGAATCTACATAAAATCAATACATATCTAGTAATAATAGGAAGGGGTTGAATGAGAACTTATGAATTACAACAAGATTAAGCATGACTTGAGAGGTGATTAGAAGAGGAACTTTGATGGGTTTTTGAGCTTGAGAGAGAGAAGGAAGGAGAGGAGGGTGAGAAGACTAATGGCTGATTTTAGAGAAGGTCTCAATGTGGAAAAGGAAGGGTGTGTGTGTGTAAAGGTAGAGGGGGTGGTCTCCACCACATTTGAAAAAACTGGCGTCCACCATTTTGGCCATATCTCCTAGACCGTAGATGCAAAAATTATAAAAACAAATATGGCCAGAATCTCCAGCTCATCAGCTACAACTTTGATGAAGACAACTTTTCTTGGATCGGAGTGGAAGTATTTTTTTAAAATTCAGCAAAATCATGTGTATGGTTTCTTCCTTTACCAAGTCTTCCACTTGGGTCCCATTTGTTTGAATCATCATATGGCTCCAAAGCCATGATGATATGAGCCACTCATGACCCTTGAATCATGGGTGCATGGCTCCACGACCACATCATATCTTTTCTTTTCACATTTACATATTTTCCCTTCCCTTTACCACTAGGTTCTCCCTCTACCTTTCACCTCCGGTGAACTAGTCAAGGAAAAATCATTTTATTATTATTTTTTTTAAATTTTCCCAAGAGGTTGTTCTCACTCTTTCTTTTATTGTAAACCTCTAGAAGCAAGGAAAACCA
This sequence comes from Adiantum capillus-veneris, assembly GCF_014529385.1. NCBI lineage: Eukaryota > Viridiplantae > Streptophyta > Polypodiopsida > Polypodiales > Pteridaceae > Adiantum > Adiantum capillus-veneris. The sequence continues at coordinate 117,835,642 of NC_140936.1, read as the reverse complement.
ACAAAATATGATAAACAAAAATTTGTGATAGGCTCGGATCAGCGTGTAGACTCCATTTAGAAATCACTTGAGTATGCTAACCAAGTTATCACAACTAAGATGTATCCGAAAGAGTACCTCTTTTCACTTTTCATGAAAGTAAGTGGTTGATGTAACTTATCAACAAAATATAAGTCCTTGACTTGCTGTCAAACAAATGTCATCAATAAACAACCCCACCATAACTAGTGTTCAAGGTTGAGAACTGACTTAAACATGAAAGTACTATGTCAAGTCACAAACATGCTTTACTTTATAATAAAACTCTAACTAGAGCGATACATGCTTTCTAATTATATTTCTTGGTGCTAACATACGCTCTTCGCATATCCTTTAGCACAAGATTACACTTGTAATCTACCTATCCTCTTTGGATAACTGACAGTACTGAGGTGTGTTTCCCCATGGTTTATAGATAGTCGCCCAAAATGACTGGTAAGCGGGAATCACAATGCCGTACAACATTGTTGAGGAATCAATGAATAACCATCTTGGTTAACTTGAAATATCCACAAGCACCCAAACCCATCCATGACCTGTATTGGTGATTGGTAGATCCAAAGTAATCTCATAGAGATACTGCACATAGAGTGCAAAATGCTTTATAAGCAGCTAATGTGGTGAATATGCATGCCACTCCAAATCAGCCTTTGCTAAACACTAGGGTCCATAACACCTAGTGTGCATGCATTTAGCAAAAATATATATGAACCTCCATATCCATTATCATACTTGCCAATACTTATGGAAAACGTGATGCTCCTAGCACACATGAAAGAGGAGTGGAAATAGTTTTGAAAAGAATCTAAATACTTTCTACTGCAAGCCGTGTTGAAACGTTTGAACCATAATAAAAGGTGAAACATTAATCACTTCTAGGTACAAACAATGAAACTTTTTCATTAACAACTCATATCCTAGCTATATGCATAAACAACCATCCATTAATGTTGTTTAACAACATCAATGGACCTTAATAAGTCGTTCTATGTATCCAATAGTTTCTAGCCACTAAAATTGTTCCTGATATGACTTGCTAAAAATGGTCTATAAAATGGATTCGGCCAACACCTAGGGACTTTGTCGCAATATATGATTGAAATAGCGGTGCCAGTGTCGGTCCCGGAGACTCATATTCTCCACATGTGGAATATATCTCAACTAAGGATGTCTAAAAAAACAACATCTTGAATACGAGATGTACTGGTGTGTAGAGGTAGCTCCAACAAACACTCTATGATGGGAATGAGAGGGACCCTCATTTACCTTGATCCAATTGGCTAAACTGAACTCCTTGAGTTCCTACGACATGTTGTATCCCATGTGACAACATGTGCCAGAATTGCATACTCCTACATGACCTTGTCATGTCTCGTAAAGAGCAAAATGGATGAAAACATAGAAGTTTATGCATCCTACTTGGAAACGTAAACAAAATCATATTAAAAAAAAGAAACCAAATTAGATGCATACTTGGAGATTGAACATAGTGTTCACTTACCTATAGTCAAAGCCAAATTTCCCACCTGTAAAGACCTAGGAACACTAATTGAAAATTAGTGAAATGCAAGTAGTATTGCACATGAAACCCTGGGTGTTGCATTCACAATCCAAACCCCTTGGTTAAAATCTACATTGTCAAACCCCTTGGCTAGACGTTGTAGGAAAACTACTAAACTAGCAGCCAATAGAAATTGAACTCAACTTTGGAAGTTGAAATTGTCCACTACACTGTGGCAACTTGTGGACTTCTTTCCTTGAAAATGCAAGTGTGAAGGTGCAAAAATGGACCATCAACACTTAATAAGTGATTTTCTAATCACGAGGTGGGTCATATCCCCAGACTGTATTTGTATAGACACTCTCAGTGCTATAGATAAAATAGGAGATCCACTCAAGTTGTAATCGTATTCGCAGCTGGATCTTTTCAAGTCTCAAAAATTCATAATCTTGGGTTTTTGTGAGCAGCCTTGTTGTTTGAATAGCTGGCTTCATCTATACATCTCAATAGAGACAAGCCTTTACGAGTTTAAGACTTTCAAAACTCAACTTGATGTTCATACTTAAAGTATGTAGTGCTAAAGTAATACCCAAAAAATTAGTAATGACAAGACTCTTGCTTGTCCATTAGAATCAATGGGGTACTCAACTGGATAGAATTGTTTGATCTTGAAAACAATCACTGATGGATTACAAACACATGGTTCTTAGCTATTCCAAAATAGATGGCTCTTATCCCTTCCTGGTACCATATCGACATAAAAAGATTTTAGTAAAATCATGCCTTATTTTACCTGAAAACAATCACTGATGGATTACAAACAGATCGCTCTTAGCCATTCCAAAATAGATGGGTCTTATCCATTCCAAAATATATGGCTCATAGCCCTTCAAAATCAGATGGCTCTTACCCTTTCTGGTATCATATCGACATAAAAAGATCTTAGTAAAATCATGCCTAATTTTACCTTTCACGTATAGAGTTAGGAAAGAGAGAGAGAGAATGCTGGGTTGAGGAGAATCCATTATTCTACTGTATTGGATGCCTCCTATGAATGCCTCTATGCAGACAATGGCTATGTGGTAGCTTATCCTATAAGTGTACAATAGTGTGCTTGTACAACACTCTCATAGAGAGGTACCATAAGTCACATCTTGTCCCACCTGCCTTGTATGTGATCGGGACTGTACCATGGTGACTTAAATATGGCATTTTTCTTGTGAATAAACATAAAAAATGTTTTAAGACATCAATAACATACCTCGTCCTTGACAGAGTAGCTAGTATTATAGCGGAATCATCTGCAATGATGGGGTGTCCATCGTACTAGTATGTCATGCATACATATCAAAAAAATACAATAATAGCCCCTTGGCTTCAATGACGGTTTCAACCTTGTGAGCCCCTAGTATGCGTGCCTTGCACAATCACATTAGCATGGATACATCACAGGGCGCCATTGCATGAATTGTGAGCCTATATCCATGTAGTGCCAAAGATGCGTGTCATGATCGTTGATCTGAAGTCAATCAATAATACCTTGGCACATAAGAGAAGCCTTGCTTTGCATGAAATCTGGAAAAGCACTTTGCTTTGCACAATTGAAGAATATTCTTTAAATATAAGGTTAAATTACATAAGAAACAAGTATAACTTGAAATTTACTAACCTTGTCGCCGACTTGTGGCTAGGTTTCTAGTAATTTGCTCGAATCTGGCGCATAGACATATTCTCTTTTTGAGTGAGTTGGTGTATGTATCATATACACCCTCGTGGGATGTAAAAACCTACAGACATCTTCGCAAGCTTCCCCAAGTTTGTGTGCTAATTGCATATTCCAAACTGTGGAAACCATGATGCCAAATGCCGAAAAAAGAGCCTTGCTTCACATAAGTACTCATGGAGTTGTGGTGCTCATAGCTAACACATACTCTTACCAATTTACAATGGCATAGCAAAAGAAAGTCAGCCTTGTTGAGCATTCACAGATAATCAACCTTGTTGAATTGTACAATGTATTGAAAAATAGAAAAATACTTGCAATAGATGTGCCTTGTACCTGCTTGGCTTGATTACTGTTATCTTGAGGATTTGTAGATGGATCTTTGCTCTTGTGATGTCTTAGAAAACTCATCAGCACGTTTGCCAACAATGGGTGGATCTTGTTGTTGTTTGATTGCATAACTAGCAGACAACCTTCCTAGAAGCCATGACCTAGCAAATTGAAGCCTCGCTTCCCCCCTACTCTAGATAGTAGTGACATACGCAAAGCAAACCCTGAACCCCGACGGCCTCTAAAACGTCGGGGGCCAAATGGCTCGCCTCGAGCCTGCCACGGTAAAGTGAACAGGGGGCACCACCTACCTTTGAGCGGCAAGGACGCAAAGCCCACGATGATATGAACACCGCAGGCCTACACACAGAGAGAGAGGAAGGGAGAGGGAGAGAGAGAGAGAGAGAGAGAGAGAGAGAGAGAGAGAGAGAGAGAACACTCGCAATTGATGAAAACAACCTCGGGGGTGTGAGCGTGAATTATTTCTGCAATATTTACAAGGTGGCATGCCGTGGTGGTAGAGAGGTAGGAGGAGGAGATGGTGCAACCCACTTGGTGCGTTCTCTAGGGCGACTGAATGACTGTGAATACTCATTGCCAAGAGTGTGCATGCGTGTGTGCATCGACCATTGGAGTCGAGAGATGGGTGTGGTTCCCTTCGCATGGTGCAATTCCAAGGCAAACCCAACACACAAGACCCCCTCCCCGTGATGGTGATGGTGTCAATCCCTCCTACTACACTCTACCCAATGCTTGGTTCCACATAAGTTGCCCCCCTGATAGTGACCTCTCAGTGCCAATTTATAGGTGTTGGCTGCTTGGATTATGGTAATCCCAGTGTGGTTAGGGTAATCTTAATCGGGGAGACAAAGCAAGTGGTGGGCCCGGTGTGGTTGACCCTTGCTTTGTTTTGGGGAAGGTTATTAAAAGATGGGAATCTCTAGGTGGGCCTTTGTCACCATCACCTAGAGAGAGGATATTTACAAAAGGGAATTTTACAATGGCTTGGATGAAAACTGAAGATAATGGTAAAATAACCTAAAATTACTGGGATGGCATCGAGGTTGCGTGTTGCCGGCGAATGGCGCCGGTGCGTTGGTGTCGAGCGTACTTCTTTTCGGAGTCGTCTGGGGCATGCCTTCGGTGCATTTTCTGTTTTTGTCGTTGGTGGCGCGTGCTTTGGATCCTTCTTCTTTCGTTTGTCGATGTCGTAGGCGTTTATGCGTGTGTGTATGTATGTATGTGAGTGTGGGAGCATATATGTGTATTTGCGGGTGAGTGTGTATATGTATATGTATGTGCACATGTGTGCGTGGGAACACGGGAAGGGGGGGGAGTTATATATAATATATAATTTTATATTTTTTTTCTTTTTTTTTCTGTGGCGGATGGCGGACTATTGCGCATGGCGGAAGGAGAGGAGGGGGTAGGATTGGGGTGTGTGTGTGTGTGTGGGTGAGTGTGTGTGTGTGTGTGTGTGTCTTCTGCTACCGCAAGGTGCGTGTGTGTGTGTGTGCTTGGGCTGCAGACTGCGCGTGAGGGTGTGGGTGTGTGTGTTTGTTGCGTATGCGGCGCCCGAGAGAGGGTGTGTGTGTGGTGAGTGTGTGTGTTGCAGCGCATGGGAGAGAGAGGAGAGGTGGGGGGGGGGGGGGGGGGGGGGGGGGGGGGTTGTGGGGTGTGTGTGTGTGTGTGTTGCTGCCCGCTAGAGAGAGAGAGACTTGCGCACTGGCGTGCCGTGAGAGGGAGAGTGAGGGAGAGGGGTGAGGGGATAAGAGGTAAAGAGAGTGTGTGAGGGAGAGTGAGGGGAGAGGGGTATGGCAGGGCATGGGTTTGTGTAGGTGAGAGAGGAGAGGGGGAGGGTGGTGTTGTCTTGCATGGGCTTAAGGACGAAGGAAAACTAAGTCAATGGGGGGGAGGGAATATATCCGCGGGCCGGGGGGGGGGGGGAATGAGGCCGAGGGGGGGGGAATGAGCCGAAGGAGGGTGAGGCGAGCGGTGGGGAAGAGGGAGGAGGGGTCGGGGGGGAGGGAATATTGGCGGGCCGAAGAGGGGGGGGGTAGGATAGGGTAGAGGGTAAAGGCTAATGGGAGAGGGGGGGTGAGGGTGAGTGTAAGAGTGAGGGGGGGGGGGGGGGGGTGTCTCATGCGGCTCACACCGAGGGAGCACGAGAGAGGGGTTGGGGGGGGGGGGGGGGGGGGGGGGGGGGGGGGGGGGGAATGAATTTTTGCCTGGCCGGGGAGGGTAAATCGGGGGGGGGGGGGAATATTAGGGAAGGGGGTATGTAAGGGAAATGGGGGGGAGAGAGTGCGAGGGTTTTATCTGATGCCTGTAGGGGGGGAGGGGAAAAATGAGTTACGGTGGGGAGGTACTGAGAGTGGGGGGGGGGGGGGTGAAAATGAGTTTTTTTTTATTTTTTCTTTGATTTTCCGAAAGTCTGCTATCATTAGCCCTCTCTCTTTTGGCTAGAGGCATTCATGCTTCTAGCCCTTCTTCAGTTTCTTCAGCTGTAGAGTTAGAGGGTTCTCCCTCTTCTGGAATGTCTAGCATGAATTCTGGGTCAAACCTAAGAAAGTACCTCTTCAGTCTCCATCCATTGACTCTAGTCTTGTGAATTCTCCCATCTGCCTCCATCAGCTTATAGCTGCCATTGTCGTAGCGTTTCTTGATGATGAATGGTCCTTCCCATCTGGGTTGAAATTTCTTATCCTTCCTGGTATCGAATCTGTTGTCATATCGCAGGACTAACATGCCTTTTTCCAGTCCTTTCTCTCTAAGCCCTTGATTGAAAGTGAGTCGGCGTTGTTCTGCCTGTGCTGCATAGTGATTGATTTCTTCTTCCCTATCTAATTGTAGTCTCTCTAGATCCAAGATGTGGTTTCTAAGGTTTACGATTGGACGGTGGGTCTGGCTGGCCAAGACTCGTAAGCTGGCTATTTGTACCTCAATGGGTAGAATTGCCTCCTTCCCATAAACTAGATGGAAAGGGTGAAACCTAGTGATGTTCGGAACGTTGTTATGTAGGCCCAAAGAGCTGCCATGAGATGTTTATCCCAATCTCCTGTATGGTTGTTCACCTGTTTTGTGATGATCTTGCAAATCATTCCATTTACCTTCTCTACCAGACCATTGCATTGTGGATAGTATGGTGTGGAATGCCGACGTGTGATGCCTAATTTCTTCATCAGTTCTCCTACCACATCACCTCTGAATCCTGGTCCTCTATCTGATATTATCTCAAGAGGAGTGCCAACACGGAAAACGATATGCTCAAAAAATGAACTTTGCCACCTCTTGGGCTATAATGCGGGTGGTGGCCATTGCTTCTGCCCATCACGTCATGTAGTCTACCCCCACTATGATGTACAGCTTACCTGATTGGGCCCTTGGTAAGGGACCAATTGCATCTATTCCCCATTTCTCAAACGGACCATATGAAATGATAGGGGTTTGTGGCTCGTAGGTTAGCGTGCGATCACTGGCCACTTGACAAGCCTTACATGTTTTACACCAATGGTTTACATCTCTGTTCAAACTAGGTCAAAAGTATCCTGCTTGTAGAATCTTCCTACTGGTGATATCTAGAGCAAAATGACCACCGCAGACGCCGTCATGGCAGCTTGAGATTACCTCGGTGATTTCACTGGAGGTTGGCACCCGCCTGAGAATTTGATCTTCGCCCTTACAATACAAGTGGTCGTCTATAAGGCGGTACCTAATAGCCTTCCTTACCAGCCATTTTTTTTGGCCTTTGGTGTGTCCTGTTGGACATTCTCCTGTATTCAATAAGTTGATGATATCCAGCATAGCGTCACTGCCTTGGAAGAGGGGTAGCTTTAATTTGATTGATCCTATGGAAACATCTTGTATTCTTTCTTTAGCTAGTGCATCTGCCTCTTGATTTTTTGCTCTGGGAATATGGAAGAGTTTTACTGCTTCAAACTTCTTCAGAAGGTCCTTAACTTGGCAAAGTTGACCAAGTAAAACCTGATTCTTGCACTCCCAGGTGCCATTTATCTGCCTTATCAAAAGCAAAGCGTCACCGAACACATTCAAGCGCTGAATTTTTTGTGAAATACATTGTTCCAGCGCAAGGATTAGGGCTGCATATTCTGCCTCATTGTTAGAGTGGGAGTGTAATAACTGCCCCATGGAGAATACTCTTTCCTGCTGTTCATTGAAAATGACCATGCCTGCTGCAGACTGATCCATTGTTCTCTTGTATGCTCCGTAAAAGAAAATAGAGTGAGCTCTCTCTAGCTTAGGGCTCTCTTTATCTGGTGTTCCTTCCTTTGCTTCCGTGTTGACCTTCAGCTTCTTCTCGTAGTGGCGATGAGTGAGAATTCCTGCTAGACTAGCCCTAGAGGAGTTTTCTACTTGCATGGTGTAATCAAACTCTTGTAGTCTAATTAACCACTTTGAGATCCTAGATGAGACATCCATGTGTCTCATTACATAAGGGAAAACTTCTTCCATTGTCAGGATTACAAATTGTCTAGGCAAGAGATAGGAGCGGAATTTCGTGGTAGCAAACATTAGTGCCAGAACCATGTGTTCTACTTCGGTGAATCCCTTCTCTGATGGGGTCATGACTCGACTAGGGAAGTAAATAGGGCGCATGAAAGAAGTTTTGGGGTCCTTTTGCATTAGCACTGCTCCTAGAGTATCATTTCCCACACTAGGGTTCACATAGAATGGCTCGTCCCACTTAGGAGGTGAAATAGTGGGGAGCTTAGATAGGACTTGCTTTACCTCAGTAAACTGCTGCTCATTCTCTTCACTCCATGAGAAAATATCCCTTTGAGTGAGTTTTTGTAGGGTAAGGACTACTTGAGATAGCAGGTGAATGAACCTGCTTAAATATCTTACCTTCTGAAGGAAAGAAACCAACTGCTTGGCGGTGGTGGGAGATAATAATGATACCAGAGCCTGAATTTTGATGGGGTCAGCCTCGATCCCTTTTGCTGAAATTACATGACCAAGGAGAGTGACCTTGATCTCATCGATGTGACACTTGTCCACGTTGAGTTGGCCACCCAGGGTTTGTAGCCTGGTTAAGCCATCATAGACTTTTCTTAGATGAAGGGCTCGTGAGCTATAGATGCAAAAATCATCTATGAAAACCCGTATTGATGTTCCAAAGTAGGGTTGGAAAACAAACGTCACATAGCGTTGAAATGTGGTTGGGGTGTTGGTGAGGCCAAATGGCATCACTCTGTAGGCAAAACATCCCCAAGGTGTGATGAAGGTTGTCTTCTTCTGATCCTCCTCCGCAATGCTAATCTGGAAGTATCCTGAGTAGCCATTGCATACTGTGTAGCGTTCGTGACCTACCACTTCATTGAGTATTTTATCCTGGAATGGGAGGGGAAAATGGTCCCTCTTTGTGGCTGCATTGAGAGGTTTATAATCCACACAGACTCTCCATTTACCTTTTTTTTTTGGTGTGACTACTACTGGGGAGACCCATTCTGAGTCTTCGACAGGGTAGATGAAACCTGCTTGTAGCAAATTCCTTACTTCTTTAAGCAATGCCTCTTGTTGAATTAATCCAAGTCTTCTGAGCTTCTGTACTACGGGTTTACTGCCTTCCTTGAGCTTTATGTGGTGTTGCACTACTGTAATCCTTGTGATCTTATCATAGCCATCAATGAACAAAGTAGTGAAGTTGCCTAACATGGAGACATACTCCTTCCTCTATTCATTGGTTAACTCATTTGAGAGCATTTTTTGTAGCTTACCTGCATCCTCCAATGACTGCTTACCTGATGGTCCCTCTTCGTTTGCTGAGGTTGCTTCAGATTGTGTTAATCTGTTTGGGTCTTTAAGAATGACTCCCATTACTTCGATGCTACTGTCACTCCCATCGGTGGTGGTTGTGTCTTCTCCTGAGGTAGACGAGGATTCGCTGGTGGATTCGTCTTTTGAAACCTCCAAGATCATATTGTGCTACTTTCCAGTCCTCATGTCGTAGAATGTGGACTTCCCTTTAGCATCCTTCATCTGGATCATCCCGGTGCTCCAGTCTTGTTTTGCTTCCATGGCCATAAGCCAAGGCCTTCCAAGAATGATGGGGTAGCCCTCCCCTTTGTGTGGCATGACGAAGATGTCTACCTCCACTTTCGTATTGAATTCTCTTACTTTGACCGCATTTACAATGCCTACGCATTTTACTCTCACATTGTTTGCCATCTTAGCTCGGCAGGGTGCCGGCCTACTTACCTCTAGACCTAGGTGGTGCATCATTTTCTCACTCATGACGCATATTTGCGCGCCACCATCTATGTAGACGTTTGAAATCCGCTGCCCTTTGATGTGAGCGTCCATGGTTGGCAAGATGTCATCGAGATCCCTCCCAGAGATAGCCCCAGCTATCCGTGGTTTTGATTTCCTGGTACTTACCATTTTCGTCCATTGCCTCCTCATTCTGGGTGCAAGGTGGAGTAATTGGGGCCAAGTTATCTTCGGGCCCTACATTAACACATCCTGAACTAAGTCATAGGGTTGTGCTTCCTCACCTAGTGAGAAGTCCACTATGTCTATCTTCCGCCGCGGTTTAGCTGCTTGCTTGCTAGACTCGGCTTTCCCTTTCATCTTCTCTTCCTTTTGAGATGCCTCCTCGTGCCTCGCACGTTTCACTCCCATAGCATCCACTTCTTCTACCTTCGCTTTTCCTTTGTGCTTCTCTCGAGCTGACTCTTCTACCTTCGCCTTCCCGTTAGCCTCTAAGCTAATGACACTCACCGCTTGGTTCACAGCAGGTGGTGGGGGTTGTGGCAGAATGAGAGGTTGGGGTGGTGGTTGCTGTTGTATAGGTGGTCGCAGGATTTGGATTGCTGGGATTGGTCCTAGCTGTCTTGGTGGTGGTCTTACTCTTGGTGGAGAGATCTGATTTTGTCTCCCCCCTCTATTGAAATTCTGCCTTCTAGGGTGTGGGCAGTAGTACATTCCATGGCCGTCTTCCCCGCAGTTGTAATAGTGGTATTCTGGGTTCTGCCTTCGTTGTCCTCTTCCTTGTTCTGGATTTCTGCCAGATGCATGCCCTTGCTGCACTAGATGCACAGATAAACTCTCTAGTTGGTGGTGATGCGACTCAGCAGGTCTTGTTGTTCCTCTGCTGTCTCCTGTGGTTGGACTCTATGGTTGGCTGTTGCAGCCACTGGGGTTGGTCGGGCCGAGCTTGTTTCCTCTTACTCGTTTACTCTTGCTTGCATGTGCAGCTTCTTGTCTTTAAGGCGGGCTACTTCGACTGCCAACTCATATGTTGCAAGAAACCTTTCCTTCACCTTCTCTCTAAGCGGTGACCATAGAACAGCAATGAAACAGTCTTTCTTCAAGAAATTAGGCACTCCTTTGCCTTCCTCCAGTGTGGCAACCCATCTCTCCCATAGGTCCACAAACTTTGATTCATAGGTGGCGTACTCCAGCAGGCCTGCCTGCTTTAATTCTGTCAATAGCTGCCATAGCTTCTCCGAGGTTGTGCCTCCACCAAACCTCTTTACAAAAGCAGCCCTTAACACATCCATGCATTCTTGGTATCCTAGGGCAATGCATTATACCAGGACCTGGCCTCTACTTTCATCAGTAGAGGAAAAATTTTGAGTCCTGAAGCGTCGTCATCTTTGTTGGAGACGACACAAGCAATGTCAAAATCGTCCAAAAAATCAGTGGTGAGATCCTCACCCTTCTTTCCACAGAACATGGGGAAAGAAACACTTGCCATGGTGGTGACTCGGAAAATTACAAACCCTTTTTTTTTTCTTTTTTCTTTTTTTTTTTAATCAACAGCAACTGCTCATAGCGGTTTCTTACAGGGGCGAATGGATAGGTTAAAACGGGATAAAAATAGAGGCATTAAAGGAATGATGGTAATCAAGTATGTGGAGAATGATAGGGTTCGGGGAATTGAGGATTTCTCCTAGTACTGCCGCACCAAATAGGTAGACGATCTTCTATTGGTAGAAGACTTTCCTATCCACATAGATGTTCACATGCATATGCTGCAGGAATCTGAACGGGAATGCCGTCGGCCCGTTTTCCATTATGCACAAAGGGTGAAATACCTACTTACACTTTTACCGTGCCAGTGTTGATGAGTCGGCACATCCACAAGAGGTCTTCACCTTTCATGGGTTCTACCCTTCCTTCGTTGCTTAGCACGTACGGGGTGATGGCGACGCGTCTGACCACTCCCAGTCTCTTGGCTAACAGCAATTGTAGGTAATTTCCGTAATCGGCGTGTTGCATGAATTCTACTCCATTCAGCTGCAGCTCATCTCCAGCCCACTGGGTCTCTCCCATGGTAGAGAGCTTCTTCAGGATAAGTTGTATAGGGAGGGGAGGAAGGTCCTCCACTCGCTTCCCAAAACAGCGAGAGCAGGAGCCGAACCACTCTTCTCTAGGACATGGGAATCTTCTCACCGCTTCTTCTTCTTGATTGTCGAAGTGGATTGGTAGCACTCGCATGTTTCGTGCAAATCGGTAGGCGACCTTCCACCGCTTAGCTTCGGATGACTTCTTCTTTGACAAAGTGGGTACAACCCGGCTCTCTGAGCTTGAAGCACTTGCTTGGCCAGATGCTTCTCCCTTCGGGGTCATGCGTTTCCAGGCTAGCCTATCTTCTCCTTGCCCTTGGCTCGAGCAGCCCCTTTAGGCCACTTTGGGGTTTTATCTTTGACTGCAGTTTCTTTAGGGAAAAGAGGCCTCACCATCCGCTTTCCTTTCTTGACGTGAATGACCTCCTTGCGATGAATGTCAATGTAGAAGACTTCAGCCCTTCCGCTGCCTTCGTTGCTGGCACTCATCGACCGTGTGCCTTGGTTGACAACAGTGATGGCACCTCACCAATCTGCCACCTGATGCCTTAGAACAAACGATACGAGATGGAGAATTTACCTCTTGAATGTTGATGACACTGCAGCCTGGTAGTAGCACCTCAATGAAGGCGGCTAAGGCCTCCTTTGTCACTTCTTCTTCCTTTCTCCAGTTAGAAAATTCCTTTAGCCACTCGTCCATGATTGATAGTGGGCGTCACCTTCAGCATTGTAAACTGAAGGGGTCTTAGAAAAGCCCTCCTCAGTGGGGGCACCAAATGACGGACGCAAAGCGAACCCCGAACCCCGACGGCCTCTAAAACGCCGGGGGCCGAATGGCTCGCCTCGAGCCTGCCACGGTAAAGCGAACAGGGGGCACCACCTAGCTTTGAGCGGCTAGGACGCAAAGCCCGCGATGATATGAACACCGCAAGCCTACACACAGAGAGAGAGGAAGGGAGAGAGAGAGAGAGAGAGAGAGAGAGAGAGAGAGAGAGAGAGAGAGAGAGAGAGAGAGGGAACACTCGCAATTGATGAAAACAACCTCGGGGGTGTGAGGGTGAATTATTTCTGCAATATTTACAAGGTGGCATGCCGTGGTGGTAGAGAGGTAGGGGGAGGAGATGGTGCAACCTACTTGGTGCGTTCTCTAGGGCAACTCAATGACTGTGAATACTCATTGCCAAGAGCATGCATGCGTGTGTGCATCGACCATTGGAGTAGAGAGATGGGTGTGGCTCCCTTCGCATGGTGCAATTCCAAGGCAAACCCAACACACAAGACCCCCTCCCCGTGATGGTGATGGTGTCAATCCCTCCTACTACACTCTACCCAATGCTTGGTTCCACATAAGTTGCCCCCCTGATAGTGACCTCTCAGTGCCAATTTATAGGTGTTGGCTGCTTGGATTATGGTAATCCCAGTGTGGTTACGGTAATCTTAATCGGGGAGACAAAGCTAGTGGTGGGCCCGGTGTGGTTGACCCTTGCTTTGTTTTGGGGAAGGTTATTAAAGATGGGAATCTCTAGGTGGGCCTTTGTCACCATCACCTATAGAGAGGATATTTACAAAAGGGAATTTTACAATGGCTTGGATGAAAACTGAAGATAATGGTAAAATAACCTAAAATTACTGGGATAGCATCGAGGTTGCGTGTTGCCGGCGAATGGCGAGCTGCCGGTGCGTTGGTGTCGAGCGTACTTCTTTTCGGAGTCAGCCGGGGCATGCCTTCGGTGCATTTTCTGTTTTTGTCGTTGGCGGCGCATGCTTTGGATCCTTCTTCTTTCGTTTGTCGATGTCCTAGGCGTTTATGTGTGTGTGTATGTATGTATGTGAGGGTGGGAGCATATATGTGCATTTGTGGGTGAGTGCGTATATGTATATGTATGTGCGCATGCGTGCGTGGGAACACGGGAAGGGGGGGGGAGTTATATATAATATATAATTTTATATTTTTTTCTTTTTTTTTCTGTGGCGGATGGCGGACTGCTGCGCATGGCGGAAGGAGAGGAGGGGGTAGGATTGGGGTGTGTGTGTGTGGGTGAGTGTGTGTGTGTGTGTGTTTTCTGCTACCGCAAGGCACGTGTGTGTATGTGTGCTTGGGCTGCGGACTGTGCGTGAGGGTGTGGGTGTGTGTGTTTGTTGCGTATGCGACGCCCGAGAGAGGGTGTGTGTGTGTGAGTGTGTGTGCTGCAGCGCATGGGAGAGAGAGGAGAGGTGGGGGGGGTGTGTTGTGGGGTGTGTGTGTATGTGTTGTTGCCCGCTAGAGAGAGAGAGACTTGTGCGATGGCATGCCGTTAGAGGGAGAGTGAGGGAGAGGGGGAGGGGAGAGGGGTGAGGGGATAAGGTAGAGAGAGTGTGTGAGGGAGAGTGAGGGGAAGAGGGGGTATGGCGGGGCATGGGTTTGTGTGGGTGAGAGGGAGAGGGGAAGGGTGGTGTTGTCTTGCATGGGCTTAAGGATGAAGGAAAACTAACTCAATGGGGGGGAGGGAATATATCCGCGGGCCGGGGGGGGGGGAACGAGCCGAAGGAGGGTGAGGCGAGCGGGTGGGGAAGAGGGGAGGGGTCACGGGGGAGGGAATATTGGCGGGCCGAAGAGGGGGGTAAAGGGTAATGGGAGAGGGGGGGGTGAGGGGTGAGGGTAAAGGGTAATGGGAGGGGGGAGGGGGGAGGTGAGGGTGAGGGTGAGTGTAAGAGTGAAGGGGGGGGGGGGGGGGGGGTCTCATGCGGCTCACATCGAGGGAGCACGAGAGAGGGGTTGGGGGGGGAATATTAGGGAAGGGGGTATGTAAGGAAAATGGGGGGGGAGAGAGTGCGAGGGTTTTTATCTGATGCTGTAGGGCGGGAGGGGAAAAAATGAGTTATGGTGGGGGGGTACTGAGAGGGGGGGGGGGGGGGTGAAATGAGTGTTTTTTTTTTCTTTTTTCTTTTATTTTCCGAAAGTCGGCTATCAGTAGGAAGAGGATAAATCAAAGAGATACTCGTTAATCAAAATCTATGACCAATTAAGTGTATGGATCCTTCCTCATAGGACAATCCACATGCCATGCATGACAAAAATTGTGTCAATAATTAGCAAAGAATCAATCTACGGTGCATCAATATTCATTGCCACCGCTACCTTGATTGGACAAGAGAGCTTTGTAAATCAAGAATTAACTTGTGAAAATATCTTGAAGATTTATTGCAGTGTGTAATTATCTTAAAGCTAGAAAACCTTAAAAGCATGAAATCTCAAACATGTTGATCAATCTCAGTTATTGTGCTTTGCCTGAAAATTTGCTCCAGTCAAACCATGAGTATATCCCTTGGATTAAAGTTCCCTTGGAGCATCTCAATAACATGCTATTTGTCAATCTTTCCTTGGAAACTGGTCCAACACTTGGTGTTTCCAAGTCCGTGTGTGTTACTAGGCCGAGTATGGCTTTCAAAAATTTCCCAAAACACGTGTTGATTCACACATCCCTAAGATGTCCACATACTATTGAAGATTCTCCCTTGGCGTCCAATTTTTTTTCACTTTGTCATTGCCTTCATGATTTGTGTGTTCAAGCCTCCATGGTTCTTGAACCAGCTTATCCATAGTAGGCTCTATCCTTGTTATTAACACCTTGCATGTTGCATAATCATGCATACCAAGCCATCTCTAAAAAAATCATACTTATAGCCCTTCTACATCTGTAATTGTGCACATGCCAAGGGGTGCTAGTTCTGCGACTATTGGGTGTGTGCCTCGGGTGGTCATGCACCCTTAGAACCTATAGAGAGTAGCCACTCTTTGACCATGAGTGGCCCCCAAGTGAAAAATGAGGATGAAAATAGCAGTGGTGGCCTTGTGAAGGAATGGATCGTAGGAGTGCATGTGTGCAGCGAAGATGGAGAGAGTGCAAGAGAGAGAGCACGACACAGTGATGTGGGGTGGAGCTCCTAAATCTCATTGTATGAGCACACTGTGAGAATGAGTATGAGCTCCTTATTCTTTGTATGTATAAAGAATAAGGAGATAAATGTGGGTGGTCAGACAGTGGCCGGCGGACACAGGCAAAGCACGGTGAGGCACACCGCCTTACCTAACATTATCCCACTAAAGGTTGTGTGCCAATAAGTGGCAAGAAGACTAGCCTACAACTATTATATACAAGAGGTGAGAGAAGACGGCTCACAACCTATGCCCATTGGCTCACTCCAAACGTGTGAGTCCATCTGTAACCGCTATAGTGGAAATGACACATGCATACCAATAGGGCTAGAGACATGATGACGACCTGCATGGCTCCACAATGCACAATGCCAGTGTCAATCATTGCACACACCTTACAACTCCCACTACAAATGCACCAATCGCATAAGCAAGATTAGTTGTTAAGACCAAAAGGTTAGACATGAGAGACTCAAAAGCCGATGAAACATAAACTATGTCCCTGTCAACAACCTCAGTGCTATATGCATCCTCATCAGGAACCACCTGACTATGCATCACCATGTCAGCATTGTCTGGCAAAGACATATCTGTTGAGAATGATTGCAAAACCAAAAAATCAGCACCACTCCAATCACACACAGCTTTTTGAAGGACACTATCGCCCTCAAACGTATTGGATGAATCATAAAACAATGCATCGGTCTCTGGCTCAACTGACCAAGCTGTGCATCCCGCAGAGATACCATTGTCTGCGTGAACATCACCACAAGAAAAATTCACCACTTGCTCTCCATTCAACACATCCACAAAAGAGACAGCCTCGTCTCTCGCTCCAAACATGCCTGCAAATACATAGAGATTACACCGCCTTGTGTGTCAGAAATATGCAAGGGGTATAGCATACCACTCCTAGCACCTCTAGCTATTACCAATAATCCCCTATGCATCTAAAATGATCGCTCTCCAAGCAGTACACAATGTCCATTGCTCTGCAATTGATGCATTGAAATGAGACTTTGGTTGATTCCTAGTACATAACGTACATTTTGTAGCGTAAGCAATTCATCTCTAGTAGGTAAAGACATGTATACGTCTCCAGTACCCTCTATGTCATATGATCAAGCATCGGCAAACTACACACAACCAAGTATCCCACTAGAGAAAGATAAAAACATATCACGACTTGGCATCACGTGAAAAACTTCATGCTTGTCTAGCAGAAAATGCGTAGACAATGTGCTATCCCAAGACACAAAGTAGTCTGAAGGCAAGCTAGACTCAAAAGTGACATGCCCATCACATGCATACTCTCTAACATTTGTCCTCATAGTAGCACCATGCATCTGCCTCTTCTGTTGTCTCATACGCTTGAAGCAATGGTGCCTATAATGGCCATCATGGACACAGTGCCAACATGTCAATCGTGATTGGAGCAAGAACCACCTCTAACCTGAATCGTCTCAATATTCATGCCAAAACTATGGCAAAAAATGCTTGAGATCACAAGACTCTCCCACCTGAAAGCAAACCACTATCTCAAGCAAAGAAGGTGAGCAAACGATCAAGTTCACTAGCCTCTACAATAGGCATACATATCTAGTAAAATTTTGGCAAAGTCTCCTCTTTAACTGGAGCAAAAAACTCAACAGTAAATCACAATGGAGACAAGAACAAATGCCCAAATGCCAATCCGGGAATTTACTCCTCCGGAATTGCGTGACAAAGTCATACATAGAGTCAAACTGCTCTAGCCGGAGTATCACTCAACGACGCCACAAATGACATACATATGTGAGTGAAACAGTGCTGCCAAAATGTGTCAATGAATGAACAATGTGCCAGAAAATCGTAGCGTACACAACTTCTCACTCCTGCGAGAGTGGATACAAGAACACCAAACTGAAAAAACCTATCAAAATGAGAGTAAACACTCGATTACTATGAAAGTGGGAATATAACGACCACAATACCATCAGAGAGAAAACTGCAAATACGCATAAATCATGGCAAGAATCTGGGAAAAATCCGGCAGAGTTTCCCCTAAAAATTGAGCAAAAACTCAAGTTCAATCTCTACCATAAACATAACACTACTCAATACCAATGAGTAGAAATGCCCGAATGGCTCCACATTTTCACATACAATGGCAATCCGCACTCAACGTACATCAATGGAGTGACCGGGTATAAGCAAGCGCCAAAAGAGTTGTAATCTAAAAACTTGATCAATGCAAAAACAATGCTCTCAAGAGAGCTCACCGTCACTTGAAAGTTCTCGCCAAAATGCATGTACCATGGGCATCTGCCATGCTTCCAAAAGTGCATCAAACTCGCACACTAGCAAAAACAAAAAAACCTTGCAATTTCTGTATACAGCCAGTCTGAGCTGAGTATCAGCAAAACACTAAAGAATTTGCAAAAAAAAAATATTTTGCAAAGTTGTACCTCACGTCAAAATGGATGGGGCCGCGGACAGAATTCTCAAATCTGCATTCTATAAGGAGAAAAACGGATTTAAAAATAGTGTTGTTGCACACACAATTTTTAAGGGCAGGACCTTCACTTACACACAATCTTCCACACTCCTTTCTGAGCTTCCACAAGAGCATACATCACTCTCAACTGAGCTCACTATAGCCGAAATCTCACTTCTCTATAGCACTCCATCTGTCACGAAGCTAAAGTTCTAATACCAATTGTGAAGGAATGGATCGTAGACGTGCATGTGTGCATCAAAGATGGAGAGAGTGCACTGAGAGAGAGAGAGAGAGAGAGAGCACGACACAGGGATGTGAGATGGAGCTCTTAAATGTCACTGTATAAGCATAGTGTGAGAATGAGTGAGAGCTCCTTATTCTTTGTATGTATAAAGAATAAGGAGATAAATGTGGGTGACCGGAAACTGGCCGGTGGACATGGGAAAAGCACGATGAGTCACACCACCTTTACCTAACAAGCCTTGCTGCAGAGCAGCGTGAGGAAAAAACAGAGCTTGCATGCATTGTGTTGCTTCCCTAGACACATCGCAGGGTCGAGATTCACTCCCCTTGGTGATGCAAACCCGATGAGCCCATCTCCATATAATTTTGACCAGGTCAAAACTTTGGGTCTCTCCCTACTCCAAGAGCACCTGCACGTAGCCTTCACAGCTCCTCCTCGGTTGCTCCTCGCTCTTGAGGTTAGTTTCTTTTGGTTTGGCTGCTAATAGATGGCCGTGTTTGGACGGTTTGGGTAGACCATGTAAAGCCGCGTAGGTTTGGCTGCACCAAATTGGTTTAGGGTAGCGTTTGACCATTTCTGTCAGCTTAGGGCCGCGGGCTAGCCGCTTTTACGCCACTCCAAATTGGGTTAGGGTAGTGTTTAGCCATTTCAATCCGCTAAGGACTAGTTGCTTTAGGGTTAAAAAATTAGGGTTAGCAACTTTTGTTTCGGCAGCTAATAGATGGATGTATTTGGAGCGTTACGATAGGCTGTGTAAGCCGCTTAGGTTTGGCTGCCTCAAAGCAGATTAGTATAGCATTTTGCTCAGTCTGCTTAGGGCTAGCCTCTTAGGGTTAGCGATTTTTGGTTTGACTACTAATAGATTGGCGTCGTGTTCGAATGATTAGGATACAATGTGTAGATCCACTCAAGTTAAGCCACTCTAAATCGGATTAGGGGAGCATTTGGCCATTTCAATTTGCTTAGGGCTAGTCGCTAAGGGTTAGTGGCTTAGAGTTAGCAGTTTAGGATTGGCAAATTTTGGTTTGGTCACTACTAATAGATGGTCGTATTTCAAGGGTTAGGATATGCCATGTAAAGCCACTTAGGTTTGGCTGCTCCAAATCCAATTAGTGTAGCATTTGGCCATTTCAATCTGCTTAGGGCCAATTGTTTAGGGTTAGCGGCTTTTGGTTTGGCTGCTAATACATCGCAGGTTGTGTTCCGAATGGTTAGGGTACTCTCTATAAAGCTGCTTAGGTTAAGCCACTCCAAATTGGATCAGGGTAGCATTTGATGATTTTAGTCTTCTTAGGGCTAGCCGCTAAGGATTAGCAACTTATAGTTAGTAGCTTAGGTTTAGTGACTTTTGGTTTGGCCATTAGTACATCGATCAATGTATTTGGAGCATTATGGAAGGTCGTGTAAAGATGCTTAGGTTTGGCTGCTCCATATCGGATCAATGTAGCATTTGGCCATTTTAGTCTACTTAGGGCTAGCTGCTTAGGTTTAATGGATTTTGGTTTGGCCATTAATATGTAGCGTAGTGTGTTTGGATGGTCAGGGTACGGCGTGTAAAGCCTCTTAGGTTAAGCCGCACTAAATTGGATTAAAGGAGCATTTAGCCATTTCAATCTGATTAGAGCTAGCTACCAAGGGTTACGGTTTAGAGTAAGCGGCTTAGGGTTAGTGACTTTTGGTTTGGCTGCTAATAGATCTCCATATTTGGAGCATTAGGATAGGCTATGTAAAGCCGCTTAGGTTTGGCCGCTCCAAATCATATTAGTGTAGCATTTGGCCATTTCACTCTACTTAAGGCTAGCCGCTTAGGATTAACAGCTTTTGGTTTAGCTGCTAATAGATGGCATGCCATATTTGAATGATTAAGGTACGCTTTGTAGAGCCACTTAGGTTAAGCAGCTCTAAATTGGATTAGGACAATTATTTTGCAATCTTTAGATTAATTATGGATGATAGGATGGAATGCCCTTGTATGCTATGTATCAAACCTTTTGAAAATGAAAGATCTATGATCAGCATATACACAACAACGGCCTTTTTCTCGTAGAGCAGCTACAATATCTACATTATCAATCTCATGGTCAAGAGAGCGCTGGTCAAATGTTGGATATCATATCGCTCCAATCTCAACACGAACCAAACAGAGGAAGTGACAATATCTACATTATCAATCTCATGGTCAAGAGAGCGCTGGTCAAATGTTGGATATTGATATCGCTCCAATCTCAACACGGACCAAACAGAGGAGGTGACCATCAAGTGAAACACTACCAATGAAGTCTACCCCATCAAGTATCCATGCATCCATGCTACTTTTCAAGAAGTTGAGATGGAATAGAAGTTGGATGTATTCTTTGACATAGACCCTATCCTTGAAAGACAAGGTGGAGAAAGCGTCAGCTGTCAAGGCAACACTACCTCTTGACCTCAATCATCTCGTCCACAATGATGACATGAGAATGACAAAGAAGAAGGATACATGATGAAAAGGCTTTCTTGCATGCTGCTTTATAGTAGTGGTGCCAAAAAATTTGTTCTTTGTATAGCTTTAGCAATGCTTAACCTACAATCTAGTCATGGGATGGTCTACCACGAGTGTTACAGATCTTTTCTGATAAATAAATATATATATATATATGTCATACTAATTCACCTAAAATGCCAAAGTTTTTGTTTGAATTGTTTAAATGATTTTGACAAATTGCTGCACAAGCAGATTTTTCCAAAAGGAAATCACATGCCCCCTACCGGACCCCCCACCAAATAGCTGCTTACAAACTTGAAAATGGAATATTATAAATAAATTCCATGCATGTCCTAATGATTGTGTGCTCGTTTGAAATGAGTATGAGTACTTGGAACAATGTCCCAAATGTGGATCAAATAGGTATAGAGAGGACACACAAGGGAAATTTGTATGTACAAAGACGACACTTTCTAATCATTCCAATGATAAAGAGTATGTCAAGTCTATAGCAACTTTGATGACATGGCATCAAAACACTTGATCCACAGATTGTGTGATACGAGTGCCTATTGATTCTCTTGCATGAAAGTGACATAAAGGAACCATGGCTTGCATTTAAAGAAAAACCTTATTGTGTTCCTTTTAGTTTGGCAATGGACGTCCTACTCTGGAATCAAGATTTACACAGAGTGTAGCTACACTAGTTTGAAGAAATAATAGAGTACAATTGTGGTGGTCAGCTAGGTGAGTGCTCGTTTAGTGAGTCCACCTAATGAATCCACCAACTCTCTCTCTCTCTCTCTCTCTCTCTCTCTCTCTCTCTCTCTCTCCTCTCTCTCTCTACTCTCGCTCTCATCTCTCTCCTCCTCTCCTCTCTCTCTCTCTCTCTCTCTCTCTCTCTCTCTCTTAGATGGAGGACAAATTTATATTTGATTTGTCTCATAGGCTAACTTTTGTCCTCTAATAGAGTTTAAGATCTCCTCTCACTCCTCTCTCATCTCTGTCTCTCTCTCTCCTCTCTCTCCTTCTCTCCTCTCTCTCTCTCTCATTCTCTCTCTCTCTCATCTTCTCTCTCTCTCTCATTCTCTCTCTCTCTCCCTCTCTCTCTCTCTCTCTACATATTATTATATATGTGTGGTGTATGTGTATGTGTATGTATATAATATATATAAATATATATATACACACACACATATATATAGGTGTGTGTGTATGTATATATATATATAAGTATATATACTATATATACATAGATACATACATACACACACACACACACACACACACACACACACACACACGTAGATACATAAAGACATACACACACACATATCTTCAAGCAGATGTCTATGTGTGTGTGTGTGGCGGGGGGGGGGGGGGGGGGCAGGGGGCAGGGGGAGAGATCTTACATCTACCTACTCCCTTTGATCTTACCCTCAATGCTTGTTGCCTTAAACTGATGCTTGATGTTGCTCCACACACACACACACACACACACACACACAGAGTACTGGTACTGGTACTAGTACTACTATTACTACTACTACTAGTATTGATGCTACTCTACTACTATACTAGAGTGGTAGTATTGGTGTTGTATTGGTACTATATATACTAGTATTGGTTACTGATAATGGTACTTACTGGTACTACTAGACTATAATCGTATTGATACTAGTACTATACACTACTAATATTGATAGCGCTATACTACTATATTGCTATACTAGTACTATTAATATTGGAGTTGTACTGGTACTGTGTATACTGATGATGGTACTGGTAGTGGTACGCGTGCGTGCACCCACACACACACACACATATGGCTGCTTATAGCGTGTTTCTATTTCCCTAGTATATTTCTCTTGGGACTATTGGCCTGGGGTAACTTAGTGAATAACTCTCTTAAATTCATTACGTAATTTTTTGTAAGGTAGTACCTTAATGGTACCTAACCCTTGACTACTAAATGGGTTATAGGCGGGCTACCCAACTCTATAAATGATGTTGTCTTCTGCTTAATAGAGAGGTGATGCGATACTGCACTGTTAAGTGCTCTCTCTCTCTCTCTCTCTCTCTCTCTCTCTCTCTCTCTCTCTCTCTCTCTCTCTCTCTCTCGCTCTCGCTCTCTCTCTCTCTCTCTCTCTCTCTCTCTCTCTTGCCCCACCCTTTCTCTCTTTGTACATGGCAGCATTGTTACACCATCCCCCTCTTAAAGCTAAGAAGGAAGGTGGCCACTTGCTCCAAACCCTATAAAAAGGTGAGCTTTACATGCCCACTTAGCATTGGTTGTGTGTGTATTTGGGAGAAGTGTCTATACATTAGGACTGTGACAATTTTACCTGCAAAGGGGTAGTGTTAAGTGTCAGATCCGTGGCAAATGGCAAGGGTAAGTAGGCTATTGTGGAGTTGGCTTCAACTCAATCTCAAGTGACCTTTGGCACTGAAATGGACTAATGTCCAAACTATTTGATGGTTGTGAGTATTCCTCATGCATATGCCGATAGAGGCACTTGAACAGCTTCTTCTGTTGAAATTTATCTCATGAGATCTTGTAAAGCACAAGGGGCTTCATATGGTTTTTTTCCCCTTGTAAATGATTTCATCTTTGAATATATGATTAGATTGACCTTTCCTATTATTTATCTTTGAAAGCAATCTAGTTTGGTGACATCTATAGCATGTGGGATACCCATGCATCACCTGCATACGGTACCAATGCTAACTAAATGTTGTGTTGTTTCCATGGGTGCAGGTGAGGCTACCTTCTCAACTATGGTTTTCAAAGTTCCTTGGCTAGAAGATACAGACTATTATGTCTTATGGCTCTTGATTGCAGCACTTGTGTATAAAGATTGTTTTGTACTATGAATGGGAATTACACCTCCTTTCATTGACACAATTTCTAGTGTCTTTTGTAATCTGAAAGGATTCTTTGGTGTATATGTTATATTTTTTATTGAAACACACACACACACACACACACATAGATAGATCTTACCCAGTTTTTACAATTGGTATACATGGTGCTCGTCTTAAATGATGACATTGACATAGATTTGTTTGTTGAGTATCATGAGACGCATCAAGAAATGAATGTTTGAAACTCTAAAGTAAATGAATGCTTTGATGAATTTTGTGATGAAAGATTGAATAAACCCTCTAACGGATCTAAAATGAACACTCAATTTGTGATTATGAAGAAAATGATATTATCAACACCTGTGAATTTGCTTGCACTGTAAGAATATTTTTATGTCTAACATGATAATGAGATAGTGACTAACCAAAATGAATTTCTTCTTGATGAAATCTCCACACACAAGCAACAAAATGTGATGTGTGGAAAGCAACCTAATTCACAAACTCATGGTGTGTTGAATAAAGGTTTTCTTGAGGCAATGTTGTGTGATGGGATAAGTGTATCATTCTTGTAGGCATTGCTTTGTGTGTCACAAATTATGCAATGCAGAGAGTGATGCCTAGTTTTTGAAATTTCTATTTTTAATGTGCATCTCATAAGCGATGGTAAGTGGATCTTGATATTTGAAAGGGCATTACAATTGATAAATCTTCCTTGTAGTGGCTACACACTATTATTATATATGTGGTAGTGATATGTGTGAACACACTTAGGACCACCCGGGCACTTTTTCCCTCACTATGAGGTTTTCTCCCTCATGCATTGTATACATGCATCACTCTAGGGTTAGCTTATCTATCTATTTGCACAATAAGAAATACACTCTCTAGCGTGTGCCTTGAGCTTCTTCCTCTTCTCCAAGTTGTGTGTGCATCCCTACAAGCCTAATTTCAACAGTTTGTATCAAAGTAGGTTGCGTCTTGTCAAACATAATTGCTAGCATTGCCAACACCCCCTACTCACTTGTCCATATTGGGTGAGCTTTGGCAAGCATCATTAGGTTGAGTAATACTTTGGGCAGGCTCAAAGCTCACACTTTTGGTTCAGACTCATTTGAGCCTCTATTTTCATTGTAGGCAGTAATGTGTAAGCAATTTTATTCTTTTGTGCAAATTTTTTGTCAATCCAATCTTTTTCAAATCAAGTCTCTTAAAATCCTCTTCAGTCTCTACTATATATCACATGCTAGTCCTACTTTGTTTTTCCTATTTTAAAGAAGTTTTCACATAAGGTGCAATCACGTTCCATGGTTGACAACAACACATATTGAGGCGGTCCAAGGCGGGCAACAAGAGAGGTGACCTCTAAACAACCCTCAAGGCTCCTATTCTGATCAATTAGGGCTGAAGCTACCATAAACAAGCAAAACAACAACAAATCCACAACCAACAACAAGTGAAGGAGCACCACCTAGTTATAGAGCGAAGTAGGATGCAACAGAGGAGAATCCCTGAGCAATACAAGCGAGAAGGAAGGGTACACTATCACTAATATCAATGCTACAAATATACACACCAAACACACACACACACACAGAGAGAGTTTTGTGCAAGAATTTAGCTTCAATTATAATGATTGATGCGGGTGTATAAATAGCTTGGAGAAAAGTTAAGAGACACAATTAAGTTTGATGATGTTGCGATCTACACATTATCTTAGGGTT
The DNA here is from genome assembly GCF_014529385.1 of Adiantum capillus-veneris. Classification (NCBI taxonomy): domain Eukaryota; kingdom Viridiplantae; phylum Streptophyta; class Polypodiopsida; order Polypodiales; family Pteridaceae; genus Adiantum; species Adiantum capillus-veneris. Next base: position 117,810,045 of record NC_140936.1, on the reverse strand, counting down.
ATGGGAACCCTCTCACCATACAACCCTTTGATAATTTTTTCCCAAGCAATAAACAAACACAAGAGCTTTTGAGTCACATAAAAGCAGATATTACAAAAGAATCTCAAAATGAGAACGCATCACCTTATACCAAACGAGATGAGGTTGCCCGGCATGAATTGGAGAGACTCAAGAGAGGTTTAAACTGCAACTGCACTCAAATTATTGATTCAATTGATGTGCAAGAGTAGGTACAACTTTGACTGGAAGTTATGAATCACTCACTCCCTTGCAATGCTACAACTAGCTCAAGAAGCTTTCATATACACCACAAGTAATGGTGTATAGAAAGCTCACTCTCTTTCCCTACAACTAAGAAGGAGAATTGTATGCTCAAAGTATTGAGATCATGCCATTTGCAAAGGGAAAATGGCTCTATTTATAGGTGAGGAGAGCCCTTATCAGGATTATCTCCTGATCAACATTTACATAGAAAACCATGTTTATGAAATTTTTCATACACTCTTATGAGAGTGGGGCTCTCTTTTCTCTTGAGTCACATGGATGTGGGATCAAGAGGAGAGAATTATTGAGGTGAAATAGAAAAGATTCTAGAGAGGTGAGTATTTTTTTAGTGTGAGGTTGCCTACTTCAAGGTAGGGTAGAGTGGGTGCAATTTACAAGAAAGGGTTAGTAGTTAGTGTTAGCAATCAATAAAAAAAGTTAGTAATATAATTACAATGGGTAGAATGACTTGAAGAATGAGAAAAGAGGGATGAATGAGATGGGTGTACCCTTGAAATGGTGAATCCTTGTAGAATCTTGGACTCACCCGTGCATAGATTATCAAAAGTGACCGCCGTTCTTCTTCTTCTTCTTCTTCTTTTCACATTGTTGCCATAGTTGAATCATCACAAATAGAATGAGGGTTTTTTTTATATAACCCCCCCCCCCCCCCCCCCCCCCCCCCATTTTGCAAAGATTACGTATGGTTAGGTTGCTGATTTTTTATGCATTCTTGAAAGGGTAGAATAAAATTGTAATATGGGAGTAATAGAGAGAGATATGGAGATGGTGGATGTAGGTAGAGCTTCAAAATAGAGCTATGGGTGTGAGAGGAAAGGGTAATGATAAGGAGGCCGAGAGAAACCATGGAAGTTGCAAATTTCAGTGAGTGATGGAGAGGAATGAGTGTATGTTTGTGTGGAAGTGTGAAAAGAAGTGAGAGAAGACTAGGGGTGACTTGTGAGAAAAAGTGGGCAGACTGGGGTCCACCTTACAATTCATATCTCAACAATGATAGCTTCAAAAATTATGAGAACAATTGAGGTGATTACTCAGCTTGTGAGCTACATTATGTTTGTTGGTCATTTCTTCAAATTATGAGCAGAGATAGGTGCCAAAATCCCCCGGGGCAGTCACTTATCAAAAGACCCCTATATCACGTGCATTTAAGAGGTAATTAATAATACCCCAATATACATACTATACTTACATTGTGAGCCTATTTAAAAAACCCCCACCCCCCTCTGTATGTATACATTTTTATACATTTTGGTCTTTTAATAATCCTCTCCGGTTAACTCATGTGATATCATACACATTCTAAAAAGTGACCGTCCTGGGCAAAATCCTCACCAAAAAACCTATTTTTTATGCCTGCAAAAGTCTTTTGGTGGCCCTCTCTTTTGTTGAATTTGTACAATGCATCCAAGAGTGAGTCCCTCCTTTGTAATATCATGATACAAAGCATCCAAATTATCTTTATATATGCATGGAGGAGGATTATTGCTGAATAAAGCAATATATACATGGTGGGACTAGAGTATGGACTATTCATGGATTTTAGCTCAATGAGCACATGATGCTAGAATAATGAGTACATAATAAAAAAATATGAAAGAATTATGGATATGAAAAAAGATATTGAAATCATATGATATGGTCCCTCTTTTGTATTATTTTGGGTGAAAGAGAAAAAGTATACAAGTAAATGAGAACTATATAATAAAAGACTAAGGAAGTAGGAGCCGGGTTTTTTCACAAGAGTGAGGATAAAAATGTGGAGGTGATTTGTATAAAAGAAAAATAATAAATTAAAGGATGTACACATTGGCAAAAGATATACTTATGGTGCAAGAGGATGAAAGAAGGTGTACATAGATTTAATAAAACACACACTTAGGTATCAATATTCGAATAAAATACCAAAATAATTACAATTAAAAATATCTACATTTAGGCCCTACATACAATAAAATATTTACACAAAAGGCCCATAATATATTTTGGCTTTTATTTTTATGGCTCAACTAGCCCAGTGACTAGCTAAGTGAGGTTTTTAAGGAGATACAAAAAAAGTCCCCTAACTCACACACGCCTATGTACAATGAAATGGTAAGGATAGCCACAGTGTTTGAGTGATTTTGATAGGTGAGGTAGATTACTATGAAAATTTTAGATATCCAAGAAATGGCTATCATTAACCCCCCCCCCCCCCCCCCCCCCCCCCCCCCCCCCCCCCTCCCCAAGATAATGGTACATTCATGTACCATTTATCCGGCCGCAACATGTAGATCTTGTAACATCTGTCTTTGTCTACTTTCATCTTTCTTGAAGGACCTCTTTTGTATGTCTAGGAAAACTTCTGTGTTGTGAAAGGTTCTCAGAGCCAAAAGCATGATGTAATGAAGTGGCTGAGTAAACCTCCTCCATTAAAAACATTTCCATAAGCACCCCCAGGATCAAAGATCTTGAAATTTATTTCCCAAAGAGGGATGTATGGTATGGAATCACTGACTGAATTTGTTTGAAGAAACTTGTAGATTTTATTGCTGTTCATCACTGCTTCCACCACTATGAATGTGACATAAAAGATAGGTTGCTCTTTCTCCTATGTAAAGTTGATGTATCTGCTATTATCTTTAAGAGCTTGTATGAGCAAATCTCTAAACTGTAGCTCATAAAATTCATTCAACCTGGGTAGGCTCATCAAGTCAAAACTTCTATGATCTTCATGATTTAGGAAAGCTTGATCCATGCTTCCAGCTGCTATTGGAAGATATTGCAAATAGTTTACCACATAAGTAGATAATAGGCGAAGGTTCCTATTGCTTCCAACACATTGGAAGAGAATAGATTTTGGTACGGATTGATGAAATATCCACATTAGCAATCAACAAGTTTTCCATCTATGATGAAAACGAGAAGCATCACAATGTGCAACCTCCACACACCAAAGAACCAAATGAAGGAGGTTTGGAAACATCCGTTCATCACCAAGTATTCATGTCCTCTTGTTGGCGGATACGCCGTGATGGACGTCAGCACAGCGAGAACTCACCTAACAAGATTTGTCAGCTAAGGATGAAGCTCGACTAGCACGTGCGTGGAAGCAAGCATAGGGTGTCAATCTACACTCAACCGACTCTCGACTAATTCCTACAGAGGTCTCTACCCAATGTCTAAGCTATAGCCTTCAAGAGTGCTTAAGAGGAGATTTCCTACAACACTTCCAAGAGCCAAATACCCATCAAACGTTCTCGAAACGCCACAGAACTTAAAGGAGACCCTACTAACACCAATAGGTCGCTCTCCCTTAGGTCTCTGAACCAAAATCCCAACCCTAAATACCTGGTGCAAAATCACGTAGGATGTCTGGCCAAAATTTGTAGGTCGTCGTTTCCAAAAACTAAAGTGCCTAATGTGTAGATCTACTCGATGCGAACGCATGGATATGCTGCAATGCAAAAACGAACAACATATGCTCACCGAATCACCAGATGACGCTCGTGGGTCGAGCTCATGAAAAACCAGACCTTACGCCCACAATGTGGGTATTGGCGCGTAGCTCTCGTCGGGGGCAACACGCTACACTTCTCCGCACTCGATTCCAACCATCGGTGCGCGCGTAGCGTCAAGATGAAACTCTCACTCTCTCTCGTACACAGTACGCTCACTCACAGACAGAACTTTTTTTTTTAAATGACAAAAGGTTTTTTCATTAAGGTCAAAAGTGGTATAAATACCTTACAATCTTAAACCCTAATGTTCCAGTTTTAACCATCTACTCAATCTAGATGTCAAAAATGGAATACAATCCGAAAGCTTCTGTAAGCCCCAATATTTACAAAGGTGAAATGTCGGTTTTTCTCAAAGAATATTTACAAAAAATAATATTCCGTCGAGCTCCGTAGGGTGTGTCCAACTGCTAACACTCCCCCCCTCCTTGTTCATGTCATCCCCGACATGGCAGTTGAGCTACTTCTTTAATGTAGGCTTTCTCTCATCTTGTGTTAACCCTCACAGCTCACGGACACCCTATCACCTATGATGGACGTTGTAACCTATGACGGACATTGTATTATTTATTTGGTAGAGTCAGGTACCGGGCTTGTCGGTCCAATAGGAAAAGGGTAAGAGTGATCGCCGATGAGAGGCGCACTCTAACTGGAACATTCAAGGGATTAGTTGGCTAAGCATGGGCGCCCAAGTGTGAATGGGGCGAGCTCATATAAAAGTCAACTAAACCTAAAATTCACTCATTCTCTCATTTGTGCAATAGAAGAGTGCTCTTGCTCCATCTCCTTCTTCTTCTTCATCATCTCTTTGTGTGTGTGTGTGTGAGAGAGAGAGAGTGAGAGAGGGAGAGAGAGGGAGTGTGTGAGCGATCGAGCATTACGAAGGCATGACAGCCGGTGAAGCGGTTGAGCGCGGTGTAGCGGCGTCTCCTTCTTCTTCGCGACGAGGAATCCTCCACGAAGCAAGCGTAGAGCGGTGAGTGACACACCATCGCCTTCTTTGAGCTTACTAGTTTAGGCTTGTTGTGTGCTTGGAGTCGTTTGTGGCTCGCACCTGGTGTATCGACAAGTTCCTTGCATTGACACGTGCGACATGCGCGCACATTTTTGGCGCCGTTGTCGGGGAATGCCATACATGAAGCTCGAGTAGCACTCTGTGCTTCTCCCTGGTGCAATTTCTATTGTAGGAAAGGTAAGGAAGGAGTGTGTGTGTGTTGAGAAGAGGGATTTGGTGTTATACTGTGTGTTTTTTTTGTTAATGGAGTTTTCAAAGGTTTTGTGTTTATTCTCTGTGTATTAAGGTAGATAGTTTTCTTTGTTAATAGAGATTTCAACGGTTCTGTGTATTAAGATAGTTAGTTTTCTGTGTACAGTAAGTAGGAAGTAGATTAGTGAGAGTTAATAGAGTGTGTTAGTGTGTAAGAGTAGGTATAATAGTTAGAAGTAGGTAGATAGAGTGGACCAATTAAGGTGAAAATTCTAAAGTTGAAGACCCCCCACTATAAAAGTCATTTTTCATCAAATTGGGGGCTTTTTTTGTGTCGTTTGGAGCCTACAAAGTGGAGCTCTCTGACAGAGGAGTGTGCATGTCAAATCCCTTTGTACTTTTTCTTGTAAATGACCGTGGTGATGGCATTAGAAGCCTTTGTACATGCCTTTTGAAGTGTAATCGAGCCATTGCTACCCCATTTTGCTATCATTTCCCCTTCCCCCCTTCTCTTTCTCCTGCTCTTGTGTTTCCCCTCGGTGCCAGCAGTGTGGATGTGTGTACCCCCCCCCCGGACCGACGGTGTTTTGTGTGAGAGAGTGAGATGGAGTGGATGTGTGCGTGTGTAAGGGTGGAGATAGATCGTGGCAAGTGCATGTGGTGTGGTGGACTTGTGGTGTGTGTAGAGATTGGGAAAAGAGCAGACCGTGGTCGGCTAGTGAAGAGTGATTTTTTTGAAGGTGTTTTTCGAGGGGATAGGGGTGTTGTGAATACCCTGAGCTATAGAGAGGCCCTTGTGTTTGTGCTGGGTGTGTTCCCCCATTACCCCTCTCCAACGTGTTAAGGCCTAAAGTGTAGTTCTACTTGCCGTGAATGAAATGACATATAGCAATCTCTATTTGGATGCACGGTTAGAGAGAAAACTCACTTCAAAGCTTATGCGAGATCTCTTTGTTGCGAAGAGACCAAAACCGTGCAAGCTTGGCACCACCGCATATCTCTTGCCGGAGTAAATTTTTAAAAAATGGGCTTTTCTTGTGTTTGTTGGTTAACAAAGAGAGCAAGTGAGTGTGTGAGAAAGAATGAGAGTAGGGATTTCCAACTTCAACACCTCATCTCGACATTGGAGTCTCCCGTCCAACGATGGGAGGCGGCCTTAACAACATCAGCAATTAGTCGTTCCAACACCGATTTTGGCACCGTTCTTGCGACTCATCAATCTCAACACCTTTGACCCAATCGACGAGCTAGCTCACGACGGCTAGCACCTCTGCTGGCGGCATAGGCATGGCACAAGCATCAGATTTGACTCTAATTTGCTCCACCATATCTCCTGAGCACTCATAGCTCGAAGAACACTTTCGTCCGGTGGCAGAAGGCGACACTGACACGTTGACTATCTACCGTAAAAAAATAAAATCTTGGCATTGGAAAGGGGGAAGGGGGTACATACCCGACATGCATGTAAAGAATGAGGATGCAAGAGAGCTACACAAGACAAGCACAAAGCACACAGAGATGGAAAGCTTCTTCTTCTTCTTCACAGAAAAGAGAGTACAAAATGACTAAGTGCTAAAGCTGAAAAGTAGCACATATGTACATGCGGTCACTAAGTGTGAACTCGCTAGAAGCGTACTAGGCTGGCACTATAAGTGTAGTCCAGCTGTAGAATCACTGGCAGAGATCCTCCGTGTCGGTCACCTAAGGCGCCAGTAAGTAAATGCCGTAAGCGGCTAAGACTTGTAGTGGATGCCAGCTCAAGGTGTAGAGCTCGACATCTCAACACTCCCCCTCGAGCTCTGCATGTCGCAGAGTCCAAGCATAGTCCGGAAACGTCGAAGCTTCTCAGCTCCGAGGGCCTTGGTAAAGATATCCGCTATCTGCTCCTCTGTGCTGACGTAGACCAAGTCGATGTCGCCCGCCAACACTCGCTCTCGAACGTAGTGGTAATGGACCTCTATGTGTTTGGTCCTGGCATGGAACACTGGGTTCCTAGCCAACTGTATGCTGCTGAGGTTGTCACAATGGATGAAAATCTGCTGGTCCACCTGCACTCCCAAGTCCTCAAGTAATGTGCGTAGCCAAGCTACCTCGCACGCCGCAACTGCTGCACCTCTGTACTCGGCCTCTGTGCTCGATAAAGCAACCGTAGGCTGCTTTTTGCTGCTCCAAGTAACAGCAGCACTCCCAAAAGAGAACATGAAGCCACTCGTAGATCTCCTATCAACAATGCTACCTGCCCAATCTGCATCTGTATACCCATACAATGCTAATGGTGCATCTGCTGCATAGAACAATGCGTAGTCAAGAGTACCTTGCACATACCTAAGTGTGCGTCGTACTCCATCCAAATGTGGCTTCCTCGGAAGTTGCATGAACTGACTCTCCAAGCCTACTGTGTAGCTCAAGTCTGGCCTTGTGATAGTCAAGTAGATTAGACTACCCACAATCTTCCTGTACATGTTGACATCCTCAACAACATCACCCTTTTCTGCACTCAGCTTTGCATTCACATCCAAGGGAATAGAAATTGGCTTACAATCAGCCATACCATACTTTGACAACATGTCCAAAGCATACTGTCTCTGTGATAGCCATACACCCTCTGGAGTCCTGATCACTTCAATGCCAAGAAAGTAGCGCAACTCGCCTAAATCTTTCATTTCAAACTCCTGTTTGAGAAGACCCTTCACATGGTCAATCTCCATAGCATTGTCACCAACAATAATAAGGTCATCTACATATATGGTAATGACCACAATCCCCACATCACTCTCACGTACATAGAGTGAATGATCAGCATGAGCTCTCCTAAAACCAATACTGACAAGATACTTGGCAATCCTATCATACCATGCTCTAGAGCCCTGCTTCAAACCATACAAAGCTTTGAGAATTCTGCATACATAATCTGGGTAACCTGGATCGACATAACCAGGTGGCTGATCCATATACACTTCCTCTTGCAACTCACCATTCAAGAAGGCATTCTTTACATCCATTTGATGCATAATCCATCCTCTAGATGTAGCCACTGCTATGACAGCTCTCACTGTCGTCATCTTTGCCACTGGAGCAAAGGTCTCCTCATAGTCTATGCCATACGTCTGTGCATAACCCTTTGCGACCAGCCTTGCCTTGTGACGCTCAATGTTACCATCAGCCTTATGCTTGGTTTTATACACCCATTTACAGCCAATAGCTTTCTTGCCACTTGGCAATGGAACCAACTCCCATGTGTCATTTGCTTCCAATGCAGCCATCTCTTCATTCATTGCATCATCCCAATGCACATTTCCAACTGCATCCTCAAAACATGTGGGCTCCACATCCTGTATCACCTTAGCCATGTAGGCTTGGTGATGCGCTAGATACCCATCATAAGTCAATTTCTGAACTGGATTTCTGACTCTATTAGATCTGCGCGGTCCTTGGTCACTCCTTTGCCCTCTAGCATCTTCTTGTACTTTCCTTACACCATGTGTCCTGACAGCCGGAATTCCAAATTCCTCATCAAGACTTTGTTCAGAACCATCTGAATCCATGTCTACATGTGAAAAACCTGATGATGCATCAACCATAAAGGGAGGTTCATCAACCTTTTCCTTTCCTTTTCGTGATACATTCCCTGTACCTGTTGGTGGAGTAACCTGCGTACGTAGTCTACCATTCCATGGTTTCTCAACAGAGCCACGAGAAGAGGACTCTTGTGGTCCACTCAAAACCTGTGACTGTGGCCTCACATTTTGTACAACCACATCATCTTTTACATCAGCCCCAATAGTGCCATGTGCATTACTGTACCAGCTGCTCATCTCATCAAAGACTACATCTCTGCTCACTCGTAATTCTCGTGTAGTAGGATTGTAGCACCTGTACCCCTTTTGTTCAAGGGAATATCCAACAAGAATACATTTCTCTGCTTTAGGATCCAATTTCCTACGCAACTCATCTCGTACATGCACGTAAGCTATGCAACCAAACACTTCCAAGTGTGCCAAATCAGGCTTTGTACCTGTAAACTTTTCCTCAGGTGTTACATCATGCACCGCAGCTGTAGGTGTCCTGTTCATAATGTACACAGCTGTATTTACAGCTTCAGCCCAGAAATGATGAGGCATGTTCTTCTCATTCATCAATGCACGTGCAACCTCTGCAATGTGCCTGTTTTTCCTTTCTGCGACCCCATTCTGCTGTGGAGTATATCTGCATGTAAACTGCCTGTGTATACCATGCATTCGCAGAAAATCTAAAAAATCATTGGAGAAGTACTCTCCCCCTCCATCTCACCTCAATGTCTTGATTTGCATATCTGTCTCCTTCTCAATCATGACTTTGAAGTCTTGAAAGTGACCAAACACTTCACTTTTGTTACGCATGAAGTAGACCCATACTTTCCTTGTATGGTCATCAATGAAAGAGACATAATACCTGCAACCATGTATACTTGCAGTATCGGTTGGACCCCAAACATCTGTGTGCACCACCTCAAGTGGCCTTTTACATACATTGCGCTCATGTGGAAATGAGCCCTTTGACTGTTTTCCAAACTGGCATGCTGCACACACTTTATGCATACCATCCACCTTGAATTTGGGCAAACCTTTTACAATCTGTTTTGATTGCATGCTGCGCAATCTCTGCTCATTGACATGGCCAATGCGTTTGTGCCAAATGTCAACATCAGCCACAACACCTGTGCCCTGTGCAAATAATGCATCTTTTACCTCAGGCATGTCTACATTCAGCGTAAACATTCTGCCCACACATTTGCCCTCTGTGATCAGCTTACAGCCATTCTGGAAATCTTCTACATAATAGCCATTTGGATTGAAGCGAACCTGCAAACCCTGCTCAACCATTTGTCCAACAGAAACAAGATTCTTTGTAATGTTTGGGACATGAAGTACATCTGCTAAGTACTTTGATTTCCCACTCTTCGTATTTAGAGGTATGTCCCCTACATGAGCAATGGGGTGAGCTGTATCATCTCCTGTCTGCACATAGCCTGACACATCTGGTTTGCGCATATCTCTAAACCACTCTCCACGAGACGTCATGTGATTAGAGGCACCTGAATCCACATACCAAACATCATCTTGGGTGGAATTCTCTGCAGTCATTGTATTCATTACATGCTGCATAACAAACATGCGCTCGTTTTTGCTGTCATCTGCATCTCTGCTAGTAGATGCATAGTTGCCCTGTTCTCTCTTTCTACTTGCTTTTCCCTTTGGACAGTCACGTGACATGTGACCTCTTTCACCACAAGTCCAACATTCTCTACTATCTGGAGTATGTTGCTGCCTGCTTGATCCTGCACCACGACCTCTTTGACTCCCCTTGCCTTGAGACTGGTTTCCCCTGCCACCTGTATTGTTTTGATTTGATTGACCTTCCAGAAATTGGCCCCTGCAACCCCTTGGGCCTCGACCACGACCTCTACCTCTACCTCTGTTGGAGTTAGAATAGAAGGCCTGTTCAGAATTATTTCTGCCATGAGAAGAAGATGTGTCAAGGTTCTTCTCCTCAAGAATAAGCATAGAAATCAAATCTTGGAACATGGGGATGTCGTCTCTTGTATTCATGGAAGACCTAAAATGTACATACTCATCTCCTAGACCATCCAAGCATGCACGGACAATGTCATCGTCTTCCACTGAGACTTTAATAGATCCAAGAGCCTCAATGATACTCTTGATCTTCAAAGCATAATCATTGATGGAGAGGTTGTTCCTCTTAACCTGATTTAGCTCCGACTTTAGTTGAAGCTTCCTGGCCTTGGTGTTCACCTCGAACACTCTGCCTAAGTTTTTCCATGCAATGGCGGGGGTTTCAGCATCCTGTAGATAGCCCATCATGCCATCTGTGATGCTCATAGAAAGCCAATACATCACTTTGCTCTGGCCTTGTTGCCAGTCCCTCAAAGCTTTCCTTTGTTCTGCTGTAGCATTTGCCTCGGGAATCTCTGGTTCCTTTTCATTGTCTCCTTCTACATAGTCCCAATAACCTTTTCCTTTTAGGAAATTTGTTATTCTGAACTTCTATGCAGTTTAGTTATTTTTCTCAAGCTTCTCAGTAACAATCTGACTGAAACCGTCAGACATCTTCAAGCACTAAGACAAAATAGCTGCAATCTGCAAAAACCTGCAAATCTGTTGAACCTGCTATCGTGGTTCCTGTAACGCTTTCTACACTCAACGAGTGTCCACAATCAAGCGTTTCACAACCGCTGTACTTGTACAGTAAATCTCTGTATACTGCACTTTGGAGACCTGTTCAGAAACTTGTGCGAAAAACGAAGGGATTGTGATGCTCTTGCTCTCTTAGCCTCTCTTGCCTACACGAGGCTCTGATACCATGTAAAGAATGAGGATGCAAGAGAGCTACACAAGACAAGCACAAAGCACACAGAGATGGAAAGCTTCTTCTTCTTCTTCACAGAAAAGAGAGTACAAAATGACTAAGTGCTAAAGCTGAAAAGTAGCACATATGTACATGCGGTCACTAAGTGTGAACTCGCTAGAAGCGTACTAGGCTGGCACTATAAGTGTAGTCCAGCTGTAGAATCACTGGCAGAGATCCTCCGTGTCGATCACCTAACGCGCCAGTAAGTAAATGCCGTAAGCGGCCAAGACCCGTAGTGGATGCCATCTCAAGGTGTAGAGCTCGACATCTCAACAATGCAATCAACACGCCTCTCTATAGCCCAAAATATACACAATACCCCTAACCACTAGAGTTCACCTTCAAAACTCACACGATTCATAGGCAAACCGCCGTTTGCACACCATTGTACGCACACACTTGATGCAACAACACAAACAGAGCCCAATCATCTCATACATCTTGATTCACGACCTTCACCACACATGCAACATCCCTCGATCCCTCTGTGCACCATGGACCATCGGGGGGGACACAGCTGCGGACACACTCCTGGAAGCGCACACACACACACACACACACACACACACACACAAGAGAAGACAAGGGCAAAAGGGGAATCGACACAAGATGCACAACAATGATGGCTTCAACTTGTTAAAAACACAATGTACAAGGTAGCTCCAAGCCGGCACACCCTCAGCGAGCACAAAACCATCAATCAATAGTACTCGTGTTTGATACGAACACCATAGCCACACCTCCGCAGCTGATCACACGGCTCGATGCTCAACAGGGGAGCAAAATGGCTCCCCAAACCGAATTGGCAAAAAGCCCCCGAAACTGCGTGTGAATATGCCTTTATAAGGGCTTACAAAGAACAAAAAATAAAAAATGGGTGTTTCCTAGCTCGTGCTACTCAGCGGAAGCCCTTTTTGGCAATTTCATGCATTACTCACAAGTTGTTGGGGTATAAAGCCCAATGTGGTCGCCCAGGTAAGTGGGCGGGCCGCCAAGTATGTAGACATATTCTTTTGTAAAAACCTAACAAGAACTCACTATGCTCTACACATTATAGTAGAGCGAGTTCACCATATCGTCGTGCTCTTCTTCTCGCACTCTCTCTCGCGTCACACTTCCACTCGTACTCCTTCAACTGGTATCAGAGCTCAGATCAAGGCTCGGGGTAGCATTTGTAGGTAGACAAAGTCACCTGCTCAGATTGGAGTGAGATTCGACAGGCGAAGACATGGCCCCAAATCTTGTGGGAAAGCCCAAAGGGCTTGGTGTTCTCAGAATTTCATTCTGAGGTCATCTCGGCCACCGTTCGGCTTCGACAAAGTTCTGCGCAGGCCATTTTTGACTACGTGGTCTTGGCGGGTGCAGATCCGACTCTGCAAATTTGGGGTTTCGGCCTACGACTACAGGTGCTGAGGATATCGGCACTCCCAGAGTGTTGATTTGTGGCTGTCTACACATCGAAGGACGGCTCACAGTTCTTGGAGGCGTGTCACATACGACACGGGCGCATCTACACACCGACTGTAGGCGACATCCACTAGTTCATCAGGTAGCTTGTGTTTGCTGCTTGATATTCCAAATTTCATCCTGACATTGCAGGTACTTCCACATGCGATGTATTGTCAGAGATGATGTATGTTTGTTGAGGGTTTGCTGGCTGTGAGTCACGCAGCAAACAACTGCCGCAGCGGTTACAGCATATAGTGCGAAATTTGTGGATGTATGATTTTGTGGGAAGTCTATGTACTGTCAGATTTACTGCAACCTTTGTTGAGGGTCGAGTGAGGTTTTATTGAGCTGGGGGATTCTTGAATGTTGAGATCCTTTTGGTGATACAGGTCTTGCAGCGATCCCTCGAGCACCCTTAGATAGGTAGCTAGGATGTATTGATTGTGAGTTAGACAGTTGGGATTGCATCTTTGCTTTACTGCCGTTGAGGCATTGTCGTAGTCTATGCTTACAGGACAGTGACAGGACAGTGAGAGACAATACAGGTGCAGGACAGGTTTACCCACAGCTTACAGTGTTAGAGAGACAATGGTTTTTTCAGCTAATTTTTGGTCTGTTTTTTTAGTACACCAGAGCCATTTTACAAAGGAGACTCTGTCGAAATTTATGCAGAATTTGACGCTTCCTTGGTTCATTTGATAGGTTGATATTGGTTCAGAGGTCAGTTTACAGGGGAAACTCTGCCGAATTTTTCCCAGGAAAGTAAACTACTGTGAAGCATAGCTATGGCTGGATCACAGGACACTGCTCTTTACAATATCAAGAAACTGGATGGAACCAATTTCCCATTGTGGAAGAAGCAGATTTGGCACGTGTTAGTACAAAAGAAGCAGATAAAACCTATAAAGCTCAAGGGGATAAAACCAGAAGATATGTACGAAGATGAATGGAGCAAAATGGATGAATTGGCACTTTCTACCATTATGCTGACTTTGGTAGAAAGCGTTTACTTCAATGTAGCAGACGAGATGTTGGCTTATCAAGCATGGACAAAGCTGAGTGATCTTTATGAGAAGCAGAGGGCAGCTTCACAGGTATACTAGCTTAAGAAGCTTGTTGACTTGAAGATGAAAGAAGGGACCCCTATGTCCAATCAACTAAATGAATTCAACACCATCTACAGTCAGTTGTCAGCTCAAGGTGTCAATTTTGATGAACGTGTTAGAGCTATGTTCCTGTTGATCACATTGCCGAAAAGTTGGGACACTTTTCGCACAGCTTTGAGTAATTATGCACCTCCAGATGGTTTGAACATAGCAGGTGTAGAAGGAAGTCTGCTTACTGAATAAACCAATAGAAAGACAATGGACAAAGGCAAAGGAACAACCTTAGTTGTCAGGGGAAGGACCAAAGAAAAGTACAAATGTGGAAAGAGGAATCAGTCTCGTAGCAAGTCCCGCAGTGCTAAAGGCAAGAGTGACATAGAATGCTACCATTGTGGCAAGAAGGGTCACATGAAAAGAGACTGCAGAGAATGGAAAGTGAATGAGTACGAGCCAAAGTGCGACGTGAGAGAGAGTGCGAGGAGAAGAGCACGACGATATGGTGAACTCGCTCTATTGTAATGTGTAGAGCATAGTGAGTTCTTATTAGGTTTTTACAAAAGAATATGTGTATATACCTGGCGGCCCGCCCACTTACCTGGGCGACCACATTGGGCTTTATACCCCAACAACCTCCCACTTAAAGTCCAATGTGGTACTTTAAGTGTGAGAGAACCTACTATACAAGCTAATATACAAAAGATGTAGAGAAGTGATGTACTACCCTACACCTAATTGCTTGCGAAAATGCGCAAATCTCTCTGAGGGAAGTCCTTTTGTAAGTAGATCAGCAGGATTTTCTGTGGTGTGAACTTTGACAAGCTGAAGTTGCTTATCCTCGAGCATTTCCCTAATGAAATGATACTTCACATCCACATGCTTTGTCTTTGAGTGATAAACTGGATTGTGAGCCAATTGTATAGCACTTTGACTATCATAATATAACGCAGGCATCTCTTCTTTGATTTCCAAATCTGTTACTAGTCCATTAAGCCAAATTGATTCTTTGCATGCCTCTGATGCTGCAACATATTCAGCCTCTGTAGTCGACTGAGTAACACAATCTTGTAATCTAGAACGCCATGATACTGCTCCACCAGCCAATGTAAAGACATACCCTGACGTAGACTTTCGGTTGTCTAAGTCACCTGCATAATCTGAGTCTGTAAAACCCTTTACACTTAGCTCCTGACTCCCATAGCATATACGCATACTCTTTGTAGCTTTCAGGTATCTCATATTCCTTTCACTACCTCCCAATGTTTCTTGCCTGGGTTTGACATGTATCGACTTACTACTCCCACTGCAAATGCAATGTCTGGGCGAGTAGCAATCATTGCATACATCAAACTTCCCACTGCAGACGCATATGGAATCTTATCCATTTCAGCCTGTTCTTCCTCAGAGACAGGACAATCTTGTTCGCTAAGTTTCACATATGGTGGCAATGGAACACTCAATGCCTTTCCCTTCTCCATATTGAAACGTTGCAAAACCTTGTCAATATACTCTGTTTGAGATAACCAAATCAACTTCTTTGATCTGTCTCTCTCAATGCGCATACCAAGTATATGACTTGCCTAACCCATGTCTTTCATGTCAAACGATTTTGCCATCTTTGACTTCAAAGCTGAAATTTCTTCCAAGTGCTTGCCAGCAATCAACATGTCATCCACATACAAAATAAGGATCAGCCAACTACCATCCTTAGCCTTCTTTGTATATAGACAGTGATCGAACTCACTACGTTTGTAGCCTTGAGAAAGCATAAACTTGTGGAATTTATGGTACCATGCCCTCGGTGATTGTTTTAAGCCATAAATACTCTTTAACAACTGACATACTCAATCTTCCTTGCCTTTCTCAACAAACCCTTCTGGCTTCTGCATGTAAATTTCCACATCTAAATCACCATGCAAGAACGTTGTCTTGACATCCATTTGGTGCAACACCAAATCTAATATGGCAACCAATGCAAGAAATCATCTCAATGTAGTCATCTTGACCACCGGAGAGAAGACTTCATCAAAGTCAATGCCTTGTTCTTGCTTAAAGCCCTTGGCAACAAGCCTTGCTTTGTACTTTGGCTGACTATCATTAGCGGTGATCTTATACCTGTAAACCCATTTACAAGGTAGATCCTTTTTGCCCTGTGGTAATTTAACTAGCTTCCATGTCTTGTTTTTATGCAGAGCTGTTATCTCTGACTGCATGGCCAATTGCCAATTCCCGGAGTCCTTCATTTGCACTGCTTCCTTGTAACATGAAGGCTCATTGCAATCAGTCAACATGACATAGTTCATAGATGGAACAAACCTATCGGGAGGTCGCGTGACACATCCAGATCTACGCACAATAGATGGCTCAGGCTCAGCCACAACCTGTGGTTCCACTCTATCCTGTCCTTGCTCCTCTTGAGCCCTGACAATTTGTCTTGCACGTGCAGGTCCATCTTCTTGGAAGACAACTCTTCTAATCTCCTCAACCCTCTCTGGTTCAGAATGATATTTGGCTTCATTAAAGTGAACATCATTGCTGCGGATAACCTTTCTGGATTTGGGATCCCAAAGTCTGTACCCCATCTCACCAGAATTACCATAGCCTAGAAAGATGCACTTTCTACTCTTTGGCTCAAGTTTGTTCCTAAATTCCTTTGTAACGTGAGTATATGCCTCACAGCCAAAGACTCTGAGATGCTTGTATGAGGGCACCTTGCCTGACCATACCATCTCTGCCACTAAATCCTTCTGCAAAACCTTGCTAGGAGATCTATTTATAAGATGAACAGTTGTTGATACAGCTTCAGCCCAAAACCCATTTGGAATTTATGCATTAGACAACATACTTCTGACCTTCTCTTGTATGGTCCTATTCATCCTCTCAGCAACACCATTTTGAGGAGGATTGTAAGGAGCAGTAAGTTCACGTTTTATACCTTTTGACTCACAAAAGTCCTGAAAGGCCTTTGAAACATACTCTCCACCATTGTCAGTGCGTAAGCATTTAAGCTTCTTGCCACTCTGATTCTCCACAAGTGTCACAAACGTTTTGAAAACACTAAACGCTTCATCCTTGTGCTTGAGAAAGTAAACCCATATTTTCCTCGAGTAATCATCTATAAATGTCATAAAGTAAGAAGCTCCCCCTAGAGATAGGTTAGGCATAGTTCCACACAAATCACTATGAACAAGTGACAACTGTGTATCTCTTCTACTGCTTCTATGCTTATGTGGCTGCTGTGTTTGCTTACCATACAGACAATGTTCACAGAATTCAAAATCATTAAATGAAAAGCCAGGCAAATAACCAGAACGAGACAAGATTTCCATTCCCTTCTTGGACATATGTCCTAACCGGCTATGCCACAAAGAAACGTTCGGCTGCTCGGTTACATTGATTACATTTTTAGAGACATTTGATACATAAATCATGTAAAGTATTCCAGACTTTACTCCATGTGCTACTGTCATAGAACCCTTGGATATCTTCCACATGTTCTGTCCAAAAGTGGTGACGTAGCCAGCATCATCAAGTAAACCTGTGCTGATCAAGCTCTTTGTAATTGCGGGAACATGTCTCACATTCTTCAGCGTGAAAGAAGAGCCATTCTGAAACTTCAATTGAACATCTCCAACACCTAAGATCTCACATGTCTACCCATTGCCTAGCCGAACATGATCTTTAGTGGTCACATAAGAGGTAAACCACTCCTTGTTTGGAGACACATGAAGTGATGCCCCTGAGTCTATAATCCAATCACTCAGTGCATTTCCATCAGATGCTGTAAGAAGAGCTGAGTCCATTGTATTCTTCAAAAAGTAGATGTCTCCTGACACTAGACTGTCATCCTCTGCAACAGTGTTTGTCACATTTATTTCTTGAATCTTCACTGAGGACTTGTTCTTCTCACCGTGGTCTTCAGCTTTCTCTTTGCCTTTTTCTGCTTTCTCTTGGGGTATAAAGCCCAATGTGGTCGCCCAAGTAAGTGGACCTATGCCAATCAAGTCTCTAGGTCGAGCATTATACTTCCTAACATTCATAGACGACTCTACTAGAAAGGTGTGGGTTGTCTCTTGAAGCAGAAGAGCGATGTCTTTAGTGTCTTTCAAAATTTCTTAGCATTGGTAGGAAACCAATCAAGTAGAAAGCTTAAAGCTTTGCATAGTGACAACAATTGAGGCAAGTACATCTCCTCCAAGTTCAAGGACTTTTGTAGTAAATGAGGCATTAGGAGACAGTTTACCACACCACACCCGTCCAAAACGATGTGGCTGAGAGGATGATTAGAACCATTAAAGAACGAATCACTTCAATGTTGTCTATGGCCAATTTACCTCAAGAATTTTGGGGAGAAGCTGTTATGATGGTGCTTACTTGATCAATTTATTCACCTAGTACACCACTCAAGTACAAGGTTGTGCAAGATATGTGGACGGGCAAAGAGCCCAACTATGACAGATTACGTGTATTTGGGTGTGAGGCATTCTCACATGTGCCAAAAGAGCTTAGACAGAAGCTAGACACAAAATCATACAAGTGCATCTTCATTGGATATGGTGTGGATGGAGAGATGGGATATTGTCTCTGGCACCCAAAATCTAAGAAGGCTATATGCAGCTCAGAGGTGATATTCAACAAGTCTAAGATGGGATATTGTCTCTGGCACCCAAAATCTAAGAAGGCTATATGCAGCTCAGAGGTGATATTCAACAAGTCTAAGATGCATAGAAATCCAGTGAAAGACATTGAGTATCGTAGAGTACGGTTTGAGGATGTTGCCTCAACACCAGTTACACAGAATGTTGGATGTGCTAGTGATGCACCTTCCACTAGTACACACACACATTTTGCTCCATAGAGAGTTAAATCCAACAATCAAGCACTTCAAAGATCTACTCGTACATTTCATGCACTTCAGCATTTTGACCTAGGATTGGACTACTTGCTAGTCACTGATTGCGGTGAACCCACTTGCTACAAAGAGGACATTTAAAAGGATGATAGCACGAAGTGAGAAGAGGCATTTCCATGCAAATGGGTTTACAAGAAGAATATATCACAGATGATCTTGAGTCTAAGTATAAGGCTAGATTGGTTGCTAAAGGGTTCAAGCAAATGAAAGGCGTGGATCTGAATGAAATATTTTCTCCAATGGTCAAGATGACTACATTGCATCTTGTGCTTAGTCTAGTAGCCATCGAGGACATGGAATTGGTCCAAATGGATGTAAAGATAGTGTTTCTTCATGGGGATCTTGAAGAGGATGTCTACATGAAACAGCCAGAAGGTTTTGCGATAAATCTTGAGAAGCCAACACGGGCAGAAGTGGTGTGTAGTTTCAAGAAAGCTTTGTATGGGTTAAACCAAGGCTCAAGGCAATGGTACATCAAGTTAAATAAGTACATTCAGTCCTAGGGTTACGTACGAAGACAAGAGGATCACTGCTTGTACACAAAGGTGTTAAACGATGGTTCCCTTATCATTTTGATTTTGTACGTGGATGATATGCTCATAGCCAGGAAGTCCAACGATGAGATTGCACTTCTCAAGGATGCCTTAAGCAAGCAGTATGCTATGAAATATTTGGGTGATGCACATCACTTTCTTGGTATGTGTATCAAGGGAGATGGAAAACGTGGTATACTTGAACTTCCACAGGAAGAGTATATTCACAAGGTCTTGCAACGTTTTAATATGCAAGGGGGGAAAGCATTAAGTACCCCAATGACAGCATACAAAAAAATTAGCAAGCATGATTGTCCCAAATCAAATGCTGAAAAGGTGCAGATGGCAAAGGTGTTGTATTCTTTGTCAATTGGCAGTCTCATGTTCGCCATGGTTAGCACACAGTCAGATATTGCATATGCTATGGGAGTGGTCAGTGGGTTTATGGAAAATCCAGGTAGAAAGCATTGATAATTAGTGAAGCACATCTTGAGATATATCAAGGGCTCAGCTAGCAAGTGCTTACACTTTGGGAACAGTGATGCATCCATAGTTGGATACACTGATTACGATTATGCGGGTTGTGTGGACACTAGGCAATCCACATTTGGCTATATATTCTTGTTCGTTGGAGTGGAAGTTTCTTGGAGATCATGTATCCAGAATTGCACTTTGTCTTCCACCACTAAGGCAAAGTATGTTGCATTTTGAGTTCCAGTAAGGAATCTATGGTTATCTCGTCTAGTGGGAGACCTTGGTTTACACTAGACTCTAGTGGTACATTGTGACAGTCATAGTACGATTCTATTAGAAAAGAATCTCGTTGATTCACTCCAAGTCAAAACACATAGAGATCATGTATAATATGGTACGATATATTTTGGCTAGCAAATGCATTGAGTTAGTCAAAGTTCACATGGATGAAAACTCAGTGGATGCTCTAACAAAGAGCCTAGCCTCAGAGCGGTTCACACATTGTATAGAGATGATGGGCACATGGTGAAGCTACAATCGTGCTTCACGCTTTGTATAGTTGTACATAATAGCCCCTACATTATTTAGCCACTTGGGCCATGTTGGCCTTCAAGTGGGAGATAAGTTAGGTTTCAGGCCCCGTGGCTGGGTTGTGGCTGGTGGGCGCCCGCCCACTTATTCATTCTATATTCATAATGTAAATAAGGAGTGAGAATGATTATTTTCAATAGCTCCACCAAAGACCTATTGTGTGTTCCTCTCCTTCCCCCTTCTCTCCTTCCCTCTCCTGCACACGCACGGTGATTCCATCACTATTAAGTTGTGGCACAGAGGGCTAGGCCACATGAGCCAAAAGGTAATGAAAACATTGGTTACTCACCTATATTAAGTTATTTCAAATTTGTTATATGTGAGCATTGTATCTATGGTAAACAAACTAGGAACACCTCATAGCCATTATACAAGAAATGTTTGTAGCTACTATAGCTTGTCCATAATGATGTTTGGGGTCATATGCTAACCTAGTCTCTTGGGAGAGCTATCTATTTTGTGAGGTTCATAGACAATTCCACTAGGAAGGTGTGGGTTTATCCTTTACAACATAAGAATCAAGTCTTGTCTACTTTAGGGTCTTATCAGTGTGGCGATTGAGATTTTTCGAGCGAAGGAAAATCCGATCAAATGAATAAAGAAACCAAACGGGCTTTGTTAAGAAAGATGAATGAATATCCTACTTAAATAATAGTAGGATCTTGAATCCCTAAGTAATCGTAGCAATAGCATTGTTCAAAATTAGACTCTAGATTCTTTTGCGCAGTTGATGCTTGATGTTGAGCAATGAGAAACCCAAGCTAGTAGAAAAGCTATTAAAACCATGCAATGATCCACAACTACATTCAACACCATAATTTTTATTTTTAACTTTAAATTTTAAGGAGCAATCTAATGCAAGTCACCAATGCTCATACATCTACAAAGTTTCTAAACTATACTTAGAGAGAATTGTCATATCTTATACCAAAAAAGATAGATTTCTTTAGAGTTGTGAGATAACAAGTGGAATATAGAGAACGGTATGTCGTGCCTCTGCACTCTAATAGCAACAAGAGATGCTATGGTTCTATCTCGTGACTATGAAGAGTCAAATAAAGACACTGCATCTCTGACACTTCTTGTGGGTGTCAAAATCGTATTGTATATCAATGGTCATGGTTTTTACAATCCCCTCAGCATAAACTGGCAACACACTTCCATACAAATAGAAAAAGATAAGTCTCACAATCCACATGTAAGCAATACATAATCTACATCATAAAAACAGAAGAAATCTAAAATTGTTGTTTGAATCATTATCCATAATTTTCAAATACTGAACAATGATACCAAAAAGTGACAAAATAGCATAAAAGTATGATGGAAACATACAATAGGAGGAAATGAAGTGTAAGGTGGACTCTCACTAGTCATCAAAGGGGTTGACACGTGAAGGCATTTCACCCACATCATCAACATGAAGAGAGGTGGAGGCTCCCTCTCTGCTTCTCTTTTTAGGGCAAAATAATGGTTGCACATAATCTGAAATCAAAGTGTCATCAATGTCGACTGTTGCACACACCCACCTTCTGCCTAAGCATGCCACCAATATGGGCGTTGTACCACATCCCAACTCCAAACAAAGACCTCTAGGCCTACAAAGAAGCTCCAAAAAACATGCAATAAAAGAGTGACTTCGTTGCAAGCCACCATGCCATGGCTCCCCTGATCATGATCTTGCTAGAGAAGAATCTAGAAGATGGTGCATCATGTAAGAATCCAAAGGCTGCATGCCAAGTCGATTGAATAGTGGGGTGCTCTCAACCACAAATCAAGGTGGTTGCATTCCAACCCTATGCACCATAAGTAAGAGAGAACAATGACACTACACCACCACGTAGACAATTAGAGGGCAATCACAATAATAATACCACACCAAAATGAGAAACGAACAAGTTAATATGTAGAAGAGCATTACCTCATTCCGACCACCAAAGCTATTACCATAACCATAATCTCCATGATGGAGGACTACAATGCGACGATGAATAGCCATCTCTGATGCACGACAAAATCTCTCAACCCAACCAATGGTATCTCCTGCAAGAGGTTTCAAAAGTCACAATAGAAAACACACAACAAAACTATACAAGTATTGTATAAAATTATGATTGAAGCAAAAACCTGCCATAGAAACCATGATCAACAACCACCCTGAGCCTGACAAAGTCGAATATGCAAGTTGCATGCCTGCGCGAACATGATCCTCACTACAAATATCCCAAAGGGGCACAACTGGGGAGGCTAAGTGCGAACCACCAAAGGGAAGATCCAAAAAAAAAAAATCAATAGCCCATGCGACTGTTATCCCACCACGCATGCACAAGGTCCCATCAAGGCGTGCACATCCCATGTGCTCATGAACACGAATCCATGCCAGATGTCAAAGATCGGCCCTAAAATCAGGAGTAATGGCTATGTAGTCCCCAGAAATGGCCATGCATCATGAGTCAGACAATGAGGAAAGAGAAGACAAGGGAATATCAACAATGTAAACAAAAGAAATGATTTTCTTGCAACAATCTCCCCAAGAGGTACTGCGATACAAGAGGCTAAACAAAGTGACTTAACTGCAATAAATGAACAAAACAAACGACTGCATCGCAAGTGAAAGCTCACCATGCTCTTGCTCCATGTTTTCATCCACCCTAGTCTCAACAATCACCTCCTTTCCCTTGTGAGAAGTATTTGTAGCTTAGAAAAAGCAAAAAAACACAATTTAACTAGTATGTAAAACAAATAATTCAAGGAAAAAGAGAGTTTAAAGCTCTTCGACAAATTATGTTTGAGACTATTTTGAGTAACCATTTAACCAATGTCACCTCATCCACTCTAGGAGGGAGAGGCACATCGATGGATGTGCCACCAACTCTCATAGTATCATGAAGCTCTCTCTCTCTCTCTCTCTCTCTCTCTCTCTCCCTCCAAACATGCTTAGAAGCCATGTCTATCCACCATGGACATGATTCCATCTCCCAAGTAGTGAGCTTATGCATGGAAGGGGAGTACATGCATCCTTCCCCAGTAGATAGTTATGCCCACTGCTTAGCTAAGAATGGAATCCCTTGGAAGAAAGCCTTTTCTAACCAAGAATAATAGAAATCTGAAACAAACTAACAAAACAAACTTTGTAATTATGAAAAGCTTGAAATAAAAGTATGATGAGCTTGACCTATAGGCTAGCCGTTGAGATGCCATGCGTACTGTGTCCACTTTCTTCATAGCTTGCTTGTCAACATCTTTTGTCTTAGCTTCAAGAGAGGTCTCCAAAGGATAAATATA
Organism: Adiantum capillus-veneris; assembly: GCF_014529385.1. Taxonomy (NCBI): domain Eukaryota; kingdom Viridiplantae; phylum Streptophyta; class Polypodiopsida; order Polypodiales; family Pteridaceae; genus Adiantum; species Adiantum capillus-veneris. Next base: position 117,786,304 of record NC_140936.1, on the reverse strand, counting down.
GGGTTGTGCTTCAAACTTGAGCTCCTCAAAGTAAGATACAAGAGAGCAATCATGAGGCAACAAACTACCACCAACAATGTTGCTTAAGTCCTCCACAAACTTTGTGGCCCTATCAAAAATCCTTTGTAGAAGGTCCTCTCTACAAATCCAACTACATAACAAGGAAGATGAGAAAAAACTAAAATAATCACAAAAAACTAGCAGCTCTACGTCGAAGATTCTTGAAAGTCAAAAGAAACTTTACTTACATGCAATACACATGATCTCCTTTCTTTAAACCATAAGATGCTCTAGTAATCTTGCCTCCCTCAAGCAAGGAAACCCATAATAGTTTGCTCAAGATAGGAGCATCATGCATAGCAATCAAGTTCAGTTTCTAAGTGTAGCCCAACTATCAGGACCCCATTGAGTGCAAGAACTCGAACCATCCAATCCGGTCCAAGATTCGGATCAACAATATTTAACAACTGCTATTTTTGAGCAACAAATAGAAAACCAAGTTTGAACATCTATTACACTATGCGCAAAACACCCAGAACAAAAATAATTCAACCACCTTCCTAACGCGCTCTCCATATTTGAGTGCTAAATCATTCAATATCTTCTCCTCCTCTTTTATAAGTTCTTCATTTGTCATTGTGTGCCTAGCTTGCTCTATTCTTTGGCTCAATTCCTTGTACATTTGAACCTTCAACACATACTTCAAAATAAATCATTTGCAAGAAAACAAGCACATACTCTTTGGCTTAATTACTTGCATATTTTATCCTTCAACACACAATTTAAAATATATGATTTTCACAAAAAGCAAGCATGAGATCATTCCAAAAAAGCAAGCCAAAGACACTTACATTGTATAAGAGCTCTCCCATGTATCAATGAGTAAGTGGATACCAAGGCTCCACACCCTTCGAGTATTTCTTATGGACTACAGCAATCAACTTTTGATCTTTTTCTAGTAGCCTCGTTACATAAGCTTCATGATATGCTGCACAAATGTGGGAGCAGTTGACAAGATCATCCCGAACATGGACTACAAGAGCATGTGTGTTCATGCTATTCCAAGGTCATATACAATACATGCAAAGTCAGAAACATAATATAGACATTTTCTGCTAAAATACATAGAAAGTCATGAAACTTACAAATTCATTCTTTGCAAGCTACTAAGCAGAGCTATCTCTAGCACTCGAGTAGGATCAATAACTATACAAATCACACTATAATGTTTCTCTCAATTAGTGGAGAATCTCTCTTTAATAGCAGCCATCCAAGCGATCGTTCTATGATTACCCTCCCAAACGTAGAACATTTTATTAGAGAGAACTTGAATATTTGGTCTTTCAGAAATCTCAATTTCAAACTCTTTATGTATATCGTCCCATATTGGGTCCCATGAAGTAAGAAGGTCCTCTGCAAAATAGATAAGCATAGATAGAAAAGCATCCTCAACTACTATTTATGAGAACAACAAAAAACACCATAGAAACAGACAGTAGGAAAGATCAAAGCAGAGAAATGAAATACCTATCACATAAGCTTCCTCCTTCTTGCAATTCCAAATTGAAACAATGAAAGGTCCTTTTTCTTGCATGTAGCCCTCCTTTGTAAAAGCAGCTTTCAATTCACTAACATCATCTCGTAAGCCTCTCACCCTTGCATAAGGGATCAATCGACATAAAGGAATTGGTGAACAATCAAAACAACTAAACATGCGAGTACATTGAAGAATATATTATCCTCTATGCATGTAAAGTTTGTGCTCATCCCCTGTCTCAATATCTACTGCTACTTCATCTCTTACGACATAAGGCACTCTTTGTAAACATGCCTCTTGTGGGGCAAGAGATTCATCAACTTCATTTATGGAGCCAAGCCCCAAGTCCTGACTTTGTATCTCCTCCTCCCAAGTCTCCAACCTTCTGTCATATTTGTGACAGACTACACTTATTTGATCACTGCTCTCTAAGATACCGGAAGCTTGAGTTGAACAAATTCGTCTCCCTTTGCGACCTCGTCCATGAATTGAAGGACTTGCAAAACAAAACCAAAACCAATTTATTTAGTTCACTGAAATTGCCTCTAGGCGTCCATGCCAACACGTATGCCTAGAGGCAATTCAAAAAATCAAAAATTTATCTTATTTATCTCCACTAAGCATCCATGTCAGCGTGGATTTCTAGAGGGAGCTACAATTGTAAAAAAAGCATGACCAATTATAAAATTTTATCTTGAGAAATTCCTTCTAGACATCCATGTCAGCGTGGATGGCTTGAGGGAGCTTACTGAGTTCATAAAGCATTACTAAATTCACTGCGAGAATGAATCACTATCAAAAAAACCAATGTTGCAAGAAACTCCTTCTAGCCATCCACACCGACGTGGATGGCTACAGATAGTTTTAAGAGAAGCTATGCAGCTCTAGAAATTTCCAGAGAGAGCTTATATATAGATAGATTCTCGCATTCAAAATTCCTTCTAGCCATTTTGTTGGGAGGCGTTGTAGCAACGACCTAATTGCAACCAACACAATATTATCAAATCCGTGGATTGGCAACCCGGCTAGGGTATGGAAGCACGAGCATTGTATGAATAGAATTAGAGGATTCAAGAGATCACCTCTCCAATGTAAGTGGAGATAGCCATGGCAAGACTAACTCAAACGTACTCTAATCATTAATCAAAAAACTCCTACACACATCAAGTCCACCGAAGTCTATCTTAGTATATACTAGAAACCCCAAGCACACTAATGATAAGCACTTACTAATTACCACATGTCAATCAGGGCACTTCATCAATAGCTACACACATGAGGTGAATGGTGATAGAGTTTTATAAAACCTATCTACACACAAGCAAAGGGCACACACACTAATTACAAGATTAAGACCCAACTTAATCAACCTAATTAGTGATGCTAAATATCACAAATCGAATGCTTGTGGAAGAATAGGAGTGGTTAATAGCAAGAAGTACATACCTCTCTCAAATCTACAATAATGAGAGTGTAATACTACTTCATGACATAATGAAATGTAGAGAAGAAGTAGACTAATGAGAAAATAGGAATTAGATTAATCAAGAAGAGCTTACTCTAATTACAATGGATTAGTTCTAGCCTCTTAAGCATGGGCATTAAGCTCAAGGCTAGGCCATAGAGTGAACACTCAAGAGAGAGGGATCTCTCAAAAGTGGATCCTCAAGAGTGGATACTCAAGAATGAAGCCTCCTTGCATAAAGGCTTCCTTTTAAAGGCTTTCACCACAATCCCTTCTACTATGGGTTTAAGCTTGAGCCCTCTAGCTATCATATACAAATTTGGTACAAAGTGTGTTGGAAATATTATGCACAACCATATCATATCTCCCGCTTGATGCATATTTGGTGTAGCATGTGATAGCCGCTGCTAACATTCCCCCCTTCCTAATTTGGCACACGTCCTTGTGTGCTGCGGAGACATGGTAGAAAGCAAGTCCATGGAAGAAATATTGAGCTGCAAAACATAAGAACAAGTAATGAGCATCAAAGGCCAACAAAGATAAAAACATGAAGCACAGTGAACAATCATGCAAACTGAATTTTTTGCTTCTAAAAGATGGGTGAATCATAGTCAAAAACTAAACAACATAAAGCAAAAAATACATTTATACTATCATGAAGATTAAACCACTTGAAATTTTAGTTTTATGCATGACACACAAGCAATCAATTTAGGCTAATGCAAGTTTATAAACTTATTGGCCTAAAAACTATGTGACCAATCTTAATAAATCAATCAAGTCTATAATGTCTATGGGCTATAAAAAAATTCCTAATCTATTAGTACATTGTCATAGCTTTTTGAAACTCATGGAAGTTTGTTTTTGTAATTCATTGAAAAAAGTAATTCACAACATAAGGTTACCACTCCAAGGCAAGTCTAGCTGCGATTCTCGGCTCCTTGAACCCTCAAGAAGGTGTTCCAAAAGCCTACTAGCCCACCAAGGCGATGGTTAGCCCCTATCAGCACAGGGCATCGGTTTAGCACCTTGACCAAGCAAGCCAAGGTGATTCTCCTTGCCTGCCAAGTGCCAATAAGGCACTAAGCCTCACAACGACGCAACATAACATAGAGATTTTATTTTCATGTGTCTAGTAGCATTTTTGCTACTTTTTCTTGACTTTTTTTTGCTTCATTGTTTTATTTTTTAGCACTTTTTTATTGCTTCCATTATGAGATGCTAATGGCAATTGGACTAAAGGAGTAAATCCTAATCATAGCCCTAGGTCATGTTAAAAATGAATGGAGTATTAAGACTATCACTAAGAGTCTAGGACTAATGAGCAATGATCCTACATTAACCTAAGGTCAAGGCCAATTACCTATGATTAGCACACATAAAACCTAATTTTTTGATGAGTTAATTCTCACAAAGCAAAGTGTTGAAACTTTAGTATGCCTAGCTTTCGAACATGAAAGAACCATAGTTTAGAAGCAAAAATTACTTAAGCCAAGCATAGAGAATGGAGAGATGACAAAAGATCAAAATCATGGAAGGATTACACCTATTCATGCTCTTTGTGCATCCTTGACCAAGCATCCCCTTTTTCGAGAAGTCTCTTGATCTTTTATTTGCAAAAGAAGCTGATTTGATGCTAAGTGTAAACACAAGCTCCAAAGGCCAATTATTGAAAGCAAAAAGCACACAAAGAAAACATTAATGAAATCCTAATGCTAGGATCTTAAATACCCAGATATGCCAAAGGGGAAAAACCCGAAGGAAAAAAGTGCCTTTGGTTTTGCACATGATGGTCTTTGATAGAAAATTTATGCTTACATAACAACCATGAGAGATATAAAAATGCTTCTACACAAGCAAATTTTGCAATTTTTACCATCTCTCATGCATAATTCAAAGTTGATGATTTTCTAGCTCAATGAAATATAGATTTAAAAACAAGACAAGAGCTGAAAATAATGCAACTTTGATGAAATGAAGTGGCTCTAAAAAGCCAAATTTTACAATTTAAAGCTTTCCAAAAAGTTGGCTAACAACTAGCTCACATGAAATTTTACAATTTTTAGAGCAATCTATGAGCTAGAGATGACTGCAACTTGATGAATAAATGAATGGCTCTCAATAGCCAAATTATGTACTTGAAAGCTCTCAAAAAAGTTGCGTAAACACTAGCTCAAATGAAAACATTCACTTTAGACCAATCTATGATCTAGCATTATACAACTTTTAATACAAAGAATTGGAATGGCTCTAAATAGCCAAGTTTTGCAATATTTTGCAATGATGACCCCTTCTTGGATCAATGAAAGTACATGCCTACCACACCCCTTCAAAACAACTCAAATCATTAGTGCTATACATTCATATGGTCAACACAATATAAGCACTAAAAATCATGTTCAATGCTATCTCATGGCTATTCAAGAAGCTCAATTTAGTGCTATGCAATGATTTTACATTAAAATCAAGCACTAAAATGCAAACGCAATGCTAAGTTTAAGCACAAAGTCTCGATCAAACCTTAATTCAAGGTCAATGGTACTTTCAAAAAGGGAATCTCTCATGCATGCCAAACAAATTTCCCATGTAGTGCAATGAGACTTTAATCATGTCAAGCACATAGGCCAATTTTTAGTGTATTAGCTCATTTGCTTGTTCAATCAAGTCACACACTCGATGATCACATCCAATTAGCACTCATACAGCATGCATAGTAGGGGAAAAAGAGAGCATAAGATGAAGTGAATTGAAGCTCCTCGAGGCATCAAAACCTGGTGGTATATCGTTGGCCAACATCGCTTCAAAAATATCACCATGGAAGCATTTGGTGTTCGAAACAAGCATAAGGAAGTCATGGCTATTCCACATTGTTGGGGCACTCCTTTCAAAAGAACTTCCATATTCATCAAAAATTGATGCATAAATTCAATGTTTCCATGTTCTTAAGTGCCAAGTAGATTCTTTCACATCAAAATGGAGAGTGTTCAAATGACATTAATCATTAATGCATGAAAGAAGTGATCATTCAAACCAAGTGGCTATAAAAGCTTGCTAGAATATAAATCAAACCCTGAAAGTAAACATGACTCGCATAGCACGCATACCTTTTTCATTCATGTAGAAACAGGCTCCTTACCAATCATCCATACTCCTCTCAAAAATCATGAAAATTTTGTTTTCATTTTCACCCTCACAATTGATTGAATTAGGCACCCAGCTCACGAACTCACAGCACTCTATGTGCACGAACTTTTTAGCCAAAAATGAAGCTTCGCATCCCATGGGAATAACCTTTTTATCTCCAGTCTAGTTTATTTCATTTTATTTACTTTTAAATTTTTTTGTACTTGGTTGCGGCAATATTGTATAGCGAGAGAACAAGGAAGAGATCAAGGCACAAACAAGCCATGCATTGCGAGTAAGTGAGGAGGCGGATGGGGTCGTCCAGGTGGGACCTGAAGCAGCACGCTGCTCCGACTCTTGGAGGGTGGGGTTACTGGGTGAGCATGACAGAATTAAAGCATGAAGCGGGCTTATCACAGCGAGGTCAACACTAGGTGGGGAGGCTCGTGTCTACAAGTTTAAGCTTTAAAGATAGCTCAAGGCAGTAGACAGCGACAGGAACTGATGCAGGTGGGTGGGTCATCCTATGCAGTATTTGCAGCAGGGAATGGGGGTTGGGGCTAGCTGTGCAGGCCAGCGCCTGCAATCAAGGCTATGACACCGAGTCGTCAACTTGCCATTTCTAAAAAAAAAGACTGTGTGTGTGGTTCGCCATAATCAAGTGTGCATTGCAGAGTATGCAAGCAAGTTGTCCTGCGAGTGTGTATGGGGCCTCGACCAGTACTAGGTAGGCAGCAATTGAAGAGAGCTTAAACTCCTTAATCTATAGCTAATCTAAATTATGATGCCATTAATGATTCCGCTTTGGTAATCGAGCAACATATCTTGTTCCTGTTAGCAAATCTATTTATTTTTATACTTTGTTTCATTTCAAAGAAGTTATTAGTCTATTGTACGGTGTGGTGCTTCTTCTTCCCCTCTCTTTTCCCACAACTAGCAGCTCGGCGATGACCCGGCTTGCCTTCGGACCCTTAATCCCCCGACAACTTGGTGAACCCGACGCAAAATCGAGCCGTGGTGGGAATTTTTGTGGAGAAAGATGTAGCAATTTGTAGCTTACATGCAACAACAACAAGTTTCCCAACACCAATACTGTGAGGTCCCCACGCCGTCGTATCAAACAACGGATCTAATGGTAAACCTGGTGGCCACTAGATCTATAGCGGAAGCAAACAAAATGGTTTAGGGTTCAACTAGCGGACGATCTCTCATCACAAAGTGAGTCGAGTTCGAGCCTACTAGCAATGAGATCTAGCTCCACCTCGCAGGGGAAACGTACTTAACTATCTAGCGATCCTAAGACCCACCTTCCAAGAGGAGAGAAACCCCGAGTGCCTTTTTCCCCATGTTTCAGAGGCACGTACTCTCGAGGATTCGCCGCTCTAGGGGCAATGAGTAATACCAATATCGAGTAAGCACTATGGGGACAGAGAGTTCCCGACCAATCGGGACCACCCATCTCGTAGGCATTGGCAACCCAAGCCAAGCCCCCACTTTCCACCCCCACACTCACACTTCCTCGTGTGTCCTAATTACTACCACAAAGGTTGTTCAACATAGATATTCCTTGTTTAATTCGGAATCACATGGTTCGTTAAAACAGCCCTTCAACCAGTATTGCAAACAACACCAAGACAGAATTCTAGTAAAAATTCTACTCAAACTTATTCATAAAAGTTCCAATGTTCTGGAGGTACAACATCCCCCCTCCAGCGAGAGTTCACTCCTCCGGTTGTCGCCTAGCTGCCCATACAACTAGGTATGTCCACCGCATAGAAAGCACGTCATGGACACTCCCACCGCATAGAAAGCAAGACGTGGGTTCCCACCGCATAGAAAGCAAGTCGTGGGTATCCACCACATAAAAATCAAGTCGTGGATTCAAGAGCCCTAACGAGGAACTCTGCCCCCTGTGATCAGTAGGGGGGTCAGGAGTGATTCAACATTGGAAATAAAATGAACATGTCGAGCTAAATTTTCCCTAGCAAACATTCTTTCCTCTTGCAAACAGCATACCCATCAATCATTTCTTTCCTACTTTATACTTAAATGTACTATGCATTCAATGCCGAGGTTTCTGTCGGATTTCTCCAACATGTTCGGGGATATGTTCATTCCTAACTAATCATATGCAATGTTAATTAAACAACTTGAATAGAATTTGGGACCTACCTCTTCCATTTCTTCGTCAATAACCCGTGAGATGGTCGGTATTTGCTCGTCCATGGGAGCCTTTCCTTTTCCGTTGACATTGCTTGTTCCCGCCTCGCGGTCGTGGGCTCCACCGAAGCGAGTTCTCTTAACCGGGGCCATTTTTCTCACTACTTAAATGATAGACTTGAAAAAAAAAATCTAAGGTCCAAGAGTAACATGACAAACCAATCGGCAGATTAGATTTATTTAAAGACTCCTCCTTATGCACGAGGTTAGATTTTTCCCTTTTTGCCCTAGCAATTTTTAAGGGTAATTTTGTATCCACCCTATGGGAAACGACTCTAAGGTTAATTACTTGGCTTAGATGATTAAGAAATTCATAGTTTTTCTAATTGATTCACGAAAGATATGAAGTAAGCAAGCTCATTCATTTTCCTAGAGCAATATGAAGGTGCAGAGTGACCGCAGGTATGTGTGATGGAAAAACCTTCTTCTTATTGGACTAATGACGGATTAATTTTCAGCCTTAATCGCATCTAATGTGGGAGAAGATTAAGTATAATTTAATTACAACTCTATTGAGTAGTGAAAGATTGAATTCTGACAAATCTACACTATTACTAGCTGACAATTTATTGACTATACCGCCTAGAGAGAGAATCTTTCCTAATCATGCATTAATCCTTGATTAAGGATGATGAATGGCTGAATAAATTAAATAAATGAATGATAATTATGTAATGAAGTATAGCTATGAGAACTTAGAGAGCAGCTATAGAGAATTATAGCTAAAAGTAGGTATAGTAGACAAGAACTATGAGTGGGTAATGATGAGATTAAGAAGAGCAGTAATTAAACCATAATTACCATGATTAGGGGCTGAGAATCCTCTTAAATTTCTGATGCAATGAATCCTCGAGATGGGAATTTCGGCAGCACCTCCCTCCTTGCTTCTCCTTCAAAAGCTGTGTGTGTGCCGGCAGCACCTTCCCAGTGTGTAGGTGTGTGAGTATGCAATGTGTGTGTGTGAGCATATATGTCTGTGTGTGTGTGTGTAGGCCTTTAAATAGGCTCCTACAGGCTGAAAATCGATTTGTGTTGCTAATTGCATCTGGATGAGCACTCAGTCCTTGCATGGCAAGTCCAGTTGCCTATCCACCAAGTGTCCAGTTGGCTCAGTAAACTGACTCTCACACTGAGTTGCAGGCTTGGCAGCTTCCCCAAGACTCCCACAAAGCAAGAGGGCGCCCCCTAGCTGCTAAAGCAGGTCTGGAGTGGGCTGGGATCTGTTCCTACACAGCCTCGGGCCCCCAGTGCCTCCCGGACAATTTTGTGAAAAATTGGTTTTAGGCTAAAACGGGCCATACGAGTCGGATTTTGATGCCGTAAATTGCTATACTAAGCTCTAACTAAGGCGTACGGGTCTGAGTACCTGCCATATTTAGCAGCCCCCCCGGGGTCCGAAAATGCATTTTTTTCAAATTCGGGGTACGGGTGCAGATTTTCAAGACGGTCGAGACTGGACGGTTCGGGTGACCAAAAACTTACTATTTTTAGAAATTTTTCACAAAAATTATTTTAATTCACATTTTGAAGCTTTATAACATTCTAAACATCATGGCACTGATAGAATCTGGAAAACTGCTAAAAATAGTAACTTATTCCATTGTATTCATTTCGTGGTACAAGGGTGCTCTTGTGATCGGGTCAAAGACCTTACAAATAAAACCTGCAAGAGCAGATTTGTAAAGCTCGACAGATGGTTACATATAAATTGTAGTTGTTTGAAGGCCGAGATATCATTAAATTCTGCAACACCTATGAGAAAGCTATGGAAGATAATGGAATTGATCACCGGAATGCAATAAACGGGTTTCATTTAATTGTGGTGCCTAAACTTAGGGCCCGAATTAAGGAAATTTAGGTGGCTCATGCACCAAATTGGCAAGAGTTCAAGAAGGCGCTACAAGAGGAGTTTTTTCTTGAAGATTCTCAGAGAGTAACCAGACAAAGCTTTGTGAGGTGGGTGCAGAAGAAGAATAAAATCTTGTCTGCACAAGAGCTGCTACGAAAATTTAAGACAAAATTTGATCAGTTCTCCTCGGCTCTACATCATTTGATGAAGGATCAGAAGGTTGAATTATTTATCCAGGCTACTGATCCACGGCTTCAAAAGAGTTTAGTGCAATTGTTGGAGGATTCAACATGTGAGTTGGGATTAACGTCTGATTGGAAGATAGTCACTAAAGTGGTAAATATGATTGTGAAATGGCAGATGAGGGTTGACAAGCTGATTGTGGCCGATGTTATGGATGTTGTTGAAGAGGATGCTAAGGAGAGGTTATCCTCACTAGTACCCAAAGTGGAGGAGCCGGTTCTTAATGAATTGGTGAAAGGTATTCAAGAGTTAAATTGAATTTAAAAGCTATAAAACTTGAAGGATTAATTGATAAGGGGTCTACTTCTGAGCCTAAGCAGCAACCACCACGCAAAGGTTAGGATAATCAATCCATGCAGTGCGTTAATGAAGACCATAGATATGTTAAGGAGTGTGATGACTTTGATGAAGCTTATAAAAAAAATGTAGTTTTCTAGAAAGACAAGAAGATTCACCTTAGGGCAGCAGATGAGCTGCTCCACTTGAACTTTGGTAGGGGCGAAATGAAAAAGTTAGTGGAAGAAATGCAACATAATGTTGCTCTTATGGAAGCAGCCACAAATGTGTTGTAGGTCTACTGAAAGGGAGATGATGAAGGTGTAGGTGCAAAGGGCCAACTATGGCCTTATGCTTTGAGAGAAGAACCAAGAAAGGTGACTTATGGGAAATTATAACAAGTAGGGAATTCCATTCAAGAAATCACGGGGTGGACTGATCCGGTGGATTCTCTTTCGGTATACACATTTATTGCCAAGTCTCAAGTTAATGAGGCTATGGTGAAAAAGAAGCGGAAAAGGGATGCAAAGTTCCAAAAGGGCAACAAGATCTAGCAGCAAGAAAGAGGAAGGGCCTGCTCCCAAAGTGGTCATGGAGGAGGCGCCAAAGGATAAGAAGCAAGGTAAGCCCAGGGGACCCTCTTATAAGTTGAAATCTGATATTGACTTGGTGACAAATCTAAAGAAGGTCTTTGAAGAGTGCATTCTTAATAGTAAATTGGAGCTCACATTGGGTGATATTCTTAAAATTGCCAAGTGCAAGTTCCATGAGAAGATCATTGATATTATCAAAAGAAAGCAGCAAATACCAAGTGAACAGGAGCCAGAGTCAATTAAGATCCAAATGATTCAACACATTGAAGCTACTGGATGATTATGAAGAAGAATTCGAAGATCTCGAAGATGAAGAGTTGAGGCCTGTGGTGGTTTCAACCCGTTATACCTTAGGTAAGAAATGTTCATTTTAATGATGAGAAAGACAGTGAAACTATACCCAGGAGTCACTTTTCAAGGACTCATTGGGCAAGAGCAAAAATTGAAACTATTGTGAAGCTTGGCGACATTGAAGAGCCGGTCTTAGCACTTGTAGACCATGGCTTAGAAATAAATTTGATGGAAAAAAGCTTGCACAAGAGGGGGAAATGGCCTAATGATGTGGACCACGGTTGTACAGCCAAAGTGTGTCGATCATAGAAGATGGCATGGGCAGGTATGTGCAGGCTAGCAGAAGCATGGCAAAAGGCTGGAGCAGCTAGGAAGATCATGGATTGACAGGTAGCAGTGGAGATGCATGGCTAATGCCATTTATAGGCCAAGAAGGCTCTAGAAGGGGCTAATTTGGGGAGCAAGTGAAGGAGATTCAAGGTGTAGTCTTTTGGGTCTAGAAATGTAGAGCTTGATGACCTAAAAGAGCAGGTCCAGACGGCTCATCAAACAGAGCTACGGATTCCAAGTTATTGGATTTTGAAGGTTCAGTGTGTTGCAGATTCTTGCCGAGCAGGACAGCTGGAGACAAGTGGCCAAAGTGAATGTCAGTGTTGTTGAAAGGACGCCCTTTAAACAACGTTTCCATAAAGATTCCATTAAAATTCCTCAAAGATTCTGTAAAGATTCCACATGAAGATGGTGATGAAGTAATGAAAATGAAGATGGATGCTGCAACATGAAGATACGAGTTCATGGACGTCATCGAATATCCCGTTATTATCATTTTGAGCCATTACGGCCACTTTTGTAATGTTTACGGGAACCTGATATTTTAAATCGGCACTTGTATTTTGGCCGCAGATGCTTATAATGAGTAAAGCCAACTCAGTTTCTTGTAATTAAGCTCTATAGAATCCTAGGGACAATTCAGGTCATTTGGCCGGACATTAGGTTTGAAGGCTTTGTATATAAGCTGAAACCTAAGGCTTTGTAAAAAACACATCACGTTATCTCAATTAATATATAGTCGTGGGTTCTGCAGCACAGGGTAGTGAGCTTCATGCACACACACCGTCGCGCACACTAATCACATTGCAGATATGAGAGTAGGAGCGTGTTAGCATCGAGGAGCTCTCCGCGTCGACGCAAGCAATGCAAGCCGAGGACCACATCGTGAGCCCGCCTGCTACGAGCTATATTTGGTCGTAAGTACCTCAAACGACATCCGTTCTGAATGATCAAGAGTCGTTAGAATCAGGGCGAGAAGCTCTTCGTGTTGATGTCTTTGTAGATCAGTTCCGGACACTTTGGAAATTACTGTTTTGAGCCTATCGCGACAGCGATTAGAGGTCTTACAGTTATGGTTTTCAAGGTTTAGGTGTTTGGCCATATAGGATATGTCCTTGTGAGTCTTGCCCTCCAATTTCGAGTCATTCCGATATGATTTGAGACTGTTTCGAGCTTGTAGTGTTTCGTAAGATGCGTTGTCTGTTTCTTTGCTTTATGGTAGTGTGTGGTAGGATTAGTGACTGTAGAGTGTTGTTAGTGTCTAGGTCAAGGTTGACAACCCACAGATTGCCTCCATGCCCTAGTCGGGTCAGATACGTCCTCGGATTGACAATTTGTTGGTCTATGTTCTCGATGTGCTCCATCGTCCGTCGCGGCGAACCCGCTAACAAGTGTATAGTTGTGTAGTGCTTGATTTATGGAGCATATCTGTTTTAGATTGCAAATCAAAGCTACGGATTGCAAGATATGGCCAATTGAAGTTTTGTCAGGGGCTAGGTTGGACCACATGCGGAGTCGTTCCATTTGGTGGTTTTTGGATTGCGACAGAGTTTGAGGAGATGTTGTGCAATGTATGGAGCTAGTAGGAGTTGACTACACATCAAACGAGCCCGGAGCAAACAGTTAAAGCAGTCGGAAGATTGGTGCATTTGTCCGGAGTTGCTTGCAAATGAAATTTGGCATTTTTACGGCCTCGATCCAAGGGCTCGGGGAATTTTGAAGTGCGACAAGGTCGAATGAAATCAGACTCAACATAGTGAGCTTGCGACCGAGTTTTACAACTTGGTAAATGGGTCGTCGGGTGACAGTAGGCAGGCTTTTTTTTTTTTGCATTTTGTTAAAGGCATGGGGGACATTGGACAAGAGGCTGCCACATGGTAGAGAAATAAAGGGAACTGTGGCCGGATTCTAGAGTATATGAGTTGGGGTGTGTCCCCCTTGTCTTCTGTGGTGACGAGAAAGAGAGAGCTCTCTTGTTGTGAGGTTGTGGTGCCTGTTGGGTGCTGCTGAGGTTGCGCGCTGGCTCGTGTGGGTGGCGTGGTGGTTTTGGCCTCTTGCAGCCATGCACCGATGGTGCGCACTGGGAGGCGACAACTTTGTGCAGTATGATGATGTGGCGGCCTGGCAGAGCTCGTGCCCGCGCCCATGAGGCCCTTCTTTTGAAGCTTAAAGTCGACCCTCCCCCAATAGCGATGTCGCTATTTCTCACTAAGGGGATGGGTCCCGCAACAGTGAGAGAGAGTCATTTCGGGGCACAATCAAAGGGCCACTTCAAGGAGAGGATCCCACGACAGGGGGCATTGCCAGTGAAGCGTGAAAGAGAGAGAGACGTCCTAAGCACTTCAAAGGGGCAGTCCCGCCCGCCACAAGGGCCGATCAAATAAGAGAGGGAAGGGAGGTGTTCAAAGGTCTAGAGGGCACTCCCAAAGAATAATGCAAGGGAAGCCGGGCGGTCAAATTGAGCGGACAAAGGAAAGAGGTGTGCGACATGCAAAGTTTGCCAAAATGGACTATGCCAAGTGCTAGCAATGCAAAGCTAATTCTAAAAGGAGCTGAAATCGAATTTCACGAGCTAAAGCAGATCTCAATTTTTCTTTTTTTGGGTTTAGTTCCCCCTATAAAAGAATGTAAACGTGATTTTTTTTGGGTCTTTTGGCCAAGGTTGCTTCTGGCTCTTGGAGCCTTTTGTGATTAGGCTTTTTGGCATGTTGAGATTTTGCCAAGGTTCATGCCGGCAATGTGTTGGTTGTATATGGTGTTTCATATGCGAGAAGGCTATTCACTAATGTCTCTCGGTGTCATTCCCCCTTTCCCCTTCTCTTCTCTGCTTGTGTGCGTGTGTTTTCGAGTGTGTGTTGGTGTGTGTGCCCCCCCAAAATTTGTTGTGAAAAGAGAGAGAGAGAGAGAGAGAGAGAGAGAGAGAGAGAGAGAGAGAGAGAGAGAGAGAGAGGTTGTGTGTGTGTGGAAGGTTGTGAATTGAGCATAGCAGAGTGATTGAGTCTATCTGGTGCATTGCAAGGTGTGTGTGCGTATGGTTGTGTGCAAGTGTCAAGTTTTGAAGGTGAACTCTAGTGGATTGGGGCACTGTGTATACCCTGGGCTATAGTGAGGCATTGTGTTGTGTACTGGGTGTGTTCCCCTTTCCCCCTCTCCAACGGTTGGTGGATTTGAGCTACCAACATGCTTCTAGGAGATCTCTATGGTGCATATACAAATGTTAAGGTAACTGTAGGAGATGTCTGTTATGAGGGAAAATTTTTTGTACAAGAGCATTCCTCATATCCACTGAGTTTGGGACATCCCTACATTATCGTTGTATGGAGACAAAGGTGCTAGATGATGGCTCGGCCTATGCCAGGGTTCGGAGCCGAGATGTTAATAAATTGGTTCAATTATTTACTGTATGTGTTGACCATGCCAGGAAAAAAGACAATTTACAAGATCATCCATTACCAAAGATACGTAAGGAGTTTAAAGAACACAAGTTTGCTCAGGATTTTCTCGGGGTGCCAATA
This sequence comes from Adiantum capillus-veneris, assembly GCF_014529385.1. Classification (NCBI taxonomy): domain Eukaryota; kingdom Viridiplantae; phylum Streptophyta; class Polypodiopsida; order Polypodiales; family Pteridaceae; genus Adiantum; species Adiantum capillus-veneris. The sequence continues at coordinate 117,770,862 of NC_140936.1, read as the reverse complement.
TAAAGCGGGACTTTGGTGGTACAAGTATGGAGAAGTTCTCGCAAAGAGAAACTTTCTGTTCAGGGTTTTTGGGGTTAACATCTGAAGGTTCAATGTCTTACAAGAAGTGGGAGAAGCAATATGTTTCAAGTATCCAAAGTGAATTACAGGTATGTGATGTGTTGGAACCAGATGATGTGATTTCAGGGATCTTTGAAGAGGTATCTTATATAGATACTATGTCATAGCTTGAGGAGATCAGGCAATACAAGTTACAAAGTGGAATTGTAATTGTTAAGGTCCACTCAATGGACATGTATAAAGAATTGTACATATATGAGGCACTTATGCACATTGAGGATGATTTCGGTAAAGCAATTGAAGCACAAGTAGAGACGAAGTACACGATAGTTGCAAAGAAATTGAGACCAGTGGCTACATCTCTACCTAAAGGAAGTGATGGGGTGATCAAGGAAGCCTCTCAACAGCCTATACTCAAAAATGAAACATTGGACATAAGTTTACCAAGGAGACATTCGAGCAGCTGACGATCAAAGAGGATGTTTTTCTCAACAAAGAGGAGATCAAATGCTTTCAAGATATGCTCAAAAAGCACGATAAATTTTTTTCTTTTGAGCCAAGCGAGATTGGGTGTATGAATCCAAGTGTTGTTTTGCCTATGGTTATATTCATTGTTCCTCACATGCCATGGAACTTACATCACATTCCAGTTCCTAATCACTTGCCAAAGCTTATTAATTTGCTCAATGGGCAGATACATATGGGTATTTTGGAGCCATCATATGAGCCATACTCCAATCGGTGGTTCACTGTTCCGAAGAAAAATGGTTATTTAAGGTTCATACAGGATATGCAATTGGTTGACAAGGTAACAATCTCCATTGTGGGTATTGGCCCAATTGTGGATGAATTTGCCAAGGCCTTTGTAAGTAGATCTATTTACTCTATGGGTGATCTTTTCTCTGGATACAATTAGTTTTAGTTACCTTTGGAGATCAGGGATTATATCCATATACATGTGGTAGTGAAGTGTGTGAACACACTTAGGACTGTCCGGGCATTTTTTCCCCTCACTAGCTGGAGGTTTTTTCCCCCGTGCATTGTATATATGGCTATCTATCTTTCCATTGCACACTAAGTAATAAACTCTTGTGTGCCTTGAGATTCCTTCATCTTCTCCAAGTTGTGTGCATTTCCCTGCAACCCTAATTTCAACAATTGATATCAGAGCAGGTCATGTCCTCCCGGGCTTAGTCTCCAATGTCGCGAGAACACCTCTGCTCGTTTTCTCAAATTTCAATGAGCTTTGGCGACCGTCAGCAAGTCGACAAAAATTTTGGGTAAGCTCATAGAGCATGGTCTACTCAAAATTTCATTTCGGACTCATTTTGACCTCCGTTTCCACTTCAACTAGGTCACCACAGGCAATTTTGTCATTTTGTGCAAAAATTCTGTCAGTGCCAATTACTGCATAACAGGTCCCATACAGTCTACCGTGGGTTTTGCTATATAGCACGTGTTGGTCTCACTCAGTTTCTCCTCATTTCGAACAGTTTTCACAATTCCATGGCTAATAACAACACAGATGTGTTCAAGATGTTTGCTATTGAGGACAGATTGGGTGGGACAAATTACCCTATGTGGGCTTACATGATGCAACATGTACTTATATCAAAGGGATTTTGGAACATTGTGCAGGGCATTGATGTACATCCTGGTACTGTGGATGCATGCGATGTTGAGGATGCTCAAGTTTTGCTGCTAGGGTTGCTGCTGTCAGGGCTATTTTTCCTACAGCTGAGCAGGCTCGTTGGGATGTAAGAGATGCATAGGCTCATGCATTGATTGCATTGTCTGTGAAGCGCACTATCTCTCCTCACATTCGTTCAGTGAAATGTACAAAACATGCTTGGGATATTCTAGCAGGTCTTATGCAAGCCGCAATGAGGCTAAAATTGCTTTGCTGCATAAAGAGCTGGAATCAAAGATTATGCATAAGGAAGATGAAATGGACACTTTCCTTACTGGTGTCAAGGATGTTAATGAGCAACTAATCACAATGCTGCCTAAATCGGATTAAGAACGTAAGTAACCATTGATTATTAGGAAGGCATTCCCCATGGTATTAAGAGAAGATCTCTAACACCTAAATTGGTCAAACTAGCTTAGTCGCGGACTTGCTTGATTTTTAAACCTAAACAAGTGATTATGACAAAAAATTACATTGAATTAAATGTTTGATACTAAGCAAATGCGCTGAATATTATGCTACCAATCACAATCAAAGCAGACAAACATGGATGCAAAAAGATAAGGAGCAATGCTAATGGACAAGAAACACCTGTGTGTATTGATGGTCGTGCTTGATCTTAAGTGTGAACGAGAGAAAGATTCCATGAAGGTCCAAATCCTAACCACAGCAACACGCTCCTGTACACACTAGGAAACACAAAGAATACCTCTAGGAGGCACATTAGTGGGAAAAAGGAACTTTGCTAATCACTCAACTCTAAAACAGAAACACTCCTATCGTGCTAATTCTACCTACCCTCCATCACTCGAGTGATGAGGATCAAAGGTGTTTTATGGCATAGGTTTCTGTTTCAGTGTACCGGATGCGAATGTGTAGGTCTGAGTCAATGTTTTGACTTTTACTGTGCATACGCGTTTGCTAATTGCTCTTGCTCTTTATTCTTTTTATTTTTTTTGTGAGTATAAGCCTTTATATATACATTCCCTAAGATTGGGAGGTTGAGAGGTCAGGGAGGAAGGTTGAGAGGGAAGCAAGTGAATGGTGGATGTCATTCACTTGCTTCCCCCCTTCGTTGGGTAGATCATACCGTTTGAAATGAGCCTGTCACCCTTTGAAACCAATTGTTCCAGTTGGTAATAGGTGGAGATTTTTGCCAGTAGTTTTCTCTTACCTTAGGTGCCTCGTCGAGCTGCAAGGGTGGTAAGGTACTCTCCCAGGATCTAACTTGAAGTGGTTCATCAGGTGATTCTTGAACACTGGGAGGTGTGGATTCCTTTGTAACTTTATGGAGGTCCACTATTGTAGGTGGAGGCTGTGGAGAAGCTTTTACCTCTATGGATGCATTACATGAGGAGTTAGAAGCTTCATTGGACTCCCCTCTTCTTGAGCTAGGTGGAACAAATCGTTCTTTTTTCGGTACCCAAACTAGCTCTGGAGCGGGTGTGTAGCATTCTGTGATTTTTTTCTTTCCACAATCGTCAATTCGTTTTGGAGCTACATAATTGAGTTCACATGGGTCAGGTGACAGGTCAGAACACAATCTACGTTTTGGCACCCAGATTTGACCATTTCCTTGATAGTAGCCTTGGGCTTCCAATAGTCGTTTAGGAATCCATCGCAATGTTTCTTTACATTTCTTGGGGCGGGTGGGACGTTTCTTACAAGGCTTTTGTTTTTTATCACTGGCTATGGTCGCTAAAGAAGCTTTAGGGACCCATTTGTATGTTCTTTTCGCTATATTAGGAAGAGTCTTGCCAGAAGCTATATGCATTGCTTGTAGCATATTTAAGGGTACGGGCATTTCATCCCCCTCAGGTGTTACCCAGGTCGTTCCCCTGTTTCCCCAAGTATCTATGGTTGTTGCTAGGTGGACCCAATCCACATTGTCCGACTCAGTCATCCCAGGTAGTATATCCATATAAGGAGAATCTTCCTCAACATCAGTGTCCTCTTTACATGTGTAACAATACTGCAATGGGGCCGAGTGAACTATGGTGTCAGATCGATGATCAATTATAAACTTGTTTCCTAAGGGATGTGCTCGACCAGTCACAAGATCCACTCGAATGATAGAATCTTGGAACTGCAAGTAGACATGGTTTTTAGACCAGTCATGCACCATTTTTGCTTCCCTCATGAAAGGACGTCCTAAGATCATCTCCGATGCCATAGTGTGCTTGGAGAAATCCATAACAATAAAGGTAATCCTTATTTTATGTCCAAAGACCTTGATCTTGAGATCTTTTAGCATCCCAATAGGTTTAACAATAGACCCATTGGCCATCTTCACTACTATGGTTGTGGTCGCAAGGTGAGGTCTTCCCATAGTTTCCCAACAATTTTTAGTCACAATGCTAACCCCAGCGCCACCATCAAGGATTCCCTTCACAGCTAATCCCTTAGTAGTGATTGGTATGGTCGCATTGGATTCATCACCCTCAAAGTATTGTCCCAACTTGTTAACAGGTATTTCTATAATGAGGTTCTCATCTAGGTTGGGTTGTGGATCTAAGTGTTCCTCCTCCGTTGGCATCTCCCCAGCTCCATCCATCTGTGCACATTGTGGTAGCCCAAACTTCAGTTCTCCATTGAGGAAGGCTCGAAGGGCTGAGACTAGCTCGGGGTCTTTATACAGTTTGGACATGATGGTGGTTCTAACTTCCGAAGACATGAAATCCATCAATTTGGCAATGTTTAACGGTACCTTTTGGCCTTGAGTCCCTTGACGTGGGGAAGATGGGATCTCCATTTCTTTGATAGGATCAGGTAGCCCCTCTGTAAACATTCTTTCCATCAAGAAGTGAGTACGCGCACTTTCCCATGAATTTAAGTCACTTTCTTCTTGGATGACACTAGGTATGTCCAAGGGTCTATGGACTTGGTGAGGTTGCTGTTGCGTAGGGAACACAGTGTCTGTAATCTGGATCTTCCTAGGTGCTGGTTCTAGATCCCTTTGGGTATCTTCTACCAAACTCCTTAATTGCTTGACTCGCTCAATCTCCTATGTAGGGTTTGGGTAAGTTCCTATCTTCTTTTTGGATCCTGGCCATTGTGGCTCATGAAGATCTTCCTTGTTGGTTTCTATGTTAGTGGTCATTTTGGTCTCCATGGTTTCACCAGAATCAGAATCTTCTTCAGCGTCATTCATATATACGGGGCCGTCACCAGTCCCTATGTTGGTCTTTGAACTGGGGTCTGACTTCGCTGCTTTTTGCGATCTCTTTCTTCGTGTTTTCTTCTTTTTTTGAGATTGGGCAATTGATGTCGTGTCTCTTTCCTCAAGAATTTTTATTTTTTTTTGGAACATCGATCGTCTGAGTACATTTACTGGTACCACGGGTGTACTTGGTGATGGCTCCACGGGTGTACTTCAATCAAGTTTAATGGCATGATCTTCGATGCATTTGGATTATTTGGACATTGGGCAATCAAATGATCTATGCCACATCGATTACACATGAGTATCGGCATTGTAGACGTGCTCACTTGATTGGTTTGCATTAGTGTGGCGTTCTTTTGTAGCCTAATAGGACACTCGACTACACGATGTGGACACACACAAAGAGATGAAGAAGATGGAGATGGAGATGGAGCAAGAGCACTCTTCAATTGCACAAATGAGAGAATGAGTGAGTTTTAGGTTTAGTTGACTTTTATATGAGCTCACCCCATTCACACTTGGGCGCCCATGCTTAGCCAAATAATCCCTTGAATGTTCCAGTTAGAGTGCGCCTCTAATCGGCGATCACTCTTACCCTTTTCCTATTGGACCGACAAGCCCGGTACATAACTCTACCAAATAAATACTACAATGTCCGCCGTAGGTTACAACGTCCGTCTCGTAGGTGATAGGGTGTCCATGAGCCGTGAGGGTTAACTCTGTGTGTGTGTGTGTGTGTGTGTGTGTGTGTGTGTGTGTGTGTGTGTGTGTGTGTGTGTGTGTGTGTGTGTGTGTGTGTGTGTGTGTGTGTGTGTGTGTGTGTGTGTGTGTGTGAGAGAGAGAGAGAGAGAGAGAGAGACTCCACTCGCCTATAAGAGGCAGTTTCACATGCAAAGGTCTGGGAGTCAACTGGACAAGTGTCAGACGCTTAGGGGACTTGCTAAAAATAGCAAAACCACATTTTTGAACAATTTTTAGGAGTTCAAGAGATTTTTTTTGCAAGGACAGAGAAGATTTTGGAGCAAGAGAAATAGGAGAAGGAGAGTTCTTGAAGGAAATTACAACAGCCAAGAGAAGGGAACTTCCTTGCTACCATCCAGATCACCGCAAGCTCTCTATCTTCTTCTACTTCTTCTGCATAGTTTCTTAAGCTTTTTCTCTATTAATAGTATTGATTTGAGTTAACCCATTGTAAGGGAGCTTAAACTCCTTAATCTACTGCTAATCTAAATTACGATGCCGCTTTGGTAATCGAGCATCATATCTTGTTCGTGTTAGCAAATCTATTTATTTTCATACTTCATTTCATTTCAAAGAAGCTATTAGTCTATTGTACGGTGTGGTGCTTCTTCTTCCCCTCTCTTTTCCCACAGCTAGCATCTCAGCGCTGACCTAGCTTGCCTTCAAACCCTTAATCTACCGAAAATGTTCAACCACAACCCGAATGGAATCATGTCTATATGTAGCAGTTTGGTAGTCCTACTATGAAATCCATAGAGATACTTTCCCAATTTCCATCGAGGATCTCTAAAGGATGAAGTAACTCTCTTGCTTCTAACATTTTTTCCTTATTAACCTTGCACTTTTGGCAATTAATCACATAATGTTGTACTTATTTATGCAAGTGTGACCATTAGAATTGGCAATGTACGAGTACATAGGTCTTTCCTATCTCAAGATGACTATCATTAGGGCTATCATGAAAATCATAAATGATCCCACACCAATGTCATTGTTTGTCAATACACATACTCTCCCCTTGTGGAGTAAATAACCCTTATCAAGAAAAAATAGAACATTGTGTGAATCTTCATAAACACTAGCTTGAGTGCTGGTGAGGTCTCTTTTTGCACCATGACACCACACCTTAGATTTAGATTGATCATGAGTTAGATGACATGAAGGAACAGTATGCTAATGATGAAGAGCACACCTCCTCAATGCCCAAAATTTTGATGTAATTCATATTATTTTTCCAAATAGCCTTGTATAAAAGAGACATCATAATTTTTGAGCCGCACTTTGTACACTTTGAGATGAATTTCTTTTGTCATGAGCCCAAAAAGCCTTGTTGCCATATAAGAAGCCCTAGTTATAAAACTCAAAACTCTAGTTTGAAATGATCATTGTAACATTATCCAAGGTTTTTGAAGAGCTTTGTACGTACGACTATGAGTGGCAACTCAGTAACACATTGTAATCGATTTTTCTCTTACTTTGATAATCAAAATTTAGTTCTGAGAAGTGCATTGTGTTCCTTGTCTCTTACTCTTTCATTAAGTATACTCATTCTTAGTTTTGATGCTACACTTTTGAGTACAAAAATGGTCGTTTTTTGACATTTGATCATAAGAGAGTGTTCCTATACCATAGGGCAACATATTTGGACTGTTATGTTGTAGTTTTCAGGACCTGGACCATGGTGGATCCTAAGATCTTGGTACCTTGTTGGATGATGTCCAAAAATTTTAGGATAGTGTTCCTAGGCCTATTGTAGCTCCTACTAAAGTTTTGTTGCATTCTGAGTTCATTTAGTTGATAAAATGGCGTGATGACCTAGAGAGGTGAGATGGGACATAGGCAAATTTCCCAAATTAGAGAGTGATGGTTTGCTAGTGTTGTTGATTGCTTAGTTCATTAGGTTCATTTCTTGAGGTTGACACCCTCAAAGGGTCTTTGTGTCCCATCCGAGTCACTTCCCCGAGTATTGACATCATGTTAGTACCAGACAGCTATGTTGCAGATATCCGATCGCGACGACCTGCTAACATTGGCACTGTTGTCGGGCATATGATCCTTAGGTGGTGAGTAACCTAGCATATTTGTAGCCTTCTTTTCTAAAGATTTTGTTACCCGTTCCATTTACACCTTAGCAATGCAGCACCAAGACATGGGGTTTAGTACTTGGTAGAGGCTAGAAGTCGACGAGACCTTGTTAGATCTACTCTTGATAGGCAAAGAGAGTTGTAAGTGAGATACAAAAGGCATGTCATTTTATAGTTTTTTCGATTCTTTGATAGTACTGTTCCACAATCCATTTCACTTTCAATTTACATTGTTTTGTTTGTTTTTGTTCATAGGTTCATTTCAGTACCTAGGAATAGGGTAAGTAGCAGCTTACTATCAAAATTGGGTTGAAAGTTCATGGCAAAAACTATCAAAAAGCATATTTTGTCAAAAGAGACCTTAACTTTGAAATTTGAAAAGTTTGATGTTCAAAGCATAAATGTTGATCAAAACCCAAAAATTTGGTGCAAAATTGGATCAACAAACTCACAAGAAGCAAACTAAAAAATTTAGTCGTGTTTTGTGGACGAACATGGATTGCGATCCATGTACCTTTGAGGCAGTTTGACCAAAAACTGAAACCATTTGACTAAGGGTGCTTCCAAGTAATAGAAACCAAAACTTGGAGTTAGATTGACTTAAAAAACACACTCAAAACCATGAAATTGGACAAACCCTACAAAGTTTGGGATTTTTCCAACTTTTAATGATCCAAATTCAAAAAAGGTTGGAAATTAGCCTCCACAGGGCATGAATATCTAGCTAGTCAAATTTCATGTCAAAATGTTGTCAAACATGGATCGCGATCCATAAACCTTTTTATGATTTTTAGCTGAGATTTGAGTAGCAGGTAGCTGAGACCATTTGGAACAACTTTCTCAAAAAGCACATCAGCAAAAAAATTTAAAAATCTAGTCAAAATGGCAAAACATTAGAAGCTAGTCAAAAAACTGCAAAACAAACAAAAAATTTTACTTTTGGTTGGCAAAAAGTGATCCAAATCCAAAAATTTGGGAGTAGACTATTGGCAAGATAAGTAACCAGCATGCCAAATTCCAAGTCCACATCTAATGGAACATGGATCATGATCCTTATACCTTTTTTCATCTTAAAGTGCTTTCTATTTAAGGATTTGGAAGCAACCAACGAGGTAACATGTCAAGGTTTTGCAATAGTGAATTTCTTGATGTATTTGCGATCTGGCAGATTATATCAAAGTAGAAATCCTCTTGTAGGAGACCAGGTTAGGCACATTTCAATAGAAGAGAGTATTAATCAAGGACCATTGCCAACCTTACAGCCAATTTTTTAGAGGAAAATATTTTTGATACTTTTTCAGAGAGACCTTACACTTACATGGTTGAAGGGTTCAAGAGTGTGAGTTTCAAAGAAGGAACAAACATGGGGGTAGGACCATCCCAACCCACACCAACCATGAAACTATTGCACTTGAAATATCAGTTTGAAAATGAACATGGTGCAAAGATTTTTTAAATAATAACTAATATCTAATTCTCCTAAATGATTTTCTCATGTTAAAATAATCATTTAATATAAGAAAGTACCAGGGGAGAAAAAGCTAGAATATTGGTTAAGCTGGTAAACCGACCACAGTAGGGATACAAAAGGGGGGAAATAGGGATCCAAAGGGTGGGGGGGGCATCTACAAAAGAGCAATGTGCAACAATGGGCTTTAAAGACCCTAAGGTTCAGTCCATCAAGACTTCCAAAATGCTAAGGTTCCAAAATTCAAAGGTTGTGTCCAATGGTCAAGTTTAGTAAAATTGGATGCTTAGTGAGTGTGCCTTTTAAAGTATTGTTCATGCCTATCTAACTAGGTGTTATGCTTTTTGTTGCTCTCTCCACCCAAGCACTCTTGTTATGCTCATTAGGAATCTATTCTAATGAAATGCTCACTATGTTCATGCTATTTTCCGTTACACACAAGTTACTAGGCCATTAAAAGTCACATTGGTATCAGAGCACAAGGTTTCTCTTTTCTTGCTCAAGAAGGGAGGTCCTCAAGCTAGTTATAAATGGTTCGTATTATTAAGTGCAATTGAGTTAAGTAGAATAGGGATTTTTAGCCTTGCATGCGCTGCCTTTGTGCAGATAACGGGGCATCACAGTCAAGAGCTATGGTCTTAATAGTGGATTCCTATGGGGCTTGCCTGTGGCTTAACCACTATTGAGCTATTAGAAGCTTGATAGGAGACGGTGTTGTTTTGGTGTTAAAAGACCCTCTCTTCTATTCCTTGAAATTGATGGTATTTGAGCCACGGGTACAGTAGCTTGAGTGCTTTTCTAAAGGGGTAAAGAGGAGTAGCAACTAGGGCTTGAAGTGCCAAAGTACACCTTAAAAATTTTACACCTAAAAATTGTTAGAATGACTGACAATAGTAAAGAGAGTGAAATTAATGTTGATAGCTTTGATTTTGCTAATGAGCAGGCTACTAATGATGCCCCTATGCTTGTTAACTACCTTGTTTCTAGGCTTCAACAAGCCATGGGCAACCCATTCCTCCAAAGTGAAGTGCAACGGCAGCTTGGCGCTCATGGGATTCTCCAAACTCCCCACCGTGAAGAAAGAGTACCTAGGAAGCCTCCTTGTGAGACTTCCAAAAGAGGCCTCTCTCCACTTCGAGAAGAAGAAGAGGATCCATACGAAGGGCTCAAAAGTTTGCTTCTTGATGACGCATCTCCTTCTTAAAGAAGAACTCAAGAGTCCCGCACCAAAGGAACAAGAAAGAAGTGAGTCTCCTGCCACCTTGGCGGAGATGGCTCCATGAAGACGACGGGCAAAACGCTCTCCATTACCTCCTAAATGGAGAAGACCATTAATGGCACACTTCCCCACACCATAATTTAAAGCGGGATGACAAAAGGCAAGAGAAGAAAAATGCAAGGAAGAGGTCACCCTCTTCTCCGTCTTCTTCATCCTCTTCCTCTTATGAAGAAAGTGATGGTGCCGACAAGGAAGACCAAGGCAAGAAAAAGGCAAGAAAGAGGTCACCCTCTTCTCCATGTTCCTCAAATTCTTCATCTTCTGAAGAAAGCGATGGTGCAACTTTTGAACCATCAAAAAGAAGAGGCCATAGGAAATCCTATGCCGCATGGAAGAGGTCGTCCAAGCTCAAGAAGTTCAAAGAGGGAGGAAAGAGCATCTCTTTGCTTACCTATGATGGCACCTTTGGTGCTACGGATAAAGTCTTGGCCTTTATCCAACAATTTGATGCGGCGTTTGGAGATGAGGGCTTCACGGAGTCCTCTAAGCTACACCATGTAGCCATGCACTTTCAAAAGTCCGCCAAGCAATGGTGGTCTAGCCTACTGGCCAACAGTGAAGCTCCACGAACATGGAAAGCTTTAAGAGCTTCCATCATGAAGAAGTTTTTGGCCACTGATGCCAAAGACAAAGTACTCACCGAATGGGACTTACATCTCAAAGACATTGTCTTCAAAAAGATGGAGTTTCGAGAGCAAAAACAACAATTTGTGCGGGCTTAACTGAAGAATGGTGGAGTATGTCAACTCCCAAAGGCCATGTACCATATCTGCGGTTATACACCATACTATGGTGGCTTCTCGAATCAATTTCCAAACAAGGGCTAAGAGAAATTCTAAGCCCACAAAAAACAAGGGTTCCAATGAGCCTAAGGGGAAGGACAATGTCCAAAAGTCTCCTAAGGGAAATTCCAATAACAACAAAGCTAAGGAGAAGGGAGTTTACAAAGGCAAAAATAAACTCTCTCCTGAAGAGCTTGAGTGTTATCGCAGGGATAATCGTTGTTTCAAGTGCGGTGAGCAACGACATGCATATTGCGCTTGTCCCCAAAAGAACACCCATCATGAGCCTCCTAGAGCTACCTTGGTCAAAATCCAAGAAGAGGAAGCTCATCACAAAAGATCTCCTCTATGCCATGCTTGGGGAAAGGTAAGAGAACATGATGCTTTTATTCTCTTTGACCCTAGTTCTACTCACAATTTCATATCTACAGAGTTGGCCACCACGCTAGGCATCAAAGCCTATGAGATGGGAGATGTATTACCCACAGATGGTGCTTTCAAGGGGCAAGAAACTTCAGTCACTCCCTTAATTGGGAAATTGAGGCTCCAGGTCCAAATCTATGTGGACAAAGGGGACTTCTTTATCCCTCCTCTCAAGCACGAGGATGTAATCCTAGGGGCACCATGGTTTGATCGCATGGCTGCCAATGTTGAATTCCCTGAAAGGAAAATCTACTTTAACTACAGGGAAAAGGATATGTACATAGATGCTAAGGAAATGGGTAACACCATACCCACTGTACATACGCAAGCTTTCAATAAGTCAATAAAGAGCTCTATTTCCGTGTACATGATTTTTGTTAAAGATTCTCAAAATGAACCTAATGCTTTAGCAAAAGAAAATATAAACAATCACAAGGAATTAGAGTTATCCAATTTTGTCAAGGGGTTTCAAGATGTTTTTATTGACGACATCCCTTGTGAACTACCTCCTAAACGAGGCAATGATGACCATGCAATTGAACTTCTTCCAGGAATTTCACCGCCTAATAAACCTCCTTATAGAGTTTCTCAAGCTCAACAAGAGGAGATTATGCGGCAAGTGCATGAGTTAGTTGAGAAGGGCATGGTTAGGCCTAACTCATCTCCATTTTGCTCACCTGTGTTATTAGTGCAAAAGAAAGACGGCACATATCGTATGTGTGTCGACCATAGAGCACTAAATAGGATCACTATCAAAAATAGGTTTCCCGTTCCACGGGTAGAAGACCTATTTGATAAGCTACAAGAATCGACCTACTTCAGTAGAATTGACCTAAAAAGTGGCTACCATCAAATAAGGATAGTTGATCAAGACATTGTAAAGACCGCATTTCGCACTATGTTTGGTCTTTACGAATACATTGTCATGCCTTTTGGTTTGACCAATGCACCAGCCACATTCAATTGCTTGATGGAGAAGTTATTCAGGCCTCACCGAACCTTTACGGGAATGTTCTTTGATGATATTATCATCTACTCTAATTCACTAGACGAACACAAGCAACACCTCCAGGTAATATTCACTCTACTATGGAAGATTGATAGGACTAATGTGCAGACATGCTTGCGGAAACTTAGGCTCTCAAGTGCCTAATGGATTAGTCATTCATTCTGGAATGATGTCGTAGGGTAAGATAGGGATCCTCTACCCGCTAGAAAAAGGACTAATGAATAGGCTTTATCTTCTCTACCTCATAGTAGAGGACGATTGTGATTTCAAGAGAGAGGTAATGTCATAACAAATAATATCTAATTCTCCTAAATGATTTTCTCGTGTTAAACTGATCATTTAATATGGGAAAGTACCAGGGGAGAAAAAGCTAGAATATTGGTTAAGCTAGCAGACCGGCCACGGTAGGGATCCAAAGGAGGGAAAATAGGGATCCAAAGGGGGGGCATCTTCAAAAGAGCAATGTGCAACAATGGGCTTTAAAGACCCTAAGGTTCAGCCCATCAAGACTTCCAAAATGCTAAGGTTCCAAAATTCAAAGGTTGTGTCCAATGGTCAAGCTTAGTAAAATTGGATGCTTAGTGAGTGTGCCAAAAAGTCTTCAAGACTCCTACATAGGAGGGGGCAAGCCCTGTAAGTAGGGGATGAGAGAGAAACACACACGCACACACTCACAAGCTCCCTTTACACAAAGGGAATTAGGGACACATGTCGGCTATCTAGGCCAATTGCCCACAAGATGCACTTAAATCTTATTGAATGGCCATAGAGGTGGACCAATGAGAATTAGGCTAGAGTAAATCTAGTTTAATTCATTTAAAAACACTTGATAAAGAACCAATAAGAATTAATCTCTCTAGAATACTATTGGACAGTCTCCCAAGGGGTCCAATGAGCATTCAGCAGCCCAATGGCTTGCTTGATTCCTATTGGCCAGAAGACAAAGGGTTCCAATGAGAGTTTAATTGATTTATTTAATTACCTAAAGCTCTCACAAAAGGGAAAAGGGGGACACATGTCACAAGGCTATCAATTATGCTTCTCAATTTTCATTGGCTAAGCTTGGAGAGGTCCAATGAGGTGCCAGCATGAGGATTTAGCAAGAGGGGTCGACCAAGAGAGAGAGGGGGTTGATTTTTCAAAGGCATTATTCCACACACACTCACACTAGCTCATGTGGTATGAAGCAAGAAGACTTTCTCTCTCCTTCTCAAGCTTTAATGGAAAGCTCATCATCTACTCAAAGCTTGTGAGAAGGGAGGCCTACACCAACAACTCTTGGCTTTGTGATGCAAATCCAACCAAGAGCCAAGCTTCAATGCACGCTCATCTCCTCTACCATGCTAATTACTAAGCTATGGTAAGCTAGTATGAGTGATTAGGTGAGGAGGTATACTTCTTTCTCGTAAGTCTACTCCTTCTTCCTCTCAATCTAATCTCATACCCTGCTAGCTCTCACCATCTTCGAAGGTGTGTGAGGTCTTGGGTCTGAGACCGTGAGGGAATTGATGTTGTGTTTTATAAGTGTTTTCTTAGTGCTCGAAGCTTCCATCTTCATTGCACTAGCTAGTTATTGAAGGAACGCAAAGAATTGTATTGTAAAATGTCTCCCTTGATGGGGGAAACCTATAATACAAAGCCTTTTGGAGGGGGGACCGGTTCCATGTAAATCCGGTCCTCAACTATTGTCAATAGCTTAATTTCTCTCTCTTTTGAAGTATTGTTCATGCCTATCTAACTAGGTGTTATGCTTTTTGTTGCTCTCTCCACCCAAGCACTCTTGTTATGCTCATTAGGAATCTATTCTAATGAAATGCTCATTGTGTTCATGATATTTTCCGCTACACACAAGTTACTAGGCCTTTTAAAGTCATAGATTTACAAAGATGGAATGGATCATTTCTGTGTGAAATCAAAGGAAATACCTAGTGAGTTCAAGGACACATTGCATATGGACTACGGTGTCAATCGATACTTTTATGACAAGGGTACCATGTATTTAGTTGTGCAAATTTGCTATATTGTAGACAAGTGGGGATTGACAGGCACCAAGGATAATGTTCAAGTTGAGTTTGAAGACAAACTATCAAAGCTAGACATTCCTAATGCGAAGTTAAGGCGAGGGGATGAGGCAACTTGAATCAACATAAATAACACTCATGTGGGGTTGTATAAGTACAACAATGGTGAGAACATGCTCTATTATAAATGCGATGAGCCCTACATTGGAGACTTATCAAAGCAAAAAATCTTGTATGTATTTACATACGAGGAAGATAGAGATACCCATGTGATCATGCTTGATAAGTATGGGCAAAGATACTATGTTGTAGATCGCAAGGATCCGCAGAGATATACGTACTTTGGAGGACCACCCCATCAGTATTATGTCACTCCCAACACGAATAGACCAATTGTATCTCAGAGCCAAGGCCACAAATAGCAAGAGTGAGTCCTGTTAGAACTAGAGTGGAAGATTCATTCAGTCGACCACAATTTTAAATACCATGACCAATGGGATCCTTGAGTACAAGGGTCCCAATGACCACACATCGGGGCAATGGTACTCCTACTATCCATATGACAAGAGTTCCAGACACCTGGACTAAAGCTAGGGATGTGCGAGCAGAATAGAGAACACCTTATAAAACTCCAACTAGAGTTCCTAATGGTGGATACAAAGCTAGAGATGTTTTACCAAAAAGTATGATGGGTCAAGGGATCCATATGCACATGTTTCACCCTTTAAGAAAGTCTTAAGTGTTAAACAAGTAGTGGAATCCCACACTCAGTATTTTCTTTGGAAGAAATGGCATTAACATGGTTCCAACCATTGAATAGCAAAAATCTCCCAAATATTAAGAAACTCCTTTGAGAGTTTACATAGGAATTCTCAAAAAGGGGAATCAAGCATAAAAACTTTCCCAAATCTATACATTTAAGTAGAAAGAAAACAAAAAGGTGAAGGAAGCATTGCTTCGCTTCAAGAAAAACATTAGGAGATGTCGTTTCCAGTGGTTACTGCAAGATGAGAGATTGTCAGTTCTCTTTATAGAGGGCTTGAGAAACAAAACTCTCAAGAAGGATTTGCATCTGAAGGTGTGCACCGCATTTGAGCAGGTCATTAGAGAAGCATTTTATCTAGTGGAGAATTGTAAAATTTATGGAGAGGTATTGGAAGATGTGGACAATACCAGTAGTAGTGCCTCTTCAACCACAAGCAAACCATTAATTAGATGGAGTGTTCTTGCTTCAATCACACTAAATGTTGATCAAGTGGCTTGGGAAGTCATCAAAAGGATGAATTAGAGCTATCGACAAAATCCAAAACCACGACGACAACCACCACAAGTAGCAAATGTATCTAGAGCTCTGGGGTGGTGTGCCATCAAGAAGAAATACACCAACCATGAGACAAATAAGTGTTTTTACAATCAAAATTACGTGAGGAAAAGGCCCAAATAATGCATCACAAGGGGGAGATGAAACACAACCTATGTTGGGCCAACAGCCTTCTTTACCTTAAGACAATAGGGTGATTGTTTGATATATGCAACCTATAGAATCACTCACAGGTCAATATATGTTGTTGCCAGCTTCTTATGTTATGAAGAGCCATTAGAAACCTACAAGAGAGATCCAGAAGGAGTTGCATATGCCAATGAGGACTATCCTTCTTGGGAAGCTCAGATGAGGCTACAGAACCTTCATACATTGCTCATCCAATAAAAAATCATTACACAATGGATGAAAATTTAATCATGTTCATAGCAAATCAAAACTATAAACCTAGAGGATATCCTCCTAGGACAGGACAACCAATGGGGCACAACAAGCCACTCAGCCTGAAGGTCCTTGCTATGAATGTGGAGGTAGTCATTGGGCACGAGTTTGTCTACAAAAGGTTGAGTGAACAAAGATTTTTGGATTTTGTGAGGATTGTGGAGTAAATCATTTACTTCCAAAGGCTAAAATGTTAAAGACTTTACCCTCTTTTATAGGGGAGCACAAAGCTAAGTCAGAGTTCAAAGTTTTTCCCTCTCAATGGAACTCAGAGTTGAAGATGATAGGCACAAAGAGCCTCCATGAGTTGACATCATCTCCTATATAGTGTACCATTACTCTTGCAGAACTCTTGCAAATTAGACCGCATCTATGGGGCAAGATGGAATTTTTTTTGGAAAGAATGGGGCTGAATATCCCTCCTCAATATGTTCATGTAGATGAAAACATAGGTAAAAATCTACCAAAGAAACCAAAAGTGAAACATATGTCAATTAACAATGTGGGCGATTACTACAAAGGAAAAGAGGGAAACACCACCTTGCCACTAGAGCATCAAGGAGTCAAAACCATATCCATACTAGTGGGGTTGTAGTGGCCATTGCTATTAAAGAAATCTAGGAAAAGTGGGAAATACCAACTCTCGGGAAAATACGAATGAAGTTGCAACTTGCATATGGGTTTGTAGAAATACCTTTGAGTATGCTGGATCAGATCATTGTATCCTCATGTGGGATCAAATATGACCATACTTTTGCCATAGTGGACTTTGAAAAGAGCAACAACTTTGACGTTATTTTGGGATGACCATTCATGCGTCAACTCAAAATGGTGCAAGATTGGGGCTATGAGCACCTCTACTTACGGTATAAGGGTGTTACCATGAGGTTTGGCATCAAGGACCATAGAGATGTTAATCGAACCCCTGTGGAATAATTTGACTCAACAACGATCCAAGAAAAACAAATACCTACATGGTTTCCAAACCAAATACATATTTGGATGTGCGGATTATCCACATGTGGAAGCCTAAGGAAAGAAGATTTCATCCTAGAGAGGTCAGTAGAGGATAAGAGCTATGTTTGAAGATATATTTGAATCATTTGGATGGGATCAAATACTAGCTACTCTAGATGTGTGTAAATGAGCTAACCCCAACATGATGATGAAGGTTTTGACATAATGCCCTTCTAGATGGTGAACGTTATCTTGGAACCAGGGTTGGAAATTAAGGAGACAAAAACTCAAGAAATGATTGATTGCAACCGCATAGTCGATGAGGTTTCCATCCAAGATATAAGCAATTAAAGTGATGAGGTTTCCATCTAGATATAAGCGATGAGGGGTTACAAGACTTGCAAGATGATGACTTAGAGATTGACGTTGAGGATGAGCTATCGAGTAGCTATGAAAATGATACTAAGCTAAACCAACATGAGGCGGTCTTCTACGATTTCCCCGGCCAAAAATTGAGAAGACAGTAGAGGTATTGAGCACAATGAGTGCAAAAGCAATGAAACATACAAGGGAAACCTATGCCTAGATTGTTGAGCAAAACGTAGTATTTAAAGCTTATTAGAGCAAACAACTGTGTTAGGGACAAAATCATATGAAAACCTATGAAACTAGCTTCTATAAAGACTAATCCAAAAAAAAAAGCAAGGGAACCCCAGAAACACAGCCAAAACATCATGAAAAATGTCCAAAATTGAGCGAAAATGTGAATACCAAAAGTTCAAGCAAACCCTCAAAGAAGTTTGGACAGCAGAAATGGAGAGTGAAGAGGGGTCTGAGATTGACAAATTTGACACACCCTCTCACTATAAAAGTTATAGGATACATGACATCTGGATCAATGAGAAAACTTAAGGAACCATGAACATCCTAACATCCTATGATGGACCTGAGAATGCAATGCACATTGACCTAGCTAAACCAGGAGAAGAAACGAAGCCGACATAACAAAACTCACTGAGGAGAAAGTGCAGTATTAATAGCTATACTCTCAAAATGTACAGAGTTTTGTTTGCATGGTCTTACAAGAACCGTAAGGGAGTTGATCCGAGAAATTGTCAACATACAATTCCCCTTAAGAGTGATGCACAACCTCACAGACAATGTCCCTTCTGTACAATGAAACATTTGTCAAAAAGATATAGAAAAGATAAAGGAATCTGATTTTATCTATGAGATTGAACACACAGATTGGATGTCATCAATTGTGGTTGTGCCCAACAAAAATGACAAATTGCGAGTTTGTGTAAATCTCAAATAGGTAACCGCTTCCACCATCAGAGATAACCATCCCTTATCGATTATCGCCCATGTGATTGAGAGAGTTGCAACCAAGGAAGCTTATAGCTTTCTTGATGGCTTTTTGGGCTACAATTAGCATACCATAAAACCACAGGATCAACTTAAAATGGATTTTGCAGCAGAATGGGGTATATTTTCTTATCAGGTAATTCCATTTGGCTTGAGCAATGCACCTGTCACATTCCAAAGGCTGATGAGTCATGCATTTAAAGACTATATAAGACAATTCTTAGAAATTTAAATAGACGGCTTATGTGTGCATTCTCTTTTGAGAAACGAACACATAGAGCATTTGAAAAAGATCTTTGAAAAATGAAGAACTTATCATATCTGCTTGAATCTTGAGAAATGTGTCTTCATGGTAGGACAAGGAAAGATTTTAGGGCACATTTTGTCCAAAAATAAGCATTTCTACAGATCTTGAGAAGATACAAGTTATTGTTTTTTTTCCCACAAAATTAGAGAGGTACAAACCTTTATGGGTCATTGTGGATACTATAAAAGGTTTATCTACATGTACGCGGTCAACCTCTCTTATCACAAAGTTTGAATGGACTAATGAGTGCAAATAGACATTCCAGCAATTGAAGCAAAGATTGATTTCTACTCCAATTTTGAAATCTCTTAATTGGAATAAGATATTTCATGTCCATATCAATGCATCAACATATGTAATCGGATGCATTTTTTTAGTATAGCCTAGAGAGAACAACATGGATTTTCCCATCTATTACTTCAGCAGACAACTAAATAGTGTGGAAAGAAGTTACACGACCTCAGAAAGAGAAGGGTTAGAAATTGTCTATGCCGTGAAAAAATTTAGACACTCACAAATAAATTTGTATTCTTTGTGGATCATCAAGCACTATTATACTTGGTGAACAAACCATGCAATACAGGACGTATTGTTCAATCGTTTATTGTATTGCTTGAGTTTGACTTCACCATCGTATTCAAAAAAGAGACTACATACTAGAGGACTAACTATTTGTCTAGATTGACCCATGGGGAAGCACCTCAAGGATTTGACGATGATCTGTCCGACTCATATCTATTCAACATTGAAATGGTACCAAGGTGAAGAGAACATGTTATACCTTTGCTCACCATTGGTTCATTGCATATAGAGAGGTAGCCATCATCTAGCAGACACAAACACTTGTGATCATAGCTAGAAGACTACATAAGCATGGGAATGATGGGCTCTTGAGGCTATGTATAGAGCCAAGAGAAGAGAATGTGTACTTGAGCCAAGATCATGTGCAAATGACAGGGATTCACTATGGAAAAATGTAAACATTTCAATGATTTATGAGACTTGGTACATACTGAACTAATATGCAACAAAGTGTTTATGACTATATTAGTTTATGTGACATTTGTGCAATCTAGGTACCTGTAGAACATGCAACGTTGTTTAGAGTAACAGTTGCACCCAAGTGGACTAAGTATATTGTGGATTACCTGAAAAAAGGTGTCTTGCCTCAGAAGATGAGTAGATTCATATGAAAGCCAATTCGGATTGAAGCTAAAAGCTATGTGATAATTGAGAGCCACCTCTACAAGCAAGGAAATAATAACAACTTGTCAATTTATACCACAAACAGTGAGTACACCCCAATTCTTGAGCAAGCACATGTTGGTCAAGTAGGCAAAAAATTTTCTGCAAATAAAGCTGCGAAAGTGATACTTCTTGCAGGAATTTGGTGGCCGACCTTGTTCATGGACACTAAAAAATATGTGAAATATTTTGATGATTGCCAATGTACCAAAGCACATATGAGGCAAGATGAAATGCCGTTACGACCTATGATGGGAGCAAGGACTTTCGCCAAATGGGGAATAGACTTTGTTGGACCTATCACACCTCCTACATATAGGATGCATGCTCAATACATCATTGTGGCAACAGATTATCTAACCAAATGGGTGAAATTCAAAGTGCGTAAAGAACTAAAAAATATGTGAAATATTGTGATGATTGCCAATGTACCAAAGCACATATGAGGCAAGATCAAATGACGTTACAACCTATGATGGGAGCAAGGACTTTTGCCAAATGGGGGATAGACTTTGTTGGACCTATCACACCTCCTACATATAGGATGCATGCTCAATACATCATTGTGGCAATAGATTATCTAACCAAATGGGTGAAATCCAAAGTGCGTAAAGAAACAATGAACTAAAAAATATGTGAAATATTGTGATGATTGCCAATGTACCAAAGCACATATGAGGCAAGATCAAATGCCGTTACGACCTATGATGGGAGCAAGGACTTTTGCCAAATGGGGGATAGACTTTTTTGGACCTATCACACCTCCTACATATAGGATGCATGCTCAATACATCATTGTGGCAACAGATTATCTAACCAAATGGGTGAAATCCAAAGTGCGTAAAGAAACAATGCACAAATAACAACACAGTTCTTGTACGAAAACATCTTCACAAGATATGGGTTACCGATCCAGATAGTGAGTGACCAAGGGACTCACTTCATAAATGACATGATTAAATTTTTGTTGAAAGAATTCATGGTGATTCATATTAAATTAGCACCATATCATCCTCAAGCAAACAGAAAAGCGAAGAGCACAACTTTCTATGAACATTGCTCACCAAAATAATGAACAAACCAACAGTAGACTGGGAACAAAGGCTACATTTATCTCTTTGGACGTATAGAGTTACATACAAAACAAAAATCGGAATAACACCTTTTAATATGGTGTTTGGAATTAATGTCATATTGCCTATGGAATTCTTGATTCCTACTCTTTGAGTAGCCAAGAGCTTAGATTGGACGGGACATGAACTGTCTAATAGGATAGACCAGCTAGAAAATCTAGATGAATTGTGTATCAAAGATGTTGCTACCATCTATGCACAAAAGCGGCACATGAAGGAGTTTCATGATCAATATATAATCAACAAAGAGTTTCAAAAGAGGGACTATGTACTAGTCTACACCTTAACATAGCACTCCAAACGGTTGCAAAGTCAAGGTAATGTGCCATAAAACTTACAACATTAGATATACAGGAGATGTCTAATTGGATATTGCTTAGGCCATTCAAGAACAAAGCAAAGTTGCAAATTTTAAAGCGGACAAACCACAACCCAAATTTAGTAGCTCCAATCGAAGCAATTTAGACACAGCTAGATCCGCTTGGAGGTATGAGTTTCAAAAGAGGGACTGTGTACTAGTCTACAACTTAACATAGCACTCCAAAAGGTTGCAAAACCGAGGTAATGTGCCATAAAACTTACAACACTAGAGATATAGGAGATGTCTAATTGGATATTGCTTAGTCCATTCAAGAACAAAGCAAAGTTGCAAATTTTAAAGCGCAAAGAGTGAACCACAACCCAAATTTAGTGACTCCAATCAAAGCAATTTAAACACAGCTAGATCGGCTTGGAGGTATGGATGTATGTGTCAATATACAACTGGCATATGGATCAACAGAAAGAGCACTTGTTGATACCAGAGCACGAGTAAATTCCAAGAAGCATTCAACATACCTAAAGCTGCCAAATGAGACATTGATGCCAATTGAGATCGAGCTCAAAGCAACCGACAAAGAGACAATGGTCAGTTTAGGTTAACATCTGTGTTGGTCATTTTACAAAGAAACCTTAAAGTTCAACCTTAAGGGAAAATCTTATCTCACTCCATTGGCACCAACCGATCATATCTAGAATGTACAATCCATTCAAACAGAACAGTAGCCTGAATCGTAGATCAAATTGATGGAAGAACCCCATGGAAAACAAATTGGGCAGGTTTGGGTGAAGAAGTCAATCATGGTGAACAAACGGAGGAAGATATGGTTACCCAAGACACAAGCTTCAAATATGCCTTCCAGCTCAACCAAACAAGAACCATCAACAATCACAATTCTCAAAGCAGTTATACTTGGAAAGAAAAGCCAAAACAGTGGCCCAACTCTGTATCCAACTGAACCAAGTATAAATGGATCCCCAAGAGTAAACCAACCCCAAAAGCCAAATGGAGATAAATCTTGATAGACATGATCCCTAGAGTCAGAGTATGTATATATGAGTGTATGGAATAATTTTGCTTATTTTTTGCCAAGTAATAACACTTTTTGGTAATTTTCTTTCATTTTTAATCTAATAAGGATAAATAAATAAGAAACTGAGCCACAAAAAGTCAAAATCAAATTTTCAAAGAAAACACTGAATTTATAATGCAAGAGCTTCAAGCATGTCAAGTCTCGAAGAATTTGACACAAGTCAAAATTTGGGCCAACTTATGACGGACCAAAATTGCAAAATCGAGGGCAATTAGTGACCAAGTATTCAAATGATGAACCACCTAAGCCGCAGGTGATATACTATGAGAAACCAAAGCAAATAAGGTATGTATGTACTTATCACTCCGGGTAGGTCGGTCACATATAGGCAAATTGGGGCAAGATACATCTCATTTTCAACTGACAAAGCCAGAGAGAGAGAGAGAGATATTTGTGACCTAGTGTTGCCTTCTACAAAATCCAAAACGAATTTTCTACAAACTTTTGGGGGCTCATAGGGTCACCAAAACTTGTCAAAATTCAAAAAGGTTTCACCAATGAGTTCACCAAACTGGGCAGAATCTAGCCATGCCATCATAGTGAAGAAAGGGGATGGAACATGGATTGCAATCCATGTTCCTCCACCTCCAAATTCAAAGAAATTTGGGCAGAAGAATCCCCCTAGCATCACTTCATCATTGGTGTAATCATAGATCAAAAAGGCTTCCCAACATGGATCGCAATTCTTGTTCCAACCAATAGTGTCAATAGTCTGCAAGATTTGGCCCACATTTAGTTATCAGCAGCTAGAGCATGTCACCATGCGAGTTTGGGTGAAAATGGACCATAATGGACCCAAAAACCCTAGAAATTGGAAATTCAATCTGGAAATGGTCATTTTGACCCAAGGAATGAAAAATTGATCCAAACTCCAAAATAGTGTGACCAATAGCTTAGGGGACCTATAAGGAACCTTCCCACCAAGTTCGGTGTGATTTGGCCACAAAACATGGATCGCAATCCATGTACCTAAAGGAACATTCTAGCAGAATCTAGGTATACACTATGTGAAGGGGTTAACATCATCAAGTCATCAAGGAATTATTGCCAGATTGTTCAATTTTGTTGTGTAGCAACTTCAGAATGGTCAAAGCAAAGCTCAAGTGTTTTTCAAAAACCAAAGGAATAAAAAGTTATGGTATGCTTAAATGTGTCAAAAGGAATGCAAAAATGATTGTCAATTGGGCAAATCTTGCCAAACCTAGCTATATTGGTCAACTAGGCTCCAATTGAACCGAAAATGGACGGCTAACTAGTCTTGGACATAATGTGCAACTTCAAATCATCAGAACACCAAAATTCAACTTAATCTAGCCGCAGGGATCAATTCAACATGGCCCCAAAAAACCAATAAATTAAAGTTGATCCAAATTGGGTAAACTTAGGATAAACAAATCCAAACTTGAAAAGATTTCACCAATGTGCTAGGATAGGCTATAGCGACATGCCTGGCAAGTTTCATCCCAAAATGTGACCAAACATGGATTGCAATTCATGTACCTTTTTCACATTTTAGGGCCAAAACCTAACCATCAGCTCCCAAATGTCAAGTGAAGCCTAAGCTTAAAGTGTCAAGCCATTTGGACATCAAAACCAAATTTTGGCCTAGATCCCAAACCAATGATCCAAATCACAAAAGTCTTGAACCATAGTATCACCATAACATACTTTATCACATGGTGCAAGCAGAATTTCAAAAGGTGTTCCAACATGGATCTCAATCCATGTATCTCTCACCCAAAATTGACATGTAAAACATTGATCTAGCGACCATATTTGTCCTAGTTGCACTGGAAAATTTAGGTCAAGTTTGGATTTCTTTTAATCAAGTTATGCTCATTTGTCATTTTATGGTCAAGTCTGCGTTTTTCAACTTTCTTGACATCCTTTCAACCAGATTCTAGGCCTAAACAAGTGATTTTTTGATAGCCGATTGCCACAATAAAAAGCTCAAAAGAAGTGAGAAGTTGCTCCCTTCGAGGTGGTAGACATCTCGTCAAATAAGAAAGCTCACATCATGGATGAGGAATTAGCAAAGATTCCAGCAAACATGTTCGTCGGCAAGTTTTAGGTAGCCAATGGAACTAAAGTAAAGACAACAATATTCCCAAAGGAGCTATGGACCTTGCACACCAGCAAAGGGAAATCCTAGAAGGGACAAGGTGCTTGAAATTGGATAGTTTTTTCAGATTGCCAAAGGGCACATGAACTCAAGAGTTTCATTTAGTATAATGGTGAAGCCACACTGTCTGACAAAGATGGAGCCGCGGCAAAAGTAAGTATCACAGATGAACTCATCAACCAGGCTCTACATCTCCCAGTCGGCAACCACAACTTGCTCAACAAGATGAAAGAAATGATAAAGCTTTTGTGAAGCAACAAGGTCACAAGTTCACATATAAAGACCTTATCTATTTGGAGATGGATCTGCCATTATGGCTCATAGCACAACATCTTAAGGTAGAGAAGTCTCCTAGATACACGGAGCCCAATTTACAGATTGCAGTAGTAATGGCAATGGGGCTGGCAAAGAAAAAAGTGATCAGGTGCAACCTGGGAAACTACATCCTTGAAAATCTGGTCGAAGCAAACCTCAAGGGAAGCGAAAGGAACAAGACTTATATGAATGCGGGCCCATTTCTCACCAGGATAACATACCAAGCATTGGGCATAATGGATCAACTACTTGAAGTGAATCCCAATTGTAATAGTTATACAAAGAAAAACATGCAATTAAGTCAGTGGGCAGCTCTTCTACAACACCCACAAAAAGAAGGACAAGGGAAAAGAGTTCCAAGGGGCAAAACACTAGGCAGAGAGGCCACAAATTCTGACTTTGAGCTAAGCGGAGAGATCAAAGCAAGAGATCAGGACACTCCCTCTGAATACCATTCCACTGAGGAGGAGGAGGAGGAGGAGGAGGATGTTACAATTCCATTGGTTCATAAGAAGTCACAACCAGAGGAGTAGATTCCTAAGACACAAGTTCAAAGATCTATGGAGCAAGCGCAACGGCTCAGAGAAGAAAGATTTGCAAAGCTAGCTGCAGAGAAGAAAAAAATTAAAGCAGCCATTTTTGAAGATGATGAAGAGGATGATATAGAGCTCAACAAGAAGGTCAAGAAAATCAAAGCCGAGTAGCTTGAAAAGATTAAGCAACAAAAATGCAAGAAATCATATTAAGAAGTCGAGCTAGTTGGAGCCTTCACGCAAAGGATTCACAAAGTTCTAAAGCGCAAAGCTAACCAAAGAGAGGAAGTAGATTCAAAAAGACAAAAAAAAAATTGATTTAGAATTCCCAAAGGACTCACCAGAAGTCAAAGATCTATGCATGGGGATTCTCCTAAGGACAAAGCTACAACAGACCAGCAAGAGGAGACACAGTTTGAGAAAGAGCAACAACAAGTCTCGCCTAAATCATCGACTCCTCCTCCTACTAGTGAGAAACAAGAAGAAATGAAAGATCAAGAAGAAGAAAAAAAGAATCTGAAGCAAACCAAGAGGAAAAGCAAGCTGAACAAAAGGATTCTGAAACTGCAAAACCCAACGAAAGCAAGCAATAAGTGGAACAAAGGCAACCAAAATAGCAGCTAAAGAAATATCAAGAGAAGAAAGAGTAGATGTTGTGGAGACCTCTCAACAACCATCTACTCAAATTGCAAAAAGAGGTTCCACTCCTCTCAAGAGCTGAAGCAGAAGCAACTGACAAAATCATCAGAGAGTTTGACCTAGAAGAACACCTGAAAACTATTCGACTCCAATTTTGATGTCAAAGAGCTTTATCTAACCTATGAGAGTTAGATGCAAGAGATGCAAAAGAGGAAGCCAATGAAGCTATCAAGGAGATTGAGCAACTACTCCAACAAATAGAGTGCTTACAAGAGGAGAAGGAGAATCTGAAGGCTGCACTAGGATGAGAAAAAAGAGATGTGGCCAATATCTTCCAGGGTTTGGAAAATCAAATTGAGGCAAACAATGAGTTGCAAGTGGAGCAACAAGCCCTAGAGGAGACATTGGCAAGAGAGCAAAAAAAGTACTCTAAATTGTGTGAATCTTATGATATTGTCAAGCATACACTATCGACTCTCATGGCCATTCAAGAAGTCCCTGCTCCTGCTTCTACCTCTCAAGATCCTATTGCTAGAACAGAGGAGATCAAAGCACTCAAAGCAGAGCTGGCACAAGAAAAGCTTCAAAGACAAAGGATGTCGGTTGGACAGATGGCTACCCACACACAAAGAGAGCAAGAGATAAAAGAGCTCCAGGAACAATTAGCCAAATCCAAGGTGGATCTAACCAGCCAAGCGGAGAGGCATGCTATGGAACTGCAAAGTAAAGATCTGGCAATTAGTGTCTTACAGTCAAAATCCATAGTACATGTCTAGCAAATCTCACAATAGGTGGTGGCATCTGAAACCACAGACTTATTCCCCTTGGACCTACCAAACACATCAACAAGGGGAAGTCTGCATGAATTCGAAGAAGACATGGAGAAAATAGATGCCTGAGACAAGCTAAAGAAGTGGATTGAAGTTATTCATGATGGCTCACACAAAGAATACATGTTATACAAGCTCAAGGTGCTTAAATCAGCAGCACTACTGAGGATAAATCCAGATGAAGTGGTCAAATTTCTGCCATGAAATGATTCCCCTCCCATTGATGAAATAAGAGGCACTATTATGGGAAAATAAGCTTTTACCATCACTAGAACCAAATACCAAGGAGGACTATGAAGATGTGCCAGTGGTTGCAGACCAAGTGATTTTGATGTTGGAAATTTAGCCTTTGTGGAGGAAGAAATGGTTCAAAAAGCACAATATACAAGAATGCATTGCAACATCTCAGGATTGACTCTACATATTGTCCAAATCCTCAACGGTGATTTTGGGACAACTATTTCATATGGTAGAGTCTAAACCTTCAGTTTTGAACCACCCTGTGTTGGCCAAGACAATCAACAACTACAAGCCGATGGAGTCCTACATGGTCCACACAATGAAGGTAGCGATTGCTCATATGAGAGATGTGTTGGACCTACCATGCCAAATTTTAACCAAGATAGCAAAAATGATAATCACATGCAAACAAGATTTTGAAGACATTAATGTAGCAGAGCATCCATGGCAGGTTTCCTTGAAGGAACTGAAGGCATAGCATGGAACCTAGAGACTAAAGTCCCCATCCGCAACATACTCATGGGGATGTATGCTAGAAATATGTTCCTCCCCTTGCACTATATGCAAACCTTTGAGGAGACATTTATGATAGGAATTTTTGAAATGGATTCGACCATTTTCAATCCTGTTAAATATCTGCAAGCACGACACATCACATACCAAAACATAATTCTCGACAATCCATTTAAGGACCTCTCCATAGAAGCAGACATAGTAACTCGGGCTACCAAGTTTACCTGCATCATGAAAACACTAGAAAAGAGGCAGTTTGACCACTAAAGATCAAATGACAAAGCTTGCACAAGGATGTGCAAAGGCTAGAAAGGGGGGAATGTTTGGCGGATATAGCTAACGAGCACCCTCCTAGCTGACCACACCTCCTCAATGCTCAAAATTTTGATGTAATTCATATTATTTTTTTGAAAAGCCTTGTATAAAAGAGACGTCATAATTTGAGCCGCACTTTGTACACTTTGAGATGTATTTCTTTTGTCCTAAGCCCAAAAAGCCTTGTAAGCCGGTCACTCGCCATATGAGAAGCCCTAGATATAAAGCTCAAAATATCTAATTTAAAATGATCATTGTAACATTATCCAAGGTTTTTGAAGAGCTTTGTATATATGGCTGTGAGCGACTACTCAACAACACATTGTGATCGATTTTTCTCTTACTCTAGTAATCAAAATTAGCTCCAAGAAGTGTATCGTGTTCCTTGTCTCTTGCTCTTTCATTTAAGTATAATCATTTTCAGTTTTTGTGTGGTTGTTTTTTGACATTTTGACCATAGGAGAGTGTTCCTAGACCATAGGGCGCCCTAGCTGAATTGTTTTGTTTTGCAATCTTCATGACATGGACCATGATGATGAAATTAGGGTTGTAAGAAAACACACACAGCTTGGAGATGACAAAGAAGCTCAAGGCACACAATAGAGAGTGTATTACTGAGTGTGCAATGGACAAAAAAAATAGGTAGCCCTAGAGTGATGGACGTATATACAATGCACGGGGGACAAAACCTCCTAAGGAGGGAAAAAATGCCCCAGCGGTCCTAAGCGTGTTCACACACATCACTACCACATGTATGTGGTAACATATCCCCTCTGGAGTGATGCGGTGAACGAGAGCTGGCACATAGAGGTAAGGGAAGTGCCATGCCATGAGGACATGATCTATCCACAAAGGGGAGTAAGCCCAAAGCTTCGCAGAAAGCTTCGAATTTCTCATAAGACAATGCCTTTGAAAAGATTTGCAAGGTTGTCCTGTGTTTCCTCTCAGCTAATTTCTCCTGCTGAGAGGCTCTCCCTGACATAGTGGTAATGCATCTCAATGTGCTTTGTGCGAGCATGAAAATTTGGGTTCCTCGCAAGTGTCAACAATGCGCTCTGCCTATCAGTGTAGATAGTGTTGGCAGTGTCCTGTCTAACCCAGATCAGCCATTGAAGGGGATCGGAGAGCACCACTGACGGAGAGTGAGAGAGAGAAGGAGACACATGACACACAGATATGGGTGGGGAGACTCAATGAGTGAGCAGCCCCCTATACGCTTATGCTATGTATAAGGTATACAAGTTAGTGGGCGCCCAAACACTGGGCGGGCGGGCAAGGCACATGCGCCTATACCCCATTGAAGGGGATCGGAGAGCACCACAGATGGAGAGTGAGAGAGAGAAGGAGACACACGACACACAAATATGGGTGGGGAGACTCAATGAGTGAGCAGTCCCCTACGCTTATGCTATGTATAAGGTATACAAGTCAGTGGGCGCCCAGACTCTGGGCGGTCGGGCAAGGCACATGCGCCTATACCCCAACAAGCTCCCACTTAAAGGCGACTGTGCCTTTAAGCAAGGGACCTAGTCTAAAGACTACAAAAGGCGAGAGAAAACCGCTCTCAACTGATGCCCACTGGCTGGCTGTGATCGTGTGCATCCGGCTGTCCTGCTCCCGTGTAAGTCCATACACCACCAGACGTACCGCACACGTACTGCAAGTATGTACGCAATACCTGCATATCTCCCTCGTGCACTATGCCATCATCAATCAACAAACGACTGACAACCCCAACTGCAAATGCTCCCACTGCAGCTGCGATATCCGGTCTCAAGATCAACATCTCATACATGAGACCACCGAATGCCGGTGCAATGCTAGCGGGCCCTGCTAGCTCTACGGAGCATGCATCAACATATATATCCCTGGCAATAGGCATCTCTGACTGACAAGGCGTGTCAGCCACATGCATCTCCTGATTGTCCACAAAAGACGCATCAACTTGTCGTGCAACCTCAGAGCAAACTAGCTGCTCTAGGTGTCTCCTGGAAGACATATCCTGCACAACTATATCCCCATGCTCACTGTTGAGCATAGAAAGGAATGACTACATAATCGCTGACATCTCAGTCTCCTCTGCAATCATCCACTGCAAACATGACCACTCAATCTGTTGTGACTCACTAGAGCTCTCATGCTCTAACTCCGTATGCATAGACTCTTGCACAACGTCCTCCTGTCGTGATTCACTAGAGCAAGACCGCTCTACCTGTCTATCCTGCATAGAAGTATCTCGCACAACTGACTCTTTGCTTTGCTCAGTCACTAGCAA
This sequence comes from Adiantum capillus-veneris, assembly GCF_014529385.1. Classification (NCBI taxonomy): domain Eukaryota; kingdom Viridiplantae; phylum Streptophyta; class Polypodiopsida; order Polypodiales; family Pteridaceae; genus Adiantum; species Adiantum capillus-veneris. Next base: position 117,740,176 of record NC_140936.1, on the reverse strand, counting down.
AGCATGCATGTCTAACTCTGTCACCTCTCTGTGTGACTGCTCAAGTTGTGCCCCAACTGTGTGCACAACGAGCTCACTACTCTGCACTCCATGCAAAGTACCCTGCAACCCATGAGCAAAAGAGACTCGCCTGCTCTCTCGCTCTCTACCTGGTTGCATGATCACAGAGACAACACCGTCTCTCTCGTGATCCACATGCAATGGGTAACCTGTACCACTCCTGGCACCTCTCGCAATCACTAGCGAACCCAAATGCAATGCAAAAGATCGCTCAAGCAGCGATACCCGACATCCACTATCCCATAATTGTCTGACTGAGATCAAATCCCTTCTCAGATCTGGCTCTAGGTGTCTGCTGGAAGACATATCCTGCACAACTATATCCCCATGCTCACTGTCAAGTATAGAAAGGAATGATTGCATAATCGCTAACGTCTCAGCCTCCTCTGCAATCATCCACTGCAAACATGACCACTCAATCTGTTGTGACTCACTAGAGCTCTCATGCTCTGACTCCTTATGCATAGACTCTTGCACAACGTCCTCCTGTCGTGACTCACTAGAGCAAGATCGCTCTACCTGTCTATCCTGCATAGAAGTATCTCGCACAACTGACTCTCTGCTTTGCTCAGTCACTAGCAAAGCATGCATGTCTGACTCTGTCACCTCTCTGTGTGACTGCTCAAGTCGTGCCCCAACTACGTGCACAACGAGCTCACTATTATGCACTCCGTGCAAAGCACCCTGCAACCCATGAGCAAAAGAGACTGTCCGGGTCTCTCGCTCTCTGCATGGCTGTAACAAGATTGAGACTCGACCATCTCGCACCAGTACTACATGCAATGGGTACCATGTGCCAACTCTAGCACCTCTCGCAATCACCAGCGAACCCAAATGCAACGCAAAAGATCGCTCAAGTAGCGATACCCGACATCCACTATCCCTGAGCTGACCAACGGAGATCAAACTCATCATCAAATCTGGCACATGACACACATCTCTGAGCACGTACGATGCACCGCTCGGTAATGACAGTCTCACATCTTCTGAACCAACAATCTCATGCAGTGACCCATCTGCCAATCGCACACTACCATGCACTCTGCTAGAATAGCTACTGAACCAGTCACGATACGGAGTGACATGAAAAGTAGCGTCCCTGTCTAGCACCCACTGCAAAAGAAGTGCACTATCCTCAGACGTCAAAAAATCAGGATTAATACAAGAAGCAAATGTGACCTCACTGTCACTAGGGTACTCAGACACTGTATCTGATCCTGCAATTATCAAGTCAACGGAGCCTATAGCATCTACTGCATCCTTGAGACTAGCATGTCTCATGTGTTGTCTCATACGACAAAAGCATCGCCGTCTAATGTGCCCTGTGTGACCACAATGCCAACATCTAAAGTGTCGACATGAACGAGAACGTCGTCTCTCATAAGTCATTGTCCTAGACTCGAAAGTCTCACACATATTGACTATTATAAGTGAATGTCAAAAATAACCAAGAGCTGTAACTCTACTCTAGGTACGGTATCAATGAAATGCACTCAATTGATCCAAATGAAGCAACCTGCAACGAGAAAATGCTCTCAAAAAAAAGAGCTCACCAGCACCTACAATGCTCATGCGAATCCACGCATAAAATCTCTCGCAATAGTGTGACCACAGTGTGCTCCATAAATGGCAATGATGCAAATCCCAAATGCCAAGTGTATGAGGTTCCTGTAGAGTAAACCAAGCTCCTGTATGGCTGCAAATCAGCCCCAAAATTCAGCTCTTAAACAGGTGCATAAACAAGTCACAAACGTGTCCCAGATCAGCCTACAACTGAGCCATACATGGACACCTGCAAAGAGGAAACAATGGCTGAAAATTCAGTGCCCAAATAAGCCCTCAAACCCACTTGTAAACAAAATAACCATTGTCCTGCAAGCTCAATACAATGAGCAATCAATGCGCATCAAACTACACTTAACATACATGCATAAGCTCTGCAAACCTGTGTCCAACAAATGCTCACAAAGAGTACCACAGGTGACCATACATGTCATCCACAACCAACCTCTGCACTTGCTCACAAGATCTACTGCTCACCACATAAGCATATATAGAGCATTACCCGCTCAAAGACCATGTATGCAAGCGACAACACTGCAGAAGAACCACTCAACTGCAACTGGCAACACCTGTGGGAGTACTAGACTCAACCTGGACTGGGAGTCAAACCCGATATTGTAACACCTCATATGTGCCTGCTACCTGCAGTGTGCGCGGGTAAGCTGTCTGCAGCAAAGAAAACAACAGAGCCCAAAACTGTCCTGAAAAGCAGTCTCTGTGTTTTTAATTTCAGACCCACCTGCACTCCGAATAAGAAAACAATTCTTTCTACAAAATTGTAGAGCTTGAAGCCAGCTCCGTTTTGAACCAAAAAAATTTGGAATCGAAGCTTTGTAGCTCAAGTTATGAGCGAAACAGTAGACTGCTGTCAAACTGCCAAAAACTGAACGGCTTTCTTTTGTGCTTCTTTGAGCTCATAAAAAGGCTCAACCTCATCAATCTCACAATGCTTCCATGTCTATGGAAGCTCCAAGCTCCAATCTGTCGCCGATGTAGCCGTTACAAAGCTTTCCGAGAAGAGGGAAGATGTTGTACACAGTGGGCTGATCTGTAGAGGAACTGTGGACTGATCTGTGAGCACTAGGAAGCTCTTGAGAGCTCTCCTGCAAGCCTCAGTATGGCTTCCCACAAGCCTCCTCTATTTCTTTGCTCAGGTCTGTGACCTCTCCGCCATAGCCGACGAGTTCATCGCGAAGCCGTCCATCTACGCTCTCAAACATGTCGCTCTGATACCAATTGAAGGGGATCGGAGAGCACCATAGACGGAGAGTGAGAGAGAGAAGGAGACACATCGACACACAGATATGGGTGGGGAGACTCAATGAGTGAGCAGCCCGCTATACGCTTATGCTATGTATAAGGTATACAAGTCAGTGGGCGCCCAGACTCTGGGCGGCCGTGCAAGGCACATGCGCCTATACCCCAACAGCCATAAGGCATATGAGCCATACACACTCAATCATACCTGTGAAGACTGCCTTGTACTCAGCCTCACAATTGGAAGTGGCCACAATAGTTTGATTCTTGCTCAACCATGGTATGAATGATCTTCCAATTATGAAACAAAAACCACTTGTGGACACTCGTGTGTCAAAACAACCGGTCCAATCTGAGTCCGAAAAAGCATGTGAGTGTGGTGGCAAATATCCTCCTTGGGAGAAAACAAGCCAATATGTAAAGTGCCACTCAAGTAGCAAAAAATCCTCTTGACATCCTGCCAATGCTTAGACCCTGGGCTATGCATAAATCTGCTGCCATGTGAGACTGCAAACTGAATATTTGGTCTCGTGTTGCATACATAAATGAGGCATCCAGCAAGAGTTTGGTAAAGAGTGACATCTGTAGGATCACCAGCATCATGAAGACTCAATTTCAAACCTGTTTCCATGGGAGTGGCAATAGGTTTGCAATCGTCAAGTCCAAACTTACATAGCAATGTCTCTATGTAACTTTTCTGACACAAGGCAATACCCCCATCACACTACTTAAATTGTATACCCAAGTAATGATGCAACAACACTAAATCTTTCATCTTGAAAGTAGCATTCAAATTAGCCTTAAATTGAACAATATGTCTCCCATTTGGTCCAGTGATCAACAAACCATCCACGTAGAGAACCACAATGAGAAGTGCATCACCCTCACGCTTTACATACAATGTGTTTTCTATTGGACTGTTTACAAAAGCCTTGTTTGACCAAATGCATACAAAGCTTTGTTACATTTGCACACTTTATCGTCTTGTCCTTTCTTGACAAAACCGAGAGGCTGCGTTACATAAACTTCCTCAAATATATCACCATTCAAGAAATCAGTAACAATGTTTGATTGATGTACATCCTAACCAAAATGAGCTTCCAATGCACATAGAAAATGCATAATAGTCATACAACAAGTGGGAGAAAAAGTCTCTTCATAATCTATGTCTTTTTGCTAACCCTTTGCAACAAGTCGAGCCTTGTAGCGATCAATCTCACCATCCGGCTTGCGTTTCAACTTGTAAACCCACTTCGTACCAATGGACTTTTTTCCAGGAGGAAAATCACATAAAGAACATGTGTCATTTTCCATAAGTGCATCGTATTTTGATTGCACGGCATCCATTCAATTTTTTGAATTTTGTGCTTCATCAAAAGACAGAGATTCCTCAACATCATGTAAGCTAGACATAGCAAAAGCATAACAATCTGATGCATAAGATACATGGTGAGATCCTGAACGAGTACGAATAGACAAAGGTGTATCCAATTTACTTTCACGCAATGTATGCACTATCCATTTTGTCATACATCTAGCCTGCTCATTTTTGCCCTTTCCTCATCAAGTACATCATGTACATCTGCATCAGTAATAGGCTGATCTATAACATTTTCAAAGCCCCCCATAGGTTGTACATTTGCCTCATTGGAATTTACATTCGAACTTCCACCACTAAAAAGAGGTAACAACGTGTCATAAATGTCACGTGAGCTTACATTACTGTTTCTAGTACATGACAGCAAGGGTTGAACGGAATCTTTCACAAACACAACATCTCGTGAGACTAAGATACGCTTTGTTTGCGGATGATACAACTTGTAACCTTTGGTTTCAGCACTATAGCTAACAAAAATACATTTGATAGCCTTATCAGCCAATTTTTTGCATGGTTTGTGGCACCAAAGCATATGCCAAACAGCCAAAAACACGCACGTGCTCAATAGAAGGCTTTCTATCATGCCATGCTTCATATGGAGTAATAGACTGCAAAGCTTTTATAGGACACCTGTTAAGTACATAAGTGGCACACATGATGGCCTCAAGCCAAAACAAATGTGGCAAAGCTTGACTTTTGACCATACATTGTGCCATTTCTACAAGTGATGTATTTTTCTTCTCAGCAACACCATTTTGCTGAGGTGTATAAGGCACTGTACATTGGTGTTTTATCCCACAACTAGCCAAAAATGCATTAAATTCATGAGACATATACTCCCCCCCTTGATCGGAATGGAGGGTGCCCATAGTATATTTCAAGACATTTTCAGCCATAGCTAAAAATTGTTTGAGTCACATAAATACTTCGGACTTCTCTTTAAGTGGATTTACACATGCATGCCTAGAGTAATCATCAATGAAAGTCACGAAGTAAAGGTAACGCCCCAAGGACGGAGTTTGCATGGACCCACAAACATCATTATGCACAAGTTGCAACCTGCATGTGGCCCTAACTGAACCATCCATTGGAAACTTAGAACACTGCATCTTACCCAAAATATAGCCTTCATAGACATGTTTTCCACGTGCTTCAAGAGGCGACGAAGAAGCAACCATATCAGATTTCTGCAAACGCAGCAAACTGGCAAAATTCAGATGACCAAAATGTGCATGCCAAAGTTTTGCATCTGAAATAGCCTTTGAATCCACAAGTGCATTTGCAAAATTTTGCCCACACTTTTCATACAAAGTGAGCTTTTATAGCCCACGTCATAAAATGCCAGATGCAACAATTTCATCACCAAAACTGAGATCATGTAGTGTACATTTGTCATCCACAAATTTGACTACCATACCAAGTCTAGCAAGTGCACATATAGACAAAAGATTCTTCTTGATCCCAGGTACATAAAGTGCATCAACAAGTGTGAAAGAACTGCCATTTGCAGCAGTAAGCACAATCTTTCCAACTCCTTGAACCGGATAAGAGGCATTGTTGGCACAAGTAACTGAATTCCCATGAGGGACAGACTCAAGAGAGATAAACAAATCACGATGTGAGGTAATCTATTTTGTAGAACCACTGTCAAAATACCACACATGTGAATCTGTAGCAATTGACATGCATGTATCATGGACAGCAAGATTATAGGTACACTCTGCACTAAAAGCCCATTCTGCATCAGCATCAATATCACAATCTCCTTTCACAAGACTCAAAAATAGTTGCATTTGTAGTGGAACCAGCCTCTTTCTTCTCAGCCTCTTTGGCCTTCAACTTAGGAAACTGCTTGATCAAGTGATCATTAGCTTTGAAGTAATGGCAACGTATCTTCTTTTTGCCCTTATCACCAGCATTTCCATAGGAATTGCTACCAACAAAAGAATTAGGAACAGGTGATTTTCCACTCGCAGAAGAACCATGAGAAGTGGTTGCATTACTATTACCACCTTTTTTTTTAGCAGCAATAAAGGCATCTTCAACTGCACGCTGTCTAGTCCTGTTTTTTCTGGAAAGCGACTCTTGCAATAGCAATGTGCATAATGCATCAAACTTGACAACTTCACAATTTCCTTGGGTCATAAGTCTCCAAGTACTAGCAAAAGTCTGGTAAGAATCTAGCAAGGCATCAAGAACAGTCTGCAAAGGGAACTATCTGAAATGACTTCACCTGCAGAAATAAGTTGCTCATTGATATCCTTGACACCCGCAAGGAAAGTGTCCATATCATCTTCCTCATGCATAATCTTTGACTCCAGCTCTTTACGCAGTAATGCAATTTTTGCCTCATTGCGAGTTGCATAAAGACCAGTCAGAATATCCCAAGCCTGTTTTGTAGATTTCACTGAACGAATGTAAGGAGTAATGTTGCGCTTCACAAACAACGCAATCAATGCATGAGTCTGTGCATCTTTTACATCCCAACAAGCTTGTTCTACCATAGGCAAAACAACTCTAACAGCAGCAATCCTTGCAGCAAGACCTGCAACATCCTCAACATTGCCTACATCCTAAAAACCAGGACGTACATCAATGCCCTGCACAATATTCTAGACACCCTTTGACACAAGAACATGTTGCATCATGTAAGCCTACATAGGGTAATTGTCTCCATCCATTTTGTCCTCAGTAGCAAACATCTTGAACACATCTGTGTTGTTGTCAGCCATGAAGAATGCTTGCACCTTATGTGAAAACTGCCCAAAAACAGGAGAAATGAAGCAGGGACAACACATGCTATATAGCACAAATTCTAGAAGATTGTAAGGGACTTGTTATGCAAAAAATGGCACTAAAAAAAATTTTGCACAAAATTTTGTTGACCTGCGAATGCTTGCCAAAGCTCACAAAAATCGGAGAAAGTGAGCAGGCGTGTGCTGGAGTTGCTAGCGACTAAGCCCGGGAGGACACAACCTGCTCTGATACCAATTGTTGAAATTAGGGTTGCAAGAAAATACACACAGCTTGGAGAAGACGAAGGAAGCTCAAGGCACACAATAGAGAGTGTATTACGTAGTGCACAATGGAAAAAAAATAGATAGCCCTAGAGTGATGGGAGTATATACAATGCACGGGGAAAAAAACCTCCTAGTGAGGAAAAATGCCCCGGTGGTCCTAAGTGTGTTCATACACATCACTACCACATGTATATGGTAACACATGATGGATCGGGATTCTGGTACCTTGTTGAATGACCTCTAGACTTTGTAGTATAGTTCCCCTAGGCCTATCATAGCTCCTCCTAAAGTTTTGTTTCATTCCAAGTTCATTTGGTCAATGAAATGGCGTGATGACCTAGAGCGGTGATACAAGACGTAAGCAGATTTCCCAAATTAGAGAGTGATGGTTTGCTCGTGTTGATGATTGCTTAGTTCATTAGGTTCACCTCTTGAGGTTGACACCCTCAAAGAGTCTCCGTGCCCCATTCGAGTCACTTCCCTAAGTATTGACATTATCTTAGTGCCAAACAGCTATGTTGTAGACGTCCGATTGTGGCAACCCATTAACAATTTTCCTACAACACTAATTCCAACACTAAAGTGTCCTTTTTGTTACCAAACTAGTGTCAATTAAGTCCCGCGTAACAAAGAGAACAAGTGAAGTTGATTTTGGTTCTTATGGACCAATTCGGTCAAAGGACTGGGACCAAAAGGAGAGAAGTTCATAAAAGAGAAAGGGTAATTGCTCTTTAGTTATCTCGATCATAGGAACATGTCAAAAAAGGATGAATACATCCCGAGCAGTCTTGATCAAAGATACAAGACAAAGGAGATTACCTAGAATAATTACAAGAGTCTAAAAATAGAAGTAGTTGTGCTAAGTTTAAGTAACTAAAACAACCCTTTAGAGCAAGTATGAAGTCTAGGAATCCTTAGGGTACATATTTAGCTTGCCACAAATAGTTTAAATTTAGCGGATCAACTTGGTGGCACCGCTAAAGCATTGTGCTAAGGTTTTACACATGATGTAAAGCTCTAAATCTCAAGGGTGAGTTTTATTTTTTACCAAAGTCCATCCTAATTTAGTAGGTCCTAAATTAGCAGGTAGGCTCTAGCTCAGGGATCAACTGCATAAAGCCTCCAAGGTTTGTGCAAAGGTCTTGCACCCTAGCTAGTTAAATTAAAGGGTAAGTTTATGGTTTTTAATAAGTGAAAAGGAAAATCTGAAGTCTAAGGTTAGATCAACCTCACCATTTTTGGTCTAGATCCTCTCTTCCAAGTTTGACTATGCCACTGTACAAAGTAGCTTGCACTTGCTTTGTGCATGTGTGTGTGTGTGTGTGTGTGTGTGTGTGTGTGTGTGTGTGTGTGTGTGTGTCCTTGCCAAATTCAAGACAAAATCAAGAGGGTGCAAGTTCTTTCAAGAAATTCAAGGGGGACGTGTTTGCATAAGCATTAAATTGCATTTTAAGCCTTTTACTTTTCATTGGACCATGTAGTAAGTATTCCACTTTAAGAAATTGGATAAGTGTGGCAAGGGGAAGAGAATAGGGCTCGTGCAATTTTAGGACTCTTTATCTATCGTTTTTCTTTCACTCTCAAGTGCCCAAGAATGGCTTAGCAAGAGTTCTCACACTCCCTCTCATGTGAGTGCTCAAGAGTGAATCTCTATGCTCAAGAGCTTAGCTATGGATGCAAATCCAAGAAAGTGAAAAATTTCCTTCTTCTTCATCATCATCTTCTACTACTCTATTATGTTAATCTATGCTAAGAGATTTTTCATGGAGTAAGCATATATGAAGTACAATTTATCTTGCTTGAAAAAGACTTCTTTCACCCTCATCTACCTCTTATCCTCCAAATCTCTCTCCCCCCTGGTTTTCTTTAGGGCTTGGGACAGAGGGTTACAACATGGGATCTTAAATAACACCACCTTTTTGGTACTCATGGATATCCTCCATGCAAGAAATCTCGACTTGAGAAAGGCCTTGCCTCTTCCCTTTTCCTTATCTTTGCAATCTTGAAAATTTTCCTTCTTAAAAAATCCTTCTTTCATGCTTATCAAGACACTTGAAGTAGAGCTTTTGTTTCTTGGCTCTTCCAAACTTGGATTTCTTGGAGGATTCTATCATACAATTAAATATTATTTTCTTGTTAGATTTAGGTGATTGTGTACATGCTTGTTCAAGTGTCTTATTTTGTTGGGAGTAGAAGGCAAGAACGGTTGCTTCACAATTTCAATTTTCTTGCACACTTACCTGTCAACCTCTCACCATCTCTAGACAATGACACCACACACACACACACACACACACACACACACACACACAAAAAGGTATTGAGTTAATATAGTGAAAGATTGTAAGGGAAAGATCCTGTAGAAAAAATTAGAGAGTACACAACATAGCATAACATAGCATAACATAGCATAACAGAGAGACATAGAGGAATCTTGAAAATCAATGGCTTAAAGATTGTAGCCCCATAACTCCATGACACTTCTTGTGGAGTTTGGTATTTAATATTGGATATTGCTTATTGGTGCCAAAAATTGGAGGCTCTGCTTTTACACTTAGTTCCACTTTAGTTTATGAGTGGAGCATATCACTTATTGCATGAGCCTCTTAGGGTGAGTTTTCACTATCTTATTTACAAAGCAACCATAGTGGCTTATTGATAAAAGATCTAAAACACTATGAAAATATAAAATGGCCGAGAGATTTATTTATTGTCGGCGTCTTCTCCTCAACTCCCAGAGTTCCAATCTACAAATCATCAAATTACCATTAGTAAAAATAGAAAGACATCACAATAATTAATCATTACATGCTAGCTATCACGATTGTAGTTAACAACATACAGCAGGAGGGTGTCCAGTCTCGTAATATATTATTATGTTTTTCTCACTTTTTACGCACAATATCATTAGCTTCACTCAAAAGTTTAGGGTGTTGTGTTAGGGAAATGGTAAGATCAAGGGGGCACTCCCTATGCTAAGTATACATTGTTAAGGGGTTTCATGAAAAGGGGTCAGATGACCTATATAGGAATATAACTGGGTGGGGATGAGCATGCAAATTTCCCAAAGTCCTTTCACTAGTATCAAAGCAGTTGAGGTTCTATGGAAATCAAAGAGCAAAGGGTCGTGGAGCTTTTGCACGCAATTGCATGCTCCATGCAAACCCTAGAGGAGAAGTCAAAGCTCTTGACGTGTGTAGGTGCTCCAACATACATGCTTGGACTTACACAAAACTCTTTAGGAAGGGGGTATTCGGCCTTGCATTGCTCTGGGGGCCACTTTTTGTTCCTTGCTCATGGCAAGATCTACACGCAACTCCCTCTTCTCCTCTTGAAGTAGTGTACCTGCACCATGGTCACCATTGGTGGAGTTTGATTTCACACACAAAGGCCCTTAATTTGAAATTTATGGGGTCTTCTGAGGGTGTTAAAGGGACCATTTTCCCGCAAGGTCCCCTGCAATGGTATCGTAGTAGAGAATTTGACACACTAGGGGGATCCTCTCTAGCCAAGGGAGCACATGAAGCCTCTTAAACCGGGCCAGCTCCAGCCGAGGGAGCACATGAAGCCTCTTGAATGGGACTAACAACTTGGGGTTGTCCTCATCAATGAAATATTACAAAAGCACTCAATTTGTGTATTCACATACCTCATTTGTGTTGTAGGGGAGAATTTGTGTGATCTCACCTTGTGTTTGGGGTATCTTGTGTTCCATACCTCCAGGGGAGGTTTGTGTGCCTACACCCTTTGTGTAAAGGGGAGGCAAAATTGTGTACCTACCCATAGAGTGTTTTGAGGGGAGGATGTGATGTTTGAGTGCTACATTACAAAACCCACAAGGGGAGGGTTGTTGGGGTTGTGGATTTCGTCACACCTCACACCCATAGGAAAACCCCTAGTTTAGCAGTCATGTGGAGTATGTGTGTGCATTTATGAAGGCAAGAGGCGTGTGTAAGCATGCAATACATGCCCCTTTTTTAGAAACCCCTTGACAATACATGCTTAGCATAGGGTTGTGCCCCCTTCGTCCTACCATTGCCCTGACATTAATCCCCCTTGGAGAAGCGTTTTCGTCCTCGAAAAAAAAAAGCGGGCTATTTCTTCTTAAGAGCACCAAGGTTTTTCCAAGTGGCCTCTTCCTCATGTCTATCTTGATCTATGTCCGGATAGGAAAGAATACTTTTAGGTTCATAAAGTTGAGTGGGAAGGTCAATGAAAAAAACAAGAACATCTTGATAGACTACATTGTTGTCCCTTTGTAAACGTTTACATAAATGGCCTACATGAAAAACTCGATGAATACAAGAGTGACCATATTGCCAACTCTCTTAATTATTTTGAAGGTGGCACAATATTGAAGATATAACTAAGTGGATGACCAGTTTTCAAATTTTTTGAAGGTTTTGGAATGCGTAAGAATACCTCTTCTTGACTTTCCATGAAAGTGACTTGCTGATGTTTTGCATTAGCATATTTCTTGTATCTCGTACAGAAGCAGAAAGTGACTAAACCTAGTCATAACATGCTTTGCACTAGTATAAATAAACTCTAAAATAAGGAGATAATCTTCCCAATATCGGATTGCTTCTTGCTAGCGTACGCTCTTAGCATATCCTCTTGCACATGAGTAACACGTTCACTTTGTCCATCTGTCTCTGGATGATCTGTAGTATTGATATAAAGTTGTGTTCCCAAACATGTAAAGATAGTCCATATAATCTATACAGATTGACAAAAAATAGCTTGGTTAACTCTAGAGTTTTAATAGTGGACTTGGTTGAAATAAACTACACAGTTCTAGTCAACCTATCTACAATCACCCATATTGAGTCATGTCCTCGTATGGTGGCTGATAAAACCACAATAAAATCTACACTTATTGTATCAAAAAAAAAATCATAAGCTGTCAAATGCATTCATTTTCATGCCTCTATAGATATGCCTTTGCTAAACACTAGGGCCCATAACACCTAGTGTGCAGGCAGCATTAGCAAAAACTTATCCCAACCTACATTTCCATGATTGGAGTGTTTGGTGCTTGCCAATGCTCATCGCTTAGTTTATGCTCATAGCATACATGGAACATGAGAGAATAGATGTGTAAATAGCTCTTGTACAAAGAACTAAATACTACCCAGCTTGAACCATAGCCAAAATAGGCTATACGAGATCAGCCTTTCTAAAATATTTGAACCATAATAGAATGTGAGCATAAAGCACATCTAGGTACAAATAAGGAAACATTTTTAGTGACACGACATAGCCTTTCTATATGCATCATAGGTATGTAGATTGCAACCTAGAAAACTGAAACAACCATCCATTAATGTTGTTTATTGTACTTGTTATAGTAACAAGTCTAACTAGATATCCAAAATTTTTTGTCCATTGAAATCGTTCCCAATACTACATGCTTGAAATGGTCTAATAAATGGATTTGACCAGCACATAGGGGCTTTGTCACGACACATAATTAAGAACAAGATGCCAACTCCTAGAGGTTCATATTCTCCACATGTGGAATATGTCTCATATAGGGATGTCAGTAAATATGACTTCAATCAAGTACAAGAAGTAATTATGGGAGGAGATAACTAGAAACACTCATTTACAGAAGTTAAAGGGACCCTCATAAGCCTTACTCTGCATTGGCTAATCCAAATTCCATGTTGTACACCTTGTAACTGACAACATGTGCCAAAAAAATGATCCTTACCTTGTAGGCCTAGGATACTCTTATGAGAGGTGACCACGAAAAGAGTAGGTAATACCCAAATTGGAACCCCAATTCCATCATAAGAAAAAAAAATAGTGATAAGGAAAATTAACGTCTTGAAGTTCTTGTCCCAATTGTCTCTCTCTTAAGCATTACACTAACCCATCCAAGCATGCCATTACCATGAATGGTAGATTGTGCTAGTCATGGTAATGGCATGCTTGGATGGGTTAGTGTAATGCTTGAGAGGGAGTCAATTTCACAATAAAGTATATGCAAAATAAAGTTGATTATTGCCCACCAAAGAGATTACCAAGAGCTGCTTATATGCTAGCTTGTCACATGCACCTTGCCTATTGCACATGCTATACACACACACACACACACACAATTTTTTTTTGCTTTCACACCACTTGCCTTCATAAAGGCACACACATGCTCTACATGACTCCTAAACTAGGGGATTTTCTTACGGGTGTGAGGTGCGACAAAATCCACAACCCCAACATTTTGAGCATCTTTTTCTTCTTTCAATGGGGAGATGTGATGGTTTTAATGATCCAATTGTGAAGAAGATTCCAACTTGAGAAGATCTTTTTCTTATTCTATAGAATCGGTTGTGTCTATAGGAGCACAATTTTTTTTGGGGTATGACTCAACTTGTGAATGAGAATCACTCCATGATTGTTGATGGTCACTTCTTGCTCTCTTCACACTTGTGCTTTCAAGGAAAGAAGGTAGCCTTTAAGTGCACCCATCTACCTAGTGATTTCAATAGTATATACTTTTGGAATCTAGACAACAGTTTTGGGTTTTCCAAGCCAAGACCAATGGTTTTAGGACAAGGTAATACCAAAAGTGTTTTTTCACACGTTGTGCAACAATGTTGCACAACTTGTTTTGATGCAATTGAAACAGTCGTGCATAGTTACATGGTAACAATTACAGGAAGGGTTAGAGGTTAGTGTATTGGGTACCTCCTCTCCTAATTTTTCCTGATCCTGGTTAATTTTTCTTATGATGGAATTGGGTATTACCTACTCATTTGGGTATTCCAATTTGGCTATTCCAATTTGGGTATTACCTACTCATTTTGTGGTTACCTCTCTTAAGAGTATCCTAGGCCTATAAGGTTATAGGGATTGTTTTTTGGCACATGTTGTCAGTTACAAGGTGGACAACATGGTCTAGAAACTCATGGAATTTGGATTAGCCAGTGTGGAGTAAGGCTTATGAGGGTCCCTTTCACTCCTGTCAATGAGTGTTTCTAGTTATCTCCACCCATAATTACTTATCGTACCTTGATTGAAGTTATATTTACTTACATCCCTACATGAGACATATTCCACTTGTGGAGAATATAAACCTCTAGGAGTTGGCACCTTGTTCTTAATGAAGGGGGTCGGGGAGCACCACAGACGGAGAGTGAGCGAGAGAGAAGGAGACACACGACACAGATATGGGTGGGGAGACTCCAAGAGTGAGCAGCCCCCTATACACTTATGTTATGTATAAGGTATACAAGTCAGTGGGCGCCCAGACTCTGGGCGGCCGGGCAAGGCACAGACGCCTATACCCCAACAACCTCCCACTTAAGGGAGACTGTGACTTTAAGCAAGGGAACCTAGTCTAAAGACTACAAAAGGTGAGAGAAAACCGCTCTCAACCGATGCCCACTAGCTGGCTGTGATTGTGTGCATCCGGCTGTCCTGCTCCCGTGTAAGTCCATCCACCACCAGACGTACCACACACGTACTGCAAGTATGTACGCAATACCTGCATATCTCCCTCGTGCACTATGCCATCATCAATCAACAAACGACTGACAACCCCAACTGCAAATGCTCCCATTGCAGCTGCGATATCCGGTCTCAAGATCAACATCTCATACATGAGATCACTGAATGCCGATGCAATGCTAGCGGGCCCTGCTAGCTCTACGGAGCATGCATCAACATATATATCCCTGGCAATAGGCATCTCTGACTGACAAGGCGTGTCAGCCACATGCATCTCCTGACTGTCCACAAAAGACGCATCAACTTGTCGTGCAACCTCAGAGCAAACTAGCTGCTCTAGGTGTCTCCTGGAAGACATATCCTGCACAACTATATCCCCATGCTCACTGTCGAGCATAGAAAGGAATGACTGCATAATCGCTGACATCTCAGTCTCCTCTGCAATCATCCACTGCAAACATGACCACTCAATCTGTTGTGACTCACTAGAGCTCTCATGCTCTAACCCCGTATGCATAGACTCTTGCACAACGTCCTCCTGTCGTGATTCACTAGAGCAAGACCGCTCTACCTGTCTATCCTGCATAGAAGTATCTCACACAACTGACTCTTTGCTTTGCTCAGTCACTAGCAAAGCATGCATGTCTAACTCTGTCACCTCTCTGTGTGACTGCTCAAGTTGCGCCCCAACTTTGTGCACAACGAGCTCACTACTCTGCACTCCATGCAAAGTACCCTTCAACCCATGAGCAAAAGAGACTCGCCTGCTCTCTCGCTCTCTACCTGGTTGCATGATCACAGAGACAACACCGTCTCTCTCGGGATCCACATGCAATGGGTAACCTGTACCACTCCTGGCACCTCTCGCAATCACTAGCGAACCCAAATGCAACGCAAAAGATCGCTCAAGCAGCGATACCCGACATCCACTATCCCGTAATTGTCTGACTGAGATCAAATCCCTTCTCAGATCTGGCACATAACGCACATGACGCAGGGTAAATCTCATACCACTGGGCAAGGACAAACATACGTCTCCTGCACCCTTAATGTCATACACAACACCATCAGCCATGTGCACACCACTAAGTCTCCCACTAGAAAACGTGCTAAACCACTCACGATGCGACGTGACATGGAATGTCGCATCTGAATCTAGTAACCACTGTGAAGACAATGTGCAATCCGATATGCAATCCGTAGACATAAGATCGTCTGAAGACAAGCTAGATGTAAATGTGACATCGCCGTCAAAAGCATACTCAGTAACCACCGTACTGATCTCACTAGCATCTGTCATGCCCAAATCTGCATCACGCATCTGTCACCTCCGTTGTCTCAAACGCCTGAAACATCGACGCCTAATGTGCCCTCTATGTCCACAATGCCAACATGTCAAGTCTCTATGCCGTCGAGACTTGCGTGTGGGATCAATCTCTCCCATGGACATAGAAGTGGGACTAGACTTCCCTGTAGACATGGATGTCGCGTACATAGCATGTAAACTCTGCCATAAAGCATGAGTTGTAGTCTCCCTCGAGACCTGCCAGTAAACAGACTCAACCAGATACAAACAAATCGTAGACATTGCTAACTCATCAAGATCCTGCCAATCATCATCACGCATAGACTTGGGCTTCGCCGATAAACCACACAAGGGTTTATCCTGCCCCAAATCCGCCAATGCAACAAGCATATGTTCCTTCCAAGCAACAAAATCTGCACCATCAAACTGTGTCAGACCATAACGTTGGAAGTCAAATGAAAAATCAGCCATAATGCTCGCAAAAGAGCAACCAACAATGAGTAGCAAATGTCAACCAAATCAGCCCTAAACTGGCTCAAATCTCATCAACAAAAGTCTGCAAATATGGCTCAAAACCAGATGCAAAGTTGCACCAATAACCGTGCAAAACCTTGCACAAAATCACAAGTCAATATGACTCAATCGCGCATAAATATCTGACAAAATTTTGGCAGAGTCTCCTTTGTAACTGGAGCAAAATCTCAATAGTAAACCTCAAAGAGACAATAATATATGCCACAATGGCCAATCTAGGAATAAACTCGACCGGAATCACCTCACAAAGTCATACATATGAGCATACCCGCTCTTGCCGGAGTACCACTCAACGGCACCTCAAATGACATACATGTGAGTGATGATTGCTGCCAAAATACCTTTCAATCGATGACCAAATGTCTGCCAGATAACTATAGCAACATTTCGCAAAACCTTGCAAGATCTGTCGCTATGCGCAATGCGAAATACGGCACACAAGGGCATACACAAGTGACTCCAAACTCCAACCAAATGATGACTAAAAATCAAATGTCAAAGTGGGAGTAAACTCAACCACTAAACTGTCAAAGAGCAACCTACGGATACGTAGAAGCTATGGCGAGAACCTGGATAAAATCCAACAGAGTTTCTTCTATAAATTGAGCCAAATCTCAAATAATCTCAGCCATAAACAAATACACAAATCCATATATGGCATACATAAACCGCCAAGACCATGGCAACATAGCTCACTCTCGCATGAGTGGCTCTCTGGACAAATGCATATCCAAAAACCTATGTACACCTATGAATTTGCTAGTTGCTGCAGAAAATACTCCGTGTGTGTGAGATATACCAAAAACAGTGTTTTTGGGACCCGAAAGTGCATAAATAAACCTGCTGCTGTACCTGCTGTAATTCAAAGCAGAATTTCAGCAAATAGACATCACCATCGCGTCCGGAGCGTGCCAAAACCCTAACCTAGACTCCTGGATCATGTAGATCTGACTCTATATGACGGAGCTACTCAAAAAACTGCGTTTTAGAGCTCGAAAATGGCAAAAACAAGTTGCACATAGTCTTGAACCTGCTCCTGCTCCACTTTGCGTGATGCAATGTCCTCTCAATGCAAGCTCCAACGCAAGAGCTCTGCCACAACAGCATCCAAGCACTCGAATGTCAAGCTCTCCTCCGCCGAGCACTTCTCTAACGAGCTCCACTGAGCTCAAAAGCTCCTCTCACCAAGGAAGCCACAACCGCCTCCTCGACCAAGCTTGACCACACCAAGCTCCTAAGCTCCAAAGACAATGCTCCTCAAGCTAAAATCGCTCTCCGTGAAACTCCGCGATCGAACTCCACCGTCGAGAGCGAGCGAGCTATCGCCTCGAAGCTCTCAAAGCCGTCGTGCTCTCCGCGGTCACCATAGCTCTGATACCAATTGAAGGGGATCGGGGAGCACCACAGACGGAGAGTGAGCGAGAGAGAAGGAGACACATGACACAAATATGGGTGGGGAGACTCCAAGAGTGAGCAGCCCCCTATACACTTATGCTATGTATAAGGTATACAAGTCAGTGGGCGCCCAGACTCTGGGCGACCGGGCAAGGCACAGACGCCTATACCCCAACACTTAATTATGTGTCGCAACAAAGCCCCTATGTGTCAGACAAATCCATTTATTAGAACATTTCAAGCATACAATATTGGGAATGATTTCAATGGCCAAAAATTTACGGATATCTAGTTAGACTTGTTACTATAACAAGAACGGTAAACAACATTAATGGATGGTTGTTTCAGCTTTCTAGGTTGCAATCTACATACTATTATGCACATAGCAAGGTTATGTCCTGTCACTGAAAATGTTTTGTTATTTGTACCTAGATGTACTTTATACTCACATTCTATTATGGTTCAAATTTTTTTAGCAAGACTAATTAATAATTGTCTCATATAGCCTATTTTGGCTAAGGTTCAACCTGGAGACTATTTAATTCTTTGTACTATAGCTATTTACACATCTATTCTCTCATGTTTTATGTATGCTATGAGCATAAACTAAGCGATGAGCATTGGCAAGCACCAAACACTTCAATCATGGAAATGTAGATTGGGATAAGTTTTTGCTAATGCCTGCACACTAGGTGTTATGGGCCCTAGTGTTCAACAAAGGCATATCTATAGAGGCATGCAAATGCATGCATTTGACTGTTTATGAAGTTATTTTTGAAAAAATAAGTATAGCATCTCTTTAGATTTTATTGTGGGTCTATCAACCACCATACGAGGACATGATTCAATATGGGTGATTGTAGATAGGTTGACTAGAATTGTGTAGTTTATTTCAACCAAGTCCACTATAAAAACTACAGAGTTAACCAAGCTATTTTTTTCGTCAATTTGTATAGATTATATGGACTATCTTTACACGTTTGGGAATACAAATTTATATCAATACTACAGATCATCCAGAGACGAATGGACAGACTAAACGTGTTACTCATGTGCTAGAGAATATGCTAAGAGCGTACATTAGCAAGAAGCAATCCGATTGGGAATATTATCTCCTTATTTTGGAGTTTGCTTATAATAGTGCAAAGCATGTTATGACTAGGTTTAGTCACTTCCTACTTCTGTATGAGATACAAGAAATATGCTGATACAAAACATCAGCAAGTCACTTTCATGGAAAGTAAAGAAGAGGTATTCTTACGCGTTCCAAAACCGTCAAAAAATTTGAAAACTGATCATCCACATAATTATATCTTCAACAGTGTGCCACCTTCAAAATACTTAAGCGAGTTGGCAATAGGGTCACTCTTGTATTCATCCAGTTTTTCATGTAGGCCATTTAAGTAAACGTTTACAAAGGGACAACAATGTAGTCCATTAAGATGTTATTGTTGATTTCATTGAACCTCCCACTCAATTGCATGAACCTGAACATATTCTTTCCTATCTAGACATAGGTCAAGATAGACCCGAGGAAGAGGCCACTTGGAAAAACCTTGGTGCTCTTAAGAAAAAATAGCCCGCTTTTTTTTTCCGAGGACGAATACGCTTCTCCAAGGGGGGATTAATGTCAGGGCAATGGTAGGATGAAGGGGGCATGGCCCTATGCGAAGCATATATTATCAAGGGGGTCCTAAAAAGAGGCCAAGTGGCCTATATAGGAATACAATTGGGTGGATATGAGCATTTGAAAATTCTTTCATGATGGGTTCTAACCTTAGCACAATACTCTGGTTAACCACACGGATAAGCTTGGCACCTTATGAAACTCATTAATAATTCCCATCTTTAGGATTGTGTTGGGAGAAGGCGAGGCCGTAAACTTGGACAATTCAACAATTCTTCACAAACATCACCATTGCTCAAAAGAGGGCAATGGTGCGTCACTCACCGCTCTATGCTCTTGCCGTGGAGGATTCCTCGCCGCGAAGAAGAAGGAGACGCCGCTACGTCGAGCTCAACCGCTTCACCGCCGTCGTGCCGTCGCAATGCTCGATCTCTCTCTCTCTCTCTCTCTCTCTCTCTCTCTCTCTCTCTCTCTCTCTCTCACACACACACACACACACACACACACACACACACACACACACACACACACACACACAAGGAGGTGAAGAAGAAGAAGATGGAGATGGAGATGGAGCAAGAGCACTCTTCTATTGCACAAATGAGAGAATGAGTGAATTTTAGGTTTAGTTGGCTTTTATATGAGCTCACCCCATTCACACTTGGGCGCCCATGCTTAGCCAACTAATCCCTTGAATGTCCCAGTTAGAGTGCGCCTCTCATCGGCAATCACTCTTACCCTTTTCCTATTGGACCGACAAGCCCGGTACCTGACTCTACCAAATAAATAATACAATGTCCACCGTAGGTTACAACGTCCGTCTCGTAGGTGATAGGGTCTCCGTGAGCCGTGAGGGTTAACGTGCCCCCTTTCCTGATGTAGATTCCGTCCTCGGAAGCTATTGAGTTGAAGCTCGTTGGTCGAGGTGGAAGAGCATTTGAGATGAATGTCCTTAGCCTTCATTAGTCACTGCAAAATCAAACAACATTGCACAGTAATTGCATTTTCATAAGCGATTAAAAAGAATATGCAATTTTAGGCAGACAATTGATTGGTAACAGAATTTTAAACAAGTTGTGAGCAATAAGCATTAAATTGCAATGTAATCAAATGCATAAACAGATGTAAAGGTAAAAAATTAAACAAGTTCCGGGTCGCTAATTTAACGGTCGAAAGGCACTAGAGATTGACTATTAATACCATGAGTAAGCTTCTTAATTTTCTCTGGTTAATTAAGTTGTTTAATCGCGAGAGCCAAGTATTTCATGTTCGAGGGCTGACTAGAGGCTATACCTAGAGGACCTTGTAGTTAAGCTACGATAAAAGGAATTTCTCATGAAATCATCGCCTGACTAATTACCTTTTCTTTGACCTCCCAAAGTGTTTTCACAGTGATTCAATTTGATGTGTGTGCTTATTTTGTATGCCTTGGGTTTTTTGCTTTTCAAGGAAAAGTGCCCACACTGGGAACCTCTAGGGCTCTAGTACCATAGGCAATACATGTGAGTGAAGTACCAAATCAAGCTGAGATTTCTCTTCCAGCTTAAGATTTTACATTGTGGCACTTTGATTTTTTGTTTGTTCATTTTCAGCATTTTAATTTTGTAACTTTGGGGGGTCATATAACACTGATACACCTCCCCAGGCTCATCACACTAGTAAACTCCCTTTATAATACTTAAGCGAAAGGTCAATAGGGTCAAGCCCACTAGAAATCCCTAGTACATTTCACACAATGCTGCCTAAATCGGATTAAGAACCTAAGTAACCATTGATTATTAGGAAGGCATTCCCCATGGTATTAAGAGAAGATCTTTAACACCTAACTTGGTCAAACTAGCTTAGTCAGACTGGTTGATTTTTAAACCTAGACAAGTGATTATGACAAAAAATTACATTGAATTAAATGTTTGTTACTAAGCAAATGTGTTGGATATTATCCTACCAATCACAATCAAAGCAGACAATCATAGATGCAAAAAAGATAAGGGGCAATGCTAATGGACAAGAAACACCTATTTGTGTCGATGGTCGCGCTTGATTTGAAGAGTGAGTCGAGATAAACATTTCATGAAGGTCCAAATCCTATCAATAGCAACACGCTCCTATACACACTAGGAAACAAAAGGAATACCTCCAAGAGGCACATTAGTGGGAAAAGGTACCAACACTTATTGAACACAACAAAAAACATAAGGAACCCTAACCTAATTATTTGCACTCCCCCTAGAGAGTCAAGGGAATAGGATATTGTAGAAGTTGGGGGGAAACCCTAAGGCTAAACCCCTATCCTCGTTGTCGAGATAAACAAAGTCATCATCCATGAGACCATATGTGCCATCCGTGTAGTCCTGTAAATTTTCTTCTTCATCATAGGTGCCCATGTTTACTAAGAAGTTCACTAGACGCCTATAGTCATCTTGGTCAAAAGGGTAGGCTTGTACAATGGGAGAAACGTTCTCTACTAAGTATGGATCAAACGTGGTCAAGAGACGTATCAGCCATTCTAACTCCTCAAAATTCCTCTCACATGCTAGCGTACCTATCAAATCCCATTCATATGCAAGCACTGGAAAGACCATGTGAAATATTTGTGAAAAGTAACGAGGGTACCTCTCACCCAAGGCAGTAGTGGATGACTCTAGCGTACTAGCCATATCTGTACACGCAAATAGATGATGGTTAGAGTGCAAATATTACAAGGGTCGTGTTCTTGTGCATAATTTGTTTTTATGATTTGTGTTATGGCTCTTGCTCTTTTACTTTTTTATCTTGTTTTTGTGCGTATAAGGCTTTATATATACATTCCCTAAGATTGGAGATTAAGAGGTCAGGGAGAAAGGTTGAGAGGGAAGCAAGTGAATAATGGATGTCCACAAACACTCCCCCCTTCCTTGGGTAGATCATATCGTTTGAAATGATGTCGTCACCCTTTGAAACCAGTTGTTCCAAGTTGTTATAGGTGAAGATTTTTGCCAGTAGTTTTCTATTACCTTAGGTGCCTCGTCGAGTTGCAAGGGTGGTAAGGTACTCTCCCAGGATCGAACTTGAAGTGGTTCATTAGGTGATTCTTGAACACTGGAAGGTGTGGATTCCTTTGTAGCTTCATGGAGGTCCACTATTGTAGGTGGAGGCTGTGTAGAAGCTTTTATCTCTATGGATGTATTAC
Source organism: Adiantum capillus-veneris (assembly GCF_014529385.1). NCBI lineage: Eukaryota > Viridiplantae > Streptophyta > Polypodiopsida > Polypodiales > Pteridaceae > Adiantum > Adiantum capillus-veneris. The sequence goes on along the minus strand of NC_140936.1, from coordinate 117,717,412 downwards.
ATGAGGAGCTAGAAGCTTCATGGAACTCCCCCCTTCCTGAGCTAGGTGGAATAAATTGGTTTTGCCTTGGAGCCCAAACTAGCTTTGGACTAGGTGTGTAGCATTCTGTAATCTTTCCCTTCCCACGGTTTGCCATTGGCTTTAGCGTTACACTGTTTGACTCATATGGGTTTGTTGTCGATAGGGAAGGACACATTTTACGTTTAGGTACCCAAATTTGCTCATTTTCATCATAGTAGCCTTGGGCTTCTAGAAGTTGTTTTGGAATCCATCGTGATTTGGTCTTGACTCTCCTAGGGCGCGCTCTTGGTTTTCCGGGGAAATTTTTTCTTGGAATGGATGGGAGGGTTGAGGTAGTTGGAAGTAAGGCCTTGGGGACCCATTGATATGTACTCTTAGGTCGTGCAGGTTGAGTACTTGCAATATTACTGCTTGCTGCAACTACAAGTGTTGAAGTGCTAGGTTCATGGGTAGCCGGCAAGGACGAGTTAACCACCTTGGCTTGTGAATGTTGGCTATCCTTCAACTTTGCTAGAGTTTGCAACGTAGGTGACTTTGCTTGAATGATAGGGGTAAGAGTCGGTGGTCGCGTCGTGACACTACCAGTATCCCAATCAATCGTGCATTTGGTTGCCAACATCCACGTGCGTCCCAGGTTTACGTTGCCTTCCATAGCTCCCGCGGGCATGACTAGAAACCTCTGCACTATGCTTCCATTGTCATAGACAACAGGGGTCTGAAGGACTCCAAGAATAGCAATTTTCTTTTTATTAATTCCCTTGACTTGCATCGTACTCGGGGATAGGGTCAGTTTCCCTAATTGACACCAAACTCCATAGGATAACAAATTGTGTTTAGCTCCCGTATCTAATAAGGCATTGTATAGTACTTTCCCATAGGGGCTATTTAGCTCAATTGGGTATCGTAGGGGTGGCTCAGATTCTAATGAGTCGTCATCTGTGTCCTCGAAAAATGCTTGCATGATTCCCAGATTAGCCTCTCGTTGGCGTCTAAGACGTTGTTGTCGTTCTTGAGCCTCAACTCTTGCTTGGATTTTTCTAAGCTCTGCTTGTTCCTTGGCAGCCTTCTTTTGATGGATGGCTTGCAACTCTTCCTAGCTTAGAGGATCATAATATCTTTTGAATTTACTCCCATTAAGGAATCCAATGGTTTCAACTCCATCTAGAGTCTCCACACGAATGGTACCTTGCGGGGTAATTTCACACACTCGATATGGTCCCTTACCAGCGTATTTCAATTTCTTCTTTTCATTACGTACCCCGTACATAAGAACTTTATCACCAACCTTGATGTCTTTATCCTTTAAATGGCTATCAAACCACTTCTTCTCCTATCCTTCTCCACTAGAGCATTTCGCACAGCTAATTGCCTCTCTTCATCTAGCCTTTCCAGGATATATAATCGCTCCACTAAGGGGTTACCATCCCAACCTTCTTGAGAAGCTACTCGAAGACTAGGAATGACAAACTCCCATGGCATAACTGCTTCTTGGCCATACACCATCTTAAACGGTGTGCAATTAATAGCAACTTTATACGCAGTACGATAAGCCCATAAAGTTGATGTAAGCTTTAGGTCCCAATCAGTGCGATGAGCCTCAACTGTCTTTGTCAAAATGGAGATGAGAGTTTTGTTGGTACTCTCAGCTTGGCCATTTGCTTGGGGATAATAGGGTGTAGACTTGTGGAGAGATATCATGAAGTTTGATGTGAGTTCTTTTATTACTTCATTATAAAATGAGTTCCATTGTCACTCACAAGTTCAAAGGGGCATCCAAAACGTGTGATAATGTTCTCAAAGAGGAACTTAGCTGTTGTTTTTGCATCCGCCTTCCGTGTTGCTTTTGCTTCAGCCCATTTGGTTACATAGTTGGTAGCCACAATTATATATCGTGATTGCGTGTTACGTGCAACCGGACTAATCGGTCCTACAAAGTCTAAGCCCCACTTTTCAAATGGTTGGGTTACCTTGATGGGATGTAGAGGCATCCTATCACTTCTTTGTGGATTCTTGAAGCGTTGGCATTCATCACATCCCTTTGCAAAAAGTGATGCATCCTTAAACAGAGTGGGCCACCAATAGCCTGACTGTAAGATCTTTCGGGCAGTCAAATTTCCTGAAAAGTGACCACCAGCTATGCCCATGTGTGCCTCTTGTAGAATCTATAAATACTCATCCTCGCGGGCACAGCGTCTAAGAACGTCATCTTTTCCCCTCTTATAGAGAGTTCCCGCCAGTAAGCAATAAGGTTCGCATTCCTTGATTAATTTTCGAGCTATATCTTTTCGCAGCTCTTTGGGTGGAAAACCATTAACTAAGAAGTTAACAATCTTTTCACTCCATTCAGGCATTGTCTCAACAATGAACAAAGGAGTATCAAGCAATTCATCATCAACCCCCGTAGGAGCTTCGCCATTAGGGATACGAGATAAATGATCCGCCATGACATGTTTCCTCCCAGGCCTCACAACAACGGTGAAGTCAAACTCAAGAAGAATTAACAACCATCGTGTAATTCGACCTGTGGAACACGGCTTGTTTACCAAATATAGCAATGCTTGATGATCAACATAAAACACAAACTTGGTAGCAAGAAGGTAATAGCGAAATTTCTTTACTGCGTAAATCATAGCTAGACCTTCGCGCTCTGTAGTAGTGTAGTTCATCTCAGCATCATTTAATTGGCGACTTGCAAAGCTAATAGGGTAGTCCAATTTATGTTCTCCTGGTTGAGTTAGAACACACCCAATAGCAAAATTTGATGCATCAATATGCACATGAAAAGCTACATTCCAATCAGGTGTTCGCAGGATTGGAGCACTTGTTAGGGCCTTCTTTAATAACTCATAAGATTGATGACATTCTTCCGTCCAGTGAAACTCGATAAGAAGCTTGTACAATGGACGCGTTATCTCGGCAAAGTTTAAAATAAACCTTCGATAATAACCAACATGGCCCATAAATCTTTGAACTCCTTTATAGTTAGTAGGTGGTGGAAAATCGGCAATGGCTTTAATCTTACTCTCATATGTGGATATCCAGTTCTTGGACACTATATGCCCTAGAATGACTCCATGCTTAACCCAAAATTGGCATTTGAAAGGGTTCAATGAGATACGATAAAATCTGCACCTTTCAAATATTTTTCGTAGACATAACAAATGCTTCTCCCAAGAAGAATAAACACAAAGGTCGTCTAGGAAAGCTTCACAAAACTCCCTTAGAAATTCTTTAAACGCAGTGTTTATTAATCGTTGGAATGTAGCAGGGGCATTTGTTAAGCCAAAAGCCATAACACGAAATGCAAACACTCCAAACTCTGTGATAAAAGCAGTTTTAGCTTGGTCCTCTAATGCAATTGTGATTTGATTGTAACCAGAGTACCCATCTAAAAATCTATAAGCTTCCTTGCCCGCAACTCTTTCAAGCACATGTTCTGAATATGGAAAGGGACAATGATCTCTCCTAGTAGCTGCATTAACTTTCTTGAGGTCCACGCACACTCTTAGTTTCCCATTCTTTTTTGGCACAATGACTATTGGAGAAACCCATTATGAGTGCTCAATAGGGTATATGAATCCACATTGGATAAGTTTTTCAATCTCCTCTTGTACAATTTTGGCGTACTTAGGATTCATTGGATAGGGTCGTTGCTGGATGGGTTTAGCAATGTTGATCATGGGAATTGTATGTTGCACCACAGAAGGTGGAACGCCCTTCATGTCATGATATGTCCAAGCAAAGATATCCTTGTATTCCTTCAGGAGCTCCTTAAGTACAGCCTCTTCAGTTTCGGTAAGGTCTTGAGCAATAAAGACTGGTTTAGACTCCTCACCTGGTTCTGCTAATTCTATCTCTTTAACTACCGCTGGACCATCATAGACTCCACTGCTTCTATTGGTAGGTATTCATTGGGCTTTGGCATACACAACCTTTCGCTCTCCCGTGGTATAAGATTTAAAATGTTCATGAGCTGTATGTAAGTCAGCAGGCTCTTGTCCACACAGAGACCTTTCTTTTAGTTCTGCCTCCTTTTGTTGTTGAGCTAACTCTCAGTTTTGACGTCTTCTTATAGTTCGACTCAATTTCGGCTATGTAACCTCCAATTGAGCGAGGTCAATGGGTCGCGGGCTGCACCACATGACTTCACCCCAATTGTCTACGAGCTTTCGATGAGCATCACATGCCCCTAGATAGCTAAGCCATTCTGCAGTAGATCTTTCCTTGTTTATCCTAGCTCTCACATTTGCTCGATATCGTTGTCTCTTATATGACCTTTGTTTCTTGTTAAGGTTTTGATTTTGGTAAATGTTTGAACTCGACTCGCCTGATAGGTCTTCGCTTGTATCTTCTTCACTCTCATATAAATTACCATAGATGGTCGTACTAGGCCTTGAGTGTTTAGTTTCTATACTTGGTTCACTCGATGTTTCCTCAGGTTCTGAATCCATTTCTTCCTGAGATTCCGTTTCCGATGTGTATTGGCCTGAAGCCTTTGAGGAATCATTAGTTTCACTCTCAGGTAGGTGTGCCTCTTTCTTATCATCGGATGTTACATGCGCTACACCTAACATGTTTACTGGTGCAATGTGTGGTATCTCTTCCCCATCTGGTGTTACCCAGGTTGTTCCTCTATCTCCCCATGTATCTATAGTTGCCGCTAGGTGTACCCAATCGACATTGTCTGACTCAGCCATTCCGGGTAGGATATCCATATAAGGAGAGTTCTCCCCAATATCCGTGTCTTCGTTACACGTGTAACAATACTGTAATGGAGCTGAGTGAATTGTTGTGTCTGATCGATTATCAATGATGAATTTATTTCTTAGAGGATGCGTTCGACCACTTAAAAGATCAACTCGAATGACAGAGTCTTGGAACTGTAAGTAGACGTGGTTTTTGGACCAGTCATGCACCATTTTTGCTTCCCTCATGAATGGACGCCCTAAGATCATCTCAAATGACATAGGATGCTTGGAAAAATCCATAACAATGAAAGTCTGCCTTACCTTGTGTCCCAAGACCTTGATTCTGAGATCCTTTAGCATTCCAATAGGCGTAACAATAGATCCATTAGCCATTTTTACCACTACGCTTGTGGCTTCAAGGTGAGGTCGCCCCATAGACTCCCAACAACTCTTTGTCACCATGCTGACTCCCGCACCACCGTCAAGGACCCCCTTTACAGTTAATCCTTTAGTAGTGATTGGTAGAGTAGCATTAGATTCATCACCTTCAAAGTATTGCCCCAACTTGTTAACGGGTACTTCAATCACTACAAGAGGTTGTGTGCTCTTGTGACGCTGTTAGCGACGGAAATACACTGGGTTTTTATAACCCCCAGCGTCACTAAAACCGTCGCTAATAGCGTCGCTACGAGAGCGTCGCTATATGCGTCGCTATAGGCGTTTATATATGCGTCGCTATAAGCGTTGCTATATAGAGACGCTCATAGCGACGGTTATAGCGACGTTTACACAGAAGTCTATAGCGACGCTCCAGAGCCATAAATAGCGACGTTTATAGCGACGCCCGAGAGAATTTTTTTTGGTGACAGGGCATTGAATGCCCTGCCACCCATCAACCATATTGTACTTGATTCACTTTTTAAAAAAAGTACAAGGGTAGATAATAGACCCAAAATAGTCACCCACAAGACGCATTGTTTGCAAAATTGACAAGCGTAAAATTGACAATTGTACACATCATAGGCAAAATGAATTGATTGGCAAATGTAATAATGACAATTGTACAACATCATAGGCATAAAGAATTGATTGGCAAAATGAACTGCGGTGACAAATGTAATAATATACATGGTTCAAAAAGACGTATAAAATCCGTCTCATGATACATAAGCTATGAGAAACCCTAAACTAATGCTATCTAGCTACGGCTAAACTGACATCGTCTAGTCAGACGTCTCATCGCGTCCAAGCGGCGTATCTGTCGGATTCTGCAAAAAAAAGACAATAAGACAGCTTTCAGTAAGTATAAATATATAACGACATTTATAAAACAATACAAAAAATAGAAAAGAGTAAACCCTAATACCAACCATGCCGCCGCGAGAACTGAGAATGTCCATCAGGGCGTTTAAGCCCTTCCTGCCTGCGTACTCGCGCTCGTACGGTGTGGGATCACGTCCTGTCATCGACCACTGTCAAAACATACAAAGAATTCATTATGTTAGAATTAAAAAACTCATAAACCCTAAACTATCGAACATAAAGAGCAATGCGAAAACACTTACAAAATCGGCCTCAAATGATGCCCATCCACCGCTCCCCAAGTGGTGCGAGCTCCCTGGCTGCATCCTTTTGTTGCTTCCACTTGTCGGGATTCTCGCGCGTTGCTTTCTTCGCATTCTTCCAATCTTCTTTGGCCAGCCAATCTGGCCTGTTCCACCCATGCTTGATTGCTTTTTGCACTTCGGAACGCTTGTGTTTGCAGTATTCACGCATTCGAATCTTCATCAGGTCTTCATTGAAGCGCTGATCCCGTGTTGGAACGGGAAACTCATCATGAAGTATGCTGATAACTCTGTTTTTTAAATCACTTGGTACTTCACTCCATTTGTTTAGTATGTAGTGTCTAAACAGCTGAGAGCAAAGACCACGCATGCACGAGATCACCTTCTTGCCGTCATTATCCATGATGATGCCACCGCTGAAGTCGACGGAGTAAGGCAAGCCCTCTAGCCGGTGACGTGTGAACCTGGGTGTCCCGGCAGGGGTCTCTAGCGGCGTGTCGATGGGGGTACGGACGTCAGGTGTCTCCACCCGCGTCTGGGCCCCGAAGCGAGGAGTGTCGAGTGGGGTGGCTCCTGGCGGAGTAGGTAGAGGTGTGTAGCTGCTAGGAACAGTCAGCCGTGCAAAACCTGGCGTAGATGGCGATGCTGTGGCTGGTGTGGGGGCGGGCAAAGAAGGGGAGGGTAAAGAGCCTCGTCGAACACGAGGCGGTGTGGAGGCATCGGTGGCGGAATCCCCACAACAACCGCCACCGCCACCACTAGAGCGCCGGTGTCTAGACGAGTGTGAAGCTCGTCTCGTCGACGCCGAAGCTTCGGAGCGCGCCGAATGCTCCGAAAGAGAGGGAGATGCAGATAGGGTAGGAACGCGCGACGATGCGCCAGAGCGATGACACTCCACGTACCACTGTCTCTGCTGCGGTGACAAAGAAGAAAGAAACTCCTCATCATCCATACCTGCATTAAACACACGAATATTTAAACTTAATATTGAATGAATAGAGTAGACAATGACGCAAAGACCATTAAATACAATGACGTAATGACGCATATAAATACAATGACGCAATGAATTGAGTGATAGAAGAGGCAAGTCGAAAACTCAGAATTTTCAATCAAAAGATGTGAGCGCGAGTAGAAAAGAGCGTTATACACCATGGAAGGTACTTAGAGAGCCAGAGCTTTTACAACACGGAGCAAAATTGTTCAAATACAATATTTGTGGCTTTAAGAGATCTCTCTCTCATCCTCGCATAACTCAGCATAACTTCCTATATCTATATAGAGCTCTCCGTTTAAACACATATCCTCTGTTTCATTTTGTAGCTCCTCTGCATGCACCCCATATAGAGTAGTAGCATCTTGATGCTCGTCTGGCACCACCGCAGCGGCTTCTGATTGAGCATCTTCTCTGATCTCCTCCATTGATGCCGTTGTGATTGGCACATGGTAGCCTTCATACGTCCTTGCACTACGAGGGGCTACCTCTATGACATACCACCAGTTTGATGTAGACTTTGTAGGATGAAATATTACCTGCCAGAGCCACATAACTTACATGAGAGCTTTCAAGCACATAACTTGTAAAAGGGGGATGTTAACTATTTACATACTTACTTGTTCACAATGCTCGGGTAGTACGAAAGTGTCTCTTAGGTCAGTCCATTTCTTAGTAGAATCCACCTCAAGAAAACCAGACTCTCCTCTATGCACAGTAGCGTTGCGACCCTCCATGATTATCTTGAACCATTGCACGTCGAACAAGTCGACAAAAGATCCTCTGTAATCGATCCTCAAAATCTCTTGCAGCGTGCCGAAGTAAGTGAGTTCCGCCCTGCATGTATACACATGATAATAGATCAACTATGGGAAAAAACAAGATTTACAGTGTCTGAGTGAGGAGTGTCAATAGATCACGTGAGCATTCTGTTAGCCCGGGATAGTCATGCATGGTCCACATTAGAATGCCTCTGATCAAAGCATTCCGTTGTCTTGTGTGTCGGCTCATATCCACCACCTCTATGCCAATCCACAATTGTTGTAGCTCTTTCAATAGTGGACGAAGATACACATCTATATTCTCCACTTTATATCGCCCTGGCACAATCAAGCTTAGCCATAGGTGCCCCTTCTTCGTAGTCAACCACGGGGGAATGTTGTAGTTGACGATGACAACGGGCCATACACTGTAAGATGTTGATCTTTGACCAATTGGATTTACGCCATCCATAGCTAGGCCTAAGCGCAAATTTCGAGCTTCCCTGGCAAAATCCGACCATGTTCCATCTATATGTTTCCAGGCTGCGCAATCTGCAGGAATTCTTAGCACACCATCCGAAGATTTATTCTCCTCATGCCATGATGCTAGGGCGGCCATGGACTACATTCGAAGAAATGCTTGATGCGAGGAAGCAGAGGAAAATGTCGCAAAACCTTTTGTGGAATTTTTATCCCGTGGAGATCTACTCGATATCTTTCGGAATCACATTTCGAACACTTCTCCATGTCTATGTATTCCCCTCTGAAAAGAATGCAGTCATTAGGACAAGCGTGGATAGAATTATAATCCATCCCCAAGTTTCGCAAAATCTTTCTTGCTTCATCTCGGGAATCTGGCATCACATTGTCAGCTGGTAGTATGTGCTCTTTCAGCAATCTACACAACATAAAAATACGATACAATCGTGTAAAAATCTATCAGATCATTATACATTTAGAGTTTTATTAAAGTAAACGAATTGTAATAGATCACCTGAAAAGCGTTGTGACGCTAGTGTCACTCCATCCAAACTTTGCCTGCATGTTGAGAAGAACCAGGAGTGCTTTCAATCTAGACATACGTGCTCCATTATACAATGGCGTATCGGCTTCACTTTTCATATCATCATAGATAAGCCTTTCTGAATCCATGATCGTCTCGATCATTTCATCAATCTCGGGCTCAAACATTGCCTCGTTGGGAATGTGCTCTGCATGATCATCCCCCGAGCTGTCAGAGGCTACATCTTGTGGCCTCACATATGTTGCTTGACCAAAGCGCCTACGAACACGTCTATTGGGTTGCAAGATTGCTGCTTGTTGGCCAGCGTCAGAGTCCGACGAGTTATAATTGGCAACAACTCGATCTATAATAGATGGATCGAACTCACCAAATTCGCGAACGTGCTGCAAAGAAACACGTCTTGTCCGTCGCACAGCATGCTTGCATTGATTACAAGGACATAAGACCCTCGTTGAGAGATAGGTGTTTCGGTTGGATGGTCCCACATCCTCGTCACTACTCATGATGAGGATAAAAATCTTATAACCTGGACAACAAATTTAATATTCTATTGGCATTCTTCGTCTTATCTCTCTCTCTCTCTCTCTCTCTCTCTCTCTCTACCTCACATTCTCTAGTCATGTCCAATCCCCGCACACCTGGGTCTAGAGGTGCACGGAGATCAGAACCACCGGGTTATAATCTCGTCTTTATTGGTCAATACCTATATTTGTGGGTACAAGAAATCTACAGACCCACGTCTACATGATACTGCATGTAGTGGACAAAACCCCTTTGCCTCTTCTCTAGTTGTAGCACTTCACAGCATCTTAACATCTTTTCACAGTAGATCTTTTCACTGTTCGTCTAACTCTAAACCCTAAACCGTAAGTAATTCTTGCGTGGACTCGATCTAACGTAAATAAGCGTAAATCTAAATAAATGTAAATCTAACTAAAAATAAGCCTAAATCTAATTTAACGTAAGTCTACATCTAACCTAATCTTTAACGTCTTTTGGGATAGTTTCCTATGACGTTAAAACTCTCTTCTTCTTGTGTGTGTGTGTGTGTGTGTGTGGGTAAACCTAAATAAACCTAAATAAACCTAAGTCTAATCTAATATAACATAAATCTAAATCTAACGTAAATTATGTTATATTAAAAACAAAGAACTAAACTAACAGGGATTATGAGAACCTTAAAACTGATTTAACACATAATTTCTCACATAACTCGGCAAGAGTTGGCATTCTCATTACTAAAGATGTGAGAGTTAACTTCTGGCGGTGACGCTGCCTCATCTCCATCCACATCTGACGACAGCAATTGGCCCTTTAGACCGTTCTTGCTCTTGTTACTAACTTTGAAGTTGATGTTGAATGACTAGAGGTTGTCTAGATGGTCATTGTGTCGGGGATGTAGTGACTCTTGCCGCCCTGAAGATCCACCTTCTTCCCTATCTTCTGAAGACATTTCACCAGTACTTTTGGATCGACGGAGCCCACCATGAGTGAAGGCAGCAATACCCTATATTCCATTGAGGGCTTTTTTCACCCGCTTCATGCAGGCATCGCAGTCTATGAAGACCTCAATCTAATCTAATATAACGTAAATCTAAATCTAGCGTAAATAAACGTAAATCTAATTAAAAATAAACCTAAATCTAATCTAATTTAACTTAAATAAACCTAAATCTAATTTAACGTAAGTCTACATCTAACCTAATCTTTAACGTCTTTTAGGATAGTTTCCTACGACGTTATAACTCTCTTCTTCTTGTGTGTGTGCGCGTGTGTGGATGTGTGTGCCAATAAAAAGAGATAAATGGTATAACCTTTCTATCACCCATGCCAAGTATGATAGATTGGTTATGCCATTTCCCTCTTGAATAATAGGTCTTGAGTTCAACTCCTCGTCGGCTAGATCTTTAGGTCTTTTAATTTTAATTAGTTTCCTACGACGTTAAATTAGTTTCTCTCTCTTTCTCTCTCAATGTGTGTGCGTTTTTTTGTTTATGCATGTTTTCTCTCTCTTTTCCTCTCTCAATGTGTGCATTTTTTGTTTATGCATGTTCTCTCTCTTTTTTCCTCTCTCAATGTGTGCGTTTTTTGTTTATGCATGCTCTCTCTCTCTTTTCCTCTCTCAATGTGTGTGTGCATTCTTTGTTTATGTATGTGTGTGTGCGTTTTTGTTTATGTTTGTACTCTCTCTCTCTCTCTCTCTCTCTCTCAAAAATGTGTGTGTGTGTGTGTGAGAGAGAGAGAGAGAGGGAGAGAGAAAGAGGGGAAGGGAACATGAGAGTGAGGAGACGGAAGGAGCATACCTGGCTCTCCTTCCTCTCCTCGTGTGTGTGTGTGTGTGTGTGTGTGTGTGTGTGTGTGTGTGGAGAACAAAGAGAGAGAGAGAGAGAGAGAGGGAGAGCGTTACCTGCTCCTTGCTTGAGGGCGCCGAAAAACTCAGATCTGAGATCTCAGTTTTTGGGCGCTCTCTGTTATTTTTTTAGCCCAGCCGGCGTCGCTATGAGCGTCGCAAAGTTACTTGTCAATTTGCGACGCTCATAGCGACGTCGGGAATTTTTTTTTTGAGCGTCGCTGTGTGAGCGTCGCTAATATGAATAGCCTCTTGTAGTGAATTATAGATTCATGTCCCGCTAGGTCAGATGGTGGTGCTAAATGTTCCTCATCATTCATTACCGAGTCAGGTTTGTTCATATGTGCAAACTGTGGTAATCCGACCTGTAATTCTCCATTGAGGAAGGCTCGAAGAGCTGAGACTAGCTCGGGGTCTTTATATAGTTTGGACATGATGGTGGTTCTAACTTCTGAAGACATGAAATCCATCAGTTTGGCAACATTTAATGGCATCTTGTGGGACGTAGGACCCTGACAAGAGAATGGTGAAGATGGAATCTCCACTTCCTCAAGGGGGTCGGGCATTCCCTCACCAAACATTCTCTCTAGTAGGAAAGGTGTGTGTCCACTTTCAGATGTCCTACCCTCACTCTCTTCCCGAATGATACTGGGTATAGCTAACGGCCTGTAGTTCTTGTGAGGTTGAACTTGTGTGGGAAACACTGTGTCCGACATCTGGATATGTTTGGGTTCAGGTTCTAATGTTCGTTGAGTTTCTTCCACCAAACCCCTCAGTTGTTGGACTCGTTCAATTTCCACTGTTGGGTTTGGATACGTTCCAATCTTTCTCTTGCAATCCTCATTTTTTGTCTCTCGTGGCTTATCTTGGGGGTTCGCAACTGGGTGGTTTAACTTTGAATACTCTTTTGGTGTTTGTCGTAATTCCCTCTCGTGATCCTCCTCACTAGCTTTTTCCTTTGTAGTAACAGTTTTGGTCTCCGTGGTCTCTATCGAATCTGAGTCATCCTCAGGGTCATTCATATACACAGGATCCTCTCTTGTCCCTATGTTAGTCTTTGAACTAGGTTTTGAGCTAGAAGCATTAAGGGATTTCTTTCTTCGTGTTTTCTTCTTTCTCGCTCGGCCAATGAATACAGCATCTCTCTCTTCGAATATGTAATTTTGCTTTTGGAGCATCGACCGTGTGAGTGCATTCACTGGTGCTATGTTTATAGTTGGTGGTGTCCCATCAACAATCTCTATTAAGTTCAATGGTGTGATTTTCGGTGCGTTTGGATTGTTAGGACACTGTGCGATCAAATGATCTATGCCACAACGATTACAAGTGAGTATTGGCATTGCCAATGCACTCCCTTGACTTGTTTGCATTAGTGCAGCATTCTTTTGCATTCTAATGGGGCACTCAGCTACTCGATGTGGTCCACCACATTAGTAGCACTGAAGAGGTGGTCTCCTGGCAAAACTATTAATGTTTTGGCCTCTTGCTACTAGCGCAGTAGCTTGATATACCGGTTTGATTTGTCCCCAATGGTCTTCCATATAGTACATGGGACACTCCTCAAGCATGTCGACTCCATAGGTGATACTAGAGTCTATGTCCTCTTCGCAATCTACATAAGTACTAGATGACTCGCAACCTATTTGGTTCATAGGTGTAACTCTTGGATGAGGGGGTTGCGGTCCTAGCACTGGAGGTGGCAATGGTGTGGTTTGGACCACATTTTGGGTTCTAGGGACCATGTGCTGTAATGGCAACTGTTGCTCCATGGGTGGGGTAGGCATCAATGCAGGAACTTGAGGTGAGTCTGCCCAAGCTATAGGCGGTCTATTTTCCATGATGCGTTTAAGCATTAGGCAATCCTTCGCTTGATGGCCATACCTACCACACGCGTTACAAGTCCCGTTAAACTTTACTCTGAAAGTAGGGCATTCACTCGTAGTATGTGGGCCCAAGCAAATTGAGCACCATTGTTGCTCCCTTCTTGGATACATATGAGTGTTTTGTGGAGCACAATTACCCCTAAGGCTTTCTTGGATGGCCTTGGTGAGATCTGCCAAAGTCATCTCAGATATCGTTTGCTCTTTCACGATTGGCTTTATCTTCATTGGCTCATGCCCTGACGCTTGCGAGCTACTAGACTTCGGCTCGGCGGACACTCTTTCTCCTGCAATCATTAAATTATCCTCCTATTGGATTGCATTCATGGTGACTGCTTCCCAAGTAGTGATACCTCTAATGACTAGGCCATTATAGATACTTTCATGTCGTAGTCCCCTAATGAATCTATTGAGCAATTGGTTGTTGTTGAATCGCTCGTTTGGATTGCATCGAGAATTCAAATTCTTTAGGCGACTAATGAAGTCTCACGGATTCACCTTCTTCTCGTTGGGCTTTCTGGAGCTGAGAGGCTACACCCCAAAGTACTCCCTCTCGTATGTATTCTTTTAAGAACAGTCTCCTAAGAGAAGAGTAGATCGTTTTCTCTTCTACTCTTAAGGTTCTATACCAATCTCCAACCTTTAGCTTAGGGTCAAACTCAAAGCCTTACACTTATGTAGCTCTTTGTGCTCTTCCAAGGAATCGCACACATGTTCAAAGACTTCCATATGCTTTCTAGCATCTCCGTCTCCACTGAATTTCTGTGTGAGCTTAGCTACTTGAACTGCCTTGCTCCTAGGCTCTCTATCAGGTGCACTACGCATTTTTTCCGCAATAGAGCGACCGATAGTTTGAGCAAATGCTGCCAAATCTCCTATTTGAGCAGGTATAATGGGTGTATGTGCTCATGGAACCACATGTGAGATGGGAGTTGGCCTTGGCCTTGGCATATGCGCGGCTCTTGGGTCCCATATTTCGTATGGTGGTGTACCAGACGGTGGTCCAAAGTTTATAAGCATGGCCCTAGGCACAAGGGGTGCCTGATATGGCATGTTATTATTAAATGGCATGACTCCACTTGTATAAGAGCTTGGATAATGCCATTGTGGATTGTAAGCTCTTGGAATAATCGGAGGTGTAGGAGCTACATGAGGCTGAGGTACGACAGGTGCACACAATTGATACATACATGTAGGTATAGTTGGGGGCACTGTGCTACTAGGCATCGGCGCAGTGTTAACAAATGAACTCCATGGTGTACTTCTTGTCATGCTCACCACTGGGATATGCATGGTAGCCGTAGTGTCATTAAGAGAAAGATGAGCTAGATCTGGGAAGGTAAAGCTGCCACTTGTGGGCTCAGATTGTATTGAGGCTCCTGGCGAAACAACATATGGAGGATCAATGGGGCTCACTGAGGGAGTCTCCATTTGTGATAGGGTTGGTTGGTTGGCCTTTCCCGTATCCAAGAATTTCATTAGGCTTGTTGAAGGCATGTTGATCCCTGTGTTCCGTCTTTCTAACTCGACAATCCTATGGAGGACATCACAGACTTTCTGTTGTTGCTCATCTATGCTAGTAGCACCCGATGTGGATTGTAGAACATCTAACCAACCCACATGATAGGTGTGTCTTGTGTACCGATCAGTTAAAGCTTCTGCTTGTAGGTCATACTCCCAATTTTCGTTTAGGAATATCCCATCTAGGCCTGGCGTTCTGGAGGTTTCCCTCGAAGTGGAAGCATTATTGCTCCCCATCGCTTGCCCCTCCGTGACTGCTACCTTGGGAGCACTCGGTTGCTCGGCTGGCATGATTGTTGTCATAGGAGCCTTTGCTTTTAGGGCTCGACTTTGTTCTAGCCTTCGTAGGTTCTCAATTTCCCTCTCTCTTGTTGCTTGCATATAGCGTTCGATCTCTTGTACTTCGGCAAGACTCCTACCATCGGGTAGTAAAACCTCAGAGGGAGATAGTCCTAAAGGATCAGGAGGTGCAGTGGATGGAACATTCACATGCACACTCTCAAGAAGCATAGGGTCTATTTTAGGCATGAATGACGAATTTACTTCCCCACTCCCTTCATTTATTTCATTAACCGCATGTTCGGAGCGAGTAGCTCTACTAAGGGTCTCTTTTAAGCGGCTAAACACGCTGGACCCGGGCCGTGGGCCCATGGCATGCATGTCTTGACTTGAACTATCAGGGTTTGGTGTAGGATACCCCTCCATGACTTCGTAGTCAGAGGAAGAATCACTAGACGCGATATGAGGATCTTGGGTCGCGCTACCTTGAGTCCCGGCCGAAGGTCCAGAACCTAGGGTGGAGGAATAATGGGTGCCCGCGTAAATGGAGGCACTACCAATATGCTCGTGCTCTAACACTCGTCCAGAACGTAGGTTCATATGACTTGGATCCCCTAGAAGTGTCAGTGAGTGCCCGTGAAGGCTGCTCACCTAGTATTTTTGGGTGTTTTGCAACCCAAGTCTTTTCTTTAAAAAAAAAATAAAAAAATTGGTCCTTTTTTTCTGACCCAGCTATAGAATAGAACGTATGATAGCTCAAAACGAGCGTCTCGGTCAGAGGGACGTGCCGTGCTTTACAGCCCTCCGTTTGGTCACTTTATGCCCTCGGAATCCCTAAAACCGTCAATTTCTAGTAGGGAACTAGGCCCAAATTAGAAAGTCTAAGGGTGCAAGTGGGAAGAGAAGGGAGGAGAGTGGAGGACTTGCCCCACATGCTCTCATTCCCTCTTGAGGGGATAGGGTATATATATAAGAGTGAGTTTAGTATATGTCATAGGACTGAGGCCTGGGCCTAGGCTTGGGCTTGGGCTTGGGGAAATGATCCCGATCCCGATCAAAATTTTAGTGTAGCCCCCCAGTCACTCACGCTTAAATATTTTCGGTTTTTTTTATTTATTTAATTTTTTTTATTTTTTTTGGAGGCGACGATCGCACGCGGTTTAGGTGACCCTTTCTTGGCCACACACATTGTCAACACCTACCTAACCTCTCTGTCAACAGCTCACAGACAGCTCACTACCTTATCTACTTACTAACAGTGCTGCTAACCACTAATTAATCTGTTAACCACTCTGCTAATTGCTTACTGACAGTGGGCTAACTGTCCACCTACTTCCTCTCTCACTACCTTACTATGCAAAGACTGTGTGCAGGCAAACCTTGACAGAAAACTGTGTACAGACTGTGTGCAAACAGAAATTGCTAACTGCCTTCCTACTTATTCATTCACTGCGAACAAGCTAACGACTACTAATTGTGCAAAGACTGTGTGCAAACAGAAAACACAACATTATGCAAAAATCACAGATCTTGCAGACAATACAGAAATTAACAACTTGCAAAAAAACAACTCATTCCTCTTCCTCTTCCTCTTCTTTCCTACTACAAACAACTCATAGGAGAAGCACAAAGTGCCTCTTGGGCTTAGTGCAGGGCGATTCTCCGGCAGCGGCGCCAAAAATGTGCGCTCCTTGCCGCACTGTCGAAGCAAGGGCCTTGCCTAACACTATGTGCGAGCCATAGACGGCTCCAAGCACACAACTAGCTTAACTAGTAAGCTCAAAAGAGGGCAATGGTGTGTCACTCACCGCTCTATGCTCCTACCGTGGAGGATTCCTCGCCGCGAAGAAGAAGGAGACGCCGCTATGTCGCGCTCAACCGATTCACCGCCGTTGTGCCGTCGCAATGCTCGATCGCTCTCTCTCTCTCTCTCTCTCTCTCTCTCTCTCTCTCTCTCTCTCTCACATACACACACACACAAGGAGGTGAAGAAGAAGAAGATGGAGATGGAGATGGAGCAAGAGCACTCTTCTATTGCACAAATGAGAGAATGAGTGAATTTTAGGTTTAGTTGGCTTTTATATGAGCTCACCCCATTCACACTTGGGCGCCCATGCTTAGCCAACTAATCCCTTGAATGTCCCAGTTAGAGTGCGCCTCTCATCGGCGATCACTCTTACCCTTTTCCTATTGGACCGACAAGCCCGGTACCTGACTCTACCAAATAAATGATACAATGTCCACCGTAGGTTACAACGTCCGTCTCGTAGGTGATAGGGTGTCCATGAGCCATGAGGGTTAACACTTGGTACAATACAATCTTTGTGTTCCTTGTGACCTACGTGATGCAATGAAGATGGAAAGCTTCATGCATCACAAGCATAACATAAACTTGTAGAAAGCATTAACTATCCCAAGCCTCAGTCCCAAGGCGTCAAACACCTTTGAAGGTGGAGAGAACTAGCGGGGAATGAGGATAGGAAAGAGAAAGAAGAAACGTTCCATAGGAGAAAGAATTAGTTCCTCACTTATCATTACTCTTCTTACTAGCATACATAATAGCACAGTAATGAACATGGAGAAGATGGCAAGCTTAAGCATTGAAGCATGACTCTCCATGCTACAAGCTCATTGGACCCCTCTCCCCTTAGCCAATCACATGCCGCATGCAGTCAAGCACATGGGTAGTCTTTTGACAAGTGTCCTCCTTACCCCTTAGAGAGAGAGAGAGAGAGAGAGAGAGAGAGCTTGAAAATATCTAGATATTTGTTAGATGGAAGTAGAAGCTCATTGGACCCCTCTTTAGCCCAACCAATAGCATTCAAGCACACCATGTGGTTAAACTTAGTGAGAGTCTAACATGTGTCCCATATGCTCTTTTAGAATTCCCCTAACTTTGAGATTTTTATGCGTAGGAAGTTTCTCAAGCAACCTACTCATTAAGTGTGTAGGTTCTCTTTTTGACTCAAGTATCTTATCCCCATGCATAGGAAGCTTCTCGAGAAACTTCCTCATTAAATGTGACAAGTACCTCAAGTAACTTAGTCATCAAGCATGACAAGCACCTTAGGTGGAGTTCCCACCTCAAGCACAGCCCTAGCTTGCCTAAGTTTAGGTCGGGTTCCCACCTCAAGCACAGCCCTAGCTTGCCTAAGTTTAGGTCGGGCTCCCACCTCAAGCACAACCCTAGCTTGCTTAAGGTTCCCACCTCAAGCACATCCCTAGCTTGCTTAAGTTTAGGTCGGGTTCCCACCTGAAGCACATCCTTAGCTTGCTTAAGGTTCCCACCTCAAGCACAACCCTAGCTTGCTTAAGGTCAAAAGGACTTTTAACACTAACCATTGGAGGTCTTTAATGAAGCTAACCCTAAGGTCTTTTAAGCTTCATTAGTTAACCTTACTCTTTGACATACCATCTCTCATTTGGGCCCCTTTACCATTGGCCTCGTGTTGAGATAGATCCGTAAGCACATGTCTATATTCTAACCCTTGTTCTCGTTTATTATCCCATATTAAATGATCAGATTAATATGAGAAAATCATTTGGGTTAGTTAGATATTAGATATTTGATGACAGAGAACGAGATATTTTTTCTATTGGACACGACAGGTGGCGGAAGGTGATTAATTAGGGCACTTTCGAGTGGTTTGTGTGTGCATCAATGCAATCCATGAGGGATATGGAGATTTTTTTGGCAGGCAATGATATGGTATTCTCCTTGCTCGCAAACAATGCAGTCTCTCCCTCATGCTCGTCTGCAGGCAGTGTTGACGTTGGAGACTCTCTCTCTCTCATGGTGATTTGCAAGGTGGAACGTGGGTGCAAGTGCGACAATGGTGGTAGATAGGAATTCGGGATTTTGTGGCTCATTATGTAGAGGAAGAGAGGAGGATAAAGGGTAGCTATGGGGGTAGCTATGTGTGAATCATGCTAGAAGGCTTGGGCGATGGTACCTCGTGAGGATGCCATTTGCAGGCACTTCTTTGTGGAAAGAGACAGAGAGACTGGATGGAGGAATCATCGTTAATGTCTTATGAGAGAGAGAGAGAGAGAGAGAGAGAGAGAGAGAGAGAGAGAGAGATGGTCGCAACGCCTCAATGGGCAGACAGAGTAATAGAGATTGTGTCTCTCAGGCTAATGGGGAGAGAGAGAGAGAGAGAGAGAGAGAGAGAGAGAGAGAGAGAGAGAGAGAGAGAGAGAGAGAGAGAGGATGGTAGGGCGATGCAAGGGGACAGGCATGCAGAGCAAGGATGATGGGGAGAGGGGGTGGGCTTTTCCTTTTAAATTCTTAACACTAGGTTGGTAACCTAACAGGACATAAAAGTGTCCTTTCAAGGTTTTGAAAAAAACCTCCAAAACCATAGTAGATCCACTCATTTTGTAAAATCCTTTCATGAGGTTATAGTTCAAGGCCTACTACACATGGAAAAAATAAGAAACTTGTAAAATTTCTCATCTTTTGGTCACACCAAGCCTCCAAAGTTGATGGACCATTGCATTTTCATCAAAACAGTCATTTCTTATGTTTTGTTGCATAAAAATAAGATTAGGGATTTTTGTAGTACTTGAGATAAATTCCCTAGTTAACTTCAATGGGTTGGTGATCAGAACATATGATTGCTTCTCACTCACTATTTTTTGTTTGCCAAAATAAATAAATTACAAAAAAGTTGAATTTTTACCATTCTGCAGACCTATCATCAAAGTTTCTATAGCCACGCTCAATACAAATAATATATGCATGTTTTCTTAGTTCCCTATTGTTCTTTATGTTCATAAGGAGCCATGGAGCATGTCAAAAGAATAATACATCTCTTACCAAGGGGAATCTTGGGGACAAAGATGAAGTGCTAAATACAGCAAACATGAAAAAACTGGGTTCAGCATTATGAGTTGTAGAATCCCATAGAAACTATTCAATATCATCCTTATGCTAGATATGGTTACTACCTACAAAATACATGTAGTTGTCACATGAAACTAACAATATTGAAAAAGCTATACTTGATATACTAGATCTAATGTTTCGTTTTCTTCTATAATCGAAAAAATCAACCATCGTTGTGTACTATGCAAAATAGGGTATTAGGTGCCCCAAAACTCAAGGAATATTAGCTTTATGTTACAATATGCGACATAGAAAATAAAAAATGCATTTGGATATCATGAAATCCACCAAAAAAATCATAGAAGAGCTAAAATTGGCTAAAAAATAGGATTTGACAATTTTTGTAATTTGGTCATAACTCACAACTTTAATATTTATTTCTCCCTAGAAGCATCAGGACATGTTGAGGACTACTAAAGATAGTTCTCTAGCATTATACACCTCACAAAAATGAATTCTAGAGTGGTATAGTTGCAAAAAGTTGAAAAAAGCCAAAAACAGCACCCATTTTTTCACACAGTTTAGGTTGTGAAATGTTATGCAAGGACAAGGTTAAAGATGGAATTGATATTCCAAAAAAATGTCGAGTTTTTTTTAGCTCAGGAGACAACTTTCTAGATAGATAGCACCTCAAAATCCATTTTGAAACTCTTGACATAATTCAAGGAAAATGGTCACTTAACAGGACATTAAAGTGTTCCATTACCAACCTAGTGTTAAAAGATCCCAAGATTCTTGAGAATCTAGAATACTAATTAATTAACTTTTCAAGATTTAGACCTCTACTAGTGTGTGTCATTTTACATTTGTATTGTTCTTTTCTTTAACGTTTTCTTCTCTTTAAAGTTTCCTCCTAATAGTATTTTTTATTCTTTCTAAAGCTTGCAGCATCTCCAAAGATTTCCTAAAATTGGTGTTGCATGCTTAGTTCCAAAAATATATATATATACATAGTGCAAGGACACTCTAAAGAGAAGAAAACGTTTAAGAGAAAACAAGGTGAAGTATTCACAAGGGCCTTCAAAAGGCAAAAAGGTGACTATTGAGGGGTCATGAGTGTTAAAAATCTATTTTATAAAGGTAAAGACTCATAATGATCTCCAAGATATAGATATATATATATATATATAAAAGGTTCTGTTTAAAAAAAACCTTTTATTTAGTCCTTAATGTAAAGTTGTGAAATTTAGTTGACTTCTTAAGCAGCGTTTGAAAAAAAACCGGGGTTTAGTGTATTTTTAACCGGTTAGATTTGCAAAATCCTAGCTGGATTATGAGATGGCCTTGACAAACACCCTAAATATTTATAAGTTTTAATGTAAAAATCGACAAATTTTTAAAATTTTGACCTAATAACCGGCAAACTTTCAAGTGTGCCCTAATTTCTTTGGTTAGGAAAAATGCTTTTAGCAAGCCCTGTTCTTAAGTCTAAAATGATTTGTGGTTTTAAAAAATCAAAAGTTTTTAAAATATTCTTATATTCAAACTTTAAATCATTTGTTGCATTCTTTCCAAAATAAAATAAATGTAACATTGAGAAAGATCATGTGAAAGGCTTTCAAGATTGTTAAGGCTTTTTGAGGGACACTTGTCAAACACCAAAAAATGGACGACCTTCATCCATATGGATACTAAGGCCTTTAGAGGCCAAAAAACAACAAGATAAAGATTTACGGCAGCCTAGAGAGAGAGAGAGATACCTTGACTCCAACGAAGTGAGAGAGTGGGGGGGCACTCCCATATGCACACATTAAAATCCAAAAACATTTAAATACCACATAAAAAACATCCAACAATTCAATTCAATGGTAAAGGAATTGCACCAAAATCCTTTTCTTTCCCTTATGAGTGTTATATTAATTGACCTCATGAAAACATAAACCATATAAAATATTAGTGAGAGTTTAGGAATTTATTTAATTTTTGTATAAATATATCAATAAAACAAATTACATAATAAAAATGATACATGTTATTAAATAAAAGAAATCCATAATATCTTTATGATAAAAATGAATATTGAAAATGTTTAAACATAATGCCTAATAATAATACATGCACTAAACTAACAAGGTGACATTTACATATCAAAACAAAAAATTGAAAAAGAAAATAGTTGTGAAAATTTTCTAAAGCTAATCCCTAATAATCGTACATGTACTAAAGTAAGAAAGGGACTTTTGCATATTAAAAACAAAAGTTGAAAAAAAATTCTTAGTGGTGAAATTTTATTTCATTTAAGGATAATTTATAATTTTTTAATTAAAAAAATTTTGTAGATGAAAAAAATTACAAAGAAAAAAGTATGTTTTAAATCAAAAGGTTGACAAGAAAGTCATTAGATCCTTAAATGAAGAGACCCATTTATCAACTGCACAATTTTAATTTTTTTAAAAGTCAAGTGAGTATTATATAAAGGGACCAAATTACAATGATGAAAAGGGACACTTACATTATAAAAAAATATATCTAATCTTTATAAAACTTATAAACTAAACAAGATTTAAAAATAAAAGAAAGTCAAGTGAGTATTAAAGAAAGGGACCAAATTACAATGATGGAAAGACCCATTTACATTATCAAAAGAAAATATAACCTTTATAAAGCAAGGAAGTCAATTGAGCATTAAAAGAAGGGACCAAGTTACAATGATGAAAATACCCATATACATTATAAAACAAGCTTACCTGACATGTGTCTCCAATCCGTGATTCTTAATCAACAGTCCAAAAAGTGTACTAATTCTCCACCCACTCTCCTATGGCGTTCTTAAGGCCAATAAAGGAGAAAAGAAACATGTGCACTCTTACCACCTTTTTCTTTATATGGACTCAAAAAGTCTTTTGACTTTCCACCTTAGGGTGCCTTTTCATTTTCTAAACTCACCTTTCACTCATACATTTAAGATGTTTTGAAAGGTTTTTTATTTTTCCAGAGATTGAGCCTATTAGTATGTACTAGTATGTGACCCGCGTGTTGTTACGGCCAAGGAAACAATACCTCTATTCTCATAGGGCTATCTTCTCTTCCAAGTGAAACACTATCAATACTCTCTTCCTACACATATAGCCTATCGCATTTATAAAAGTGATGCATAATACAACCTCTTAATAGATGCTGCGAGGCATTCTTTGATACCAAGATTGGAAGCTTCTCATAGACATTATTTTTCATGAGGTGTTAGCCCTTGTTCAACAAACTTAGGAGTGCTCTAATTCTATTGGAGTGTGTGTGTGTGTATGCGTGTGTATGTGTGTGTATATGTAATATATATATATATATATATATATACATTGGGGTGTGTGTGTGTGTGTGTGTGTGTGTGTGTGTGTGTGTGTGTATATATATATATATATAGAGAGAGAGAGAGAGAGAGAGAGAGAGAGAGAGAGAGAGAGAGAGAGAGAGAGAGATTCTTTCATTTGGTCTACCTTGATCTAACAATGCTACCAAGCTTGATTATAGAGATTAGATAAGTTAGCATGGTGTGAAGAGATGAAATCTAAGAGAATTGAATGTAATAATAAAACTTTTTTTAATAAATGGAGTGAGTTCTACAATTGGTTTCAATGATAGGAATGCAGTTGGATTCAATATCTTTACTCCACTCTCTTACTTGCTTCTATCCTTGTACGTATGTATGAATGTATGTAAACATATATACATCTATATGTACACATATTACACACACACACACACACATACATATATATATATTTGCTTGAAGCGAAGATTTGTCACATATATATATATATATATATATATATATATATATATATATATATATATATATATATATATATATATATATATATATATGCTTGAAGTGAAGATTTGTCACATAGGTCTTGAGACATCATTATATGTTTCAATTATGTCTATATGTACACATAGCTCTCTCTCTCTCTCTCTCTCTCTCTCTCTCTCACACACACACACACACACTCACACACACACACACACACACACACACACACACACACACATACACATATATGTATATATGCTTGAAGGAAAGATTTGTCATATATGTCTTGAGTTTGTCACATTTGTCACAGAGAGGAATCTTGCTATTGTTCCAATACAGTAACTATGACATTCAAAGTTTTTATACTCCTCTCATCCCCCCCCTCCAAAACCCTCTAGTTGAAGTGACTATCCGAGGTGGACATTAAAAAAGGAGAAGCAAACTCCTTTTTCTCATTTTTTTGTAAAGAAACATATAGATGGCTATGATTGATCTTCCTCTCTCTCTCTCTCTCTCTCTCTCTCTCTCTCTCTCTCTCTCTCTCTCTCTACTATTGGATAGATATTTGAGACCTCATTGGATGTTCCTACAACATTTCAAATTCTCCTTTTATCAAGACGTGTGTGTGTGTGTGTGTGTGTGTGAGTGAGAGAGAGAGAGAGAGAGAGAGAGAGAGAAGATGAAACAAAAATAACTTTATTCTTACCCATGTTGTGAGATATATCTTTTGGGATTGTTCCAATGGCTTTAAAAATTTTCTTCTTGTTTATCTCCTCTCTCTCTCTCTCTCTCTCTCTCTCTCTCTCTCCTCGTCCCCATGAATATTCACTTTTGTTGAAGGCTTGTCTTGTAACTTTTAAAGTCACTTTAGATTGTTGCTACACGCGAGTATTTTGTTATGTCTTCTTCTCTCCTCTTGCGTCATTTGTTGGACTTTGCATTTCAACACATTAAATACGGTACTTAAAAATTGTCCTCTCCTCCCCCCCTCTCTCTCTCTCTCTCTCTCTCTCTCTCTCTCTCTCTCTCTCTCTCTCGCGTTGATTTTAAATTGGCACCCTTGCCGGTCAAAATTTAAGGAATTTATAGATTTTTAAGCATGGCCCACATGTTAACTCTTAAAAATAAAAAGAACAAAATATCCAAGAATTGGTAAAAGGTCCATCAACTGGAAAATCTCTGTACCCATTTGGGGTGTTAATGTGAGGGTTGGTCTTTGTCGGGCATTTAAACCATTTTCTACAAGTGAAAAACTTTAGCTATCCTTTTAAAAATGCAATAATGCCAAAAAATAATATCTTGAAAATTTGAAAAGTGCGTGAGCTCAACGGTAAAATCTTTCTCTCTCTCTCTCTCTCATAAATGTACATGTGTATGCACACATGCAATGTGATTGTCTCTCTCTCTCTCTCTCTCTCTCTCTCTCTCTCTCTCACACACACACACACACACACACACACACATACAGACACACACACACACAAGCAATGTGGTTGTCTCTCTCTCTCTCTCTCTCTCTCTCTCTCTCTCTCTCTCTCTCTCTCTAATGTGGATAACGATCCCTGCATTTGCAAGGTCATGCATGTCCTCAAAGCGAGACAACCCCAAGTCGACGTTAGGCGAGCTTTTTTCTTTTTCTCAAACTCTTTAAAGAAATACATACTTACAAAATTTTGTAAAATATATCAATTTTGATCTTGAAAAAAGCCACTTGAAAAGATAAAACTAAATATATCTTCAAAAATTACATTTTTATTAAACAAAAAAAATCACTAAGATTTTTATTTTTGTGTTATATCTTCAAAAAGTAAATTGCATCGAGTAACAAAACCTCCACTAAATTAGTTATCCCCTTTTTGTTATGTGCAATCAAACTTAAACATTTATTTTATGTGGAATAGAAAGTCTCTTGATTTTACATTTGAAAAGGCTTGTCACTTCTTACATTCTACATTCTGAAAAGGAAAGGCTGTCATTTCTTACAATCTTACCCTTTACTTTTGCATTTTAAATTAGATGTTTTGTAAGATTTTTTTGAAATGAACCAGGGAGTGACATGTGGACACCCTCTCCTTCCTTGAAAATTTTAAGCTGCATTATAAAGAGTATAGATTGATATCTATATTTTTTTTGGCTTTTCCCTAAGCATCTCCCGTTTACTAAAAACTTGTATAACTTACCTAAAATATAGGGCCCAAAAACTCAACAACATGGCCCTACTTAGATATAGCAATCACTTACAAAATGATGGTGGATCCTAGATACAATATGTGATTATGTATTCAACTTACCCCCACAAGGGTCTCCAAGGCTTGCCTCGGGACTAAGTGACACACAAAAATATATGTGAGGTGGTGAGGGGATCCACAATTCACATCCACACACGAGATTCTATGCAATCACAACCACAATCATCCCATCAAAACTAAATCCGACCACATATTATACCTTCTAAACCCGAGTAATGCATGTTGCCTTAGAATAAAACATCATATGACCCAAAACCCGGACTGCGAGGTGGTGGATTCAAAACCGACCGAGGAGAGGTTGAATTTTTGCATTGCTCGAACTTCTTTTTGCCTTGGTTTTCACGTTGCTCGAATTTAACCCGATCGAGATCTTGCCTCCAATGTCCAAGTCATCGGTCCCTTCTCCAAACCCCCCCCCCCCCCCCC
The DNA here is from genome assembly GCF_014529385.1 of Adiantum capillus-veneris. Classification (NCBI taxonomy): domain Eukaryota; kingdom Viridiplantae; phylum Streptophyta; class Polypodiopsida; order Polypodiales; family Pteridaceae; genus Adiantum; species Adiantum capillus-veneris. The sequence goes on along the minus strand of NC_140936.1, from coordinate 117,691,018 downwards.
CCCACAACACACACACACCCCCCCTCCCCCCAAAAAAGGAAGTAATTTGTCCCAAGGCAAGGCCTCATGATTTCTTTTTTAACTTTTTATTTTGAGAAAACTCATTTTAGTTTGTAAATGGTCCTTTTATTTGATCAAATTTTTTGCTTTCTAAAAGAAGCCTTAGTGTTGAGTCGAATTAAGCATCCTTCCAATGTTTTCAGTGTAGTGCCAATGATGGAGACTCATCTTAAATGTTGATGGAGTTTGTCAAATGGGTCTCTTTCATTTCATAGCCTTACAGTGCTTTTGAAGACTTTGCCTTTTTCTTTTTTTTTTTGTCCTTGCTCATCTTATATTATTTTCAACATGAACACACAATTTATACATGTTCTTTTTTCTTAGGATGAGACTGCATTGTTTTTATTTTGTGTACCTTTTTATTTTTAAAGCTTTTAAAGAGTAAAAAGTTTTTTTCACAAGAACAAGCGATTGTGACTCTCTTTCTCTCTCTCTCTCTCTCTCTCTATATATATATATAATTTTTATTTCCCTCATATCTTGATTTTTTTTTTAGAAAGCCATCGTGAAACCTCACCTTGTTTTAGTTTGTAAATGGTCCTTTCATTTGATCAAATTGTTTAGTTTGTAAATGATGCTTTCGTTTAGACCCACGACTACCTTTTCAAATTTGTGTTTTAAAATTGAAAACGTAGTCGCCATGTGGTATTAATCGACAAGCTTTTTTCAATGGTAGAGATTTACACCCAAAAATCAACCCTTTACTATGGACTACTTCTGCAGTCCAAAAACATTCTCCATGAAGGTGAGCATAAGCTTTATAAGATAAGTAACTATCTAACCTCTCAAGCGTTTGATCTTGTCTTCACTCTCTTTATATCTCTTTCAATACTTTACCTAAATATTTGTTGTTATGGACCACGGTGAAAGTTCACTATGGCCTACATAAAGACTATTGAAAAGAATTTCATAATAATAGATTACAAAGGTACATAAAGACTATTGAAAAGTATTTTATAATAATAGGTTACTTTGTAAGAGAGAAAACTAAAAATTGACACTACATTTTAAAGCATTTTCTTCACAATAGAGCATTAGATTTTTAAAGAATAAATGTAACAATGAATCGTTAAGATTACAATAGGTTTGTAAAAAAAATCACAATAGATTTCAAAAGCATAAAAACCAATGGCTGAAAAAACACTTGGAAGCATTGTAAGTAATTGAAAAAAAACAACAAGCTAAAAGAGAATGAGAAATATTCGCCTCACCATTATGATGTAGCTTGTAATTGAATTTAATTACAATCTAAGACTTGCGAAATGACTCATAAGAGAGACACTTTTTATTGTGCAATCTTGTGGATACTTTGATGATATCTCATGGATTGACAAAATAATTACCACCGCTTTAGATACTTTGATGATATCTTGTGGATTGACAACATAATTACATTCTTATTCCTTCAAGAAAGATCAATCTACCCCAATAAGCTAGCAACCGTTGACTCCAGCTTAAGTACTCTTGTAGTGGCATAGGGATTGCTAGCAAACTTCTAAGCATGACTATAAGCACAAACACTTTGATGATATCTTGTGGATTGACAATATAATTACATTATTATTCCTTCACGAAAGATCGATCCACCCCAATAAGCTAGCAACCGTTGACTCTAGCTCAAGTACACTTGTAGATGGCATAGGGATTGCTAGCAAACTTCTAAGCATGACTATAAGCATAAACAAGGTGAAGGTTCACATTGCCATTCTAAATGAATAAAATGAAGGGAAAATCAAGTCATCTAAAGTTGTGAAATGAAAAGACCCATCAATTGACGAAATAAACAAAAGAAGATTTCAACTATTCACATGAAAAGGTCAATCCAACCAATAATTAAAATAATAAAATTTCAAATATCCACCCAACTCTCTTCTTCTCTAAGGCTTCTTTTAGAAAGCGAAAAAAAGTACACTAATGTGTAGAAGTATGAATAAGGATGAACTCCTTGTCAAGTACCTTCTCCAAGCAACAAATGACCTACTAATTGGGCCATTGGGCCATAGGCCCATAAAGTGGTACTTTCATAAATTAAACCCAACTTATTGTGTAGCTCCTCAAGTGAGCCAACTTGCAGAATTATAAAAGACCTAGTATATGCCTTCCTCCATAGTTGTTTCGAGCCAATAATCCTTTGGGGGCTCATGAAAAATTACCTCAAAAATTATATGCTCTAGCAAAAATCTTGTTGATATTTTAAATTGATGGACACTATGACCCCTACATGGGGTGCCTTGTGCCCCAATGTTGTCTATCTTAGTGAATCAAAGGTGGATAGGAAGATGGGCACCCCAACCTTCTAAGGGTGAACATCCCTTAGCAACTCCAACTCCCTTGCAAAATGTGGCTCCATAAAAAATGGAGATATAGTTCAAGAGCTAAAAATGGATAGGAACTACTCTTAAACAATGGTGGCTATAAGAGATGGCTCATGCTTGCTTATGGAAAGACTCTTGGGAGCATACTATAAGTCTGCTCCTAATATTAATATGGATGAGCTTCAGATCATGTCTACCTTATACAAACTTCTATAATGAACTAAATGAACATGAATAACAATTGTATGGTGTTTCTAATCTTTAACACAAACATTCCATACCCTAGTTGTTGATGTGATGGTTGCATGTACTAGGGGGAAACCGAGAGGTGAATTTTTCATTTTGCTGCTACTATACAAGTCCTATTCTAGAAATCATCCCTTTTAAGGAGGAGGGGGTAGTTGACATGAAACCTCTTAATTTTGACTCACTCAATTTGAAAAAAATAGTGGCGTATGCACATGGATTTTCCTCAATCTTTGTTTGAACTTTGTGTTGCAAGTTGCATTTATAGCAATGTATCTATCCCATTAGAACCTCTCTTGCATGGATGGAATGAGCTCTTAGGGCCAAAAAAAAGATAGGTAACCACAACTAGTCTTGCTTGGTTGGCCTTGGTAGGGGTTTTGGCAATGATGTTAACAATAAGCAAGAACTCTTGAAGCACCTATCAAACATGTTTGTGAAGGCTGTATTTTGGGTAAGATGCATCATTCAAAGTTTCCAAAGGATGGTTCATTTAGGGCCACATGCAGGCTACAACTTGTGCATAGTGATGTTTGTAGGCCCATGCAAACTCCGTCCTTGGGAAATTACCTTTACTTCGTGACTTTCATTAATGATTACTCCAAGCATGCATGGGTGTATCCGCAAACGAAGACTGAAGTGTTTTTGTGCTTCAAACAATTTCTGGCTATGGCTGAAAATGTCTCGGAATGTACTATGGGGACCCTCTGTTCCGATCGAGGGGGGGGGGGGAGTATGTGTCTCGTGATTTAAATGCATTTTTGGCTAGTCATGGGATAAAACACCATTGTACAGTGCCTTATACGCCTCAGCAAAATGGTGTTACTGAGAGGAAAAATAGGTCACTTACGAAAATGGCATGATATATGGTCAAAAGTCAAACTTTGCCGCATTCGTTTTGGCTTGAGGCCATCATGTGTGCCACATATGTGCTTCACATGTATCCTACGAAAGCTTTGTAGTGTATGATTCCTTATGAAGCATGGCATGATAGAAAGACTTTGATTGAGCACATGTGTGTTTTTAGTGGTTTGGCGTATGCTTTGGTGCCACAAACGCAACACAAAAAATTGGATGATAAGGCTGTAAAATGTATTTTCGTTGGTTATAGTGCTGAAAGACAAGGTTACATGTTGTATCATCCGTAAACAAACATATCTTGGCCTCACGGGATGTTGTGTTTGTGGAAGATTCTGTTCAACCCTTGTTGTCATGTACTAGAGACAGTAATGTAAGCTCACAGGACATTTATGACACTTTGTTACCTCTTTTCAGTGGTGGAAGTTTGAATGTAAATTTCAATGAGGCAAATGTACAATCTATGGGGTTTTTTGAAAATGTTACAAATCAGCCTATCACTGATGCAAATGTACATGATGTACTTGATGAGGAAAGGACTAAGAATGTGTAGGCTAGAGGTATGCCTAAATGGCTGGTGCATACTTTGCATGACAAAATTGGATGCACCTTTGTCTAGTCATACTCATAAAGGTTCTCGCCATGCATCTTCTGTATCAAATTGTTATGCTTTGTCTATGTCTAGCTTACATGATGTTGAGGAACCTCTGTCTTTTGATGAAGCACATAATTCAAAAAATTGGATGGTTGCCATGCAATCTAAATATGATGCACTTATGAAAATGACACATGGACTTTATGTGATTTGGCTCTTGGCAAAATGGCCATTGGTACAAAGTGGGTTTACAAGTTGAAATGCAAGTCGGATGGTGAGATTGATCGCTATAAGGCTTGACTTGTTGCAAAGGGTTATGCACAACAAAAAGGCATAGATTATGAAGGGACTTTTTCTCCCACTTGTCGTATGACTACTATGCGTTTTCTATGTGCATTGGCAGCTCATTTTGGTTGGGATGTACATTAGTCTGACATTGTTACTGCTTTCTTAAATGGTGACATATTTGAGGAAGTTTATGTAACGCAGCCTCACGGTTTTGTCATTAAAGGGCAGGAAGATAAAGTGTGCAAATGTAAGAAGGCTTTGTATGGGTTGAAGCAATCCCCTCGTGGTTGGTTTGAGAAGGCTGACACTCATTTGGTCAATCGAGGCTTTTGTAACAGAAAGCACATTGTATGTAAAGTGTGAGGGTGATGTACTTGTCATTGTCATTCTCTATGTGGATGATTTCTTGATCACTAGACCAAATGAGAAACATATTGTTGAATTTAAGGACAAGTTGAATGCCACTTTTAAGATGGAAGATTTGGGACTGTTGCATCATTACTTGGGTTTACAATTTAAGCAATGTGATGGTGGTATTTCCTTTTGTCAGACAAGTTACATAGAAACATTGCTATGTAAGTTTGGACTCGAGGATCGTAAACCTATTGCCACTCCCATGGAAACAGGTTTGAAATTGAGTCTTCATGATGCTGGTGATCCTACCAATGTCACTCTTTACCAAACTAATGTTGACTTCCTTATTTATGTATGCAACACGAGGTCGGATATTCAATTTGTAGTCTCAGAGGTCAGTAGATTCATGCATAGCCCAAGAACTAAGCATTGGCAGACTGTCAAGAGGATTTTTTACTACTTGAGTGGCACTTTACATCTTGGTTTGCTTTGTCCCAAAGGGGGATCATTGCCACTAGAATTACATGCTTTTTTAGACTCAGATTGAGCTGGTTGTTTTGACACACAAGTGTCCACAAAGTGGTTTTTGTTTCATGCTCGGTAGTTCATGTATCTCATGGTTGAGCAAGAGCAACCTATTGTGGCCACTTCCATTTGTGAGGCTGAGTACAAGGAAGTCTTCACAGCTATGGTTGAGTGTGTATGACTCAGATGCCTTATGGTTGATTTGGGTGTTGGCACTGCCAACACTATCTACACTGACAATCAGAGCGCATTGGCAGTTGCGAGGAACCCAATTTTTCATGCTCGTACAAAGCACATTGAGGTGAGATTGAGGTGCATTACCACTATTTAAGGGAGAGGCTCTCAGCAGGAGAGATTAGCTTGGCTTATGTGCCAACACAAGACAATTTTGCAGATATTTTCACAAAGGCATTGTCTCGTGAGAAGTTCAAAGCTTTTTGCAAAGCTTTGGGCTTACTCCCCTTTGTGGCCGATCATGTCCTCAAGGCATGGTACTTCCCTATGCTCTATGTGCCAGCTCTCGTTCGCCACATCACTCCCAGGGGGGATTTGTTACCATATACATGTGGTAGTGATGTGTGTGAACACACTTAGGACCGTCGTGGCATTTTCCCCCTCAATAGGGACTTCCCCCCCATGCATTGTATATACGCCCATCACTCTAGGGCTAACTTATATTTCCACTGCACACTTAATAATACACTCTCTGTTGTGTGCCTTGAGCTTCCTTCATCTTCTCCAAGCTGTGTGTGTTTTCATGCAATCGTAATTCCAACAAAGAATTCATAAGTCTATGCACTGTTACTTTGAAGTTCCAAGTAGTATTCTCCCTTACAAATCCTTGGTTCATTACTTAATGAATAACACCGAGTCACCGGCTACAAGATTCTTAGCACTCACAAACACACTCCATCTTGTTGTAGAAGATGCCTCTTCTACTGGAGCCTGCCTACGAGAATTCAGAATGGTCATTTTAGAAACAAAACCATAACTTGATAAACTCTATTGTAGAAGTTTAATGAATCTCCATGCCACAAACCTCGATAGATGTGTCAAAAAGTCCATACATGGTCATGCAAGTCCTCGATTCAAATCTCCATGCCACAAACCTCGATAGATGTGTCAAAAAGTCGAGACATGGTCACACAAGTCCTTGGTTCAAATCTCCACTCCATTTATAACATGAAGAGAATCCAAAGATGATATCAATGCGTACATTGAGAGACCACATGAGAATGGCACTTGGCTCAACATAAAGACAAATTCCCCGTTGCCTCAATACTCCACACAAATCGCATACCAAAATGAGCAGGTAAGTCAAAAATATTTTGACTCTCCTTGACATAAGGGATCCAATATAAATAAATACAACTTACTAGAAAGATGGAAATATTCCAGTTGACAAGGGGAGTTGGGGAAACACAATAGATTTCTCAATCCATAGAAAGCTGTGTCAAGTAGCATAACCATCTTACCAATGAAATGTTAGTGGAGAAATCGATTTGATTCTGGGTAGGGTAGAGGAGCTAGTTTAGAGGCGCTGAAATCTTGGCACCTCAAGCTCAAGCTACACAAAACCATTTTAGGCATGGGAGGGTGCGTCTGATCCGTCATGACCTCGCGCATCTGCAGCAAAAGACGGTAGTCCGATTGCTACTCCACAGCTCAAATGCGACAGCGATTTCAAAATCCTTTCCAAAGAAATGGGGGTGAATAGAAGACTACCTAGGGGGGTAATTAGAGATGCGGGCGCCAACAAGTCTTGAACTACTGCCATAACGAATGAGGTTCCACCACGTCTGCTGTAAACTGCCCCAACTTGGGTTGCTTGTGCACCTAAATTGGACCCTTGTGTTATTAAACAAATGGGGGGGGTCCTTAAAGAGGCACTCGGTTTTTTACTGGCTCCTCTACCCTATAGTGCTTGCACAAAAGCATGCTACAATCTCCAAGCCGAACAACCGTGTCCTAAATGTTGACAACACAAATTTGGTAAATCGGACTGCAATACTGATGTAGAAATACATGTTGCAAACTAAACACCTCCAAAAAGTTGATACCCCTCTTGGCAGCTTCTTGATTTTCCCTTAAACCATGAACTTGCTTTCCATGCTAGTGTCCATCGGGCCTACGAGAGATGTCTTGCCATCACCCACAACTTGCCACTAGACGTCGACTCATGGCGGAAAAGTCGCCAACATTTCAACTTTCAGCCTTCAGGTTTGAACTTCGCACTTCACAATTTGAATTTTGCTTCTACCCTTAGCACTACAAGTGCGTTGAAAATTTTCCTATAAAGGGATATTTAACTTTTAAGTTTTAAGGTGCATGGCCATTTCTAGTGCTTAAAAAATTGACCTGCAAAGTAATACTTAAAATTTAAGGTGCATGCTTAAACAACCATCAGATGGCTCTCAAAGTCCATGGCATATGCCCTAGGCCCCTAGGTATAACTCAATCTCTGTAGGGCACTTTCAGCAGTTGCCCTTCTCTAGGAAAGCTTTGCAAAAATAAGCCCTTCCTTAGGGTAGGGCCAATCAAGCAACCTACTCGTCCTTAGGAAGGGCTACTATAAATTTGCCTGTCGGCATGTGTAGGGCTAGCAACAAAGGAAGGGCGGGAAGGGTTGCCCTGGCTTGGTGTTTTTTCACCCATTTGATGGCATTCATGTTTCAAACAAAGACACACAATTCAACTCTCACAACTTTGTTGGCTATACTCTTAAGAAATGGTATCAATGCCTTGACCACACATACACACCTTTAGCAAAATGGCAGCCAAGCTTTGACCACACATAAAAATATACAGCGTAGAAGTTAGTCTTGGCTAAAATGTAGAGTAATTTAGAAAGTACACAATACCTACAAATGATACAATTCCTTTGCAGATTTAAAGGGGAGGGAATTAGAATCTTGTATCAACAACTGTAAGATTTTGTCATGGATAATTCCTCGAGGATTGTGTAGTCTACGAGGAAACTTTATGATTGGTTGATTACAGAGGCAAATTTATGTAGTGGGTCCCTTGCAGATGAAAGTGGATGTTAGCTGTAAGTTGTTCCTCACCAATCCTAATGTACTAATTCTTTTTCGTATGGAACATGTGGTTGTTGCTCCTTCACAACATTAGCAGTCACACTAAAGTACATAGTAGTGTGCATAGATTAACTCATATGCAATAAAGCCATGCGTTGGTGCAACCAAAGTTGATCGACCATAGAAGATGGTATGGGCAGGTATGTGCAGGCTAGCAGATGCATGGCAAAGAGCAGGAGTAGCTACAAAGATCATGGGCAGACAGGTAGCAGCGGATGTGTATGGCTGATGCGGTTTATAGGCCAAGAAGGGCTCCGGAAAGGGCTAATTTGGGCGGCAGATGAAAGAGGTTCAAGGTGCAGTCTTTTTGCCTAGAAATATAGAGCTTGAGTTGTTGAAGGAGCAGGTCTAGACTGCTCATCAAACAAGGCCACATAGCCTAAGATAGTTGAAGGTGCAGTGCATTGCAGATATGAGATGGGCGGGGCAAGTGGTGCCAGGTAGTCCGAGCCGGTTTCAGTGGATAGATGAGTAGTGCTTGATTTATGGATCGTGCTATTCTTTTCAGATCGGCAATATGAGTCACGGATATTAAGATACGTAGCTTCGAAGTTATGTCGGGGGCCAGGTGTGTGACTGTTTGACTGCTTGGAAGAGCGTGCCATTAGGTGGTTTTTGAAGCTCGATCGGGTTTGCAGAGATATCATGCACTATATGGAGCTGATATAAAGTGACGGATTGTCAAATGGATGCCTGGACAATGAATTATTGCGAGATGAAGTTTGTGCCAAGCGACGGTGAGGTGATGCCAGATGATTTTTCCAGTTTTTGGTCGCATTGGTTGGAGGGCCCCTCAAGTTCCAAAAGCATCGAGATCGATATGAGACGAGCCATGTGGGATTTTGAGGCCCTGTGATAGGAGTTACATGCAAGAAATGGCAGCTAGTGGAAAGAGGGCCAGAAGGTTGGAGTGCTTGGGAGTTTTTTTGAGAAAAAAGAACTTGAGGTTTGAGGAGCTTGGGGGTGAGTCCATGGGTGACCGCCATGTGGCTCATGAAAAACCCACATGTGGGTTTGCATCGTAGGAGTCCGAGGCATTTGGGGCAGGGCGTGGCCCTCATTTGAAGTGTGAAGAGGAGAGAGAGCTCTCTCTTGCGTGGATATGGCGGGTCTGTGGGGTGCTGCATGGGTGGCCGGGCGATCCAAAGGCGCTTTTGGTGGACGTCAGCGGCTAACGCCAATAGGCGGACTTGGTGGCGCGCCAGACAGATGATGTGGCAAGCCCGCCCAAGGGCGAGGTCCCGCGGCCTCATAAGGCCCCCAAAGTTTTTGAGAGGGAGAAATGAAGCCCCCCCCCTAGCGACCTCGCTAGTGCAATCGGGAGGGGTCATGAGAGAGATGGAAAGGAGTTCCAAGCCGAGCCGAATAAAGTGGGCAGCCAAGAGAGCAATTCAAAGTGGACAAAGGACAAGGGGAGGAGTCATGTGGGCAAGAGTGAGAGAGAGAGAATGGAAGCTTGCCGATGTGGCGGGCCCATGCAAATATGCTAAAAGTGGTAAGGCCAAGTGTAAGCAATACAAGAAAAAATGCTACAAGGGGCCCAAGTTGAATTGCATGAGCTAGGGAGCTCAATTTTTTTTCTTTTTGGTCTTTAGCCACTCCTATAAAAGGAGATGCACACAATTTTGAAAGGGCTTTTTGACCGATTAAAGGGTTTGTTTGCTGAGGCGACCGGTGGAGCCAGGATATGTTGTCGAGGATTGTGCCATCTTGGGATACGTTGTAAATGATTGTGTTGGAATGAAGGAAGGCCATCATTGCTGTCTCTTGGCATCGATCCCCCCTTCCCCCTTCTCTTCTTTGCTTGTGGGCGTGTGTCAGCGTGTGGCCCACCTCGAGGTCTGTTGTGCAAAGAGAGATAGAGAGAGGTTGTGTGTGTGTGGAAGGTTGCGAGTCGAGCAAAGCGGGATGATTGGGCTGGTTTGATGCATGGCAAACTGTGTGTGCGTATGGTCGTGTGCAAGCGGTGGTTGGATAGTGTCGAATTTCGAGGTGAACTCTAGTGGATTGGGATGCTGTGTATACCTTGTGCTATAGTGAGGCATTATGTTGTGTTCTGGGTGTGTTCCGCCTTCCCCCTCTCCAACGTGCTATGTGTGTGTGTGTGTGTGTGTGTGTGTGTGAGAGAGAGAGAGAGAGAGAGAGAGAGAGAGAGAGAGAGAGAGAGAGAGAGAGAGAATATTACTCTTTATGCTCATATTGCTCCATAATAGTGTGTTTTGCAATAAATCAACGGTAGGAAAGACCCTTATAACAAAATATTACTCTTTATACTCATAATGCTCCATAATAGTGTGTTTTGCAAGAAATCAATGGTAGGAAAGACCCCTATAACACCATATCCATGAGGCAAAGTGGCCATTCGAGCAATTAATTGAAAATTGGTTAGTGTGCTCTTCTTTTCAAATAGAAATGCTTCTTGCATCTCTCTCTCTCTCTCTCTCTCAAAAACACACACACACACACACACACACACACACACACACACAATTCGTTTTTGCATCCTCCTATATTTGTCTTCATCAGACAACCCTCTCTCTCTCTCTATGACTATGGCATAGAGGCAAGAGTGCACAGAGACTTACTTGAGCAACAGGTGGGTTCATAGAACACGTTGATGAATGAGGAATTGAGCAGCTGATAACAACAACGAGTTGGACATGATGTATTTTTTTTTAAAAATAGACTACGCACGTTGGTGCTTTTGAAGATTGAAACACACTATTTTTATTGAGGTGGCTTTTCAAGGTTGGATCGTTGCATTAAAGTTCTAATGGGGGGTTGGGATTGAGCCGAGTGGCTTAACTCTTTGTCCTCTTTACGAATAGCATCTTAGGCCCATCAACTAAAAAGTTGGTAGCCTTCTCACACAATCATGACAAACAACTATGTGCATGAGCCTTGAGGTAACAAGGAAGGGTATGAATGTCTTTATGCCTTAGCCAATCAAATCTGTGCAATTGTGTAGCACACAACGATCTGACATTTGTCCAATGAGCAATAGTGGAAGTGTGGTAGACTATGAAGGTGACCAACACACCTTGAAAGGGCCCATCCAAAGGGCATTTTAACCTTATAGGAAGATACCGGCACACCTTCGTGTCGTGGATGAATAAAAATCAATTAACGTAATAATATGGTAACGCCGGCTTTGCAGCAGAGGGAGACGCAATGGTGGGCATTTTCGCTTGGAACTCTTGCCCAATTCAAAAGCAGCTGTCCTCCACTTCTGAAGCTGCACAGAAGCTACGCTAAGGGAGAGCATCGGGTCGCACTTAGTATTTGCAGATTCTTCCCCTTCCGCCCACATCAGCTCTGCCTTGCCCCGCGCCCATCGCGCTCCGCTTGCTTTGGTCTAAATTTAGCTCACTCTTTTGCAGACTCAGCTTTTTTTGCACCAAATCTAGGGGCCCTCTCCAATCGCACCACCAGAAGACGATCTCCCATTATGCTATCAGCAGTGCAGGATGACGATGTTGACCAACCCCATGAAACACTTATTCCTCATGCCCACAATGCTATTTCCAAAACTGGCACTGCCAGCGCAGGCCACATGTCTGTCTCACTTAAGGTATTTCATTCACTTCCCTGCCAAATTTTTAACTCCTTTCAATTGGCATGAATAACATACATTGTGGTTTCTTACGTTTGCGTTATTGATTTATTTCAAGTAATATGCAGATCCTGTCAACTGATTTTTGTGAAACATGTTGTAAGCAATGTATGCATAACGCTAATCATTTACTATTTTTAAATGTTTTAATTTAATTATTCGTCGGTTCTTGATTAACATAGACTATGTAATTTGACAATCACTGTATATATATCAGACATGTATCATATATGTAATCCTTAGAGAGAGAGAGAGAGAGAGAGAGAGAGAGAGAGAGAGAGAGAGAGAGAGAGAGAGAGAGAGAGAGAGAGAGAGAAATGAAATGAAATGTTATATTAACGTCTTCAAAAGGCCAAAGTGACCTATGAGACCAGAAAGTTACAATGCGGTGTATCTGATACAAAGTCAGATTAACAAAATAAATTAAACTAGGATAACAAAATATAAATACTGCGGGATCCTAAACTAAGCAGTACAATGTGAAGACAATATGGGAGGGGAGTAGAGATCCATCTTCATCTGCACTCTGGACGACGAAAGAGTATGGCTTGAATCCTTTGCCATAGCCTCCTTCGAAATTGTGTAGCTCCTCTCCTCCCTCGGGGTCGTCTAGATCTCCCTAGCTCCAATGCTCGGTCTATGAGAATGCCAGTAGTGCGGGTAGACCTCTCCACCGTCACTGGTTGCTCCTCTGTCTGTTCTTCTGGGTGTAGAGTATCTAGTGTAAAGAAATCTGTGATCTGTCTCTGGGGATGTCTCTCTTCACCTCTCCTCAGTAAGGTTTCTCTATGCTTGTGTAACTCAAGTAGATAAAGCCCAAGACATCTTTGATCCTCATAATTCATGACCCTAGATAGAGGCCCAAAACCTTCTCTGAATAGACAGTGAAAACGACCTCGTATCTCATAGTACACTGTGCAATGACATATGTAATGTACTTCTGTCTCTGGCTCTAGATGGCATAAGCGGCATATTTTGTTATGTGCTGGTGTCCCTCTGAATCTGCCAGTCTCAATCTCGAGCTGATGTGAGGACGTGCGTATTTGGCCAATGGCACAACGCAATCCATGCGAAAGATGCGTGTCCATATAGCTAGGTCGAATTACAAACCCATCCCCCGTGAGGTGGAGAAGATGCTCTCTATAGAAAGCCATCTTTGTGCCCAACTCTTGTAACGGCTCTATCCATGTCCTCCTCGTGTCCAGCTGGATCAAATCCTGACGGACGAGTCTATTAATCTCTACCCGTGTCAGAGACCTCAAGGGTGCCTGAAGAGAGTATTGAAAAGGAGGCAACCTGACCATGGTGAAACCATGTGTCTGAAACCATGATGTCATATGAGCATACCAGCATGATGTATTCCCGTCAAGAGCTAATTGTCTGGAGGACTCTAGAGCCACCCTGGCATATCTGTCTCTGGTAGTATCCCACAGACTGTGTACAAAGGAGATTGATCTTGTGAGCGCCAGCTTCTGCTCCCTCTGCGTTTCTGCAGCCCTGGAGCTGTGTTAAGCTGCCAGTCAGAAGGCGGTTAGAAGCCTGATCATCTACGTATGAAGCTTCTATTAGATCGCCCAATGCCGCACGCAGCCGTGGAGAATAATGCGCGCCTACTGAGAAGAATGAGAGAGAGAGAGAGAGAGAGAGAGAGAGAGAGAGAGAGAGAGAGAGAGAGAGAGAGAGAGAGAGAGAGAGAGAGAGAGAGAGAGAAGCAGGTGGGGGCGGGGGCGGGGGGAGGGGGGGTGTGTAACCGGTCTGTTAACTTCAAAAAGGGCGGTAGACTTTACTTCAAATCTTGATTTAGCTTTCACCCATTATTAGTCGTCTATTCTACCTGTGCTATAATGACACAAGAGAGGGGAATGGGATACAGATGCTAGAATGCATCTGTATGCGAAGACCGACACCAGACTGGCCCCTAAATTAGGCGCCCCTTTCGGTATTTCTTTATTCTTTAACAGAGGGAATAAAAGTTGTGGTGCCCTACAAGCTGCCCCGCACAATCTTGGCTGAATTTCAACTGTTCTGGCCTGATTTCGGCAGCATAACTGTACTAGGACCCTTCACAGTCAGTATTCCCACGCATTGGATGACTTTCCCGACGCATATGGACACTTTGCAAAACCTGGCGAGAATCTGCAGCACGCTGAATTCTCTGTTTTCTGCCTCGAAAATGCGCCAGATCACCTGTACAGCAATCCCCTCGCATCCCCGAACCTCTTGGGGATATTAGGGTCTGTTTAGGGCCAAAACCCTAAACCTGCAAACATACACAGCAGGCTGTAATTCACTGTTTCGGGCTCTGTTTCGCGTGCCGGTCGCATCCGTAGCAAGTCCTCGAGCTCCCGCACCCGTAAGGCTACTTGCCCTTTGAATGGTCGGGATTTCGCACGTGAAACCTCTCCGAATTCACCTGTACCTGCGGGGGATTAGCCGCTAGCTAATCCAATACCTGTGCAAGAGGCTCTTGCCTCGGCAATCATGCATGAACCCACATAACTGTACATTGGTCAAATGAAAAGCCCACTAGAGGGGCATAACCATAAAGAATAGGGGAGAGAGAGAGCAGTGAGAGGTGTGCAAGTCATGTCATCCTGCACCTCATTGTACATAGAGGGTAAGCCAGCACTCCGTTGAAGCTCTCTCACCTGTGACAGCACTAAAAAACGAGCTCATAGCTGAAAATCACGTTTTTGCCTTCTCTTTAAGTAGTAAACTGGCCTCAGAGTGCCAAGTGTCACTCATTTGTGCATTTTCCCGCTTTAGACCCTTGGGTCTAAAAATATCTCACCTGCAGCCTCTGTTGACTTGGCCACAGAGTAACAAAATGATCTCCATGTCAAACTGCACGTAATGACGTGAAGACATTTTGCCGTCCAAAAATAGCAGTCCCTAAAATTTAGGAGTTTCTGCCATTACATTCTTCTATGTCATCTGACCCTCTTTGTACACTGCAGCCACACCCAGAACTGAAATGTAGCCTATGTAGCAAAGGATTCCGCTTTGGCTGGCCAATGACCCCACTTTGGCTAACCATAGTCCTTGTCCAACCTTAGTGCTCTTTAGCCCTCAGGCCTGGACTCTCTCTGAACAGTTCCACACTGGCTATGCAATGCAAGGCAGTTAGATTTCTAGAGGGGTGTTTCCAAAAGGTAAAACAAACGAAATTTTCCAAAGAAAGAGAAAATAAACAAAAATGGAATTGCCACTGGCTGGTGAAGGGGGGGGGGGGGGGGGGGGCGAAAGTTTTGAAAAATTTAAAAAAGGGGGGGGGGGAGATAGGGTGGGTGGGCGATAGACTATAAATGATAAATAAAAAACTTATGGGCTGAAAATTAACCCGCGATAGACAAAGGGGGGGGGGGGGGGGGGGGCGATAGTTAGGAGGGGGGATAGACAAAAGGAAGGGGGGGGGGGGGCGGGGCGGACTGCGCGAGAGAGAGAGGAGGGCAGGGGGGGCGATGGACAAAGCACGGGGGGGGGGGGGGGGGGGGGGGGGGGGGGGGGCGGCACGATGGAGAGAGATGGAGCGGGAGCGTAGGGAAGGGCGAGGAGAGAGAGAGAGAGAGAGAGAGAGAGAGAGAGAGAGAGAGAGAGAGAGAGAGAGAGAGAGAGGTGCTGATGTGGACAACCAGCGAGACTCGGAATTTAACAGAAAACGGGTTGCTCTTGTATAGTTCTGACATGGCAGGTCCTTTCGACAGAGTTGCTTTTGGGCCTTAGTTTTTAACTTCTGCTTTTGGAGCAGTTGCTTTTGTATCAATTGCTTTTAGGCCGTTGTGCCTTTAAATATGGGCCTTGGGGGTCAGCTTTGTCAGATTAGTGCATGGTTACTCTGTGGATGATTTAAGATGGAAAGTACTGAAAGGGGCGTCACTTTGTTTGTTGCTTTCTTATGCCATTCTTCAGACTTCTACAGTCATGCCACGTCAACGGTCAACGCGTTTTACAAAAATCAGCTCCGAAGATCAAGCTTCTGATAGTTTAGGTTTTAGACCCCTCGCACGGTGCTCCATAAGTTGGTAGAGGTTAGAACTAAAATTTCTAACCCCCTCCCTCTGTTTTAGGCCCCTCGGCCACACTTTCTAGATTCAATTCCCTTTCTTCAAGTCAAGTTTAACTCTGATGGTCTCTTTGTCGAAGAGTATAGCAAGGATGGAAAGTTAGTTGCACAAGGAAAGAAAGTGGGCAGAATGTTTGGTTTAAATGTAAATGTGCTCGAGGTGAATGTTGCCATGTTTGCACAAGGTGCAAGAGTTGTTGCAGATATTGAGATTGGCACAAGCATATTGGTCATGTAAACTTGCAAAGGCTGAAGACGATGCAAACTAAAAAGATGGTTTTCTAACCTTTAAAGTTACTAAAATGCAAAAAATTTGTGAGACTAGTCAATTCGAGAAGCATCATTTCCTCATGACAAGCATGTAAGCAAAAATGCATTGAATTTAGTACATACCCATGTATTGGGTCCAACAAAGACTGCGTCTATGGGTGGATCAAGTACTATGTGAGCTTCATTGATGATCATATAAGGAAGTTATGGGTCTATTTCATGAATGCCACATCATCACTTTGTGACATTGGTGGCTATGGGCTTGAGAGAGCCGCCCTCTAGCGTGCGTGTAGCAGGACCAAGGGGAGTAGTTCTAGCGGGATCCTTTTACTCCATCCAATAACGCAACTTTTTTCAGTACACAACATGGCTTGGAAGTCACATACTGACAGTGCCAAGAGAGGCTTGTATTGCTATGGCGGATCATTGAAAGGAGGGTCTCATGACTGAGTTCTTGGCAGATTTTTGGGGGCATCTGTGGGACAACAGACAACCGAGGAGAGTCACCATGTTACAATGGATAATTGCCCATCGAGCTACTACAATTGGGAGTTAGTTGATGCACACTTGCCACTTGGCCGTATGTTCCATTTGTGACCACCCACTTGAGATACGGTGTCATTGTCTATGGGACTGCCCCATGGCACACAAGGTTTGGCTTCAGATTCTTCGGCTAATGCCTACACTTTCAATAGCTAGCCAATACACTTGGGGTGTTGCAACTTCCTCACGGGCCCAACACTTCGCCTTGAGATGGCTTCAGCTAGCAGGATGATTGTGATACAAGAGGGCCGGACCCGCCACAGAACTTGTACCTCAAGAGTGGAGCAAAGATAGAGAGAGTTGTTGGGAGCTCATGTGCAATCTGACACTTTGGTTCATCTAGAGAGCTCAATGATTCCCCATCTATAGGCTCGATCAGTCCCACCGACGGAGACTGTATGTGATATTGGGCTGGAGTTGATCCACGCACTCAGAGGACAATTTCGAGGCCTTCCTGCATCTTTGTGACTAGGCTCACCATGATTTATGGGACGCCTAGAAACTGCAATAACTGAACTTGAATAGAGAGAGAGAGAGAGAGAGAGAGAGAGAGAGAGAGAGAGAGAGAGAGAGAGAGAGAGAGGAGGAGAGTTGACACGAAGCAGCAGAGTTCCGCTTCCATATGCACTGGCCCCAAAGACTGGAGCCCCTTTCAGTATCTCCCTCTTTATTGCTCGTTCACCAAGGCACACTTTTTTTGTTTTAGGAGTCGAGGATGGGTACCCTTTGTCGTCTCCCCAAAATAAAGCGTGTACCTTAGGACTGGAGTAGAGATAGAGAGAGTTGTTGGGAGCTCATATGCAATCTGACACTTTGGTTCATCTAGAGAGCTCAATGATTCCCCATCTACATGCTCGATCAGTCCCTACGGCAGAGACTGTACGTGATATCGGGCTGGAGCTGATCCATACACTCAGAGGACAGTTTCGAGGCCTTCCGGCATCTTTGCGACCAGGATCACCATGATTCATGGGGCACCTAGAAACTGCAATAACTGAACTTGGAGAGAGAGAGAGAGAGAGAGAGAGAGAGAGAGAGAGAGAGAGAGAGAGAGAGAGAGAGAGAGAGAGAGAGAGAGAGAGAGAGAGAGAGAGAGAGAGAGAGAGAGAGAGAGAGAGAGAGAGAGAGAGAGGAGAGTCGACACGAAGCAACAGAGTTCCGCTTCCATATGCACTGGCCCCAAAGACTGGTGCCCCTTTCAATCTCTCTCTCTTTATTGCTCGTTCACCAAGTACAACTCCCGAGGGTCCTTTTCTCTGCACAAGCTCTTGTAGCTTCTTTGTTCAAAGACTAGGGCCTAGGCACACTTTTTTTGTTTTAGGAGTCGAGGATGGGTACCCTTTGTCGTCTCCTCAAAATAAAGCGTGTACCTCAAGATTGGAGCAGAGATAGAGAGAGTTGTTGGGAGCTCATATGCAATTTGATACTTTGGTTCATCTAGAGAGCTCAATGATTCCCCATCTACATGCTCGATCAATCCCTACGGCAGAGATTGTATGTGATATCGGGCTGGAGCTGATCCATACACTCAGAGGGCAGTTTCGAGGCCTTCCGGCATCTTTGCGACCAGGATCACCATGATTCATGGGGCGCCTAGAAACTGCAATAACTGAACTTGGAGGGAGAGAGAGAGAGAGAGAGAGAGAGAGAGAGAGAGAGAGAGAGAGAGAGAGAGAGAGAGAGAGGTCCACACGAAGTAGCAGAGTTCCGCTTCCATATGCACTGGCCCCAAAGATTGGTGCCTCTTTCAGTATCTCTCTCTTTATTGCTCGTTCACCAAGTACAACTCCCGAGGGTCCTTTTCTCTGCACAAGCTCTTGTAGCTTCTTTGTTCAAAGACTAGGGCCTAGGCACACTTTTTTTGTTTTAGGAGTCTAGGATGGGTACCCTTTGTCGTCTCCCCAAAATAAAGAGTGTACCTCAGGACTGGAGCAGAGATAGAGAGAGTTGTTGGGAGCTCATATGCAATCTGACACTTTGGTTCATCTAGAGAGCTCAATGATTTCCCATCTACATGCTCGATCAGTCCCTACGGCAGAGACTGTACGTCATATCGGGCCGGAGCTGATCCATACACTCAGAGGACAATTTCGAGGCCTTCCTGCATATTTGCGACCAGGATCACCATGATTCATGGGGCGCCTAGAAACTGCAATAACTGAACTGAGAGAGAGAGAGAGAGAGAGAGAGAGAGAGAGAGAGAGAGAGAGAGAGAGAGAGAGAGAGATAGATAGTTCTATTATCGTCCTGGGAGGTCAAATATGACCTATGGGACCAAATGAACATGTCACGTGGTGTGAGTGGAGTTCATAAGTGACTCTCGATGCTCAAAAATGGCTGAAATGAGCGTCGCAATAGAGAGTCCACATCGTGGTTGGGAGAGGAAGGTATGTAGGGAGAGCTCATGGCTGAATATATGGGGAAAAGAGGACCTAATGTGGTCAAAAACTGAGCACTCAAGTAGTGTGTGGTACTCACTCTCTCGCACTTGACGAGGGCATAAGGTGCAAAGTCGATGACACTCCTCGCCAGTGCCCCAACGTCCTGTCTCGCAGCGTAGAGAATGGGAGCTAAGACGAATGGAGGCAGTGGTGCGGATCGTACTCAACGGGATGGGCTCAAGGATGTAGGAATGGGTTCGGTTACCTCGTTCCGAGAAGAAGAGAGATTTGTAGTTTGGGGCAACGTGTGTGGTGTAATGGCTGAAGCGAGAACCTCCGGATTTCTCCCAAGCCATGATACATTGGCGTTGTAAGAAGGCCTCATTAACTTGGGAGTCGATCGACGCATCCTTGACCAAGTGACATGCATCCCATCTTCCAAACCATTTCTTGATATCAAGCATCCACCCCGAACTTAGTATTTTGCTCTTGCATGTCTTTTGAACCTTTTGACTTGCTTCATATGCGATTCTAAGAAGTCGATGCAAAGGGCTACGTTGTGTCTTACGCATGTACTCCACAACCCTTTCCATGCCCAAGACCTCAATGGGAAGCGATCCGGACTCAAGAAGTAAGAGCATGTAGGGTGTTTGTGTCTTGACTTGGAGAAAGTTGGTGAGAAAACGCTTTTGGACATTCTCAAACTCTTTCCAAGTAGACTTCCCGATGCTTCCACCCCACACCTCCACTCCATAAAGAAGCACCGGTGTCACCAATGTGTCAAAGAGGTACTTTTTGAGAGCCCAACACTTGATCTCTCCTGCATTGCACATGTTCTCAAATGCATAATAAGCCCTCTTTCCGGCTTCCAAGCGACGCATTGCACAATCCTTCCATTTATGATTGGATGGAACCTCAAGGCCAAGGTACTTGAAGTGATCTACCACTTCAAGTTTCTCATTGTTGGATACAATGCATGGATTTTCGTCATTGAGGGTCTTTACAAGCATAACCTTGGTTTTGGATCCATTCACGATCAGCCCGCTATGTAGGCAAAAGCGTTCCAAGACACTCATAAGCTTTTGTGCATCTTCTAAGGTATGTGCCAAGAGCACTACATCATCGGCATAAAGCAAAAGCATGATCACCGCATTTCCAATCTTAACCTCTTCTATGCCTTCTTGCTGCATAAAATCAAGAACCATGTATTCCAATTCATCAATGAGTAGCCCAAAGAGGGTTGGGGAAAGTGGGCATCCTTGTTTGACACCAATAGTGCTTGCAAAAAATTCTGAAATTCCATCTCCCATACGTAATCGACATATCACTTTTTGGTAGATGCGAAAGACTGCATGCATAAATTCTCTCGGCACTTGAAGGCTTTGCATACGTCTCCAAAGATTTCCTCGCGGTACCATGTCAAAAGCTTTCTTGAAATCCACAAAGCAACAATACGACTTTTTTCCTTTCAATCGAGACGCTTCCATAAGAACTCGAAGAGTGACAAGGTGATCAATAGTGCTATGATGCTTTCGAAAACCTGCTTGGCCAAGCGCATGTTTGCCATTCTTTTCAGCCCATTCACTTATCTTCATCTCCATGATACATTCAAATAACTTTGCCATCAAAGAACCAACCATTATAGTGCGATATTGGATATGCGATATGTTTAACCTTGCACTTCAGTATGGCATGCCTCATGATTGGAGTGCAAATTGGATCAAACCTTTGCACAAAGGAGGAGATGTAAACAATGTGAACAACTATCGAGAGAGAGAGAGAGTCCACACGAAGCAGCAGAGTTCCGCTTCCATATGCACTGGCCCCAAAGACTGGTGCCTCTTTCAGTATCTCTCTCTTTATTGCTCGTTCACCAAGTACAACTCCCAATGTCACGTGACACATCGCAACCCTATGTGTTCGTGGACAAGCTACACCACAGCAGGGTTCAGTCAAGTCAAGTCGAGTCTAGATTGGCAGTGATCTGGCACTTTTGTGAGTCTATTCGTAGACCGTGCATGCCCAGTCACTTAGCATAGATGCATATCCTCCGGTTGCACACAGCATGATCATCGGAATTCCCATCAGAATCCATTAGCATCCGTTAGGGGAATTTTCCAGTGCATTTAGCCTATTTTCCTATTTATTGGTTATTTTCACTTATTATTTTTAAGTGACTTTCCAACAAAAGTAGGTAGGGCAATTTTGCTAAGTTAATATATAAGCAAACCCAAGTTAGCACTTTCTGGCAGAAGAGGCAGCAGGAGCTTCCCGCTCAACAGGCAACTTCTCAGCAGTACCTCAGAACCTTGGCGTTTTTGGACTCCCAACCTCGCCATACCCCCAGTTATCCCTAGCGTTTTCTTCCTCTAGCAGCAGAGCCATCAACCAGGTGTTTTCCCGCGACCACCAGCCTCAGCCCTTAGCGTTTTGCTAATGCCAGCCTTGCTGAATTTCCCAGCGATTCCAGCAACCTACTAACGCTAGCAGATCTGCAAATCAAGCACACCAGTGTTTTTGGATTTCAGATGCAGAACTGCCTGGCTTTTTTGGTCAGCAGCAAGTGACCCCAGCGTTTTTGATTCTCAGACATACCGCAGCAGATGCACAGTTTTCAGCCTCAGACACCGTAGCAGATGAGCCCCCAAGTTGGTTGCAGATGATCCCCCATTTTCAGCCAAGAAAACGCAGCCAAAACAGTCATTTTCAGCCACCAAAACAGTCTTTGAATTCAGTGATTAGAAGATCTCAGATTTCAGCCATCAAGTCGTCGTCATCATCACCGTCGTCGTCATCGGCATAGTCCCATTGCATCAGTTCATTGCATACGCATTGTACACCTTTGTGCAATCAAAGAATAGACCACTCTCGCCGACGAGAGTGGGGCCTTCGGAGGAGGGTTTTACAAACTCTCAGGTGTCGTATCTCTTCTCTCTCCTTCTCTCAGTCTCATTCACTTGCACGCACAATATCCACTCACTTTGTTCGTGATCATAGCACTCTCCATAAGACGGAAAGCTCTCTCTTTCCCTATGAACTAAAAGGAACCTTGAGCAATAAAGATCACTAATCTTGAGAAAATACAACTTCATTCCGCTGCACCTTACATTGGTAGTAGAGCTTTGGAAGTGTTCTGCATTACTCAAGGAAAGAACCACAAGAACCACAAGAATTTTTTTGCTTGTTATGATCGCACGAACCCAAGTTTACTTGGGCGTGGCGATGCCTAATCGTGTTTTGTTGAAGAGTGACAGGAATCCCAAGAAAGAAGGGCTTGTCCAGCTTCCCCTTGTGTCTCTTTTCACTCATTGAGAGCGGACCGTGCACTTAGCGGCCGGCCAATCGACGTGAGGTGGGAAAAAGCAACCTTGGTGTGAGCGCAAGGCCACCAAGGGGTGCGCCCGCAGAAAAGGGTAGAACTCGGGTGAAGAGAAGATCCTTCTCCAACGCGATTTGCAAGCGAAAGAAAACCTCAAGAACCCAAAGAACCCAAGACCCTCAAGACTCAAGAACCTCAAGAACCTTAGATTCTCACGAATCAAGGACCTCAAGAACCTCAAGACCCTCAAGAACCCAAGTTCCTCGCGAACTTCAGAACCCAAGATTATAGTGCATGGTCGTCACCCGAAGCGGAATGGATACTTCGCATACAGGTGATGAGCATGAGAGTGGCGGCGAAGATTTTTCCCCACCAGGAGACTTTTTCGACCCTCCCCCTTCGCCATCTACGCCACGAGTTGCACTCACTCCTATGGAGATGATGGTCAAAGAAACGAATCGAGTTGCATTGGCACAACTCGCAAGCAAAGCAGAAGAACAAGCAGCAAAGGACCGTGCACAAGAGCCAAGGATCGCGAGCGCGACGAAAGAAACGCAAGATTGGCCGCACAACAAGAAGAAAATCGACTTGCTTAGGAATGTGAGCGCATTGCTCTTGCCGCAAAGCAAGAAGAAAATCGACTTGCTCTCGAACGCGAGCGCGATGAAGGAGATGCACGAAAAGCAGAAAAGGACGCAGAGCGTGAAGCTCAAAGGGAGCTTCGCAATCAAGAATTTATTGCCAAAATCCTAGCCTCGAAGACCGAACCACTCAAAGATTGTGGAAGTTCGTCAAGTGGCGCAAGCCACGACGCGGATTCCAACCATCCAGTCACAGGAAAGTTGACTTTCAGTAAGTATGACGGTAAGATGGATGCTATAGTTATTCATTCTTGGTTGCGTCAATTTAATGCTTATTTTGCGACAACTAAGAAGACAGGAAATAGCAAAGTTTTGACGCCAACTATGTACCTTGCCGGTGATGCCATCAATTGGTACCACGCATGGCAAGAGGCACAGCTAGCCGCGCACCGAGAGGCAGCCGACGATTTCACACCCCTCTCTTTTAGTTGGGCTTATTTCCAAGACAAGCTCAAGGCGCGGTTTATGCCACCTCAGTACCTCGCACGATTGAAGGACGATTGGCGTGCTCTCAAGCAAAATGGTATGTCGGTTATGTCTTTTTCAAATCGTGTTTTGCAGCTAGGTACCCAACTATGCATGTCGGATAAAGAGCGCAAAGAGGCTTTTCTCTTTGGACTGGACGAGTATATCAAGTACGATGTCGAGGTACTCGATCCAATCGATCTCAACAAGGCGGTAGCGATTGCTCTCGCACAGGAGATGAAGCATAACAAGGGAAAGCCTAAGGAGAACAAGACTTCCACAAGTACCTCGCAGACTCCTCAGAACGGTAAGAACAGTAAGAATGGTAAGAATGATAACTCTTCGAACCAATCTACCAACAGTATCTCATCAAAGAATTCTTCCAATGAATCTAAGGGTAAGGGTAACACAATTGCTAAACCTAAGCTTACTCCAGATGAAAAGGTAGCACAAGGAATTGTAGGAGGATCAATCACTTCGGAAGAACAAAGCACTTATTCTAAGGAAGGTCGTTGTTTTCATTGTCACATAAAGGGTCACATAAAACGAACATGTCCTAAGCTTGAATCGAATGAATCTAAAGAACCCACAGCACCCACTACATCTGTCAATGCAATGAATGATAACACGATTGTGCCCAAAGTTTCTCAGGACCCTCCCATTGATGATTCTCTTATTAAATGCTATGGTCGTACGTCGGGGCACCGTTTTGTCATATTGTTTGACCCAGGTAGTATGCATGATGTGATTAGTTCCTCTCTTGTTGAGAGAGCCTGCCTCGAAGTTAGTTCGAGATCTCCTATCGAGGTCTCTGGCTTTCGTCCTGGTATGGACGCTCTCATCACTGAGAAATGCCTTGATGTGTTATTTGCAATTAAACAGACTGCCTTCACTAGAAGATTTGTTGTTTCTCCTCTCTCAGGATGTGATATGATTTTGGACATTCGATGGTTTCGTGATAATGACGCTCTCATGGATTTTCTGATTAACACTATAACTCTCAATGCCAAAAGTGATTCTCCTATTGTCATTCATGAAGAGGACATTGCTCATTCTCCATCTCTCATTGCTATATGCAGGACAAGATTGACAAGATTTAGGAGAAGGAGACTCTCTCAGTCTCTTTTTCTCCACAGCATGACACACAGGATTTGCATGATTATGAGAAGCATGATGATTTGAATGATACTGATTTGCATGATGATTTGGATGACAAAGACAAGCATGATGACTTGCATGAAGATGATGTGATTGATGATGTGTTAGTTGAGTTGTTCCTAGCAAAGCTCTCCTCGTTGTAGATTCGATCAATCACCAAGAATCGATCTTGGCTTTCGAGTCGAGGTCCACAGATCCCCCACAAGAAGACTCGATAGACCCCGAAGAACCGATCTTGGCTCTCGAGCCTTGGTCCAAAGAACCATCACAGGAAGTATTATGTGTTCGCATGATTGATACGCACGCATTGTTCGAATGTTTCATTCGTGATCGTTTCCTGTATTTTAGTCAACATCGTTATGTGATCCCTTTTCCTAGGCATGACATATTGTATGTTGAGCACGTTTCTCTCATGGATGAGCACGAATGTATGCGGATTGTTCATGAAAAGTTGAAAAGTATGTATGTAAGGAAGTCACATTCCATGTCTCTTCCTTGGCATGACACAGTTTCTGAATGAGCACATGATTGTATGAGCTTCAAGCATGGGCATTTCCATTGTGATTTGCCACAGTTGATTGATTTCGATCAAACAGGAAAGATTCGATCTCATTGTTTGCGTGTATGTGGTGAACGGTTTAGCAATCCGTCTATTTGTTCATCTACATTGCATGCACAGTCTTTAGAGAATGGGTATGTTCATGGTTTTGTGTTGGAGATGGTTTCAGGAATTTTCAGCCATGGAGATTCTTGAAGACGAAAGAAGCAGATCTCTCGACGAAGTTGAGCAAGGAAGGAGCCACAGAAGACTTTGAGTCGCTTTCGGCGCGGCCAAAAGAAGCAAGCGTTGCAGACATTTATGAAGTTCAAGTAACGCTCGACCCACATAGCAGAGTGGGCTGGCGAAGAGTCCCTTCCAGGATTCCGGATGCTGTTGGCGATCTCCCTCGACGCCATACAGTTCGGTACCAGTACCTCACTTTGAAAAGGAGGGGATGTCACGTGACACATCCCAACCCTATGTGTCCGTGGACAAGCTACACCACAGCAGGGTTCAGTCAAGTCAAGTCAAGTCAAGTCTAGATTAGCAGTGATCTGGCACTTTTGTGAGTCTATTCGTAGACCATGCATGCCCAGTCACTTAGCATAGATGCATATCCTCCGGTTGCACAAAGCATGATCATCGGAATTCCCATCAGAATCCATTAGCATCAACTAGGGGAATTTTCCAGTGCATTTAGCCTATTTTCCTATTTATTGGTTATTTTCACTTATTATTTTTAAGTGACTTTCCAACAAAAGTAGGTAGGGCAATTTTGCTAAGTTAATATATAAGCAAATCCAAGTTAGCACTTTCTGGTAGAAAAGGCAGTAGGAGCTTCCTGCTCAATAGGCAACTTCTTAGCAGTACCTCAGAACCTTGGCGTTTTTGGACTCCCAACCTCGCCATACCCCCAGTTATCCCTAGCGTTTTCTTCCTCTAGCAGCAGAGCCATCAACCAGGTGTTTTCCCGCGACCACCAGCCTCAGCCCTTGGCGTTTTGCTAATGCCAGCTTTGCTGAATTTCCCAGCGATTCCAGCAACCTACTAACGCTAGCAGATCTGCAAATCAAGCACACCAACATTTTTGGATTTCAGATGCAGAACTGCCTGACGTTTTTGGTCAGCAGCAAGTGACCCCAGCGTTTTTGATTCTCAGCCATAGCGCAGCAGATGCACACAGTTTTCAGCCTCAGACACTGTAGCAGATCAGCCCCCAAGTTGGTTGCAGATGATCCCCCATTTTCAGCCAAGAAAACGCAGCCAAAACAGTCATTTTCAGCCACCGAAACAGTCCCCGAATTCAGCGATTAGAAGATCTCAGATTTCAGCCATCAAGTCGTCGTCGTCATCACTGTCGTCGTCATCGGCATAGTCCCATTGCATCAGTTCATTGCATACGCATTGTACACCTTTGTGCAATCAAAGAATAGACCACTCTCGCCGACGAGAGTGGGGCCTTCGGAGGAGGGTTTTACAAACTCTCAGGTGTCGTATCTCTTCTCTCTCCTTCTCTCAGTCTCATTCACTTGCACGCACAATATCCACTCACATTGTTCGTGATCATGGCACTCTCCATAAGACGGAAAGCTCTCTCTTTCCCTATGAACTAAAAGGAACCTTGAGCAATAAAGATCACTAATCTTGAGAAAATACAACATTCATTCCGCTGCACCTTACACCCGAGGGTCCTTTTCTCTGCACAAGCTCTCTTTGTTTGTTTTAGAAGTCGAGGATGGGTACCCTTTGTCGTCTCCCCAAAACAAAGCAGAGAAAGATTTATACAATATAAATACGAAAGGGAAAGAGACGACAAAGACTTCAATTGCATCCATACTCCCAGGGCAAACGCTTTGTCATGCTTATCTACTCTCTCTTAGAGCAGAGCCCTTGAGAGACCCACATCGCCGAAAGTTATGGGCATGCCAACGACTAAGTACCTCATATCAGAGGCCCATGTAGTGCAGGACTTGCTTCGGCCTTCCCTTTGGAGTTTCCTCTGCAAGGTAGCTTATCGCTCCCCACTCTAAACTGCCCTTGAAACCCAACGATTTTCCCAAAGGAAATGCCATACCTGCTTGGAAGGGCATCGGCTCACAAGTGGTGTCTGTTGGGATTGGTGGTGCCTCCCTTCCACCTCCCAATCCCGTTTTGGCGAGGCTTACCCAACCGCGGGGGCAAGGTACTTGAATGTCTCTAAGTGCTCATCTATTGTCGCTTTGGAAGAATAACGTCATTTCCCTCGAGAGGATCGGAGTATAAGTTTCAAGCTTAGGAAGGACGGCATTATCCGTCCATCCGCCTATGCAGAGCACTCAGGTGCTTGGGCACAACGTCACCGAGGAACTTCGCTACATGGACGTGCCCTACAAGTCCATTTCTTGAGTGCCGATCATAGCGTAATCCATGAGGGTATCCAGCCTCTCCACCAAGGAGGATAACGGTGATCTCGTCTGGTTCGACGGCGGGTCGATATCATTGAAGATGGAGTTGAATTGATTTAGCCATTGCCTCCTGGGCACACTTACACTTACATGGGAGGCCTTAAAAGCAATCTGTAGTGCCTCCAAAAGCTCTCACTCCTAAAAGTTGTTCTCCCCAAAAGTTGGCGTTCCAAATATGTTGCACAAAAAATTAGGGTTTCCGCACACATGTCAGCGCGCTTTGTGGGCTGGTTGCCACATGTCAAGTCATTGTGATTTTCGGGCTTGAGCCACGTCAGTGAGGAATTTTGCTACAGGAAGTGCCCTACAGTTCCATTTCTTGAGTGCCGATCACGACGTACCCATGAGGGGGTATCTAGCCTCCCCACCAAGGAGGATAACGGTCATGTCGTCTGGTCCGACGACAAGTCGATATCATTGAAGGTGGAGTTGAATTGATTTAGCCATCGCCTCCTGGGCACACTTACACTTACATGGGAGCCTCAAAGCAAACTGTAGTGCCTCCAAAAGCTATCACTTCTAAAAGTAGTTCTCCCCAAAAGTTGGCGTTCCAAATATGTTGCGCAAAAATTAGGGTTTCCGCACACATGTCAGCGTGCTTTGTGAGCTGGTTGCCACATGTCAAGTTAGTGTGATTTTCGGGCCTGAGCCACGTCAGCACATTTGCAAGTGTTTTATGTTTTGCAAGTTGTATCCATTGGGTCGCTTTAGTCCCTTTCCCTTACGGCTATCCCACGTCAACAACTTGTGACATACCCCACTCTTGAAAGAAGAGTAATTGTCTGCGATTATGCCTGCAAAACGAACAAAGAACAAAAAATTAGCTCAGTAGACAGTGACTCCATGTACCTATGCACCAAGCTACACACATCTAGCACTTGCACAAAGACGACAATCATTGAACATTCTCATCACATTTCCATCGAGATTTTAGATACAAATCATGATCATTGTAACTTATTTAGCAATTACATCCTCACGTATACCGTTGACAATAGGTAGCCAAGGGATGACGTCCTGTTTGTACTCCTTGATCAACCATGCATAAGTGAATAGTTTCTTGAATGTTTTCGGAGCTTTCAGCCGATAACAGTAGACATATTATTGTATGAGTTTCCAAAAAAATAATACATCTAAAAGTGTGAAGGAGATTTTGTAGTGAACTTCCTCCAAGTATATACAAGAGCTAAGAAACTTTTCAAAAGATTCGCAAGTGTTTTATGTTTTGTAAGTTTTATTCATCGAGTCTCTTTTGGCCGTTTCCCTTAGGGCTATCCCACAGGCACAAATCGACAAGACTGCAGCTTTTACCCGTTCCAGATAGACCGTGCAAGAGTAACGCTACAGACTTTTATGTTCGACCTTCCAAGGACTCAAGGTGGGGATGATGGTATCTAGACTTTTGTGAATAGGTTCAGTAAGCAAGCTCACTTTGTACTAGTGAAGAAGACGATGAAGCTGTTTTTTGAATGGATCTTTCAAATTCATGGGATGTCTATGTTTATTCGGTCAGATAGAGACCCTCGGTTGACCAGTTTGTTGTGTCAAAATTTGGGTACAGCAGTCAAGTCATGGTCGTCATTTCATTCATGAACCGATGGGCAATCAGTTATTACCAGCTTAATCTATAAAACTGAGGTTTTATATCTCTAATCATAAGTCTTAATGGGAGCATTAAGTTTCATACAACAACACAATACATGCACCGATTAGGAAGGCACCATGTAAGATACTTTAGGGTGGCAAGAAGGTTCTGCCTATCTTGTGCACCAAGGAAAAGATCTTCATTTTGTACAAGATCTAGCCACATAGTTTGTCAAGTTAAGGAGGTAAGTTTGATTTGATGGAGCGTGTTGTCCTTGCTAACTCTCACGGCACAAGTTGTGCAATGTATTATGTAAGAAGCTTTGTAGATGATCTGTTCTTGACTTTCCTTCTTTTCGTACTTGAATTCAAATTCTCTAGGTGGAGGATAAAGTGGAGGAATTTATCCTAAGGAGTTTTGTTGTCACGTGACACATCTAACCCTATGTGTCCGTGGACAAGCTACAGCATGACTAGGGTTCATTTCAGTCAAGTCAGTCTAGAATAGGAAGTGATTTGGTACTTTTGTGAGTCTGTTCGCAGACCGTGCATGTCCAGACACTTAGATTAGATGCATATCCTCTGGTTGCACACAGCATGACATCAGATTCCAGTCAGATCCCATCAGTAGCATTTTTATAGTGCATAGGCCTATTTTCCCTATTTTTAAACATTTTTCACTTATTATTTTTAAGTGACTTTTGTAGGTAGGGCAATTTTGCTAAGTTTGTATAAATAAAAACCTAGCGCTAGCACTTTTTGGTAGAAGAGGCAGCAGGAGCACCTTGCTCAACAGGCAACTTCTCAGCAAGACCAACACCCGCAGTAGCCCTAAGGTTTTCAGCCATTTGAGGACCTAGCGTTTTTGCATTAGATCAGCCTTGGCGTTTTGTGCACAGCAGATCAGCCCCGGCGTCATCACGACACAGCCGATCAGCCCAGCGTTTTGCATTTGCAGAACAACCAGCGACAGCAACAGATTTTTAGCCCTAGCGTTTTTGCATCTGCATCATATCCCAGTGTTTTGCAGATTCTCCACGACGGAACACGAAACTTCAAGAAACACCAGCATTTTCAGTTTTCAGCCCTTAGCACTCGCAGAACAAGTCCCGAACCTCGTAGATCGCACCTTCCCGCAACAGTTCCTCGCCGCACTGTGGGATCCATCGAAGTTCGCAGTTTCAGCCCGGAAAACGCAGATCTCAGCATCTGCGTTTTTAGCGTGTCGTCGTCGCATCGTTGCCATCGACATCGTCACCGACACGGATTCGGAATTCAGTAGATAAAGATTTGCAAATTTCAGCCCTTAGCATTCTCATATTTCAGCCCGTCTCGTCGTCGTCCTCATCGTCGTCAAGTCCAAGCATTGTAGAGATTTGTGCAATCATAAGTAGACAGTCTCGCCATAGAGAGTGGGGCCTTCGGAGGAGGGTTTTACGTCTCTGGTGTCGTATTCTCTTCTCTATCTCTCAGTCTCATGCACTTCCATTCACTGTGTCCATTCACTTTGTTTGTGTCCATTGCACTCTCTCATTAAGAACGGAAGGCTCTCCCTTCCATAAGTAAAGGGAACCTTGAGCACAGTTCGGAGCACTCATCTTGAGCAAAGTTCAAACATTCATTCCGTTGCACCTTACATTTGTGCACTTAATCTTACCACCCCTACTCTTGGGCACTAATGACGTGAGTAGGGATGTCATAGCTGTTGTCTAGGCTATGCATGATAAAGGTCACACTCTTACTCTTTCTGTTTGGACGAGTAGCAACTTTAAGGTTGCATATTGTCAAGTTTTCAATTTTGTACTGGATTGGTTATGTTTTACCTCTTCTAAGTAGGTATGCTGTAGTTTTTCATTTTAGTCTTTAGCTTACATAAGATCTAAGAATTTCTTCTTTTAGAAATTGTCGTGTGGAGTCTGAATTCTAGGATTAAGTTTTGTGATGTCGTATCCTCGTCTTTGAAAGTGTTGTATTTCTTTCAGAGTTTCAGTCAAGTAAGCTTTTTTAACTCATTTTGCCTATGCCTTCGCTAAAAGAATTTTCAACTGAAAAATGGTTTGTTTTGCTTTTTTAACTCATTTTTCCTATGCCTTTGCTAAAAGCATTTCCAAGTGAATAATGGTTTGCTTTTATCAAATTTTTTTAGTAACAAAGAAAGTGATTCTTATTCTATATTTTGGTGTCCCTTGCTTTTGTATTTTTGTAAGTGTTTTAGTTTCTCATATAATTCGTAAGTTCAGACTTTTTTAACCTTATGAAGGTATATTTGACATGATAAAAATCTGGATAAGGTTTGCTCCAATATTGTGGGAGAAAAGTCGTCAATCAACCACTACAGGGACTGGGTAGAAAGAACAGATTTTCTGGTATTAACTTCACTGGGTAGCAGACTCGAGACTATTTTGTACTAAAGGATTTGTGGGTTTATGCAGGAGGATGGCTTTAAAGACGGCAAATTTTCTGTAGAGGATGCTGTTGAGTCCATGGGATTTGGAAAATTTCAGGCCTTGGTTCTGGTTTATGCTGGTATGGCTTGGGTAGCAGATGCAATGGAGATGATGCTTCTATCCTTTGTTGGACCAGCTGTTCAAAAATCTTGGAACTTGACTCCCAGCGAAGAGGGCATGATCACAAGTGTGGTCTTTATAGGAATGATGTTTGGTGCCTACTTCTGGGGGGCCCTTTCTGACTTGAAAGGCAGAAGGTGTCTACTTGTACCGTTGTACTTCTGTGACTTGAATTTTTCATTTTAGTAACTTTCAGGAATTTTGGCAAGCTAATTATAGTTTGTGCAGTGTTTTGTAGGTCTGGATTTCTCTTTACTGCTGTTGTCACATTTGCTGCTGGACTGTTGAGTGCATTCTCACCAAACTACTATGTCTTGCTGTTCCTTCGTGGAATTGTGGGTGTTGGCTTGGCGGGTGGTGCTGTGATTACATCCTGGTTTTTGGAGTTTATTCCAACTTCCAATCGAGGTCTTTGGATGGTTTTGATATCTGTATTTTGGACTATTGGCACAGTGGCAGAAGCAACACTAGCTTGGGTAAGTCTGAACTTGTTCTTGTTTTGATTAACTTGTAATGCAAAGAGACAAGAAAAGTTTTGTCAACGTGACCTCGATTTTTATAGAAGCTGCTGCTGGACAGAGGGTAATTAACTGTCCAATGCACTTCTAGGTAGAGAGACGAGATTTTGCGATATATAAGGAGATTGCGTAGAAGTAAGCCTGTCAAGGTGCAGAATTGTCAATAAGCTGAGGTTTCTAGTTTAAGAGGATCCTTAGGAAATGCATTTAGCCAATCACAGTCTCTCTCTTTATAGAAAAATGGCCCGTCTGGCCAATTACAGTCTCTCTCAAGAGAAAAATGGTCCATGCTGAACTCCACGTCAGAGTCAGAATCCTCCTATGCAACGTACTCTCTCTCTCTCTCTCTCTCTCTCTCTCTCTTTCCCCCCCCCCCCCCCCCCCCCCCCCCCCCCATGCTGAACTTTGCATCAGAGTCAGAATCCTCCTATACATCGAGCTGCTGAGGAGAGACGAGCCCAGATAGTGGCTAACCCAAAGGCGTTCATTAGGGCAGCCCTTGCTCCCGACCCTCCCATGTACTACATTTTACACCCCTCCATTAGTACAGGATGGAGCTAGCTAGTTTGATGCATTTGCATGGTTGTACTACTCTCAACATATAGACATGCACATGTCCCTAGTATTAGAGCTCCACCCATCCCCATAGATCTCATCACCCACCAAACGTCCTTCTCTCTTTTATTTATTATGTACCAGTATGAACTATTTTGTCTTTTCCGATAGACAAAGAACATACACACATGTATACTTGATTTGTACAGGATAGAGAGTGTGTAGGTATGCAGCAACTCTCATGCGCAGTTTTCAGGGCAGAACGCGTAGGACTCAGAGCTGATCACGTAGGGCGCAGGACAGGGCTGAACGCGGGCAGAGCGCGCAAGACGCAGAGCTGATCACGCAGGGCGCAGGACGGGGCTGAATGTGCTGCATTTTGCATTTTGCATTTTGCAGAGGGAAGCCCAGGAAGGCCTGCATTCTGAGCGCAAGCCAAAAGGAAATCGCTCTTGGCAAAGATCTCCATTAAAGCTGCAAAATTGGCAAGGACGGGGCGAGTTGAGTCCCCCCCCCCCCCCCCCCCCCCCCTTTTTGGCTCTATTACACAAAAGGGGTCGCAATGGATCTCTTTAGGATATCATCTCCATCGGTTGCACAGGTTTGTTGCTCCTTTGTATTTGTGATACTTTGGGACCATCGCCAGATTGGAGACTCGTAGATGGGATTGTCGCTGCTCTGGCAATTGGCAGTAATAACGTGGCACACGACAGTAGACTTGCTGGTTTGCACAACCCTACTAGTCTGCACACAGGGGTTGTTACTATGGAGGTCATGAGCGCTTCACCAGTTTGCAAGTCCCGTACAAAGGCGACCTTCATGCTTACAAACAAGCGGATAACACAAGTGGAAAAGGAGATGAAGGAATGGAAAGCAGAGATGGAAGGATGGTGGAAGGAGAAGGCAAACCTTCTTCAAATGTTCCTCAACGAAAGTATGCAATGGAAGGAGAAAGAGGACCTGCACGTAGTGATACAAGCACTTACGGCGGATTCACAAGCACTCAAAGAAGAGGTCTCAGCCCTCAAGCGAGAGCTTGCCGATAGAGCATGCAATGGACTAGAGGAAGGTGAATTCCAGTCCTCGGTGATAGAGGAAATCAAGGTCATCAAGTAACAGGTAAGGATGATCAAAGAGGAAGAGAAACAGAATGGAGCAAAGACGTCTTTGTGGGTGGATGTAATCACGAAGACACAGAAGAAGGCGGATGAGGCCGAGAAATGGATAGAAGTTGCTAAGAAAGGGAAAGGGAAAGAAACCACGTCTATCCCACTCCTACAATCATCAACATGACTTTAGAAGAAGAGCAACAAAGGAAGACTAGAGCTTTGCACATACGAATAACCGGTCTAAAAGACCGAGATGATGTGGAAGGGGAAGTCAAAGAACTTCTCCACATGATGGGTAGTGAGGCTACTCATACAAAGGCATGGAGGGTAGGGAAGAAGACACAAGGAAACGGGGAGACTTCAAATTTCAAAAGAAAGAGCTCTAATCATGCGCTTCCCATCCATGGAGGCAAAGAAGGACTACTTCTTGAAGAAGCGTCCTACACTAAAGAAAACGGGCATATTCCTTGGAGATGACCTCACACTCACACAACTTGCTCATATGAAAGAAGTTATGCCTGAGATAATGATAGCTCGAGAGAAGGGGAAAGTGGCCTTCTACAGGGATGGACGAGTGGTTATTTTGGAGAAGCGCCCCGCAAGACGGCGTGAGACTTGTGGAACCACACTCAGAGTGGATACATGGAATTGTAATGGATCTTTGCGCCTTGATGTAGGGGCCTTTGAGGATAGTTTCACAGGGAGAGACATCATTTTCTACTCTGAGACGCATCAAGCCCCGGGGCAGTCCATGCCCCATGTGAGCGGATACAGATGGGAGACAACTTGTAGACAAGAGACTTGATCAGAGCGCAGAGGACGAGGTTCAGGAGGAGTGGCAGTCTTATTCATGGAGGAGCTACAGTCTTTGATACATATAGCTACTCCAGACTCTGCACCTTCTCTAGGAAGCATGCCAAAGAATGAGCCCTTAGCACATATTTAAAGACCCTTGGCCTATGAAAAGCAGTTTACATGAAAAGCCTTCAAACGCAAAAGCTCTTGGTCCAAAAGCAATGCCAAAAAGCTACTAGTGTAATTTACGAAAATCCGTACAGCCTGCCACGTCGTCAGCCAGCATATTTTTCTGAAATCTGCCACGTCATCAATAGCTACGCAATTTGTGTGTGTGTGTATGTCCTACTTTATTTCCCTGATGTCACTTGGGGCCCCGTCGGACGGGGTCCTCATAAGTTGGTAGGACTTCTTCTTGTTCTTCTTAGGGTTTAGGCCCCTCGGCCAACATCTGCAAGTTGACTCCATTCTTCAGGGCTTTGAGACATCAGCAGTTTGTTACAGCTTATCTATCTCAATTAGAGCGTGATTTGTATCAGCTGTTTATGAGTCAGGACTCTAGTGAGGCATGGAGGCTTTTCAATGAGCACTCTCCATCGCCAGCCATCACTTCCATAGAGACATGGGGGGAATATGCTACATCTCTCTATACAGCATCGGGGCAGCCACTTTTGCCTGACCCTCCAGAGGCATGCCCAGAAACATGTAGTTTCTTTACTGTTGAGAGGGTAAGGAAAGCCATTGACACGATGAAGACAGGAAGAGCACAGGATCATGATGGTCTGGTAGCAGAGCACTTTATCCATGCTAGAGATATGCTTGCAGAGCCTCTTGCTATGATGTTTAATAGAGCCATGTATGAGGGTTTCCCTGAGACTTGGAGTATGTCCACTATTGTGCCTATCTTCAAGTCGGGAGATCCTATGCTTCTTGGGAATTACCGAACCATCATGGTTTGTCACACTCTGGCTAGGCTATATGCATCAATTCTTGAGCATGAGTTAAGTGGATGGGCAGAGAGAGAGGGCATACGGGCAGCAGGACAGGCAGGGTTTAGGAGAGGTTTCTCCACTCTTGACCAGATTTTGACACTCAGAGCGATTATTGAGGAGGGTAGACACCATGGCAGGAGGATATATTGTAGCTTTGTGGATTTCCGCAAAGCCTTTGATACAGTGCCACGAGTCAGACTCATACGCAGATTGCAAGACATGGGGGTGCCCACAGAGCTGATCTAGGGGATCTTAGCTTTATACAGGACAGTGGTAGGACAGGTACGCACTACTTAGGGTATGTCCGATATGTGACTCCACCATTGGGGTGAAGCAGGGTTGTCCCCTATCCCCGACTCAATTTTGGGATATATGTAGATGAGTTTTCAGATTATGTACATACATAGGGTTATAGAGGTCCGCAGCTTGCAGGGACATGGATTCCGTTGCTATTATATGCTGATGATATTGTGCTGATCTCCGATTCTCCAGAAGGGATGCAACATCATTTGGATGCATTGCATGTATTTGCACGGGACAGTGGATTGTCTGTGAACCTTGGTAAGACCAAGGTAATGGTGTTTAACACCACGACGCAGTGGGTAAGGAGGTCCGCTCCCACTTTTACATATGGTCGAGAGACAGTGGAGTATGCAGATACATACACTTATCTTGGGGCGGTTTTCAGTGGTCCAGTATTTTCCCTGAGGCGTGCAACAGATACGCGATTGACCGGAGCCTATGCAACATTGGGGAGACTTGAGAGGATATGTTCGCAGGTTCAGTTCCAGGAACCTCGGACAAAGCTTTGGCTCTTTGACACTTTGGTCACTTCGGCCATGCTATACGGAATGGAGATATGGGGCCCCTCAGTTGATTATCATAGCAGAGCTGGCAGTACTGATGGATGGAGATGTATGGAGAAGCCATTGGTGTCTATGATTTCTCGGATGATTAGGGCCAAGGCCTCAGTACCATAGGACATTGTTAGGGCGGAGCTCGTTGCTCCTCCATTGGTAGTGGAGGCACTCACTCGATCAATTTCATTTATGCATAGCACTTGGGCTCTCCCTAGAGACAGGTATGCTCGATTAACACTAGAGTCTTCGCGATAGTTGGCATTGCAAGGAGATAGATCATGTTGGTATGCAGAGATGGCATCTTGGTTTCAGTTACATGGCTTTAGTATGGACCGGCTACCCCCATTTCAGTACTCTGTGGATGCACCCTCCATCCCCCTCACAAGGGCAGAGATTACCAGGCTCATCAGACAAGACTTGATTCAGTTGGATATGAAGAGGACATGGATACAACCTACACATAGAGCCAGGTACGAAGATGACTTTCTATAGAGAGCATCTTCGCCAACTCACGGAGGATGGTTTTGTGATTAGACCAGGATACATGGATACTCATCTATCCCACGGGATATGATGTGCTATTGGTCAGATACGCACATCCTGACATCAGCTAGAGATCGAGACAAGCAGATTTAGAGGAGTACCCGCTGAGTCCAAGATGTGTCAGGTGTGCCAAATAGAGCCAGAGACAGAGCTACATTATGAGATACCAAGCCGCTTTCACTGTCTATTCAGAGAGGGTTTTGGGCCACTTTCTATAGTCATGAGATACCAGGATCAGAGATGCCTCGGATTATACTTACTGGAGATTCGCAAATACAGAGAGGACCTCTTGAAGAGGGGCACAATAAGAGAGATCTAGGGATAGTGGAAGGTCACAGATTTCTTTCAGTCACAGACAGAGGAGTTCGAGCAGCCCCCACAGCATAACAACACCAGAGGTACTAGAGGCATATTGCTTGATTGGGCGATAGTGTTGGGGCGGTCCCGTCGCCACGGATGAGAGGGCCCTCTCGATATCAACGCAGACTGCGACAGAGGATCCATACCATACTGGCGCGACATAGGAGCCGTCCCGGATACTGATGTATATGTATATGATGCCTCGACTGTCAGAGAGCTCCATTGTATCAGCTCACCCTTTGTCTTCTCTTTGTATCAGCTTTCACCCCACCTACCCACTATTTTCTTTTCAGTTCTTTGTACTTTCTGTACCGAGACTTGATATTAGATTCACCACATGTAACCTTTTGGTCTCATAGGTCATTTTGGCCTTTTGAAGACGTTAATATTTCATTTCATTTCATCTCTCTCTCTCTCTCTCTCTCTCTCTCTCTCTCTCTCTCTTTGTGGGGAGATCCAAGAGGCCTAGGATGAGGGGATGCTCCCATTGAGGGAGGAGGCTGCAGCAAAGGATCAACTCTATATTGGCTAGACATGGCAGATGCCTTGTGCAGACTCTTACCATGGAGGACATCGACACGATCATCAAGTGACCGATGCAAGCCTTTCGCGGTTTTTGGTACACATATCCACCATTTTGTATCTGTTCTCTGAGATATACACACCCACTTTTTGTATATGTACCTCTCAGGCTCTTGATACACGCCTTTTACAACTCTAGTAGTGTTTCTGTCTAGTTAGTTTCTTTCTTTCTTTTTTACTCAAACTCCGTATCGGATTCACCATGATG
This sequence comes from Adiantum capillus-veneris, assembly GCF_014529385.1. Classification (NCBI taxonomy): domain Eukaryota; kingdom Viridiplantae; phylum Streptophyta; class Polypodiopsida; order Polypodiales; family Pteridaceae; genus Adiantum; species Adiantum capillus-veneris. The sequence continues at coordinate 117,652,571 of NC_140936.1, read as the reverse complement.
TAACTCTCTGGTTTCATAGGTCAATATGGCCTTTAGAAGACGTTAATATAACATTTCATTTCATATTTCTCTCTAGAGCGCGGACTCTCGCTCTAAATATAATTTTCTCTCTAGACAGTTTTTTTGTAATAGGTATGTCATCACCAGATGGTGGCATTCTTGGTTGCTTCTCATGGTTGTATGGCCACAATTACCCTATGTATGCAATTTGATTCCATATTTCCCATTTATTAGCTTTTATGTTGATGTGGTATATTTTTAGCTGATGTGGCACTTCTATTAGGTTTTATTGCCATGTGCATTATTTTGAGGAGGTGGCACTTTCATTAGCCCAAACTCAGCCTTACACTAGGTGCCCCCCCTTAATGAGGACTCCAGGTCAAGTATCGGTAAATAAGTGACTGGCCCCTTATTCTCATTACCGAGTTGTAGGAGCACTCTCTTAGGTTAACGAGTTAATATTCTTGAGTCATTATTTCCCTCTCACATTGTGTGTGTCTCCTCTCTTGTGTGCTCGTCTGTAACGCGAGGGCACCATGTCATAGTTACCTGGAACAAGAACGAGGAACGGGGAACGGGAGGGTCCGGAACGGGACGGGAACGGGGAGGAGGAGAGGGGGCCAGAACGGGAACGGGGACGGAACGGTCGACTAAAGTAAGGCTTGAATTACCTCCATTCAGCTTAGTCCCAAATCAACTCTTAAACAACCCCAAAATTGCCCCCAAATTTTTCCTGAAACTTGCCTTGAAACTGCCTCAAATATGCCCCTCAAACAGGCCCAAATTAGTTCCCAAATGCTTACTTTTTTGCCCCAAATGCCTACTTTTGCTCTTTCCGTCCCGCGTTCCGCCGTTCCGCCTCGTTCCCTCCCGTTCCGGACACCCCGTTCCGGAACGGCGTTCCGTTCCCGACTCCGTTTCGGGAACAGAACTCGTCGGAACGCCGTATCGGAACATTTGGGCTGCATTCCGCCCATTCCCTGTTACACTGCAGCACGTGCCAACGGAAAAGAACAGGTGAGACAAACTTTTAGCACTTAAAATAACACTAAACTGAAAGAGATGCTGTTAGGTGCAGCGGAATGAATGTTTGCGCTTTGCTCAAGATGAGTGCTCCGAACTGTGCTCAAGGTTCCTTTTGTTCTTATGGAAGGGAGAGCCTTCCGTTCTTAATGAGAAAGTGCTGTGATCACAAACAAAGTGAATGGACACTGTGCGTGCAAGTGTATGAGACAGAGATAGAGAGAGAAGAGAGATACGACGCCAGAGACGTAAAACCCTCCTCTGAAGGCCTCACTCTCGTTGGCGAGAATGGTCTACTTATGATTGCACAATCTGGTATAATGGTGATGCATGAGACTGATGCAAGTCTAGGCTATGTCGGCGATGACGATGGTGATGACGAGACCGATCAAGGCTGAAATCTGCAATCTTTCTACTACTGTCCAAAAACGCTAAGGACTGAAATCTGCAAATGTTCTATTTGCTGAATTCTGACTCTATGTCGATGACGATGTCGATTACGACGAGGCGACGACGACGCGCTGAAAACGCAGATGCTGAAATCTGTGTTTTCCGGGCTGAAACTGTAAACCTTGCGGAAACTGACCGTGCGGCGAGGAACTACTGCGGGAAGGTGAGATCTGCGAGGTTCGGGACTTGATTTGCGATGTCTAACTGCTGAAAACTGAAAACGCTGATGGTACTTGACTTCCCGTCGCGATGATCTGCAAAAACGCTGAGGTGGTGCTGCAAATAAAAAACGCTAGGGGCTGAAATTGGTGTTTCTGTCGCCGTGATTCTGCAAATGCAAAAACGCTAGGTTGATCTGCTGTGATCTTGTCCAAAAATGCTAGCCAAAAGCAAAAACGCTAGAAGTCCTTGGGTTTTGCTGAGAAGTTGCCTGTTGAGCAAGGTGCTCCTGTTGCCTCTTCTGCCATTGAGTGCTAACTTGGGTTTGCTTATATACAAACTTAGCAAAATTGCCCTACCTACTTTTGTTTAACAAGTGAAAATACCAAAAATAGGTAAAATAGGCTAAATGCACTGGAAAATTCCCCTGATGGAATCTGATGGATTCTGAAGGGAATACTGATGATCATGCTGTGTGCAATCAGAGGATATGTATCTATGCTAAGTGACTGGGCATGCACGGTCTACGAATAGACTCACAAAAAGTGCCAAATCACTTCTAATCTAGACTGACTGGATTGACTGAACCCTGATCATGCTGTAGCTTGTCCACGGACACATAGGGTTGGATGTGTCACGTGACATCCCCTCCTTTTCAAAGTGACATCCCCTCCTTCTCAAAGTGAGGTACTGGTACCGAACTGTATGGCGTCGAGGGAGATCCCCACTAGTATCCGGAATCCTGGAAGGGACTCTTCGCCGGCCCACTCCGATGTGTGGTCGTGCGGTACTTGAACTTCATAAAGGTCTGCAATGCCTGCTTCTTTGGGCTGCGCCGAAAGCGACACAAAGTCTTGTGTGGCTCTTTCGATGCTTCAACTTCGTCGAGAGTCGTGCTTCTTCCATCTTCAAGAATCTCCATAGCTGAAAATTCCTGAAACCATTTCCAACACAAAACCATGAACATACCCATTCCACGTAAAGTGAGTGGAAAAAATCTTGTCTTCTCTAAAGACTGTGCATGCAATGTAAATGAACCAATAGACGGAATGCCAAACCATTCACCACATACACGCAAACAATGAGATCGAATCTTTCTCTTATGATCTAGAGCAATCAACTGTGGCAATTCACAATGGAAATGCCCATGCTTGGTGCTCATACTTTCATGTGCTCGTTCGGAAACTGTGTCGTGCCAAGAAAGAGACATGGAATGTGACTTCCTTACATATATATTTTTCAGCTTTTCATGAGGAATGTGCATACATTCGTGCTCATCCATGAGAGAAACGTGCTCAACACACAATATGTCATGCCTAGGAAAAGGGATCACATAAAGATGCTGACTAAAATACAGGAAACGGTCACGAATGAAACATTCGAACAATGCGTGCGGAACAATCATGCGAACACATATTACTTCCTGTGAGGGTTCTTTGGACCTAGGCTCGAGAGCCAAGATCGGTTCTTCCTGAGTGATCGAATCATCCTGTGGGGGTTCTTTGGACCTCGACTCGAAAGCCAAGATCGGTTCTTCGTGATTGATCGAATCTACAACGAGGTTAGCTTCGCTAGAAAAAGCATCCACTAACACATCATCCTTGTGAACAATCACATCTTCTTCATGCAAATCATCATGCTTGTGAGAAATCACATCTTGATCATGCAAATCAGCATGCTCATCATTATCATTCAAATCATCATGCTTATCATCATGCAAATCCTGTGTGTCATGCTTTGGAGAAGAAGAGACTGAGAGAGTCTCCGACTCTTGAATCTCTTGCATCTGTGCCGGTACGTGAGAAAAGAGTCGCAAGAACTCTTGCATGCGTCTCTCGCTCTGTTCTTGTCTTGCCTTTCTCTCTGCTTCTCTTTCTACTTTGTCTTGTGTGTCTGCGTTTCATTTCTGCCATTCTTGTTGCATTTCTTGCTTCGCGTTCTAAATTCTGTTTGAGAAACAATTGCTCCAAAGCCTCCATAGGAGTTAGTGCAATCCTTGACGTAGATGTGGAAAGGGGAGGGTCGGAAAAACCTCCTGGTGTGGAAAATTCTTCTTCGCCTCTCTCATGCTCATCACCTCCAAGCGAAGTATCCATTCCGGTTCGAGTGATGACCATTCTGAAGTCGTGGGTTCTTGTGGTCTTGGGTTCTTAAGTTCACGAGGGACTTTGGGTTCTTGCGGGTCTTGAGTTCTTGGGTTCTTGAGGATCTTGAGGTCTTGAGGTTTTCTTTCGCTTGCAAACCGTGTTTGAGAAGGATCTTCTCTTCATCCGAGTGCTACTCTTTTCCGCGGGTGCACCCCTTAGCGGCCTTGCGCTCACACCAAGGTTGCTTTTTCCCACCTCACGTCGATTGGCTAGCCGCTAAGTGCATGGTCCGCTCTCAATGAGTGAAAAAAGACACAAGGGGAGGTTGGACAAGCCCTTCTTTCTTGGGATTCCTGTCACTCTTCAAAAACATGATTAGGAATCGATACGCCCAAGCGAACTTGGGTTCGTGCGACCGCAACAAGCAAAAAAAATTCTTGTGATTCTTGTGGTTCTTTCCTTGAGTGATACAGAACACTGCCAAAGCTCTGATATCAATGTTAGGTGCAGCGGAATGAATGTTTGCGCTTTGCTCAAGATGAGTGCTCCGAACTGTGCTCAAGGTTCTTTTTGTTCTTATGGAAGGGAGAGCCTTCCGTTCTTAATGAGAAAGTGCTATGATCACAAACAAAGTGAATGGACACTGTTCGTGCAAGTGTATGAGACTGAGAGATAGAGAGAGAAGAGAGATACGACACCAGAGACATTGTAAAACCCTCCTCCGAAAGGCCCCACTCTTGTTGGCGAGAATGGTCTACTTATGATTGCACAATCTGGTACAATGGTGATGCAAGTCTAGGCTATGTTGGCGATGACGACGGTGATGACGAGACCGACCTAAGGGCTGAAATCTACAATCTCTCTACCGCTGTCCAAAAACGCTTAGGGCTGAAATCTGCAAATGTTCTATGTGCTGAATTATGACTCTATGTCGATGACGATGTCAATGACGACGATGCGACGACGACGCGCTGAAAACGCAGATGCTGAAATCTGCATTTTCCGGGCTGAAACTGTAAACCTTGCGGAAATTGACCGTGCGGCGAGGAACTGCTGCGGGAAGGTGAGATCTGCGAGGTTCGGGACTTGATTTGCGATGTCTAACTGTTGAAAACTGAAAACGCTGATGGTACTTGACTTTCTGTCCCGATGATCTGCAAAAACGCTGAGGTGGTGCTACAAATACAAAACTCTAGGGGCTGAAATTGGTGTTTCTGTCGCCGTGATTCTGCAAATTCAAAAACGCTACGCTGATCTGTTGTGGTCTTGTCCAAAAACGCTAGCCAAGCTATTGTGAAGCAAAAGCGCTAGAAGTCCTTGGATCTGCTGAGAAGTTGCCTGTTGAGCAAGGTGCTCCTGCTGCCTCTTCTACCATTGAGTGCTAACTTGGGTTTGCTTATATACAAACTTAGCAAAATTGCCCTACCTACTTTTGTTGGAAAGTCACTTAAATTAATAAGTGAAAAATAACAAAAATAGGTAAAATAGGCTAAATGCACTGGAAAATTCCCTTGATGGAATCTGATGGATTCTGAAGGGAATACTGATGATCATGCTGTGTGCAACCAGAGGATATGCATCTATGGATTCTATGCTAAGTGACTGGGCATGCACGGTCTACGAATAGACTCACAAAAAGTGCTAGATCACTTCTAATCTAGACTGACTAGACTGACTGAACCCTGATCATGCTGTAGCTTGTCCACGGACACATAGGGTTGGATGTGTCACGTGACAGATGCTCGACACGCGAGACACGAAGTGGCGGAGTTCCACCCCAAGAGAGCATTGGCCCCAAACCCTCGCACCCCTTTCGGTATTTTTTTATATTGCTTGAACTCAACACAATGGCAGTACTCTGTCCTCCACACTTCCACGTGGAAAACGTGCAAGAGAATGAGCCCATGGCACAGATCTAAAGGCCCTAGGCATGAAAAGCGATAAGTCTAAAAGCATCTGGTTTCAAAAGCATCCGACCCAAAAGCGGCCAGCGTAATTTCTGTACAGCTGCCACGTCAGCAACCCAACGCAAATCACGGACTGTCTGTACACTTGCCACGTCATCTACTGCAACACAAGACGCGGACTGTCGTACAGCCTGCCATGTGGCATGTCAGTGCGATTCGCGGGGGGCAGTCCGTACAGCCAGGCCACATCATTTTCTGTCCACGCAAGGATTTTTGTGTGTAGGGCCCCATCAGACGAGGTCCCATAAGTTGGTGGGAACTCTTCTTTAAAGTTAGGCCACTCGGCAAGTCTTTGCAAGCTGGTCAAACTTCTTCTGCTGCTTCTACTGTTTCTTCTTGTAGGGTTTAGGCCCCTCGGCCAGGATTTGCAGGTCGGCTAGGGTTGGGTCTCGGAAATCCCAACCCACTGGGTCTTTAGTGGCTTGACACGTCAGCAGTTTGTGACATCGTCTCTTCATTTTCTTCATGGTATCAGAGCAAAAAGGCCAAGGAACTCTTGGATTTCAGTGCGATAACTTATTTTAATTTGCTGCTTTTTTGCATCGACCCTCAGTTTAAAGAGATTCTATCACAGAAAACCTTGTTTTCTGCTGCCAATCTTGAGGGATTTCACCTCTATTATTCTGTCAACCCTCTTCTTTGGAGCTGCTTATGGTAGAGACTAGGTGCCCCAAATCTCCGTACCGTAATGAAGAGTTGCTGTAACCAGCATATCAATCGACGATGGATTTGTGCATGGTTCTTGGAGAGTTGAAAGTTTTCATGTAGGAGAATGGTCACTTCTAAAATATGAGTATTGATTTTTGCAAATCTATGGAAATAGGTTGTGCTAATTCATGCAGTGGATACATGGAAGCCTTCTCTCTTGGCACTTATTTCATTATCCTAACTGACCATCACATAATATCCGCTCAGCCCTTATCTTGGGCTGACCTCTACATCCCTCTCCTTGAGTGCATATTAATGGTCGTGTGTACGGTGTATGCCAAATAAATTTCTCAACCACCAATATATTAGGGCATCTATACTTTCAAACCTCAAGATGATCTCTTATCATGTGAATTCAGGTGATTGTAGACAAGGGGGATAGGGAGCACAGGAGTTTTGCTATGTGCAGGCAAGTGGGTGGGGCGATTGGAGAAGGCACGGATTGGGGCAGAGTTGAGACAACCAACAGAGATGTGAGCATGATGATTTTTGTTGGGTTGGCCTGGGAAAAAGAAGGGGGGGGTAAGGGTGGGATGGCAAGGTGGTTTGCACTCATGCCTTGTCTGAGTGAGGGGTTTATAGTTGTGCATCAATTAGTTCAACATCATAAGTCTTTAACAGTGAGCTGCTGTTCAAATGCATTAATCATTACCACAACTAGCTCCAATCACATCATGTGCAATGACTTCACTTTACATCTGTAAAACTCCATGCGAAAAAAAAACTGACTTGCGATGAGAGGTGAAAGGGAGAGAGAAAGAAAAGATAACTTAGCAATCACAATGATACCTGTGTGAATGACTGGTTTCAGCCATGCAGACAAATTTTAGTTTTGCTACTACTCAAGGTGACATTGCTTGCGAATTGTGAATGCTACAATTGAATTTTTGAAATGTATTTTGGTACGTGGCCTTTTAATTGCCTTTAAGCAATTATCAATGCTGCTAAGTATTAAAAGACATTGTAATGCAGACTATAATGCCGTCATTAGGCTGGAGATGGCTTCTGGGGCTTTCGTCTGCACCTCTTCTGGTGTTACTTGTTTTTTACCCACTTGTTCCTGAATCACCAAGATACCTCATGGCAAAAAACAAGGCAGATGAGGCTTTAGATGTTCTTAGATGGATGGCTCGTGTCAATAAAAAAGCACTGCCTGTTGGACAACTTGATCAAGAAAGTGCTGTTGCTGTACATGATCATGGAAAAGGGGATTTATTCAATGAAGCAGTGCGCCTGGTCAAGGCTCTTTTCTCACCATCCATGATCAGATCAACTCTTTTACTCTGGCTTGTTTTCTTTGCCAACGCTTTCACCTATTATGGATTGGTTCTGTTGACCACACAATTGAGTGACCCAGCATCAAGTTGTGGCTCAGCTGTCAATGCTGCCCAGACTGTAGGGTCCTCTGATTTATACAAGGGTGCACTGGTGACAAGCTTTGCAGGTAATACTTATAATGAGCTATAATTACTTGAATCGACTGTAAGATTTTCTCTCATCAGAAAGCTGATAATGATAAGACTGCAAAGAATCTACCAGTTGGCATTACCTTAATGCTGTTTAAAAAGATGCTCTTTGATAAGAGCTGATAAAAGCCTCCATCGGGTAATGGGGATCAAGTACTGATGATTTATCATGTGCATAACCAAGCTAGTTTTTCTTAGTATGGTGTTTGCTGTTGAAGAAGTGTCTCCGTACATTGAGAAACTGAGGCATTGAATTGGATTTGTTTAGGTGAGTAGTTGTGCACAATATTGTAAAAAGAAAATCTGTAAGAATAATTTTTCCTTCATCCAGCCCTAGATATTTTAAAAGAGTACTCTTCTGAATGAAAAAATGTTACATAGGGGAGCTAGATTGCTCCTGCACAAGACAGAGATGGTGGCCCTGAACCGCCACTGTAAGCACCACCGCAGGTATTTCTTTATTCTGCAACAGTCAGATACAAGAGCTGTTGATGGTTACAAATTGAGATGACTCAACCTTGCCAGTGACCTATCCGCCTGATGATTGATGCAAAATAGGCCCCTGAGCCCTTCTTTCAAATGCTCTTCATGGTTGCAGCCAGGGGGAAAAAAGGTTTAATCAGGCTAAAGGCTAGGTGTGCTGGTAAAAGCAGATGTCAAAGCCAGGGTTTATAGATAAGTAGTTAAAGTGGAAACATCAGTCTGCTGATAACGATTGCATCCATTTACGTAGCTAAGCATTTTATTCAGTTTTTGTTCCTGGATGAATCTACTGTAAAATCTTGGACCAGTATGTGATGGCTAGTAAATGCACCAAAGTCGAGCGTAGAATGTTGGGACACATTTGAATCTCGATTTTTTCATGCTCTATGGTGTACGGAGCATGTCTCCATGGTGTAGCGTCCACTGATTTTCTGTGCTATGTCTGTTTGACACATGTAATCGAGAGAGGTTTTGGGGGGTGGGGTGGGCGAGGGGTGTTATGGGGATATGACCAAGTGCCAATGTGACGACCCTGTATGGAGGGTAAGGATGGCAGAACGTGGCAGAACCATACGGATCAGTGCTGATATGGCAGGCCGCAAGCGCAGAATTCTACATAGATGCTTTTGAAAGGGCTCCACATGGGCTAGAGTCCATAAGTTCCTTGTTAGCATTTGCTCTAGTGGTTTCTTTTGGCAACTAGGGGCTATAAGTAAGTGACCTATGTGCCAGTTTTATATAGATTTAGTGAGTAGGCTCACAAATACAGCTAGGGGCGCCTGTTCTTATGCAGTGTTGTTCTTTCAATTGTTCCCCTCTCTCTCTCTCTCTCTCTCTCTCTCTCTCTCTCTCTCTCTCTCTCTCGGTCTCATAGGTCATTATGGCCTTTTGAAGACGTTAATATAACATTTCATTTCATTTCTCGCGTAGCCTGCAGCACACCCCCCCTCCTTTCGCGCGTAACCTGCAGCCCCCTCCCCATCAAATAATCTGCAGGCAGAGCGCTCCACTGCCCAGCAATCCCCCCCCTCCCCCCCCCCCCCCCCCCCGCAGGTGCAGGTTTTTGAGAAAACAGAGTTTGAAAATGGTTTTTTCTTTCAGCCCTGCAGAAAAACAGAAATTGCAAGCAGAATTTACAGAAAATTTGAAAATGCAAAAATTCAGAAATTGCAGAATTTACAGAAACTGCAGAATTGGCAGTTGCAGAAAGCGGGACTTTGTCTTGACTTGCAGAAATTGCAGGAAGTGCAAATGTATGCCCGTGTATGCTTAAAGTGTGAGAACATGCATGCATAATGTGGTGCTTGTAGTGTGGTCTCCTACTACCGTCGCAAATTTCCCTCTTGTTTTTTACAGCGACCAAGCATGAGGAAACACAATGATAAGCTTGACCCCTTAGAGGATGTAGTTCAAAAGTGCAAAGAAGAAATGACCGAAACCATTAACAAGATCAACCGCAACTTATTGGGCACAATAAAAATGCTTGACGAATGCGTGTTGGCCCAAGAAAGCAAGATAACTATACTGGGAGATCGTGTGACGGCCCAAGACGAAGAGATTGCGTCACTCAAGAGGGAGCTCGTTGAGGCATGATCACGAAATAGACTTGAAGAAGGAGAATTACAACCTTTAGTAATAGAAGAGCTCAACACGATCAAAGAGCTAGTGCGAGCCATCAAAGAGGGGGAAGAGCAACACAAAGAAATAATGACCTCTTGGGTGGACGTTATTACAAAGACTCAACAGAAGGCAGATGAGGCCGAGAAATGGATTGAGGTTGCCAAGAAAGGGAAAAGCAAGGAAACAACGTCCACACCCATCATAATTAACCTGACACTAGAAGAGGAGCAAAGAAGGCGTGTGCGCTCTCTACATGTGAGAATTTGTGGCCTTCAAGACAAAGATAATGTGGACGAAGAGGTAAAAGAACTCATGGCTTTGATGGGGGTTCATGAGCCGATGCACTCAAGAGCTTGGAGAGTGGGCAACAAGAAAAATGGGAGCAAGAGGGAAACCTCAAAAGAAAGGGCACTCATCCTTCGTTTTTCCTCCATGGAAGCGAAGGACTTTTTGATCAAGAGACCAACTCTTAAGAAAACGGGCATTTTTCTCGGGGATGATCTTACCCTCTCACAGATCGCTCATATGCGGGAGGTAATGCCAGAGATTAGTGCGGCAAGGGAAAAAGGTAAGATTGCTTTTTATCGAGATGGAAGAGTGGTGATATTGGAGCCACGCTTCACATGACAGTGTGAGACCTATGGGACAACACTCAAAGTTGCTACGTGGAATTGTAATGGATCTATGCGTCTTGATGTGGGTGCTTTTGAGGAAAGTTTTAGTGGGAGAGACATCATCTTCTACTCTGAGACACATCAGTCCCCTGGGCAGTCTTTGCCTCACATTAGTGGATACAGATGGGAGACTTAGGAGACACGATCAGAGCACAGAGGGCGGGGCTCAGAAGGAGTGGCAGTGTTATTCAAGGAGGAGTTGCAGCCATTGATACATATAGCTCGCAGGGATGAGCAAGCTAGGTACATGTGGGTGAGATTGAGAGGAGAGACCGACAGATATCTTTATGTTGCTATTTGCTACTTTCCCCTGAGTACGTTAGTGTATGCACCACCCGGAGGACAGTTCCCCTTTTCTCTTTTGGATGATGACATCTGGGAGTTCTCTAGAGATGGTGACATCATCATTCTAGGGGACTTCAATGCTAGGACTGCCCATCATCAGACAATTTTTTATGATACTTCAGAGGAGATGTTGAGAGAGCTAGGTGTTGCAGAGACAGGCCTATCCAGACTATCACAGGATGGGGAACATACTGAGTATGGACGACACTTGATAGATATGGGGAGTGCACATGGATTGGTCATCTTGAATGGCCTACAAAGATTTCCTGATGCGGGGGGTTTTACATGCTCTCCACACAGACATGGAGGCAGCACAATGGATTATGTCATGGCACAGCCGAGTCTCATCTCTAGTCTCCAAGATCTCATGGTTGGACCCAAACCTGTTAGTGTGGGAGTGGATCATGCTCTTGTGTCGTTGATCATCTCTTTCTAGTTTAGTGTAGCACACAGGCCACAGGCAGCAGTTCCCTACTCGCTACACCTTCACGCGGGAGACAGACTGTGTATACATAGATGGGATCTATAGACACCTGTGTACAGAAGAACCAGGGCGACCTTTGGAGGAGCTTACTACTATACTGACACAGACATTACATGATGCAGCAGCAGAGGCATACCCACACACCCAGCCTGAGCAGAGACGCCGTTCTGGGAGGATACCCCAAAACAGCTAGTATGATGAGGAATGCCGCGAGACTAGAGCTAGACTTTAGATTGAGGTGCTTTTGGGAGACATCACTCACAGACAGTCACAAATTGACTTCCTGTGCCTAGTGTGGCGGAAGAAGAGGGCATTTTTGGTTCGCCTAGAGCAGGACCTATACTAGCTATTCTTGAGTCAGGACTCACGTGAGGCATGGTGGCTCTCGCACGAGCATCCCCCCCCCCGCCATTACCTCTACAGAGGCCTGGGGCCAGTACGTGTCATCTCTGTACAGAGCTCCTGGACACCCGCCCCTTCCCGACCCCCCCCCCCCCCCCCCGATCCATGCCCCCACACATGTGGTTTTTTCACCTTGAGATGGTGAGGACGGCCATTGACAGGATGAGGACTGGGAGAGCATATGATCATGATGGCTTAGTGGCTGAGCACTTCATGCATGCCAGAGATCTACTAGCAGAGCTTCTAGCGGTTATGTTTAACCGTGCCATGTGTGAGGGCTTGCTTGATACTTGGAGCCTATCTACTATTGTACCTATCTTCAAGTCAAGAGACCCTATGGAGCGTGGGAATTATCGCACTATCATGATCGGACACACATTGGCATGGTTGTACGCATCCATTCTTGAGCAGCAACTGAGCAGATGGGCAGAGAGAGAGAGGATACATGCAGCAGGGCAGGCAGGGTTCAGGAGAGGTTTTTCTTCTCTTGACCATATCTTGACACTCAGAGCCATCATTGAGGGTGGATCACATGGGAGACGGATCTATTGTAGCTCTGTGGACTTCTGCAAAGCATTTGACACCGTACCCAGAGCTAGATTGATGCGCAGATTACAGGAGATGGGAGTACCCACAGAGCTTATTTGGGGGGTCATGGCATTATGCAGGTCAGTAGTAGGGCATGTACGCACCTTAGAGGGCCTATCTACAGTGGTTCACTCCACTATTGGGGTGAAGCAGGGTTGCCCGCTCTCTTCTACTCTATTTGGTATGTATGTGTGAGGTTTCTGACTACATTGAGAGAGATAGTGATAGAGGTGCACAGCTGGTAGGGACATGGATTCCACTATTGTTATATGTTGATGATATTGTGTTGATCTCCGACTCTCCGGAGGGGATGCAACGTCACTTGGATGCTTTGCGTAGGTTCGCCCATGAAAGTGGTTTGTCTGTCAACCTTGGTAAAACCAAGGTCATGGTATTTAATACCACCCCACAGTGGATCAGGAGGTCAGCGCCTGCATTCACATACGGCCAGGAGACAGTGGAGTATACATATGCTTACACTTACCTTGGAGTGGTTTTCAATGGACCAACATTTTCATTGAGGAGAGCAGCAGAGACTAGACTGACCACAGCCCATGCAACATTGGGTTGATTGGAGAGGATGTGTTCACATGTTCAGTTTTAGGAACCTCGGACGAAGCTCTTTCTCTTTGACAGTTTGGTGGCTTCTGCATTGCTCTATGGAGCTGACATTTGGGGACCTTCATTGGACCATCACGGGAGGACATGTTGCACTGATGGATGGGGGGACATGGAGAAGACACTAGTCTCTATGATCTCGCGGCTCATCAGAGCCAAGGCTTCAATACCACGTGCCATCATCCGGGCAGAGCTAGCTGCCCCCCCACTAGTGGTGGAGGCGCTCACCAGATCTGTCTCCTTCATACACCGCATGTGGGAACTTCTTAGAGACAGATATGCACGCCTTGCACTTGAGTCCTCTTGACAGTTAGCCATGCAGGGAGATACAACATGCTGGTATGGGGAGATGACATCATGGTTTCAGGCACATGGGTTCAGCATAGACAGACTACCTCCCTTCCAGTACTCACTGGCTGCACCCTCTGTGACTTTTACACAGTTCGAGATCACCAGGCTCATCCGCCAGGACCTGACTCAGCTAGGAGGACATGGATACAGCCAGCACAGGAGCTGGGCACGAAGATGGCTTTCTATAGAGAGCATCTTCTCCAGCTTACGAAGGACGGTTTTGTGACGAGGCCCAGATACATGGACACCCACTTGTCTCATGCAATACAATGTGCTATTGGCTAGATACGCACATCTTCACACCAGCTGCGGATTGAGACTGGGAGATACAGCGGAGTACTAGCAGAGGCCAAGATATGCCCCCTGTGCGACACTGAGCCTGAGACAGAGTTGCACTACACATGCCACTGCCCCGTCTACTACGAGATACGAGGCCGCTTCCATTGCTTGTTCAGAGAGGGCTTTGGACCACTCTCCAGAGTCATGCAGTACGAGGATCAGAGATGCATGGGCTTGTTTTTGCTCGAGCTGCGCAGACACAGAGAGAGCTTGATGAGAGGAGAGGCTAGCCACTCTCAAAGACAGACCACAGACTTCTTTAGAGCTGCCACTGGACACCCGGAGGAGCTACTACCACAGCGGAGCACGTCGCCTCACACCAGAGGCACATTGATCGACCGAGCGACCGAGCTGGGGAGATCCAGACGCCCACGACTGCGGAGGACTACACAGCATCGATGGAGGCTGCATCAAAGGATTTGGATCACTTTTGCCCGACACGGACGATGCTCGGTCAGGCTATTGACCATGGAGGAGATTGATGAGATCTGCCAGCGACCGATGCTGGATCTTTTGTGATTTAGCTATCCCACCTAGCTGCTTAGCTCACACCTAGCAATTTGGGATTCCATAGTATTTTATTTTGTCTTTTTGTTACTCTGACTTTGTATTAGATCCATCACATTGTAACTCAGATCCATCACATTGTAACTTTCTGGTCTCATAGGTCACTTTGGCCTTTTGAAGACGTTAATATAACATTTCATTTCATTTCTCTCTCAGCCCACCCCTTGCGCTCCCTCATATCTCCCCCCCCCCCCCCCCCCCCCCCCCCGATGCAGAAATTCAGTCCTGCAGAAACTCAGAAATGCAGCAGTGCAAAAATTCAGATTTCCCCCTGTCGCACTCCTCAGCCCCTCTCCCCCTGCAAAAATTCAGATAATTCAGAGACTCAGAAAGTCAGTAGTCCAGATATTGTTAGATTTTTCAGAAGTTTCAGAATTCTCAAAACTGCAGAGACCGAAGATAGGTGTGGAATAAACATGTATGCGTGATGTGGGAACACCTATTGGTTTAGAATTACAGAGATGTAAACAAATGTGGAATAAATATGTATGCATAATGTGGAAACACCTATTTACATAGTGTGGTTTTCTCTATCCCTCAAGGATTTTCTCTCTTTCTCCCTCTACCTCTCCGTCTCCTATTGCAGTTCTCAAACATGAAGAAGCAAATTGACAAGGGGGACTCTCTGGAGTATGCCATAAAAAATGCAAGGAACAAATGTGTGAGACCATCAACAAGATTAATTGCAACCTCCTAGGCACAATAAAGACACTTGAAGAACACGTGTCAGCTCAGAAAAGCAAGATAAACACACTTAAACATTGTGTGACGGCCCAAGATGAGGAGATTGTGTTACTCAAGAAGGAGCTTGGAGAAGTGCGATCACGAAACACGCTTGAAGAGGGAGAACTTCAACCCTTAGTAATTGAAGAACTCAACACGATTAAAGAGCAAGTACAGGCCATCAAAGTGGGGGAGGAGCAACACAAAGAAATGACGATTTCCTCGGTGGAAAGACTCAACAGAAAGGGGACGAGGCCAAAAAATGGATCAATATTGCCAAGAAAGGAAAAGGCAAGGAAATGACATCCACATCCACCATTATTAACTTGAAACTAGAAAGGGAGCACAGGAGACAGGTGCGTGCCTTATATGTGAGAATTTGTGGCCTCAAAGACAAAGATAATGTGGATGAAGAGGTAAAAGAACTCATGACTATGATGGGGGTTAATGAGCCGACGCATACAAGAGCGTGGAGGGTGGGCAATAAGAAAAAATGGAAGCAACGAGGAAACCTTGAAGGGAGGGCACTTATGCTTTGTTGCCATCCATGGAAGCGAAGGACTTTTTGAAGAAGCGACCAACTCTTAAGAAGACGGGCATCTTTCTTGGAGATGACCTCACGCTCTCGCAGATTGCTCATATGCAAGAGGTAATGCGGGATATTAGAGCGGCAAGGGAAAAAGGTAAGATTGCTTTTTACCGAGATGCAAGGGTGGTGATATTGGAGTGATGCTCTGCATGACGGTGCGAGACCTGTGGGACCACACTAAAGATGGCCGCATGGAATTGTGAAGGGTCACTTTGTCTTGATGTAGGGACATTTGAGGAGAGCTATATGGGGAGAGACATCGTCTTTTACTGAGAGGCACACGAGGCCTTGGGACAGCTTATGCCACATGTGATTGGATATAGGTGGGAGAGAGCTTGTCAAGCAGAGACGAGATCAAAGCACAGGGGTAGAGGGTCGAGGGGAGTAGGAGTCCTATTCGTAGAGGGTTGCAGCCGCTTGTGCACATTGTTCGGAGAGATGATCAGGCCAAATATATGTGGGTGAGATTGAGAGCTCAGACGGGCAGATTCTTGTACATTGCTATATGTTACTTTGCCCCCAGCACATGAGTGTATGCCGCACCTAGAGGATAGTCCCCTTTCTCTGCATTAGACGAGGACATATGAGAGTTTTCCAGAGATGGTGACATCATTCTCTTGGGGGACCTTAATGCCTGCACAAGAAATCATCATACAATTTTTTATGACACCTCAGATGAGATATTGAGAGAGCTAGATACCTGTGATATGGAGCTTGGCAAATGCTCACAGGATGAAGAGTACACTAAATATAGGAGATATTTGATGGAAATGGGGCCTCACATGGATTGGCCATACTTAATGGCCTACAACAATTTCTTGCAACAGCTGGGTTGTTCCACATAGGCATGGTGCCAACAGATTGGACTATATCATGGCAGAATTGAGCTGCATCCCCTACATTAAGTATTTAACAATAGGACCTAGACCAGTGGGTGTAGCAGTGGATCATGCTCTTTTGACACTTTCAGTCTCCTTCTAGTCGTATTAACCACACGTCAAGGAGGACATATACTTGTTATACATTTACACGAGGGATTGACTCTGTCCATGCAGATATGAACAACAGCTAGGCATGGACTTTCAGTGGAGGAGCTCACCACTTTACTGACTGAGACATCGCATGATGTAGCAGCAGAGGCATACCCACACACTCAGCCTGTTCAGAGACTTTGGCTTGGGAGTATGCCTCGGAACAATTGATAAGGTGTCATCGATCATAGATAGTCTCAGATAGCCTTCTAACGCCGTGTGCGACGAAAGAAGCGAGCGTTCCTAGCTCAGATGGAGCGAGACTTATACCAATTGTTCTTGAGCAGAGACTCATGAGAGCCATGGTGTCTCTTTCATGAGCCTTCCCTAGTGATTACTTCCCCCGATGTATGGGGTCAGGTCAGTATACAACATCCTTATGTACGGTCCCTCGATAGACACCCCTTCCAAATCCTCGTGAGCCATGCCCATCTACAAGTACCTTCTTTACCATTGAGATGGTAAAGACGGCCATTGACAGGATGAGGACAAGGAGGGCACATGATCGTGATGGTCTATTAGTAGAGCACTTTATACATGCTACAGATATGTTGACAGAGGTTCTTGCAGTCCTATTCAATCGTGTCATATGTGAGGGTCTGCCTGAGACTTGGAGGCTGTCTGCTATTGTGCCTATCTTCAAGGCAGGTGATGCCACAGAGCCTGGAAACTACCATACTATTATGATTAGACACACATTGGTGTGGTTGTATGCATCTATCCTTGAGCAGCAGTTGAGCAGATGAGCAGAGAGTGAGGGCGTACGAGCAACGGGGCAACGGTTTCAGGAGAGGCTTCTCCACTCTTGACCATGTTCTGACACTCAGAGCCAGATACGTGTGAGTGAGATTGAGAGTTGAGACGGACATATTCTCGTACATTGCTATATGTTACTTTGCCCGCAGCACATCAATGCATACCGCATGGCTCTTCTTTTGGATTGCTCCTTAAATGTCCAACCTTGTGGCGGCAACTCGTCAGGTCTACTTTGGAAAGGCACTGTGCCTCTTGTAGACGCTCCAAAAAGGAATGATCATGTGAGGTCTTGGCTTTCGGAATTTGACCATCCTTGTCCTCAGTGCGGTGAAATCCACACAAAAATGGAATGAGTTTGGTTTCTTACAAACAAAGAGAACTGATAACCCAAAAGAACGTACCTTGGGAGGGCAAAGCCTCCTAAACAAGAATTCACCTGGTTTTGGCTTCTCTTTATCCGGTTTATGAGAGAAAATTTTACCTGCGTATTCCGCGTCATGCAATTGGTCAGAGACAATGTCCCATAGGTCGATGGGGATGGTGTGTAGGGGAATGATGATCTTGGGAAAGCACAATGGGTCTCCAGGGTTATCAGCTCGAGAAGAGACAACTGTAGAGAGATGCTCAAGAATTTTAAGTCGTAATTAGATGGGGTTTCTGAGGCAAGCATTTCAGGATACCCCTCTCTGCCAGAAGTTGCACTCCAAAGAAAGATGTCAAAAAGCATGTAACTTCGAGCAAAAAAATTCTTGAAAGCTTGCAAAATCCTTGGAGTGTGCGGCTTGGTAGCTATAGACTTTCACCACTACATGGCACTGCCTTTGAGAAAAACGATGGCTTGAAAAAAAAATTAAATCCTTCTCGTGCAAGTGATCTTGAATTCCTTATGGCCCCTGTAAGACAGAGCGATAAAGACGGGAGCTTGCCCAATGCACGATTGAGTAAGGGTGGGAGTAATTAATAAATCCGGGGTCGGGGCACCAAAATTCTTTGATAAAATTCTCGGTAAAACTTGGAAGCGCCAACTTGCTTTGTCTGCTCTTTGGTAGGATCAATATACTTTCTAGAAAGCACACGCCTGTAGCTACACGCCTGTAGCTTTGACACCACTGTAACGGGGACGGGCACCATGTGCCAACGAAAAAGAAGAACAGATTGAACAACTTTAAGCACTTTAAATAACACTGAACTAAAAGAGATGCACGACACGAGACGGGGAGTGGCGGAGTTCCACCCCAAGAGAGCACTGGCTCCAAACCTTGGTGCCCCTTTCGGTATTTCTTTATATTGCATGTACTTCTTCCTCTGCACCTTCACGCGGAAGCATGTCCGAGAATGAGCCCTTGGCTCATATTTAAAGGCCCTTGGCCCTTCAAAAGCAATTTATATGAAAAGCATGAACTCTAAAAGCATGTGGTACTTTTGTTATGTGCAAAGTTTTGAGTCTACATCTATTATAGTGCTGGATGGAGGACGCCAGTTTGATTATGCTTCAAACTCTTGCTCAGTATGTTTTTCTTGATGAATGGCATGCATGCTTGAAGCCAAAACCTGCATATGTAGCTTACTGGTTTGCAGAAATACCTCCGGAATGTGGTTCATCATTTCCTCTTTAGAAATCCTGTTTCAAGTTGGCAAAGGCCTGCTGTTAAATAGGTGGGCATGTTTTTCCTGTTAGCTTTGCATGAAGCATGATGTGGGTTAGTTTCTACTTTGTTGTCAACATCGGCTAACCATACCACTAATTTTGTGTTGTCCGTACCTTGCTAAAATACTGTTTTTTGTGATTTCAGAGCTCCCAGGGCTACTTGTCTCTGCAGCTATTGTTGACCGTTTTGGTCGGAAAAAGTCCATGTCTGCATTGTTCCTTGTTTGTGGAGCTGTTTTGGCTCCTCTCATTCAGCCACTGGCTAGCACCACAACCACCTTTCTTCTTTTCATGGGACGTGCATGCATAACAGGAACCTTTACAATTGTGTATATTTATGCACCAGAGGTATGCAGAGAATTCTCTTTTGGTTGGAATGATGCAAGTAGTGGTGCTTATATATTTCAAGGTAAGTTGTATTACTTGCAGGTTTATCCAACTGAATTAAGAGCAACGGGTCTTGGGGTTGCGAACTCATTTGCAAGAATTGGGGGCGTTCTGTGCCCCTTGGTTGCAGTGGAGCTCGTCAAAAATTGCGAGCTGGCACTCGCCGTCGCTCTGTTTGTTGCTGTACCACTTCTAGGTGCAGTAGCTGTTGCCTTCCTACCGATAGAGACGAGCGGGAGGCTTCTGACGGATACAGTCGAAGAAACGAAGCTTTGAGCAATGCTAAATTATGCATTGTGGCTGTATGCCTACACCAGGAAGCTTCTAATTTATCTTTAAAGCAGGGAAGCTTCTAGTTCATGTACATAAACATCATTTCCGGGATTGCCATCACATACACGTCAACCATGTTCATCTTCTTTCTTACAAATACCAATGATTCTTTCTCGGTGTATTTAAAGTCGGAACATGAGCAATGACACATGGCAATGGTTGATATGTATATTCAGGCTGCCTGTGCTTCAAACATTCTTCGTCATGAGTAAGCACCTGTTAATTGAACATTTGGCATGAAGCCATTTCGATGGGATTAGTTTTAGCAAATGCCTAATCTGGTCGGCATTCTTTCTTTTATGAGGTAATGATGCTACTCGCATCTTTTTCTAGGAGTGCTTGTGCCTATAGCTGTGCTTTTTTGTTGATTGTTATGTTCATTAGGGTGACCAATGTCATGGTAATCTGCCCCAAGGGTTCAATGTTTCTGGAGGACATTGATACTTTTATCAAAAGAGAAGATTTTCAACTACTCGACAAAGGTGCATGAGCGTGCCATCGACTGGGGCCTGCTGGGCCCAAAACCGTAACAGTGATTGTTGTGACGAACGACGCCTCCAAGCCTTCAATTCAAATGAGTCCCAATTCCAAGTACCATGATGTTACTAGGAACTCTCTTAAATTGTACGCCTCATCCTCTCAGCAACTCAATTTTGAGCAGGTGTATGAGGAGCAGTAAGCTCTCTTTATGCTTTCATTGACCATCTAGAGGTGTGAGGAGCAGGAAGCTCTCTTTATGCTCTTTATGCGATGTGTAACATTAACCATCTACATGGCCATCTCAATAGATTGATCGTGGCCCATTATAGTGCTTCAAAGCTTATGATACCCTCTTTGGAGACTGATAAATTTGTGTGTTAGTTCATAAGGCAAAGGTGTACACAGCTGTGTGGTTGAACATGTGATTATGGTTGAGGAGCATGGCAACATTTTGTCACTCAAAGATGTATTGACAAGAGACCTGAGAAAGAAAATTCTACATAATATTGAGCCTTTCTTGCTAAAAATCTGGAAACTTGAGCCGGTCTCAAATCCCTAAAAATTAGAAGGTGGCCGTGTGAAAATGTTTTAGTTGAAGCAAACCTACCTTTTCTCGATCCTTGCCCCTCCCATAAGTCCTCAAAGAGACTAACAAGGTTCAACAATGCCAATGATTACTGCCCCTTATGCTTGATTACAATAACACAATCCTATACACAAGATGGTGTAACTTTTCTCACCTCTTAATTTGAAAAGCATCGAGGAAAGCAAAATTCAATAGGCAAGATTACACTGAATTTGCCTTTTCTATTCTCTATCCAAATAAAAAACAAAATGTTGGAAGCGTCTATTCATGATAGAAATCGTCAAATGGTCCCTCGTTAGTCACAATTAGCATATATTTGAAGAAGATGAGAGAAATGTTGTAGCCAGGTTTAACCTATCAAATTTCAATATCTGCTATAATTTTGGACCTTGTGCCCTGCATCAGGGTGAAACCTTTGTTGTTGTAGTCACCACCTTAATAGAATTTCCTCTTTATTTATCTCCACCGTTATCACATTAAACTAAGAAGATTCCCCCATAGGCTCTCTATGTTGGTAACTGGACAGATTTATGTCCTTATTGGTAATGACTTTTGTAGTGTTTGATACATGCAAATTTGGCTTATGAGTTGAAATAACTTTACGTTCTTTTGGGCTATGGATTTACCTGCCAGCTCTATGCTTTGAATAGGTTTTTCAAACGCTGATAATCAAATGTTGTTTTTGCAAATTTTCTCAAGTTTAGGTGTGTTTTACAACATTCAAATCATTTTAGTGTGTTTTACAACATTAGGTGCTTCATTCTATTAGTTTAGGCATGTTCTCATGATTTTAAGGGATAGAAAATGCCCATATTACACTTTGTGGCTAAGCTTCAAAATATTTCCTATGTTGATTCAATTACAAATTCAACATTTGAAAAAAACACATTTTACATATTGTCAATGCATATTTGTTTGCGTTCATCGGTGTACTATTAGAAAAAAAAAAATCCTTGATTTTACGACGCCCAATATCTTATATATTATGATAGATGATGGAAAATGTTTTTTGGCTATACCATAGGCTTATTACAACCCGAGACAGAATTCTCTTCAAAACATGTAGTTTAGATGAGATGTTAAAAATCAAAGATAATATGAAAACCTCAAGATCAAATTTTAATTTTGCTTGATGTGGGTAAATTTACAAGGAATTATAAAGGTCAAATTGGCGAAGGTAATTTGTTCATAAGTGCAATTTTAGTACTTTTTAAAAGTGTCCTTTGTTTCCTTAGGGTGATGGAGTCTGATGCTCTGAACACTTTCCTCAATTATTTATGTTGATAAACAAACAAATGAAACAAAAAATGACAAAAAATTTCACCTTCCATATCTATACTATATATAATGAAGCTTAAAAATTTGAAGGAAGGAGAGGACATCCAAGTGTGACACATTGGTTGACTTCAAAGAAGACCTTACAAAACTTCTAATCTAAAATAGAAAACTTGAAAAGTGAAGTGTAAGAAGATTTAAAATGCAAAAGTGAAGGTAAAATAGGAAATGGAAAGCCTGTCGGCAATGGAAAGTCGAAAGACTTTCTACTTTACCTAAGGTAAATGTACCGATTTAAGTGCACAAAAAAAGCAATTTTGATTGAGATTTTGTTATTGAATGAAAATCTAATTTTTGAAAATATATATTTGGCTTCATCTTTTTTTGAGAGGCTTTTTTTGAGACCAATGTTAATATTTTTTTAAAAAATCATGCAAATTCATTTAAAAAAGGAATCATAACTAGAAAGAGACACTTTTATACTCTTTCATGGCATCCTTAAAAAATTCTTAAATGTTAGGCACCTCCGTTGTTGCCCCTCCTCCCCTAATTCATTGGTTACTATAGTGAGTGTGTCTACGTATGCGTATGTACACTACAAAGACACTGTATATTTCTATGAAATGAGGGGGCTTGCTTGCTTATGAGACAAAGCTGGGAAATCCATGGGCCAACTCTAGATGTAGCTCAAGTATACCGCATCGGGGGACCGGAGAGAGAGAGAGAGAGAGAGAGAGAGAGAGAGTTGGCAGAGAGGTTTGTGGACAATCCACTACCAAATTTTGTAGGAGCACATTTGCTTGTGTGAATTGCCAACTTGGATGGGTGTGTGTGTGTGTGTGTGTGTGTGTGTGTGTGTGTGTGTGTGTGTGTGTGAGAGAGAGAGAGAGAGAGAGAGAGAGAGAGAGAGAGAGAGACTCCAACTATCTAGAATGAAACAGGCATGTTCTACCCCGTGCAATGAATATTGGGATTGACTACTCTCTATGATAGGAGAACATGGAAGATGGAGAGGAGAAAAAAAGAAAGGAGATGGGAGAAAGTAGACAGCTGAAAGCAAAGGCAACATCGGCGGATGGTGGAGGAGGAGGGTGGCAAGATCTTGCCTAGAACCAAATGGTGGCGATTATATTTACACTCATCAAAAGCACCATGACAACACTCCTTTGATCATTAACATCGTTGAATCTTGGCATCCTTAATGCTAATGAACCTATACACCATGTAAGGCTCTTGTAGCCACTCTCGCCTTTGCAAAACTTTCCTCACAAAAGTTGGTTGCACGTATGGGTTGTTCTTGCCTACGACACTATTATGTAGTGTTTTTGTGAGTGTCGCAGTGTTGCAAGCAAAGCACCTAGTTGTTCATCTCACATTTGCATGGTCACTATACATCCTCACTCATTGCTTATGTACTTGCATTGCACTTATGGACATCCATAGCGTGGATTGATTCATCTCTCTCTCTCTCTCTCTCTCTCTCTCTCTCTCTCTCTCTCTCTCACACACACACACACACACACACACACACACACACACACACACACACACACACACAAGCATAGTACTATGCAATGCTCGAGAGAGATGCATAGAGGGGTCGGGCCGTCTCCAACCTTGTTATTCCTGTCTAGGATGACCTTCTGATGGCACCAAGCTAACTGAGCAATGACCATCACACAATGGCTCCCCTCATCCTTGCCTTTTTTCTCTTTTTGCATTTGTCGTGCACGGGCGTCGTTTAACCCCCGCATGCTTGTCGAATCTCATCCAAGGAGCCACCCTCCTTGGGAATGAGGTAGATCAGACCCTCACTCATGCTATCTCCATTGCATCAATATTGATACATCTAGACATGGGAATCACACAGGAGAGTGGTGATATGTATGTCAACCTTCTTGATGTCTCGACAGTGTGTCTCTTGTATGAGTGCACCAACCAGCTAGATGCCCAAATCTATTTGTCTCCTAAGGGCACACTAGCCATCAAAACCAACGAACATGGAAGTAGTGTAACCCCCCGTTATGTACTGTTAGGGGGAGGTGGTCTACATTCAGCTTATCTGTAGAAATTTTTTTGTGCTTGGCTAGTACACTTACCACATGAGGGTGAAAACAAGCACCTAGATTAGCATGATGACAACAGGATTCTCATTCCGCACATGCAAGAGGATGTCAGAGCAGTTATGGAAAAGATGCAACTAGAGTAGTGGGGTGACCAAAGGATCTTGGATTGGATCAGATTACATTAAGCTACAATTGATCAGCTGAGGTGAAACTTTGATCCTAGCAATTTTTGGCCATTATGCGAGCGCTTCAACAGTGATGTGGATCACAATGGGGCTTTCCATGGAGGTGTATTTTTATTTGGAGCATTGCTAAGGATGCCATGACACTTTGCTTTGCCCAAAGGACAAAAAGCAGGGCATTTTCCAATTCTACATGTAGTGTTTCCCTCTGCTGGAGGCCAAATTCTTTACATAAAGAGATTGAGAGTCAAGGGATCTTTGGGGAAAGCATCTCTTGGTTGTTTTTTCTAATTCAAAGTGGGCTCCTCTCGAAGTGTGACCACCTGCAGGCTCTTGGTAGTTTTATATCATAAGATGCATCACATTGGTTAACATATACACATTGAGACTAAAGATCAAAGGCTCGTGGCAACAAAAATTTCATTTCTCTATGTTTGGTTGGGATCTTGGTCTAATGCGTGTGTGTGTGTGTGTGTGTGTGTGTGTGTGTGTGTGTGTGTGTGTGTGTGTGTGTGTGTGTGCGTGCGCGCGCGCACGCGTGTGCACACACAAAGTGCTAGCTTTTGGAAAAAGCCCATTACTACCAATTTTGCTACTTATGTCTCACGAAAGCATTGGTTGGGTGACAACGCCAACAAAGCTTGAGAGGGTAATAAATTCAGTGCTTGGTGGAGATATGTATTGTTTTGAGGTTGGCATAATCAAATTATTTAGAAGCAAAAGGTGTTTCTTTGGTGGCTAAGTTGGGAGGGCTTGCATTGGGAGGCATCCATGTGTCATTCATTGGAGGAGCTTTTTTTTTTTGGGGGGGGGGGGGGGGGGGGGGGGGGGGGGAAGAAGTTTTTCCTAGAACACCTTATTGTAAGCATATGATTAATGGTGTGTGCATATGCGAACAAAGAGGGAGGATCGTGCACTTGGATCAACCCTTGAACACATTAGTGATGGTGTAACATTAATGGTGTTGCACACCCGCCAAGCACCATCTTCTCCCCTATGCTAGGGTTATAGGGTTTATCCAATTGCATGAACTTTTCCCTCATTGTGTGAACTATTGAGACACTCTTTGCCTTCTTAAGACATACCTTTTCTCTTCATTCATATGTTGGTGCAGGATATCTTCTCAAAATCTTCATCCCCTTCTGCTGCGAAGCTGCCTTTCTTTTTTTTTTTTATAACCAATGCAATCATCTATGCCCACATCTTGACAAGATGTGTAATTATGAAAGATATTGATAAAAGCAAACAATTTCATATAGATGAGATTATTGGTCAGCAGCAATGCTTTGGCCCACATGTATGTTGATGTTTGTTGGCTTCTCTATCTGCAATGTGGTCTCCTCAAATGCATTGTTTGCATGACTTGCATGATAAGGTCAAGGCCAAGTAGCATTATGCGAACATGGAGTCATGCTTAGAGAACACATTGTTTGGTATGTATGCAAATTGAAGTGTATTTTGGAGTCATTCTATTGATGATGTGCTTTCTTGGATAACACAATAAGTTTTCTATTGTAACCACAATAAAATCCATGTGTGGTGCACCTCGGAGAGTAGAACATGTGGTTGAGGAGGTTTTTATTGAGGTAGTCTATTATGGGATTGTACTTATCGCAAGTTATGTCTATAACATGGATATGAAAAATAAACTCTTGGTCAATATTATTGATTGCAAAGTGAGGACCTGTCAAAAAATGTGATTAACTATGCTTGCATCTTAAATACATGTGGCATTATGCAAGAATAAAAAAAAGGTTTTGTGCTTAGTATTGTTGTGCTCAACCTGTATGCCATTGATGCATCTAAAGTTGGTCAATGTTATGAGGATTTTGAAATGTCAGGTTGTGTGTGCTCTCAAGGGTATGTCAAAGTGGTAAGGCAACTCTGAAGATCAAGGGCAGGCAAGGGGCAGTGGATATGTATGATTTATGTGGTTTTTAGGACCAAAGTGCTTTGCCATGGTACCTATCAAATGTGGCTGGTCAAAGTGTGCAAAGTACATGAATGGAAGTGCCACAGGTAGCCTTCAGTGTGTCTACAAGCCGGTCTATATGGCTCCTCAATCAAAGCTACGGAGTGAAAGAAATGGCGGTTTGAAGTTCAAAGTGGTTTGCAACTCCTTGTTGGATTGGCAAGTTGCAGACAAATGGTTAGAGCTGAAGTAAATACGTAGACTTGAAGCGATCATCTTATGGTGCATGTCGGTCTTTTCGCATCGAAGATCGAAGTTCAAATGGCCAAGATATGAGTAGTTGAAGTTTCATCGTGGCCCAGTTATGTGCCAATTTAACTTCCTCAGTAGATGTGCCATTGGGAGTTTTTTTGAGATTGTGAGGGTTTTGCACGAACATTATATAACACAAGAAGGCCATAAGAAGTTACAGGGCATCAATTAGAGTTTGGAGCAGGGAGTTATAGCGGATGGAAAGTGATGACAATTGCCGACATGGTGGTACTAAATGAATGAGGGCAATTTTTGGTTATGCCATCCAAGGTCTCAATGATGTCAAGGTGCGGTGCAACTTTTGTTTGGCGTATTGTGGCGAGTGTGTGTAGGTAAAATTATGTTGTTCTGAAGGTGTTTTTGAGAGGAGTGGGGTGTTGTGAGTGCCTTGAAACCAGAGAGGCATTCTGGTGTGTTTTTGGGTGTGTTCCCATTCCCCCTCTCCACCATCAAGAATTTTATCAAGTAAGGGTCCATTTTGTAAAGCACTAGCCTATTTTGACAAATAGGAATTGAGGTTTTCTTCTCCATATACAATCATCTATGCTTCATTGTGGAGGCATGTGGCATTATGCAAGAAGTTGACATGGAAACAATATCATGATGAGGCTGGAATAGTAGTCATCTTGGAATTCTTTATTTGTACCAATACAGTAGGATACTTCCAAATATTTGTGATAATGGGTTACTTTACGAGGACACGTGTACATTGGTCAGTATGTATGCCAAGTGTTGTGTTTCCTGGATTGCTTCCAATTTAGGATGTTATTTCTTGAGTGCACTTATTGTAGGGTATGTCAAGCATGTGTAGGATAGGAAAGATATTAGTTGACTCAAAGTGAGGGCTCCTCCTATGCTTGCATCTTGGTGAACATACGCACGGCCACATTATTAGTAAGGGGCAATGATTTGGTCCACACATTTTCTAATGTAATGTACTTTTTAAATACTGAAAGTTTTTTATGAGCTCCATGTTTGTAGCGTAGTTTCTTGAAATGCAAAGGTCATACAACATAGTCAATAAGGGAAGGGACAAAGAGCATTGACTAAGAGTGCATGCTTAGGGAACATAGTGGTCAGTATGCATACAAATTGTACTATATCTTGGACTACTTTCTCAAAATTTTATGTCTTGGATGGCACAACAAGATTTATTTTGAGAGCACAACATCTCATTGGAGAGCTGCCTATTAAGGACGTTCTCTCTTTCATGACGCTTATTCTAGGTTGTGCCAAAGATGGCTAAAGAAGCTCTTGGTCATTTTTTTTTAGTGCAAAGTGTGAGCCTTTTAACAAATATGATTAGCTATGCTTGCATCTTACTGACATGTGGCATTATGCAAGGATTGGGAGAAGAGTGTTATGTTGATGAACATGCAATGAAAACATTTTTCTACACTATTACCATCATGTCAATGAGAATTACATTGAATACTACTGAGCTTTTGGCTAAAATTAATGGGCTTTTCCTTGTGTGTGTATTGGATGGAGAGAGAGAGAGAGAGAGAGAGAGAGAGAGAGAGAGAGAGAGAGTCAAACGAACATTTTTTATTTTTTTGTGTGTGTAAAATTGGTACGGATTGGACCATGTTTAAGTTCTAGCTAAGTGAAGAACGATTCTAGGAAAATTTATTTGTTATCTTTGTTCAAACCAAGTGAGTAAGGGAGAGAAAATTACCTTTTTAGTTCAAACAAAGTGAATCCCGCAGGGAAAGAGAGAGGTGAAGAGTGTTTCCATGATGTAGAATAGACCCCTACAATGAACTCACTTGTGGCATTAAATATGTCTACTACCTAGCCCAACATATATTTATTTGGCAGAGGAAAGGTTTAGTTAGTGGGCATCCTTATGATCAATTACTTAAAAAGGTTGCTGATTTTTCTTCCAACAACACTTTATAGACTAATCTCTTTGTTTTTGAAGAAACAAGTAATGTTTGAGCATCCCATTTCTTTTGAGAGAGAGAGAGAGAGAGAGAGAGAGAGAGAGAGAGAGAGAAGATTTTTGATGACACAAAAAGGCCATTTTCCAGGAAAATTTTCAATTCATTATAGCTTATACATCAAGTTTATTGTAGTTATACACCCTATCTACAGATCTTAAAAGCATTGGGTCATGCAAAGAGTGTCAAGTTGTAGCTTCATCTTCAAAAAAATGATACAACCATGAGTTAATCGCACGGTGTCCTTCATGGGGTTGCCTTTTGAGAGTTACTAGATGGCTTCTACTCTCTCGTACATAAGATGCCACTGTTAATAGTTAGATGGAGCACCTTATTGGTGCTTTGGAGGATGATGTAATTTGATAATGAAGCATTAAAGCTAATATAGTCGGCACTACATTATGGATGAAGAGTGTTTTCAGTTTGGAGTGAGGAGAGGGAGAAGAGGGTTACCAAAATTGGGCCTTGCCTCCTTTTCACCGCAGCAACACGCAAGCGAAGAAGCCGAGGAGACGCCATCAAAAAATACGTCATTTGATGCACCATCAAACACCCAAGGCGAGGGGAGGAGCAGTTGAGTGCTCTCCTTCCGGAGCAACCCCTACCCCCAAGGCACATTCGGCCAATGCCTCTCCCGTGGCAGCAGATCTGGCGCCAGGATGCACTCTGTACGCACAGCACGCCCCTGTCCCACAGACAACTCTCACTATGGCCCCCCCAAGTCTTCGAGCAAGCACTACAGCCAACAGAAAGCCACCGTGCACAAGGGTCTGATTGTTTATATCATGGCTTGCTCAATATTTATTTGAATTGCTGGTATACAATGTTAAATGCAAATTCTTACATAAAGATATATATATATATATACAAATGTGTTGGCAATCATGAGCCTTTAAGTTTGCTTTAAAATGAAGCCTTACTATCCTCATTTAAACAATTTCATTATCAAAGTGATTGTGAGTGTGTGTGTGTGCGCGCGCGCACATCCCTCTCTCTTTGTCATCATACAATTTAATGCATGAAAAGGACCCTCTCTGTCTCTCTAGTGTTATAACTTCTCTCTCTCTCTCTCTCTCTCTCTCTCTCTCCATTAACATGTCAAATGTGTTTTAATAATCACTCAATTTATTACAGAAAAAAAAGTTGCCTTCTTCAGGCCATGTAAAGTCTTCACCTTGTTTTTAAATATTTCTTCTAGGTCTTTCTGAAAGGAAAGGTGTTGACATTTGTGTACCTCTCTCTCTTTAAAGAGGTCCATTGAACATTGGGTCACACCACACAATCTTTCTCATCCTCTTTCCCCTTTTGTTTTTCTCAATTTGCTACAATACTTCCAGTGGCTTTCCAAACATTATTTTTTACATTTTGAGAATATATTATAGTCCAAATAGTTTCTTGTCACACTTTTTTTATTAAAAAAAATTTATTACAATAAATTTTTTAAAAAGTTAGTCACTTTCTTTTTTTTTTCTCACAACAAAGAAACCTTTTATTATTAAATTCTTCTAATAGCTTTATGTAGGCCATAGTGAGCTTTCACCTTGTTCTAAGGAGGACTCTGTATTTTGACCTTTGTTAAATATGTGTCCTCAAGAAGCTTCAAAAGTCTTGAAGAAAAAGACATCATGTCCTTTCCGAGGCTATTTCTCAAAGTTGCATTCATTTATTTGATGAAAAAGGCGTTAGAGAAGAAAAAAGTAAAGAGTGTATTCTTAAGAGTTTGAACCATGATTCAATTTTTTGTTTGATATTTTGATTATAAAGAGTCCTTTCATTTAAGGAATTCACAAAGATTAATTTCATTAAATTGTTATATTATTTTCTATGCTTATTGAATCTATTCTTTTCTATGAAGGATTCTTTTGAGTTAGTTTTTCAAGGTGTTTTTTTCCTCTCTTTTTTTTTAAAATTTTGGTTTCAAATGGTAATGTACAATGTGCAGCTTTCACCTTATTATTTTGAAAAAATTATCAAAATACCCCTCTAATTTGTGATTTTTTTAAAAATATCTCTCAAATTTAAAAAATTCCCAAAATATCCTTGTATCCATTTTGGTTGGATTGACAAGACTTTCTAATCTTTATTCCTTTTTTACCATCGAGATTCTTTCTTGAGTGTTTAGCATGTAATTTGTCAGAAATTATCTCACAAAAATTAGGGAATTGGGTTTTAAAAGAGCAACGCAATTCATCTCCAAAACTTACATAACCAACTCAAATTCTAGTTTTAGCATCTTGTATCGATAGACAATCAATCTTCTTATCAAAAACTATAAATTTTTAATGCTTAGAGATATTTAGATTCACAACCAGGGGTATTTTGAGAATTTTGAAAAATCTCATCCCCCCCTTAACTTAGCAGGCCTTCATGCCTCCTCATCTTGTTGTTTGTCATTTGTTTCCTAGTGTTGACATTTGTCCCTCAAGAGGGATTTTGAAGTACTTAAAAGGTCAAGATTAACAGAAGTCATTTCATTTTTAGAAGGGTCGTCTTGGCTTTAAGAGCTCTCTCTCTCTCTCTCTCTCTCTCTCTCTCAAGATTGCTGCTGGCTCCATTCATTGTTTGGAGTTTTCTTTGATTCTGCATTCGAGAAAGGGATACGTATAAATAAACACACTTTCCTTTACAACTTTTCCAAACAGGAAATTGAAATTTTTTAACATGTTCTTTGTAGTTTTATGCTTTTTCTCGAGTTCACACAATGCACTTTTATGTATTCTCATGTTGCTAAGATTTAGAGTTTTCAAAGTTAGAAAAGGTAG
This sequence comes from Adiantum capillus-veneris, assembly GCF_014529385.1. Taxonomy (NCBI): domain Eukaryota; kingdom Viridiplantae; phylum Streptophyta; class Polypodiopsida; order Polypodiales; family Pteridaceae; genus Adiantum; species Adiantum capillus-veneris. The sequence continues at coordinate 117,621,255 of NC_140936.1, read as the reverse complement.
AGCTCTTGAGTTAAGAGACTCTTTTCGAAAGGCTTACATGTTTTAACATGCTTACGTGATCTTCACCTCGTTATTCTAAGGATAAATTATATAAAACTGACAACAAAACCCAAAAAGGGCAAGGGAACTATGGGAGGCATCTCTTAAAGTGAAGACCCTACATTTCCAAAAAATGAAATGATTTTCTTATTATCATATCTTAAATGTTTGAAACTCCACTGGAGGGACATTAGGGTAAAAGCCCCTATAAGTGGACATGTCCCTAAACCGAGACAAACTTCTAGTACACTAAAGTCTGAGAGATTGGGCATCGTCGCTTTAGTGGTGGGACGGTTAGGTTGACGTGCCATTAGTTGATTGGCAGGCACCATGGTTCGACACTCGTGTTCAATTGTACTTCTTTTGGCTCATGTTTGTCGTCCCTGCCTATTGGGGCACAAAACTTTTTGAGGATATTTTCTAAAGGCTGCCATAGCTTCGCAATGGGTGCACCGCGACCATCAACGGCAACTGTTGCTGATAGCGTTTCAAATCAGCTCTCGATTGCACCATCCTGTACTCAAAAATTTGAATCGCGCAGTGAAATCGATGGATTTTATTCTCAATGTCCTTAACATGGCGCTTTTACCCTAGGAGATGAACGACCTTTCATGCTTCCTCTAAGATTCGCTTAAACAAGCCAAAAAAACCCATAGGTTTGAATTAAGTTGGGATTTTGTAAATGAACCATTCCCAAGGGGTGTCTTTCCTTGCTTTTCTTTTAAAGCCATACTCACAAATGTGAGTGGAGAGAATATAATAAAATTCATCATTTAAAAGAAATGAAAATGCTTCCATGCTTGCAGAACAAGCCATGAATGACACAGAGAAACATAAAATTCTTAACACTACACATATAGAGTCCATAGAGCATGCCTTATACAAGAAGGCCCAGAACTTGTAAAGCAAGCACTGATTGCACACAACACAAGAAGATTTAAAAATTTTCTCATGTAGGAAAACAAAGTCTTTTTCAGTGATTTTCATACAATGCATAACATCATGAGCTTCTGCTTGAGAGGTAGCACATACCTAGCTAGGTACGATTGGCACCGGGCCCCCCCACCGGGCCGATGGTCCCCTGCCCCCATTCGTACCTAGCTAGGTATGCGGTCCCTCCCTCACAGAAGTTGAGGTGAGTCACAATTTGAGCGTCCTGTGTGCAAGAGCCATAACAAACAAAAACCAGATCAGACACCATACAAGATTGGCAAGCCACCCTCATGTGGGGCCTATTACCCCACTCTAAGACACACACAACCTGTAGACCACCCGACAACCACCAAATCACGCGGAGCGAGTGGGCATACCTCCATAAAAACCCAGGGAAGTAGGTTGTGGAGGTAAGCCAAGCACCTTCGAGACTCTGAATCAAGTTTGCCCAAGGATGCCACAAAACAAAGTGTTGATGCCACCAACATCTCATCTCCTCTTTGCCCCATCCACACCCTCATTCAATGCCACCGTTTCTCCACCACTCGGGGCATGGAGAGGTGGCCACCACCAAATCAGCAAGAAGTAGGGCTGGTCAAATAACCCTCTACATTTTAAATTTGAAGGTGAGAAAACCTACAAATTCCGGAGAAATTTGGAGTAAAAACCTTCAAATTCATTCATTTGCCTCTAAAATTTCTCATATGTAGCTTCTGTGAGGGAGGCACCGCATACCTAGCTAGGTACGATTGGGGACAGGGGACCACCGGCCCGGTGGGGGGGCCGGTGGTCCCCTGCCCCCAATCGTACCTAGCTAGGTATGCTATGCTTCTGCCACTGTGCCGGTGGTCCCTTGCCCCCAATCGTACCTAGCTAGGTATGCGGTGCCTCTCGAGCAGAAGCTCATGATGTTATTCATTGTATGAAAAACACAAGAAAAGACTCCGTTTTCCTACATGAGAAAAGACTCGGTTTTCTAAATCTTCTTGTGCATAACAATTCACTTACTAAATAGCGCCATTAAACTGAATTCAATTTTAACTTTGTAGGTTAATCACATGACCCAACTCTCTTGAGGTCTTTGAGGTCTCTTGGGATTGTCCCCACAACTTTAAAATTTCTCCTCATTGGCGTGTTTGGGTCTGTGTGTGAGTGTGTGTGAATAAGAAGAGGAAACTTGTGAATTGTTCTATGGAAGTTTTCGTGCGGCATATGAATGCTCATATCGTACAAATATGCCACATTCTTTGACCGTACTTATAGACGTACAATACAACACACCGTACAATATTAAATAACCCTAAAGAGTTTTTATGAGAAAACACACTGTACAAATTTAAACTATACAATATAAATTCTGATACACTAGATTTTCCCATACGAAACCATCCCGTACTTTACCATACGACACTTAATGACAACCCTTATTGTTCTTCCGACATTAAAATCTCTCTCTCTCTTCCCTCTTGAATAACAGGTCCTGAGTTCAACTGTCCTCGTCGGACAGATCTTTTAAGGTCTCTCGGGATAGTTTCCTACGACGTTCAAATTCTCTTTCCTTCTCTCTCTCTCTCTCACACACACACACACACACACACACTTTTTTTGTAAATCTTGATTTAAGCCGGAAACCTCAAAGTGAGGAAAATCCACAACAAAGAAGTACAAAAGACAGAGCATTGTGATGCTCAAAAAGCTAGAAACAATCAAAGAAACAAAGAAACTCTCTCTCTCTCTCTCTCTCACACACACACACACACACACTTATAATTGGGTAGGTGCTTCTATGTGCTTGCCTGTATATGAACAATACTATCGTTCATATGCGCATTTGTAGTAATATACGTACACTCAAACTTCTGTGCATAAATATGTAGAAATCCAACAACAGTACGCAAGAAGAAACAGTAGGTATGGCTTCCCCAAAATAATGGAACAAATGATTTAAGGATTTTGGCAAATGTAACTATACAGAAGAAAAAAAGACCTCTACAAAGAATTGCAAGGACAACACCATAAGAATATCATCAGATATACTGAAAATGGCAATCTTGGCTATGAAATGGCTCATCTTCTAAACTATCAGTACGACCTACAAGGTTTTGGGTTACATCAAACAATGAGGTGAAGCTTTCATGACAAGATTCCAGCGCCTTTAAGCTTCCTTCTGTATCTAAAGCAGTGGTTTCTTCTTCTTCGCAGTGTAAGGGGAAGCTCTCTTCAAAGCAAGAGTCGTATATGGACTCCATCAGCTCCACAACCTCATCCATGAGCGCATCCGAGCAGAGGTTTTCAACTCGCTGGAACACATAAACTTGAGAGTCGATGGGTGAGTCGTCTCCGATACTGTTGTTTCCTCTCAGGTAGGAGAGGAGCTTGGTGATTAACGTGCCGAAGTGCAGGACATCCAGCCTCTGATGGTACTCAAGATCCTCATCCCTCTCTTCACATTGCACCGAAGAGACAAGTAGCTGAGGTTCATACCTCTCATCAAGCAAAATGTTTTCAGCTGTCACCGCATACACAATGCCTTGCGCATGTAGGTACTGCAGACCGCATGCTGCCCCTATTGCAATCCGATAGCAAGTTGCTACATCCAACTTCTCTTGTGTGTTGTCGGCCTCCAACCATTTGTCAAGAGAGCCTCGTACAGAACTATTTTCAATGACAAACCAGTACCGCGAAGACTCAATGCAAATCGCTCTGAGACCAGCAACATTGCTATGCCTCAAGTTGAGTAGCCTTGATGTTTGCAGCCAAAGCTTTCTTACATTTATCAGCCCCTGCATTTGCTGAATCAAAACCTTTGTGCCATCAGAGAGGACACCATGATACATGGAATGCAAGAAGATATTTTGCACTCTGGTGGAGAAGTCCGATGTTGCACTGCAAAGCTCTGCGTATGATATCACAGGGTTAGACAAGAAAAACTCCTCATCTACCATCAATCGGTTTGTTACCTCATCAACAGCTGTTGATTTCATCATCAACAGCTTCAAGTGTTGCAGAGCCATTGTAATACTTGTGAATGAAGGGCGAGCCGACAAACTTTTCGACAAGCAATTCTGCAAAAGATCTTTCAATACAAGAGGGCAACTAGGAGGCAAGTTGAGAGTCACACCTTTCTGCACTACATCTCTCAAACTGGTCCTCGATGCGACGCCTGCAAAAGGATCTTCTCCAATGAGACAATAGACAAATGTCATGCCAAAGCTATAAACATCAGCTTCCAATGTGTAATCTAGTTGCTCGACCCGATTCTTGTCATGAAGAGCCCAAACTTCTGGTGCCCTGTACCCCAGAGCACTCCAATGTGCAGCATCCACGTTTAGCCTGTCAAATCCAAAATTGCAAAGCTTCACTCGTCCATAGCCCTTTTCCATCAATTCTGCACATGAGCTTGATGGTTGTACAAGAACGTTGTGTGGCCTGATATCCTTGTGCATTATTCCTTTACTGTGCAGGTAGTCCATGGCTCTAGAAAGCTGCAGCATTAAATCCAATATTACAGGCAAATGAAGGGGCTTGCTCAAGTCCTTTCTGTCTTTCACTATGGATGCAAGATTGTTGTTGACTAGCTCAAAAACAAGATAGTATGAGTAGTTGTGTGAGTCAACCAACCACCCATACAGTTGAATGATGAAAGGACACCGCAATTTAGCATGCACAGCTGCCTCATAAGTGAAATACTCTTTGCAAGCATCATAGTCATACTGTTTAGCAGCCACCTTCATTCCAAGCCAAGAAGCCTCATAGACTACAGCAAACTTACCTTGAGCGATTGTACGAGGCGGTGACGCAAATGACAAATCTTCGATCAATATACGCATGCTTTGTGGAAGCTCTCGCACATTAGGAGAGCTGCTGTCAGCCTCTGCTGTGTAGGATGGAACCCCAAGCTTTTGGGATAGAAAGTGGACTACCCCGTGCTTGGCCCTGTCATGCCCATTCATCACCATTCTCCTCACAAAACTCATATCATCATACTTGTGCTTTGCTTCTTGTACAATGGAGGAAAGACGGGCATAATCTTGCTCTTCACACCTAATTAACTCTGATGCTTGAGACGAGAGTTCCCCCATTTCAGCATAGCATTGAGCAACTCCCAGTCTGGTGAACTGTGCACGCGACTCTAATTCAACCCCCCGAACAGTTTGGAGAGCTAATTTAAGGCCTGCAATGCACCACATGAGGTCGTGAATGTGCACATCACGCACTTCATTCATAAAGCCCATGTCAACAGCTGTTCTCCACCAATCTGAGTTACTGCAAGCCTGAATGTAAATTTCTGCCTCTTTCATAACTCTGAAGAGTTCCTCAATGGCACTTGGAATACTCCTCAGCTCTTCAAGGATGGCCATAGCACTAGATTGGTCACCCAAAGCTGCCATAGAAGATTTGCTGACCTTACGATTCGACCGCAACTTCATAAAAGTCTTGTCATAAAAGGCTGAAAATGAATTTCTTCGTCTTGTAGATAACAAAGACGAGGAATTCAAGTTGCGTGGGCGCAAAATTGTGCCAAACAATCGTTCTAGATTTGAACAATAATAGATACAGAGAGCTTGGCATTGTGTAGGACAAAGCCAGTAATGCCCTTGCTCATCAAAGGGGCAATGAAGTACGATCTCTGTCAGCTGTGATAATAATCCCATCAAGACAGGTATAACTTACATGGCATGGTAAATTGTCAATAAGCCCGCCTCAAAAGAGTACAGTGGCATCATAAGACAGACGCGTGTATCAATCTTTTGCAACCATGATCCAGAATTGGGCAACACAATAGCCATCAGTGTGAAACCATGCCAAACATCTCTGCCTTCTTTACACAAGCCCATTTCCCACACTGCTTTGCCCTAATGCAGTACAGCGTTGATGTAGACGACAGAGTAGTAGCGACCCAACAGGGTCTATGGGCCCTCTCTTTCTATCTTTTAGCTTTTCTTTCTTCTAATGATGCCGCACCAGGGCTCTTTTTGCGATAACCCTTGTTACTTTTACAACATGCCCTCAAAATGTGCCTGAGCTCAAGACCTGTGATAATAATTTGCACAAAAATTACAGACACAATCGCACTGCCAGCTTCCAGAACCATGAGCAACCATGACAAGCATGAATTTGACTGAGATTCAAATCATCTGCCCTTGGGCAAAAGGTCTGTCAAAATAATGACAACCTTGTTCTACACAGTAAGCAGGATGATATCCAACCAAAGATAAGTCTCTCAGTTGTCCTTCCCAATATCATTACTAAGCCCCAACTTGTTGAACCCAAATCACTGGCTAAAGCGTGATGCTTTAGACAATGGGCTAAAGGGCGAGGGGCGATGCTTCAGACATTGTGAATAGCAGGAAATGAGAAGCAAAAGCATGAAAAAGGACTCTCTTTGAGCAGTAAAGTTTCTCAAGAGGCACTCAAAGAACCCAAACAACAGGCAATCCAAGACCTTGAACTGTCCTTCACAAAAGCAATGGACAAATCGCTCTCACCTTGCTGAAATCTGGAGGCTTCCGAACATGAAGGCAAGAATGGCAAGCTTTGACACGAGCGCTTGAAAGCAGATCTTCAGAAAGTAAAATCTGAGAGTACCCAAAACCGGCACGGTCCGGCAGCAGCTTGTTAACATGCGCGGCAATACCAAGAGATTACACACACATGATTACTTGAGGAAAGAGAGACATGGTTACTTGAGGAAAGAGAGAGGCACTCCCCATTTCCTTGCAAAAGAGCTCACAACGTGGACCCACGATCCATAATGCTTGCTGAAAGTGTTTTCCATGTTTATGTTGTGAAGAATTCGTAGTTTCGAAGCTCCGAACCCCAGATAATCATGATTCATGGAGTCTTGAACGGGGCGGCCCTCAAGTTCTCAACACTACTTAAGGCGTGGTCACACTCAGCTTACTTTTTTGTTCAAGTAAATGAGGCCAACTAAGCATTAGTTACATTTATTGCTCGCAAGTAGAGCATCCAAGTGGTCACGTACGTGCATAGTTGCCCAATGCAAGTGTTGCAAGAAGGTGAAAACACCCCCCGCTACTTGTTGTTTCCAGTGTGGAAGAGAAATGGTGCTCGCAGTCAAAGGCCTACATCACAGAAAACCTTTTGTGTGAGGCACGTACGCCAACAGTGCGTGGGCAGTTCCCCATTTAATGCTCAAGTGGGGTAACCATTGCAATTATGTTGATTTTGGCATAGTTGCAAAATTGTGAGCATAATTCTACTATGCCAACAAGCTTCCTACGTGTGATCGTGATTGAGGCATACTTATCAAAAAAAAATTTGATAACTATGCCTCGCATGACCATTGCCTTAGTACTTACCATGATAAAGGCCCCTCCAAGCGATCCACAATAGAAACCCTATTGCATATATCACAATGTGCTACGAGCATAGGTGTTCGATTGGAGAGTGTTTGTAAACTTCGACGTTGCATATCTTAGTCTATATATAGTAGTTTATGGTGGAAGGGATTTAGGCAGGGAGGCTGCAACATGGTAGTATTTTTGAGAGGCAGCGCCATCGTCTGATGCATGTTTGAGATCTCTAGTTTTTAATAGGTGCGGATTGACCACCTTGAACAAGTGCACAAGATGGTTCTACACCTTTACAGACTCCAAACACATATGTAAGGTGTGAATCTCTCTATTTTTCACAGGTACCGTTTACCACATGATAGATCCTTGAAACGTAGTTTGGGTGAGCAACCAAGGAGCTTTGTGTGTAGATAGTCATGCCCAATGCCATTTATGCGCGAGGTCAACAATGATTGACAAAATTTATGATAAGGCCTTGGTGTACCATCAATGATGGAACTAAAGTGAGCATGAATTAAATGACAATATTTTGGCTACTACATTGTGAGCCAAATTATAGATTATACCCTATACTTATCGGGTGCATGCATAATAGAGACTACTTTTAAATGGCATTGTGAGAGAAAGGTGTCTATTTGTTAAGGACCCATCATTTGAGTGCACATTGCATAACTGGGTATTGCTATTGTTGTGCTAGAGCAACCATGGTCTTTGTTCCTATTGGTGGGAGGAGGCAAATGTAACAATTGATGTTGCTCATGTGGTAGCATTAGAAAGGGAAACATATCATCTCTCTCTCTCTCTCTCTCTCTCTCTCTCTCTCTCTCTCTCTCTCTCTTTCTCTTAGTGCAGTCGTTTTTTGACCTAGTAGACAACAATTCACTCTTTTGATCATAACTTCTTCATCCGAACTCCGATTTGGGTGATCTATAGCTTCAATCGAAGAGTACAACACTCTCTACGCATTGATATAAAGATAGAAATTTTTAAAGTTATGGAAGGAGTTTCTGCAGCAGCATTTCTGAAGTGAACAGATTCAAGAAAGTTGACTCTCATCTCTTATTTTAAATACAATGTCTTTCGGCACTCGCAAGGGTTCTTCTTCTTCAACAAGGTCCACAACCATTGTGGAACATGATCCAAAATCTCCTACATGCGGAGATAGCAACACAACCACCCAACCAACAACATCGAAAACCATGATCATGGCATACTTGGTATCGTTGCAAGAGACGGTAAACAAACAAGGTGAAGACTTATGGGCACTTGCAATGGAGAATGGCACACTAAGGGTACTTGTGGTTGAGAATGAGAATCTCAAGAGGACACTTGAGATGCAAACAACACGTTTGATGCAGCTTGAAATGGAAGTCAAGAAATGTAAATGCTCTCTTGTGGACTTGAATGCTTTGAAGGAGCGCATGAGCAAAGTAGAGCATGACCATGTATTGAAAGAGGATAAATTTGACACCATGAGCCAGGATGTATTTGACATGAAAAATGTATGCACAAACAAGTCTTGGGCTGATGTATGTGGTAACAATGTGGTTCCTAATTCCTCACTCATGTAAGCTATGGTTCAAACAAAGAATGGAGCCTTGTGGATGTGGAAGAGTTGAAGGAACGGGAGCGACATTCCAAGAACATTGTTATTCGTGGAATTCCCGAAGAGAAGTTAGAAAGACACCTCCTTCTCTTACCATTGTTATCGAAGATTTCTTCAAAATCCACTTTGGCATGTCCGGAGTTATGGTCTATGGAGCACAGAGAGTGGGTAAGCAAGGAGCTTCTCGCTTGGGAGAAAGGCCAATTGTATGCATCATGCTGGATGAGACCAAACGAAAGATTATCCTTGATAATAGTTGGATCTATTTGAGGGATACAAAACGTTTTGTATGTGAAGATCGCACTATTAAGAAACAAAATATGCATTGCAAGGCATATGAGAAAAAGCATAAGAAAAACAAGGAGATCTCTCATGAAGAAAATGTGCCCAAGGAGGAGGCAAGTCCCTCAAGCAAATAGCGATGTGTGACCTATAATACCGAGTACAATTGAAAATATGCTTTTGGAATTGTAAAGGATACCCATGGAATGCGGGAATTGGCATTGATGAACTAGCAAGCAAAGCCGATGATGTACTTCTTGTTGGAACTTGGGAGCATGATACACAAAGGATTAATGGCTTGGAGGATTACAATGTACATTCATTGATGTGGTCAAATAATCTCAAGCAACAAAGAGGGCAAGGAGGGGTAGCATGTATAGTTAAGAAAGGATTGAAAGATTTTGTGTCAATTGTGAAAGATGACCAAGTACAAACGTAATGTATGGCTGAAAATTATGACACCAAAAAGAGCACCCATTTTTGTAGCCGGTTGCTACATTCCTCATCATGATTCCCCCTCTTATGCTTGCATTGATAGAGATAAACCATTTTTCTATTTAGAAGAGGACATTGCTTATTTCAAAGGCGAAGGTGATGCTATTGTATTTGGGGATATGAATGCTCGCACAAAAACATTGCAACATGATAATCAACAATTTGAAATGCCATACATTTCAAGGGAGTTGCCGCTTGTCCTTTTGCACGGTTGTCATTCTCTTCAGTCCAATCACTCAATTTCATCTCCATTATGCACCCAAAAAAATTTGCCATAAGAGATCCAATCATTATAGTCCCACAATGAGACAACAATGCATTATGTACAACAATGAGACACTTGAAGTTGTTGAGAGCTTTGAGCCTTGGCCTTGAGGATCCATCCAATCACAAGTGGCATGAATTTTGCTATGCGTCATTTGGAAGCAGGAAAGAGAGCATATTATGCATTTGAGAACATGTGTAATGTTGGAAACATCAAGTGTTGGGTTCTCAAGAAGTACCTTGTTGATGCATTGCTGACACCGGTTCTTCTTTATGGAGTTGAAGTGTGGGGCGGGATCTCAAAGTCTACTTGGAAAGAGTTTGAGAATGTCCAAAAGTGTTTTCTTACAAACTTTCTCCAAGTTAAGACACAAACACCATATAATATGCTCTTACTTCTTGAGTCGGGATCTCTTCCAATTGAGGTTATGGGCATGGAAAGGGTTGTGGAGTACATGATAAAGATGCGTCAAAACCCCTCACATCGACTTCCTAAATTGCATCGGAAGCAAGCAAAAAAGTTCAAAAGATGCATAACATCAAGATCTTGAGCACAAAATGGATACAAGACAGAAAGAAGTGGTTTGGGAGATGGGATGCATTACACTTGCTACATGATGCTTCAATTGACTCCCAAATGAATGAAGCTTTTCTACAACGCCAATGTATTACGGCTTGGGAGAAATCCGGTGGGTCATGCTTCATACATTACACCACCCATATTGCCCCCAACTACAAAACCATGTTCTTCGTTGAAAGAGGAGACCGTACTCACACTTACATGCTTGAGCCTATCCCCTTGTTGGTGATATGCACTATCGCAGCCATTTGGCTTAGCTCCCATTTCCTTCGATGCAAGACATGGCATTGGGGCAATGGAGAAGAGTCAAATCGATTGTGCATGTTATGCTCACTGCAAGTTCGAGAGTCTGAGTACCACACACTACTAGAGTGCTCAGCTTTTGGCCACATCCGAACTTGCTTCTCTCACATTTTCAGCCATAACTTAGACCTACACACTTTCCTCTCCCAACCACACTGTGGGCTCTCCATTGCAACTCTCATCATCACAATTTTGGAGCATCAAGAGTCACTCATCAGCCATACACATTCTACATCACATGTAACTTTGGTCCCATTGGTCATATTTGACCTCGGAGGATGATAATAAAATATGTGTGTGTGTGTGTGTGTGTGTGTGTTGTTTTCAAACTTGTACTTATTTTCTCCTATCAAGAGAGACTTGGTGTGCGCTCCTTGCCGCACTGTCGAAGCAAGGGCCTTGCCTAACACTGTGTGCGAGCCATAGACGGCTCCAAGCACACAACTAGCTTAACTAGTAAGCTCAAAAGAGGGCAATGGTGTGTCACTCACCGCTCTATGCTCCTGCCGTGGAGGATTCCTCGCCGCGAAGAAGAAGGAGACGCCGCTACGTCGCGCTCAACCGCTTCACTGCCGTCGTGCCGCCGCAATGCTCTCTCTCTCTCTCTCTCTCTCTCTCTCTCTCTCTCTCTCTCTCTCTCTCACACACACACACACACACACACACACACACACACACACACACACACACACACACAAGGAGGTGAAGAAGAAGAAGATGGAGATGGAGATGGAGCAAGAGCACTCTTCTATTGCACAAATGAGAGAATGAGTGAATTTTAGGTTTAGTTGGCTTTTATATGAGCTCACCCCATTCACACTTAGGCGCCCATGCTTAGCCAACTAATCCCTTGAATGTCCCAGTTAGAGTGCGCCTCTCATCGGCGATCACTCTTACCCTTTTCCTATTGGACCGACAAGCCCGGTACCTAGCTCTACCAAATAAATAATACAATGTCCACCGTAGGTTACAACGTCTGTCTCGTAGGTGATAGGGTGTCCGTGAGCCGTAAGGGTTAACATGCCCCCCTTCCTGATGTAGATTCCGTCCTCGGAAGCTATTGAGTTGAAGCTTGTTGGTCGAGGTGGAAGAGCATTTGAGATGAATGTCCTTAGCCTTCATTAGTCACTGCAAAATCAAACAACATTGCACAGTAATTGCATTTTCATAAGCGATTAAAAAGAATATGCAATTTTAGACAGGCAATTGATTGGTAACAGAATTTTAAACAATTTGTGAGCAATAAGCATTAAATTGCAATGTAATCAAATGCATAAACAGATGTAAAGGTAAAAAATTAAACAAGTCTGGGGTCGCTAATTTAACGGTCGAAAGGCACTAGAGATCGACTATTAATACCATGAGTAAGCTTCTTAATTTTCTCTGGTTAATTAAGTTGTTTAATCGCGAGAGCCAATTATTTCATGTTCGAGGGCTGACTAGAGGCTATACCTAGAGGACCTTGTAGTTAAGCTACGATAAAAGGAATTTCTCATGAAATCATCGCCTGACTGATTACCTTTTCTTTGACCCCCCAAAGTGTTTTCACAGTGATTCAATTTGATGTGTGTGCTTATTTTGTATGCCTTGGGTTTTTTGCTTTTCAAGGAAAAGTGCCCACACTGGGAACCTCTAGGGCTCTAGTACCATAGGCAATACATGTGAATGAAGTACCAAATCAAGCTGAGATTTCTCTTCCAGCTTAAGATTTTACATTGTGGCACTTTGATTTTTTGTTTGTTCATTTTCAGCATTTTAATTTTGTAACTTTGGGGGGTCATATAACACTGATACACCTCCCCAGGCTCATCACACTAGTAAACTCCCTTTATAATACTTAAGCGAAAGGTCAATAAGGTCAAGCCCACTAGAAATCCCTAGTACATTTCACACAATGCTGCCTAAATCGGATTAAGAACCTAAGTAACCATTGATTATTAGGAAGGCATTCCCCATGGTATTAAGAGAAGATCTCTAACACCTAACTTGGTCAAACTAGCTTAGTCGGACTGGTTGATTTTTAAACCTAGACAAGTGATTATGACAAAAAATTACATTGAATTAAATGTTTGTTACTAAGCAAATGTGCTGGATATTATCCTACCAATCACAATCAAAGCAGACAATCATAGATGCAAAAAAGATAAGGGGCAATGCTAATGGACAAGAAACACCTGTTTGTGTCGATGGTCGCGCTTGATTTGAAGAGTGAGTCGAGATAAAGATTCCATGAAGGTCCAAATCCTATCAATAGCAACACGCTCCTATACACACTAGGAAACAAAAGGAATACCTCCAGGAGGCACATTAGTGGGAAAAGGTACCAACACTTATTGAACACAACAAAAAACATAAGGAACCCTAACCTAATTATTTGCACTCCCCCTAGAGAGTCAAGGGAATAGGATATTGTAGAGGTTGGGGGGAAACCCTAAGGCTAAACCCCTATCCTCGTCGTCGAGATAAACAAAGTCATCATCCATGAGACCATATGTGCCATCCGTGTAGTCCTGTAAATTTTCTTCTTCATCATAGGTGCCCATGTTTACTAAGAAGGTCACTAAACGCCTATAGTCATCTTGGTCAAAAGGGTAGGCTTGTGCAATGGGAGAAACGCTCTCTACTAAGTATGGATCAAACGTGGTCAAGAGACGTATCAGCCATTCTAACTCCTCAAAATTCCTCTCACATGCTAGCGTACCTATCAAATCCCATTCACATGCAAGCACTGGAAAGACCATGTGAAATATTTGTGAAAAGTAACGAGGGTACCTCTCACCCAAGGCAGGAGTGGATGACTCTAGCGTACTAGCCATATCTATACACGCAAATAGATGATGGTTAGAGTGCAAATATTACAAGGATCGTGTTCTTGTGCATAATTTGTTTTTATGATTTGTGTTATGGCTCTTGCTCTTTTACTCTTTTATCTTGTTTTTGTGAGTATAAGGCTTTATATATACATTCCCTAAGATTGGAGATTAAGAGGTCAGGGAGAAAGGTTGAGAGGGAAGCAAGTGAATAATGGATGTCCACAAACACTCCCCCCTTCCTTGGGTAGATCATATCGTTTGAAATGATGTTGTCACCCTTTGAAACCAATTGTTCCAAGTTGTTATAGGTGAAGATTTTTGCCAGTAGTTTTCTATTACCTTAGGTGCCTCGTCGAGTTGCAAGGGTGGTAAGGTACTCTCCCAGGATCGAACTTGAAGTGGTTCATTAGGTGATTCTTGAACACTGGAAGGTGTGGATTCCTTTGTAGCTTCATGGAGGTCCACTATTGTAGGTGGAGGCTGTGTAGAAGCTTTTACCTCTATGGATGTACTACATGAGGAGCTAGAAGCTTCATGGAACTCCCCCCTTCCTGAGCTAGGTGGAATAAATTGGTTTTGCCTTGGAGCCCAAACTAGCTCTGGACTAGGTGTGTAGCATTCTGTGATCTTTCCCTTCCCACGGTCTGCCATTGGCTTTAGCGTTACACTGTTTGACTCATATGGGTTTGTTGTCGATAGGGAAGGACACATTTTACGTTTAGGTACTCAAATTTGCTCATTTCCATCATAGTAGCCTTGGGCTTCTAATAGTTGTTTTGGAATCCATCGTGATTTGGTCTTGACTCTCCTAGGGCGCGCTCTTGGTTTTTCGGGAAAAATTTTTCTTGGAATGGATGGGAGGGTTGAGGTAGTTGGAAGTAAGGCCTTGGGGACCCATTGATATGTACTCTTAGGTCGTGCAGGTTGAATACTTGCAATATTACTGCTTGCTGCAACTACAAGTGTTGAAGTGCTAGGTTCATGGGTAGCCGGCAAAGACGAGTTAACCACCTTGGCTTGTGAATGTTGGCTATCCTTAAACTTTGCTAGAGTTTGCAACGTAGGTGACTTTGCTTGAATGATAGGGGTAAGAGTCGGTGGTCGCATCGTGACACCACCAGTATCCCAATCAATAGTGCATTTGGTTGCCAACATCCACGTGCGTCCCAGGTTTACGTTGCCTTCCATAGCTCCCGCGGGCATGACTAGAAACCTCTGCACTATGCTTCCATTGTCATAGACAACAGGGGTCTGAAGGACTCCAAGAATAGCAGTTTTCTTTTTATTAATGCCCTTGACTTGCATCGTACTCGGGGATAGGGTCGGTTTCCCTAATTGACACCAAACTCCATAGGATAACAAATTGTGTTTAGCTCCCGTATCTAATAAGGCATTGTATAGTACTTTCCCATAGGGGCTATTTAGCTCAATTGGGTATTGTAGGGGTGGCTCAGATTCTAATGAGTCGTCATCTGTGTCCTCGAAAAATGCTTGCGTGATTCCCAGATTAGCCTCTCGTTGGCGTCTAAGACGTTGTTGTCGTTCTCGAGCCTCAACTCTTGCTTGGATTTTTCTAAGCTCTGCTTGTTCCTTGGCAGCCTTCTTTTGATGGATGGCTTGCAACTCTTCCTGGCTTAGAGGATCATAATATCTTTTGAATTTACTCCCATTAAGGAATCCAATGGTTTCAACTCCATCTAGAGTCTCCACACGAATGGTACCTTGCGGGGTAATTTCACACACTCGATATGGTCCCTTACCAGCGTATTTCAATTTCTTCTTTTCATTACGTACCCCGTACATAAGAACTTTATCACCAACCTTGATGTCTTTATCCTTTAAATGGCTATCAAACCACTTCTTTCTCCTATCCTTCTCCACTAGAGCATTTCGCACAACTAATTGCCTCTCTTCATCTAGCCTTTCCAAGATATATAATCGCTCCACTAAGGGGTTACCATCCCAACCTTCTTGAGAAGCTACTCGAAGACTAGGAATGACAAACTCCCATGGCATAACTGCTTCTTGTCCATACACCATCTTAAACGGTGTGCAATTAATAGCAACTTTATACGCAGTACGATAAGCCCATAAAGCTGATGTAAGCTTTAGGTCCCAATCAGTGCGATGAGCCTCAACTGTCTTTGTCAAAATGGAGATGAGAGTTTTGTTGGTACTCTTAGCTTGGCCATTTGCTTGGGGATAATAGGGTGTAGACTTGCGGTGAGATATCATGAAGTTTGATGTGAGTTCTTTTATTACTTCATTTATAAAATGAGTTCCATTGTCACTCACAAGTTCAAAGGGGCATCCAAAATGTGTGATAATGTTCTCAAAGAGGAACTTAGCTGTTGTTTTTGCATCCGCCTTCCGTGTTGCTTTTGCTTCAGCCCATTTGGTTACATAGTCGGTAGCCACAATGATATATCGTGATTGCGTGTTACGTGCAACCGAACTAATCGGTCCTACAAAGTCTAAGCCCCACTTTTCAAATGGTTGGGTTACCTTGATGGGATGTAGAGGCATCCTATCACTTCTTTGTGGCTTCTTGAAGCGTTGGCATTCATCACATCCCTTTGCAAAAAGTGATGCATCCTTAAACAGAGTGGGCCACCAATAGCCTGACTATAAGATCTTTTGGGCAGTCAACTTTCCTGAAAAGTGACCACCAGCTACGCCCATGTGTGCTTCTTGTAGAATATATAAATACTCATCCTCGCGGGCACAGCGTCTAAGAACATCATCTTTTCCTCTCTTATAGAGAGTTCCCGCCAGTAAGCAATAGGGTTCGCATTCCTTGATTAATTTTCGAGCTATATCTTTTAGCAGCTCTTTGGGTGGAAAACCATTAACTAAGAAGTTAACAATATTTTCACTCCATTCAGGCATTGTCTCAACAATGAACAAAGGAGTATCACGCAATTCATCATCAACCCCCGTAGGAGCTTCGCCATTAGGGATACGAGATAAATGATCCGCCATGACATGTTTCCTCCCAGGCCTCACAACAACGGTGAAGTCAAACTCAAGAAGAATTAACAACCATCGTGTAATTCGACCTGTGGAACACGGCTTGTTTACCAAATATAGCAATGCTTGATGATCAACATAAAACAAAAACTTGGTAGCAAAAAGGTAATAGCGAAATTTCTTTAGTGCATAAATCATAGCTAAACCTTCGCGCTCTGTAGTAGTGTAGTTCATCTCGGCATCATTTAATTGGCGACTTGCAAAGCTAATAGGGTAGTCCAATTTATGTTCTCCTGGTTGAGTTAGAACACACCCAATAGCAAAATTTGATGCATCAATATGCAAATGAAAAGGTACATTCCAATCAGGTGTTCGCAGGATTGGAGCACTTGTTAGGGCCTTCTTTAATAACTCATAAGATTGATGACATTCTTCCGTCCAGTGAAACTCGATAAGAAGCTTGTACAATGGACGCGCTATCTCGGCAAAGTTTAAAATAAACCTTCGATAATAACCAGCATGGCCCATAAATCTTTGAACTCCTTTATAGTTAGTAGGTGGTGGAAAATCGGCAATGGCTTTAATCTTACTCTCATCTGTGGATATCCCGTTCTTGGACACTATATGCCCTAGAATGACTCCATGCTTAACCCAAAATTGGCATTTGAAAGGGTTCAATGAGATGCGATAAAATCTGCACCTTTCAAATATTTTTCGTAGATATAACAAATGCTTCTCCCAAGAAGAATAAACACAAAGGTCGTCTAGGAAAGCTTCACAAAACTCCCTTAAAAATTCTTTAAACGCAGTGTTTATTAATCGTTGGAATGTAGCAGGGGCATTTGTTAAGCCAAAAGCCATAACACGAAATGCAAACACTCCAAACTCTGTGATAAAAGCAGTTTTAGCTTGGTCCTCTAATGCAATTGTGATTTGATTGTAACCAGAGTACCCATCTAAAAAGCTATAATCTTCCTTGCCCGCAACTCTTTCAAGCACATGTTCTGAATATGGCAAGGGATAATGATCTCTCTTAGTAGCTGCATTAACTTTCTTGAGGTCCACGCACACTCTTAGTTTCCCATTCTTTTTTGGCACAATGACTATTGGAGAAACCCATTCTGAGTGCTCAATAGGGTATATGAATCCACATTGGATAAGTTTTTCAATATCCTCTTGTACAATTTTGGCGTACTTAGGATTCATTGGATAGGGTCGTTGCTGGATGGGTTTAGCAATAATGATCATGGGAATTGTATGTTGCACCACAGAAGGTGGAACGCCCTTCATGTTATGATATGTCCAAGCAAAGATATCCTTGTATTCCTTGAGGAGCTCCTTAAGTACAGCCTCTTCAGTTTCGGTAAGGTCTTGAGCAATAAAGACTGGTTTAGACTCCTCACCTGGTTCTGCTAATTCTATCTCTTTAACTACCTCTGGACCATCATAGACTCCACTGCTTTTATTGGTAGGTATTCATTGGGCTTTGGCATACACAACCTTTCGCTCTCCCGTGGTATAAGATTTAAAATGTTCAGGAGCTGTATGTAAGTCAGCAGACTCTTGTCCTGACAGAGACCTTTCTTTTAGTTCTGCCTCCTTTTGTTGTTGAGCTAACTCTCAGTTTTGACGTCTTCTTATAGTTCGACTCAATTTCGGCTCTGTAACCTCCAATTGAGAAAGGTCAATGGGTCGCGGGCTGCACCACATGACACTCTGGAGATGTTCACCCCAATTGTCTACTAGCTTTCGATGAGCATCACATGCCCCTAGATAGCTAAGCCATTATGCAGTAGATCTTTCCTTGTTTATCCTAGCTCTCACATTTTCTCGATATCGTCGTCTCTTATATGACCTTTGTTTCTTGTTAAGGTTTTGATTTTGGTAAATGTTTGAACTCGACTCGCCTGATAGGTCTTCGCTTGTATCTTCTTCACTCTCATATAAATTACCATAGATGGTCGTACTAGGCCTTGAGTGTTTAGTTTCTATACTTGGTTCACTCGATGTTTCCTCAGGTTCTGAATCCATTTCTTCCTGAGATTCCGTTTCCGATGTGTATTGGCCTGAAGCCTTTGAGGAATCATTAGTTTCACTCTCAGGTAGGTGTGCCTCTTTCTTATCATCAGATGTTACATGCGCTACACCTAACATGTTTACTGGTGCAATGTGTGGTATCTCTTCCCCATCTAGTGTTACCCAGGTTGTTCCTCTAGCTCCCCATGTATCTATAGTTGCTGCTAGGTGTACCCAATCGACATTGTCTGACTCAGCCATTCCGGGTAGGATATCCATATATGGAGAGTTCTCCCCAATATCCGTGTCTTCGTTACACGTGTAACAATACTATAATGGAGCTGAGTGAATTGTTGTGTCTGATCGATTATCAATGATGAATTTATTTCCTAGAGGATGCGTTCGACCACTTAAAAGATCAACTCGAATGACAGAGTCTTGGAACTGTAAGTAGACGTGGTTTTTGGACCAGTCATGCACCATTTTTGCTTCCCTCATGAATGGACGCCCTAAGATCATCTCAAATGACATAGGATGCTTGGAAAAATCCATAACAATGAAAGTCTGCCTTACCTTGTGTCCCAAGACCTTGATTCTGAGATCCTTTAGCATTCCAATAGGCGTAACAATAGATCCATTAGCCATTTTTACCACTACGCTTGTGGCTTCAAGGTGAGGTCACCCCATAGACTCCCAACAACTCTTTGTCACCATGTTGACTCCCGCACCACCGTCAAGGACCCCCTTTACAGTTAATCCTTTAGTAGTGATTGGTAGAGTAGCATTAGATTCATCACCTTCAAAGTATTGCCCCAACTTGTTAACGGGTACTTCAATTACAGATTCATGTCCCGCTAGGTCAGATGGTGGTGCTAAATGTTCCTCATCATTCATTACCGAGTCAGGTTTGTTCATATGTGCAAACTGTGGTAATCCGGCCTGTAATTCTCCATTGAGGAAGGCTCGAAGAGCTGAGACTAGCTCGGGGTCTTTATATAGTTTGGACATGATGGTGGTTCTAACTTCTGAAGACATGAAATCCATCAATTTGGCAACATTTAATGGCATCTTGTGGGATGTAGGACCCTAACAAGAGAATGGTGAAGATGGAATCTCCACTTCCTCAAGGGGGTCGGGCATTCCCTCACCAAACATTCTCTCTAGTAGGAAAGGTGTGTGTCCACTTTCAGATGTCCTACCCTCACTCTCTTCCCAAATGATACTGGGTATAGCTAACGGCCTGTAGTTCTTGTGAGGTTGAACTTGTGTGGGAAACATTGTGTCCGACATCTGGATATGTTTGGGTTCAGGTTCTAATGTTCATTGAGTTTCTTCCACCAAACCCCTCAGTTGTTGGACTCGTTCAATTTCCACTGTTGGGTTTGGATAGGTTCCAATCTTTCTCTTGCAATCCTCATTTTTTGTCTCTCGTGGCTTATCTTGGGGGTTCGCAACTGGGTGGTTTAACTTTGAATACTCTTTTGGTGTTCGTCGTAATTCCCTCTCGTGATCCTCCTCACTGGCTTTTTCCTTTGTAGTAACAGTTTTGGTCTCCGTGGTCTCTATCGAATCTGAGTCATCCTCAGGGTCATTCATATACACGGGATCCTCTCCTGTCCCTATGTTAGTCTTTGAACTAGGTTTTGAGCTAGAAGCATTAAGGGATTTCTTTCTTCGTGTTTTCTTCTTTCTCGCTCGGCCAATGGATGCAGCATCTCTCTCTTCGAGGATGTAATTTTGCTTTTGGAGCATCGACCGTGTGAGTGCATTCACTGGTGCTATGTTTATAGTTGGTGGTGTCCCATCAACAATCTCTATTAAGTTCAATGGTGTGATTTTCGGTGCGTTTGGATTGTTAGGACACTCTGCGATCAAATGATCTATGCCACAACGATTACAAGTGAGTATCGGCATTGTCAATGCACTCCCTTGACTTGTTTGCATTAGTGCAGCATTCTTTTGCATTCTAATGGGGCACTCAGCTACTCGATGTGGTCCACCACATTCGTAGCACTGAAGAGGTGGTCTCCTGGCAAAACTATTAATGTTTTGGCCTCTTGCTGCTAGCGCAGTAGCTTGATATACCGGTTTGATTTGTCCCCAATGGTCTTCCATATAGTACATGGGACACTCCTCAAGCATGTCGACTCCATAGGTGATACTAGAGTCTATGTCCTCTTCGCAATCTACATAAGTACTAGATGACTCGCAACCTATTTGGTTCATAGTTGTAACTCTTGGATGAGGGGGTTGCGGTCCTAGCACTGGAGGTGGCAACGGTGTGGTTTGGACCACATTTTGGGTTCTAGGGACCATGTGCTGTAATGGCAACTGTTGCTCCATGGGTGGGGTAGGCATCAATGCAGGAACTCGAGGTGAGTCTGCCCAAGCTATAGGCGGTCTATTTTCCATGATGCGTTTAAGCATTAGGCAATCCTTCGCTTGATGGCCATACCTACCACACGCGTTACAAGTCCCGTTAAACTTTACTCTGAAAGTAGGGCATTCACTCGTAGTATGTGGGCCCAAGCAAATTGAGCACCATTGTTGCTCCCTTCTTGGATACATATGAGTGTTTTGTGGAGCACAATTACCCCTAAGGCTTTCTTCGATGGCCTTGGTGAGATCTGCCAAAGTCATCTCAGATATCGTTTGCTCTTTCACGATTGGCTTTATCTTCATTGGCTCATGCCCTGACGCTTGCGAGCTACTAGACTTCGGCTCGGTGGACACTCTTTCTCCTGCAATCATTAAATTATCCTCCAATTGGATTGCATTCATGGTGACTGCTTCCCAAGTAGTGATATCATCGTTCAAAAAGATCAAACCATATCATTCACTGAAGACCATATCACAATGTAAAGATAATATCACGCAGCCATTCCTCAGGTGTAAGTCTAGTATCACTAAAAGAGATCAGTAAAGCAAAGTATAATCACAACAAAAGAGACCAGTAAAGCAAAGTATAAACAGAATCATCAAAGATAAACCAAAACTAGTAAAAAATAAGTAGAATTAGTCATAGTTTTTAGAAACAAAACTATATAGTCTATTTGTATGAAAAGACAAGGGAGAACAGTAATACTCAAAAAATCATTACAAAACAAAGTTCCAAACCTCAGTTGTAAGCAAGTTAGAATAACCATTGTTCGATCAACAGGTTAAATAGGTTATGTCCTAACCATAAAAAGAATAGAAGTATAATCCAGCAAAACCCCTATCCCAATTGACCAGAGAATCATAAGAGATTTCCCAAGTTTGAAGTACAGTAGTACAAAAAGCTCCCAGTCAATAATAATAGAAACCACCAAAATTTCCCCAAAATCAAGAGAAACTAGTACAAAACATAAAAACAAGCTCCCATTATAATGGTACAAAGCTCCTGAAAGTCAGCAATATTTCTCATTTTTTGAGCATATCAGTGTTTTTTTCGGTTATCCTTGCCGAAGGAGATTAGTGAACCACACCCCATTTAAATTGTTCAACCAAAAGGCCCTCATGTATCAATCATCTAATGGTCGGAACTTGATATCATCAGTAGTTTTTAGTGTATAAAATCATCAGCTGCCACATATTTTTTAGAATAGCCAGTAGTAGATCAAGCAATACTAACTTATATGCCAAGCCATAGAGTAAAAACATGCGCATAATGTCAACAAAAGTATAAACATAGCCAGGCTAGTAAAGCTTCTCCATAATCACAGAAGTTCTAAGATTGAGCACTCAACTATACACAATGATTACTCAACATATTTTCTCAAACATCCGAGCAGAGCAAAAACAATGGTAATCAATACGACTGAGCTCAAGCAAATGTGCCAACATGGCAAAAACCCTATTCAAATGGTAAAACATTAACCTGTTAGTAAAACTGCCGGCCAAGATTAACTGTAAAAACCAGTAGGTTTTTGAAAAAAACTTATGTAAAGAAGTGAATCCCGCCGGCTCTAAACTATATGATAGCAACCATTTATTTTAAGCCAAACAAGTCAAGAGCACTCAATAGTTTCTAGAGTCTCTCCTATTTACATTTGAGCAGAAATATTGAATCGTGACCCAGATCAGTAAGTTAAATACCATCAGGGTCACAGCCATAGTAATGTTAGAGGTAGGAAATGCCCCTAAGAAAACATTTAGTTCCCTTTTTCTGAAAATAGTGATGTAAATAGACCATTTTCTAAAAAGATTTCCAGTACTCTATGTCTGTCTGGTACTCTATGTCAAAAATACTTCCAAATAGAAGACTTTTTAATCGTATATAATCTAGGTTTTCCAAGCCATAAAATGAAATCGGAAATTCTCATAAAGCAACCAATTAGTAAAGCTTTTTAAGAATGGATGGTTCAGTAAAAACCACGGAGTACATCTAGTTTAAAAATTATCATGTCTATCCCTGTACTGGTTAAATATACAGATTATCACAGATATCAAAGATTAAAATTGATGCTTTAAGCCAAGAATTCTCAAACAAAGTCATCCAATATGACACACACCAGATTTATAATAGTAAACAATGATAGTAAGTACTAGAATAGAACTTGTGAGGCGGCTTGCACCATCATCATCCCACATGTTGCAAGTTTTGAAACACACAAAGAGGCCATTGTTTCTTATATTCAAAAAGGTTTTAGTGCAAAAACCAATCAAGGCTAAGTGAGGGTATAGATAACCCTCACCTTTGTTAAATAGACAGCCTTTCAACCAGTGGAGAACACCTCAGCAACATCGAGGACAGCAAGGCCATAGTACTCGCCAACAGGAGGAGCATCAAAGTCAACATCGAATCCAACAGAAGAATCCAAATATCCCCAAGCAATGTTGGAATTTGTGTGCGTATTGTCATAACGCTAGTGTAGGGGAGATCATCCAAATCCATATCCTGGGTACACCAAGTATTGGTGGAGAAGAGATGAAGAGAGAGGAAGGCCATAATTGGTGTATCAACCAGGTTGTAGGCTCGGATAGATTTGAGAGAGAGAGAGAGAGAGAGAGAGAGAGAGAGAGAGAGAGAGAGAGAGAGAGAGAGAGAGAGAGAGAGAGAGAGAGAGATGAGTACAGGGGGTAGCGACGTGCGCCGAGGTTGGCCTTGATGCAATGCCTAAGCAAAGACGCAAAACTACGCAGGGATAACACTGCTAAGTGGTAGGTGGGAGAAAGCCATTACAGAGAGACCCATCACACTCAGGAGGGGGGATCTCCATCAAGGGTCTCTACAAAATTATGCCAGGGTAATTACACCCATTGAAAGTAAGTTTTTTAGGGGAGTGTTCATACCACGTCAGAGTAGCATCTCAATATAAGCATGTTTAGGGGTGCATTCCACAAGATGCATACAAACCAAAGAGCTTTAAGTCGAAAGGGATTCGGCCCATATGAGACTACTGATTTTAAGCTTTAAGTGGAAGGTCCTTCCATGGACATGGCCAAGTTATGATTAGCACTGTAATTTAGGAGTTTGATCTAGGAGTTTTCAGGTAAAGGATAGGCCACTACTAAGCCACAATTTCCTACCCAAGCATTATGAGATCAGTAAGGCATACTGCCAAAACATATGTGTAACGATCAATCCCCATTAGGAATATTTATTTAAGTCATCCAATTATGCCAAAACAATATAGGAAGAGGTTAGACCCAAGGGAGGTAAAGCCATATATTCATCAGCTTCATTACACTTCAACCAAATTCTTCCAAGATGCAGGCACAAGGTAGCCCCCCATAAGACAAAATAATCATTAGCTATATCAATATCTCAAGTGTAAGTGTGTGTGCCTGGATGGAGCAATCATAGCCAGATGAAGTGACCAAGTGTCACGTGTGTGTGTGTGTGTGCGCGCACGCGCACGTGCGCGTGCGTGGTCACTCTAACCCAGGCACCATAATCAATGAGTCGGTAGTAGGCCCATTGAGTATGGGCCTACTACCTCACCAAGTTGATGAGAGTATAATAGTTAAGTCTAAAGCCAAAGAGTTGTATCATATCATAAAATCCATGAGTCTCATCAGAGCTATAAGTGATAATGTTAGCAGAGAGAATTATACTCTAGTAGGAGTTTTAGGGCTTTGTTAGCCAATAAAAAATAGTATGGATGCCATTCATAGTCAGTCATAGAAGTTTTCCATGCTTTTACCAATTTCTATGGATATTCCTCGATCGAATCGTCCATCCAAGAGTAGTCCATTTATAGGTAAATTGTTCCTAAAATCATCAAAATAATTACACAAGGGTAAGTGATTTTGGATTAACGTGCAACCTAAAACCGGCTGATTCAAAGACTATGGTAGCTGTGAGCAGGAATCTGCTTTATAGACAAGAAAAGACCACCTAACAGCTGTCAACCTAACAAGGAATTATAGACAGTGGGTCCATCAAAGCCCATATACAAAAGTCTCCAAAGCCACCAATTGGTTACCCAGCATTCTGGGAGAACCTTGTGTTTAGGACGTGTGTGTTACTATTTTTAAACTTATACTTATACAGAAAAAAGCATAAACTTCAAAAGATAATTGGCTTTAGACAAAGACAAGGATTAGCACAAAAATGACTCAGTCTCTAATTCATTTTTGTACATCATAGTGAGAATGAGGTATCATTCTAGTAATTGGTACATAAGAATGTCAAGGACTACTAATATTAAAGTGACAGAGGCCAAGTTCAACGGTGACGGACAGCAGCAAAGCCAAAAAGATCCTAAGTAAATATAGAGCCCTCACCTGCATCCATATAAATAAGACAACACATTCGTTAGCCTTGAATACGTATCATACATGTCATTGAACTTATCAATTGTTATCCATGTCATAATCAAAACCTTTTTACCTTGTACTTACCATCCATTTAGTGTCAAATATTAGCAAGTATCCATTCTGAGAGAAAATGATTTGAAGGTGTCACTGTTTTTGAGATAAGAAGGCCATTACCCCTTCTGATTAAGTGTAGAGTGTGTTTTTTTTAATTTAATTCCTTTTAAAATTGTGATCTGAAGGCCATCACCCCTTCTGATCCAAGTGAAATCTTTATAATAGGTTGTCTTAAGGTTAGTAGCTACCCCAAATTTTAAAGGAAATTATATCTATTAATTAGATTAAGTTTTGATCAAAAATCCATCACCCCTTCTAATCCAAGTGTTTAACCCATTTTTATCCCCAAGAAGTCTAGATATGAAGCCATTTTGCAAAACCATTTTTAGGTTCTCAAAGGTGCTTGTTGTATCAAGAAATGAAATCTAAGCTTATATACAGGTGTCATCGGTGTGGTCTTTATCAAACAAGTGCTAACAAAATGATTTGTAAACCTATTAAGCATGAGTAATCAATTAGGGCCAAAGTCAAAACTTTAACTGATAAATAATAAAACATTATTGCCTCGTAAACTTCATGAAGCAATAGGCTTTACCAATATGGGAGTTACCAAGCCATATAAGAAACATCCAAAATTCCTAGAGAATTTTATGTGTTTTTAAAAAAAACTCACAGTGTTACCAAAACTCTCAAGTATTATCCCAAAGGGAGTGAGAGTATCCAAAAGATCAAATCATATCATTTATTGAAGACCATGTCACAATGTAATGAGAATATCATAGCATCCGTTCCTTAGGTGTAAGTCTGGTATCACTAAAAGAGACTAGTAAAGCAAAGTATAATCACAACAAAAGAGACCGATAAAGCAAAATATAAGCAAAAACATCAAAGTCTAAACAAAAACTAGTAAAGTATAAGAAGAATCGGTCATAGTTTCTTTAAGCTCCCAGTCACTGTGTATAGTTGACTGCTCAATCTTAGAACTTCTCTGATTATGGAGAATCTTTACTGGCCTGGCTATGTTTATACTTTTGTTGATATTTATGGGCATGTCTTCACTCTATGGCTTGGCATATAACTAAGTATTGCTTGGCATAATTGGCAACTCTAAAAAATATGTGGTACCTGATGATTTTATACAGTAAAAACTACTGATGGTATCAGGTTACAACCATTTAATGATTGATACATGAGGATCTTTTGGCTTGAACAATTTAAATGGGGTATGTCTCACTAATCTCCTTTGGCAAAGATAACCGAAAAAAACACTAATTTCTCCAAAAATGAGAAATACTGCTGATTTTTGGGAGCTTTGTACTATCATTTTGGGAGCTTTTTTTATGCTTTTGTACTAGTTTATCTTGATTTAGGGAAAATTCTATTGGTTCATCTCAAAAGAGCAGAAACAGTGCTAATAATATGACTTAGCTCAAGCAATTGTACAAGCATGGCAAAAATCCATGTCAAATGGTATAAATTTAAAATGTAAGGAAAACTAGCTGCCAAGATTAATTGTAAAAACCAACAGGTTTTTGAAAAAACTTGTGTAAAGAACTGAATCCCGTCGGATCTAAACTACAGCAGAGCAACCATTTATTTTAAACCAAACAAGTCGAGAGCACTCAGTAGTTTCTAGAGTCTCTCATATTTATATTTGAGCAGAAATATTGAATTATGACCAAGATCAGTAAGTTCAATACCATGAAAGTCATCGCCATAGTAACGTTAGAGGTAGGAAATGCCCCTAAAAAAACATTTAGTTCCCTTTTTCTAGAAATAATGATGTAAATAGACCATTTTCTAAAAAGATTTCCGATATTCTATGTTTGTCCGGTATTCTATGTCAAAAATACTTCCAAATAGAAGACTTCTTAATCGCATATCATCTAATTCCAAGCCATAAAATGGCAAACATAACTCAAAAATTCTCATAAAGCAACCAGTTAGTAAATCTTTTTAAGAATGGGCGGTTTAGTAAAAACCACGGAGTACATCTAGTTCAAAAATTATCGTGCCAATCCCATATTGGTTAAATATATAGATTATCATAGATATCAAAGATTAAAATTAATGCTTTAAGCCAGGATTTTTCAAACACAATAGTCCAACATGACATGCACCAGATTTATAATAATAAACAATGTCAGTAAGTACTAGAGTAGAACCTGTGGGGTAGCTTGCACCATCATCATGCCACATGTTGCAACAATTTAAACACATAGAGAGGCAACCATTTCTTATATTCAAAAAGGTTTTAAAGCAAAAAAATCAAGGCTAAGTGAGGGTATAGATAACCCTCACCTTTGTTGAATAGGCAACCTTTCAACTAGTGGAGAACACCTCATCAGCATCAACATCACCAAGGCCATAGTATTCGCCATAAGTCACCACCGAATCCAGCAATAGAATCCAAATATCCCCAAGGAATGCTAGAAGTTGTGTGCGTATTGTCATAACACTAGTATAGGGGACATCGTTTCAAATCCATAGCCCGGGTACATGATGTATTGGTAGAGAGGAGAATCATAATGTTATTGAAGATAGAGGAAGACCAGAGTCGGTGTATCAGCCATGTTGCATGCTTGGATAGATGAGAGAGAGAGAGAGAGAAAGATACAGTAAACATTAATCGGGTACAGGGGTTAGCAGTGTACGCCAAGGTTGGTGTAGATTCAATGCCTGAGCAAAGACGCATAAATTACACAGGGATAGCATTGCTAAGCGGTAGGTGGGAGAAAGCCGTTATAGAGAGACCCATCACGCTCAAGAGGGGGGATCTCCATCAAGGGTTTGTACAAAATTATAATTACACCCATTGAAAGTAATTTTGTTATGGGAGTGTTTATACCACTTTAAACTAGCATCTCAATACAAACATGTTTAGGGGTGCATTCCACCCGATGCATACAAACCAAAGAGCTTTAAGCCAAAAGGGATTCGACCCATAGGAGAGCTACTGATTTTAAGCTTTAAGTGGAAGGTCCTTCCATGGACAGCACTGTAATTTAGGAGTGTGAGCTAGGAGTTTCCAGGTAAAGGATAGGCCACCACTAAGCCACAGTTTCCTACCCAAGGATTGTGAGATCAATAAGGTATACTGCCAATAAGATATGTGTATTTGTATACTCCAGACAATGCAACCATCAACCCCCAATATGCATATTTATGTAAGTCATCCAATTAAGCCAAGAGAGTATAAGAAGGGGTTAGTCCCAAGGGAGGTAACTTTGTATACTCGTTAGCTCCATTATGCTTCAATCAAATTCTTCCAAGACATAGTCTCAAGGTAGCCCTCCATAAGACATAATAATCATTAGCTATATCAGTATCTCATGTGTGAGTGTGTGTCACTGGATGAAGCAATCATAGCTAGATGAAGTGACCAAGAGTGTGTGTGTGTGTGTGTGTGTGTGTGTGTTTTCTATTGTAGTATCTATATGGATGACTTGTGCTTTTACTTATCTACAACGTTTATTTTTCTACTATATTGTCTCCATGGTTGATGTTAGACATCTAGTAAAACCTAGTGTACTTACAAAGAGATTAGCAGTCAAAGGTCAGTGAATTTACAAGATCCATGTATAGCTAGGATCCTTGGACATGCTTCAAGTCCTAAAGATATACAAAGTGCAAGTATGCTAGTAGGCTAGATGGCTAGGCATGTCTAGCCTATGTTGCAAAGCACCATGACAAAGCTGCCAAGATTAGCCATGAATTGCGACAAGTAGCTAGGAATCCGGCCTATGCTCAGGGGTGCTTATAAGTAGAAAAAGTTGCAGGCATGGGACAGAGGGAAAATGCAAATTCCAAGTGGTGATGGGAGCCTCTCAAGTGGCTATCCTAAAAATGCAAAGACCTTTCCCTATATAAACTATGGTTAGGAGGACAGTTGAGCACGCTTACCTCTATTTTCATCTTATCTCTCTCATTTTCTCTACAGGTGAAAGGAGTTTGCAATCTCATCATCTTCGTGAGACAAGTGGCTCTCACATTTGGTATCAAAGCGAAGCGCACAACCTGCAATGAAAAAAAGATACGCTCATTCCATTTGTTGTTTTTGTTGAAGATTAGTTTATTCCATCCTTGTTAGTTTCTTCACTTTGATAATAGTTTATGTTGCTTTAAATTTTCCGTGCACAACTTGTACATTTGTTATTAAAAACTTGTAAATACTAATTTTTTCCATGAAAGCATTGATGCATAGTATGCATACAATTCTTTGAGCAGTAGGATTTAGCTTAATTTTCTTCTTGGCTTTAAAAGAAGTTGTTTTCACGTCTAAGCATGGACTTCAAATTGATGATTATTTGAGAATGTATGAACAGGAAACATATTGGTCTACATGTGTGTCAAATGCAATGATATTTTTTCAATGTTTTAAATTGTTTGTGGTTGCTTACCCAACAAAAGGGGGGGGGGGGGGGGGGGGGGGGGGGGGTGTTGTTGTTGTTCATTTTTTAAGGTTGTAGAGCCCTTCAAAGCCACTTTTGACCTTCAAAAGTGCAGGACAGAAGGTGGAGAGTCCCTGCAAAAATATATACTTCTAACTCATGTGTATAGGTTTTCCTGCTCTCAAAGACAAGACATTAACGATGATTTGTTCTTAAATTTAAACACACACTAAATACATTAATGCTTTTAAAGCCCTTAATGACAAAAATTGGTGAGAAGTTGGGGTTGTTTGCTAGTAAAAGATAATGAAAGTAGGCAACTTTTAGTTCACACAAGCGGATAATGAAGGTGCAATATAAATTTGCAGAATGGTTTACAAAGCTGGGATAGCCAGTGGATATCGGTCTTGTGTTAAAGCGGTACTAAGCTCAATCAATAACCCCAAATGAAAACTAATCTAAGTATTCAATTTTGAGTATATGACTAAATATGACTTTACAGATACATAACCTTATACTTGGTAAAGAGGCATAAGAGTGATAATCAAAGCAAGAAGCTACTTTGTACCATGTTTCCAAGAAACAAATAACCATCATGGGACACTATGCAAAAGAGACCCATGTTTTTTTCTTTTCCAAAAATAGTTATTTTTCTTTTGAATTGACGATGGCTCGACGATTGTTAGCATTAGCTAGTGCATAACCGATTGATAGCTGGCAAAGACAAGCTACAATAGCTGAAAGGCCAGGCATCCCTGCAAATATATGTACAAACAACACACTACAAGCAATAAAACAACAGATTTGCATACTTGGTGAACCGAACATACACACAATTGAGAGCAGTGCAAGATCTGAGAGAGAGCACGTGCATGTGCACCTCCTAGAGTGGAGAGCTACACAAGCACATAGAGATAAGAGGTGAGAGAAGAGAAGAAGGACACAGAGCACTAAGTACAATCTACCCCCATGATAGAGTGAGCATTTTTCTCTTGTACGTATTTACTTATAGATTTCCTAAATTCTAAAAATGATTACAAACTGTCCACCCATAATCTAAAGTGACCATAGTGTTGAAGATGATGAAACAGGAAACAGAAGGAAGACAGCAACTCAGAGTAGGAAAAAGATGGAGAAGGAGAAGACACAGAGCTTGTGTACGAGATCTCTGTAGTCTCCCTCTCTGTATTGGAATAATAATGTATACAAACTCAGAGCAACAAAGCTTATATGAAACCCTAAGAGATAAGGTGTCCTTTCACACCGGATGTCCAGGGGGAAAAACCCAGTGGGAGAAAAGTGCCCCTGGTGAAGCGCGTATACACACTAACACTACTACATGTCTACAAATCCCCCCTGTAGTGATAGTGTGAATCCGTACAAGGTAGCAGATCATCATGTGTATGAGAGTAAGCCCAAAGCTTTTCAGAAAGCTTCAAACTTTTCTCGTGATAACGCCTTCGTAAATAGATCTGCAATGTTATCCTGTGTAGGACAGTAAGTTAGTGTGATCTCCCCTGCATGTAGCCTTTCCCTGACATAGTGGTAGTGAACCTCTATGTGCTTTGTTCTTGCATGAAATACTGGATTCCTTGCAACTGCCATAGCACTCTGACTGTCAGTGAAAATGGTAGTGGGTGCCTGTTGACACTCACAAAGATCTGCCAATAACCTGCGTATCCATACACAATCAACTGTTGCCGTGAAAGCTGCCCTGTACTCAGCTTCACAAGTTGATGTAGCCACTGTGGGTTGCTTCTTGCTTAGCCAAGATATACATGCATTTCCCAAGAAAAACCAATTGACACTTGTGGAATGTCGTGTGTCAAAATCACCAGCCCAATCTGAATCGCTGTAACCAAGAAGCTGCATAGAACTGTGCTTTCCATACATATCCCCCCTTGGAAAGAACATGGCAAGATTAGGGGTACCTGAAAGGTAACGAAGTATGCGCTTCACAGCCTACCAATGATGCATACCTGGGCTGTGCATAAATCTGCTTGCTTGTGAAACCCCAAATTGAATGTCTGGACGAGTGTTGCCTGCCAAATATATCAAGCAACCAACCGCTGCTGCATAAGTATGTACATCAAAAGTTTCTCCAGCATCATGCACGCTCAACTTTGATCCAGTTTCTACGGGTGTAGAGATTGGCTTACAATTTTGCATACCAAACTTGTCCAAAATTTTATGCAAATATTTTGCCTGCAACATGTATATGCCATCCTCTGATTGCACAAACTGAATACCCAAGTAATAATGTAGCAAACCAAGATCAGACATCTCAAAGGTTTTTCTCAAAGCATCTTTAAACGCTTCAATTTCATTTGCATTATTGCCTGTAAGAAGCATATCATCCACATAAAGTGTTAGCATAATGAGAACTCCATCTCTCTTTTTGACATACAAAGTACTTTATGTTGGACTATTCTGAAATCCCTGGCCAATCAAATAAGTATGTATCTTCTCATACCATGCTCTTGGAGCCTGTTTGAGACCATACAAAGCTTTACGCAATCTACATACCTTTTTCTCTTGACCTTTTACAACAAAACTACTTGGTTGACTTACATAAACTTCTTCCTGCAAATCACCATTCAAAAAATCAGTTTTGATATCCAACTGATGCACTTTCCAACCATGATGAGCAGCAATTGCAACTAGTGATCTAACTGTGGACGCACGAGAAGTAGGAGCAGAGGTTTCATCATAATCTATGCCTTTCTGTTGCGCATAGCCTTTTGCCACAAGCCTTGCTTTGTACCTGTCAACAGTACCATCTTGTTTCCTTTTTACCTTAAAACCCCACTTTGTACCAATAGGCTTTTTACCTGTAGGCAAGTCCACTAGATCCCATGTATGATTCTTATGAATAGAATCAATTTCTTGCTGCATAGCATCTTTCCACTGAACACACTCTAAAGCTTGTTCAAATGAATCAGGATCATCTGCATCACAAAGAGTGCTAAAGCAAGCCAAATCTACTTACTCTCTGCCAAAAGTAGTACCAGCACGTGTTTTTCATGGCAACGGTGCATCCAACTTGCTATCCTGCAAAGTTTTCTGAACCCATTTAGGCAAGGTTCTTTCTTCCCTGAGAACTTCTTGCTCTTCACGCACAATTTCCTCTACATCATGAGGTGTCACATGCTGATCAAAAGATTGATCAAGATTATCAACCTGTTGTGATTCTTGATTCTCCACAAAAGAAGGAAGCAAACCTTCAAATACATCATGTGTCTGCATATGAGGTACATCAAAAGCAACCATAGGTTGAGCAGTAGTTTCTGCAAAAATTACATCACGACTTTCAAAAATCTTGTTTGTAGCAGGATTGTAAAGTCTATAACCTTTACTTCCACTACTGTACCCCACAAATATACATTTGATTGCCTTATCATCAAGCTTCCCACGTAACTGCTGAGGGATGTGAGCATAAGCAAGACAACCAAAAACACGAAGATAACTGACTGAAGGTTTTTTGTCATACCAAGCTTCATATGCAGTAATGGTCTTCAAGGCACGAGTAGGACACCTGTTCAAAACATGTGCTGCACAAGCAACTGCCTCCATCCATAGCTTATGAGGCAAACTCTTAGCCTTGAGCATACATCTAGCCGTCTCCATTAAAGACTTGTTCTTCCTTTCTGCAACACCATTCTGTTGTGGTGTGTATGGCATAGTGCATTGGTGTTTAATGCCTTTCTTTTCCAAAAAATCCTTAAATGCACCTGACATTTATTCACCTCCTCGATTGGTACGAAGAGTCTGTACTTTGCAACCTGTTTCATTTTCAACCATGGCGACATAATGTTGAAAAACTTCAAACACATCTGACTTTGCTTTGAGTGGATACACCCAACAAAACCTGGAAAAGTCATCAATGAAGGTCACAAAATAAAGGCTGTTTCCTATAGATGGCGTCCGCATAGGACCACATACATCACTGTGTACAAGCTGCAACTTTCGTGTCGCTCTAACTGAACCACCCTGCGAAAATGCAAATCTGTGCATCTTTCCAAGAACGCAACCTTCACATACATGTCTTGGTGGCATCTCCAATAAAGACAAATCGTGCACCATATTATGACGTTGTAAAGTCATCAAACTGCCATAACCAACATGCCCAAATCTAGCATGCCACAACTCAGCATCTTGCATGGCCTGAGTCTTTGTTTCTACAATACATACCTGAATCTGCTTTTCATAACGATCTAGCACAAATAGTCCATTGTCCAGCGTACCTGTAGTGATAAGAGAATAACCATTCTCTCGATCTCGTACAACACATCTGTCATCCTCAAAAATGACCCGAAGACCATTTTTTGCAAGAGAGGATACAGACAACAAATTCTTCTTGATCCCTGGAACATATAAGACATCTGGTAAGCATAAATCTGAACCATCTGAAATGGTAATCAAAATCTTACCAACTCCTTTGATTGGATAAGAAGCATTATTTGCACATGTCACCTTCTTTCCTGCTGGAGCTGCATCCAATGAACAAAACAAATCCTTCCTTGAAGTAATATGCCTAGATGCACCACTATCAAAGTACCAAATCATTTGTGTCTTGTCAACACTGTAAGCAAAAAAATCTGAACATACTACAAAAGCATAAGAATCCTGCACAAAGTTTGCAGACTCTTCTTTAGCTGTAGAAGAATCACCAGAAGCTGAAACAACCAAACTTGACTCTTTCTTCTTTTCTTTAGCAATTCGCTTTTTACACTCACTAATGTAGTGACCAGGTTTCTTGCAGTAGTGACATTTACCTTTCTTCTTGGACTTATCGGAATCACCTTTAGACTTCTCTGAAGACTGTCCTGCACTAGACTTGGAGTGATGAGCACTCTCTTTACCCTTGTTTTTGTTCTGTACAACAAGAGCATGATCCATACCATCCACCTGTAAAGACTTGTTCTTACGTGATTGATCCTCCTGCAATAGCAAAGCCACTAACTCTTCAAAATGAAGAGGGTCAGGATTAGCTCGCAAAGACAGAGTCAAAGAAGTCTGAAAAGTCAAATAAGATGGTGGTAGTGAATTGAGTGTTTTGGAAACCAAGTCCTTCTCTGGAATCACTTCATCAATGCTAAGAAATTGCTCTTTAAGATCCCTGATTTTTGTAAGATGCTCGACAATATCGTCACCTTCGTCCATCTGTATTTTGTCAAGTTGTTTCTTCGAAAACTCTATTCTGGCAGCGTTTCTTCCTCCAAACATAGCTTGCAGAGTGTTCCAAGCATCCTCAAAAGTTCTGCAAGATCTGATATGTGGTGTGATTGTCCTCTTTATGGTTAAGGCAATCACAGCCATAGCCTGTGCATCTTTAGTATCCCATCTCTTTTGCTCTGGAGTGACTTGTGAGGGTCCTGCACCAACAGCTGCACCACGACCAGGCGTGGCAGGTGCAATGCTACCTGGACGAACTTCATCTCCAGATACATAATCCCACAATCCTTTACCAACCAAAACATTTTTGGCCATAAAAGACCAAAGAGAATAGTTGGTACCATCCAATTTGTCTTCGGATGTAAACGCACCAAAAATCTCTTTCTCCGTAGATTGAGCCATACTGTAGATGCACACAAGAGAGCAAAAGAACCTCCAAGAGATTCACAAATCTCCTCTCCAATGCAAGCAAAACTCTACACAAAATCTCAGCACAAAGCTAAGACGAGCTGCTTTCCAAAAGAACTGTTTACCTGAAGAAAATCTGTCAAAAAGCACACCCTCTTGATCTAAACGCCTCCGAAAAGTAACTTCTGCTACGCTGCTCAGAACAAAATTCTGAGGGCTCGAACGGCTTCGAAAGGGGGGTAAAGCCCCAGGTCGCCTACTCAGAATACTCCCGGAACGTCGAGGATGCTCCCACAAGCAAATTTTCAGAAAACTACCTGAAAACTGCGATTGCGCGCGCGGACGCGAAAACGCAAGTAGAGGCTCTGGAAATCACCTCGCTCTGATACCAATTGTTGAAGATGATGAAACAGAAAACAGAAGGAAGACAGCAACTCAGAGTAGGAAGAAGATGGAGAAGGAGAAGACACAGAGCTTGTGTACGAGATCTCTGTAGTCTCTCTCTCTGTATTGGAATAATAATGTATACAAACTCAGAGCAACAAAGCTTATATGAAACCCTAAGAGATAAGGTGTCCTTTCACACCGGATGTCCAGGGGGAAAAACCCAGTGGGAGAAAAGTTCCCCTGGTGAAGCGCGTATACACACTAACACTACTACATGTCTACACATAGCTCATAAAGAGTACCATAATCTTGCTATTCTTTCACATAGTCTATAGTTCACTTATGCTTTTTCCACCTATTAGCTGCAATAAATAACTATTTATCAATTTCCATTGAAAAGAGAAGTGGAAAATTTTCAAGGATTTCCTACGAAGGACTAATGTAAAAATTTTCCTTTCTTGTGGAAGGACTGACCAAAGAAAATATTGCCCTTGAAGGGCGCTTTATTTTATTGAAAAAATGGATACATATACATGCATATTATATAGTCATAAGTATAATATGATGATTTCTTATTAGAGCTAGATGTTGCAGGCCAAATTCCCAAGGTTACACTTTTGTCTATGTGACGACACATTTTTGTGTTGAATAATTAAGTGTAGATTTGGAGATTTTGTCTTTAAAAGCATGAGAAAATATATGCATCATTTGAAGGGCAAATTTCAAAAAATACCCTTCATGAAAAAAAAAAAAGGTTTTAGGTTAGACCTTCCATAGAAAGTAGAAGGTCACATTGCAAAATTGGGACGAAGGGGGGGGGCTAGACAAGGGTAGCTGGTAAAAGCTTTAGTGGGCATGCATGCTAAGTGTGGAGCTATGGAAAAGCACACCACGTGCTGGAGGAGCTTCCCACTCAAGACGGAATCCATGGAGCTCATTGGTTACCAAGAAATAGAGGGCTCAATTTGTTGAATATGGCAGTTGCAAAATTTAGACTCAATAGGGCAAGTCAAGCAGGGCTGTGTGAGCAACACTTGATTACTTATAGGTGGCACAAAATTCAATGCGCAAAAATCAAAGCAAGGTCATCTACAAAGGGAACATATTAGGGTCTAATGATGGTGGAGGCAACACAATCGAGGCCACATAAGGTAGAGCTCACGACGGTCCTCGTTTATGGGTTTAACTTTCAAAATCAGGTCATCTTGACTAATAGATTGTGAAAGTTTTACTTGAAAAATTTGGTGGTTCGTCTCAAGCGACTCAAGGTCTCTAATTGTATGCGATTTGGCATTGGGAACATTTTCAATGAAGATTATTTTTTCTTTTTGGCTCAAATTTTGGGTACTTTTTTGTGTTGATTATTTGAATCTTGAAGTTTTGTTGAAGTGTAGCATTTTTTTGAAAAAAAATTAGTAGCATTTTAGGAAATGTAGTGTAGTTACAACTAATTTGTGTTTTTACGGCATTATTGGTGAAGTCCAATGTGGTTGTAGTTTTAAATGAACAAGTGTTTTCAATGTTTTATGCCTCTTGCCTGCCAGCAGATCTATCAAATTACTCATTAAGACAAATGGCATGTCAATAGCTACATCATTCCTACACATTATTAAGACAATCCCCGCATACGTGTATGTTCTTTTGAATGCATATATCTATTCTTGGTGGTGTATTGATGATCACACAAGTGATGGCTAACTTCATAGAATGTTGGCAAAGCTCTGTCTTCTTTGCAGATGCTAGGTATTCCCAACAATAAAATTAATGTACATGTGCCCTTGTATCAACCCAACATCTACGTCTTGGCTTCTTTCAAGCACATTTTTACACCCATGTTAGTGTCTTGTACAATTCCACATGCCTTCTAAATGCAAGCATGGGTGCTTGCCATTGGAGAGAAGCCCGAACCCCTAAACTTCTCTAGATCAACTCACATGGATGCCACAGTCATTAAGTAGATCATATTGTTCATCCTTATTGGAGTTAAATTTCTCCTCAACCATAAGTGCATGTTCTTCTGAATGTATATTTGTGTCGTGGTTGAGTATTAAGAATTGCACAAGAAATGGCCAACTTCTTAGCATGACGAGAAAAAAAAACTTGCCTTTTGGGCCCTCCCACTGCCACTCAAAATTGTCTATCAATTTTGACCCTAAAGTAGCTTTATCAAATCCAAGAAACATCAATTGTGGTACATTAGCAAGAGGATGGAGTCTAAGAAGCCCTTTACCAAACTCCCAAAAACATCAACTATGGTACATTAGTAAGAGGATTGGGTCTAGGAGGGCCTCTCAATGTGCTATGAGATTATATAAGTGATCAGAATTTGGACAAATAGTTATGTGCCATGAGTACAAGAAAGTTGGGTTTGTAAGAGAGGTGTGACAGGTCAAAAGATACAGTTTTTTGCCCAATAAAGAATGCCAACATTTTTATGATTTTTGGCCTTTTATAACCTCTGCATACAACCCCCTATTTGAGATAAAAATAATAGATATAGAATTCGCATGTCGAGGTCTTGCGTAGATATATTACATGATATATGTCTCTATCTAGATTTCAAAAGTCATTTTGGAGGGGAAACTATAATTCAAGCTAACTAGACTTTTTTTTCCATTTGCATTCAAAGTTGCAATTGATTACTTTAATACTTCTTGTTTGACCAAATAAAAAGATCCTCCAGATCCCATTCTCTTCCTAATTATTCTCCAAGAACATCGTGTTTGAAATTGACTCTCAACTGAGAGCAATCAAGGTTA
This sequence comes from Adiantum capillus-veneris, assembly GCF_014529385.1. Classification (NCBI taxonomy): domain Eukaryota; kingdom Viridiplantae; phylum Streptophyta; class Polypodiopsida; order Polypodiales; family Pteridaceae; genus Adiantum; species Adiantum capillus-veneris. The sequence goes on along the minus strand of NC_140936.1, from coordinate 117,582,719 downwards.
TCGATCACGATAGAAGCTAGATTCCATTTTACCCCACAACCACACATGCTCTAAACAAGATGAAATTGCACTAAATATCCACCCCACAATCTCCTTATGTAGGGTAGCCGTCCACATGCATATCTAGGAATTGGAAACCACGGAAAATTTCCTCTAATGTTTCCCAAGAGGAACCTTCCTAAGGTATATCGTTCCACTTAACCAAACCTTGCTTCGGTGGACTCGATTACGTGTTCGCATGTCATGGTTGTTGGTAATAGGCCTCCTTAAAGCCACTCTAAATTGGGTATAAAATAGTCATAAGCCTATTACTCTATCCATACTTAGGTGGCCTATTATTAGAGGCTCCCTCTTGTATATGTAGAGCCTAGCTCTACTCACTCCTTGTTATACAACACACTCCAAATCCTGTCCATCAAAGCTACATTCATCATTTATATCATTTTCAAGAGTTAGTAATTATTTTCTATCAGGAAGATCTACATAGCTTAATGGTATCTATTTTACTTTCATCTTATCCTATTTACTGGCATAGTAATCTGTTATCCCATTGGGTAGACTCCATATTTTATGAATAATTCTAACTTCATTATTCATATCGTTTTCAAGAGTTAGCTTAACGTATCTATTTTACTTTCATTTCATCCTATTTATCACGTGGCTAATATTGTCTAATCCATGTCTAAGCCACTTATCCACTTATATATGATCTTTGAGATCTTGAGTAGATTTTCCTCTTAGAATGGATTCACGGAGCTTTGATCTCTTCTATGGACTCGTTTAATTCTCTCTCTTATAACTTAAGAGACTTTTCTCTTTAAAATGCTAAGCTCTCAAAGTTTTTTGAGCCTGCAAGTTCCCGAACCTTCACCCATTGCCATCGTGCAATCTCTTTAGCTCTTTCACTCTCGCCAGGTACACCTTGAGAGTCTTTGAGCCAAGGCCTCCATTTCCTACCACTTGCACTCTCTTTTCTTGCCTCTTGCACCAAAATATTCTCTCTCCCTTGGATACTTGCACCATTAACTATAACAGACCTCTTGTGCTCATGTGCAAATAGCACCCACCTCCAAATAGTCCTACAAGAATTAACACCCTTAGTTTTCACCTCCCACCCACAAGCTTTCAACGCCACCCTTTATTTTTGTACAAAGATACACTTAACATCAGTCTTTCTATTGTGAGGCGGTTCCTTCAAAGGTTATGTGCTTTTTGCCTCTGAGCCATGTAAGCTTTTGTTCAATCTCTGAGCCATGCAATAATCAATACATGAGATAAAGGGACTAAATCTAGTAGAAATTGAAGGAGTACGAGGGGAAGTGCGACGCGAGAGAGAGTGCGAGAAGAAGAGCACGACGATATGGTGAACTCGCTCTACTGTAATGTGTAGAGCATATTGAGTTCTTATTAGCTTTTTACAAAAGAATATGTGTACATACCTGGCGGCCCGCCCACTTACCTAGGCGACCACATTGGGCTTTATACCCCAACAACCTCCCACTTAAAGTCCAATGTGGTACTTTAAGTGTGAGAGAAGCTACTATACAAGCTAATATACAAGAGATGTAGAGAAGTGATGTACTACCCTACACCTAACTACTTGTGAAAATGCGCAAAGCTCTCTGAGGGAAGTCCTTTTGTAAGTAGATCAGCAGGATTTTCTGTGGTGTGAACTTTGACAAGATGAATTTCCTTATCATCGAGCATTTCCCTGATGAAATGATACTTCACATCCACGTGCTTTGTCTTTGAGTGATAAACTGGATTGCGAGCCAAGTGTATAGCACTCTGACTATCACAATATAACACATGCATCTCTTCTTTGATTCCCAAATCTGTTACTAGTCGATTAAGCCAAATTGATTCTTTGCATGCCTCTGATGCTGCAACATATTCAGCCTCTGTAGTAGACTGAGGAACACAATCTTGTAATCTAGAACGCCATGATACTGCTCCACCAGCCAATGTAAAGAGATACCCTGACGTAGACCTTCGGTTGTCTAAGTCACCTGCATAATCTGAGTCTGTAAAACCCTTTAACTTAGCTCCTGACTCCCATAGCATATACACATACTCTTTGTAGCTTTCACGTATCTCAATATTCTTTTCACTGCCTCCCAATGTTTCTTGCCTGGGTTTGACATGTATCGACTTACTACTCCCACTGCAAATGCAATGTCTGCGCGAGTAGCAATCATTGCATACATCAAACTGCCCATTGCATATGCATATGGAATCTTATCCATTTCAGCCTGTTCTTCCTGAGACACAGGACAATCTTGTTTGCTAAGTTTCACATATGGTGGCAATGGAACACTCAATGCCTTTCCCTTCTCCATATTGAAACGTTGCAAAACCTTGTCAATATACTATGTTTGAGATAACCAAATCAACTTCTTTGATCTGTCTCTCTCAATGCGCATACCAAGTATATGACTTGCCTCACCCATGTCTTTCATGTCAAATGATTTTGCCATCTTTGACTTCAAAGCTGAAATTTCTTCCAAATGCTTGCCAACAATTAACATGTCATCCACATACAAAATAAGGATCATCCAACTGCCATCCTTAGCCTTCTTTGTATATAGACAGTGATCGAACTCACTACGTTTGTAGCCTTGAGAAAGCATAAACTTGTGGAACTTATGGTACCATGCCCTCGGTGATTGTTTTAAGCCATAAAGACTCTTTAACAACTGGCATACCAAATCTTCCTTGCCTTTCTCAACAAACCCTTCTGGCTGCTGCATGTAAATTTCCACATCTAAATCACCATGCAAGAACGCTGTCTTGACATCCATTTGGTGCAACACCAAATCTAATATGGCAACCAATGCAAGAAAGCATCTCAATGTAGTCATCTTGACCACCGGAGAGAAGACTTCATCAAAGTCAATGCCTTGTTCTTGCTTAAAGCCCTTGGCAACAAGCCTTGCTTTGTACGTTGGCTGACTATCATGAGCGGTGATCTTATACCTATAAACCCATTTACAAGGTAGAGCCTTTTTGCCCTGTGGTAATTTAACTAGCTTCCATGTCTGGTTTTTATGCAGAGCTGTCATCTCTGGCTGCATGGCCAATTGCCAATTCCCGAAGTCCTTCATCTGCATTGCTTCCTTGTAACATGAAGGCTCATTGCAATCAGTCAGCATGACATAGTTCATAGATGGAACAAACCGATCAGGAGGTCGCGTGATACATCCAGATCTATGCAAAATAGGTGGCTCAGGCTCAGCCACAACCTGTGGTTCCAATCTATCATGTCCTTGCTTCTCTTGAGCCCTGACATTTTGTCTTGCACGTGCAGGTCCATCTTCTTGGAAGACAACTCTTCTAATCTCCTCAACCCTCTCTGGTTTGAATGATATTTTGATTCATTAAAGTGAACATCATTGCTGCGGATAACCTTTATGGATTCGGGATCCCATAGTCTGTACCCCATCTCACTGGAATTACCATAGCCTAGAAAGATGCACTTTCTACTCGTTGGCTCAAGTTTGTTCCTAAATTCCTTTGGAACGTGAGTATATGCCTCACAGCCAAAGACTCTGAGATGCTTGTATGAGGGTATTTTGCCTGACCATACCATCTCTGGCACTGAATCCTTCTGCAAAACCTTGCTAGGAGATCTATTCATAAGATGAACAGCTATTGATACAGCTTCAGCCCAAAACCCATTTGGTAGCTGTGCATTAGACAACATACTTCTGACCTTCTCTTGTATGGTCCTATTCATCCTCTCAGCAACACCATTTTGAGGAGGATTGTAAGGAGCAATAAGTTCACGTTTTATACCTTTTGACTCACAAAAGTCCCGAAAGGCCTTTGAAACATACTCTCCACCATAGTCAGTGCGTAAGCATTTAAACTTCTTGCCACTCTGATTCTCCACAAGTGTCACAAACGTTTTGAAAACAGTAAACGCTTCATCCTTGTGCTTAAGAAAGTAAACCCATACTTTCCTCGAGTAATCATCTATAAATGTCATAAAGTAAGAAGCTCCCCCTAGAGATAGGTTAGGCATAGGTCCACACAAATCACTATGAACAAGTGCCAACTGTGTATCTCTTCTAATGCTTCTATGCTTATGTGGCTGCTGTGTTTGCTTACCATACAGACAATGTTCATAGAATTCAAAATCATTAAATGAAAAGCCAGGCAAATAACCAGAACGAGACAAGATTTCCATTCCCTTCTTGGACATATGTCCTAACCGGCTATGCCACAAAGAAACGTTCGGCTGCTCGGTTACATTGATTACATTTTTAGACATTTGATACATAAATCATGTAAAGTCCTCCAGACTTTACTCCATGTGCTACTGTCATAGAACCCTTGGATATCTTCCACATATTCTGTCCAAAAGTGGTGACGTAGCCAGCATCATCAAGTAAACCTGTGTTGATCAAGCTTTTTGTAATTGTGGGAACATGTCTCTCATTTTTCAGCGTGAAAGAAGAGCCATTCTGAAACTTCAATTGAACATCTCCAACACCTAAGATCTCACATGTCTGCCCATTGCCTAGCCAAACATGATCTTTAGTGGTCACATAAGAGGTAAACCACTCCTTGTTTGGAGACACATGAAGTGATGCCCCTGAGTCTATAATCCAGTCACTCAGTGCATTTCCATCAGATGCTGTAAGAAGAGTTGAGTCCATTGTATTCTTCAAGAAGTAGATGTCTCCTGACACTAAACTGTCATCCTTGCAACAGTGTTTGTCACATTTATTTCTTGAATCTTCACTGAGGACTTGTTCTTCTCACCATGGTCTTCAGCTTTCTCTTTGCCTTTTTCTACTTTCCAGTCTCTGCAGTCTCTTTTCATGTGACCCTTCTTGCCACAATGGTAGCATTCTATGTCACTCTTGCCTTTAGCACTGCGGGACTTGCTATGAGACTGATTCCTCTTTCCACCTTTGTACTTTTCTTTGGTCCTTCCCCTGACAACTAAGGATGTTCCTTTGCCTTTGTCCATTGTCTTTCTATTGGTTTCTTCAGTAAGCAGACTGCCTTCTACACCTGCTATGGTCAAACCATCTGGAGGTGCAGAATTACTCAAAGCTGTGCAAAAAGTATCCCAACTTTCCGCCAATGTGATCAACAGGAACATAGCTCTAACATGTTCATCAAACTTGACACCTTGAGCTGACAACTAATTGTAGATGGTGTTGAATTCATTCAGATGATTGGACATAGGTGTCCCCTCTTTCATCTTCAAGTCAACAAGCTTCTTGAGCCAGTATACCTATGAAGATGCACTCTGCTTCTCATAAAGATCACTCAACTTTGTCCATGCTTCATAAGCCGACATCTCGTCTGCTACATTGAAGTAAACGCTTTCTGCCAAAGTCAGCATAATGGTAAAAAGTGTCAATTCATCCATTTCGCTTCATTCATCTTCGTCCACATCTTGTGGTTTTATCCCTTTGAGCTTTATAGGTTTTATCTGCTTCTTTTGTACCAACACGTGCCAAATCTACTTCTTCCACAATGGGAAATTGGTTCCATCCAGCTTCTTGATATTGTAAAGAGCAGTGTCCTGTGATCCAGCCATAGCTGCCTTCACAGTAGTTTACTTTTCTGGGAAATATTCGGCAGAGTTTCCTCTGTAAACTGACCTCTGAACTAATATCAACTTGTCAAATGAACCAAGAAAGCTTTTTGTAAAATGGCTCTGGTGTACTCAAAAAACAGACCAAAAAACAACTCAAAAAACACTGTCTCTCTAACACTGTAAGCTGCGGGTAAACCTGTCATGCACCTGTACTGTCTCTCACTGTCCTGTCACTGTCCTGTAAGCATAGACTGCGACAATGCCTCAATGGCAGTAAAGCAAAGATGCAATCCCAACTGTCTAACTCACAGTCAATACATCCTAGCTGCCTATCTAAGGGTGCTCGAGGGATCGCTCCAAGACCTGTATCACCGAAAGGATCTCAACATTCGAGAATCCCCCAGCTCAATAAAACCTCACTCGACCCTCAACAAAGGTTGCAATAAATCTGACAATACATAGACTTCCCACAAAGTGATACATCCACAAATTTCCCACTATATGTTGTAACCGTTGCGGCGGTTGTTTGCTGTGTGACTCACAGCCAGCAAACCCTCAACAGACATACATCATCTCTGACAATACATCCCATGTGGAAGTACCTGCAATGTCAGGATGAAATCTGGAATATCAAGCATCAAACACAAGCTACATGATAAACTAGTGGATGTTGCCTACAGTCTGTGTGTAGATACGCCCGTGTCGTATGTGACACGCCTCCAAGAACTGTGAGCCGTCCTTCGATGTGTAGACAGCCACAAATCAATACTCTGGGAGTGTCGATATCCTCAGCACCTGCAGTCGTAGGCCAAAACCCCAAATTTGCAGAGTCAGATCTGCACCCGTCGAGACCACATAGTCGAAAATGGCCTGCGCAGAACTTTGTCGAAGCCGAATGGTGGCCGAGATGACCTCAGAATGAAATTCTGAGAACACCAAACCCTTCAGGCTATCCCACAAGATTTGGGGCCGTGTCTTTGCCTGTCAAATCTCACTCCAATCTGAGCAGGTGACTCTGGCTACCTGCAAATGCTGCCCCGAGCCTTGATCTGAGCTCTGATACCAGTTGAAGGAGTATGAGCGGAAGTGCGACGCGAGAGAGAGTGCGAGAAGAAGAGCACGATGATATGGTGAACTCACTCTACTGTAATGTGTAATAGTGAGTTCTTATTAGGTTTTTACAAAAGAATATGTGTACATACCTGGCGGCCCGCCCACTTACCTAGGCGACCACATTGGGCTTTATACCCCAACAGAAACATGTTTACAACTAGTTTAGGCAAACTTGAAGTTTGGTAAGTAATGCTCCCAACGTCCTCTTTTTATTGAAACAAGCTCTTAGTCTATCCTCAACTAGCTTGCTCGATCTGACTATTGGGTATGACGATGATCAACTATATTCAAATTGAGGGTTTAAGTCCAAGGGTACACATACACTCCCCTTCTAGAGAAAGTACCCATGTTTGATTTGAAAAGTTTGCATTATTGCAAATTATCTAGAGGAAAGCTACACACTCTTTCTAGAGTGAGAAGGGTGCCTTATTCTTACTTGACTCTACACCTACTATATGATCGATGATGCTCACTTGTACTATAAAGAGATTCCAAAAAATTCACTCTTAATTTTCACGAAAGAAAGAGCATTTATCTCTAGCATGCGCCTCAATGCATTGCCTAAAACAATGTATAGTCCTTAATGATACTATAGTGTACAATCATATTTTTGAAGGATTTGGCTTGGCAGCCTTTTAGATTAGTCTAAGCAAGTGAACAACTTAATGCTCACATTGTTAACACTATCTCAAACCTTATGCCATACAAATAATTTCACTATTTACATAGTGCATGCATGATGTCCTCGCCCCCCCCCCCCCCCCCCCCTCATATGCATAAATTATGTAGATCGCGTGCATTCGAGGAATATTTCTAAAACTCTTTATCTTTGAATTTTTGACAAATAAAACACACTCTTTTTCTATTCAATCTGTAATTTTTTTTCAAATTTCATTTTACGATACCCTTTTGTATTTTAAAATGTGAGGAAAAAACAAATTTAATAACCCCTTCTGATGCACTCACGTGATAGTCACATAGATATTAAGTGACCCCCCCAAGGATGTCCTACAATTTTGAGTAATATTATTGGGCTCTATCTAGCTTCTTGTTTATTACAAGCTATGTATCTACCATTTTAAAGTACACCTGCACTTGTGGCCTTCTTACTAGCATTGGTCTACAAAACAAAAGACTTTCTTAGATCCATGATAGGTAGGGTTGGAGCTATAGCTTGTGAGTGCAAGTGTGCACGGATGCGTGCGTACACGGTGTGTGGTGGTGCGTGCGGGGAAGGGGAGTGTAGCAGGGCTATAGTGTCAAAGGCACTGGACAAACAATTAGTTGCAATTGGGATGGGGTTCACAGTGGACAGACTTTTGCCTGGGCAGTGACACCTGGCAGGCATACGGGTGGTGTTCTAATAGCCGACACCGGGGGCAGACCACCACGACCACAATTTGCGACCACAGTTTGGAGCTCGATTGGATATTTGTGATCCCTTGGTGGCTATTGATGGTTGTATATATCCGTAGCTATTTGGGCGTTATTGTATCATCTACTTTGTGTGGTTAGGAGTCTATCATTTTGAGTTATACACAGAATGTCTACACCATCCATGCACGCTTGAGCCTCGACACCCCACTGTACCCATGAGATCTGAGCTGATGTAGCTGAGTGTGCTGCTATGCCAGAGTCTGTATTGGTTTCTTTGAGTTAGTCGATGTTCATGTTGTTGATGTTCAGGTTCACTAATGAGTAGTGCTATTGTTGCTTTGTTGTTCATTTTCTTCTCTATTTACATTCTGTGGAGTGAGATCTCACACACATTGCACTGAGGAGCACCCACTATAGAGAGCACGACACATTATCTCCGCTACAGATGATCTCATATTTGGCACGCCCGGTGGGACCTCAACTAAAATCTCACTCCGTGGGAAGCGCAGTCGAGGAGCTGTTGGGTTTCACCTCTCTATTTTTGTCTCTTGGTTTCGACTGGGTTGGGTTTCTTCAGCTTGGTCCATTCTAGTTTCACCTTGTCCCGCTTAGTCTAGACCTGTTGGTCTAGTCTCTCATCCTAATAGTAGTCTCTCGACCTAGTCTAGTTCTCTCTCGTCCAGGTCTAGCCAAGTGGTCCAGTCACTCTCCTTGGTCTAGTGGCATTTGGGCCAATGTCCAATAAGTTACAGATATTCGTGCCCAAGGCTTGGGTGGGCTTCTGGTTACTGTATGACACATACAAGGCAGTCAAAAGAGCGACAAAGCCCACTACTAAGTCCTCTAAACTACTACCACAAGAAGCGTCAACCCTTCGTGCCAAGTAGAAGTCCACCAACCCCATTACCCCCACCTTCCCCCTCAATCACCCCCATCAATAAAATTCTCATTCCTAGTGTTACAGCAAGCTCCAGTGCAACAAGCTCCCTTACAGACATCCATGGAGGAGCTCACAAGCGTTCTAGCTAAGGTGAATATTAATTTTCCGACTTTCAAGGGTCTGTCCACAGAGGATGCTGACGAGCATGCCCGGAGGTTTGTTTCTCTCTGCAAAGGTCATGGTCTCAACCAAGAAGATGCCTACTTAGTACTCTTCCCATCTACCTTGGATGGCTTAGCAGACAAGTGGTACAGTCAGTTTGCAAAGAACCACTTTGTGAATTGGGCCACGTTACGATCACAATTTTGTGAATCTTTCAGACCAAGGGACTTCAAGGAGAAGGTCCTGGATGAGTTGTCCAATCTGATGCTCTGCCCAAATGAGACTTTTGTAGAGCTCATGACCAGAACAAAGTCTCTGGTGGCCAAGCTTCCTCAGCAATTGGGTGAATTTATGGGTTAAGAAGGTGGGTGGAGAAGGCTCTTTCCAAACCTTCCCAACAAAAGCTCCTAAAGAGTCTCCGACCTAATGCTACTCTGGTGGAGTTTGTTGCGGTTGCTACTAGGATAGAAGGAGCTAGGAAGTTGTTCACCGACTCCCCTCAGGTAGAGACCCCCTCATTTTTTTTGGAAAGTCCTTCTGATCCTTTAACTTCTTTACGTAGGGAAGTGGAAGCCCTAAAGTTATAGCAAGCTCTTCAAGAGGAGAGGTCCTTCTCTTTTAGGTAGGAGAAGTCTCCACATCACGAGGCTTTGGAACAGATCAAGCACGAGATAGAAGAGCTCAAGTCTCAACAAGACACTAAGGCTATGGTTTGGTGTAGCTCATGCCGCTCTCTAGGGCACCCTCCATGTGAATGCCCCCTTCATGTTTATTGCCACTTTTGTGAAAAGTTTGAACATGAGGACAAGGATTGCTACTACCTCAAGGGATTGCGACAAATACAATAAATTCTTGATCCTACTCTTCAACAAGGGTCACCACGTGCATCCAACATGGTTTCCCCCTATGGCCATCCAAACCACATGCCACCTTTGCTAACAGCCCCTCCTATGCAAGATATGTAGAGCACTTTTCCCTCTTAGAGCTTCCATCATATCCATGCTGCCTGATCTCTTCAAAGCTTCTACGCCTCCAACTCCAACTCCATGCACTAGAATCAAGGAACACCTCGCCCTTCGACTCGCCCATTGAATTGGCCTATTTTATGCTACAGATGCGAAGACTATGGACATTACCAAAGCAATTTCCTCTGCCATAAGGGTCCTCTCCTTGTCGTCGTCATTGCCCTGGTAAGGATCACTACAATAAGGATTGTCCCAAACTTTGTGCATCTACATCTTTGAGCCTAGGTCAAAAGCCAAAATGAGTTTACCTTTCCCAAGCTCAATCTGATAGCAGTTAGCACCATCCCTCAGTTTCCCCCTTTTGCCCATGTGGTTACCCCTCAAGACAAGCTGCAATTTGTAAAGGAGCTAGTAGGCATCCTTACATGGGCCCAGAGGGCCGCTCTTGGTCTTAGCATTCTTGCAAGTTCAACTCCCCCACACATTCTTACACCAATGGATACCCCGCCTTCAACTGTTGACAAGCCGTCCCACAGTGCCAAGCAAGGATCCAAATCTTTGCTCTCTTGGAAGCAGTTGCTGATCTATAACAGATCAAGGTACCAAAGAAACCACTGGTAGAAAAAGAAAAGGTTACATTAGAGACAATCTTGAAGAACACCTTCCAACAAGTGTCACTCTATGACATGTTGCGGCTAGATGCGAGTTTTAGAAGTGACACCCTTGCAGTTATTTAGTCACTTTATCTTGGAGCAGGTCCTAGTGGTGGGCACCTCCCAGTGCAACCATCGGAGTCCTATATGATCTCCCATCCCACTGCTCCCCTCACTGATTATAGAAGCCCTCGTCTCACCATGTCCATCTTGAGGCGGCAATTTTTAGGAGTGATAGTGGATAGTGGATCTGGCATCAACCTGATGCCCAAGTTCACTATGTTGGCTTTAGGTCTATAGCCTACATGCCCTACTCTCTTCACAACTATATTGGCCGTCTAGAGGACAGTCTACCCAATGGACATAATGAACAAGGTGCCTCTACAGGTACAATACTTCACCTTTAACTTGGATTTTGTTGTGGTTCGTCTTCCCCAGGTTGAGGGTGGATTTCCTTTGCTCATTGGTAGACCATGGTTGCGCCACACTAAAGCTCTTCATGATTGGGAAAATGATGCCATGTGAATACATACTCCTGGATCCCCAATGCAACCCATTCATCTAGAAGGAGGCATGGATCCCGTAGTGCAGCAAAGTTCTTTTGTCACTGGAAACCAACCCCGAACAAGAACATCCTACTCCACCTGACTGGTTAGACAATGATATGCTAGAGTGGTTGGAAGCTACCAAGTCTATGCCTTGTTATGGGGTCTCTATTCAATGTTTGCCTAAAGATACACCCTCTTTCACATTTTCTATTGTACCTAAGCCCAGTGAGCCACTTGAACCAACAGCAAATGTTAAGGGCACATAGGCCAATAACTATGCGCACTTGCTAGCAAGACTGGGAGATCCTATGAAGAATCATGGACAGGGAAAGAAACCTTCTCTATAGATGTATACCCAACTTCAACCTCAACTCCAACTATGTCTGCCTCTCTGACCAAGCCAAGAATCTCCCTTGAGTCTATTGAACTACGTTGTAAAACTTCTAGTCAACGTGTCTCACATCTGCAAGGGAGGGTTATTCCAAGCGCCACAAAGGGTATGTTCTCACAAGACATATGTATATTCTATCCCCTACTACCCGAGTCTCTTCCCTCAACCTTCACCCTACCTTCCCTCTCTCCTCGCCCTTACCACCCTACCCTAAACCCCCACGCCCTCCCCTCTCTCACTCGCCCCTCCCCACCCCCACTCGCCCCTCCCCAACCCCTCGCCCTACCCCCTCCTCAACCTCCCCTCCTCGGCCTGAGGTATTTCAACACCACTGGCTCTCGATCCTACCCCCTCCTCAACCCCCCCTATCCACCTCGTCAACCTCCCCTCCTTGCCCGAGCTATTTCAACAGCTTTGAGTTTCACTAGTAAATTACCTGCACAACAGCTTTGAATATTGACCTAATACTCAAAGCAGTTTAAGATTGCTCTTATTTTCTTTGGATAAAATAAATGCACTTTTCTAGCTTGCCCCTCTCCATCAATCCCTATTCTCTACTTTGGATATTTTGCTACTTTGTGACTTTTGGAGTTTGGTTCATGCTTGGGTCTTCTTCAGTTTTCGTTTTTGAAAAGCTTATCTCATTCTAGAGGAGTTGCTCTCACTTCTTCATCGTCTACTACAAATACTTACATCAGCTTCTTCAGCCAAGTTGGCTACATTTTTTCCTTCCTTCCAGTCGATGTATAGGGGGGTTGACTTATTATTGATTTGTGTTTCATCATACATATATTGTAAAGCCTTTGACTTTCCACCTTTGACAAGTTTTTGGTATCAAATCTTCTTAAATATCCCTATTCATTAGCTATTGGTAGCTATTTATTTGGTATTGCTAAAGATGATACCAATAGCTATCACATTGTGAACTTAACTATTAAATTGAAGATTTGACTTTTACTATGTACCTCATTTGGATAGAGAAAGTGTAAACATAAATTATAGATACATGCATTGTTAACATAGAAGATATCTACCACTCGAGCCTATGTTAACTGCTAATCAAGAAACCTTTGGTTGGATACTATATTAATAGGGGTCACATGTGGTTTCAAATACCAAAGAAATGGCTTAACCAAAACATTTTGAAGAACATGAGGTGGACACAAGGAAGTAAAAATTGGCTCCTTGTTTGGTCGATCTCATCAAACACTACACCTCTATCTCATGGCCATGCATTAAAGAAAGCCCCTATGTGTCATTTTAAAGCCCTAGGAACCCTTAACAAGAGGGGCCACAAGGGCGCACAAAATGGCCAAACAGGGGCCCTGTTTGGCCATTTTGCGTCCTTGTGGCCCCTCTTGTTGAGGGTCCCTAGTGCTTTCAAATGACAAATAGGGACATATTTAGTTTTTTTCCCATGCCTTTACCAAGGCATTCCCAAGAGCAGGGGGTGGACACAACGAAGTAAAAAATGGCTCCTTGTTTGGTTGATTTCTAGGGGGATTTGTGAGGCCTTTGAACATATAGCAAAATGGGGGGGGGGGAGCTCTTGCTCTCTATACATCTAACACCACACCTTTTATCATGCTCATACACCTAAATTTTGTAATTTTTTGCCATGTAAAGGCCCCCGGGGTCCTCAACAAGAGTGGCCACAAGGGCGCACAAAATGCCCATCCAACAAGAGTGGCCACAAGGACGTGCGAATGCCCATCCAGGGGTCCTAAATGGGCATTTCACGCGCCCTTGTGTCCACTCTTGTTGAGGGCCCCGGGGGCCTTTACATGGCAAAAATTTACAAAATATAGGTGTATGAGCATGATACAAGGTTTAGGTTGATGAGCATGATACAAGGTTTATGTATTTGTTGACAGCTATGAATACATCAAACTGCACACTTCTATCTCATGGCCATGCATCAAAAAAGACTATATTTGCCATTTTAAGGCACCAGGGACCCTCAACAAGAGGGGTCACAAGGGCGCGCAGAATGGCCATCCAGAGACCCCAAGGGTGCGTAGAATGGCAATCTAGGGTCCCTGGATGGCCATTCTGCGTGCCCTTGTGGCCCCTCTTGTTGAGGATCCCTGGTGCCTTAAAATGACAAAGACAAGCATATTTTTTATGCATGGCCATGATTCAATCGTTCAGTTTTTTTTTCTTTTTTTAAGTGTTGAACTTTTAAGCTATATTCAAAAGCTTCTAGCTTCTAATCGGCTCTGAATCTGTGTAAGCTTGTCTCACATGAATTTGTTCATCTCATCGTGCTCTTCAACCATTATGTGATGCAAAAAAAGCATACCTTGCTCGGATTCTCCAAAAATCAACGTGTAAGTTGGCAATTTCTTTAAAAATGATGTAAAACAAAGATTTCTTACTTTTTCCTTAATTTGTGGGCTCCAACAAGCATTAAAACCATGGAATTTGAAAATACTCAAAGAGCCAATTTGTTTTACATTCTGTTAAGGGTTGTATTTCCTACATACAAAACTTTCCCAAAATCTTGCCCTAGTACAAACTTTAAAATAACAAAAATCTCCTTCAAAAAAAAGTTATTGCTAAACATTTGAAAATAGGCCCCCCTTGGACTTCCCACAACGATAGAAATCAAAGGGTTCAAGGAGAGGTATGGTGTCACAAGTGCATGGTAGGAATCTCATCGATTTTGATTCCGTCAAGATCTCTTGTACTTTATCATGTCTTCTCATGTACAATCTTACCAAACAAAAACAAATTTACACTACAAATCTTATGTAACTTATCAAACAATCTAAAATATGGTAGACCTAGAGTGCTCTTATACATCAACAAATAAAAAAGTCCAAATTCTTCTCATGAACTTTGGTAAATATACATTCATGAACAACTTTCAAAGGGTTGTGCGATCATAGTTCTTACATCCATCCATGACATGGTATGCTCATGGGGTAACCTATCACATAAAAATATCTTTGGTGGGGATGCCCTAATGTTAGGAAAGGGTGTGTTGCTGATGAAAAGCTGTTATATTGTCCTACTATGGATCTCTCCATGTTAGCATAATGATTTTTGGTGTAGTTGGAGCCAGATTGCTTGAGAAGAGCTTTGTGCCACCGTAAAAGCTTTATGTTATGCCAATTCCTTGAGCCATTCTTGCAAACAATGCCACTCAACTAGCATAGTAAGAGGTCACCTTGTATCATGACGCGTTACATACATGTTCTTCAAACATAAACATGTATGAATTCAACATTTGCAAGTTGTATAATAAAGACACTTATTAAGTATATGTTGTACAAATCTGCAAGTATTTCCATCCAACTGGGAATAAACAATCCTAAAATATACATTGGGATGAGATCACCCACCTCTAATAAGCATGGATTTGAAGCACCTACCTGCAAGATGTAACAAAGAAGGTTTTTTAGAGGAAAACTGGTGACACTTGACCTCTCTAACCTGCAGCTTTTCACTACTAGTGCAGAAAAGCAACCTTTGTGCCAAGCACTACAAAACAAGTAGAGGCAACACCTTAGACTTCAAAGTCTATGATAAGAAGAATACAACCAAAAGTAAGAAGTAAATATTTACCTTGCACCCCAAAGGGTGTTTCTTTCTAATATGTATTGGTAAGCTTCATAATGTACGCATCCTTTTCCTGCAATTGTTGTTGGAGAGTTTCAACCTCCCTCTTCGAAGAGGCAATACTTTCTTGTAATGCCATTGTTTTGAGCTGAAGAGCTTGACATTTGTGCATCCATCAATGCAAAGAAGCACCTGTACCCATACAAAACCTATTGCAATAGCCTAACAAGCCTACTTCTCCCCTCCCAAGATATTGAAGAACCATCAACATTCGTCTCACCGACGGTACGACGTTCCCGGGATGACCTCTGCTCACCCTCACGTGCGGCCTTCAGTGCAAACACCGCGGACAAACTAATATGTACGCTTTTGTTGTACGGAGTACATGGTGGTGGAGGCATACGATTTGTGATGTCCGTGAGTACCATGACAGTTGTTGCGTGAGGAAGCAAAGGATGAAAAGAGAGAGGGGAGAGGGAGAGGGAGGAACATGGGAGGAGAGAAGGGGGTAGGGGGAGAGAGGGAGAGAGAGGGGAGGAGGAGGAGGAGGAGGAGAGAAGGGGGGCAGGGAGGGAGAGGAGAGGGAGAGAGGAGAGAGGAGGGAGAAGGAGGAGAGAATAAAGTTTTTTTTTCTTTGGGGGGGATTTTTTTGAAAAAGTGGACTTTTAGTGCTTGTAGGTGTATTAAAAAAATGTCAAAAAATGATTTTTGATATGTATATATGTTGGGGGGAGTTTTAAGTCAAAAATAAGTAAAAATATTTATATTGATTTTTTTTTTAGCTCTTAGTAACCCAATTTTTTGCTGATGTGGCCACACCCCTTTACTCCCTTCACTTTCAAAAAGCTAAAGAGAGAAAGTGACCTCTTAGGTCCACATCCTACATGTGTCCACAAAAAGGTTACAAAAGCTTACTCAAAACTAGCTTCTTGAATACCCTTGTCCCCTTAACCCTACACAACATTAGCTTTAATCCCTAAAAATTAGAATTCCTTACAAGGCCCATGCAAAGTCCATATTTCTCCTAATGTGCACTTAAGAAGTGGAAAAATTATTTATATAGTGCTTTGTTTAAGATTGTGTTTGACCATGAAATCATAAAGTGGTTAACACATCAAGCTGATTTGTACGGTCAAAAGTCTAGGTGGACTAAGATTCTTCAAGAGTACAACACTAAGCTACAGTATCGCAAAGATCAGTTTAATGTTGTAGTTGATGCTCTTAATCAAATGCCAAAATTAATCCCCTTTTGTTCACAAAAATAAAGAGTGATTTCTTGGGCTCTCTCTAGGTGATATATGAAACAAATGCAACATACTCCAAGGTGTGGATCCATGGTAGAACGAGGGGATCCTTCTTACTCCAATGTTGGCAGTGCTTCTAGTTACTCCATATATAGCTCTCCTCTATTGAGTGATGAATTGAATCAGTGGAATAATTTTTCCATTGATGATGGGTACCTACTCCACAAGGGGTGAGTATGTATTCCGATGGACCCTGACATTCTGTGCCAAACTCTTTATGAATGTCATGGTAGTCCAAGTGTAGGGCACCCAGGCATCCGCAAGACTTATGCACTTATGCGACGATTAGTTTTACTGGCTAGGTCTACATTGGGATGTTCAAGACATGTTTTTCATTGTAAAAAATGTCAAGTAAATAAGATAGAGCACCTGAAGTCAAGTGGGCTCCTACATTCATTAGAAATTCCCAATGGAAAGTGGGAAAGTATTTATATGGACTTTATTATAGCTTTACCTAATATTCAACAAGGTCATGACTCAATGTGGGTAATCATCGATAGGCTGACTAAGATGTATAAGTTCATACGTACCAATTCAACAATCAAGACTCTTGAGTTAGCACAACTATTTATGGAGTATGTTTACAAGAAATACAAATTACCTAGTAACATCGTAAGTGATCATGATCCCAAGTTTAGTAGTTATTTTTGGAGGGTTTTTTTTTCACAATTGGGTACCTAACTCAATCTTAGTACTATCAATTATCTAGAGATAGATGTTCAAACCAAATGGGTTGATCGAGTCCTTGAGAATATGCTACGAGCATATGTTAGCAAGAAGCAGTCCAATTGGGAACATTTTCTTCCAAACCTAGAATTTTCTTATAATAGCGTTCAGTATGTTACAAGTAAGTTTAGTCCCTCCATGCTTATGTGTGGCTATTTACCATGATCAACCATTTCAATGGGGTTAGCAATTGAGAAAATCAACAACTTAAGGACTTTATCCAATATCATATGGATGTGTTGAAAGAAGCTCATTAATTTTTTTGACAAGCTCAAGAAATACACTGATGAAAAACGTCATCAAGTCATTTTCAAGATAGGTGACCACGTACAAGTTCTTGAGCATTTTGAAAGTTTGCAAACTGGACACGTTTCTAAGGTATCCCCTCGATATTGTGCCCCATTCAAGGTACTCAAGTGAGTCACCAATGTGGCTTACAAATTGGAGTTACTAGGACATTCCCACATTGATCTTATTTTTCATGTACTTTGTTTAAGAGCTGAGTCGCACCATGGACTAGCAGGGTTAGTACTTACTAAATAATACCAAGTCCATGTTTCTCTCCTTATATATCTAAGCTTTAGTCACTAGCACTTTCAAAATGGAAGGGTTTAAGCTATCTTTTGAGAAGGGAGACGTTCTCCTCTTTTGTAGGCCTCTCATCTCCATTCAAATCCCTCCCATGTTTCCCTTAAAACTAGGTGTTCCCTTTTTTTCCCATTTCAAATTTGGGTGCGACCTTGTGCGATGAAATTTCCACCTTACCCCCACTATCACAGGGTGCGACCCGGCTCTAAGGAAACACTTACATCAGGATGGCAATGTTGTTGATCAAGAAGTTCTTGTCAATTTCATTGAACCTCCTACATTACCTCATGAACCAGAATGCATTCTTGACTTTCATGAATTGTGTACATGCCATCATCTTCGTTGTCAATCTTTAGTCAAGTGGAAAGATAGACTTGAAGAAGGTGTCACCTAGGAAAGCATTAGTGTTCTCAAGAAGAGATTTCCCATTTTTGTTTTTGAGGACGAAGACTCTTTTTCAAGGGGGGACTAGTGTTAGGACATGGGTCCTACGAACACACGCCTCAAATATGGTCCAATATGGTGATTGCACGGGTGTGAGGCCCTAGAGCATGGCCTTGCCACATGTCGAGCATGCGGTCTAGGGGCTCTAGAGGGCAAGGCCTATACAGAGGTTGGTTGGGAGGAGATGAGCATGCTTGACATCCTATGTTCTCACGAAACTCTTCTATTTCTAGAGCTTAAGGGCTCTAATTTAAGATTTAATAGAGGGTACAACACTTCAAAAATTGAAATGGTTTTATGAATCTTCGAATAGATTCAAGCATAAATAAACCAAAAAATGCAACAAAATGACCACAAATCACTCAATGCTTGTGGGAATTAGCAAAAATTGAACCAATGGGGGCTCAGTTTTAGCAACCAATGAGTACACAGAGTGGATTAGACTAGGATACACATTATTTAAGCACAAATCATATTTTAGCTACTCTTGAAAGGGTAGTGGGTCAAGGTATACACCAAGAACATGCCCAAAACCTAGTGTAATAAGCAAATATATTAGTGCTAATCTACGTGCAAATGCAAGGAAATTGAATCAATTTTGTAAGCAAGAGAGGAGACTCACAAAATTTAGCATAGAAGGGATGAATAGATGTGGATTAATTAGAGTGATTAGGAGACGCTAATCACCATCCATGCTCCGATACCACTTGATGGGTTATGGTGGTTTAGCTAGAGAGCCATTCTTGGATAATAAATGTGCTTGATGAGCTTAATTAGAGTAGCATAAGCTTGGGGGAGAGAGAGAGAGAGAGAGAGAGAGAGAGAGAGAGAGTTGATGCAAACTAGATAGCTTGATTAATGCATTATAGAAAATGTGTATCATGGGTGCTCTTAAATAAAGGAAAAGGGAATTTCCACATAGGCATAGGGGACATCACAAGATGCCTTATCTTCCACATAGCATGTTGACTAAGCTTCCACCGTCACTTTCACATGTGATTTTCACACATGGCTTGACACATAGGATGCTTACATGGAGAGGGGTTTCACATAGGTGAGAGGTGCTACAATGCCCACACCCCAACAAGTAGCTACACATTGCAACTTTGGTTACAAGAAAGAGAAGCTTCTAGAGAGAGACCCAATGTGAGGAAATCAAGGAGATGGAGACAAATTAGACCCTTAAAACTGTTAACCCTCACGCACATTCCTATCACCTACAACAGGCGTAGTATTATTTATTTGGTAGAGTCAGGTACCGGGCTTCACAATCCAATATGAAAAGGGTAAGAGTGATCGCCGATGAGAGGTGCACTCTAACTGGAACATTCAAGAGATTAGTTGGCCAAGCATGGGCGACCAAGTGTGAATGGGGCGAGCTCATATAAAAGTCAACTAAACCTAAAATTCACTCATTCTCTCATTTGTGCAATTGAAGAGTGCTCTTGCTCCATCTTCATCTTCTTCTTCTTCATCTCCTTGTGTGTGTGTGTGTGTGTGTGTGTGTGTGTGTGTGTGTGTGTGTGTGTGTGTGTGTGTATGCGTGAGAGAGAGAGAGAGTGTGTGCGATCGAGCATTGCGACGAGTGCACGGCGGCGGTGAAGCGGTTGAGCGTGGCGTAGCGGCGTCTCCTTCTTCTTCGCGATGAGGAATCCTCCACGACAGCAAGCGTAGAGCGATGAGTGACACACCATCGCCATCTTTGAGCTTACTAATTTAAGTTAGTTACGTGCTTGGAGCCATTTGTGGCTTGCACACAGTGTATCGGCAAGTTCCTTGCATTGACACGAGCGACACACGCGTACATTTTTGGCGCCGCTGTCGAGGAATGCCATACACTAAGCTTGAATGGCACTCTATGCTTCTTTTGTGGTGCAATTTCAATTGTAGGAAAGGTAGGGAAGGAAGGTGTGTGTGTTGAGAAGAAGGATTTTGTTTTTGCTACTGTGTATTTCTTTGTTAATGAAGTTTTGAAAGGTACTGTGTTTTCTCTGTGATAAGGTGTTAGTATTAAGGTTGTTAGTTCTATGTAATGCAAAGTATAGTAAGTAGGAAGTAGATTTGTCAGAGCTAATGAAGTGTGTTAGAGTGTAATGGTAGGTGTATTAGTTGTAAGCAGGTAGGTAGAGTGTGTGTGTGTTAGTTCTATGTAATGCAAAGTATAGTAAGTAGGAAGTAGATTTGTCAGAGCTAATGAAGTGTGTTAGTGTGTAATGGTAGGTGTATTAGTTGTAAGCAGGTAGGTAGAGTGTGTGTGTGTGTGCTCGCGCGCAACCCGCGGCGAGCTTATCCGAAAAAAATAATAATAATAAAGGTAGGACCGGGATCAGGAATATCTCCCAGACCTAAGCACAGACCCAAGCCCAAGCTCACGCTCAGGCTCAGGCCTCAATCACCCTTCAAAATTGCGTATTTTAGCTTCACATGTAGCTAAAAATCGACTTTTTTGAGGACCAACGGAGCTTCAGGTGACCGAACGTTGTGCTGTAAAGCACACCGCGACCCTCTGAGTGATACGCTCGTTTCGAGCTATCACACACTTTAATAAAAAAAACCTATCATTAAAAATCATTATTAAAAAAATGAGTGAAAACGGACGCCTAAAAAAGTAAGCGGTTAACCTTCGAGGTTATTCGCCGACGCTTGTAGGGTGTCAAAGGCACATGCATTTGTGCTCTCATTGTGTGCTAGAGACGGAACAACTAGAGAGAATTTCGACTTACACGAGTTCTCAATATCCACCTACCTTAGGTTCCGGGCATTCGGTGGGGACCCAAGGTAGTACAAACCAAGACCTGAACATAGCGACTAGTGACTCTTCCTCTAACTACGACGTCATGGACGGTTTCCCAATGCCTAATCCCAATAGCTCAAGAAACGAAAACACTAACCGACCTATACAGAGGTCACACCTATCACGTGGGTTGGTTAGATGTCCTACAATCCACAATGGGTGCTACTAGTGTGGAGGATCAACAACAAAGAGTTTGTGAGGTCATCCATAGGGTCATTGAGTTAGAGAGACAGAACAAGGGAATCAACATGCCTTCAACGGGTCTCATGAGATTCTTGGATACAGGAAAGGCTAAACAACTGACCTTATCACAAATGGAGATTCCCTCGGTAAGTCCGATGGATCCTCCATATGTTGTTTCGCCAGTGGTCTCAGTGCAATCTGAGTCCACAAGTGATAGCTTTACCTTTCCAAGTCTAGCTCATCTTTCCCTTGATGACACCACGGCTACCATGCCTACCCCAATGATGGGCATGCCAAGAAACACACCATGGACCTCATTTGTTAGTAAAGCACCACTACACGGTAGCTCAATGCATGCAACAGTACCTACAAGTGTGTACCAATTGTATGCACCTATGGGTCATCGCACTCATGTAGTCCCTACCCCTCCCATTGTTTCAACTACCTATGCTCCACAACCACAACACCCAAGATCTTATTTCCATGGGACCATATTGGCTAGCATTAGCATGTCATATCCGACGTCTGCTATGCCTAGGGCCACACATATGAACTTTGGGCGACCACATGGCACAACATCGTACCCAACGTGGAACCCAAGGGTTTCCTATGTGCCAAGCCCAATGCCAATACCTACTCCATATGTAGTCTCTAGAGCGCCTGCACCCACGGTGCCTGCTCACTTAGGTGACTTGGCAACATTTGCTCAAGCTATTGGTCGATCTATTTTTGAGAAGATGCGTAACACGCCTGATAGAGAGCCTAGAAGTAAGGCAATACAAATAGCCAAGATCACACAAAAATTTAGTGGAGACGGGGATGTGAGAAAGCATATCGAAGTGTTTGAACAAATATGCGATTCTCTAGGAGAACACAATGAGCTGCATAAGAGTAATGCTTTAAGCCTAACCTTAAGTGGGAAGGCAGGGGATTGTTATAGAACCTTAAGGGTGGAAGAAAAAACGATTTACCCTACTCTTAGGAGACTGTTCTTGAAAGAATACATACGAGAGGGAGTGCTTTGAGGTGTAGCCTCTCAGCTCCAGAAAGCCCAACAAGAGGAAGGAGAGTTGGTGAGAGACTGTATTAGTCGCTTGAAGCATTTGAATTCTCATTGTGATCCAAATGAACGCTTCAATAATAATCAATTGCTTGATAGATTCATTAGGGGGTTACGACATGAGGATATCTACAATGGCTTAGTCATTAGAGGTATCACCACTTGGGAAGCAGTCACCACCAATGCGATCCAACTGGAGGATAATTACACTGTGTTAACCCTCACGGCACACGGACACCCTATCGCCTACGATGGACGTGTATTATGTATTATTTAGAGTCAGGTACCGGGCTTGTCGGACCAATAGGGAAAGGTAGAGTGATCGCCGATGAGAGGCGCACTTTAACTGGGACATTCAAGGGATTAGTTGGCTAAGCATGGGCGCCCAAGTGTGAATGGGGTGAGCTCCTATAAAAGCCAACTAAGCCTAATTTTTACTCATTCTCTCATTTGTGCAATTGAAGAGTGCTCTTGCTCCATCTCCATCTTCTTCTTCTTCACCTCCTTGTGTGTGTGTGTGTGTGTGAGAGAGAGAGAGAGGGAGAGTGTGTGTGCGATCGAGCATTACGAAGGCACGACGGCGGCGAAGCGGTTGAGCGCGGCACGACTGCAGCTTCTTCTTCATCGCGGCGAGGAATCCACCACGAAGGCGAGCGTAGAGCGGTGAGTGACACACCCTTTGTTTTCTTGAGCTTGCTAGTTTAGGCTTGTTGTGTGCTCGGAGCCGTTTGTGGCTCGCATACGGTGTATTGGCAAGTCCCTTGCTTCGACAGTGCGGCAAGGAGCGCACATTTTTGGCGCCGCTGCCGGGGATATGCCCTACACTAAGCTCGGTTAGCACTTTACGCTTCCTTGTGGTGCAATTTCTATCATAGAAAAGGCAGGGAAGGAGTGCGTGGAGATTTCTGTTTTTTGCGTTTTTTCCATTTGCTGTCAAGTTTCAATTTCTGCGTTTGTCTGCGTTTTTTCAATTTCTGCAATTTCTGCATTTTCAAGTTCGGCGTTTTCAATTTCTGCAATTTTCTGCATTTCTGCGTTTTTTCAATTTTCTGCAATTTCTGCATTTTCAAGTTCGACGTTTTCAATTTCTGCAATTTTCTGCATTTCTGCGTTTTTTCAATTTTCTGCAATTTCTGCATTTTCAAGTTCGGCGTTTTCAATTTCTGCAATTTTCAATTTCTGCGTTTTCAATTTCTGCAATTTTCTGCATGACATTTTTTTTAAAAAAAAAGTCGAAAAATAAAAACGCGAGTGAGCGGCGGCGAAATTTTTCGAAAATAAAAAACGTGACTCTTAAAACGGACGGGTTGGTTTGTATAAAAGATAGATCGGGATCATTTCCCCGAGCCCTAGCCCGAGCCCAGGCCCAGGCCTCAGTCCTCAGTCTTATGATATATACTAGACTCACTCTTATATATATACCCTACTCCCTCAAGAGAGAATGAGAGCATGTGGGACAAGTCCTCCACTCTCCTCCTTTCTCTTCCCACTTGTACCCTTAGACTTTCTAGTTTGGGCCTAGTTCCCTACTGGAAATTGACAGTTTTAGGGATTCCGAGGGCATAGAGTGACCAAACGGAGGACTGTAAAGCACGGCACGACCCTCTGACCGATACGCTCGTTTTGAGCTATCACACGGCCCATTCCACGACACGCTCTAAAAAATCTAGCAAAAAAACAAACAAAAAACACGCTAAAAACTAGTCACAAGGCCTCCTAGAGCAGCTTTTTGACACCTTAGGGTATCAAAAGCACATGCACTTACGCTCTGGGCGGGTGCTAGAACACGAGCATATTGAGGGTGCCTCTGTTCATACGGACACCCATTACCCATCCACGATAAGCTCTAGACCCTCAGCGGGGACACAAGGTAGCACCACCCAAGACCCTAAAATAGCCGCTAGTGATTCCTCCTCCGACTCAGAAATCATGGAAGCATACCCTACCCAAAACACTGAGAGAGAAGGCCATGCACCTCCCGAAGCTCCACAGCCTAGTACTAGTATGTTTAGCCGTTTCATGGAAACATTAGGTAGAGCTACTCGCTCGGAACCTGATGCAAATGAAGCACACGAAGGGGGTGGGGAAGTGGACTCTCCTTTCACATCGCACGTGGACCCCACACCCCCAAAGAGTGTCCATGTGGATATCCTGCCAACTTCTTACCAAGAAGGCCCTGTTGAGCTGCCTCCTTCAGAAGTTCCCTCTAGAGTACCGTTGGTGACAAGTAAAACCACAGGGAGCAACATTGCTTCTACCTCAAAAGAAATCGTTAACACGTCGACTCTAGAAGGATTGTTCATTAATGATCATTGGACATACGACCTCCACACTGAGGTGTTGACGGATCTACACTCTGGCCACGCCTACCATGTAGGATGGATAGAGATTGTACAATCCACCTCTAGTGCCACGAGCATCGAAGATCAACAGAAAATGATCTGTAATGTTATCAATGGCATTATTCAATCAGAAAGGCAAAACCGAGGGGTAAATATACTCTCAACTGGCCCCATGAGATTTCTGGATACGAGCAAGGCTCAACAGCCTACTCTATCACAAATGGAGACTCCTCTAATGAGTCCCATGGACCCATCTTACGTCATTTCACCTGGGGTCTCTATGCAATCTGAGCCTCTGAGCGAAAACTTTAGCTTCCCTAACTTGGCTCAACCCTCTATCAAGGAAAACACAGTGCTCACTCCAGGGATAAGCCTGACAGAGAATGTACCGATGACATCTACGGTTAGCGCAGTGCCACTACCTAGTGTTGTAGTACCTAATATGGGGCCTCGACCGTATGTGCCTCTAGCCCCTTATGCACTCATGGCCCCCACACCTCCAATTGTACCACTTGCTTATGCTCCTCGAGTGCCGCTCCCTAGCTCTTATCCGAGTGGACCTATGCCCGGTTATGTTCCATATCCTGCATCATCTACACATATGCCAAGACCGGTACCCGTTCCTCTCCCACATATGATTCCAAGAGTACCTCCACCGGCGCTACCTCCTCACATAGGTGACTTGGCAGAGTTTGCTCAAACCATAGGTCGATCTATTGCGGAAAATATGCGTCATGCATCTGATAGAGAGCCTAGAAGTAAGGCAGTACAAATTGCCAAACTCACGCAAAAATTCAATGGGGACGAAGATGCTAGGAAACACATTGAAGTGTTTGAACAAGTATGTGATTCCTTAGGGGAACGCAACGAACTACATAAGTGCAATGCCTTAAGCTTGACATTAAGTGGGAAGGGTGGAGATTGGTATAGGACCCTAAGGATGGACGAGAAAACAATCTACCCTACCCTTCGAAGGTTGTTTCTAAAGGAGTACATACGAGAAGGTGTGCTTTGGGGTGTAGCATCTCAGCTACAGAAGGCCGAACGTAAGGAAGGAGAGTCAGTAAGGGACTTCATTAGTCGTCTAAAGCACTTAAACTCTCGTTGCCCTGTAAATGAGCGCTTCAACAATAACCAACTGCTTGATCGATTCATTCGAGGGTTGAGGAATGAAGGAATCTATAATGGACTAGTGATTAGAGGTATCACAACCTGGGAAGATGTCACTGCCAATGCAATCCAATTAGAGGACAACTTGATGATAGCAGGCATGAGGGTGTCTACCGACACGAGATCCACTAGCTCACAAGCCATTGAGTATGAACCCATGACTGCAAAGCCCATTTCCAATGAGCCAAAGGTATTTGAGACATTCTTGACAGACCTCACCAAGGCAATCCAAGAGTCTCTTAAGGATAATCGACCCCCTCAAAATAGTCACATGTATCCAAGAAGGGAGCAACAATGGTGTTCCATTTGCTTAGGTCCACATAGCACTAGTGAGTGCCCTACGTTTAGAGTAAAATTTAATGGAACTTGCAACGCATGTGGTAGGTATGGTCACCAAGCTAAGGATTGTTTAATGATCAAACGTATGATGGCAAATAGACCACCTGTAGCCTGGACGGATGCGCCTCGACCTCCTGTATTGATGCCTACTCCACCTGTTGAGCAACTACCGCAACACATGGTCCCTAGATCTCAAAATGTTGTACAAGCTACACCGCTACCACCTCCTGTGCTAGTTTTGCAGCCCCCGCATCCAAGAGTCGCCCCTATGAACCAAGTGGGTTGCAAGCCATCAAATGCTTATGCAGATGGTTGTGAGGAGGAAATAGACACTAGTATTGCCTATGGACTTGATACATTGGAAGAATGTCCTATATACTACATGGAAGATTGTTGGGGACAAGTCAAGCCGGTTTATCAAGCTGCTGCTCTCGCATCCAGAGGTCAAAATATCAACACCCAGGCTAGGAGGCCACCTCTTCAATGCTACGAGTGTGGTGGACCACATCGAGTAGCGGAGTGCCCTATTAGGCTGCAAAAGAATGCTGCACAGATGCAAGTGAATCAAGGGAGCACGTCTGCAATGCCAATACTCACATGTAATCGTTGTGGCATAGATCACTTGATTGCCCAATGCCCCTATAACCCAAATGCGCCTAAAATCACACCCCTGAATTTGGTCGAAATTGCTAGTGTGACGTCGCCAATACCACCCGTCGCACCCGCTTATGCGATTACACGGTCCATGCTTCAAGGGCCAGGACATATCCTCGAAGAGAGAGATACCGCGTCAGTTATCCCACGCAAGTTCATCCACCCCACATGAACCATAGACCGTTAGCCATATCTAGTATCATCCAAGAAGGGAGTGAGGACAGGACATCAGAAAGTGAGCATACACCCTTCTTGTTGGAAAGGATGTTTAACGAAGGAATACCTGATCCCATTGAGGAATATGAGATTCCATCCTCACCAGTTCCTAGTCAAGGACCTACACCCTGCAAAACACCAATGAATGTTGCCAAACTAGTGGACTTCATGTCTTCTGAGGTCCGAACCATGATCATAGCAAAGCTGTATGGAGATCCTGAGTTATTCCTTGCACTTCGAGCATTCCTTAACGGAGAGCTACGAACGGGATTACCGCAGTTTGCGCAACCAAATAGGCCTGACTCGATTATGATTGATGAGGAAAATCATGTGCAATCACTTGACTTAGATGGACACGAGTCTGTGATCGAGGTACCCATTAACGAATTAGGGCATTATTTTGAAGGCGAGGAGTCTAATGCGACCCTACCCATCACTACCAAGGGATTAACTATAAAGGGAATTCTTGATGGTGGTGCGGGAGTTAGCATCGTTACAAAAGATTGTTGGGAATCCATGGGAAAACCCCGCCTCAGTGTTACTAACATTGTGGTAAAGATGGCAAATGGTACCATAGCCAAACCTATGGGGATGCTCAAGGATCTTAAGATCAAAGTTCTAGGACACAAGGTACGACATACGTTCATTGTAATGGATTTCTCTAAACACCTTATGTCATATGAAATGATTTTAGGACGACCATTCATGAGGGAAGCACAAATGGTTCACGATTGGTCTAAAAATCATGTCTATTTGCAATTCCAAGACTCTGTCCTTAGAGTGGATTTGGTGACTGGTAAGGTACACCCCTTAGGGAGTAAAACCATTATTGATCATCGCTCTGACACCACGGTTCACTCGGCCCCACTACAATATTGTTACACTTGTAAGAAGGATACAGACATTGGCCAAGATTCTCCTTACATGGATGTGTTACCGGGTATGACGGAATCAGACAATGTGGATTGGGTCCACCTAGCATCAACCATAGACACTTGGGGAAATAGGGGGACGACCTGGGTAACACCTGAGGGGGATGAAATGCCTATACCCTTAAATATGCTACAAGCAATGCATATCGCTTCTGACAAGACTCATCCTAAGGTAACAAAGAAAACATACAAGTGGGTCCCTAAAGCTTCTTTAGTGACCATAACTAGTGCTAAAAAACAGAAGCCTTGTAAGAAACGTACCACTCGCTCCAAGAAAAGTAAGAAAATGTTACGATGGATCCCTAAACGACTATTGGAAGCCCAAGGCTACTATCAAGGAAATGATCAAATCTGGGTGCCAAAACGTAGATTGTGCTCTTACCTGTCACCTGGCCCATGTAAACCCAATCCTGTGGCTCCAAAACAAATTGAAAATCGCGGAAAGGAAAAAATCATGGAATGTTATACACCCGTTCTAGAGCTAGTTTGGGTACCAAAGAAAGAACGATTTGTTCCACCTAGCTCAGGAAGGGGGGAGTCCCATGAAGATTCTAGCTCCTCATGTAATACATCCATAGAGGTAAAAGCTTCTACACAGCCTCCATCTATAGTAGTGGACCTCCATGAAGCTACAAAAGAATCCACACCTCCCAGTGTTCAAGAATCACCTAATGAACCACTTCAAGTTCGATCCTGGGAGAGTACCTTACCACCCTTGCAACTTGACGAGGCACCTAGGGTAATAGAAAACTACTGGCAAAAATCCTCACCTATTACCAACTAGAACAATTGGTTTCAAAGGGTGACAAGCTCATTTCAAACGGTATGATCTACCCAAGGAAGGGGGGAGTGTTTGCTGACAGTCATCATTCATTTGTTTCCCTCTCAACCTTTTTCCCTGACCTCTCAATTCCAATCTTAGGGAATGTACATATAAAGCTTTATACTCACAAAAAAAAAAAAAAAAAAAGAGCAAGAGCAATTAGCAAACGAGTATGCACATTAAAAGTCAAAACATTGACTCAGACCTACACATGTCACATTTGGTACAGTGAAACAGAAACCTATGCCATAAAACACCTTTGATCCTCATCACTTGAGTGATGGAGGGTAGGTAAGATTAGTACGATAGGAGTGTTTCTGTTTTAGAGTTGCGTGATTAGCAAAGTTCTCTTTTCCCACTGATGTTCCTCCTAGAGGTATTGTTTGTGTTTCATAGTGTGTACAGGAGCGTGTTGCTATTGATAGGATTTGGACCTTCATGGAACCTTCAAATCAAGCGCGACCATCAACACAAACAGGTGTTTCTTGTCCATTAGCATTGCCGTTATCTTTTTGCATCTATGATTGTCTGCTTTGATTGTGATTGGTAGCATAATATTCAGCGCATTGGCTTAGTATCAAACATTTAATTCAATGTAATGTTTTGTCATAATCACTTGTCTAGGTTTAAAAATCAAGCAGTCCGACTAAGCTAGTTTGACCAAGCTAGGTATTAGAAATCTTCTCTTAATACCATGGGGAATGTCTTCCTAATAAGCAATGGTTACTTAGGTTCTTAATCCGATTTAGGCAGCATTGTGTGAAATGTACTAGGGATTTCTAGTGGGCTTGACCTTATTGACCTTTCGCTTAAGTATTATAAAGGGAGTTTACTAGTGTGATGAGCCTGGGGAGGGGTATCAGTGTTATATGACCCCCCAAAGTTACAAAATAAAAATGCTGAAAATGAACAAACAAAAAATCAAAGTGCCACAATGTAAAATCTTAAGCTGGAAGAGAAATCTCGGCTTGATTTGGTACTTCACTCACATGTATTGCCTATGGTACTAGAGCCCTAGAGGTTCCCAGTGTGGGCGCTTTTCCTTGAAAAGCAAAAAACCCAAGGCATACAAAATAAGCACACACATCAAAATTGAATCTCTGTGAAAAGACTTTGGGGGGTCAAAGAAAAAGTAATCAGTCAGGCGATGATTTCATGAGAAATTCCTTTTATGGTAGCTTAACTACAAGGTTTTCTAGATATAGCCTCTAGTCAGCCCTCGAACATGAATACTTGGCTCTCGCGATTAAACAACTTAATTGACCACAGAAAATTAAGAAGCTTACCCATGGTATTAATATTCGATCTCTAGTGCCTTTCGACCGTCAAATTAGCGACCCCAGACTTGTTTAATTTTCTACCTTTACATCTGTTTATGCATTTGATTACATTGCAATTTAATGTTCATTGCTAACAAATTGTTTGAAATTCTTTTACCAATCAATGTGTCTACCTAAAACTGCATATGCTTTTTAAGAGAATGCAATTACTGTGCCAATGTTGTTTGATTTTGCAGTGACTGAAGAAGGCTAAGGACATTCATCTCAAATGCTCTTCCACCTCGACGAACCAGCTTCAACTCAATAGCTTCCGAGGACGGAATCTACATCAGGAAGGGGGGCATGTTAACCCTCACGGCACACGGACACCCTATCGCCTACGATGGACATGTATTATGTATTATTTAGAGTCAGGTACCGGGCTTGTCGGACCAATAGGGAAAGGTAGAGTGATCGCCGATGAGAGGCGCACTTTAACTGGGACATTCAAGGGATTAGTTGGCTAAGCATGGGCGCCCAAGTGTGAATGGGGTGAGCTCCTATAAAAGCCAACTAAACCTAATTTTTACTCATTCTCTCATTTGTGCAATTGAAGAGTGCTCTTGCTCCATCTCCATCTTCTTCTTCTTCACCTCCTTGTGTGTGTGTGTGTGAGAGAGAGAGAGAGAGAGAGGGAGAGTGTGTGTGCGATCGAGCATTACGAAGGCACGACGGCGACGAAGCGGTTGAGCGCGGCACGACTGCAGCTTCTTCTTCATCGCGGCGAGGAATCCACCACGAAGGCGAGCATAGAGCGGTGAGTGACACACCCTTTGTTTTCTTGAGCTTGCTAGTTTAGGCTTGTTGTGTGCTTGGAGCCGTTTGTGGCTCGCATACGGTGTATTGGCAAGTCCCTTGCTTCGACAGTGCGGCAAGGAGCGCACACACTGCTAAGAGACCACCTCTTCAATGCTATGAGTGTGGAGGTCCACATCATGTGGCCGAGTGTCCTATTAGGCTACAAAAGAATGCCACATTAATGCAAATGAATCAAACGAGCACGTCTACAATGCCGATACTCATGTGTAATCGATGTGGCATAGATCATTTGATTGCACAATGTCCAAATAATCCAAATGCACCGAAGATCACGCCGTTAAACTTGATTGAGGTTACCGAGGAGCCATCACAAAGTACACCTGTGGTACCAATAAACGTACTCACGCGATCGATGCTCCAAAAACAAAATTCTATTCTTGAGGAAAGAGACACGGCATCAATTGCCCAATCTCATAAAAAGAAGAAAACACGAAGGAAGAGATCGCAAAAAGCAACGAAGTCAGACCCCAGTTCAAAGACCAACATAGGGACTGGTGACAACCCCATATATATTAACGATGCTGAAGAGGATTCTGATTTAGGTAAAACCATGGAGACCAAAACGACCACTAAGATAGAAACCAACAAGGGAGATCTTCATGAGCCACAATGGCCAGGATCCAAGAAGAAGATAGGAACTTATCCAAACTTTACAGAGGATATTGAGTGAGTCAAGCAATTAAGGAGTTTGGTAGAAGATACCCAAAGGGATCTAGAACCATCACCTAGGCAGATCCAGATTACAGACACCGTGTTCCCTACACAACAACAACAACCTCACCAAGTCCATAGACCCTTAGCCATACCTAGTGTCATCCAAGAAGAAAGTGACTTAAAGTCATGGGAAAGTGGGCGTACTCACTTCTTGATGGAAAGAATGTTTATAGAGGGACTACAGGATCCTATCGAAGAAATGGAGATCCCATCTTCCCATGTCAAGGGGATGAAGCCCAAAAGGTGCCGTTAAACATTGCCAAATTGATGGATTTCATGTCTTCAAAAGTTAGAACCACCATCATGTCCAAACTATAAAGACCCTGAGCTAGTCTTAGCTCTTCGAGCCTTCCTCAATGGAGAACTAAAGTTTGGGCTACCACAAATTGCACAGATGGATGGAGCTGGGGAGATGCCAATAGAGGAGGAACACTTAGATTCACAACCCAACCTAGATGAGAACCTTGTTGTAGAAATACCTGTTAACAAGTTGGGACAATACTTTGAGGGTGATGAATCCAATGCGACCATACCAATCATTACTAAGGGATTAATTGTGAAGGGAATCCTTGATGGTGGCACTAGGGTTAGCATTGTGTCTAAAAATTGATGGGAAACTATGGGAAGACCTCACCTTGCGACCACAACCATAATAGTGAAGATGGCCAATGGGTCTATTGTTAAACCTATTGGGATGCTAGAAGATCTCAAGATCAAGGTCTTTGGACATAAAATAAGATTTACCGTCATTGTTATGGATTTCTCCAAGCACACTATGGCATCGGAGATGATCTTAGGACGTCCTTTCATGAGGGAAGCAAAAATGGTGCATGACTGGTCTAAAAACCATGTCTACTTGCAGTTCCAAGATTTTGTCATTCGAGTGGATCTTGTAACTGGTCGAGCACATCCTCTAGGAAACAGGTTTATAATTGATCATAGATCTAACATCACAGTTCACTCGGCCCCATTGCAGTATTGTTCCACGTGTAAAGGGGACACTGATGTTGGGGAAGATTCTCCTTATATGAATGTACTACCTGGGATGACTCAATCGGACAATGTGGACTGGGTCCACCTAGCAGCAACCATAGACACTTTGGGAAATAGAGAGACGACCTGGGTAGCACCTGAGGGGGATGAAATGCCATCACTCATACCCTTAAATATGCTACAAGCAATGCATATAGCTTCTGACAAGACTCATCCTCATATAACAATGAAAACATACAAGTGGGTCTCTAAATCTTTTTTAGCGACCATAGCTAGTGCTAAAAAACACAAGCCTTGTAAGAAACGTCCCACTCGCTCCAAGAAATGTAAGGAAACGTGGCATTGGATTCCTAAATGACTATTGGAAGCCCAAGGCTACTATCAAGGAAATGATCAAATCTGGGTACCAAAACATGGATTGTGTTCTTACCTGTCACCTGACCCATGTGAGCCCAATCCAGTAGCTCCAAAATGAATCAACAATCGCAGAAAGAAAAAAATCATAGAATGTTACACACCCGCTCCAGAGCTAGTTTGGGTACCAAAGAAAGAACGATTTGTTCCACCTAGCTCAGGAAGGGGGGAGTCCCATGAAGCTTCTAGCTCCTCATGTAAGGCATCCATAGAGATAAAAGATTCTCCACATCCTCCACCTACAATAGTGAACCTCCATAAATGTACAAAGGAATCCACACCTCCCAATGTTCAAGAATCACCTGATGAACCACTTCAAGTTCGATTCTCGGAGAGTACCTTACCACCCTTGCAACTCGATGAGGCACCTAAGGTAATAGAAAACTACTGGCAAAAGTCCTCATCTATTACCAACTGTAACAATTGGTTCAAAGGGTGACGAGCGCATTTCAAACGGTATGATCTACCCAAGGAAGGGGGGGAGTGTTTGCTGACATCCATCATTCACTTGCTTCCCTCTCAACCTTCCTCCCTGACCTCTCAATCTCCCAATATTAGGGAAAGTATATATAACGCCTTATACTCACAAAAAACAAAAATAATAAAGAGCAAGAGCAATTAACAAATGAGTATGCACAATAAAACTCAAAACATTGACCCAGACCTACACATTCACATCCAGTACATTGAAACAAAAACCAATGTCATCAAACATCTCTGATCCTCATCACTCAAGTGATGGAGGGTAGGTAGGATTAGTACGATAGGAGTGTTTCTGTTTTAGAGTTTAGTGATAAGCAAAGTTCTTTCTTCCCATTGATGTGCCTCCTAGAGGTATTCTTTGTGTTTTCTCGTGTGTACAGGAACGTGTTGCTGTGGTTAGGATTTGGACCTTCATGGAATCTTTCTCTCATCCACTTTTCAAATCAAGCGCGATCATCAACACAAACAGGTGTTTCTTGTCCATTAGCATTGCCCCTTATCTTTTTGCATCCATGTTGTCTGCTTTAATTGTGATTGGTAGCATAATATCCAGCACATTTGCTTAGTATCAAACATTAAATTCAATGTAGTTTTTGTCATAATCACTTGTCTAGGTTTAAAAATCAAGCAGTCCGACTAAGCTAGGTGTTAGAGATCTTCTCTTAATACCATGGGGAATGCCTTCCTAATAATCTATGGTTACGTAAGTTCTTAATCCGATTTAGGCAACATTGTGTAAAATGTACTAGGGCTTTCTGGTGGTCTTAGTCCCTATTGACCTTTAGCTTAAGTATTATAAAGGGAGTTTACTAGTGTGATGAGCCTGGGGAGGGTAACATTGTTATATGACCCCCCAAAGTTACAAAATTAAAATGCTGAAAACGAACAAATAAAAAAATCAAAGTTCCACAATGTAAAATCTTAAGCTGGAAGAGAAACCTTAGCTTGATTTGGTACTCCATTGACATGTATCGCCTATGGTACTAGAGTCCTGGAGGTTCCCTCTGTGGGCGCTTTTCCTTGAAAAGCAAAAAACCCAAGGCATACAAAATAAGCACACACATCAAAATTGAATCACTGTGAAAAGACTTTGGGGGGTCAAAGAAAAGGAAATAAATCAGGCGATGATTTCATGAGCAATTCCTTTTATCGTAGATTAACTACGAGGTCTTCTAGGTATAGCCTCTAGTCAGCCCTCGGACATGAAATACTTGGCTCTCGCGATTAAACAACTTAATTGACCAGAGAAAATTGAGAAGCTTGCCCATGGTATTAATAGTTGATCTTTAGTGTCTTTCGACCATTAAATTAGCGACTCGAGGCTTGTTTAGTTTTTGACCTTTACAATTGTTTATGCGTTTGATTATATTGCAATTTAATGTTTATTGCTGACAAATCGTTTAGAATTCTACTACCAATCAATTTGTCTGCCTAAAACTGCATATGCTTTTTAATTGTATATGAGAATGCAATTATTGTGCCAATGTTGTTTGATTTTGCAGTGACTGAAGAAGACTAAGGACATTCATCTCAAATGCTCTTCCACCTCAATGAACAAGCTTCAACTCAATAGCTTTTGAGGACAGAATCTACATAAGGAAGGGGGGCATGTTAACCCTCACGCACATTCCTATCACCTACAACGGGCATTGTATTATTTATTTGGTAAAGTCAGGTGCCGGGCTTTTCTGTCCAATAGGAAAAGGGTAAGAGCGATCGCCGATGAGAGGCACACTCTAACTGGAACATTCAAGGGATTAGTTGGCTAAGCATGGGCGCCCAAGTGTGAATGGGGAGAGCTCATATAAAAGTCAACTAAACCTAAAATTCACTCATTCTCTCATTTGTGCAATTGAAGAGTGCTCTTGCTCCATCTTCATCTTCTTCTTCTTCATCTCCTTGTGTGTGTGTGTGTGTGTGTGTGTGTGTGTGTGTGTATGCGTGAGAGAGAGAGAGGGAGAGAGAGAGAGTGTGTGCGATCGAGCATTGCGACAACGGCACGTCGGCAGTGAAGTGGTTGAGCGCGGTGTAGCAGCGTCTCCTTCTTCTTCGCGGTGAGGAATCCTCCATGACAGCAAGCGTAGAGCGGGGAGTGACACACCATTGCCATCTTTGAGCTTACTAGTTTAGGCTAGTTGCGTGCTTCGAGCCATTTGTGGTTCGCAGACAGTGTATCGGCAAGTTCCTTGCATTGACACATGCGACAGACGCGCACAAAAACCAAGAGAAGATATTATGACATTGAAAAGGTAAATACCATTTTGTCTAGAGAAGTAAATAGGCTAAAATCCTTTTCAATCCTGGACAGTGGAGCTGGAATTAGTATTTTGACAATGCCCTTATGTAAAAAAGGAGAAAACCTTTCTTGCAAAGCACATGGATGTCTTTGCAAATAGTCGATGCAAAGATCAAGAAACCAATTGATATGCTATCAAACATCACCATTGCAACTTGCAAATTTGTGGAACAGAAGTTATGCATACTTTTGGAGTAGTTGACATTTGTAGAGACCTAGATTTTGAGGTTATTGCAAAAGACTTGTCTTGAGGTAGACAATAATGATTCAAGATTGGGGGTTTAACTGTCTCTAATTACGTCTCAATATATCATTATTACCAGCATTAACTTGAACAACCATACATATTACACTGCAACTTACTCACTTGTTGAGGAGAAATAATGTCCATAGAGCTATGGAAAATGATTTCTCAATAATTGGGGTATACAAACTCAAATCTAAACTATGTTGATTCACATCTTGTGCAAGAGTGGATGCATGTATTAGCCACATTGGACTCCGATGATGCAAAGATTGGAACTACATTTTGTTAAGACAACTGCATAGTCAAGGTGGATCCACTTAATTTATAATAATTGCTCCTCACATGGAAGATTGAAGCATATAAGTCAAGACCATTCAATAATGCATGTATTAGCCCCAATACAATCATGTGATGCAAAGATTGGAACCACATTTTGTAGCGATAATGGTGTTTTGCCGCTCCGCTCCTATGACAAGAAAATGAGCAAAGGAAAACCAATCAGGTTTATTTGAAGCTTACAAGATTAATTAGCAGTTATAAGGGCTTGCTAACAAGCCAGTTTTTAAGCTGAAAATGTGCCAGATGCGGCTTTAAGGGTCAGAAGATGTCTTGGTAATGCTAAACAGTGAGTATTCTTGAAGTGGTCATAGCTAAGATTTAATTAATCCAAGTTGAAGTACTCAAAAAGCTCTACATGCCTATCTTTACAGCTCATCAATCGGAGCTACGGGTAAGAAGTTATGACAATTTTAAGTTGAGTCAGTAGCAGATTTTCTTTACCGGATTGGGCAACTGCAGTTGAGGGGACAAAACTGGAATGAATGCATCAGGCTGAAGCGTTCAATTTCTGGAGCGAGTCGGTCTTTTCAGATCGGTGATCGGTGTTAGGTAAAGGCGGTGTGCCTCACCATGCTTTACTCGTGTTCGCCGGCCAGTGTCCGACTGCCAACATTTATCTCCTTATTCTTTTTATATTCTTTATATATAAAAAGAATAAGGAGCTCTCACTCACATTCTCACATGGTGCTCACACAGTGAGATTTGGGAGCTCCACCCCACATCCTGTGTCCTGCTCTCTGTCTCCCTCTCTCTCTCTCCTTCTCACTCTCCGCACACGCACCGCATCCGTGCACTCACTTCTGGTATCAGAGCCATGGTGACCGCGGAGAGCACGACGGCTTCGAGAGCTTCGAGGCGATAGCTCGCTCGCTCTCGACGGTAGAGAGATTAAGAAAGCTCGGAAGCTTTGTAAGAATGCAATGGGAGCTTGTGAGCTTAGTTGAGAGTGATGTATGCTCTTGTGGAAGCTCAGAAAGGAGTGTGGAAGATTGTGTGTAAGTGAAGGTGCTGCCCTAAAACTGTGTGCGCAGCAGCACTGTTTTCAGATTCGTTTTTCTCCTTGTAGAATGCAGATCTAAGAATTTTGTCCCTCACGCCCGTCCGTTTCGACGTGATCTACAACTTTGCAGAAGAAACTTTTTGCAAATTCCTCACCGTTTTGCTGATATTCAACTCAGACTGACTGTATACAGAAATTCCAGATTTTCTGTTGTCACATTGTGTGCGAATTTGATGCACTTTTGGAAGCACGGGAGATGCTTGAAGTTGAGTGCATAAATTCTGAGCTGAAGATGCAATTGCAGCTTGTGTTAAGCTTGTGGTTTGAGGGTTTTTTGGTAGACTTGGGCAACGAAGTACGGAGGCGTTTACACACCATCGAAGCAGTCTCTTGAGAGACGCAGTTTTTTGGGCCGTTACAGGTAGAGCAAATATTTGTGTACTAGATTTGCAGGTGTTTGCAATGATGTATGCAAAGTGTGGAGATTGGTGCATGCATTTGGAGTGCGGTTTTATGCGCTTTGGTTGCTCATGGTTTTGAGCGTGCAGTCAGTTTGGTTACTGGTTTTGTGGTCGTTTTACTGACAAAACTCTGGCGAAATTTTCCCCGGAGTTTTATGCACATTGTTGGTGTGATCGAGATTGCGATTGCTTATAGCACTCAGGATTTGTGTGCAGTGTTTTTCCTTTTGGGTGGTGCATTGCGAGCATGTTTTGCTTTGCTTTTTTGGTCTTGAGTTGTGTGTGCTCGGCCATTTGGAGCTTCCAGTTTTGACTCCTGGCTACAGGTTGAGTCTAGTACTCCCACAGGTGTTGCCATTTGCAGTTGAGGACATCTTCTGCAGTGTTTTGGCATGCGTACCGCTTTCGACACAGCAGGTGTCTTGAGATTTTGCTTTGTGTATGCTTTTGTGGGATAGTGGTTGGAGATTACTCGCCATAGTTTGTGATCGAGCTTGGCTCTCACATTGACAGGTTTTGTCAGTTTGGACACAGTTTGGTGTTCTTGTACCCACTCTCGTAGGAGTGAGGAGGTGTGTATGCTATGGTTATCTGGCACATTGGTCATTCATTGACACATTTTGGCAGCAGTTTTTCACTCACATATGTATGTCATTTGTAGCGCCGTTGAGTGATACTCCGGCTAGAGCGGTTTGGCTCTGTGTATGACTTTGTGAGGTGATTCTGGACAAGTACATTCCCGGATTGGCCATTTGGGCATTTGTTGTTGTCTCCATTGCGATTTACTGTTGAGTTTTTTACTCCAGTTACAGAGGAGACTTTGCCAAAATTTTGCCAGATATGTATGCCTATTGTAGAGGCTAGTGCGCCTGACCTCTTGGTCACCTTCTTTGCTTGAGACAGTGGTTTGTTCTCGGGTGGGAGAGTTTTTTTATCTTGAGCATTGTTTGCCATAGTGTTTGGCAATTTGGATTGCGGCGTGTATTCGCATCCATCTCTTTTGCCCGCAAATTGTGGTTCTAGTGGGAGACCTTCTACATACTTTGTGCATCGAGCTATTCCGCACTTGCTTTTTTGGTTCTATCTCAGTTGTGTGGTTGCCGACAGTTTTTTGGATTGGTTTTACTGCTCTTTGGTTGTACAGGTTGCCAGACATGGCAGTATGCACGTCAGAGTTTGAGCTCTTTGTTACGAGATTTGATGGGTCAAATTTCTCATGGTGGAGCTCGCATATGCTTGATGCATTGACTTGTTTGGGCCAGGCATTGCCACTGCAGGGCAAGGATGCGAGGCCAGAGTCCATGTCTGACAGTGTGTGGGAGGACTTGGATGCACTAGCGCGGTTGACGATTATGTTGAGCCTAGTAGAGTCAGTCTATTGCATAGTTATGCATGCACGTACAACTAGAGATTTATGGCAATTGTTGTGTCAGAGATATGGCACCTCACAGTCCAGAGATGAGCCTAGAGCGAGATGCAGTTCTCAGAGACGGAGACTGCACACTTGTTGGCATTGTGGACACACAGGACACATTCAGAGGCGTTGTTTTTGCAGGATGCGACAGCACAAACGTAAGTACAGGTTGGATGCTTCAGCTGTGACTACATCGGAGGCAGATGTTGTGTATGAGGCTACACACGACGGTGAGGTCGTTCTTGCTTCCATGTTCACTCCTAAGGTTCTCATGTCATGCGATGGCACATTACCTTCGTAGTGGATGCTAGATACTGATGCTTCATTTCAGGTCTCGCCGAGACGCGAGTACTTTTGCTCGTATGCTAGCGGTTTTCTTGGACATGTGTGCTTGACTGATGGTTCAGTCCATGACATTGTTGGTGCAGGAGATGTTCGGATGTCATTGCCGAGTGGAGCAATTCTAGTGTTGAGGCATGTTCGCCATGTGCCGAGTTTGACTCGGAGTTGGGTCTCCGTGAGTCAGTTGAGAGACAGTGGATGCCATGTTGTGCTAGATGAGCACGGTTTTAGTTTACATCGTGGGCATCTTGTTTTAGCTAAAGGTGCTAGTGTTGATAGCACATATCCAATGCATGTTAGTCACGTGAGAGATGGCACTATCTCTGTGACATTGTTGCAGCCATGTAGACTGCAGAGACGGGTTTCCTTTGCTAGTGGGTTGCATGCTGCCTTGCCTTTGTGTCAGCAGAGCAGTGAGACAGTTGTGTGTGTGCTTACTGAGGTTAGGCAATTAGAGCAGGCAGGCTCTTGTGAGACATAGCAAGTTGTGCATCTGTCTTGTGGTGACGTTCACGCAGACAGTGGTATCTCTGGGGATGCACACCTTGGTCAGTCATCCGTTGAGATGACATCGGTTGAGCCAGAGACCGATGCATTGCTCTATGATGCATCTGATACGTTTGAGGGCAACAGTGTCCTTCAGACAGCTGTGTGTGATTGCAGTGGTGCTGATTTTTCAGTTTTGCAGTCATTCTCAGCAGATATGCCTTTGCCAGAGGATGCTGACATAGTGATGCATAGTCAGGTGGTTTCTGATGAGGATGCATATGGCACTGAGGTTGCTAACAGGGATAGGTTGGCACACATAGGGCATGTTTCGTCAGCTTTCGGGTCTCTCATGTCTGACCTTTTGGTCTCGAGACCTGATCTTGCTTATGCGGTTGGTGCTTTTGCAGTGGGAGTTGTCAATCGTGCGATGACTGACACTGGCATTGTGCATTGTGGATCCATGCAGGTTGTCACTCGATACCTGCATCAGGAGTGTCATCGTAGCTCTAGCTGTAGTGGTATGCATGTTGCATCTACACTAGAGCGGTTACAGAGTGAGCTAGTGGGCATAGGTTGAGAGCCGTCTTCTCTCACCTCTTGTATATACTAGTTGTAGGCTAGTCTTCTCGCCACTTATCGGCACACAAACTTTAGTGGGAGAATGTTAGGTAAAGGCGGTGTGCCTCACCGTGCTTTACTCGAGTCCGTCGGCCAGTGTCCGGCTGCCCACATTTTCTCCTTATTCTTTATACATACAAAGAATAAGGAGCTCTCACTCACATTCTCACATGGTGCTCACACAGTGAGATTTGGGAGCTCCACCCCACATCCTGTGTCCTGCTCTCTGTCTCCCTCTCTCTCCTTCTCACTCTCCGCACACGCACCGCATCCGCGCACTCACAATCGGGATTTTGGGTGGCAAGATATGGCCAATTTAAGTATCGTTGGGGGCCGGGTTCGAACCGCCCTGGTCGCCCTGATCAATCAAATTCATCTGGCTTAAAGCAGTGCGGTGCCCGATGTGTATGCCAAATGTGGCCGATGTGGAAGCATTTTTTATAATATGCCTAGCCTTGACAGGTCAACTCTCCAAAAGCAATCACTTACACTTGTTTCTTGCAGGCATGTGGCACTATTGAAGATTTTTTATGATGATATTGCTAATCGATGGCGCCTGAAGAAGATGTTGTGCTTGATGACGCTTGCCCGATATTTATGCACCCAAGGGCTATGGGGCCGGCATGTCATCCCTTACAGTGCCCCAAGGCCGGCAATGGAAAAGCTTAGCATTTCTTTAAACTCAGCTAAAGGTTGATTATCAGCTTATCGACATTTCCGAGGATGGATTTGTGATGCCTTCTACTTGCAGGTGTTGCTTGACCGGCATGTGTACCAAATATGGTGACCTAGCAAGCCCATTAAGGCCGGCCGCCCAAGGGCCACAATTTAATGGCCGCTCGCCCACTTAAGATAATGGCCACCCTAATTGTAAAGGGTGTGAAGCCATGTAAAGAAAGGAGAGACCATGGCAGCGAGCAGCGCAGAGGGTGCAGAGGAGGAGAAAAATCGTCGCGCTGGCCGTCATGGCGCTCGGATGAAGACGCGGCAAAAACGGACTTTGCTCAGGCTAGCCTCGCGATGATTTTCGGCCCTAGTCCCGGTGGATTCCGCGCCACTCGAATTTCGACCTGCCACGTCATCAAGAGCCCCTTCTCATTAGCGATATCGCTAATGGGACGCCGAGAATAGAAAAGTGTTTTTTTGGCCATACAAAGACATCGTGAGTT
The DNA here is from genome assembly GCF_014529385.1 of Adiantum capillus-veneris. Classification (NCBI taxonomy): domain Eukaryota; kingdom Viridiplantae; phylum Streptophyta; class Polypodiopsida; order Polypodiales; family Pteridaceae; genus Adiantum; species Adiantum capillus-veneris. The sequence continues at coordinate 117,540,817 of NC_140936.1, read as the reverse complement.
CTCCTCACCGAGATAAGCTCTAAGCTCTTAAAGGCTTCACCATATAATCTCATAAGGAATCCCCTCCTAAGCTCTCCATCATTCTTGAAGAAGCTTTTCGAGGCCAAGCTCCTAAGATCCCGTTATCATAAGCTTAACCTCATAATTAAGCTCGATCTCTCTCTGGAATCAACATAACCCAAAACCCAAATCTCCTAAGCCTCATTAAAAGCCAGAAGCCATCCTTAACCTCTATTAACCTTCATAAGCCAAAGCTCTTAAGCTATCAAGAGAGGAATTAAACGTAATCTCTCGAAGCCATAAGCCAAGCTCTCTAAATCAAGCCTAATCTCAAACCATTAGCGGAGCCTAACCTAAGCCAAGTTTCTAAGCCATCATTGGCCAGTTGAATCGGGAGGCAGAAGCCAAGGCGAACGGCCATTGGAAGGAAACTCCTATGCCTTAACGGAAAGAAGCAGGAAGCGGGACAAATCAGGTCTTGTTAAATTCTTGATTAGCACCTGGATTAAGCCAGAATTTATCTTGTAAGGAGCATTAAGCCTCCATTAATGATTGATTACTGATGACTACGGTTGAATAACTGGAATTAAGAGAACTGTTTGTTTTGAGTACTATTGTCGTTAATTGTGCCTGTTGCACCTCTTTTCCCGCACCTCGCACAGCCAGGGGCCCGGTGCCTTCCCGGCTCACCATTCGCACATTTATCCCCCGACAATGGCATAGTCAGCATGGATATTATGAAGACTACCTGGTGGAAAGGTTTTTTTCCAAAAGAGGATTCCTTGCAAACAATGTTGGAAGTTATCATTAGATTGTTCTTTTTATCATTTTTGGCCTTATCAGAAAACCTTTGTAATATCATTAAGAGCCATATTTTTAAGTGGATTTTTTCTTAAGTGTCATAGATGATGTATTTCCATGATGATAGTTGTAAGAATCCCTTGTAGTGTAGACACTCAACATCCTAGGATCAGGATAATGTTTACACTTTGGTCAACGGACACTTATTTGGTCCAAAGTATAAAAGCAAAAGATTAAAAAAGCCTTATCAAGAATTGAGAGTTGAAAAAGAAGAGAGTTCTTGTGTGCTGTGAGAGAGCTACTACTAGCTACTATACTCTATGTACGGTGATCCATTGCTATGAGACTTACATTGTCGATTCTCGACACGCTCTTTGCATTGTAAGTTGTTGTTTCCAGTTTGAGTGTGTGCGTGTGGGTGTCTAGTGAGTTATCAGTGATTGATTGTTGTTTGGAGGAGCCTCATAAGACCACACCAATGGGTGCAAAGGCAAGGCAACCGTGTTAGCTAATAGCACCAACTCAAGTACACCCAATATCTAGCAAAACAAACACCAATTAGTTGCTTGAGACGGCCAGATTTTCTCAAAATTTTACTTCACTCTGTTTTTTGCTCGGTGTATGAAATAATTCCCGCATTGCTACAATTTCTACTAATGCACCTCCGTTGCTATAACTTTTTCTTTTGTGAATGCATATATTGATTTCCTTGTTTATCAACTTAAAAATGTAGTTTTTTTACCATGCCTTAGATTATGATTGGGATTAGGGTTCACTGGAGGGAAAGTTGAGAGACACTTTAGGCTAGAATATTGAAAAGTTGGAGAGTTTTCAGGGTAAAATAAAAGCCAGATAGCTAACTTGAGCGCTCTCTCTCTCTCTCTCTCTCTCTCTCTCTCTCTCTCTCTCTCTCTCTCTCTCTCTCTCTCTCTCTCTCTCTCTCTCTCTCTCTCTCTCTCTCTCTCTCTCTCTTCCGAGAAAAAGATCCTTCTATCAGTTAATGAAACTGCCCATGGGGCTACAACCACATCTGCCAGAGAGGGCAACAACACTCAGGAGGAGACTCCCAATGAAAAAAAAAACAACATATGTACAATGAGGCTAAATCAAGAAATGGGAGGAGGAAAAAGCCACACAGGTGGACGGTAGTGCCATCTGAGCACACCCTGGACCATGGTGAAGAAAGGCCAAGGACGCCAGAGTTGAAGGAAAGCCTCTCGCACTCCCGCATGCGGTCGGAGCTGCCCTGCAGTCTTCAAACTTTCCTCTGAGAGTATGGATCAGCTCTAGCCAAAGATCCCGAATAGTCTTTGCTGGTGGTACAAGGCGAGCCTCGAAGATGCAGAAGCAACGGGCCCGCCAGATGAACCAGAGTGCCAGGCTGCTTATGAGCTCCCAACACTCCTCTCTCTCACTGCACCACTCTTATGGAGTAAGCTATGTAGCAGGCTGGAGTGTAGGTCGACCCCCCTGCATCACTATCATCTTGCTGGTACAGGATAGCTCAAACTGAAGTGCCAAGCCCATGAGAGTAGACCAAGCAGCTTCCCCCAAGTGTACTGCCTAGCTGTGGAAAGAGCTGGCATCAGTCAAAGAACACAAAGCCACACCTGTTGTGCCAAAGGGCAGCCCCAAAGACAGTGACGCTGACTCTCCACAAGATGGTCACAAGCTGCACATGCGGCCGAGAGACCACTATGTACAATCCAACTCCCAACTGCGTAGCTCGGTGTGCAATCAGCCACTAGAAAAAAGTGACTCGCCTCGGCTATCTGGAGTCCCACAACCTCTCCCAAAAGGCTGCCAAGAACTTTGTTGTGAGCCCCGTATCCTGCCAATGAGGTGCTGCAGCAGCAGGACGAGCCTCTCTCTGTGCTGCCAGTATGTGACATCCCAATTGAATGGTGTACTAAAAGAAAGGGACACCTAGATGGTCTGTTGAGGAGAAAGGGTCCCTCCTCTTGCCAATGAGGTGTTGCAGCAGGAGGAGCCTCTCTCTGTGCTGTCAGTATGTGACGTCCTAGTCGAACGGTGTACTAAAAGAAAGGGACACCTGGATGGTCTGCTGAGGAGAAAGGGTCCCTCCAAAGCCACTCTCGAGGATCCCACTGTACTCGTGCCACTGGACAGCTCTCCCAAACCCACGATCTCCAGTGGCCAATCGCAAGAGCTGCTTGGTCGGGATCTATGACACAAGTCCTCCCACAGATGCCCACCACTCGGATCCTCTGAAAACAGCACTCTGACACCTATGGAGCCTCAACTGCCACTCTGTGTAAACGTCCTTCACCCTGTAGCTCAAAAAACAGGGAGGGTATAGTCTCTAAGCAAGCCTGAACTGAGATGAGAACCTCCAGTCATGTGAAGGCTTCCATCCATATGGGTGCTGCTGACTCGAGAGGTGTGAGCCACTCAACTAGTACTGCCTCTGAGATGTTCTGACACATGCTCTGCACCCCTCTCATGCCCTATATTAGCTGTAAGCCTTAGAGCTCCTCTAACAAGCCTGAAAATTGTAACCAGTCACCTAGAGAGCGTGTTGGACCCTCTGCCATGGGACCCCAGGAAACATGAGGCCGACTGCCAACCAAGTGGCCTCTCTGAGTGCTAACCATGGGGTTCCAAAAAAGGGGCTGCCTCAGGTGCTCCTCCGTGCAAGTAGGCCGATGCTACTCCAGGCCTCACCAGTTGCTCCCAAGATCGGAGCAGACTCATCGCGAAGCGGTCCTCCAGTCTCCTGCTCAAGCCAACTCTGCGCATCTCTATGAAGATCCATCTAGTCGAGGGTGACCAGGGGCCTCCAGCCTGAGGCACCCTAACACTGAGCTGCTGAAGTAAGAACTCCTTCCAGGGCTCCTCACCTTGAAGAAGTTCTTTGACGATGAACTTCCCAAGAAGGGCTCTGCTCTACTGTGTTGGGTGTATAATCCCCAACCCTCCCTGAGAGCAAGGAAGAGTGATGACTTGCCATGCCACTTTGGCTCGGGCTATCTGAGTGTCACACCCTGACCAAAGGAAGTTCCTGATCAGTCTCTCTACCTGGCTGATTCAAGAACTCGAGAAGTTCCAACAAGAAGTGATGTACCACATAGTAGCCAACAACATCTGGTTGGCCACTACAACTCTGCCTGCCAGAGAAAGACGTGCGAAGCTCCAATGTAACAACTTCCTCTTGATAGACAAGAGGAGAGGAGAAATCTTGCTACTCGAGAGAAAAGTCCAAACCAACCTAACATCCCAAGTACCGAACTGTAGTCCCTAGGGAAATCCACCCGAAACCCTCACCTGGCATCCAATCGGGCGTAGGAGCACTACCAACCGAGAAAGCCATTGTCTTTCTCTAGTTGATCAGTGCACCAGATGCACAATAGAAAGTCTCAAGAGCGTGATCACACGTGTGTAGGTTGGCCTCCCGTCCATCCAAGTACAAGGCTGAGTCGTCTACAAACTCAGCATCCAGTAGCTCATCTCCCTAAACCAACCTGCCGTGAAACCAAACACCTGCTCATTGTCTCAACATAAAACAGAAAGAGGAAGGGGGCAAGAGGGCAGCCCTGTCTCACCCCGCGTGAGAGCATGAAACTATCACCTCTACCTCCTGACAACAACCCCTGACTGTGTGCCCGTCTGTACAATGCTAACACCCCTCTGATCCAAGCATATGAGAAGCCCATCCTGCGTAGAGTGCCCTCCAAAAAGTCCCAGTCAACTCTGTCATAGGCCTTCTCAAAATTGAGAAGAAGAATCACCAAATCCTCACCACGGAGCCGCACGAGGGCAGAAGCCCCCAAAAAGTAAAGACGTTGTCAAGAATAATACGCTCCTTGACAAAACATGTCCAAGTCCCATGTATGATGCTCTCTAGAAGTGGCTGAATCCTCAAACTCAGAGCCTTGGTAAGAATTTTGTAGGCTGAGTTGAGGACGGTGATGGGGCGCCACTGTCGAATCTCATCCAAGGAGCCACCCTCCTTGGAATGAGGTATATCAAGCCCTCACTCATGTTGTCAGGCATCTCTCCTGTGTGCCAGATCTACTGAAAAGCACTACAAAAATCTGAACCAAGCAAGTCCCATTAATCCAAGAAAAAGCTGGGAGTCAAGCCATCCTCACCTGGAGAGCTACCATGGGGGAGTGCCCACACCTGCTCTCTGTATGCATCCTGACGCTTTGATTGGGGCTCTGCAGATAGTAACTCCTGATAGAAATTAGTAGAAACTGCACGAATGGCCTCTGGCTCTGAAGCAACTGACTCGTTGGGCCTCCTCGATTGGTTGACCTTGACATGTGTATGCTGAAGTTCCACTGCCTCAAAGAAAGCGCATGTCACTCTGTCACCCACCTGAGTCCACTGAGATGCATGTCGATGGAAAGCAAACTCATGGCGTCCCTCCTCTGTGATGACGAGCTCCTGGCGAGCCTGTTGTAACTGCTCCTCCAACCAGGGTTTGTCTGGATGTTGCTCATGCATCCTCTGCAAGGAAGAAACACCCCGACGGAAACATTGCTCCTCCTCTTGCGCTACAACCAGGCGAGCCGAAGACTCTTGAAGAAAGAGTCGACTAAGTTAAGCAAGCCTTGAGGCCACTCTGTTAGCATGAGAATCTTGCATGTCTAAGCTCTCTGTCCAAAGAGTCTCCACTCGCTCTCTAAGCGCTGAGTCCAACAAGCCCTCTCTGGGATACGAAGCATCATGCTCCCCCTCCTCTGTCTATCAGTCACTGTAAGGATCACTGGAGCATGGTCCAAAAAGGAAGTCACTGCCAGAATGCCAACTCTCCCACCCAAGTCACAGAAGCGGTCACTAGTGTAGAAACAATCTATCTGAGATAGATTCACGCCTCCCACTCTGCACTCCGAACGAGAGAAGGCCTCACAAAACTGGAGTGCTGCCACACATGTGTAGCCTGCAGAGTCATACAAAACCTCTCCCAAGCTGCCAGCTCAACACCATGCACAGTAGTATGGCTACCACCAATCCTGTCTAAGGGTTCCTCCAACATGTTGAAGTCACCCCCTATGCACCATTGCTCTACCTGCGGCAAAGAGTCAACAATCTGAGACCAAAACTCTTCACGTGCACTCACCACATTGGGTGCATAGATGTTCAAGAAGCTCACGAGACAACCCTGAAGCTGCATGGTGATCCGCTAAACCGTGCCTGGCACTATATTCGCTTTGCCCACAATATCCTGTTGTAAGGAATCCACAATAGTCATATATACCCCGCCCTGGATGCCTCCAGGTCCAAATGTAGCTAACCAAAAAGTCTCATACCGTCCACACAAAAGCTGACCACAACGTCTAATGGGGCTCTCACACAGATGATGCTCCTGTATCATAAGTAGGTCAATCTCTCCTCCCACGAGGCATCACTGAAGCTCCTGATGCAGTCGGGCCCTTTGACGCTGAAACTGGGGCCCACCTAGTCCCTGTACGTTCCATGAGACAATCCTCACGGGGAGCGAGAGAGAACTGATGCTGCCGTAGCAGCTAACCGTGCTATCTTCGAGGTTGGCTTGGATGGGGAGTAATCCGCATCCAAGCATCCTCAAGATAGGCGTGACTGCAAGGAGTGTCTAGTCCAAGCCCAAGTAGACCAAGCCGTGCATAAAGCAACCTCCTCTGTCCAGGAGTCCTCATGTATGTGTACATAGCATGGCGGGCTCTACGTGTCAGCAAAGAAGTGAACCACAATGTGTCTAGATCCTACTGCGCCTGGAGGTGTCACAACAAACTTGGCCAATGCCCAAAGGTTCCTGAAGCATGTCTGTAACTCCTAGATCTCCCATGGGATGAGAGAACTCAAGGGCATATGTCTACAACCACTCCAACACTAAGTCTGTAGTCCACTCAACATGGTCCCTCCCGCAAAGTGGAAAAGAGAAGCCAACCACTGAGTCCAAGACCTCTATTCCCTAGTTGCAAGGAACAATACATGAACTCTGAAGCAGGCTTCCTCAAGGTTTGGTGAGGGGTCGCCAAGAAACCGTGTAAAGTCGTAGGCAAATAAATCCCACCGACGACGAATGTCAAAGCTTGTCAGACCACGAGGAACTCCTGCAAAGGGAGCCGTCTGCACCAAAAGAGGGGATCATAAGAAAGGATCCTCCATCTCCCCCCTCTCCCCCCCCCCCCCCTTCCTCCATCTCCCTCTCTCTCCAAGCGACTCGTGGCAAAGGAGTTGCCAAGAGATCTCCTAGTAGCTGAGGATGGCCCTGCCCCCAAGTCGATTGTGGGACTAGAGCGGGAGGGGGGTGTGCGGGAGGAGGGGGGGGAGAGGGGGGATCGCCAAAGGTAGGAGGGCAAGGTGGAGAGGCGGAGGGAGATGGAGGAAGGGGGGGGGGGGGGGGGGGGGGGGGGGCTTTCGAGGGTGAGGTTGAGGTGGAGGCCGGAGTAGGGACCTCGTTCTGCTGAAGAGGGTCAAATCGGTTCCCTGTGGGGAACCCGCTACTATTGGGCCGACGCCTGAGGAGCACTCTGAGTGCCAGGCTGTCGCGGTGGCCCCTGCCGGCAATGACCACGAACCTGGTGCCATCCCTTCTCCGCTTGAGCCCCAGGCTCGAAGGGTGGCTATGCCTGTGTGCTCTATGTCTCTGCCTGTTGTTGCTGCTGGCCAGCCTTTGAGGGCTGGGGTCCGTGGACAGGCCTCAATACTCCACGCTCTGTATAAACCAACCCCCACAGAGGGGGTATCGGCAAAGGTATGAGGGCAAGGTGGAGAGGCGAAGGGAGATGGAGGAAAGGGGGGGGGGGGGGGGGGGGGGGGGGGGGGGGGGGGGGGGGGGGGGGGGGGAGGGCGGGCTTTCGAGGGTGAGGTTGAGGTGGAGGCCGGAGCAGGGACCTCGTCCTGCTGAAGAGGGTCAAATCGGTTCCCTGTGGGGAACCCGCTACTACTGGGCCGACGCCGGAGGAGCACTCTGAGTGCCAGGCTGTCGCGGTGGCCCCTGTCAGCAATGACCACGAACCTGGTGCCATCCCTCCTCCGCTTGAGCCCCAGGCTCGAAGGGTGGCTATGCCTATGTGCTCTGTGTCTCTGCCTGTTGTTGTTGCTGGCCAGCCTTTGAGGGATGGGGTCCGTGGACAGGCCTCAATACTCCACACTCTGTATAAACCAACCCCCACTCACCTAAGGAAGAAGGATGACCTTCGGGAGAGTGTGGGTGTCTCTCTCTCTCTCTCTCTCTCTCTCTCTCTCTCTCTCTCTCTCTCTCTCTCTCTCTCGCTCTCTCTCTCTCTCTCTCTCTCTCTCTCTCTCTTCCCTATGGGTTGGGAGAATTTCTACTTCGCATATGTATCGTTCATAATTGTGACACAATAGGGTGTCACATATGCATTGGCCTTATCATGGGAAGAAAATGTAGAGGTCGAGCTAGGAAATTATGGCATCAAATAGTAGTTGTTTTAAGCATGATTGTCTTACAAGGACAACATGATGAAACATAAACCAAACCAAATCCTTATCGTGATCAAACAAGTGGAATGAACTCGTGAAAAAATTTTATAAAACATATGATAACCTGAGAACAAATCGGCATGGTCATATGGCACCCCTCCTAGGTAGCCACCCTACACTAGTAGGCAAAGCCCTTGCATGTCTAAAACCAACAACATGAAGCATGCACATGGTGTAGAGAGAGATGGAGATGGATAAGGACAAGAAGGTCAATTATTTTCACTTGAGTGATGGATAAGGAGGTTAAGGGCAAGGGGAAAAAGAGAAATTCCGCCCCAAAACAGAGAAAAATAGTGTAAAAAACTAGAAAATAAACCTAATTTTCTAAAATTTCCTCTTGGCAAATTCAAGGAAAGGAATTTTGTATGTTTGGAAAAATGATTTTTCCTGAACACTGCTTAGTCTCTTGGATTCCACTTGATGTGCCACAAAAATCCTAGAGTACTTTTAAAAATCAAAATAAGTCAATGAAACATGTAACTAAGGTCAAATGGTTCTTGTACCATGTCGTACCCTAATCACGGATCCTTACAATGCAATCCTCAACACTATCTCACACGGCCATGGACAGGAGGGGATCAATGGCCTACGCCTAATTCCCGGAGCGCAAAAATCGTGGTCGTCAATCTTGCGACGCGCCCCGAATTTCCCAATTTTCCTGAATTTACACAATTGACACGAATTTACATAGCGGTGGGTTCATCATAAAAGGAACCCTTCTCCCTATGCTTTCAATAAACACGCACAGGCGAGGTGGTTAAGGTGGTAGGCTTGCAAACGGGATGTCCTTGGTTCAAATCCGGGGACAGAAGGGAGGGGGCAGCCCGAATTTTCAATTTTTGATGCACCTGAGCTTATCTATTTTCCCGAATTTACACAAAGCACATCGGCTGGCCCAGATCGCACACGATCCCCGAATGGGTGTGGGCCATTGATCCCCTCCTGCCCAGGCCCGTGTGAGATAGTGAGGAGGCAATGCAGTCTTGTATTTTAAAAATAGTCCCAAAATAATTGCTTTCTATTAATTTAAAGTGTTGAGACTAACGTACACTAACATACACTAAATTGATAGTCAAGATAAATACGCCGAGCGAAAAAAAAATGAACGAAGTAAAATTTTCGAGTAAATCTGGCCAAAACTCTTATCACCAATATTATATTAGAAAGGAAAAGCTTTGTGCCAAGCACCGCTGAAACATAGACAAAGATTAAAGTATATAGATAATGCTACACAAGGATGTGTTTTTCTCAAAACTCACAATAAGTAAGTAAGGTTATATTATAAAAACACAAGATGAACAAACGCAAATCATGCACAGACTGTGCCATGGTATCACATAAACACAACTAACTGACATCATTCCGAGGGATTTTACAAGGAGCCCCCAAATCTAGATACAAGCTAATGCACATCAACATATGACATAACAGACCTAAACAAAACCTTTTGCCCAATCTACGCCATGCAAGCCACCATCATGAGTCGGCTGCCACCCCACCCATATGTACATGACCCATACAAAGGACAATACCTAGATCCACCCGCATATCCATACGACCACAAGCCTGGGTTGCATTTACATGTGTGTATCAAAAAAAATATACGTATAAAATGTCATTATACACCAAAATCCTAAATAATCATTGAATGTAGTATTTTTTAGTTTCGATCGAAATATATTTCGATCAAAATATCTTTCAATAAAAAAAATTGTCTCTATAAAGGCAATTGCCGATTTCGATCAAAACCAGCGAATGCAGTTGGAGAGCCATAGATAGGTAGAGACTATTGAGGTATACTTTTAAGCTTGTTTAAATGTGTACTGACTTGTTTTTCTATGTTGTGCCAGACTCGTGTGGTGTAGTAGTTTTTCTCTCACCACCACGGAGTTGGCTTGCAGGTTATAGGCCACTTCGTAGTGTGTAGCCATCCGGCTCACTCCAAAAGTGAGTAGAATCTAATGGCTTTTTTCGTGTTGTGCAGACACTTGGATCACTATAGGGAAGGGTTTTATGACAGTCTTAGATTCTCACTTGTGTGAAGTAGTAGTATATCTCTCACCACAGAGCTGAGTTAGAATTTAGTGGTCGACTCGTGGAGTGTAGTAGGCATGATGCTACACCTCTCACTTCATAATGATCTATAGGTTTCTCTATTTTAGATCAACTCAAATCATTGTTTGTACCACGTAAAAATGCAAGACTTCTGCTCGTCAAACAGAGAGTGGAGAGATGCATAGTTTCTGCCCTCTTCATCTCTGTGTGATGCACTATTTACTCTTGTGCTTTGAACTCCAAAGACACGTCATTGTTCATCACTAGATGACTTGGTGTTGTCTTGGATGTAGATACGTACGATATCTGGCTTGCATCTGAGATTGTTAAGTTGTCCGCTGATGTTTTTGTTGTGAGTTCCATACACTTCATCAGGGATTAGATTAAGTCACATTATCGTTCTTACTACATAGAAATATGAGGGTTACATTTGTCTACCTAAGAGTGGAGAGATGCATACATATGGCCTCTTCATCTTAGTGACACGCCTTGCCCTTGTACTTTTTGATCCATAGGATATATGAGCGTGTTATAGCAAAGGCAGGTGGGCCAAAGAATGTGACTGCAATTGTCATAGATAATGCATCCAATTACAAGGCTGCAATAGGAAGGGCTATCCAAGTTAAGTACCCAGAGATTACTTGGGTTCCATTTTCCGCACATACTCTTAATTTGCAATTATAAGACATTAGTAAAATGGTTGTCATAAAACAAATGCTATTGGATGCAAATCATGTGGTGAAATTTATAAGAGAGCATCAATTTTCGTATGCTCAAACTATGTTATTGCCACCTTGCAAGAAGTGAAGCCTTCTTTGATTGAAACGATAGTCGATAGACGATGGGATGCTTGGCTCAACAAGTATCCTAGCTACCAAGAGGTAGCTAACAAGTATCGTAGCTACCAAGAGGTAGCTACAAGATGTACACAGCTTCTGAACTCGCAAGTTTTTTGGTGCAATGTAGAGAGAATTTGTCACTCTGGTCAAACCATTTGTAGATCTTTTGTGAATAGTCGACAAAGAATCTTTCATCTTTGGTCAAGTTTATAGGTATATGTCAGAGGCATTACACAAAGTAAGAGAGAATGTTGGTTTTGGTGCAAAGGACAAAGCTGCCATAATCACATCTGCCAACAAGCAATGGCTGCAATTGCATACGCCGTTGCATGGTGCTGCATTTGTATTAGATCCCAAATTTCAAATGCATCGACTTCAAAACAATATTCTCTCAACTATTGGGACATGACGATGGGAAAACTTCTTGTCATCAGCGAGTTGATTATGCTAATATATTTGGCATGTTCTAGGATCCATGGCATATAAATGCCATTGCACACACAAGTACGCCTCTATGGTGCAAGGAGTATGGTAGGGAGAAAGTGGAGCTACAACACATTGCAGTTAGGGTTCTATCTGTTGCAGCATCAAGTGGAAGCTGTGAGAGAAATTGGTGGGCATTTGACTTTATGCATACCAAGAAACGAAACCGGCTTCACCCTAAACGGCGGGCTACTGATTTGGTCTATGTTTTCTGCAACATGAGACTTATCCATAAGCCAGTGAACATTGCATCAAGAGCATCACAAAAGCACTATAGTGTCTTTCAAACCCATGAAGCTATACTGAGGAAGTAGACGATGACGGTGATATGGAATGGGAAATAGCTTTAGAATGCTCATATATGGATGAAATAGATTATATGATTGGTGTGTTTGATGGAGATGAAGATGTATGACTACAGATCTATAAGTTTTGCTTGGTGTGATTACGTGAAAATTATGAAAGATCGCCATGCTACACTACTTGTTGTTCACTCTCTCTCTCTCTCTCTCTCTCTCTCTCTCTCTCTCTCTCTCTCTCTCTCTGCTTTTGCAATAAGACTCGTAATTATAGTTAGATACAATACAATTTGTTTGACTGAGAATACAAAAATGGACAGATGAGGGGATAAATGGCAAGCTGTGATTACAAAAATTGTAGCACTTTGAATTTTCTTCAAATAAAAATAGATAGGGGTAAAGTGAGAAAAGTGTGCAAGCCAAAGATTGAGTCAGCTCATTGAGTAGTTCATCTTTGATGAACTCGATACTTTCAGGCGCGGGAGATGGGTCTGCACGTCCTTGTTGTGAAGAACTAGCTTGTTCTGGCAATGGTCCGTACAGTGATGCATACTGTTTGCAGCTTGGCTTGGGCCTCTGATAGCTCTATCTCAAGCTCAAGGATTCTACTGTGCAAAATGTCAGGAGTCTCTCTTTGGATTGCAAGATCTTTCCCTTGGCTTTCTAATGCAATGAGCATCTTTGATTCTTCAAGAAGCATAACTATGGGATGTTGGCATGCAGGCATTGGATTATTGCATGACTTGCTGCCACTTTATCTGCAATGTCCGACCATGTCCAACGCCAGAATTCTTGGGGCAGCTTGACCAATCTAGACGCCTCCCAAGGATTTTGTGAACATAGCACTATTGTATAAAGTAGAGTGCCATTTGGTTATTGTTTGGCGTAACTCTCTCTCATCAGATGAATCTTCGTAGCAATACTCATACGAGCCCTTTGTGTTGCAAATCTGATAGCTTTATGGGAGTTGATTCCTCTGCATTGCCGCTAATTTGAAATAGTTGTTGGCACACAAAGTGGTTTGGACATAGCTTCATGCACTCCTTAAGGCTGAAAGGCTTGCCTTGCAACCTAGACTCACCCTCTTCGATTCTAGCAATAGATTCAATGTCTTTCTTTGGACCATAGCGCTCTCTCTCTTCTTTGTAGATGGCCTGTGATTCAGTGTGGTTAAGCTCTTCTTCTATATTTGCCAATCAAACGAATATGTCATAATTAGAAACACTTATCGTGCATTTAACAAGTCATCACTTTTAAATCTTGAAAGAAAAAGACAAGATAACTTAATCATGCTGTAAGAAAGAGACAAAATATCTATGACCATGTCGTTGGAAAGAGACAAAATAACTTCATCAATTATATAATTTACAAGTGCAACTAAAGAGGACAATAATCAAATCATCACTTCAATCATCAATTGGTTGTAGAGCAAAAATCATTACAATGTCATAGCCCACTCTATGGGCACCATTTACACAGATAGAAAGATCAAAAGCGTTAGGTCAAGTTGAGGGATTGTTTGGCTTACCACTCTCAAGGTGGGTAAGTACATTGCTCTAAAAATCCCTTTTGTTTTGCTCTTTGTGGCATTGACATGCACTTCAAAAGTCGTTCACAAGTATGACACATGGAGAAGATGTTCATGGCTTTATTCAGGGAGGGGGATTAGTAGATATGCATTATGGGCGGCCCATGGAAAATCTCTTTCGGTCTGCTTTTTAGTTTCTATTTTCAAGTCGCGAAGAGGAGGAAAGCATGCTGGTTTTCTGGTCTTTGTACATGACCCCTGATCCACAATGCATGCATAGACCCCTTTCTGTCCAAAATGAAGCATCATGTTGCAGGAGTGAAGGTCATTGTGGAGATAGTCGTGTGCATGTAGATAATTCAAGGTCTGAAGAGCGTTTATTATCTACAAAATGTTATTTTGGAATAGCTCTATTGTTCCTTCATTGGTCACATAACTGCAAATGGCAGGTTGACTGCCATCTGCATTGCACTCTTTTATCCATTGCTCTACATGGCCGTCATTCCAAAAACGTGACATGAGCATTGGACGCTCTATGTGGCGGACCACAGCAAGTGGATAAATACTGCCACGATGAGAGATGTCCAAAACCGTGGCTTCGTCTTTAACCTACTGATCCATTGTGGGTCCATGCAAGTGGAGTTTGAAGATTTTTGCCGCATACACAAATGGATCTTTAAATGCAGGATATGACACCTACATGCTTCATGTGTGCCCATCTCCTTCTCCCAGTTGTGGAGCCTGTATGTTGAAGATTACTGTTTCTGGTAAAAGATGCAATACAGGGGGGAGTTGAGATTGACCAAGAGCGAAAGTGGCACTAGCAACAGACTCTATTCTAACGGTAGCTCTTGGCTCTTCAATAGCATCAGAAGAGCTGGCTTCCACTCTCGTGCACTTTGGTGCTCTTTCCAGCTTCTCCTTGCTCTTGAGCTCAATATACAACTGTTGCACAAGTTGTATGCAAGTAGCTATGCCTAACAAAGTAATGATTTCAGGATTTTATAGATCGTGAAAAATCCTTGTGATCTGTCCAATAGACTGCTTGACCATGTTCAACAATGAACCTGATGTCATTAGAGATATGTCAAAAGCAGCGGACGTAAATACAAGATGGAGCTACTCAAATATAGATTTCGCTAAGGCCTCTGTGAACTGGAATAATGCTCTGGAGTAGAGGGCTTTAGGCAACGATGAACCTCAGGCTCTGACATGTGATAAAAGTGACGTACTATCGCTTTGAAGGTGAATTTTTGTTGATGTTTCGCAAGCTTAGTATCCGCCATAAATGCAAGATATAATTTTAAAACATAAACGTTGTCAGAGGAAAGGGTAAACTATCAAAATTGTGTCATGACCCTCATCCATAAACAATTGACATAATTTATAGCAAACAACGACATATTATGATTGCAATCCATACATTGTACAATAGCGAGGAGAACACACAAAGAGAGATGTAGAGAGGTGAACAGGCTAGGAGTGTGAGGGACGCTCATCACATGAACTGCACTCTGTTATGTGCATTTCATAATACACATAAATGATCGGAGTGTACATGTGAACAACCCAGCTTGTTTGAGGTACGCTCACCACAAGTCCTGGAAATTGTTGTAATGTTGATTGATGGTTTAATCAATCTAATCCCTGATGGAGTGTGTGGAACGCACGACACAACCATCAATAGACAGTTTACCAATCTCAGATTGTGGTTAAACATCGTACATATTTTACATCCAAGACAACACCAAGTCATCTAGTGATGGGTGGTGTATCTAGTGCAAGGGAACATAATTCTGGCATACATCCCATGAGAAAGTTGTGGATGGGGACTTTAGTCTCTAGGTTCCATACTATGCCTTTAGTTCCTTCAAGGAAACCTGCCATGGATGCTCTGCTACATTAATGTCTTCAAAATATTGTTTACATGTGATTATCATTTTTGCTACCTTGGTTAGCATTTGGCATGCTAGGTCCAACACATCTCTCATATGAGCAATCGCTACCTTCATTGTGTGGACCATATAGGACTCCATCGGCTTGTAGTTGTTGATTTTCTTGGCCAACACATGGTAGTTCAAAATTGAAGGTCTTAGACTCTGACATATGAATTAGTTGTCCCAAAATCACAGTCAAGGAATTGGACAATATGTAGGGTCAATCCTGAGATACTGCAGGGCATTCTTGTATATCGTTTCATCTTGCGGTCGCTTTTTGAACCATTTCTTCCTCCACAAAGGCTAAATTTCCAACATCAAAAGCACTTGGTCTGCAACCACCGGCACATCTTCATAGTCCTCCTTGGTATTTGGTTCCAATGATGGCAAAAGCTTATGTTCCCATAATAGTGCCTCTTATTTCATCAATGGGAGGGGAATCAGTTCATGGCAAAAATTTGACCACTTCATCTGGATTTATCCTTAGTAATGTTGCTGATATAAGCACCTTGAGCTTGTATAACATGTATTCTTTGTGTGAGCCATCATGCATAACTTCAATTCACTTCTTTAGCTTGTCTCAGGCATCTATTTTCTCCATCTCTTCTTTGAATTCATGCAGACTTCCCCTTGTTGATGTGTTTGGTAGGTCGAAGGGGGGTAAGTCTGTGGTTTCAAACTCCACTCCATCAATTTTGGAGGCTTGTTGTGACCAAGACATGATAAATTTTACAAATTTCTCATTTTTGCCATAAGTAGTAGTCCTTTGAACTGTAAGCTCATGAAAGGATTTAAAAAAATGAGTGGATCTACTATGGTTTTGGAAAATTTTTCCAAAACCCTGAAAGGACACTTTTATGTCATGTTAGGTTACCAGGCTAGTGTTAAAGATCTATCCGACGAGGAGAGTTGAACTCGAGACTTGTTATTCAAGTGGGAAATGGCATAAGCAATCTATCGCACTTGGGTGATAGAAAGGTTATACCATTTTCCTCCTTTTATTAGCACGCACACACACACACACACCCACACACCCACACACCCGTGAAGAAGAGTATTTTAACGTCGTGGGAAACTATCCCAAGAGACCTTAAAGGTCTATCCGATAAGGAGAGTTGAACTCAAGACCTGTTATTGAAGAGGGAAATGGCATAACCAATCTACCACACTTGGGTGATAGAAAGGTTATACCATTTTCCTCCTTTAGCGCGCGTGCACACACACACCCACACACACACCCATGAAGAAGAAGAGAGACTATAAATTAGAGAGGAGAAAAATAAAACATACCTTCCAAAAATTGGAAGGGTGCTCCGCTGTGCACGGACTGAAACTCCTTCGTATTTAGAGCCAAGTTGCACCCAGATGTAGTGGGGGGAGCAGGGGGAAGAAGGTACCCTAATTTAGCAAAATAAAACATACCTTCCAAAAATTGGAAGGGTGCTCCGTTGGACACGGACTGAAACTCCTTCGCATTTAGAGCCAAGTCGCACCCAGAGGTAGTGGGGGAGTAAGGGAAGAAGGTACATCGATTTAGCAAATTCAAATTTCTCGGGTGGATTCTTGAAGTCCTGTTACGTAGCGATATCCCCTTCATTTTTGAGAAGATTAAGCTATAATTTTGCAAATGAGTGCATGTCCGTACCTCTCTCCGGCTCTGCCCAGTGAGCGTGTTCCCTTTTCGCCAAAATTTCATCATGCTATGTTACCGAACCTGTCTTTCTTTGTGGCTTCTTTGCAGGTAGCGACCAGAGGTCGCATTCTCTTCCCTTACCCCTGCTTACACCTGGTGCGACTTGGCCCTTACCCTCCCCCCTTACAAGTTACCTTACCTTTGTGCCGAAAGGCAGTGCCAACAAATGACTTAGTGACAAGTGTCCTTGTTTCCAGCTCTCCTAGGCGCATTTCCTAGGACGTGTTTTATGGAAACTCTCAAAATTCTTTTGTCAAATTCTGACAGACTCGGGTATAGGTACTGCGTTACCAATTGCTTATAAGCGTTCAAAAGCTCTTCCCACGCTCTCTCCATCGCCGCAAACTGTCGCAGGTGCTCATCTTCTTTACACAGTTCACCACAATTCCATCACGGAGATCAAACCTTTCTTGTTCTTGACAACATTTCTTTGCGATTTCCATGCAATGCATTTGGTTTCTGTAGACATTGCTTAATCCTCGTCTGAGGATGTATTCGGCTTTCCCATTTTTGATACGATTATACGTTTTTGTTTCTTGCCAGCCATGGATCTGCATTTGAGAGTGTGGGTAGTTGCTCATTTTTACCTGAAGATGTTGGTATATTTTGTCGTTTGATCATCTTTATGGGTCTATTGCTTATCTGGCAATGCATTGTCACAGAGATTTTTCTACAGCGATTGCTGGAGTTTTAGTTGCTTTTTTCTCTTGTCATCTTCCTTCAACCAGGTTATCTGCTCATCTTGAATAGTTAAGAGCAAACATTAACTGAACAGCATGCTCAGTTTTGTGGTAAGGTTTAAAAACATAAAAAATATTAGCCCTCTTGATTTTGTCATTCCCTTACACATCAGCTTTATTTTTGGTTGTTGGAAAACCAAATGCTCACATCAAGAGAGGAGTTCACCAAAGATTGTTAAGAGGTTAGCAATTAGTTTTGGATCAACAGATAATCTTTCTATGAAAGGTCTTGGGAGAAAAGCTACTCTTAAATTGTGGAAAGGGGTAGTATTATGTGTAAGAAATCGAAGCTGTGATACTGTGGTGTTAAAAGTAAAGAGGGTCTATAATTCATCGGCTACATTGGCGCTTGGACGCTGGACACCCATCCGATTCACTGGTGTCTTAGATAGGGTCTACTCCTCTATGATGTGGACATAACATCCTTTTCCCTTGAGGACCATTGTTATTAAGCTAAGTTGGATCAGATTATCAGAGCTGAAATGAGTGCACCACCGATTGTACTTCTTATAGCTTTTCTAATTGTGTTTAGTGTGTTTTGTTAGCTATATTCCCAAAATCACAAACATTAATCCTCTTGAGTTCCAATTGCACTACCTTGCTTGTGCTTAACTAGGGAATTAGCTCTCATTTGAGTTATCAAGAAACTTGATTTGCACGTGATTAATCGCAGTAACAAACACCCTATCTTTAGGTTCGTATTTGTCTATGTGAGCCCTTGTTAAGCTGAGCAAATAAACTCCTTTTTTGGCTTCCCTCACACAAACACCCATGTGGGGTGAAGTGGTTAGCCTATCTATATCATAGTATAAGGTATTGAGTTCAAGGCCTTCAAACTGTGGCATAAATTCTTGGATGGGTTCGTTTGCACCAGTCTCACAGGAAAACCTTTTTTTGAAAAGTTAGCCGGCTCGGACGCCAAAATTCAAAGAGGCACTGAGACAACCCTCGAAGCCAGGGACTCTTACTCTCATTGCTCACAACTAAAGACTAATTTGGAGAATGGAGACTCATGTTAGAACTTGTCTAGTGTTAGAAGGCAAAATATGACAGGTATAAAACGTAGGACTTTTACAACCAGCACTTGTTCCAAATTGACCACAGGATAGTATTGGTATGGATTTTTTATTTGTCTTCTTAAGACCAAGAGAGGACATGATGACATTTGAACCCATTCCATAATTAGGCTTACTTTGTACTAGAGAAGGACATAGTTGCATGGAACTCCGTTTCTACCCCCCAGAATGTTTCCTCCTGTTTCCCCCTGTTTCCCGTTTCCAAAAATGCGTTTCTTGTTCCTCATGGATTTTTTTGACTTTTCAGTGTCAAAATCATACAGGTTACCTATGATTGGGCTTGCGCGTGGAAAATTTTGACGAAAACACGATTGGGGCATATTGCTATGTAAGCAATTTGCATAGGGCTTGCTCTCACTGCTTGAGTTCCCTCCTCCCCCCCTTTCTCCTCTCTCATGGATGCTAACAATTATTGTACTCTTTGTTGAAATCACCCAGACATACATGGGTGGTATATGCTTTGAGCTTTCAGGTGACTTTGTGATAATTCGTTGTTGTGGACAAATGATATTTAGCGTTCTTAGGGCTTTGGATGGTCAATTGTATAAAATGGTTAATGATGAACGGTAATGTTCTACCCATCTTTTCTATGACATTACTTAAATTTCTATTTTGCGGTTGGTCGTTTCTTCCCGGGACTGAAACTCCGTTTCTTCTGCTTTCCGACCCTTTCCGTTTCTCCATTTTTGAAACTCCTAGCAACCATGGTGAAGGAGACTACAACAAGGCAGATTAGATGACCATGTTGTTTGTGGCACTTGTTCAAGTATCGTAGGGTGCCTACTTCCATTGTAGCTGACCGAGATTGTAGGATGACCAACTTGTTTTGGAGAGCTTTGTTTGAGAATCTGGCAGTACAGTCAAGTTCTCTTCATCTTTTCATCCTCATGAAGATGGGCAGTATGGATCACCAATTCCTTTGTTTTTGGAGTTATTGAAGTGTTATATCTTCCTCTTGTGGATTTTGACACAGTCCATGCTTCCACCAGGAAAGCTCCAGTCAAGATTGTGGAAGGAGGGAAAATATTTTGCCCATCTTCAGCACCAAGGATAAGATTTCCAAGCCGATCACTTTTTGGAGATCTGGTTGCAAGGTAAAGCAAGCTCTTCAGAGTTCATAAGAGAAGCATAAAAAGGCAGCAAGAGAAGCTTCAAGCTCAAAGAAGGAGATCGGGTCCTTCTTATATTCGAGAAGGCCAGACATCGAAAGATGTGAGGCAAAGCAAAGCTTTATCCAAACCTAGTACACAGTTCTATGGTCCTTTTCAAATTCCCGAAAAGATCCATGATGAATCTTTCCGATTGAAGCTACTTGGTCAAGCAAGAACTATCATGCCTTGGATGCTGAGTGGTTGGAGAAGGGGGCTTAGGTAGATCGTCCTAGAGGATTTGGATCTGTACCTACAGGATTTTGGATTGGAACACATTTCATTGGTGTCGACTGTTTGTAACGTGTTCCTTGTTCCGTGTTCCGATTTCTTGTTCCGGGTAACTATGCACCACATGCCAATGAAAAAGAACAGACTAAACAGACTTTAGACGCTTCAAAACAACTGAATTGAGAGAGAGACACTTCACACGAGACATGGAGTGGCCGAGTTCACCCCAAGAGTGTATTGGTCCCAAACCGTGGCGCCCCTTTTGGTATTTCTTTATATTGCTTCAACCCAGTACAACACTTGTAGCATAACTCTTCATCTCCACACAGGAAGGATGCCAGAGAATGAGCCTGAAGGTCATATTTAAAGGCCCTTGGCCATCAAAGAAGTTTACATGAAAAGCTTGAAGTCCAAAAGCATCTGGTCCCAAAAGCTAGTGGTAAAAGCAGCCATTGTAAATCACAAAAATTCGTACAATTGCCACGTCATCAACTGAGCGCAAAATGTGGGCATCCGTACAAGTGTCATGTCATTAGCTCTCTACGTAAACATTCTTTTGTGGGTGTATTTGCTTTACTTTAGGCCCCATCGGACAGGGGTCCCATAAGTTGTTGAGGGTTAGGATTTTAATCCTAAGTTGAAGTTGGTGAGGACTTCATCTTCTTTTGCTTTGTTAGGGTTTAGGCTCCTTGGTTGGATCTGCAAGTTGGCTAGGGCTAGGGCTAGGGAGTCCTAACCATCTAGGTCTTTAGTAGCTTGACACGTCGGCAATTTGTGACATCCCCCCTTCTTGAAAGAAGAGCAATCGTCTGCGATTATATCTGCAAAACAACTCAAGTTAGCTCAAAAGTATCCGAGGGTCATTTCAAGGGTCATTCCGTTTTCTCATTCCATATCAGAGCTCTTGATATTTTGGCGTAGCAAAATTAGCCATTACATCCAGATCATGTTGATTTGTAACAGGTGTCTCGATGCACTAAAGCTACATACCCAGGCATTCTCACTCAAGTGGCACATCGCAATGCAACACAAATGCTTACATATGCATGTTACAAGACAGTCGTCGATGAACACTCCACCCGCAAATAGCCATCCGAGTCTGGGCCATGAGATATTCAACGACTCCCTCATCACTCCTCCCTCAAATAGCCTAAAGAGGTCTGGGCCATGTATATTGTCAAAGGTGCAGCGGAAAAGGGTGAATTGGGTGATGAACTTGTCTGCAACCGCGAGCAAAACACCTCAACATATCGGGTAGCCAATAGATCTCGTATCTATTGTGACGGCTCTCCTCATTGTCAAGGTCCTAGCACGTATCGTCCACAGAAAAGGCACGGGAACACACCCACACAATGGAACACCAAAGAGGATGTCCACACGGTGCGGAGGGGAAGCGCTAGGTAGAGAGAGATCATTGAGCAAAAATGCTAGTGGGAGAGAGATCGATGATGGTGACAAAACGCTAGAGAGAGGATGTGGTCCCACACTCACAAAACGCTAGAGAGAGAGAGAGAGAGAGAGAGAGAGAGAGAGAGAGAGAGAGAGAGAGAGAGAGAGAGAGAGAGAGAGAGAGAGAGAGAGAGAGAGAGAGAGAGAGAGAGAGAGAGCGAGAGCGCCCAAACACTAGATCTCTGCATTGAATCAACATTCCAAAAGTGGGGGGGGGGGAGACTGCCTATATAGGCAAACTGTAAGTTTGCCCTACCTCAGCCAGAAAACCCCATGATTCCATAAATGGCCTAAAATGCTAATAAATATGTAAAAATCATTGAAAGTGACTTGGGACACATATTTAGTAGCAGAATTTGCAGAAGACTCGAGACTCTGACCCTGCGAAACCCTAGGAACAGGGGTCCCGCCTCATGCCAGCCTACTGGGTGAGCAACATAGTGAAGTGCACTGCCATGAATAGGTACGTCTACCTCAAGTACGGCCGGGCACAACCACAAAACAGCCCTCACTCCCTAATCTGCTCGTGGGAGATACTGGAGCTACCACTGGTTGAACTCTAACACCCTCTCTCAGCTCCTGGACGGGAAACAAGTTCAAGGGAGCTGGCATGATAGGATTATGTTGCTTGTGGAAGAGGTTTGGTGAAGATGTCAGTAGGGTTATTCGAAGTTGGGATGTACTCTAGTTGGATAGAGCCATGCTTGGTCTTCTCACGAACAAAATGGTAGTGTATCTCTATATGCTTAGTCCGAGCATGGAACATAGGGTTCCTCGCAATTGCTATACAACTCTGGTTGTCTAAGTACATAATGGTCGTTTGCTGGGAAATTCCCATCTCCAAAAGTAGCCTCCGAATCCACAATGACTCACATGTAGCACTGCAAGCAACACGGTACTCTGCCTATGTGGAAGACAAGACAACTGTTGGTTGTTTCTTGCTGCTTGTAACAAACTGTTGACGTGTCAAAGCCTAAAGAAGGGAGCCAACTTACAGATGCCGGCCGAGGGGCCTAAAGAACAAGTAACAGAAGAAGTGTCACAAAGTGATGACGTGGTTGCTCGAGAGCGGAAACCCTAACCCTAATTTTTACCAAAAACCCTAATTTTAGAAATCCTAACCCTAAAACCGGCAAACCCTAATTCTGTTGCCAAAAACCCTAAAACTGTAGAAACCCTAACCCTAACCCTAACCCTAACCCTAACCCTAAGGACAGCAGGGAGATTTTTGCGTTTTGCGTTGGTTGATGACATGGCAGGCTGTACGGATTGATGTAAATTACACTGGCAGCTTTTGGCATTGCTTTTTATACCAGAAGCTTTTGAGTTTTAAAGGCTTTTTACTGTAACTGCTTTTCAGGCCAAGGGCCTTTAAATATGAGGTTAGGGTTCATTCTCTGGCATGCTTCCTGGAGAAGGTGCAGAGCTTGGAGTACCGGCTTGTTCTATGTTGATGCAATAAAAAGAAATACTAAAAGGGGCGCCAAGGTTTGGGGCCAATACTCTCTGGGGTGGAATTCCGCCACTCCGTGTCGCGTGTCGTCTCTCTCTTTCAGTTCAATTGTTATTGAAGTGCTAAAAGTCTGTTCAGTCTGCTCTTTTCTATTGGCACGTGGTGCCCGTCTTGTGACACCCACTCTAGACAGTGTTTTAAGACGCTACTTGACGGCTTGCCTTCTCTTGCTTGCGTTTTGGAACGCTCGCTGCGGCCAAGCCTTTGCAATGACACCGGACCCCTTCTCTGCTGCCTGCGTTTTAAAATGCCTACTGGCTGGAAGCATTTTGGACTTCCCCTCCCCTTCCCCCAAACCTTGGTTAATCTAGCATTTTAAAACACTAGGATCCTCCTCGGGGTGGGTTGGCCGCTGAGAGGGAGGATAGTCGACCACAAAATTGATAGCCAAAGTTTATGACGGGGCCGTGCCGAGCATTGAGCAACAAATAAAGGGGCCGAGCCGAGTCTTAAGGGACGGCTTGGAAAGGTGGAACTTGGAGCCCATTTTGTATGGAGCTCTCTGTGCAAGGTATGTGGAGCAGCTTGGAGATTGTGCCGCCACCTTTTGAAGTGCAAGAAGGTACACTATCCAGATCTTGCAACTTCAACATGGCCTCCCCTTGCTCGAGCCCCAGCAACATCAACCAAAACCAACAATTGGCTATGGATCGCAGATCGACCATCCAGTTAGCGGCCTATGCACTGGCACAGTTCTCAAGGAAACCGAAAATTGTTTGGCTGGAGATTGTGAAGCCAAAAGCAAATGCACAAGTTCGCTAGAAGACAACGGCAAAGGCTAGCTTGACAAGGATGACAGTACCAGTACTCAGTTAGCTGCCTCGGTACCCATGAGATCAGACAATAGTTGTTCTAATTGTGACACGATGCTTTGTTTGTCTTGGAAGTTTGAAGCCAAAGGAAAAAGCTACAGATAGACAAAGACAAAGGCAAGCTGGACAGAGATTACAGTGATAAGGATTTGACAGGAGATCGGCATGGCACACGAGGTGGCGACCACAGTGGCCACGGCACCAAATTTCTAGTCAAAGGGCAGTTGCCGCCACTAGCTTCAACCAGAGAGAGGCTTGTGAGTGGCAGAGAGGGGCAAACAGTGCTCCTATAATCAATTTGGACCCTTGTGTTGGAGTTCAAATTATCAGTGTTTGAACTCGTGGGTGGAAGTTCAAGGCACATGCATCTAGATGGCAAGGAACCTATTAGACGTATCTAAAACACTATGGATGAGTGCACCAGTCCATTGTTGTTGGTCAGATCATGGACAGGATGTGTTCCATAGTTCATTATCTTGGAGTATTATTATTTTTGGACGTGATGTGTTCATAGTTCACCAATGGGGATTCTTGGACGTAGTGTGATCTATAGTTTAATTTTCTAAAAAGGAAACCGATGCTCAAGATGGCATTCTTCTAAGGTACAAAGTTGAGGGTAGCAAATCCGAGGTGTATCCCGCATGACTGGTGTTACTAGGGTGTCCATGGTAGCTTCTTCATCGACTTAGTCTCACTATTTATGTCCACTATGAGCTACAGAGAGGGTGTTAAAAGTTTATGGCATCTCAAGTGAATTGCCCAAAGTGATCCCATTATTTATTTTGGCTTTTAGGTATTTGTTTTACTTATTTGTCAAAGTCTGGATAGGGCAATTTACCGAGGTGGGTATATATATGACCCCTTGCCCCCATTGTACAATGTATCAGTTATTCATTGCCAAGGTTGGTTGGTTTAGGAGACTCTCTCTCTCTCTCTCTCTCTCTCTCTCTCTCTCTCTCTCTCTCCCTCCTTGGTCTCTACGCTTTTGCATCGTCGACTTTGACAGTCCATACCATAAACCAATCTCCAACCTCTTCAATTCCTAAAAAGACACTATTTAAAGCCTATTTTAGTAAGAAGCCCGACGTCTCCCACTTTCGGATTTTTGGGAGTGATGCCTATGTACATGTACCGAACGAGCAAAGGGGGAAGTTTGACTCCAAGTCCCAGAGATTGATTTTTGTCGGCTACAACTCTCTTTCCAAGGGATATCGACTCTATGATCCAGAGAAAAGGGATGTTGTACCCAACCACCTTTTCTTTTGGCTCACGAGCAGTTTCATGGAGCATTGTCACAAGACGGGCACCACGTGCCAATCGAAAAGAGCAGACTGAACAGACTTTTAGCACTTCAATAACAATTGAACTGAAAGAGAGAGACGACACACGACACGGAGTGGCGGAATTCCACCCCAGAGAGTATTGGCCCCAAACCTTGGCGCCCCTTTCGGTATTTCTTTATATTGCATCAACATAGTACAAGCCGGTACTCTAGGCTGTGCACCTTCTCCTGGAAGCATGCCAGAGAATGAGCCCTAACCTCATATTTAAAGGCCCTCGGCCTGAAAAGCAGTTATCGTAAAAAGCCTTTAAAACTCAAAAGCTTTTGGTCCAAAAAGCAATGCCAAAAGCTGCTAGCATAATTTACGGAAATCCGTACAACCTGCCACGTCATCAGCCAACGCAAAAAGCAAAATTCTCCCTGCTGTCCTTAGGGTTAGGGTTAGGGTTTTTGCAATTTTAGGGTTTTTGGCACCAAAATTAGGGTTTGCAGGTTTTAGGGTTAGGGTTTCCAGAATTAGGGTTTCAGTAGTTAGGGTTTCGGGCAGAAATTAGGGTTAGGGTTTTTGCTCTCGAGCAACCACGTCATCACTTTATGACACTTCTTCTGTTACTTGTTCTTCTTAGGGTTTAGGCCCCTCGGGCGGCATCTGTAAGTTGGCTCCCTTCTTTAGGCTTTGACACGTCAGCAGTTTGTTACACCTTCCCTTCTTGAAAGAGAGTAATCATCCGCGATTACAACATATCTGCAAAACAACTCAAGCTAGCTCAAAAATTTTCGAGGGACATTCCGAGGGACAACCAGTTGGCTCTATTTATTAAGGAGTTAGCTTCTCCTTTTTGCTCTTTTGATCAAGGAATTAGCTTCTCCTTTCGGTTGTTTTGATCAAGGAGTTAGCTTCTCCTTTCGGTTGTTTTGATCAAGGAGTTAGCTTCTCCTTTCGTCCAGATCGGAACTCTTGATATTCTGGCGTAGTCCATCACACCCAGACCGTACTGATCTTCCACGGGTGTCTTGATGCACTAAAATTACATACCCAGGCAATCTCATCCAATTAGGAATATTCAGTAATTGGCACATCACAATGCAACACAAATGCTTACATATGCATGTTACAAGACACAACAAACAGCCCCGCTTAGCACTCCCCCGAGACAAACGGTTTGCGGTATAAAGCTACTCAACGACTACCTCGTCACTCCCCCCGCAAATAACCTAAAAAGGTCCGGGCCATGAGCTCAGAGGACTGTACAACCAAACGCTCCTCAACGACTACCTCGTCACTCCCCCCGCAAATAACCTAAAAAGGTCCGGGCCATTAGCTCAGAGGACTGTACAACCAAACGCTCCCCAGATCGCAGTCTGCTTCGCTTGGAGGTTCAAGCATACAACCAAACGCTCCCCAGGCATCTGCCTACGTCGTTCGGAGGTTTTCTAGCATACAACGGAACGCTCCCCAAGCATCGGCTTGCGTCGCTCCGAGGTTTTCAAACATACAACAAAACGCTCCCCAGGCATCGGCCCGTGTCGTTCCGAGGTTCAAACAATAACAAAACAATATTTCTCACTTCTCCACTCGAGAGTCAAACAATTCAAATTGGCACCAAAACAGGTTCAAAACAGATACCATCCATTTCAAACAAATTCCAAACAGGATCACCAAACAAGATTAAACAGAACTCAAACTTAAAAAGCAATCTCGACATCAGTCGAGCTCGAAAAGTTGACTGACTTTCCATCTTGAAACCTGCACCAAAAACTAGAGTTAGGTTCATTCCATAAGGTCGTAGCTGAGCACAGCATGGTCCATTAGCTCTTGGACGACAGTGTTTCTTTGGCGGCGATGGTAGTCCCAAGAGATAGCAATCACATCGAACCTCCAAGGTTATCAACTCGAGAAGAGACATCTATTGAGAGATGTCGAGAAATTTCAAGATATAATCTGCTAGGGTTTCCATGGCAAGCATTTCAGAATAACCCACTCTGCCAGAAGTTGCACTCCGAAGGAAGATGTCAGAAACCATATAACTTCGGGCATTTTTTTTTTCCCCTTGAAAGCTTGCCAAGTACTTGGAGTATGCTGCTTGGTAGCTGTAGACATCAACATTTGCATGGCACTGCCTCTGAGAAAAACAGTGACTCGAAACAAATCTTTGATCCTTCTCTTGTAAGTTATCTTAATGGCTTATGCCCTGTAAGACATGAGTGGTGAAGACGGGGGCACGCCCGATGTGCGATGAAGTAAGGGTGGGAGTGGCTAATAAGTCCAGGTTGCTGAGCGAAGATACCTCAAATAAAGTCTCTCGTTTGCTCTGTCTGCTCTTTTGTGGGACCGGTATTTTTTCAAAAAAGCACACGCTGATGCTCTGATACCACTGTCACAAGACGGGCACCACGTGCCAATAGAAAAGAGCAAACTGAACAGACTTTTAGCACTTCAATAACAATTGAACTGAAAGAGAGAGACGACACGCGACGCGAAGTGTCGGAATTCCACCCCAGAGAGTATTGGCCCCAAACCTTGGCGCCCCTTTCGGTATTTCTTTATATTGCATCAACATAGTACAATCCGGTACTCTAGGCTCTGCACCTTGTCCAGGAAGCATGCCAGAGAATGAGCCCTAACCTCATATTTAAAGGCCCTTGGCTTGAAAAGCAGTTACAGTTAAAAACCTTGAAAACTCAAAAGTTTCTGGTCCAAAAACAATGCCAAAAGCTGCCAGCGTAATTTATGGAAATCCGTACAGCTTGCCACGTCATCAACCAGCGCAAAACGTGGAAATCTCCCTGTTGCCCTTAGGGTTAGGGTTAGGGTTTCTGCAGTTTTAGGGTTTTTGGCAGCAGAATTAGGGTTTTCAGGTTTTAGGGTTAGGGTTTTTGCTCTTGGGCAACCACGTCATCACTATGTGACACTTCTTGTGTTACTTGTTCTTCTTAGGGTTTAGGCCCCTCGGCCGGAATCTGTAAGTTGGCTCCCTTCTTTAGGCTTTGACACGTCATCAATTTGTTACAGTGGGGGGTACTATGGTGTTGTCAATAGCATGCCCAACAACGTTTCGAAACGCTAATGCTAGGGCTTGTTGCAACCACGACAACATGTAAAGGGCGGGGAGGAGGTAAGTGGCACCGTCAATTCCAGCGTTTTAAAACGCTGTCAGAGAAGGTAGAAGGAGAGGAGCGCTGCCAGCAAGGGAGAGGATCTTCAGAGGTTCTCTTCAAGGTGTCGCCTTGCTCCACCAAGGCTCTGATACCATGTCAGTCGACGATGCGGAAGCGTAGAGACCAAGGGGAGAAAGCACGGGAGAGAGAGAGAGAGAACGAGAGAAAGTCTCCTGAACCAACCAACCTTGGCAAAGAAAACTGATAAATGTACAATGGGGGCAAAGGGTCACATATATACCCACCTTAGTAAATTGCCTTGCCTAGACTTTGACAAATAAGTAAAACAAATACCTAAAAGCCAAAATAAATAATGGGATCACTTTGGGTAGTTCACTTGAAATGCCATAAACTCCAACATGGACAGCCGTCGCAACTGCCTCTGCCCATAGAGACTTTGGCAAGTCTCGATGCTCAAGCATGGTCTGTGCCATTTAAACCACTGTTCTATTCTTCCGCCCACAACTCCATTCTCTGAAGGTGAGCAAGCTCTCGCTTGATACCATGGTCCTCACATAAGTGAAAAAAAGCATTGGAAGTAAACTCCCCACCTTTGTCCGATCGAATAGTCTTCAACACTTGATTGCTTTCCTTCTCCACAAGAGAACGCTAATTCTTGAAGAGGCCAAATGTCTCGTGCTTGTGTTGTAGAAACTATACCCAAGTAAAGCAATTGAAATCATCCACCAATAACATCAAATAAAGAGCCTTGCCGAGGGAAGGGGTCTGCATAGGTCCACAAAGGTCGGTGTGAACCAACTCCAAAATGGCAATGGCTCTGCGTGTGGCAAGCCTCTGAATAGATTCTCGATGTTGCTTCCCACGAATGAAAGTAATGTATTTCCCTTACTTACTCCCAACATCTGCTAATGCTTGTAAGCATCTCACGAAAAGCAAGCCGAAGAGCATCATTATTCAAATGACCAAATTTGTAATGCCAAAGTTCACTTGTGGGTATCTGTGTCCTGAAGAAAGAGCATGGAGCCTGTAGAGTCCGTTCTCCATCGATCCCCCTTTGACCTTTGCCAAATTGCAGATCCCGAATAGACACCGAGTCCTTTGTAAAGATCACCTCCATGCCAAGCTCGCACACCTCGTGCACAGACATGAGATGAATCCCCAGCTTTGGAGCATAAAGTACCTTGGAGGTATGCATACCCATTCTGCCGTCGGGAATGAGCTCCATGGAACCCTTGCTGTGAATAGGAATTTCAAATTTGTCGCCAGTATCACAGTGTCGTCCCATGTTGGACAAAAAGATCCTTTGAAGGTGTCATGTGCCGTGAGGCACCACTGTCAAGAATCCAATAACGATCATCTTGACCCGCAAGAGTCATTGTAGCCTCCGATGTCCCTGGAGAGTCTGTCGAGGGGAGAATCTCCAAATGAACAAAGGCCGTTGATGACTGCACCAGTGCCTTCGATGAAGTCGAAGCCTCTCCAAGCCGCTTTGGACACTTCCTCCAATAATGGCCCTTCTCACCGCAACTGTTGCAATGCCGATTTGCCTTCAAGGCTTCATGCTCGGCATCACTCTTCTTGTCTTTGGTGTTGTTTCTTACCCTTATGCTTCTTGTTGTTGTTGGAAGAACTGGTCAAAGCTTCGGAGCCTGACTTTTTCCCTGTATTGAACCGCTCCTCTTGGTCCAATACCATTCGAACAATCTCGTCCCAAGAGATATTATTTAGCCGGCCACTCGTAATCAAGGAAGAATAGAAGTTAGTGTACCAAGGAGGCAATTGGGCCAAGAGCTGGATGATGTCCTTTGAATAAATAAGCTTTCCCATATGAAGTATCTCTTGCCAAACCTCCTGCATCTTGTTGATGTGATCCCGCATGGAAGAGTGCTTCGCATCCAAGGTCCTCAACTGCACCTCGAGGGCTGTTCGTTTCATTGGAGAGAGTCGATTATAAAGGGAAGAAAGCCGATCCCAAATCAACTTTGCATCTTTCATCAATCGTATATGGCTAATAACTAATGGTGTATTGTTGAGGATAATGAAAGACCGGATCCGAGCATTGACACGCTTCCATAACTTCCGCCAGGTCCTTTGGCTTTTGAAAGTTGCTTGAGACAAACCCTCCAAGCTCGTAAGAGTCAAAGACCGCCATCATGGTAGCTTTCCAAATGGCATAGCTGTCTCCATTTAATTGCCGATCCAAGGGATGTCAAAGTCGATGATGTGGAAGCGTAGAAACCAGAGAGAGAGAGAGAGAGAGAGAGAGAGAGAGAGAGAGAGAGAGAGAGAGAGAGAGAGAGAGAGAGAGTCTCTTGAACCAATCAACCTTCGCAATGAATAACTGAATGTGTATACAATGGAGGCAAGGGTTGCTTATATAGCAACCTCAATAAATTGCCCTACCCAGACTTCGACAAATAATTAAATTCAATACCTAAAAGCCAAAAGGAATAATGGGATCACATTGGACAGTTCACTTGAGATGCCAAAACTCTAACACCCTCTCTGCAGCTCATAGTGGACATCAATAGTGAGACCAAGTCGATGAAGAAGCTATCATAACACCTCAACAACAATGGTAATGCTGGATACACCTGTGAATAGCTACCCTCAACTTTGTACCTAAGAATGCCAACTTGAGCATCGATTGCCTTTTTAGAAACTTTGAATTACAGACTACACTACGTCCAAGAATCCCCGTTCGTGAACAGTGGACACATCACGTCCGAAATATAATACTCCTAGATAATAAATTATGGAACACACCCTGTCTATAATCTGACCAACAACAATGGATTGGTGCACTCATCCTCCATAGTGTTTTAGATATGTCTGATTGGTTCCCTGCCAGATGCATGTGCCTTGAACTCCAACCTACGGGTCTAAACAGCGATAACCTGAATTTCAACACAAGGGTCCAAATTAATTATAGGGAGCACTGTTTGCCCCTCTCTGCCACTCACAAGCCTCTCGTTGGCTGAAGCTAGTGGTGGCAATTTCCCTTTGACTAGAAATTTGATGTTGAGGCCATTGTGGCCGCCGCCACATGTGCCATGCTGATTTCCTTTGTCAAATCTTTATTACTGTAATCTATGTCTAGCTTGCCTTTGTCTTTGTCTATCTGTGAATTGTTGCTTTTGCCTTTGGCTTCAAACTCCGAGCCAAACAAAGCGTTGTGTCACATTCATAACAAGAGTTGTCAGACCTCGTGGGTACCGAGGCAACTAACTGAGTATTGGTACTGCAATCCTTGTCAAGCTTGCCTGTGCTTGTGTCCTCTAACAAACTCGTCCATTTGCTTTTGGCTTCACAATCTCGAGCCAAACAATTTGCCGGTTTCCTTCAGAACTTTGTCAATGCATAGGCCGCTAACTAGATGGTGGGTCTACTATCCATAGCCACTTGTTGGTTTTGGTCAATGTCGCCGACGTTCGAGCAAGGGGGGGGCCATGATGAAGCTGCAAGATCTGGAACTCCGCGAAGCCTTCTCGCACTTTAAGGATGGCCGCACGAACCAAGCCGATAAATGAACTCCAAACTGTTCCCTTCGTTCGCAATTCCCAAGCTGCTCCGCACCCTCTGCTATCCCTCTCTTCAACTCCAAAGTTGCTCGCCTCTTCGTCTCCCAAACCACTCCCATAGTGTGTCTGCTCCGATGCACCTTTCTTGGGCTTTGGGTCACCAAAGCAAGGGGCCGACTCAGCCCACAACGTTTAAAAACGTTGGCTCCAAAAAAGGGGAGGGGGGTTAAATGAGGTGTCGTCACCTACAGCCCACAACGTTCCAAAACGCTGGGCGTTAGTAGGAAGAAGACGTTGTCAAGGGTGCTGGCGGTGAGAGCTTCTCGTGCGAGTGTTTGAGAATGCAATCGGTTGGGGGGCAGCAGTGCTGTCAGCAGGGGAAAAAACGCTCGTGGGCGGCAACATTTCAAAACGCTGGAGGGCACAGGTAGGCAGCGATGGGTAGCATTTTTGGCAGTGACAAGGGTGGGATTTGGGATGGGCGGCGACGAGGGGGTTCGAATCTTCTTCTCCAAGCTGCTCTTCTTCCACCAAGGCTCTTCAAGCACGACACCACTCTGACACCATGTCAAAGTCCATGATGGGGAAGCTGAGAGAGAGAGAGAGAGAGAGAGAGAGAGAGAGAGAGAGAGAGAGAGAGAGAGAGAGAGAGAACCAATCAACCTTGGCAATGAATAATTGATTGTGTATACAATGGAGGCAACAGGTTGCTTATATAGCAACCTCACTAAATTGCCCTACCCAGACTTTGACAAATAAGTAAAATCAATACCTAAAAGCCAAAAGGAATAATGCGATCACATTGGATAGTTCACTTGAGATGCCAAAACTCTAATAAGGGAAAGATAGGGAGTGTAGGTATCTTGATTGGTTGATCACCTACACCGGAATAGAACTGGGACCAATCTTCCTATTCCTCGTTGATGGTGGTCTCACTGCTGCCGATCTCATTCTCATGATGTACTTCGTCACCACGGGCTGAATTGGTTTCAAAATCATCACTCCTCTCCATTGCGTTGGAGAATTTAGGCATGGGATAAGGCTAGGTCGAGGTAGCAGTTAAAAGTTGAGAATCTGCCCACTGCAGCCGAAATCAGCCCCAAAAGAGTGAAAAATGCAGAAAAAACAGCAAACTGTCTCTTTCCATCGTGAAAAAATGAGCACCACAAACTCGCACAATTCACCGATCCGATTTGAGAGCACGCCATGGCTCTGATACCATGTCAAAGGTGCAACAGAAAAGGGTGAATCGAGTGATGAACTTGTCTGCAACCGTGAGCAAACCACCTCTTTGTACCGGGCAGCCAATAGATCTCGTATCTATCACGATGAATCTCCTCGCTGTCAAGGTCCTAGCGTGTACCGCCAGATCGCTGAGCAGGAACGCTAGTAGGAGAGAGATCGATGATGGTGACAAAAGCTAGAGAGAGGATGTGGTTGCAGACTCACAAAATGCTAGCAGTGCTAAAAACGTGCGCGCGCGTGAGAGTGAGAGAGAGAGAGAGAGAGAGAGAGAGAGAGAGAGAGAGAGAGAGAGAGAGAGAGAGAGAGGAGAGCCCAAACGCTAGATCTGTGCATTGAATCAACATGCCAAAAGTGCGAGGGAGGGGGGGGGGGGGGGGGGGGGGGGTGCCTATATAGGCAAATTGTAAGTTTGCCCTACCTCAGCTAGAAAACCCCATGATCCCATAACTTGCCTGAAATGCTAATAAAATATGTAAAACTCACTGAAAGTGACCTAGGACATATATTTAGTAGCGCAAGTGCAAAAGACTCGAGACTTTGACCATAAACAACCCTCACTCTCTAATCTACTCCTGGGAATATTGGAGCTACCACCGGATAGGAATCTGAACTCTAACAATTATAACGTAACTTTGCAATCACAATTTTGTTTTGAGTACTACTCCGAGGAAAGCCCGAGACGAAGATATTCAAGCATTCATTTTCTAGGAGTAAATCACAAATCATTGAAACCAGCATCGAAACCAAAATCAAGCAATCTCAAATTGGCACAGATTCAAAACAGATAAAATCCATTTCAAACAAATTCCCAACGGGATTTTGAAACCAATTTCTCAAGCAAAATTTCGAACGATGGTTCTGCTCATTGGAACAGAGTGGATATCCCGCTCCATGCTCTCAAATGCTTCCAATGCATGTTCCTGGCTCCCATCACTTGTTATCTGCACACAAATAACAAGAGCTGCATTAATTTTACACATGCTAAAATTTCCTGCAAAAACCCTAATTTTTCAAAACTTGTCAGAATTAAAATCGGCTTGCGTCAATGCGTAGGACTCGTCGAGAAGATCAACTTTGACTTCTGTTGCATATCCAAATTTTCAATTGTTGATGAGATTTTTAGAGGCCTCTTCAACATAGAAAAGGGTAAAAAAAGCATGTTTTTTGTGCTTTTTAGGGCAAAAACGAACTCCTCCTCCTCTTCATCCCACCCCATAGCTTCCATCTGTAGGTTCATGTAGGTCTGGTTTCTCTCAAGAAAAGGGATTTTTAAAAATAGATTCTCGAATTGCCATCTTGCTTTGTTTGCTCTTGATGGATCCGTATGCTTTCAGAAAAGCATACGCTTGAAGTTCTAATACCACTCTAAAGGGATGACACCACGTGCCAACGAAAAGGAATAAACTGAACAGACTTTAGACGCTTCATAACAATTGAACTGAAAGAGAAACATGTCACACGAGACATGGAGGGGCGGAGTTCCACTCCAACAGTGCACTGGCCCAAACTGTGGTGCCCCTTTCAGTATTTCTTTAAATTGCTTCCGGGATGGCATTACGTGCCAACGGAAAAGAATAGACTGAACAAACTTTAGACGCTCCATAACAACTGAATTGAAAGAGAGACACGCCACACGATACATGGAGGGGCGGAGCTCCACCGCAATAGTGCAGTGCCCCCAAACTGTGGCGCCCCTTTCGATATTTCTTTATATTGCTTCAACTTAGTACAACACTAGCAGCACAACTCTTCATCTCTACACGTGGGAAGGATGCTAGAGAGCGAGCCTGAAGCTCATATTTAAAGGCCCTTGGGCATCAAAAACAGTCTACATAAAAAGCTTCAAGTCCAAAAGCACGTGGTCCCAGTGCACTGCCTATTGTATAGGGGTGAGCTACACCACTTCCCAGCAAAAAGGGCAACCAATCAAGGTTTACAGAAGACATGGAGGTGTCTTTCATGTTTAAAGTACATTGCAAATATTGAGATGACAGTACTCTGCTTGAGAATCATTCGTAGATGTGAAGTGTAAGTCCATATAATCTGTCTCCGTGTCAGCAGGATTGGCTGTGTGATTCCAAAGACAGAGGGACCATGTTGCAGGCTCAGACACTCCAAGCGAGAAATCAATAGGAACACACGAACAGAAACTGCAGAATCACTGAACTTTACAAGGTGGAAAGGTACGTAGTGTATGGCATG
Organism: Adiantum capillus-veneris; assembly: GCF_014529385.1. Taxonomy (NCBI): domain Eukaryota; kingdom Viridiplantae; phylum Streptophyta; class Polypodiopsida; order Polypodiales; family Pteridaceae; genus Adiantum; species Adiantum capillus-veneris. Next base: position 117,505,388 of record NC_140936.1, on the reverse strand, counting down.
GTTCAGGTACAAACGGAACGTACTTTCGTATTGAACCACATTTTAGGTACGTAATAGGTACGTACCATTTGTAAAAAAATCATATTCTATTGAAATTCAGTTCACAGACCTTTCAAAATTTAGACTCATAAACAAATTAACATTACAATGTTAAAAATGAACATATTGGACATAAAACTCAAATGACTCAAGCCTCAATGATAAATCATAAAACCAAGTTCAACTACAAGCATAATGTCTATGGAATTAGCCACAAGTGGACACTATATGCGCCATACAAATTGAATCAAAACAATGAAACACAATTAAAGTCTGCTGCTCTCAAGCACGCACATAGGTGGCATGCCTACAGCCTCAAAAGTCTGTGTGAGATGCCGAAGATGAATTGTCGGAAGAGAGCATGCCCCCATCATCAAGGACATTGCCCTCTTTATCAAACTCTGGCTCAACAACAATGGCATCTGGTACAAGCACCTCTGCACCGCTAGCCTCCTGAGAGGCATCAACAATCTTGATGTGGATAGGATGGACAACTTCATTTGCTTGCATGCGAAAGGAGCGAACAGGAAGCTTCCCCTTGCGAACACTCTCTTGTCTCACAGTGTCTGGATCTGGAAGCGTCGGGCGTAGAGAAATGGTGAGAGCTCGTGCGCGTGATCTAATCACACGACAATCCACACTCTCAAGCTCTCTATGCAGCTCTCTGAGAACCGCCTCCTGCTCGTCTCTAATCTGCCGGTCCACCTCCTCTGGTCTAGGATCATCTACCATCTTGAGCCATGTCACGTCCACCTGTTGAAAAGTAAAATAAATGGCAGTGAACAAAAAAGTTATAATAATATGCTTGTTGAAAGTTGAGTCCAAAGTCACCAACGCCTAAATCATTACCTCTTTGGGTTGCCCCAAAGATTGATAACTCCACACGAGCCTCATGTTAGCTCTGCAATACACCAACTTCTCCAACTGAGAAGTACTAAGGCGATTTCAAATCTTCGTGTGTATGAGAGAGTAAGAGCTCCAATTGCGCTCACATGCTCTAGCCGAGCAATCCTGCACACGGAATTAAGTAAGTGCAAGTTCTGATTGCGAGATAATATAAAGATGAAAAAGTATAATAAATTCTTGCTTGAGAAAGAACACGAAGAGCAAGGCGTGAGAGGTTAGGAAGACCAACTCTCCCATAAGAGTGCCACCACGTCAAAGGAAACTTTGTGGCTTCCTTCCTCGAGGCAACTGCCCTCGTAAAAGAAGCGCCGATGCCGTTCATGTAGTTGGTGAACTCTCTGTCTATCTGAAGCTGGTCATCCTCTGAAAACATGAGCCCAACATACTCAGAATGTTTTGTGCTGAGAAAGGTATCACTCTATAGCTCTGGCGACCTGTAGAGAGGATGAAGGGTGGCGGCCATCGCATGGATGGGACGGCTCATGAAAGTCCATCGTCTCTCCACACACTCCAATATATCGGATTGGCTGAAAATTGAGCTGAGCATAACAATTAGAGTCTACACTCAATACAACCATGATTAGTGATAGATATTAGATATTAGTCAACAGAGAGCATTTGGAGATATGGTCTTTCATACGCAAAAATAGATGATAGACTAGACCGAAGGTCGATCCCTCCATATCTGTAAGTCAAAGGAGGACGTACAGGGGCCGGAGTGCCATTGAAAGAGCATGCACTTCCTGCCAAAAACTCTCATCAAGGATTCGCCTTTGCAGGTGTTTTGTAGGCTCCTCCTGGAATTAGACATGTCTCGTCATTTTGGATCAGCATGTGCCGGAACCTTGCTGGGAAGCGGTCGTGATTATGATGTTAGAAGAGGATGATCTCTCCTCCTCTGAACTGCTAGATGGCCTCCCATGCCTCCTAGACTTTTTCACAAATTTGCTTTTCTTGCTTTTGCTCCACTTCTTCCGCCTTTTCTTATCCTCATTGGAACTAGGGGACAATGAATTGTCGGAACTCTCTGAAGGTGAAGAAAAATCTGGGTCATTCTCGAAACGAACACACTTCTTGGATCTACTCGCCATCTCGAAAGTCGACTTCCGGTCCAAGTAACGTGGGAAATCCGCCGTTTTCCTCCTCTTCCGAGAGTGCTTCAAGACTTTCATTATTTGGTTCATATGCTTGTCAAGAGCTCTATCCAGCTCTTTCTGCGAGTACAGTTTCTGCTTTTCCAGTACTCGGCTTGTCCCTCAACTTTCTTCCCGACTTGAGAGGAGAATTAATGGCCACACGCCATCTCGAGGGAATCTCATCATCGGGGTATTCTTTAGGTGTTTCGCAAATTTCGGGTTTGTGGAGTACTTGATCAATCTTTTCCCACACGTGTCAACTTGCAGTTGACGTTTGTACTCCGCTCTAGCAAACTTCCCCACCGAAAATTTACCTTAATCTTCGTTGTTTTCTTTAGTTCCCACGTCTGGTTTCAACTTCTCTTCGCCTCCCTATTGAGAGGTGCTATCTTTGTCAAATTCTCCAGGAGAACCCATGTGTGCTCTTGGGTTCTTTATGGTTTATGCCCCTTAAGACAGAGCGATGACGACAGGAGCGCGTCCAATGCGCGATGGACTAAGGGTGGGAGTGCCTATTTAGTCCGAGGCAGGGAATCGAAGATTCTTTGACAAACAAAATCTTGATTGCTTTGTGTGCTCTTGAAGGACCAGTATGCTTTAGAGAAGCACACGACTGAAGCTCTGATACCATTGGTACAGGCTCGAACACTCCAAGAGAAAAATCAATAGCAACACACGAACAGAAGCTGCAGAATAGAGAGAGAGAGAGAGAGAGAGAGAGAGAGAGAGAGAGAGAGAGAGAGAGAGAGAGAGAGAGAGAGAGAGAGAGAGAGAGAGAGAGATGAAATGAAATGTTATATTAACGTCTTCAAAAGGCCAGAATGACCTATGAGACCAAACTGATACAAAAGTGGTGAATCTGTTACAATGTCTGGGTACCTTAGTACTAAAGTACTAAGTGTGACAAGTGTGAAAGTGTGAAAATAAATGTGAAAAACTAAATACAAAGTATTAAATAAACTTCTTAGGAGCATTCTAGGTGTCTGGCTAGAATGCTTCTAATCCTTTGTTGTAGTCTCCTCCGGTGAAGTGTGCTTTTGCATCTTGGTTGTGGTCGTCTTGATTTCCTAAGCTCAGTCGCTCTGTCAATTAGGGTGCCTTTGGTATGAATGTGGGTACTCCTTTGTGCTGGCTGTTGGCCTCTTGCTTCTCCTTCCACTCCTGCTTCTCTCGATCCGAAGAAATCTGTGATCTGCCTCTGAGGCTGTAGTGCTCTTTGTCTTCTCATTAGATTATCCCTGTGCCAATGTAGTTCTAGTAGGTACAAGCCTAAGCATCTTTGATCTTGGTATTGCATGATTCTATCTAGAGGTCCAAAGCCTTCTTTAAAGAGGCAATGAAAACGCCCCCGTATCTCATAGTATACTGTGCAGTGGCATATATAGTGTAATTCTGTCTCCGGCTCCATTCCGCATAACTTGCAAATTCTGCTCTCAGGTGGGATTCCCCTAAATCTGCCAAATTCAATTTCCAACTGGTGTGAGGATGTACGAATCTGACCAATAGCACATCTCAAACCATGAGACAGGTGGGTATCCATGTAACTCGGGCGAATCAAAAATCCATCTTCAGATAGTTGTAGGAAGTTTTCTTTCTAGTCGGCCATCTTCGAGCCCAATTCTTGTGTAGGGTCTACCCATGTCCTCTTAGTATCCAACTATATAAGATCCTGTCGGATGATTTTATTATCTCCGTTCGTGTAATTGCCAGTGATGGAGCCTCAAGAGAGTATTGGAAGGGGGGTAATCTTTCCATACTGAACCCGTGTCTCTGAAACCACGAGGACAGTTGTGCATACCAGCATGATGTATCCCCTTTCATTGCTAATTGTCGAGAGGATTCGAGGGCCAGTCTAGTATATCGGCAATTATTTGTATCCCACAAACCATGTATAAAGGACACTGATCTGGTAAGAGCTTCAATTTCTATCGGAGGGGCCACTAGTTCCGCTCGGGTAATCGCGTGTGGTACGGAGGCCTTGGCTCTAATCATTCGGGAAATCATAGATACCAAAGGTCTCTCCATTGACTTCCAATTATCCTGATCCACATATGGTCCCCCCCATAAAGCATAGCCAAAGCCACCACAGTATCAAAGAGCCAAAGTTTTGTTCGTGGTTCCTGAAACTGCACTTGTGAACACATCCTCTCCAACCCTCCCAAGGCCGCAGAGGCTCTGGATAATCTAGCATCCGCTGCTTTCTTAAGAGTGAACTTTGGTCCTGCAAATACCACCCCAAGGTATGTCTATGCATCTGTGTACTCTACTGTATCCTGGCCATATGCAAATGTAGGTGCCGATCTCCTAACCCACTGCGGTGTGGTGTTAAAACACCATAACTTTGGTTTTACCCAAGTTTACCTACAGTCCACTGTCCTCCGCGAATTTATGTAATGCATCTAGCTGCCTCTGCATTCCATCTGGTGATTCTACTATCAATACAATATCATCTGCATACAACAACAAAGGGATCCATGACCCTGCAAGTTGAGCCCCTCTGTCACCCTCTCTATCAATGTAATCTGATACCTCATCTATGTACATACCAAATAAAGTAGGGGACAGTGGGCATCCCTGCTTTACTCCAACGGTGGAATGAACAATGTCGGAATCCCCTTCTGGAGTACGTACATAACCAGTTACTGACCCGTATAAGGCCATGATCCCCCAAATAATCTCTTTGGGGACCCCTAACTCTTGCATCTTGCGCATCAATCTGGCCCTTGGTACTGTATCAAAAGCTTTCCGAAAATCCACAAAGCAACAATACATCCTTCTCCCGCTTGCTCTTCCTTCCTCAATAATGGCTCTGAGCGTAAGAATATGATCTAAAGTGGAATAACCCCTTCTGAATCCAGCTTGTCCTGTTGCTCTTATGCCCTCATTCTCTGCCCATCTACTCAATTTTTGTTCAAGAATGGATGCGTACAGTCGGGTCAAAGTGTGACCTACCATAATGGTACGGTAGTTCCCGGGTATCATAGGATCCCCTGACTTGAAAATAGGTACGATAGTAGATAATTTCCAAGATTCAGGTAATCCTTCACACATGACCCGATTTAACAGACGAGCAAGGACTTATGAAAGTAGATCCCTGGCATGGATCAGATGTTCTGCTACTAAACCATCATGATCATATGCTCTTCTTGTCTTCATCTTATCAATGGCTTTTTCCACCATTTCCGTAGTAAAGAAAGTACTAGTAGCAGGGCATGGCTCTAGCGGATCTGGTAATGGAGGCTGTCCAGATACCATATATAATGATGTTACATATTGACCCCAGATCTCAGGAGAAGTAATCGTCGGAGGCGGTGAGTGCTCTTGAAATAAGCGCCATGCCTCATGTGAGTCCTGACTCAAGAAGAGCTGATATAAATCCTTCTCCAGTTTGGCTAAAAATGCCCTTTTCTTGCGACGTACTATACGCCGAAGAGAAATCCGAGACTGCTTATATATGGTGATCCCAAGTGTAAGATATACGAATGAAATGAAATGAAATGTTATATTAACGTCTTCAAAAGGCCAAAATGACCTATGAGACCAATCTGTTACAAAATGGTGAATCTAATACCGTGTCTGGGTACAAAAGAACTAGATACTACTACTAGAATCCATCCTCATCTGCACTTTGGATAACGAGAGAGTATGGCTCGAATCCTCTGCTGTAGTCTCCGTCGATGCTGAGTAGCCCCTAGACACGGCACGGCGGATTTTTGCGCCAGAAGCATTGGCCCCAAAGACTGGCTCCCCTTTCAGTATTTCTTTATTATTATGCTGGCTCTTTGCTCTGAGACTGTATGCCCAGATGCTGTGCAATGTGAGGCCCTAGGGGCTCTTATAAATAGTACAAGGGTTGCCCAAAAGCAAAGCCCCAAAAGCTCTCTTCCCAAAGCACTAAACCCCAAAAGCACCTGCTCCCAAAAGCTAGCGCTGAAATCTACCCAAACAGCCAGCACTTTTTGTGGAAATCCGTACACGCTGCATGTGGCAGAGCCAGCGCAATTCGCGTACGATAGCTATCGTGTCAACATCCGTACAGTAGGCCACGTCAGTATGTCAGCACATTTTATGGAAATATGCCTCCAAGTTCAAGCTTTTGAGTTTTTAGGGTTAGGCCGCTCGGCCCGTGGTTGGAAGTTCTTCTAGATTCAGTTCTTCGGTTTCTCTTGTCCACTCGGCCATTTTTCTTCCAGATGGGCATGCCATATAATCACTTTGTGATAGGCCAAGCTATAGAGGTGCCCCCCCCGCTCTGGCCTCTTTCTTTCAATGTCCTTGAAATCTGTCATGCTTTTTTGGAGAATCATGAATTTGTGTTGAATCACGAAGGGACAAGTGAGCTGAGCTCTAAAAAGCCATTATTGAGAGAGACTTGATGACAATATAGACATACCCATGGAGCATATTATGTTCAACAAAGAACAAGAGAGTTAATGCATACAAAGTCAAAATAACATTGGCCTTATCAAGCTGTGGCCCGCATGATCTGGAATCCATTTTTTTGTTGTAATCAGCAAGCTTGAGCGTCGAGTCTGGAATCATTTTATTCCACACACCCATGTCTTCAGCACGAACGATTTTGACACCATACTCACGATCACTATCTTGCGTTTGTAGCGGAGTATCTAAACCAAGATTTAGTGATATGCCTCATATCTCCATCCTTTGCAAAATATGATTTCTTCTTTTTGTAGTTCTAGGTTTTTTTGAGTGTGTTCCTGGAAATGTGCGTTGGGTGTTTAATTTTGCCTCTATTTCATTACTTGTAGAGAGAAACGCGAGGCTCATGCTCCTTTTCCAATTGACATTGAAATTGAGTTTTTGGTAAACTTAGATGAGTTTTATACAAGTTGGCTTCTCCCATGTATGTTGAATGTGTCTTTTGTTTGATTCTTTTTTAAGTAGTAGTTCTTCTTTCTAAAAAGAGAAAATTAAACGGGAATTTCTATTAGTTAATAGGAGTTCGAATTCTTTTCTTCTGTAAGCTAATGTGTGTCTGTTGATTGTGCATTTTGTGCAATTGTTCTAATCTTTGTCTGACTTTTATTGCAGTTTGTAAGTTCATATACTTTGACCTCGTGAAGTATAATTTTTGAGGGGAGGCCGCGAGTCAACTTGAGATCTGGGGAGTCATTCTGGAGCTCTTCTTAGGATCCGACCTGAGGGTTTCAACTTTCCTTCCCTCGTCACTATATGGCATAGGGATTTTAAGGGAGATCTACAGTTCCCATTAACCACTGCAATTTACAAGAAATTCAGCTAGATCAGTATCCTGTTCTTTAGCAAAGGTGTTAGAACAAGAAAGCTGCCTTTTTAAAGCCTACCGCACACTCCATTGGATCCAAGCCTTCTGTTCAAGACTCGGAGTCACAGGAATGTGTGGTGTGTGAGTACTCTTTTGATATTATCTCATCTCCACATTTAAAGGCTATTTGTATAAGACGAGATTTTTTCCTTGCATAATCTTCTAGTAACACCCTGCTCTAACATAGAAAAGACTTTGGCACTCAGAAAGCAAAGCTCAATCCAAATTCATTATTATATTCCAACTATATCAGGTGTCACAGCTTGTGCGTGTAATTTTTGAAGCCCATTTATCAGTCAAGAAATCTTACCAAGGTTGATTTGACTCCGTTTGTTTCCTTATCTTTTTAGAATTGTTTGGGCTGTTAGCTTGCAACATAAATTCATATCTTAGAGAGCGTGTTTTCTTGATGATTTTATTGGAGCGAGCCATGTTTGATTGGTTGATGCACTTCAGGTGTTAACAATGGTTGGAAGCTCACCCCGAATGCTGCTCCCCAGCCGATCAATTCCCAGTTCCTTTTTTCCACGAGCATTAACGCGCGTCCAGGTAGGCTTTCATCAACAGACAAGTCTATTAATGGTTGTCTTTTACTTGTGCTTATGTTGTTTGATACACGTGCTGAGAGGCAAATATTGAATCAGCATTAGCGCTACCAAGATCTAAAATTGGATTCACATGAATACTGAACAGACTTTTGCATCCAAATATGCATTTCCCTTCCACATTCCTTTAAATGATGTCTGTGTGGTTGACTTTACGACCAGTGAGCAGTGATGGAACAAGACAAGATCATTGTGCCTAGCCTTTGTCTGTAAAACCTTCATGGTCAATGAAGTCAAAAAAAGGCTACAAGAGGCGGAATTTTAACCTTGGCATCTTTCACCGAATGCAACTATCCAATCTTTTGAAGAGGACATCCTACTATATCCGATGAACCAGAGGAACTTTCACCTCGTAGGACTAGTCTAAGGTTATCTACCTAGGGCTCTCGTCCCCGGCAGTGGCGCCATTGTTGTCGGGCAAATTCGCTGCTCACAGTTGCTAGCAAAGTGAGAACTAAGCCAACAAACAAGATGTCAACCAAGGACGGAGCTTGACCCCTAGGTGCATAAAAACAAATAGATGGGTGTCAATCACCTACTCGACCTTCTAAAAACAATCACTAACAAGGAAACCCAACTCAAAGCACACTATGTATGCGTGCAAGTTATCGTATCTACGATGGCTACACTCTCCGAAACAAGACCTAACATTATCCAATCATCGATGCTCTAACCACTTACCTCTGCCATACTTAATCCTTATATAGAAGGCTCATAAGAAATCCTTTAGATGGATTGCCAAGCCATTTTCCACTTTGTCAGAAGGCTTTCTTTGCAAGGAGCAGTTTGAAATTCTGAAAGAAAATGAAGATTTGGACAATCTTGTCCACAGGCTGAAGAAGGAGAATCAGGAATTAAAATTGCAGGCGAATGCCCTTCAAAGACAATCACCCTGCGCTCGCTGAAGCTCCTGCGCCTCACCCTGCTGCCCCCCCCCTCCGCCCTCGCCCTCCCCTCTCAATCTCGCCCTCCCCCCCCCTCTCAGTCTCGCCTCGCCCTTGCCCTCGCCCCTGCTCCCCTTTCTCACCCTCGCGGATTGTGGCCCTCGCCCTTGTCGGTTCAGCCCGCACCTTTGCCAGGCCTCGGATTTTACTAGTTTTCCATCCTCAGAGCTTGAGGGCTTCTTGGGTTCCGGGGGATAGCAGCTCCAAGGTTCGTGGGACTCGGAAGCTGAAGTGTTTTTATTTTTCCCGCCCTCCTTGCCATCGACTTCGCCTCTTCCGCCTCGCCTTGGTTCTACCGCGCCCTCACCGTCTCCCTCGCCATCCACCTCATTTCGAGCTTCAGACTCTGATGGAGGAGTCCGCCGCCCCACCTCAGAGGGACTCGGGCGCAGCCCCCTCGACCGACTCCGAGACTTTCTCCGTCAGGCTTCTTCTTTCGCCAGAAGAAGAAGCGAGCCTCTCAACAGAGATTGAGCGCCTTCAGGCTGTCTCGGTGGTCTGCAAGATTGTTGGCACTCCCCCCAGCAGAGGGGAAATCGAGATCTTCTTCAAGCCCGCTTCCTCGCCGACGCAGGCAAGATCTTGGATGTCCAGCTTCTTGGACGTGGTCCATATCAGATTGAGTTTGAGACAGAGCAGAGTGTGGCTCATGTGATAGCTATGACATTCGTGGAGCTCGGGCCTTTTTCTGCCCTTGGTTTCACGGCTTCGACCCAGCAGTAGGGGTTGAGCGCGAGGAGCGCCTGTTTCCGATCACAGTTTGCTTCCCAGGGCTTAGACGTGAGTTTCGTACTACCTTGCTTCAGATTGGTGCTCTGTTTGGCTCGGTTCTGGAGAGAGGCACCACAACAGCTTCGATTGTGGCGAGGGCTGCAGGCCTCCCATCGGTTCGGGTGCTGGTCTGAGATGTTTCCCGCCTCCCCTCGGAGGTTATTCTGCCATGTCTGAGAGGGGGAGGCACTTTCACCCAGCGGGTGGAGTACTCGGGCCTCCCGAACCAGTGCTTTATTTGCCGGCAGGTTGGCCATCTGGCCAAAGCTTGCCCTAGGCGTCGCACTCTCCCACAGCCGCAGCAGCAGAGGACCCCTCCTACAGCTCAACCAGAGCAACCTAGCGAGCCTAAGCAGCAGTAGGATCCAGATCCGGCCCCGGCTCCGGCAGCAGCTGGTAGCTCAGAGTGGCAGTAGGCCCGTCGTAGGGGGGGCGACAGCATCCAACAGCCCCTCAACAGGACCGCCCCCAACAGCAGGGGGGCGACAGCTGTAGCAGCATCAGCATCAGCAGCGGGTTCCCACGAGGAACCGTTTTGATCCTCTTCAGCGGGAGGAGAGTGGGGCAGCCGCCTCCTCAGAGCCTTCAGCCGCGCCGCCTCCTCCTCCCTCGCCTTCCCCTCCTCCCCCCTGCTCCTCTTCACCCCCACCTCTTGCCCCGCCCTCACCTCCTCCCCCTCCTACAGTAGAGTTCCCTCTGCTGCCTCCCCCCCCTTCTGTCTCCCCGCCCTCCGCTCCTCCCCCCCCCTTCCTCGCCTCCTCGCCAGCCTCTTTCATCCTCCTCTCCCTCCAGGTAGCATCTTCCTCCCCCTCCTCTTGTTCCTTCGGTGCCGTGGCACTCTCCTGCAGCTCGTCGTTCCCTGGGAGTTGATTTTGCGCGGGGCACAGTGCGGAGGCCTCCCCTCCAGATTCAGGTTTCACCGCTCTCGGCCATCTCGGGGGGCCTCTTGGTCTTTGATATCCATCACCGTGGCGCTAGTTTCGGCTACTCTTTCACTTGGCACTTCGGGGCTAGCGAGGCGCATGCTCCGGCGGAGATGAGAGTACACGTTATCATGCTCTTGGCACGGGGCCCGGACGCTTATGATTCGGAAGTTGGCTTCTCTTTCCCTCTCTGTGGCGACAACGGCCAGGAGTGGACTGCGGCCTCGGGTGATCGTTTTCTGCAGACTCAGGTTATTGAGTTCTCTCATCATGTCAGCGTTCTTGAGATCATGGATTTACTCCCACGGCTTTGGGATTTGGCCCACTTCCAGACTGCTTCAGCTAGGGACTCCCATGGGGTCTGCCACTTGGTCGTGAGGATCGTGGCTAACCTCCAGCAGGTTCCTAGCTACATGTACATCCATGAGGATGGCCTGACGGAGGTTACAGCACTTGAGGCAGCTCGCTGGCATTGGTCTCTGATTCAAGGGTCATTCTCCACTGGACTCTCTCAGCCTCATAGTCGCTCGGATGCGGATTACTCCCCGTCCAAGCCATTGGCGAAGGCGCGCCATCTTATGGCTGCTGCAGCGTCAGCTTTATTCGCCAAGTCCCCATGAGAGTTGTCTCATTGAATGTCCAGGGGCTTGGGGGGCCACACTTTATGCGGTACCGTGGTCGTCTGCGCCAGGAGTTACAGCGATGCTTGATCGGGGGCATTATTGACATTCTTATGCTGCAGGAGTATCATTTATGTGAGAGCCGCATTCGGCGGCGTGGCCAGGTTACTGGGCAGTTGATATGAGACTTATTGGTCATCCGGTTTCGGCCCGATGGGCGGACGTGAAGGGGTATGCATGACTATTGCGGAGCCGTGGCAGTTTGCCATTGTGGATCATGGTGTCATTGTGCCAGGACGGGCTCAGTGGTTGACTATGCGTTTTCATGGTGCGATTGTTGGGATGCTCAACCTGTATGCTCCAAATCAGGCCTCAGCTAGGGCTGATTTTTGGACGCAGGTATGTGATGGTTTACCAGAGGTTGAGCACTGGTGCGTGGGAGGGGGCTTCAATATGATTGAGGATCCCTCCGACAGAGTGGGCGGCAGTCAGACCACAGTGCATGGCAGTGAGTTGGCTGCCTGGGAGCGGTTATGTATGCGGTTGAGGATGACAGATGTATGGCACCATGAGGCCTTTGTCCATGCCCAGGGCAGTTTGACTTTCTCGAGATCGGATCGTCGCCAGGATGGGTCCAATCTCTCGCGGATCGATAGATTCTATGTAGGAGATTGGTTGGGTGAGCGGGGGGGGGGGGCTCTATCGGCATTTTGGCAGGCTCTTCATTCTCAGATCATGCGCCTCTTAGCTTATTGTTGGAGGACCAGGCCCGGCTAGGGGGCAAGCAGCTTCGTATTCCAGAGCATGTACTTCTAGATGAGGGATTGGCAGAGGAGGTTGAGCGGATTTGGGAGACGGCTTTGGAGTCGGAGGGGGATGCTGCCTCCCAGTGTGCAGCAGGTATCTGGGAGCTCAGCCGCTTTATGCATGAGACTGCGCTTGCCCGGTTGGGCGAGCTGAGAGAGCAGGTGGCTCGCTTGGGCTGCAGTTTGGCTGCACTTCAGCGGCTTCAGGAGAGGCAGCCAGAGGGTGAGTGGCTTGAGGGTCAGATGAGTCAAGCCAGGCAGGAGGTCAGAGAGGCTGAGGAGCGGAGACAGGATTTTTTCTTCCATCGTCCGGCGTCCCAGTGGACCCAGCTTGGGGATAGGATGACTGGAGAGTTCTTTTCGATCACAGGCCCTAGACATTCTAGAGCAGGGGTCAGACAGCTTCAGCGGCCGGATGGGTCTTTAGCAGTTGAGGCTGAGGAGGTGAGAGACATTGTGACAGATTTTTACAGAGATTTGGTCTCAGCAGAGGCTCCCTCAGATTATAGAGATGCTTGCAGAGAGACTGTTTGGGTGCATGTACGGCAGAGAGTCACAGAGCATATGCGTACTTTCTTGGCACGGCCACTGTCAGAGGATGAGCTTACGGAGGCTTTGAGGGCCCTTTCCCGCAGCAGCTGCCTGGGGGAGGATGGCTTGACTTCTAGCTTTTTTCTGAGGTATTGGGAGCTCCTAGGGCCGGGACTAGGCAGAGGTTTCCAGCATGTGCTTGATACTGGCAGCATGCCTTTGAGTTTCTCAGAGGGGTTGATCTTTCTCATTCCCAACGGGGAAGGGGTGTTTGATGATATTCGGCAGTGGAGGCCTATTACGATCCTCAACACTATTTACAAAGTCTTGGCCAAGGCTTTGAGTTTGAGGATCCAGCCATTTCTGGGGAGCTGATTCATGCTACACAGACAGGCTTTGTCAAGGAGCGCAGTATCCTTGACAATGTCTTCACTTTATGGGAGGCCACGGCATTGGCTCGATTGCTTGGTGAGGACTTGGTGGTGCTCCTTCTAGACTTTGAGAAGGCGTATGATCGGGTAGACTGGGGTTTTCTGGAGGGCACCATGCTTCGGATGGGTTTGAGCCTCAGTGGATCAGAGGTGTGTCAGCAATGTACAGCACAGCGCACAGTCATGTGCTGATTGCAAAGGGGCCGGGGACCTCGTTTTGCTTTGACCAGATCTGTTCGCCAGGGATGCCCCTTGGCCCCTTTCCTCTTCCTTTTCTTCGCGGAGGCTATGAGCATGTTTTTGGCTTCTCAGGAAGTGGGATTGAGAGGATTGCAGTTACCGATTAGGGGAGAGGATTTATTGGATTCAGAGTTTGCTGATGACACAGGGCTTTATCTGCATGGCCAGGAGGCCAATCTTACCAGGGCAGAGCATGCATTGCAGACTTTTTGTGGGGCCTCTAGAGCTCTGATCAATTGGCGCAAGACTGTAGCCTTTTGGATCAGTAGCTCAGACACTCCTCAGTGGAGGCCAGACCCGGGCTTCAGATGGATTCCTCCTGGCACAGCAGTGCACTATTTGGGGTGTCAGGTTGGCCTTGATTTGACGCCAGAGCAGCAGATTGCACCCCTCCTCCTGAGTATTCGGAGGAAGCTTTTGTATTGGAGCACTGCTCGGTTATCTTTAGTAGGCAGGGTGGTGGTGGCCAATCAGGTGCTGTTGGCTACGATGTGGTACATCACCTCTTGCTGGATTTTCTTGAGTTCTTGTATTAGCCAGGTTCAGCGGCTGATCAGGAATTTCCTTTGGTCTGGGCGTGATGGTCAGTCCGCTCGGGCCAAAGTAGCGTGGTCAGTCATCACTTTTCCGTTATCACAGGGCGGGTTGGGCATCATTGATCCTATGCATCAGAGCAGGGCGCTTCTCGGGAAGCTGGTGTTTAGAGGGCTGCTTCCAGGCGCTGAGCCTTGGAAGGAGCTGCTACTTCGGAGATTACACGGTCGTGCGCCCCCCACTGGTGGACCTTGGCCCGGAGAGGTTCGGTGGATTTTCACGGAGATGCAGAGGAGTGGGTTTCATCGCGGTTGAGAGGAGCGGTTTGCAGCGAGCATTCTCAAAGCTTGGGAGTTGCTCCGTCCTGGTTTGTCTCAGCAGGAGCCCACTTGCATGGAGGAGCGTCTGCGCCAGCCTCTCATTTGGAACCCCAGCCTTCGCACGGAGCAGGGACACGTGCTCGGGAATCGTTCTCATGTGGCTTGGGGTTCCATGGCAGCAGGCCTGGCTCGCAGTTATGGAGATTGGCTTCATTTTGAGAGCCTTCCGGAGGAGGCTCAGGTGGAGCGTTTGAGTCATATTCGGGGGGCACAGAGCATGCGACAGGATATTCAGGAGGCTCTACCAGCGGCATGGCAGGACCCTTTTGAGCCTCAGGCACCAGTTTGGATGGGGGCCTTCACTCACCTGGAGATTCTGATAGCTGTACGAGCCTGCACGGCATCAGGTCGTTGCTTATTCTTTAAGGTCCAGGCGGAGGGCAGGCTCTTTCGGACTGTGGCTGAGTCGCCATTGGTGGCAGAGTGTTTTTCAGCGGATCCGGGTGGTAGCCACAGCTGCCTGGAAATGGCTTATTGACCCAGACCCGGTCGAGATTGATGATGACTGGAGGATTTGGGCTTATGGAGTGCGGCCTTTGGCGAGGCTGCAGTGGGACCCAGGAGAGTGGTTGTGGCATGATCCTTTTGCTTCTCTAGATTCCCCCGGCATCCCATTCTTTCAGTACACAGTTAGAGTGGGTAGGCATATTCTCACAGCTGGCGGCACTAGGGGCTTACCCCGGATTTTCTTACAGACTTTTGGTCGTGGCTGTGGGCCTGCAGGCAGGCTCGCAGGATCACCACCTTTCAGTGGCTGATTGCTCACAGGGGGGCAGCAGTGGGATCCTGGCCTTATCTACAGCGGCCACCCGGCGACATGCCCGTGTTGTGGTCATCAGATTGAGACTCAGAGACATTGCTTATGGGATTGCCTGTAGGCACAGCAGATATGGCTCAGAGTCCTCAGGATTTTGGTTCCCATGACTCCAGCGGGGATTTTCTCTTGGGGGACGGTGGCGTGGTCGACTTCTTCTGGCCCAGCTATGGGCTATGAGACGGAGGAGAGCAGCCAGGTGATCCGCTTCATTTTTGGCCAGCCTCGTCTGCAGCTTGCACCAGATCTCTCTTTGATGCCATGGACGCAGGAGCGTGATTTTCGCTGGGAGCTCTTGAGCAGCATCACTTTATGGTTTGTATGGAGAGCCAGATGCCACCGGATCTTTGAGGGGCACCTGGAGCCGCCGGCCGTGACTGTTATAGCTATCTGGCAGGAGATTATCCACACCCTCAGATGCCAGTTCGATTGCATGCAGGGATCCTCTGATAGGGCGGAGTGACGACGCGAGGCCTTCCATCACACATGGGGGGCAGGCCCCTTCTACTCTCGACAGAGAGGCGGAGTTTCTTGGCACTACAGGCCCCTAGTGTGGCTTTTACCCCCTCCTATTGTATGAGATTGCTCTAGGTTTGCCATCACAGTTGTATCAGTAGTGCTGGGAGAGTCTCCTATGCCTACCATGTATAGTACCCTTTCGACGGAGTCTGTTGTAGCCCATGGGGCGTCTTTTGTGATTAACTAATGGAAGGATCTTTTGTGGAAAAAAAAAAAAAAAAACAACTGCAGGTGAATGAGTTGAAAGGAGAGTTGGAAGTAAAAGAAACTTTGATGTTTCAGACCCTTGCAAGAGAGTCATCAGAATCAGAAATTCAGGACATAGAAACTCAGAAAACTGTGGAGAATGTTGCAGATCAAGAGATCTGAGTTTCTGATTGTGCGTGGTAGAGCAGCAAGGTTTGTGCCATAGATGGGATTTTACCAAGGAATGGAGCCAGAGGTCTTCCATATGTGCAAGAACAATTCTGCTATGCACAATCCGTTGATAGATAGGCCCTAGCATAGAAGACTGCGACTACAACTCCCTCTGCACATTGCTTACTTGACCGCTGATATGGGCACAACCTTGTAACCACCTCAACATGCACTGGAAATGCAAAGGTGAAGAATCTCCTCTGGGTGGACAATAGAGCTGAGCATGAGAAGCCTCAAGGGAGCAAGATGAAGCTGCCATGAAGAGATCGGCCTGTAATGAACCGCCCTGAGGGAGAAAGGACTGACTACCATCGAATGTGCTCCGGGATGAAAGCATCCCCTTGCAAGGGGGTCTCCTCTGTGGTGGAGATACACTCAACCATCACTGCCCGTTGATCAAGAGCCTGCTCCCATAATGCAAGGAGAGAGGTGCAGCCCCCAAATGCTAGGGCTGCCACCTGCTCTTGGCTGGTCTAACAAGTGCCCAAAAACACTGGGCCCTCAAGGGGCCTGAGATCTATACCCAACACCCTCCCCCTACTCACGCCTAAATAACCCTCTAGGGAAGCTGCTCGACCCACATCCAGCTCCATGTAACAGACTTATCGGCAATGTAGTTAGCAATCGCATCTAGATCCAGTCGGGACCTCATAGATGCCCTGCCCGATTGACTAACCCCTATTGCAACCATGTCTATTTGAGATCATTTAGACCAAAATGCTACAGTCATTTCGTCTATCAGTTCCTGCACTTAAAAACAAGTCAAGAACAAATCAGTTTCATATTCCGGAATTTCATTTCATAAAGTCATACAACAGAATACTGTCAGCTCTCAGTATCCCTGAAGCTCAAAGAGACATCAGTGACTCTAGTATTATAAAAATTCGAGGCATCTGTTGACAAAGGAGCGGAGTAACTCCCTTCTTGTGCATCCCACTGCACTAGATCTGCGGCCAAGCTGAATTCTGGGTTCCATTTGGAGTAGACTGTGCTAAACCAAAAGCTTCGAGGTAAAGTTTCACAATGTGAGGAGTATCTGCTAGGTCCTCCTCCTCCATCCACTTCGCATCCAATGCAGGGTAGTTCTTGAACTTAACAAAGAACCGCCTTCTTACTTTACCCTTATTCTTTGTGTCCTTATGTGCTAAAATCTGTTCAGGAACAAGGATCTCCTCGTTTTCCTCCACTTCGGGGTTGCTCATCAGGCTCCCCATCTTTGGGTACATCACCTTTCAAAGGTTTCAAGGGACTCACATGAAATGCATTGTAAATCCTCCAAGTGTCAGGCAGTTTCAGTCGGAAGGAGACATCATTGATCTTTTCGGAGATCTGGAAAGGTCCGTAGTATCTCATACTAAGCTTTGGAAAAAGCCTCTCCTTTCCCTTTTTCTTTCTCAGGCGTGTCTTCTCAAAACGTAAGAGCACCCAATCATCCTCCTTCAATTTCAAATCGCGACTATGGCGATCTGCTGCCTTTTTCTGTCGTTCTTGAGATTTCTGTAAAGCCTTGCAGACTTTGGCAATAGCCGTATCTAAGTCGCGCGTGTATTCATCCGCTTCAAAAATCTTATCTTTCGTGCTTAGGAAGGGTGGAACCTTCGCAGCACCTTCAACAATCTCAAATGGTGCCTTCCTCTTCGAAGAGTGTATCGTGTTGTTGTAGGCAAATTCCACCAATAGATACTTTTTCCATTGAGTCTCCTGATCCGAGATATAAGACTTCAATAAATCTAAAACCATTGAATTTGCAATCTTAGATTGCCCGTCAGTCTGCGGGTGGAAAGATGACGAGAACTGCAACCGCGTGCCAATGTTCTCCCAAATTGCCTTCCAAAACAAACTCATAAATCTGGGGTCCCTGTCGGAGACAATCGTCTTAGGCATGCCATGTAATCTGAAAATCTGGGCCACAAACAGTCTCGCTAAGTGATCCGGCTTGACTGTTTTCTTCACTGGAATGAAATGAGCCTGCTTGCTAAATCTGTCAATAACAGTCCAGATACCATCATGACCACTTTGTGTTCTCGAGAGATCAAAAATGAAATCCATTGCAATACTTTCCCAAGGGCGGGTGGGTATGTGCTTTATGCCTGTCAAACTTGACCTTCTGGGGTGACCCGTAAAAGGCGGACAGTGGCATTCAGTCATAACCTTTTCCCTCAACGGTTGTGTAACGCACGACATGGTTTTCCTCATTAAGTAGCCATCCCGAATGGAATATCCCGCTACTGTCTCCCCATCTCGGATCCGTATGAAAATGTCTACAAAATCCGGATCTGTTGTATACTGATCGACCATATCCTCGAAGCTCCTACGATGTATCGCAGAAATAGCCAGAACCGACGGCTTCCGAGACAAAGCATCTGCCACCAAATTCTTCTTCCCTGAACATGGACAATCTGGAAGTGAAACTGTGACAAGATGTTCGCCCACCGCATTTGCTTTTCCGATAGTTGCTTCTGTGACAAGAAGTAGTGTAAACTCTGATGGTCTGTAAAGACAGTAAAATCCGCTCCGAGTAGGTAGTGCCGCCACTGAGTAAGAGCATGGATAATCGCCAAAAGCTCCTTCTCATAAAGCTGTGCTGTCAATTCCGGCCTTGAGAACAATCGGCTCTCGTAGGCAATGCCATGGCCTTCTTGCATTAAGACCGCACCCAGACTACGCCACAAGCATCACAATATACTTCAAATGATTTCTGCAATCCGACAAAGTTAAAACTGGTCCCGTAGTCAATTTCTCTTTCAAAGTCTGAAAGGTAGTCACCTCTGTGGGTCGCCACGAGAAAGAGACTCTTTCAAGATATGCAAAGGGGAAGCAACCTCTGCAAACTTTCGAATGAATCGCCTGTAGTACGAACACAATCCCAAGAAGCTTCTAACTTCATGGACATTCTTCAAATCGGGCCAATCACGGATAGTCTCTATCTTGGCTGGATCCATCTGCACTCCTGCTGCTGAGACAATGTGTCCCAAAAAGTGTATCTTTGGTAGGAAAAATTCACTTTTCTTTGCATTAATCACTTACTTGTGATCTCGTAATGTCTGAAAGACCTGAAGCGGATGATCTCTATGTTCTGCCTCATTCTTGGAGAAAACAATGATATCGTCAAAGAAAGTGCCAACAAATAGCATGTACTCTCGAAAAATCCTGTCCATCATCCGTTGAATGTCGTAGGAGCATTGGTTAGGCCAAAAGGCATCACCAAAAACTCAAATAACCCAAAAGTCGTCTGAAAGGCTGTCTTGTAGACGTCTCCCGGCATGATTCGGATATGATGATATCCACTCTTCAAATCAATCCTGCTCAAGCACGAGGATCCTTGTAATCTGTCGAGTATATCATCGATCCTAGGAATTGGAAATCTGTTCTTGATGGTGATTTTTTTGAGAGCTCTATAATCGATGCACATTCTCCAAGATCCGTCTTTCTTCAAAACCAACAACACAGGAGATCAATATGGTGAAGTACTAGGCTGGACAAGACCCTTTTCTAAGAGGTCTTTCACTTGGTTCATAATCTCTTTGTTTTGTGCTCGGCTCACATGGTAAGGTGGCCGGTTCGGTGGTGTGCTTCCAGGAATCAGATCAATGGTATGATCTTCAAGACGAGCAGGTGGTAACTCTCCTGGCAGGCCCTCTGAGAAGCAGTCGGCATGAGAGTGGAGAAAATTTTGGCGTTGTTTATCAAGTTCAGACATATTTGTCCTATCCTCATCACTCAACTCTTTCAA
Source organism: Adiantum capillus-veneris (assembly GCF_014529385.1). Lineage (NCBI taxonomy): Eukaryota > Viridiplantae > Streptophyta > Polypodiopsida > Polypodiales > Pteridaceae > Adiantum > Adiantum capillus-veneris. The sequence continues at coordinate 117,485,734 of NC_140936.1, read as the reverse complement.
AAAGATCGAGTAAACAAACAGACTGGATTTCATTAATTTTAGAAATGGCCGAAGCTGCTACAATAGGGACAGACTCGCGCTTAAGTTTTATATTGAGGACAATGGTTCTGCCCTTCTCTGTAGTCAATGTCGCTTTCCTCGCCCGATAGTCGACCACGGTGTTGTTCTTGTGGTACCAGGGAATTCCCAAGAGAACATCACAACCTTCCAAAGGCATTATGTAAAAGTCCTCATGCCCCAAATACCCCTGACAATGCAACCGAAGTTTGCCAATGACAGGTGTAATGGCTACGTCCTTGCCGGGTGCCGCTAGAATTGCCTCCGCAAGTGGTCCCATTCGTTTGGGAGTGATCTTGAGCCGCGCCGCCAATTTCGATGAAATGAAGTTGGCCTTGGCTCCTCCATCAAAGAAGATCAGGGCTTCTTGGTCTTTCACTTTGCCCCAAGCTCGGCAAAGTTCTGTACTCTTGTCCACCGTGTTGGGATCGGTACCCAAGCAATCTGGAACCAGTCGTGTTTTCATCTTGCCGTTTCTTCCACATTCCTCAGCTGCTCTTTAACCTCAGGCCTTTCGTCGTCCTTGTTGTACTGTTCTTTCTGTGTCTTTTTAGGGCACTTCGCGGAGATATGTCCAGTTTCCCTGCATCCAAAGCACTTCCCTTCCCTGATGCAGCGAGCTCGCTCTTGAGGAGTAAGCTTGGGTCGTGCATCTTTTTTTTGTGGGTTGCTCTTCCTCTTTCTACTTTCATTTGTCGAAGTCTGTTCCGCTCTTTGTGTCATGATCTCATCGGTGGGGTAGGTCAAACTGCTAGAGTGAATGGCAAAACCCCGTTTCGCATGACTCATCAACTCCTAAATAGAAGCTGACTTTTGTTCCAAGCAGTGATCTCGGATCTTAGTAGGTAGACCCAAGGTAAACCTCTCAATCTGTTCCTTGAACGAGATCTTCTTAAATGAAGAGGCGGGTAGAAAAGAGCTCTAAAATCTTTCGCAATAAGCATCCACTATATCCTTCTTGGTCATCCGAAGATGGTTCCAAGCAGTTCGTATATCACGTTCATACTCTCGAGTCAGCCAAGAAGAAATAAAAAGCCTCTTGAATTTCAGCCATTTAATTGGCGCAGTCTTGCTTAAAAGAAGCGTGGACCACCAAGTTCGAGCATTCCCCTTAAAGTAAGAGGCAGCTCTCCGAATCTTAGAGTGCTTTGAGTAACGCCCTCCCGCGAAATTGATGTCAAGCTGTTGTACAAAAGACAAAGCCTTCGAAGCATCTGTATAACCAGAAAAAGTGTCAAATTTAATTGACTGTCCACCTTCCTTAAACTCTCGGACTTTCTTGCTTTTATCTTCCAGAAAGTCATACTGGTTGGCTTTATAAAAATTCTTCTTCTTTGCATAAAAGTTGTTGTCATCAGAGTCTGAACTGTTTGTAGGCGAGTCCTCTGTCGAACTGTCAATCACGGGGTGAGATTTAGACTTTTTTGTCTTTTTCTTGCCCTTTCCAAAGCGTTGCTTCTTGCTTCGCTTTTGCCCTTTTCGGTCTTCTTCGCTTGATGCAGATGAGCTAGAAGAACTGTCAGAAGAAGAAGAAGAAGAAGAAGAACTGGGTACTCCTTCAAATCGAACACGCTTCTTCTGCTTTCTTGCCTTCTCAAAAAGTAGACTGATGACCCAAATAACCCGGGAAATCAGCGCCTTTCTTCTGCTTTTTGGCGTGCTTTTCAGCTTTGTTCTGCGCGTCCAAAAGCTGAGCAATTCTTGCATCAACCACCTCTTCTAATTCCTTCTCTGTGTACTTCTTGGGAGTAGGAGGTTTCTTGAGAGCGGGTTTTGGGGGTGGTGGTGTGGTTTTCTGCCACTGCGTGTGCACCTCCTCTAGAGAGGTCTTGCTCATATATTTTGCCATTTTCGGGTCCTTGGCAAAATTAAGCATCATCTTTGTTGCGTCGCCGATCAATTGTTGACGCTCCATCTCTCGACGCTCTACCTGAGTAGGCCGAGGCGGGCCATACTCCTTGCCTGAATCTTCGTTGTGATCCCTTCCCGTATCTCCGGATGCAGAGGGAGTCGACTGATCTTTGCTTGAAGCCGTAGGTGCCGCGGAAAAAATATTTGGGATCGGATTTCCCGTAGAAGAGAAATCGGCCGTGCTCTGATACCACTGTAATAGACTCGGACACTCCAAGTCAAGAATCTACCGCGACAGCACCAAATAACCACTTCAAAACAGGTCACAGTTTACAATTTATTTGACACTGGCCCTGCGGAGTTCCGTGCCTAGAGATATTGGCCCCAAAGACTGGCGCCCCTTTCGGTATTTCTTTTTGTATTAAACCGAGTTCAAAGTACAAGAGTGCAGGCATGCACTCACACTCAGACTCTGTGTCCAAATGCTCTGAGTTGTGAGAGGCGTGCTCACATATTTATAGAATACAAGGGATGCTAAAAGCAGAGCCCAAAAGGTGTTAAACTCAAAAGCTGAAAATCCAAAAGCTTTTGAAAAATAAAGGAGGTTCTCTCTTTCTAGCCAAACTTGGCCACAAAATAAAGCAAAAGGCTTTCTCTCTCTTTCTCATCTCTTGCATTGAATAGAGCAAGGCCAAAAGCCGTCAAAAAGCAAAATCTGCCGCAGCCTATTGCCTCCGCAAATTCTGCCGCAAATCACGGGGTTTTGTACAGCTGCCACGCGTCAGCCCTGCCACGTCAGCAATTAGGGTTTCTTCCAGCACTGGACAGCCACGTCATCATTCAGCCGTTGGCAGCCACGTCACATTTTGTGACACTCCACACCTAGGAAAATAACCAAAACTATTGAAATTGGAGGAAATGAGGAAAATAGGCCTCTAGGGCAAAAGGGGAAAATTTCCTGGACACTGTAGGAGGCTATACATTCGTTGAATGAGTCAAAACGCAGGTTAAACATGGCAAAACTGTCAAAGGTGGCAACAGAAGATGCAATGAAGACAAGAATTGGCTCGTGATCAGGTGGGCACCTCGACTCCGATCTAGAACACCTGCAATGCCAAACACATGAACAAGGCACACATGTGGAGAAGAGAGATCATTGAGGTAGAAAGAGACAGGACATCTGAGAATGAGAGAGAGAGAGAGAGAGAGAGAGAGAGAGAGAGAGAGAGAGAGATCTGGGAAAGCCTCTCCATGCTGATAACAATCTGCACATACAAGTGACCGAGGGTGGTTTGGCTTAGAACTGACATGCCCAATGGATAGACCAGAGATGCACACAGCTGCAACTGCTACTGACTCTGGCAAACTGCTCCTGCACACGAGATCACTGACACGGTCTCGACATGGGCATCCAACCTGAAGATGCTCCTCCTCCCGACGTCAACTCAGATTTGGAGAGAGAAAGATCTGGATAGCCACCGGATGGCTGCCCTCTAGAAGACGGTACATCTCTCCTCCTCTAGGCTTGCACCAACGACTGGGTGCTCTGCTTGAGATCACATGAGAATGGGGATGTCTTGAGGGGAATCGCAAGGTTGGATCTGCTGCCTATCATCTCCTGCATGCTGTCCTCAAGACATGCCAAAAACGCTGACCTGCTGCCTGCCACAAATGCTAGGCTAGACCTGCTGAGAACTATAGCAGATGAGCCTCCTCCTGGCTGGCTGCTCATGGCAAGGGGTTGCCCTCAGGGGTGCCCACCTGGTTGCACACATATGTCATACACTGAAGTGAACCCCTCCTGCTCTTCATATAGGCCAGAGGGCTTGCTGCCCGACCCATACATGCTACTCCACGACCTGGCATAAATACCCAATTAATGGGAAAATAGGGCAAGAGAGGAGCAATTGGCCCTAGTACTTTGGGAAAGCAGTGAACTGCAAGGGGGGAACCACCTAAGGGAAAAACGAGCATAGTAGTCCATGGAACTGAGCCAAAACCCAAGGCTAAACATGGCTAGACACAACCTGACATGAGAAACCTACCTCACATTGGCAGGGCACAGGCCACAAAACAGCACTCACTCCCTAGCACCTATCCCTGGGAGAAACTCGGATGAATTGGACAAACCAAGAGAGATGCCTGAACTAACACCCCCTCTCAGCTCCTGGAAAGGAGGTCCGACGAGGAAGCTGGAGTGAGCAATCTGTAATTGTAAAGATAGGATTTCGTGGACGAGGATACCTGCTACAAACTCCCGAGTGGAAAAGTATCATGCAGTATACATTCCAACTGGTACCCCACAAAGACGTCCGGGAAGTAAATGGTGTCCGTTGGAAGTAAATCCAGCTCTAACAAGAATCTCCTCAAGCCAACCGTCTCACAAGTCGCACAACTAGCATTTGTAGAAAGTACTGTTGTTGTTGACGGCTCCAAGAGTATGCATCAAAACTTAGGATAAAGGCATAAATTACCGGTATCCGGATCATTTTCCAACTCTAAAATACTCCACCCTTGAGGAAAGAGTCGGAAATCTACACCTGCGGTCATATACCACATGCCAAAATCTCCAAGCGGCTACGGGAATTTCAAGGAATGGGACAATTGAGGCTACTGAGGAATGATATGTTTGATGACGAAGAACCAAAGAACTGCCCCAACCATCATGCATAAGTGTATCTGAAGGAACTGCATCAAAACTGAGAGTGAAAACACAACTGATTTTTGTTTGTCTGGAACACTATCCAAGAGAATTCACCCCACTCTCAGAATGAATCAGGAACAAACATCCAACAAAAAAGAACACACATCAATACCGAGACTGCAACGAACAGGGCAAGGTCAAGAGACCCTGCACCCAAGCTCTGCAAGAGAAGAACAAGGTGCTGTAGAAAGTCACCAAATAGACTGTCAATCCTGTTCGCTGCATATGGAACCACTGGTACTAAAAGGAAGTAGTCCGCGAATACTAACTCCCAAGCTGGCTCCACATCCCCCTCCGAAGGGAGAACACCCGAACCATAGATAACTGTCATAACTCTCCAACTGTCTCTACCTGTGTAACTGGATTGCCTGTGGTAGGTGAATCCAAAAGAAAAAAAAAATATACCTGTGGAACCTAGAACCAAATCTGGGAGAATTAAGAAGATTGTCTCCCAACTCTGAAGAATGCCATGGTTAAATGTAACCGGTTCCGAGTCAGAGGACAACTATCCACGTGTACGAGATAACATGCCAGTCTAAGGATAAGGGAAGTAGGTGTGTCTTGAATGGTAGAGTCTCCAAGGGCCAATCTGGAAGACAAAGCATAGGAATGACTGCTCGGATGCACTGGGAAGAGCAACCGTCACACCACAAATCGGAAAGACAAGGCAACCACTGAAATGGCTAAAGAAAACATCCGCCAAGATACAAGTGCACCGTGGACTCAAGCACACCATCCAAAAATCACCTCTTATGAATAGTTCATCAACTTATTAATAAGTGACATTTTTCTACCCATTTTAGAAATCGTGGGTTTTTAAGCTGGATTCTGGACTCAACTTTTACCCCATATATAAGTGTCCCTAGGGGTCACTTCTCAAGCATAAGTCAGTACCCGCAGTACAAGTACCAAGTATCCGCAGTACCCCAACAACCCTCTGGCGTTTTTGCACAAAATCATCCAGCGTTTTTAGAATTCAGCCCATTGTACCAGATCAACCAGCTTTTTCAGATTTCCGCATCAGATCAGCCAGTGTTTTCAGAATTCAGGCCATCGTACCGGATCGTCCAGCGTTTTCAGATTCAGCCCTCAGATCAGCCAGCATTTTCAGAATTTAGCCCATCAGCCAGCGTTTTTAGATTCAGCCCTTAGATCAGCCAGCGTTTTTCAGTTTTCAGCCCATTCGCCGACATCAACGATAGTAGATAAGCCCATAGCATCGTCCATTGCAGATTACGGCTAGAGTCCCTGTTAGATTTACACCACTCTGCTGCTTCACATAGGTCTAGGGCACTTCCTTGTACGACTAGTGTCTCTGGGCTGGCCACCCATAGCGAAGGTTGTACCTCGTCCGACTGCCCGAGTTTGGGGCCCCACCCACTTGAGTTGAGCGCTCACCTTGGGCACTCATATATATGGGGCCAGGGGGGTACACATTTCATTATCATCTGATCCTTGTACGGGCCCTCTTGCTCTGGTAGTCAGTGAGGGGCTGATCGCCCCCTCTCACACACCCAGGTTTTTGTGTCTCCTGTCACTCTCTCTCTGTCTCCTCTCTCACGCTTCCGCACACGCACACTCACATTGTATCAATCGCCAGTACTTGGGCGATCCTGTGATCCAGCACCTACTGAGGCCTAGCGCTAGCTTTCTGCTGCATTCCATCGCAAAAAATGCAGATTTTCAGCCTAGCGTTTTTCAGCCAAGTGGCGTTTTTGCAGATCTTGCTAGTTCTGAGGGCGCTTCCACTACCGGCATCAGGTTCTCCTCCCGAAGATCAGACCAGCCAGCGTTTCTGCAAATCTGCCTGCAAGAGGGGGTGGCGCCATCTTCTGAACAGCTTCCATCGCGAGGAATGCTTTGCCACCTGGGTTTTTGCAAGCAACCATCAGATCTGCTGTTTCTATTGCTAGTGCTACACTTTTGGAACAATTCGTTGCCGGAACACCCCTCCCTCTACCTACGTTTTTGGCCAGATCTGGCGTTTTTGGCAATCAACAACGTTTTCAATAGAGGGGGCCATCACTCAGCTTGGCCCACGTAGATCTTGCTTTCCTACACGGCTTCGCATCCGGTGCGTTGCCATCTAAATTCTTCAACATATCCAACAGATTTCAATCATACACACCTGCTGTTTTCTCTGTTTTCAGCCCATCAGAGGCAGTGATAGTGATTCACCACCCTCCCCAGACCCTCTGCACCGCTCCAGACCATGCTGGGAGGGTACGAGCACGTTGAAAATCTCTGGACAGCAGTGTTTTCATCACCTCGCAGTTACGGTTTTTGGGTGGACATCAGGCTCTTGGCTTGTGTATTTCACAGAGGATGAAGTTACCTCCTGCCAGGACACCATCCAGTGGTGGTCCATGCGGTCTCTCAGTGACTGTTGCAGAGTGCAGTACACGGTACCTTCGACATCGGCTGGATTATCTACGGGCGTACGATCCTTGGGAGATCCATTCATTCTAGCCATCATTCCGCGGCTGCGCACTCCAGAGGGGGTGGTAACCAGTTTGCTATGGACACACTTATGCACTCATGAGAGGAGTTCACACGAGATATCACCATCCTCATGGCATATGGGATTCCGACATTCCTAGAGAAGACACCACCATCTTTGTTGGCCAGAAACTTACCACTTGACCTCGACACGTCAGATTACTTGCTTAGACAGAAGCATCTACATGGACTTAGGGAGAGGATCTTGGATCTCTTCTTGGACAAGTTCATTGCTTGAATCTACAGACTGGAGTGGGACTTTAGTGCTTTGGACTCTCTCTCTTGGAGAGTTTACCCGTGAGATGCGGGAGATCAGGCATCTCGCGACTACATCCAGAGTCACCCAAAGCTTGGCTTGGATGGTAGTGGAGTTGCTCTTCTACACTCCTGATCATTTGGATTGCTACCTTCAGAGTTGCTTACACTCACCCTCGGTAACCTTAGAGCAGACTTATCCCCCGACCTGGGCAGTAGGCCACTCCTAGCTCATTCACATTGAGAGCCACATCGAGATGCGGTTTGGTGGCATTGCTGGCGTGGATTCTGTTACGGTTGACACCGAAGGATTGGAGGCAAGAGATACAGGCAAGACGGCGCAGACAGATTGGTATGGCCTTTCCTCTTCTCAGAGGATCTTCACAGTGCAGACTGCTTAGTCTTGCTTCCCTTCTTCATACAGGATGATTACGGTGCAGAAAGCTTGGTCTGACCACACCTCTTTTGAGAGGCCCTTCACAGTGCAGACTGTTGAGTTTGGCTTTCCCCTCATCTTGGATTACCCTACCTACTAACAGGACACCATTCGGTGGTGGTCCGTGCAGTCTATCGGTGACTGCTGCAGCTTATGGTAGCTTCTACAGTGCAGACTGTTTAGTCTGGCTTTGCTTGATCGGAGGACGTTTACGGCACAGATTGCTACATTTGGCCTGTCTGGAGTTTTACACAGTTTAGCCACCTGGCCACACTCGGTTGCGGGTTCATGCATTGACAGACTTCCGGTCATTCTCATGACGGTTCTTGGGCTTTCCCCATTTTCTCCAGACGTTTTGATTACAGACACCACAGATCCTATTGGGCAGGACACTTGCAGGTCTATTGGCACTTCTTTCATGACAAGGAGTTGTTTTCACAGTGTTCGGGACCTTCACGCAGTATCTTCACCTTGTATTGAGGGAGTACAACAGTTTGCTACACTTCTCGTGGCGACACTTTACCATGAAGATCTCTCGGAGATTGGGGCACCCAGAATGCTGCTACACTCATGGAGTATCCTTCAATGGACATCACAGCAGACATCTTCATCATTTGCCTCACATCTTCGGCTTTATGCAGATTGTTCAGCATCAGGTGCTGAGAGGGGGTGTTAGATTTACACCACTCTGTTGCTTCACATAGGTCTAGGGCACTTCCTTGTACGATTAGCGTCTCCAAGTTGGCCACCCATAGTGTAGGTCGTACCTTGTCCGGCGCCCGAGTTTGGGGCCGGCCGCCCACTTGAGTTGGGCGCCCACCTAGGACACTCATATATATGGGGCCAGGAGGGTACACATTTCATTATCATCTGATGCTTGTACGGGTCCTCTTGCTCTGGTAGTCAGTGAGGGGCTGATCGCCTCCTCTTCCACAGACTAGCGTTTTTGTGTCTCCTGTCACTCTCTCTCTGTCTTTCCTTTCACGCTTCCGCACACGTGCACTCTTACAGTCCCTAGCGTTTTGCAGTTTCAGCCCTTAGCCTCTTAGTACCAAGCATCTATAGGAAGTATCAACATCTCAGCATCTAGGACCATTGTATCACCGTTTCTGTAATCTAAAGAAAATGCCTCTCTAGCGATAGAGAGGGGGGCCCTTAGAGGGGGGTTTGGGACCCCATCTGGTGTCAATCCTCTCTCTCTCTCTCTCTCTCTTTGTGTGTCAAGATACAGCATCATAGAGATGCTCTACTAGGGGTCCCTTCTATCAATACGAGCGGCGGGCGACAGTCACATCTCATCAACTTTTTCCAGAGATTTACTAGTGCCGTCTCCAACACCGGGGGGGGGGGGGGTTTACACTTCAGCAGGCTGAGGACCTCCGAGCCAAACGGAGACCGCGAGCACCAGGTTACAGGACCCCTAGATCACATCAGGGGGAGATTATAGTGATTCGGGCCAGGCATCATCATCATATCCAGGAGCGGATAGCCTACCTCCACACACACCCACAGATTATGCTCCAGGGGATTTTTACCTCGCCATCACCTATGTATCAGATATTACACCCCCACTATGGTATTGGATGGAGCTAGATAGATATGCATTACATTCTTGTATACCCTATGCATATAGGTTGCATATTGAACCTTAGCAATAGGGCTCCATCCATCATCCACCACATCACACCAGCAGCTCGATACTTGGTCTACCTCTTTTCATATTGTTATTATCATTCTATCCTCTTTTGATATCGAGAGGACATTGACAGTTGCACACCGATTTGTCTCATAGGCCGAGTTCGGCCTCTAGCAAACGTTATAAGCTCTCTCTCTCTCTCTCTCTCTCTCTCTCTCTCTCTCTCTCTCTCTAAGCATTTTCACTCACAAATTTCATTCTCTCTCTCGCTCGTCTATTGCACAATTTCATGAAGTAAAAAGGGTGGTTCTCTCTCCCCCCTTGAGTACGAACTGAGCACTCATCTGGAGCACACACCATTTTCACTTCCGCTACACATAACATTGGTATTAGATTTCTTTGGCATTGTTCAGTATCATCACTCAAGAAAAGAACCTAAAGAATCTCTCCGAGATTTTATCTCAAAGAATCTTTGTGTCCCGACCCCGGACTTATTAGCCACTTCCACCCTTAGTCCATCGCGCATTGGGCGCGCTCCCGTCTTCATCGCTCTGTCTTAAAGGTAATTAGCCATAAAGAATCACAATTTTTTTTTTTACTTTTGCTTGTTAAAATTCATGTGACCCAAGACCACTTGGGCGTGTCGATCTCTCTAATTTGTGTTTTTGAAGAGTGAGAGGTAACCCAAAAGAGAAGGGCTTGTCCAACCTCCCCTCGTTCCTCTTTTCCACTCATTGAGAGCGGACCTTGCACATTGCGGCAGGCCACTTGACGTGAGGTGGAAAAAGCAACCTTGGTGTGAGCGCAAGGCTGCCAAGGGGTTCACCCGCAGGAAGAGTTGAGCTTGGGTAAGAGAAAAGCCTTCTTAAACGCAGATTGTATGCAGTATCAAGTGCCCCAAGAACCCAAGTACCCCAAGTACCCAAGAACACCAAGAACCCCAAGTACCCAAGTACCCTAGTACCCCAAGTACCCAAGTACCTCAAGAACCCAAGTATCCCAAGTATCCAAGTACTCAATGCATGGTCATCACCAGAAGCGGAATGGATACTTTGCGTGAAGGTGATGAGAGTGGAATTGAAGAAGAAGGAAGTCTCCACACTAGGAGGATTGTTTCCAGATCCTCCTGTGTCCCCATCTACGCCATGGATTGCACCAAACTCTATGGGGATTTCGATGAAGTCCATGATGGAGATGATGCTACAAGAAGAAGAAAGAAGGGCAGCTAGGGAGCTAGAGTGTGAGCAAGCATGCGAAGCTCAACACATAGCGGCTGAAGAAAAGAGGGTTGCTAAGGAGCTAGAGTGTGAGGCGCAATGAGACCAACACATGCAAGAGTTGGTCCTCCAAGTGCTATCCTCGAAGAGCGAGCCACTCGAGGAGGCCGGCGAGTATCACGTAGCACAGGTAGAGACGACGACTCCAACGACCCAGTCATTGAGAAGTTGACGTTCAGTAAGTATGATGGTAAGATGGATGCTTCTGTGATTCATTCTTGGTTGCATCAATTTAATGCTTACTTTGCGACTAACAAGAAAACCAGTAACAATAAAGTTTTGAGTGCTGCCATGTATTTGTTGGGTGATGCCATTAATTGGTATCAGGCCTAGCAAGAGGAACAGATGGCTGAGTACCTTGATCGTGCTGCGGATGGTGAGCCACTGTCTTTTAGTTGGGTCGATTTCCAAGACAAGCTCAAGGCTTGTTTCATGCCACCGCAGTACCTTGATCGGTTGAAAGAAGATTAGGGAGGCCTTAAGCAAAATGGCACTCTTGTCATCTCTTTTTCTAACCGTATTTTGTAGATTAGTGTTCAATTGCGTAATTCAGATGAAGGATCGTGAGGAGGCTTTTCTCTTTGGTTTGGACGAGTACATCAAATACGACGTGAAAGTCTTTTGACCTACTGTCTACAATGATGCCGTCAGAATCGCTCTCGAGCAAGAAATGAAGCACAACAAAGGTAAGCCGAAGTAGAACTAGTCAAGTACCCCTCGGGACCAACAGAAGGGTAAGAACAACGGTAATTCTTCCTCTTCTCAATCTTTCTCTACACCTAGAGCACAACACTCTTCACCTAACAATGGTAATAAAGGAAAGGCTAAAACTCAGGAACTCACTAAGTTGACACTTGATGAAAAATTTGCTCAAGGAATAGTAGGAGGTTGGTTAAGTCTTGAAGAACGAACCGAGTATAGAAAAGGAGGAGGATGTTTTCAATGTCATCCTAAAGGTCACATGAAAAGAGATTGCCCTAAGAAAGCACCCAAAGAATTCACAACAGAACCCACATAATCCACATCTTCTGATAATGTCATAAATGAGACACTAATGTGTGTAGCAGGCTACAATGTCACTTTCATAGGACACAGTTACAGCTAGTACAATTGGTCTGGTCTATTCACACTGGACGGACACTCTGGGTAGTGACACGTGGCAGGGATACGGATGGTGGCCTAGTGGACATGTGGCCAGGTCACACTTAGCTGGCCGACATTTATGAGCCGTTGGTGGCTCTTTATGATTGTATCTATGAGTAGTAGCCGATGGGTCATTATCATTATCTTATATAGATGGTCGGTTCATCGTCTAGGCAGCGAGTCTTACACAGAGCACTGCTTCACCATCCCTGCACATCTGAGCCTCGACACCCCATTTTGTACCTGTGAGTCCTGGGTGGAGCTGAGTGTGCTGCCATGCCAGAGTCTGTACATGGTTCTTTGAGCTAGTCGAGTCCACATGTTCTGGTCCACTGTTGTGTCTCTGTTGTGATCCATTGTTTCTGTGTTTCATTCTGTTTGAGAGAGTTTCCATTTGTTGAGTGAGATTGTCACACACATTGCACTGAGGGGCACCCACACTGTAGAGAGCACGACACGTTATCCGCGCTACAATGTGCGTTAAGTTTCTAATGATCATCTAGATGAGTCTGTCATAAAGTGGTATGGTCATGTGAATGGTTAGTGCATTGTGATCTTGTTTGATCCTCGTAGTATGCATAATGTGATTAATGATTCTTTTGTGAAGCGCGTACGTTTAGAAGCTATTCCAATGGATCCTATTGTGGTCTCTGGATTTTCTCTTGGCATGCACTCTTCACTCACGCATGAACTATTGGCACGTGGTGCCCGTCTTGTGACATCGATAACAACTGAACTGAGAGAGAGATAGACGACACGCGACACAGATTGGCGGAATTCCCACCCCAGAGAGTATTGGCCCCAAACCTTGGCGCCCCTTTTGGTATTTCTTTATATTGCATCAACACAGTACAAGCCGGTACTCTAGACTCTGCACCTTCTCCAGGAAGCATGCAAGAGAATGAGCCCATGGCCTCATAGTTAAAGGCCCTAGGCCCCAAAAGCAGTTTACATGAAAATCCTTCAAACTTAAAAGCTTCCGGTCCAAAGGCAATGCCAAAAAGCTGCTAGCGTAAATCATGGATTTCCTTACAACCGTCACGTCAGCACTGTCAGTGCAAATTGCAGAGATCCATACAGTTCTGCCACTTCATTAGCTGGTTGCGCAAGCCTTTGTGTGTGTGTGTATGGGTCTTGCTTTATTTTAATTCCTTTATGTCACTGGGGCCCCATGGACGGGGTCCCCATAAGTTGGTAGTACTTCTTCTTCTGTTACTTGTTCTTCTTAGGGTTTATGTCCCTCGGCCGGGGTCTGCAAGCTGGCTCCATTCTTCAGGGCTTTGACACGTCAGTAGTTTGTGACACCAGCGACAAAGCTACATTACATATGTCATTGCATAGTGTACTATGAGATACGGGCCCGTTTCCACTGCTTATTCGCAGAGGGTTTCGGTCCTTTCTCTAGGGTCATGAGTTATGAGGATTAGAGATGTCTTGGGCTATATCTACTTGAGTTACACAAATATAGAGACACTTTACTGGGGAGAGATAGAGAGAGACAGTCCCAGAGACAGATTACAGATTTCTTTTCACTAGATATGGGATAGCCAGAGCAACAACCATCATTGTAGAGCTCGGCCCACACTCATTCGACCACTACCGGTAGTCTCATCGACCAAGCACTGGAGCTACGGAGATCCAGACGGCCACGATTGAGGAGAGGGGCTACACCACATCGTTAGAGACTACAGTAGAGGATTCGAGCCATACTCTCTCGACATCCAGAGTGTAGATGAGGATGGGTTCTAGTTGTAGTATCTTTGTTCTAGCTCTTTTGTACACTGACGTGGTATTAGATTCACCATTTTGTAACAGATTGGTCTCTAAGGTCATTTTGGCCTTTTGAAGACGTTAATATAACATTTTATTTCATTTCTCTCTCTCTCTCTCTCTCTCTCTCTCTCTCTCTCTCTCTCTCTCTCTCTGGTGCTGAGCTGATGGCTCTGCTCGCTGGTCCCAAGGACTGTTTGGCGCAGGAGCAGGAGTGCTCGCAGCAGTAGGCGCAAAGCATATCGGAGGGGTCGCGCAGCATAACAGGGGCAGCACAGCGCTGCAGAACGCGCGCAGGGCTGTAGGGAGGCGGAGGCTGCAGAGCAAAGCACGGCAGGGCCTCTCTCAGCGCTTCCCTGAGACACGCACTGCCCTGCGTACTCCTGCTGAGGCCTACGCGAGAGAGTCCCGCATGTTCTACGCGTAGCACGTCCGGCAAACCTATGCACGCCCCAGTTGTTCTACGCGTAGGAAGTCACGCCCAGTTGTTCTACGCGTAGGAAATCAATATCTCTTACGCTATTTCATTTTAAGCCTTAAGGAAATTTTAAGTAAAAAGAGATTTTAAGCCTTAAAGTTTAAAGGCCTTTAAGATTTGAAATAAACTTTCAAAGTTTAAAAGTTTTTAAGCTTTCCCTAGTGCCCTACCCCACATTTGTGGCTCGGGTTCGATGGATCCGCCTACTGAAGGGGAAGGCCCGGGTGTAGATAGCTACACCACTCCAAAAAAAACGACGGCTACCTTCAAACGGAGAAACAGAGATACTGTACTATCACCAGGATCCTTACGAGTCGGGAAAACCTCCAGGATACATGATGAGCTACTGATGGAGAAGGTCCAAGTGATGCTCAAATCAGAGCTAAACTATATGAGGGATGACATCAGGAAAGAAATGCACGCGAACGCTGAGAGCTACAGGAACTCCATGTATGGAGACATGATGAGAGAACTAAGGAGAGAGATCCGGGGGATACAGAATGAGGAAATTCAAACCGTGAAAAGGGAATTACGAAACCTAATCAAGGCCGAAGTAAATGTAACAGAATGCGTTATGCAAAAAAAACTCGATGAGGCAATAGCAAGTTTTGAAGCATGGAAAACAAATATGGAAAAGCACATGGGGGAAAAAGATGCAATAATCGAGGAGCTAAAAGGAGAACTTGCGGCTTGCAAATGTGCAACTAAGGAGAAGGGAGACGACCAACCTTCGGTGCTGAAGGAGCTCGAGAACATGAAGGATCAGATGAAAGCTCTACGGGAAGGAGATGAACAGAAATCGAAAACGGCATCTTCATGGGCGGAACGTCTTGTTAAGACACAAGAAAAGGTTGATGAAGCAGAGAAATGGATTGAGGATGCGAAGAAAGGGAAGGCCCAGATGCCTGAGACGACACCTACCTCCATCATTATTAATATGACCATTGAGGAAGAGCAGAAAAGGAAGAATCGGGCTCTGCATGTGCGGGTCATAGGAGTCAAAGACAAAGAGAATGTAGATGAAGAAGTGAGGGAACTGCTACAACGCATGGGCATCACAGAGCCTACTCACACAAGTGCATGGAGAGTGGGCAAGAAAGGTATCGACGAGAAGGGAAACGTAAAGAATAGGGCACTTATTCTCCGCTTCCCTAATATAGAAATAAGGAAAGAATTTCTAAAGAAGAGGCCAACTCTTAAGAAAACCGGTATTTTCCTGGGAGATGACCTTACATTGGCACAAGTGGCACACATGCAAGAGTTGATGCCAGAGATCAGGGCAGCAAGAGAAAAGGGGAAAATCGCCTTTTATAGAGGAGGGAAAGTAGTGGTTTTGGAACAGTGCTCATCATGACGGTGCGAGACCTATGGGGCGACGCTCCGGATAGCGGCGTGGAATTGTAATGGATCATATAAGCTAGATGTAGGTGCCTTTGAAGACAGCTTTAGGGACAGAGACATAGTTTTCTACTCAGAGACACACCAGATACCGGGACAACTTATGCCACATGTGAAGGGGTATTTATGGGAAACAGCTGGTCGACCAGACAAGAGATCTCTACGAGGTAGCCGGGGTTCAGGAGGAGTAGCAGTCTTATTTAAAGAGGAGCTGAGACCACTACTACAGATTATCAAGAAAGATGAACAAGCAAGGTATATGTGGGTGAGAATGAGAGCCGAGACAGGTAGATTTCTATATATCGCTATATGCTACTTCCCTCCAAGTACATCAGTCTACTCCTCACCTAAAGGACAGTCCCCTTTCTCCATATTGAATAATGACATATGGGAGTTCTCTAGAGATGGAGACATCGTTCTCTTAGGAGACTTTAATGCCAGAACGGCCAACTCTCAAGCAGTATTCTATGATACTTCTGAGGAAATGCTCAGAGAAGTGGATTTATCACAGGAGGGGCTTACTAGAAATTCACAGGATAAAGAACACACTGAATATGGGAGACATCTCATGGAGATGGCAACTACACATGGTTTGGCCATACTTAATGGTCTAGAGAATTTCCCCTTATCTGGGGGATTCACATGCTTCCCGCATAGGCATGGGGCCAGTACAGTGGATGATGTCATGACTTCACCAAGCTTTATTTCTAGTATCGAGGACTTTAAGGTGGGACCCAGACCGGTTGGTATTGCAGTGGATCATGCTCTCTTGACCTTATCAATCTCCTTCCAATACAATGCTTCTCAAGTCCAAAGGAAGAAGACACATACAAGATATACTTTCACGCCAGAGACTGATTCAGTCTATGTGAAACAGATCTATAATAGGATGTGGGCAGCCGAGCCAGTATATACTGTAGAGGAGATTACTTCTCAGCTAACAGAGATACTACATGGAGCAGCACAAGGGGCATACCCACATACTCAGCCTGATCAGAAGAGAGGATCTGGGAACATGCCTCAAAACAGTTGGTACGACGAGGAATGCAGAGAGACGAGAACCCAGGTCCAGAAAGAGCTTACACTTGGGATCCTCATATATAAGGAGTCTCGGATTGCTCTTCGACGTATAGTACGTCGCAAGAAAAGGGCATTTTTAGCCAAACTGGAGAAGGATTTATATCAGCTCTTCTTGAGTCAGGACTCACATGAGGCCTGGCGTTTATTTCACGAGCACTCATCACCTTCGACAATTACTTTTCCTGAGATTTGGGGTCAATATGTAACATCATTATATACGGTATCTGGACAGCCTCCATCACCAGATCCGCTAGAGCCATGCCCTGCTACTAGTACTTTCTTTACTGCCGAAATGGTGGAAAAAGCCATTGATAAGATGAAGACAAGAAGAGCATATGATCATGAGGGTTTAGTAGCAGAACATCTGATCCATGCAAGGGATCTACTTTCAGAAGTCCTTGCTCGTCTGTTTAATCGGGTCATGTGTGAAGGATTACCTGAATCTTGGAAATTATCTACTATCGTACCTATTTTCAAGTCAGGGGATCCTATGATACCCGGGAACTACCGCACCATTATGGTGGGTCACACATTGACCCGACTGTACGCATCCATTCTTGAACAAAAATTGAGTAGATGGGCAGAGAATGAGGGCATAAGGGCAACAGGACAAGCTGGATTCAGGAGGGGTTATTCCACTATAGATCACATTCTTACGCTCAGAGCCATTATTGAGGAAGGAAGAGCAAGCGGGAGAAGGATGTATTGTTGCTTTGTGGATGTTCGAAAAGCTTTTGATACAATACCAAGGGCCAGATTGCTGCGCTGAATGCAAGAGTTAGGGGTCCCCAAAGAGATTATCTGGGGGATCATGGCCTTATACGGGTCAGTAACTGGTTATGTACGTACTCCAGAAGGGGATTCCGACATTGTTCATTCCATCGTTGGAGTAAAGCAGGGATGCCCACTATCCCCTACTTTATTTGGTATGTATATAGATGAGGTATCAGATTACATTGATAGAGAGGGTGACAGAGGTGCTCAACTTGCAGGGTCATGGATCCCTTTGTTGTTGTATGCAGATGATATTGTATTGATAGCAGAATCACCAGATGGAATGCAGACGCAGTTAGAAGCATTTACATAAATTCGCGGAGGACAGCGGACTGTCGGTAAATTTGGGTAAAACCAAAGTTATGGTGTTTAACACAACACCACAGTGGGTTAGGAGATCGGCACCTACATTTGCATATAGCCAGGATACAGTAGAGTACACAGATGCATACACATACCTTGGTGTGGTATTTACAGGACCGAAGTTTACTCTTAAGAAAGCAGCGGATGCTAGATTGTCCAGAGCCTCTGCGGCCTTGGGAGGGTTGGAGAGGATGTGTTCACAAGTGCAGTTTCAGGAACCACGAACAAAACTTTGGCTCTTTGATACTGTGGTGGCTTCGGCTATGCTTTATGGGGTCCAGATTTGGGGACCATCTTCGGATCAGGATAATTGGAAGTCAATGGAGAGACCTTTGGTATCTATGATTTCCTGAATGATTAGAGCCAAGGCCTCCGTACCACACGCGATTACCCGAGCGGAACTAGCTGCCCCTCCAATAGAAATTGAAGCTCTTTCTAGATCAGTGTCCTTTATACATGGTTTATGGGATACAAATAATTGCCGATATACTAGATTGGCCCTCAAATCCTCTCGACAATTAGCAATGAAAGGAGATACATCATGCTGGTATGCGCAACTGTCCTCGTGGTTTCACAGACACGGGTTCAATATGGAAAGATTACCCCCCTTCCAATACTCTCTTGAGGCTCCATCACTGGCAATCACACGAACGGAGATTAATAAAATCAACGCTAGGATCTTATACAGTTGGACACTAAGAGGACATGGGTAGACCCTACACAAGAATTGGGCACGAAGATGGCCGACTACAAATAAAACTTCATACAGTTATCTGAAGATGGCTTTGTGATTCGCCCGAGCTACATGGATACCCACCTGTCTCATGGTTTGAGATGTGCTATTGGTTAGATTCGTACATCCTCACACCAGTTGGAAATTGAATTTGGCAGATTTAGGGGAATCCCACCTGAGAGCAGAATTTGCAAGTTATGCGAAATGGAACCGGAGACAGGATTACACTACATATGCCACTGCACCGTATACTATGAGATACGTGGGCGTTTCCATTGCCTGTTTAAAGAAGGCTTTGGACCTCTAGATAGAGTCATGCAATACCAAGATCAAAGGTGCTTAGGCCTGTACCTACTGGAACTACATCGGCACAGGGATAATCTAATGAGAAGACAAAGAGCACTACAGCCTCAGAGGCAGATCACAGATTTCTTCGGATCGAGAGAAGCAGGAATGGAAGGAGAAGCGAGAGGCCAACAACGAGCACAAAGGAGTACCCACATTCATACCAAAGGCACCCTCATTGACAGGGCGATTGAGCTTAGGAAATCGAGACGACCACGACCGAGATGCAGAAGCAAACTTCACTGGAGGAGACTACAACAAAGGATTAGAAGCATTCTAGCCAGACACCCAGAATGCTCCTAAGAAGTTTATTTAATACTTTGTATTTAGTTTTTCACATAACAAAAAATCCCTTTTGGTTAATGCGTAGGGCTCATCAAGAGGATCAACTTTATTATCCGTTGAAGAGATTTTTAGCCACGCTACTCCAAGCACTTCTGTGTCGGTCAATTGTTGGTCAATGCTGGTAAAACCTGTCAAAAAACGGTCAAATCCTTGCCTCCTTGCTTCTCTCTTCCTTTGCTATTATTTCTATATCAAACTTTTATTTCTACAAAAGTCTCTCGATATCTCTATTTTCGTACTCTTTGATCTGATAAAGCTTCTTCTTTTGTCAGCGCAACTTCTTCCGACTCCTTAGCTTTGATTGCGAGTAGGACCAGTTTGATTGAATGGACAAGCATACAATTGACTCTCTGATACCACTGTAACCACTCGCCGGTCAAATGATCCAAATACAACTAAGGCTAGGCCTTGTAGTTTAAGGCCCTAGGCTCTAAAAGCAACTTTTAAAAGCATCCCAAAATAGGCTTTAACATGACTTCCCAAAAGTCATCTGCTTTAATAACTAATGCCCAAAATCTTTCCAAAATCAAGTGCTAAATAATTGGCGGCCAAAAAAGATGTCCTTGCATGTGAAATCGCCACATCAACAATTCCGTACATTGCCCTTGATTTCCATCGTGATTTGTGGTGTGATTCATGTGTTGCTCAACTGAGGTTTAAGTTTTTGTCCAACGGCCTCTTCTCCTATTCCATTGGTTGCGTCAGTGATTTGTCACAAAGATATATATCCAATCATCTCATCCAAATAGAAATGTTGATGCGCTAAAATCACATTCACATCTTTGTCCCGATCAAGACCTCAATCGCAAAGTATGGATTCAATCAATCATTTAGCCATCAAATCCAGATCTCACTGATCTCTAGAAGATGTCAAGATCATATTCACATCCTTGTGCTTTTGGAGGAGGTCTGGAAGGAGGGATCCCCAACTATGGCTTTTTCAATCGTCATGGGTGTGGCTTGTATCAATTATTGATATCACTTTACCGCTGAATAGAGACTCATCAGCCAACGTCCTATCTCCTACGTATAAGAGTGTTTCAATATAACCCTTGTTATTGTACATAAGGTTTTGTCAAGCTTTATAACTCTTCACATCCATTGCTGATGTACTATATAAATTAGATTACGGGATGCACAGGTTGGCGTGAAGGTTTTAATGGTCCATGATTTACCTGAATTTTCACACTTATAGTGGGTGAAGGCTAAGAAGTACGTTGGTATGTTGTATTGTCACACCTTACAGATGCCTTAGCAATACATGTCTACATACAGGGTCGTGCAAGAACCAGAGTGCATATTAGCACTTTTGGGATGGACTGTAGTGGACATGCAGATCCCGTGAATGGGCTCACAAGACTGTAATACTTTCATGTCAAAGGCTTAGATTAACCCTCATCTTGAAGAGGAGGCTTGTACTGAGCTCATTAGTTTATGCACATTACACTCCAGGAAAATATGTAGAGAAAGGTCATAACAATGTTGTGGTTTCTCATAGTGAAGTGTGAATTTTTTTGGAAATTGATTGTTGGCGAGCACTTCTGGTTTTTATTTTTGATGCATTTTGAGGCTGTACATGGGATAGCAATGTGAGTATTCTCGCCTTTGTTTTTCAAAACTTCTGCTAACTGGTTGACTTTTGCAGGGTCCTTTAATTCTTTTATGGATCTGCTTGTGCTGCAAGGTAAACTACATGTGGTCGTTACTAGCTTGGCCCCTTCTCTTTCATGGCTTGTTTCTCCTGCTTCTGCCAATTTTTTTGTCCTTTGCCTTTTGAAGTGTTTTATCTCGTCCTTTGTGGTCACTATACCTGCCAAATCACACAGCCTCGTCGGCCTACGTATAAGTTATGGATCATTGACAATGGGATTTCAAGTACTGCATGCGCGCGCGCACACACACACACACACACACACACACACATATGAAATTGGTCAGCATCCTACTGAATTTGTTGGTTGTCTTGTTGTGAAATTTCCTTCTCCTCTTGCAGTACCCTATTCATATCAATTAAGTTGTCAATTTTCTTTCCCTCGTCTAGGTGGCATGTTTTTTTTAAATCCATTAGGATTAGCATTTGAAAGTGATCATATCTACACATTAGGTAAGGCTCTATGCTAAGCATGCTAGCCAAGGAGCCCATGTGGCTTGCTTGTTTTAGAGTACCTAACAAAATGTCCTTAGTCTTGGATTTTGCAGTGGCTCCTTCTCCTCACCCTTCAAAGTTTCATGGCCATCTATTATCGTCTCGTTGATTCAGGGCGGCACAATCACCAATTTTTTGGCTTTGGGCTCGCTAAGGGTCCAACGGCCGGTGACTGTTTCGCCTTGGACCATTAAGACGGATTGCGATGGCCATGAAACTTTATAAGGGTGGGGATTAGTGTGCTTCCCTTACCCTCGCACTGCTTCATGGACATTCGTTCTCGTTTCGTAGGTCACGGTTGCAAAATAGCCAATTTTTTGGCTTTGGGCTCGCCAAGGGCCCAACTGCCAAAAGTTGGTGATTGTGCCATCCTGGACTGTTGAGACAGATTACGATGAGGAAGAAACTTTGTAGATGTGGGGATTAGTGTGCTTCTCCTGCATGTGTAAAGTTTCATGGCCATCCATTCCTGTCTCGTGGATCCAAGACGGCACAATCGCCAAATTTTTGGCTTTGGACCCAACGACCAAAAGTTAGCGATTGTGCTGCCCTGACCAATGAGATGGATTGTGATGGCCATGAAACTTTGCCAGGGGTGGTAATTAGTGTACTTCCCCTTTTATCACAGAGTTTCATGGACTTTTTTTGTCGTCTCGTCGATCCAAGACGGCACAATCACCAATTTTTTGGCTTTGGACTCGCCAAAGGTCCCACAATGAAAAGTTTGCGATTGTGCTACCCTGGACCATCGACACGGATCGCAATGGCCATGAAACTTTTGCAGGGGGGAAAGGGGGATGGGAGGGGGGATAGTGTGCTTCCACTACCCTTGCACTGCTTCATGGCCATTCGTTCTCATCGTGTTGGTCTAGGGCCGCAAAATGGCCAATTTTTTGGCTTTGGGCTCGCCAAGGGTCCAACGGCCAAAAGTTTGTGATTGTGTTGTGTTGGACAGTTGAGACGAACTGTGATGGATACAAAACTTTGCAGGGTTAGGGATTAGTGTGCTTCTCTTGTTTGTGCACAATGGCCAATTTTTTGGCTTTGGCGAGGCTGGACAAGCCCTTCTTTCTTGGGTTTGCTGTCACTCTTCAAAAACACGACTAGGAATCGACACGTCCAAGAGGACTTTATTTACGTGCGACTGCAACAAAAAAAAATTAAAAAATGTGGTTCTTGTGGTTCTTTTCTTGAGTGATACAGAACACTATCAAAGCTCTGATACCAATGTAAGGTGCAACGGAAGTGAATGTTGAACTTTGCTCAAGATGAGTGCTCCGAACTATGCTCAAGGGTTCCTTTTACTTACGGAAGGGAGAGCCTTCGGTTCCTTTAGCGAGAGAGTGCAAATGATCACAAACAAAGTGAATAACATTGTGAATGAAGGTGCTGAGACTCACAGATAGAGAGAAAAGAATACGACACCAGAATGTTGTCAAAATCCTCCTCCGAAGGCCCCACCCTCTATGGCGAGAGCGGTCTACTATTGATTGCACAAATCTCTATAATGCTTGCACTCGCCGACGATGAGGACGACGACGAGACGGGTTGAAATTTGAGAATGCTAAGGGCTGAAATTTGCAAATCTTTATCTGTTGAATTCTGACTCTATGTCGATGACTACCATGCGACGACGACGTGCCGAAAACGCAGATGTTGAGATCTGCATTTTTTGGGCTAAAACTGCAAACTTCGATGGATCCCACCGTGCGGTGAGAAACTGCTACGGGAAGTTGAGATCTGCGAGGTTCGCAACTTCTTCTGTGATGTCTGATTGTTGAAAACTGAAAACGCTGAGTCTAGGGCTGAATCTGTCGCGAAGATTAGCAAAAACACTGAGGTTGATCTGCAAACCAAAAACGCTAGGGGCTTTCAGCTTCTTGCTGTGGAAACATGCTAACGCTGGGAATCTGTTGTCTTTTGGGGAATCTGCTAACGCTAGGACTGATCTACTGTCTACTTTCGCCGAGAATCTGCAAGTGCAAAAACACTGGCTGATCTGATGCAAAAACGCTAGGCCTTCTGGTGAGTGAAAACACTAGAGTTGTCGCGGGGGGGGAATCTTGCTGAGAAGTTGCCTGATGAACACTGGGTTCCTGCTGCCTCTTTTGCGAGAAACTACTAGCGCTAGGTTTTCTTATATATTCACTTAGTCAAATTGTTCTACCCAGTTCCCAACAAAAGTCACTTGAAAATAATAAGTGAAAAATGTCAAAAATAGGAAAAATAGGTCTATGCACTGTAAACATGCTCCTGATGGGTTCTGATGGGAATCTCATGATCATGCTGTGTGCAACCTGAGGATATGCACCTACTCTAAGTGTCTGGACATGCACAGTCTGCGAACAGACTCACAAAAGTGCCAGACTACTGTCATGTGACACATCCAACCCTATGTGTCCGTGGAAAAGCTACAGCATGATCAAGGTTCAATCAATCTAGTGAGTCTAGATTAGAAGTGATCTGGCACTTTTGTGAGTCTATTCGTAGACTGTGCATGTCGAGTCACTTAGCATAGATGCATATCCTCTGGTTGCACACAGCATGATCATCAGGAATTCCCATCAGAATCCATCAGAATTAGTTAGGGGAATTTTCTAGTGCATTTAACCTATTTTCCCTATGTTTGGTATTTTTCACTTATTATTTTTAAGTGACTTCCCAACAAAAGTAGGTAGGGCAATTTTGCTAAGTTTGTATATAAGCAAACTAGAGTTAGCACTAAATGGCAGAAGAGGCAGCAAGAGCACATGCTCAACAGACACCTTGTCAGCACGACCCCAAGGACTTCTAGCATTTTTGCTCCAAAGCAATTTGGCTAGCGTTTTTGGACAAGACACCATAGATCAGCCAGCATTTTGTATTTGTAGAGCCACGGCAACAAGACCACAGCAGATCAGCCTAGAGTTTTTGCATCTGCAAAATCCCGGCGGCGGAAACTCCATTTTCAGCCCTAGCATTTTTGCATCTGCCAGCAACCTCAGCGTTTTGCAGATCTATCGCGACAGAATCAGCCCTAGGACCAGCGTTTTCAGTTTTCAGCAATTAGACTTTGCATATCAAGTACCGAACCTCGCAGATCTCACCTTCCCGCAGCAGTTCCTCGCCGCACGGTCAGTTTCCCCAAGGTTTGCAGTTTCAGCCCGGAAAACGCACATTTCAGCATCTGCGTTTTCAGCGCGTCGTCGTCGCATTGTTGTCATCGACATCGTCACCGACATAGAGTCAGAATTCAGCAGATACAAGATTTGCAGATTTCAGCCCATAGCGATTTTGGATAGCAGTAGAAAGATTGCAGATTTCAACCCTTAGGTCGACTTCCCCATCCCCGTCGTCATCGTCAACATAGCCTAGACTTGCATCAGTCTCATGCATACCATTTGTACCAGATTGTGGAATCATAAGTAGACCACGCTCGCCGACGAGAGTGGGGCCTTCGGAGGAGGGTTTTACAACGTTTCTGGTGTCGTATCTCTCTTCTCTCTCTATCTCTTAGTCTCATTTACTTGCACGCATAGTGTCCATTCACTTTGTTGTGATCATAGCACTTTCCATTAAGAACGGAAGGCTCTCCCTCCCATAAGAACTAAAAGGAACCCTTGAGCACAGCTCGGAGCACTGATCTTGAGCAAAGCGCAAACAATCATTCCGCTGCACCTAACATTGGTATCAGAGCTTTGGTAGTGTTCTGTATCACTCAAGGAAAGAACCACAATAATTTTTTTTGCTTTCTTAGGTCGTACGAACCCAAGGTCGCTTGGGCGTGTCGATTCCTAATTGTGTTTTGTTGAAGAGTGATAGGAATCCCAAGAAAGAAGGGCTTGTCCAGCCTCCCCTTGTGTCTCTTTTCACTCATTGAGAGCGGACCGTGCACTTAGCGGCCGGCTAATCGACGTGAGGTGGGAAAAAGCAACCTTGGTGTGAGCACAAGGCCACCAAGGGGTGTACCCGCGGAAAAGAGTAGAACTCGGGTGAAGAGAAGATCCTTCTCAAACACGATTTGCAAGCGAAAGAAAACCTCAAGAACCCCAAGAACCCAAAGAACCCAAGACCCCCGAGAACCCAAGTTCCTCGTGGACTTAAGAACCCAGGACCACAAGAATCCACAAGAACCCACGACTTCAGAATGATCATCACTCGAAGCGGAATGGATACTTCGCTTGGAGGTGATGAGCATGAGAGAGGCGAAGAAGAATTTACCAAGAGGTTTTTCCGACCCTCCCCCTTCCCCATCTACGTCAAGGATTGCACTAACTCTTATGAAGGAGTTGCCGCAGTTGTTTATGGACAAGAAGTTAGACCGAAAAGTAGAAATAGAGCATGAACACGAAGAAAAGATGGCAGCCATAGAGCATCAATACACAGAAAGAGTCGTAGCCATATATCGCGAGACCAAAGCACGAATGCAATAGATGTTGCGACTCTTTTCTCAAGTGCCGACATTGATGCAAGAGATTTGGGAAAAGGAAACTCTCTCAATCTCTCCTTCTCCAAAGCATGACACACAGGATTCGCATGATTGTGAGAAGCATGATGATTTGGATGACAATGATTTGCATGATGATGATTTGATTGACAATGACCGGCATGATGATTTGGATGATAAGGACAAGCACGATGATTTGCATGATCAAGGTGTGATTTCTCACAAGCATGATGAGTTGCATGAAGATGATGTGATTGTTCACAAGGATGATGTGTTAGTGGATGCTTTTTCTAGCGAAGCTAACCTCGTTGTAGATTCGATCAATCACGAAGAACCGATCTTGGCTTTTGAGTCGAGGTCCAAAGAACCCCCACAGGACGATTCGATCATTTAGGAAGAAGCGATCTTGGCTCTCGAGCCTAGGTCCAAAGAACCCTTACAGGAAGTATTATGTGTTCGCATGATTGATACGCACGCATTGTACGAGTGTTTCATTCGTGATCGTTTTTTGTATTTTAGTCAGCGTCTTTATGTGATCCCTTTTCCTACGCATAATATATTGTACGTTGAGCACGTTTCACTCATGAATGAGCATAAATGTATGCGGATTTTTTATGAAAAGCTGAAAAGTATGCATTCAAGGAAGTCACATTCCATGTCCCTTCCTTGGCATGACACATTTGTAGAAAGAGCACATGAAAGTATGAGCATCAAGCATGGGCATTTCCGTTGTGAATTGCCACAGTTGATTCCTCTAAATCATAAGAGAAAGATTCGATCTCATTGTTTGCGTGTATGTGGTGAACGGTTTGTCACTCCATCTCTATGTTCATCTACATTGCATACACGGTCTTTGAGAAAGACAAGATTTTTTCCACTCACTTTACATGGAATAGGTATGTTCATGGTTTTGTGTTGGAAATGGTTTCAGGAATTTTCAGCCATGGAGATTCTTGAAGAAGAAAGAAGCATAACACTCGACGAAGTTGAAGCATCGAAGGAAACTCAGAAGACTTTGTGTCGCTTTCGGCGCGGCCCAAAGAAGCAAGCGTTGCAGACCTTTATGAAGTTTAAGTACCGCACGACCCACACATCAGAGTGGGCCGGCGAAGAGTCCCTTCCAGGATTCTGAATGCTATTGGCGATCTCCCTTGACGCCAAACAGTTCGGTACGAGTACCTCACTTTGAAAAGGAGGGGATGTCACGTGACACATCCAACCCTATGTGTTCGTGGACAAGCTACAGTATGATCAGGGTTCAGTCAGTCTAGATTAGAAGTGATATGGCACTTTTGTGAGTCTATTCGTAGACTGTGCATGCCCAGTCACTTAGCATAGATGCATATCCTTTGGTTGCACACAGCATGATCATCAGAATTCCCATTAGAATCCATCAGAATCAGTTAGGGGAATTTTCTAGTGCATTTATCCTATTTTTGCTATTTTTCACTTATTATTTTTAAGTGACTTCCCAACAAAAGTAGGTAGGGCAATTTAGCTAAGTTTGTATATAAGCAAACTAGAGTTAGCACTAAATGGCAGAAGAGGCAGCAGGAGCACATGCTCAACGGGCACCTTGTCAGCACGACCCCAAGGACTTCTAGCGTTTTTGCTCCACAACAATTTGGCTAGCGTTTTTAGACAAGACACCATAGATCAGCCAGCGTTTTGCATTTGCAGAGCCACGGCGACAAGACCACAGCAGATCAGCCTAGCGTTTTTGCATCTGCAGAATCTCGGCGACGGAAACTCCATTTTCAGTCCTAGCATTTTTGCATCTGTCAGCAACCTCAGCGTTTTGCAGATCTATCGCGACAGAATCAGCCCTAGGACCAGCGTTTTCAGTTTTCAACAGTTAGACGTCATGTTGTAGGTTGTCCACGGACACATAGGGTTGGATGTGTCAGTGACATCCCCTCCTTTTCAAAGTGAGGTACTCGTACCGAACTGTATGGCGTCGAGGAAGATCGCCATCAGCGTTTGGATGAATCCTGGAAAGGACTCTTCGCCGGCCGACTATGATGTGTGGATCGTGCGATACTTGAACTTCATAAAGATCTACAAAGTTTTCTTCTTTGGGTCGCGCTGAAATCGACACAAAGTCATATGTGGCTCCTTCATTGCTTCAACTTCGTCTTTAATCATGGGTCTAACTTCTTCAAGAATCTCCGAGGATGAAAATTCTTGAAACCATTTCCAACATAAAAACATGAACATACCTATTCCATGTAAAGTGACTGGAAAAAATCTTGTCTTCCTCAGAGACTCTGCATGCAATGTAGATGAACAAAGAGACGGAGTGCTAGCCCGTTCACCTCACACACGCAAATAATGAGATCGAATTTCTCTGTTTTGATCTAGAGCAATCGACTTTGGCAATTCACAACGGAAATGCCCATGCTCGGTGCTCATAGGTTCATGTGCTCTTTCTACGAATGTGTCATGCCAAGGAAGAGACATGGAATGTGACTTCCTTACATACATACTTTTCAGCTTTTGATGAGAAATCTGCATACATCCGTGCTCATTCATGAGTGAAACATGCTCAATGTACAATATGTCATGCCTAGGAAAAGGGATCACATAAAGACGCCGACTAAAATACAGGAAACGATCACGAATGAAACACTCGAACAATGCGTGCGTATCAATCATGCGAACACATAATACTTCCTGTGAGGGTTCTTTGGACCTAAGCTTGAGAGCCAAGATCGGTTCTTCCTGAATGATCGAATCGTCCAGTGGGGGTTCTTTGGACCTCGACTCGAAAGCCAAGATGGGTTCTTCACGATTGATCAAATCTACAACGAGGTTAGCTTCGCTAGAAAAAGAATCCACTAACTCATCATCCTTGTGAACAATCACATCATCTTCATGCAACTCATCATGCTTGTGAAAAATCACATCTTGATCATGCAAATCATCATGCTTATCATTGTCAATAAAATCATCAGCATGCTTCTCATAATCATCCAAAACATCATGCTCATCATTATCATTCAATCTTGCATCTGTGCCGGCACGTGAGAAAAGAGTCGCAAGAACTCTTGTATGTGTCGGTCTTTCTGCATTTCTTGCTTCGCGTTCTAAATTCATTTCCATAAATATCAGCTCCAAAGCCTCCATAGGAGTTAGTGGAATCCTTGATGTAGATGGGGAAGGAGGAGGGTCGGAAAAACTTCCTGGTGGGGTAAATTCTTCTTCGTCTCTCTCATGCTCATCACTTCCAAGCGAAGTATCCATTCCGCTTCGAGTGATGACCATTCTGAAGTCATGGGTTCTTGTGGGTTCTGAAGTTCACGAGGAACTTGGGTTCTTGAGGGTCTTGGGTTCTTAAGTTCACGAGGAACTTGAGTTCTTCGGGGTCTTGGTTCTTGAGGTTCTTGAGAGTCTTGAGGTTCTTGAGGTTTTCTTTCGCTTGCAAACCATGTTTGAGAAGGATCTTCTCTTCACCCGAGTTCTACTCCTTGCCACGCGCGCACCCCTTGGCGGCCTTGCGCTCACACCAAGGTTGCTTTTTCCCACCTCACGTCGATTGGCCGGCCGCTAAGTGCATGGTCTGCTCTCAATGAGTGAAAAGAGACACAAGGGGAGGCTGGACAAGCCCTTCTTTCTTGGGATTCCTGTCACTCTTCAAAAAACACGATTAGGAATCGACACGCCCAAGCGAACTTGGGTTCGTGCGACTCCAACAAGCAAAAAAAATTCTTGTGATTCTTGTGGTTCTTTCCTTGAGTGATTCTTTCCTTGAGTGATACAGAACACTGCCAAAGCTCTGATATCAATGTTAGGTGCAGTGGAATGAATGTTTGCGCTTTGCTCAAGATGAGTGCTCCGAACTGTGCTCAAGGTTCCTTTTAGTTCTTATGGAAGGGAGAGCCTTCCGTTCTTAATGGAAAATACTATGATCACAAACAAAGTGAATGGACACTGTGCGTGCAAGTGTATGAGACTGAAAGATAGAGAGAGAAGAGAGATACGACACCAGAGACGTTTTAAAACCCTCCTCCGAAGGCCCCACTCTCGTCGGCGAGAGTGGTCTACTTATGATTGCACAAAGTGGTACAATGACGATGCAATGGACTGATGCAACCTGGGACTATGTCGGTGACGACGACGACTTTAGGGCTGAAATCTGCGGTCTTCTAACTGCTGTCTATAAACACACTATGGCTGAAAATCTGGGACTGTTTTCGGTGGCTGAAAATGACTGTTTTGGCTGCGTTTTTGTGGGCTGAAAATGGGGATCTTCTGGAAGTGGATAGGGCTGAATCTGCTGTCGTTTATGAAGGCTGAAAACGCTGACCATCTGCTGCGGAATGGGCTGAAAACCAAAAACGCTGGCAGATCTCGAAACGCTAGCAAAAACGCTGGGGCTATTGTAGCGTTAGTAAAAACGCTGGCTTGTCCGGGAATGATGGCGACACTGCAATGCTGAAAACGCCATGTAACTGTAGGCGATGGGAGGAAAGTGAAAACGCTAGGGCTTGGAGAGGGAATCGCCAAGGCTTGAGGGTATTGTGGGGTTCTTGCTGAGAAGATGCCTGTTGAGCGGAAAGCTCCTGCTGCCTCTTCTGCCATTTAGTGCTAACTTGGGTTTACTTATATATTAACTTAGCAAAATTGCCCTACCTACTTTTGTTGGGAAGTCACTTAAAAATAATAAGTGAAAAATGTTAACAATAGGGAAAATAGGCTAAATGCACTAGAAAATTCCCCTGACTGATTCTAATGGATTCTGATGGGAATACTGATCATCACGTCGTGTGCAACCAGAGGATATGCATCTACACTAAGTGACTGGGCATGCACGGTCTACGAATAGACTGACAAAAAGTGCGAGATCACTTCTAAATCTAGACTCACTGGACTCACTGAACCCTGATCATGCTGTAGCTTGTCCACAGACACATAGGGTTGGATGTGTCATGTGACATGCTTTGTTCTCGCAATCCATTTCTGCTTTTCTTTCTTCATGCTTACGCATTATGGCTGCCATTCTTTCTTCGTATTCACGGTCTATGGCTGTGCTTCTTTCTGTTGTTCTTGCTTTGCGCTCGCTCTCCAAGGCAACGCGTTGCGCTTCTCGTTCTATCCTCCTGTCCATAATCATCTCATCGAAAGCCTCCATAGGATCTGATGCAATCTTTGGCGTAGACGGGAAAGTGGGAGGGTCAGAAAAACCTCCTGCTAGGGAAAACTCTTCTTCGCCACTCCCATGCTCACCACATTCATGCAAAGTATCCATTCCGCTTCGGGTGATCACCATCCATTGAAGTCTTGGGTTCTTAAGTTCACGAGAAAACTTGGGTTCTTGTGGTTCTTGAGGTTCTTGAGGATCTTGAGGGTCTTGGGTTCTTGAGGTTCTTGAAGGTCTTGAGGTTCTGGAGTCTTGAGATTCTTCTTTAGCTTGCAATCTGTGTTAGACAAGGATCTTGTCTTACCCGAGCTCTTCTCTTTCCCGCGGGCGCACCCCTTGGCGGCCTTGCGCTCACACCTAGGTTGCTTTTTCGCACCTCACGTCGATTGGCCGGTTGCTAAGTGCACGGTCCGCTCTCAATGAGTGAAAAGAGCCACAAGGGGAGGCTGGACAAGCCCTCTTTCTTGGGTTTCCTGTCACTCTTCAAAAACACAATTAGGAATCGACATGCCCAAGAGGACTTGGTTTACGTGCGACGGCAACAAGCAAAATAAAATTCTATGGTTCTTGTGGTTCTTTCCTGGAGTGATACAGAACACTGCCAAAGGTCTCATACCAATGTAAGGTTTAGCGGAAGTGAATGTTGAACTTTGCTCAAGATGAGTGCTCCGAACTATGCCCAAGGGTTACTTTTGCTTACGGAAGGGAGAGCCTTCCGTTCCTTTAGTGAGAGAGTGCAAATGATCACAAACAAAATGAATAACACTGTGAATGAAGGTGCTGAGACTGAGAGATAGAGAGAGAAGAATACCAAACCAGAATGTTGTCAAAACCCTCCTCCGAAGGCCCCACTCTCTATGGCGAGAGCGATCTACTATTGATTGCACAAATCTCTATATTGCATGGACTTGCGGACGATGTCAACGACGATGAGGACGATGATGAGACGGGTTGAAATTTGAGAATGCTCAGGGCTGAAATCTGCAAATCTTTATATGTTGAATTCTGACTCTATGTCGATGACGATGTCGATGACGACGTCGATGACGACGATGCGACGACGACGAACCAAAAACGCAGATGCTGAAATCTGCGTTTTCCGGGCTAAAACTGCAAACTTCGATGGATCCCACCGTGCGGCGAGGAACTGCTATGGGAAGGTGAGATCTGCAAGGTTCGGGACTTCTTCTGCGATGTCTGACTGCTGAAAACTGAAAACGCCGAGTCTAGGACTGAATCTGTCGCGAAGATCTGCAAAAACGCTGAGGTTGATCTGCAAACCAAAAACGCTAGGGGCTGAATTCTGCTTCCTGCTTTGGAAATCTGCTAACGCTGGGAATCTGTTGGCTTCTGGGGAACCTGTTAACGCTAGGGCTGATTTGCTGTCTACTTTCACCGAGAATCTGCAAGTGCAAAAACGCTGGCTGATCTGATGCAAAAATGCTAGGCATTGTGGTGAGTGAAAACACTAGAGTTATCGCGGGGGGGGGGGTCTTGCTGAGAAGTTGCATGATGAACACCGGGATCCTGCTCCCTCTTCTGCCAGAAAGTGCTAGCGCTAGGTTTTCTTATATATTCACTTTGTCGAATTGCCCTGCCCAGTTCCCAACAAAAGTCACTTAAAAATAATAAGTGAAAAATGTCAAAAATAGGGAAAATAGGTCTATGTACTCTAAAAATACTCCTTATGGGTTCTCATGGAAATTTGATGATCATGTTGTGTGCAACCAGAGCACCTACTCTAAGTGTTTGGACATGCACGGTCTACGAACGGACTCACAAAAGTGCCAGATCACTTCCTATTCTAGACTGACTTGACTGAACTGAACCCTAGTCATGTTGTAGCTTGTCCACGGACACATAGGGTTGCATGTGTCACGTGACATCCCCTCCTTTTCAAAGTGAGGTATTGTTATCGAATTGTATGGCGTTGAGGGAGATCGCCAACAACATCTGGATGAATCCTGGGAATGACTCTCTACTAGCCCACTTTGATGTGTGGATCGTGTCATACTTGAACTTTATAAAGGTCTGCAAAGTCTTCTTCTTTGGGCCGCGCCGAAAGCGACACAAAGTCGTCTGTGGCTCCTTCATTGCTTCAACTTCGTCTTTAATCATGCGTCTAGCTTCTTCAAGAATCTCCGAGGATGAAAATTCCTGAAACCACTTCCAACACAAAAACATGAACATACCCATTCCATGTAAAGTGACTAGAATAGAAAAAATCTCGTCTAAAAGAGTGTGCATGCAATGCAAATGAACAAAGTGACTGAGTGCCAAACCGTTCATCAAACACACGCAAACAATGGGGTCGAATCTTGACTTTGTGATCTAAATCAATCAACTGTGGCAAATCACAATAGAAATGCCCATGCTTGATGCTCAATTCTTCTTGTGCTCTTTCTACGACTATGTCATGCCAAGGAAGAGATATGTAATGTGACTTCCTTGAATGCACACTTTTTAGCTTTTCATTAGAAATCCGCATACATCCGTGCTCATTCATAAGTGAATCGTCTTCATCCTACAACATGTCATGCCTATGAAAAGGGATCACATAAGGACGGTGACTAAAATACAGGAAAGCATCACGAATGAAACACTCAAACAATGCGTGCTGACTGATCATTCGAACATATAATACTTCTTGTGGGGGTTCTTTAGAACTCAACTCGAGAGCCAAGATTGGTTCTTCGTGATCGATCGAATCTGCAATGAGATTAGCTTCACTAAACAAAGTATCCACAAAACCATCATCCTTGTGAACAATCAAATCATCTTCCTGCAAATCATCATGCTTGTGAGAATCACATCTTGATCATGCAAATCATGGAATTCCTGTGTGTCGTGCTTTGGAGAAGAACAAATTGAGAGAGTCTCCTTCTCGTGGTCCTCTGCAATTTGTGCCTGCACATGAGTAAAGAGTCGCAACAACTCTTCCATGTGTTGGTCGTTCATCGCTTTCGTTGCTTTGTTCTCGCGATCCATTTCTGCTTTTCTTTCTTCGTGCTTATGCGCTATGGCTGCCATTCTTTCTTCGTATTCACGGTCTATGGCTGCCCTTCTCTCTGTTGTTCTTGCTTTGCGCTCGTGCTCCAAGGCGACGCGTTGCGCTTCTCGTTCTATCCTCCTGTCCATAACATTATCGAAAGCCTCCATAGGATCTGTTGCAATCTTTGGCGTAGATGGGAAAGGGGGATGGTCGAAAAAAACCTTCGGGTGGGGAAAACTCTTTTTCGCCACTCACATGCTCATCACCTTCATGCGAAGTATTTATTCCGCTTCGGGTGATCACCATCCACTGAAGTTGGGTTCTTAAGTTCATGAGGAACTTGGGTTCTTGTGGTTCTTGAGGTTCTTGAGGATCTTGAGTTCTTCAGGTTCTTGAGGGTCTTGAGGTTCTTGGGTTCTTGAGCTTCTTGAGGTTCCGGAGTCTTGAGGTTCTTCTTTAGCTTGCAATCTGTGTTAGAGAAGGATCTTGTCTTACCCGAGCTCTTCTCTTGCCCACGGGCGCACTCCTTGGCGGCCTTGTGCTCACACCAAGGTTGCTTTTTCC
This sequence comes from Adiantum capillus-veneris, assembly GCF_014529385.1. NCBI lineage: Eukaryota > Viridiplantae > Streptophyta > Polypodiopsida > Polypodiales > Pteridaceae > Adiantum > Adiantum capillus-veneris. The sequence continues at coordinate 117,451,322 of NC_140936.1, read as the reverse complement.
TACCTCACGTCGATTGGCCGGCCGCTAAGTGCACGGTCCGCACTCAATGAGTGAAAAGAGGCACAAGGGGAGGCTGGCTAATCCTTTCTTTCTTGGGTTTCCTGTCACTCTTCAAAAACACGATTAGGAATCGACACGCCCAAGAGGACTTGGTTTACGTGCGACCGCAACAAGCAAAAAAAAATTATATGGTTCTTATGGTTCTTTCCTTGAGTGACACAGAACACTACCAAAGCTCTGATACCAATGTAAGGTTTAGCGGAAGTGAATGTTGAACTTTGCTCAAGATGAGTGCTCCGAACTGTGCTCAAGGGTTACTTTTACTTGCGGAAGGGAGAGCCTTCTGTTCCTTTAGTGAGAGAGTGCAAATCATCGCAAACAAACTGAATAACACTGTGAATGAAGGTGTTGAGACTAAGAGATAGAGAGAAGAATACGACACCAGAATGTTGTCAAAACCCTCCTCCGAAGGCCCCACTCTCTATGGCAAGAGTTGTCTACTATTGATTGCACAAATCTCTACAATGCTTGGACTTGCCAATGATGTCGACGACGATGAGAACGACGACGAGACGTGCTGAAATCTGAGAATGCTAAGGGCTGAAATCTGCAAATCTTTATCTATTGAATTCTGACTCTATGTCGATGACGACGCGCCGAAACGCAGATGTTGAAAGCTGCGTTTTCCGGGCTGAAACTGCAAACTTCGATGGATTCCACCGTGCGGCGAGGAATTGCTGCGGGAAGGTGAGATCTGCGAGGTTCCGGACTTCTTCTGCGATGTCTGACTGCTGAAAACTGAAAACGCTGAGTCTAGGGATGTGAAGATCTGCAAAAACGTTGAGGTTGATCTGCAAACCAAAAACGCTAGGGGTTGAATTCTGCTTCCTGCTGTGGTAATCTGCTAAGGCTGGGAATCTGCTGTCTGTTGAGGAATCTTCTAACGCTAGGGCTGATCTGCTGTCTACTTTCGCAGGGAATGTGCAAGTGTAAAAACGCTGGCTGATCTCATGCAAAAAGGCCTTCTGGCGAGTGAAAACACTAGTGTTGTCGCGGGGGGGGGAGTCTTGCTGAGAAGTTGCCTGATGAGCACCGGGTTCCTGCTACCTCTTCTGCCAAAAAGTGCTAGCACTAGGTTTTTTTATATATTCACTTAGTCAAATTGCCCTACCCATCCCAACAAAAGTCACTTAAAAATAATAAGTGAAAAATGTCAAAAATAGGGAAAAGAGGTCTATGCACTGTAAAAATGCTCCTGATGGGTTCTGATGGAAATCTTATGATCATGCTGTGTGCGACCAGAGGATGTGCACCTACTCTAAGTGTTTGGACATGCACGGTGTGCAAACAGACTCACAAAAGTACCAAATCACTTTCTATTCTAGACTGACTTGACTGAATTGAACCCTAGTCATGTTGTAGCTTGTCCACGGACACATAGGGTTGGAATGTGTCACGTGACAAGAATGGAGATGTAGCATCAATAGCAAGTCAATAACTGTGCTCGACCGATGCTACGATACTCCAAGGATCCCCGGCACGTTAAATTTTTGGTGAATCATCCACTTGATGAGGTACACTCTCAATGCGTGCCGCCATCCATTCACCTCTCAAGTTGCCATTAAAAAAGAAACCTACACCGGCAGTAACTAGACAAAGAGTGTACTCAGAGGATGTATTTGATGAAGTTGTAGAGTGACCAGCCAACAGACTCATGAAGACCAAGAGGCAGACGTGGAAAAAGAGTCGAGCAACAGACTATCCCATTTACTTGGGTCGCAAATCTACCTGGCTCGCAAATCTACTTTTAAGGCTGTCATTAATGCCCAGACATGGTGGTCTACCCTACTATTACGCAGGGAAGCATCGACAAAGTGGTTACAGTTCAAGCAAGTTTTCACCTCTTCATGGCTCACTCGGGAATACAAACAAGATGTGATCACTACTTGGAATCATCTGAGGATGACCAAGGACAACAAATTGGATACCTACTGCCAGAGATTTTGGGATACTTTTCTGCCAGTTTCTTTCTTCAAGAAGATAACTTTTCAAACAACAAGTTAAGCAATTCTACTATGGACTTCCCTACTAGATACGGAGTTATTGTTTGCAGAAGAAGTCCAAGGCCATGCAACGGCTCATGGGACATGCCAAACAGGGTTTTGCTATGCATACACACACACACCTACCTAACCTATAGATAGACTTGTGGCATCCAGGATCGGACAAGAACCGGCCAACGAAAACAGGAAGAAGGGAAAGAAACCCAAAAAAACCATCATGCCTAGATTGTCAGCAGAGCAACGCGCCGAGTACTACAAAGAGGGCAAATGTTATGGAAACAGGGAACAAGGGCATGTGCTTGCCAAGTGCCCCAACAAAGCGTACAAAGATCAAGCTTAGGACAAGCCAGAGAGTTCCAAAATGGAAGAGGAGCGAGCAAAGAAAAGAAAGACCAAGGCAAGCCTGGTACCGGATTTTGTGGGGACCGACCAAGAACAGATGGATGAAAGTATGCAACTCTACAAAGCGTGGGGCAAGGTACGAGATCAAGAAGCCCTTATCTTCTTTGACGGAGGAGTCGAGGCCAACTTCGTCTCGACTGAATTGGCGGCTCGACACGGGATTACGCCTGAAGAGATGGGACCATCGGCCGAAGCAGTTTTAGCTGCACCAGGATGGGATATTTCCATTACACCTGTCATAGACAAACTTTGATTGCATTGTCAAGGATATCTAGGGCACGAGAACTTCTACATCGTGTCTTTGGAAGGGTGTAACCGTTAACGTCCTTTTGGGAATCCCCAGGTTCCATAAGCATAGTGGCCGATTATAGGGCAAGGAAAGCGACATCGAAGAATGAAAAGGGTAGAGTTATAGTTCTTGATGTAAAATTAAAGGGCGAGTCTATCCCACTTGTATCGGCTTCGGCCATTTCAAAATTAATAAAATCCAATCTGTTTGTTTACTCAGTCCACTTGAATGAGTTAAATGACAATAAAACATAAAATTTGTCCGACCTCGAAAAGGAACGACAAGATTTTTTGCAAGCTCAAGCCGATTGTTTCTCTGAAGGCTTACCGAGAGAGTTACCTCCTCAACGACCTGAAGATCACACGATTGATTTGATTCCCGGTAGCACGTCGCCGAACCGGACCTTACCGAGTTAGCAAAGCACAGGATGAGGAAATTATGAACCAAGTAAAAGAGTTACTAGAAAAGGGTCTAATTCAGCCCAGTACACTGTACATCACCTTATTGTTCGCAGTGTTGTTGGTTTCAAAGAAAGATGGATCTTGGAGAATGTGCAATGACTAAAGATCTCTCAATAAAATCGCCATCAAGAATAGGTTTTCGATACCAAGATCGATGATATACTAGACAAGTTATAGGGTATCACCTACTTTAGCAAAATTGACCTAAAAAATGGCTATCATAAGACAAGGATCGCTCCCAGAGATGCATACAAGACCGCATTCAAGATGTCCTTTGGATTGTACTAGTTCATGAAGAAAAGTAAAGCTCATTGCTCTCTTATCAACACACACATGCATGCGCACATGCAGCACATGTGTGCACGCGCGCGCATGCATACAAAACACACATTTATTATTTGTCCATTTTATAAATTCAACACTCTGATATTAAAAACATTGCTGGTTGCAGATGGCAGTAGATTCCATAATGGGCATAAACTCGGAGACTCGAAATTACCTTCTTTACGAAACATTCCTGTACTATAATCCTCTCTTTTTACTGGTCAGGAATGAATTATCTTTGTCTTCAGTAAATGGAAATTATTATATATTTTTCTGGCTAAAATCCACCATATATGCAGGCTGCAATGCTATGGCTGTGGGGAATCAATCTACGTGTATTTGCAGCATTTAGAATCAACTATGTAAAAGTATTTGACTTAGATAATACCCACTTGATGTGGAAGGAAATCTGGATGGTAAATTCTATTCTCATGAAATTTGTATCTTAGTAGATGTTTTTGAAAGTGGCCTTATTGGTATTAGAGGGGGACAATTACTGATTAACAGGTGGTAGTCCATCAAGCTCTAAATTTGAATGGCATTATGTGGTCTTCATGCTTTAGAAGGAATATGCCATTCTTATTATCATAGAAAATTTTTCTCTGTGTCAAGTGAGGTTGGCATTGTAGCTGGCACAAGTGGCTTCTAACATCTTATTTGACTGTCCAGGCATTATGAATTTTGATCCAAGCACGTGTTTAACTTTTCTAAGGGATGTAGGTAGTGTAGCTTTTTTTCTCTCAAGGTTTTGAAATGTGAGTGATGCTTGAGAACTGTGATCCATGCATTGAAACCGTGATTTGCAATTTGCAATGTTTGCTACTTGAGGTACTTCATGATTTACCGAGTGGTATTTCTGTTTTTTTCTGCCTCAAATTTCATTGTTTATTCACAAAGTTTATTTAAAGAGTGATGGGGGGTTGATCTTGTGAACTCAACTGTCATATATATTAGGGTTGCCAATCTTTTCTAACATAGATGTCAATGGACATAACCATAAAAAGGGAGAGTACATATGGTTCATGAGTGATGAAAATCTGAGATAGGAGCCACCAAGGCGGTACTCCCTCTTGGGTTGCGAGGTTCTTTTTCTTAGAGATCGGATTTGTGAACCAAGTATCAATAATAAGCTCTCTCCATTGCTTCCTTGCCCTCGAAGATACTTTGGATACTTATTGTCAGAGATTTTGGGATACCTTCTTACCGGCCTCTTCTTTTATAAAGATCACTTTTAAGGAACATATCATGCTATTTTGCTGTGGTCTACCCAAAGAGATACGAAATTATTGCTTACTGCAGAAGTCTGAGTCCATACAACAACTGATGGGACACGCTAAGCAAGGGTTTTCTATGCATTTGCGTACTCTTACGTATCCAACTGATCAACCTTTGACAACTACGATCGGACAGAACTCGAATAATGGTAGCAGAAGAAGAGGGAAGTTTGAGAAAAAGAAAGATACACGTCCCGACTAACAGAGGAACAAAAATCTGACTACTTCAAAACGGGGAAGTGCTTTGAATGTGGGGAACGGGACATATATCAACACAATGCCCAGGAAAGGCACCGAGAGGACAATCAAAAGACAGGCGAGAGAGTTCTGGAGTAGCTGAAGAGCGTAGGAGAAAAGGAAAGATGAAAGCAGGGCTGGTACCAGATTGTGTGGGGACTGACCTTGATCAGATGGATGAAAGTATTGAACTTTGCCGCGCATGGGGCAAAGTGCGAGACCAAGAAGCGCTGATCTTCTTTGACGGAGGAGCCAAGGAAAACTTTATTTCACCCGAATTGGCAGCTCGATTTGGAATTATGCCCGAGGAAATGGGGCCCGTAGGCAGAGGTTGTTCTAGCGGCACCCAAACGGGATGTTGCCATTACAATTGTCATTGGCAAACTTCGTTTGCATTGTCAGGGTATTTAGGGTACGAGGACTTTTACATCATGGCTTTGGAAGGGTGTGATGTCCTTCTAGAAATCCCTTGGTTCCACAAGAACAACGCCGTGGTTGATTATAGGGCCAGGAAAGCTACTTTGAAGAATGAGAAGGGCCAAGAGTTTTTACTTGATGTAAAGATGAAGGGCGAGTCCGTCCCTCTTGTATCGGCTTCGGCCATTTCAAAATTTAAAAAATCCAGTCTTTTTGTTTACTCGATGTTCTTGAAAGAACTGAATGATGAACAAAGGTCAAATACGTCTGATCTAGAAAAGGAACGACAAGAATTTCTACATGTGCAGGTTGAGTGTTTCCCTAAAGGCCTACCAGACGAGTTACCGCCTCCATGTCCTGAAGACCATACGATTGATTTGATTCCGGCTAGAACACCACCAAACCGACCACCTTACCGTGTTAGCCGAGCTCAAAATGAAGAAAGAATGAACCAGGTAAAAGAACTTCTTGAAAAGGGTCTCATCCAACCTAGCACTTCACCTTTGTGTTCACCGGTATTGCTAGTTTTAAAGAAAGATGGATCTTGGAGAATGTGCATTGACTATAGAGCTCTCAATAAAATTACCATCAAGAATAAATTCCCCATCCCAAGGATCGATGATATTCTCGACAGACTTCAGGGGTCCTCTTGTTGCAGGAGAATTGATGTGAAGAGCTGGTATCATTAGATCCGAATTGCTCTTGGAGACGTCTACAAGACAACTTTCAGGACGACTTTTGGAGATGCCATTTGGCCTTACGAATGGTCCAGCAACATTCAACCGTATGATGGATAGGATTTTCAGAGAGTACCGATCGTTTGTGGGCACTTTCTTTGACGACATGGTCTTCTCCAAGAATGAAGCAGAACACAGACACCATATGTTTCCAGTTTTCTAGGCACCGCGGAAGCATAAATTGGTTATGAATGAGAAAAAGATTGAATTTTTCTTGCCTGAGATACATTCTTGGGACACATCATCTCAGCAGAAGGGGTAAAGATGGACCCGGCCAAAATTGAGACTATTCGTGGTTGGCCTGGATTTGAAATTGACTCAGAAAGGGGTTCCTTTTACTTGGGGCCCGACAGAGATTGCAGCCTTTCAGACTTTCAAAGAAAAGTTGACTTTGGGACCAGTGTTGGCTTTGCCAGACTTGTAAAAGCCATTTGAAGTTTACTGTGATGCTTGTGGTCGTAGTATGGGAGGAGTCTTGATGCAAGAAGGCCATGTTATTACTTACGAGAGTAGGATGTTTTCACGTCCTGAAATGGTTGCACAGATTTACGAGAAGAGCTCTTGGCAGTTATCCATGCTCTTACACAATGGCGACACTTTCTACTCGAAGCTGATTTTATCGTCTTTACAGACCATCAGAGTTTACGTTCCTTGTCGCAAAAGCAGCTTTCGGAAAAGCAGATGCGGTAGGCTAAGATCTTGTCGCAGTCCCACTTCTAGATAGTCCATGTTCAGGGATTGAAGAACTTAGTGGCAGATGCGTTGTCTAGAAAGCCCTTGGCTCTGGCTATTTCCGCGATACATCATCGAAGCTTCAAGGATATGGTAGATCCATACGGCACAGGTCTTGACTTTGCAGATATCGTTCATTGGATACATAGTGGAGAGACAATTGCAGGCTATTCCATACAAGACGACTATTTGATGTGGAAGACGATGTTGTGTATTACACACCCTGTGAGGAAAAAGGTTTTGACAGAGTGCCATTGTCCACCTTTTTTGGGCCATTGTGGCATAGATACCACCTTGAAGGGTGTTGAGCATTACTTTTTTTGGCCGAGGCTCAAAAAGGATGTGGACGAGTTTGTTCGCAGTTGCTTAGTATGCCAAAATGTGAAGTTTGACGGGAATAAGCCACCTGAACTTCTACTTCCTTTCCCCATACCATACCACCCTTGGGAAAGTATTGGGATTTCATTTTTGATCTTCCAAATTACTGAAAGTGGGCATGATGGCATTTGAATTTTGAATAGTCAGTGACAGATTTAGCAAGCAGACCCACTTCATTCCAGTAAAGAAGACAAGTAAGCCTGACCATTTGGCGAGACTATTCATCTCATCGATTTTTCTGCTACATAGCATGCCTGGGTCCATAGTCTCGAATAGAGACCCTGATTCACGAGTTTGCTTTGGAGGGCAATCTGGGAGAACATTGGCACGCGGTTGCAATTCTCGTCCTCGTTCCACCCATTGACATACGGTCATTTTGAAATAGAAAATTCATTGGTTTTTGATTTTACTAAAATCTTACATTCGGAACAAAAGAATCAATCAGAAAGTGCTTGCCCTTGGTGGAATTTCCCTACAACAACACGGTTCATTCATCGATGGGGAAGGCGCCATTTGAAGTAATCGAGGGTGCTAAGAAGGTTCCTCCATTTCTAAGCACCAAAGACAAGATTTTGAAGCGAATCAGTACACGAGAGGTTTGGACATTGCTTTTGCCAAGGTTCGCGAGGTTGGCAGTTGATAGACATCGACGCGACTTGCAGTTGAAGGGAGATGATTGCGTGCTCTTATGATTTGAGAAGGCACACCTAAGGAAACGGAAGGGAAAGGAGCGGCTTTTTCCAAAACCGCTCCTTTCCAGATTCAAGAAAAGATAAACGAAGTATCCTTTGGATTGAAGTTGCCAGATACTTCGAAGTTTTACAATGCTTTTCATGTGAGTTTTTCGAAACCTTTTAAGGGTGAGGTGCCTGTCGATAGGGAGCCTGAGGAGCAACCTGAAATGGAAGAGAGCAAGGAGATACTCTTCCCGAACAGATACTAGCTCGCAAGGAAAGGAAAGTGAAAGGTAAAGTGATACGGAGGTTCTTAGTGAAATTCAAGAACTATCCGGCATTGGATGCGAAGTGGATGGAGGGGGACCCAGCAGATACTCCTCGGATATTGGAACTTTATCTTGAGGCTTTCGGTCTAACTTCGTCTATTCCGAGAGATCCCGTGGATCAACAGGGTTGAATCTGGTGCAGCTGGTACTGCACAAGAGGTGAGTCACTCCGCTCCTTTGTCACAGGTTACCCAGATAGAATAAAGTCACTAATTTTCCTCTGTCACAAATTGATGACGTGGCAGTACAGACTGTTGATGACGTGGCAGTACAGACTGTTGATGATGTGGCATTACGAACAATTGATGACGTGGTAGCATGGAGAGGCACGGAAAATCCGCTGACATGCTGACATGGACAACTGTATGGAAATTCCGTGAAATGTGCTGGCTGTGCCACGTGGCGGGTTGTACGAATATTCGCAATTTGCACTGGCTGCTTTTGTGGGCAGTTTTTGGACCAGATGCTTTTGGGATTGATTGCTTTTGAACTAATTGCTTTTGGGGCATCCCTTGTAAGAATAAAAGAGCCCTTGGGGCCTCACTCTGTAGAGCATCTGTATTGAGTGTCTGAGAGCGGAGGCTCCAGGGGAGTTGTAATTTTTGCTCAAGCATTACTATAAAAAGAAATACCGATAGGGACGCCAGATTTTGGGGCCAATAACTCTGGGCATAGAACTATGCCGGGCCGTGTCGACTATTCTAAAAGTGTGAAGTATTTTAAGAGATTCTCTCGTGTGTCGTGCTCGATTTCCGACTTGGGGTGTCCAAGTTTGTTACGGTGGTATCAGAGCTTCAGGCATGTGCTTTTCTCAAAGCATATCTGTCCAAAGAGAGAGAGCACTTTGGCGCTTCAAAAGTTTCCTAGAAATTCTATTAAAGAATCTTCGTGTCCCAACCCCGGACTTATTAGCCACTCCCACAGCCTTACTTCATCGCGCATTGAGCTCCATGTTCATCGCTCTGTCCTAAAGGGCGTAAGCCATAAAGAATCCCAGATTACACATGGGTTCTCGTGGAGAATTTGACAGAGATAACACCTCTCAACGAGAAGGCAAAGAAAAGTTGAAATCCGGTGCGGGAACTGAAGAAAAGGGTGAAGATTTGGGCAAATTTTTTGGGAGAGAAGTTTGCCAAAGCAAAGTACAAGTGTCAACTATAGGTTGACATGTGTATGAAAAGATTGATCAAGTACTCCAAAGACCGGAGATTTGCGAACACCTGAAGAATAACCCGATTGATGAGATTCACTCGAGATGGTGTGAGGCCATTAATTCTTCCCTCAGTTAGGGAAGAAAGTTGAAAGGACAGACTAGCGCACAAAAAAAAAAGCGACAACTATACTCGCAAAAAGAGCTGGACAAAGCTCTTGACAAGAAGATGAACCAGATACTGGAAAGGACACTGAAAGGGATACTGATGTGTTGACAGTATCCTGCTTTATGACTTTATCAATAGAACTTTGAAATAGAAATTCCCGAAGATGAACTTTAATTTATGATTTTTTGTTTTTTTTGTGAAGGTCTTGTTATTTGTGCACAAATGTTAGGTGTAGCGGAATGAATGTTTGAACTTTGCTCAAGATGAGTGCTCCGAACTGTGCTCAAGGTTCCCTTTCGTTCTTATGGAAGGTAGAGCCTTCCGTTCTTAATGAGAGAGTGCAATGATCACAAACAAGTGAATGAACACTGTGGGTGCAAGTATATGAGACTGAGAGATAGAGATAGAGAAGAGAATACGACACCAGAGACTGTTGTAAAACCCTCCTCCGAAGGCCCCACTCTCGTCGGCGAGAGTGGTCTACTTATGATTGCACAAACTGGTACAAACTGAATGCATGGGATTGATGCAAGTCTAGGCTATGTTGGCGATGACAACGGGGATGGCGAAGCCGATCTAAGGGCTGAAATTTGCAATCGTTTATCTGCTGTCCAAAAACGCTATGGGTTGAAATTTTCTACAATCCAAAAACGCTGATTTGGGGGGTTGTTTCTGTGGGTCTTTGTCGCTAAAAATCTGCAGGTTTAGGGCTGAAAACTGACGTTTCTTGGGGGCTGGACCTGCTGGTCTTTCCGGGCTGAATCTGCTACTTTCTTAGGGGCTGATCTTGATGGTTTTCTACTGCTGAAAATGGCGATGTCTATTGCTGCAATTCTGAAACGCTAATCCTCTTGAAAACGCCAGGGTTGCAATCTGTCAAAAACGCTAGGCTGATGGGATAAAAAACGCTAGGTTGATGGGATCAAAAACGCTAGGTGCTGGGCTTCTGTGGCGATGATGCTGATGCAAAACGCTAGTCCTGAGCTTGCTTCTGGCGATGATCTTTGATGAGAAAACGCTAGGGCAAGGGTCTGATGATTCTTCTTGCTTGGAGGAAATCCACCAAGTTCTGGTTGAGAAGTTGCCTGCTGAGCTTGGCTCCTGTTGCCTCTTCTGCCAATTAGTGCTAGTCTAGGTTTGCTTATATACAAACTTACTCAATTTGCCCTACCTACTTTTCAACAAAAGTCACTTAAAAATAATAAGTGAAAAATGTCAAAAATTGGGAAAATAGGCTAAATGCACTGGAAAATTCCCCTGAAGGATGCTGATGGAAATGCTTATGATCATGCTGTGTGCAACCAGAGGATATGCATCTACTCTAAGCGCCTGGGCATGCACGGTCTGCGAACACTTACAAAAGTGCCAGAACACTTCTAATCTAGACTGACTGGACTGACGGAACCCTTGTTATGAAGTAGCTTGTCCACAGACACATAGGGTTGGATGTGCCACGTGACAACAAATAAGAGGTGAAATTGAGAATGAGATGACAACAAATTGGGAGCAATGACATCTCCAGAATAAACCCTATCACGATTCGACATAAGAATCATGAATTTTGATAACTGATGATGAATGATTGAATGAAACTGTGGTGAGCGCATTAAGAGTTCCAAGGGATGAGATGGCTACACAACGATAAGATGACTAGAACTGAATGATCGAAACACTTTGCTTAGTATGAACTCAATGTTTGATTGATGAACTGGAATTCCCGGAATGATTACTCACACGTGTGATTGTGTTTGAGTGCAGGATTGAAAGATGGAATGACTAAGGAAATGATTGTAGCATTTCGGTCTTGAGAAATCGATAGACATGATTGCAATAAGGATTAGTTAATCTGACGTTAGTGAGGTCCAGTGTGGATCTAGATGCCATTGCTAAATACGTTGCAAGGAATCATGGTCCTAGATCAAAATGGATTCTATGTGATATGAGCTGAATGTGATGTGACTATTGTCTTTGTACAAGTGTTGGATTTGTGTGGTCTAGTGCGTCGGTACTTAAGAGTCAATGTCTATTGAACTAGTTTATTGCTTATGTCTGATTTTGCAGGCGTAATTGAGGGCGATTACAATTCTTTCAAGAGGGAGGTATGTCACAAACTGATGACGTGGCAGTACTTACAGCTGATGACGTGGCAATACAAATAGGCCCGAAAAATCCTCTGACATGCTGACGTGGACAACTGTAAGGAAATTCCTTAAATGCGCTTGCTATGCCACATGGCAGGCTGTACGTATTTCTGCAATTTGTGGTGGCTGCTTTTGGGGGCAGTTTTTGGACCAGATGCAGATGCTTTTGGGATTGACTGCTTTTGAACTAATTGCTTTTGGGGTTCTGTTTTTGGGGCATCCCTTGTAAGAATAAAAGAGCCCTTGGGGCCTCACTCTGTAGAGCCTCTGGACGCAGAGCCTGAGAGCAGAGGTCCCACAGGAGTTGTAACTTTTGAACTAATTGCTTTTGGGGTTCTATTTTTGGGGCATCCCTTGTAAGAATAAAAGAGCCCTTGGGGCCTCACTCTGTAGAGCCTCTGGACGCAGAGTCTGAGACTAGAGGTCCCACAGGAGTTGTAACTTTTGCTTAAGCATTAATATAAAAAGAAATACCGAAAGGGGTGCTAGATTTTGGGGCCAATACCTCTGGGCACGGAACTACGCTGGGCCGTGACGACTCTATTCTAAAGCGTGATAAAATTGTGAAGTATATTAAGAGATATTTCTCCTGTGTCATGCTTGATTTCCGACTTGGGATGTCCAAGTCTGTTAAAGTGACGCGCTGACAGTATTCTGTTGTAGGACTTTATGAAAGAAGCACTTCGACATGGGAATTCTCGAAATGATTTTAATTTACATGTGCTCTTTCATGTGAGTCATGTTTTAGTGCACGTTTGAAAGAGGAAATGGTTGCAACATTTTGGTCTTGGGATTTCATAATAAGATGGACATGATAGCAATAAGAATTAATCAATTTGATATCAGTGAGTTGGGTATAGATCTAGTTGCGATTGCTAAACACCTTGCCGATAGATCATGGTCCTAGATCTCGATGGACTTAATTAATTTGATATGAATGTGATTTGAATGTTCAATGACTGTCATCTTTGTGCAAGTGCTGTGTTTATGTCGTCTAGTGCGTTCGTACTTAGAGTCAGTGTGTACTGAACTGGTTAATGGCTTATGTTTGATTTTGTAGGCGTAATTGAGGACGGTTACAATTTTTTCAAGAGGAGGGTATATCACAAAATGATGACGTGGCATTTGTTAATTTTTTTAACCGTTGGCAATTTTATAAGTTGTCCAAACTTATGGGGGTCTTGTCCGATGAGGCCCATGAGGACACAAAGAAAATTAAAGACAAAGGCGTGCAGCTGCTGATGTGGTAGGATTTTGGGTGATTCGTACTGACATAGCAAGCTGTACGGACGCTCGCAAAATGCGCTTGCTGGGTGACGTGGTAGGGTGTACGGAAATCCGCAAATTGTGCTGCTAGCTTTTGGTGCTATGCTTTCGGGCCACCCGCTTTTGAGATTGAAGCTTTTTATGTAACTGCTTTTGAGAAGGCCTAGGGCCTATAAATATGTACCTAGGGGTTCTCTTCCCTCAGTTTGCTGGGAGCATTGAGCAGAGAAGAACCTTTGACTTTGTACTTGATCAAGCATTAAAATAAAAACAAATACCGAAAGAGGCGCCAAACTTTGGGGCCAATACCTTTGGCCACCCTGGGTCGTGTCGTCTCTCATTAAATTGTGATTAAGTTTATTAAGTGATTCTCACGTGTGTCGCGCCAAATCTCCGACTTGGGGTGTACAAGTATGTTACACACCTGCTACTCTATCAAGGACATAATTATAAGCCTATTGATCACGATGGATTCAACTTGGCGTGGTCTCCACATTCACTAGAATCGCACAATTCTTTAAGACAAGCGACGGGCACTCTATAACATTGGTCATATTCACAAGGTGCATGCACTACAGTGATGATTTTTGTCTGTAACAGGAACACTCTCTATCTAGAAACTAATTCATGGGATATCATGAATCTGCTAGGAGAGCCTCAAGACAGGTAATCTCTTGTTTTTAAAAACCAAAGAATATCTAGTATGACTACCTTCTATTTGGTTTGGGAAATTTTTCTCTTCTATTCGAGGGTTCCGACGAACTAGGGGAACTAGCCGCAAGTTCATTAGAGGATTCCGAAGAAGAAAGAGGATTAGATGATAGTGCGTCTTAGGGTTTTGATGATTGAGACTGACATCCAGTAAACAAAGGAGGCTAGCGAGGCTATCCATCGGTCCCAAGGCACAAGGAAAGAAAGTAGAGGGAATCAATTGGTAGATCAGAGAATTCCACAGATGATTGAGGGGCCAAGGACTAGGGAGGCAAAAAGGGCTACCAGCAAGTCACAGGGCACATGGAAAGAATAGAAACGTAAGCTAGATCCACAGATAATTTGGTCAAGGGTACTTTTGAGCCCTCAATGCAAAGTGGATGGAGGAAGAGAACCTTGCAAATTTTCTTCAGAGAGAGCTGTACCTTGAAGCTTTTGGGCTATTAGCAATGTCTATGCCAAAAGTTACGGATGAATCAGTAGGTTGAATTTGGTGCGGTGCGGACTGCACAAGAGGGGAGCCCCTCCATTCCTTTGTCACAGATTGCCTAAGTTGAATGAAGTCACTAATTTCTCTTTGAGATTTTAAGGTACGGAAGGAATGACGGTATTTTGCGGAATGATTTTATGAATTGTGTTCACTAAATTGGAAATTTCCTTAATTGAATTGAAAACATGTACTCTTTCATGTTTGTATTGTTAGAGACATGTATAGAAAGATGAAATGGTTGCAGCATTTTGTCTGATGAATGATTTGAACGTAGCGTATCTAGACGTCTATTAGAGATCAACGAGATCTGGATGTGATGGCTAAGTGAACTGAATGAGATTCTAGTTGTCTATCTGGATGAGATGACTGGGTACTCTTTTGAGTGCATCAAGAGTTTTGGAAGGATGAGATGGCTGCAGAATGATCTAGATGCATCAAGAGTTCTGAACGGAACGAGATGGCTAGATTGAATGATTGAAACACAATGTTTAGTGTGAACTAAGTGTCTGATTTTGTGAACTGCATGCTATGTGGATGTACTGTCTTGTGGAGATGGCCATGGGCATGGTTTGCTTGATTGAGATGTGAAAAGAAAGGATATGAATTTGGTAGTAACAAGAGTTACTAGATCAAGACATACGTGAAAAGATCAATGCGGTTTGGATATGATTGCTAAATGGTTACAATGATCAGGATTTGTATTTGAGGCCCTCGATAGAAATGTGATTGATCAACGACTAATGTCTTTGTAGAAGTGTTGGATTGGTGGAATTTGGTGCATGAGTACATAGAGTTAGTGTCTATTAAAGAAAGTTTTTGTCCTTTGGCTGTTTTTGCAGGCGTAATCGAGGGCGATTACAATTTTTCCAATAGGGGGGGATGTCACAAAGTGATGACATGGCATGCCGAACTGGAAGAGAAATGTGGACAAGAGAAGCTGAACGGATTTTTTGCATTTTGCGATGTGCCACGTGGCAGGTTGTACGGATATCCGCAAATCATGCTGGTTGCTTTTGGAGACCCCAGCGCTAGCTTTTAGGAGCATATGACTCTGGGGTTTAGTGCTTTTGAGAGAACTGCTTCTAGTGCTCTACTTTTAGGCAACTCTTGTACTGTTTATAAAGAACCCTTGGGGCTTCACTTTGTAGAGCATCTGGACGCAGAGTCTGAGAGCAAAGGACCCTCAGGAGTTGTTTCGTTGCGAATATAATAATAAAGAAATACCGAAAGGGACGCAAGTTTTTGGGGCCAATGCTTCTACGCGTGAAACTCTGCCGTGCTGTGTTGACTCTCTTTGCTTGAAGAAGGAGAAATTCAGCCCTCAGTGATTGAAGAGCTCAAAGTCATCAAGGAGCAAGTGCATGTGATCAAAGAGGATGAGAAGCAACATGAAGCAAAGACGTCTACATGGGTGGAAGTGATCACCAAGACGCAAAAGAAGATCGATTAAGCGGGGAAGTGGATAGAGGTCGCCAAGAAAGGAAAGGGGAAGGAGGCATCAACCCCCCACACCCCATCATCAACATGACACTAAAGGAGGAACAACGGAGACGCTCGCATGCTGTACATGTGAGAGCTACCGGTGTAAAAGATCGAGATAAAGTCGAGGAAGAAGTAAGGGAGCTCATGGAGTGGATGGGAATAGATAAACCAATGCACACAAAGGCATGGAGAGTCGGCAAAAGAAGTGGAGGTGTTGAAGAGACATCTAAGGAACGTGCTCTCATTTTGCACTTTCCCACTATTGAGGTGAAGAAAGAGTTTTGGAAGAAAAGGCCCACATTTAAGAAGGCCAACATATTCCTTGGCGATGATCTCACTCTATCACAGCTTGCCCACATGCAAGAAGTTATGCTATAGATTAGGGCAACAAGGGAAAAAGGAAAGGTAGCCTTCTATAGAAAGGGAAGGTGGTCATTATGGAGCGAGGCTCCACATGACGGTTGGAGACCAATGGGACTAAACTTAAAATAGTAGTGTGGAACTTCAATGGTTCTCTCAAGCTTGATGTGGGTACCTTTGAGGATAGCTTTAGAGATAGAGATATTGTGTGCTATTCAGAGACTCACCAGGCCTCGAGTCAGATGATGCGACATGTGACTGGATACAGATGGGAGAGGGCTTATCGAGTAGATGCCAGATCTGAACATGGGAGTAGAGGATTTTGGGTGTGGGGGGGGTTGGAGCGGGGGGGTTCTTTTTAGGGACGATTTGCAGTCTCTTTACATATTGTTCGGAGAGACCATCATGCCAAGTACATGTGGGTGAGATTGAAGGTTGACACAGGCAGATTTCTATATTGCCATATTCTACTTTGCTCCAAGTACATCAACCTATGGGTCACCTAGAGGAGAGTCTCCTTTCTTTGTGCTTGATGATGACATATGGGAGTTCTCTAGGGACGGGGACATCATTCTCTTGGGGGACTTAAAGGCCCAAACGGGAAATCATCAGACAGTCTTCTATGATACCTCGGAGGAGATGTTGAGAGAGCTGGACACCATAGACATGGGGCTGGACAGATGCTCACAGGGTACAAAATGTACATGTATGGGAGATACTTGCTAGATACGGGCACCACACAAGGGTTAGCCATACTTAATGGATTACAGAGATTCCCAGCAGCTGTCGGGTTTACTTGCTTCCCACATTGTCACGGGCTACGAGCCATTATTCAAGAGGGCAGTCCACATGGGAAACGAATATATTGTAGCTTTGTGGACTTCTGCAAAGCTTTTGATACAGTACCCAGAGCTAGACTAATGCGGCGACTGCAGGTCATGGGGGTACCCACAGACCTCATTTGGGGGATTATGGCTTTATACAGATCAGTTGCAGGGCAAGTACGCACTCCCAAAGGGATTTCTATCCTAGTTCACTCCACTATTGGCGTGAAATAGGGATGCCCGCTATCTCCTACTTTTGTATGTATGTAGATGAGGCCTCTGATTACATTACGAGACTAGGGGACAAAGGAGCACAACTAGCAGGGACATGGATCCCACTTTTGGATGATATTGTGATGATTTCTGACTCCCCAAAGGGAATGCAACGCCATTTGGACGCCTTACATGTGTTTGCCGAGGATAGTGGATTGTCTGTCAACCTTGGTAAAACCAAAGTTATGGTGTTTAACACCACACCGCAATGGGTCAGGAGGTCAGCTCCCACATTTACCTATAGGCAGGAGATTGTGGAGTATACAGATGCATATACTTATCTGGGGTAGTTTACAGTGGGCAGTTTTTTCGTTGAGAAGCGCTATAGAGACTAGATTGACCAGAGCCTATGCAACCTTGGGCGGACTTGAGAGGATGTGCTCGCAGGTTCAGTTTCAGGAACCTCGAACCAAACTTTGTGAGAAAGGACTAAGTGATGGGTATTCCTGATCTGTGACATGCTGGGTGACAAGAGCTTCGGAAAGGGACTATTCCATGGTCAAGAGGTATTCCAAACTTAGTAAAGTTGTGCACAAGAGAGGAGACAAGCACTTGAATGAAGATGGGTTCAAAGTAAGTTGTGAGGAAATGTAGTTGCTTTTTGAAAAAAGCGAGTTTCTTTTCGGGAAAACAGGTGCTTTTCGTAAAGGAGTCTATGTTAGCATTGCTTCTATGCATGAGACTGCATCCGGGGATGCCTGGGTTGTGATTGTGTAAGCATGGCTTCTAGACTTGTAAGGTTTTACTGAGTTTTTGGCAGGTTCAGACCAATTTTAAAATCGCCCGGCCACCCACTAATTTGGGCAGCCAGCTGCAGAAATAGAGCCAAAAAGCTGGGCGCCCCCCTTCTCTTGCTATTGTCAAGCCCTTCCCCCTCTGTTTGGCTTGGGCAGCAAGCCAACTGAGCATCTCTCTCTATAGGCGCCCCCTTTGCCCTATTCTTGCGGGGAAAAGCAATCAGAACTCCTCTATTCTTGCCAGGCTGCCAGGAGCTATAAAAATGATCTCTCTCACTCTTTGCAATAAAAAAAGCAAGGCCCTAGCCCTTCTCCCCCAACCATCTGAACAAACTGCTGTTTTTCTCTATTTTCAGCCCATAGATGTCATAGACGGGGCTGATTTACGAGAAGAAACCCGAGAGCACACCTTTTCTATGTGCAGGATTGTAAGAGAAGCTTCTCTGCATAGAGATCTCTTTTGGAGAAGTTGCTTTGCGAGAACTGAGTTGCATTCCAAGTTTTGAGTCTTCATAGGTGATGCTTTTCATGTTTTGAAATATGAGTGTTTGTTTGTAGGTGCACTTCCTTTGCATGAGGAAGTAGGAGCAGAGGAAGACATGAGCCTCTGCAAGAGAAAAATGCTCTATGAGAATTTTGCACCCTAGGTTTTGGGGCTGGATCCACAGATCTGAGAGTGGTAGACTCTCGAGTTGGGATCAAGGAGTAGAGATTCACGAGAGGGGACTGTGTGTCCAAGAATGCAAAGTTGATGCTACGTAAGGAGACTCTGGGATTAGAGTCGGAAAAGAGTTGTAGGGTTGCCATGCCTTGAGATTGGAAAGTGAATTCCAGATGCGAGAACTTGGTTCTCGAGGATTCCGAGTAAGGAATAGCGGCTCCTAGGAATAGGGTTTTACGATCTTCTTTCTCTCTCGCTCTTTCTCTTTGTATCAATTGGCTTCAATATCAAGTGATAAATTCTATTTATCAAGGTATATTTGCATTATGCCCCCGTTTGTGACAGGTTGAAAGGTAATCTGTGCATGTTAGTGTAATTTGTCCGTTGTCACTACCTCGCTAACTTGTGCTTGTTAGTGCGAGGTGTCCTTCGTCACTCCCTCTCTATGTGATCTGGCTCGTGGCACTCATCTCATACCAGCTATATTGAGGCATATTGCCACAAATTTTTCTACTTGTGCCACAAGCGTGGAGAAAGATTGTAGCTTTAGACACGACTAGCATTTGTAAACTCGTGTATAAAGGTGCTTGGGCCTTGTGGATCCATCTCTCGTACCAATCTAAAGGTCGAAACAGTGTAGACATCATTTCCTAGAAAACTGGTATCTCTAGGATAAGATTTTTTTTGCCTCGCTCTTCATGGGCTTTGTAGTGCAATGGGCGTTTAGTGTAAAGGATACATATGCATGATCTGTAGCAACCACAATAGGTCTTGATGAAACAAAGAGCTCTTGAATGTATGGGATGGGATGGACGTCCTTCGAGAGAGTTGGTTTCGGAGCTGTGAGTGGTAGTGACCTCATATGCAACTGATGTTGTAAAAAGATATGTAAAACATCAACATTTACTATTAACCATTTTAAACAATTCATCGTTCAAAGCCCTAAGAAAGCTAAATATCAATTAAACGTTCTGCCATTTCCTTGCGTTTCCTGTTTTTGAGGAACGTGTTTCTTGTTTCCCAAGGATTTTTTAACGGAAAATTACCAAAATACCCCTCCAATTTGTGGAAATTCCCAAAATACCCTTGTATCTATTTTAGTTGGATTGTTCACGATTTCCTAATCCTCCTTCTTTTTTGACAATGGAGATCCGTTTTTTAGTGCTTAGCATGTAATTTGTCACAAATTACCTCCCAAATAACGACAATTATGTCTAAAAATAATGAAGCAATTCATCTCCAAAGCCTACATAACTAGATCAAATTCTAGTTTTAGTATCTTGTATTGATAGACAATCAGTCTTCTTATGAAAAGCTACAAATTTTTTTATCTCTGGATAAATTTACTCTCACAACCAGGGGTATTTTGGGAATTTTGGAAATTTATGACAAAATATGAGGGGTATATTGGGAATTTTGGAAAATTGAAGGGTATTTTGGGAATTTCCACAAATTAGAGGGGTATTTTGGTAATTTTCCCTTCTTTTTATAAAAACTTTTTAGCCTTTAATTGCATTTTGAGGGCCAAAATTGTATGAGCTACCTATGATTGGGCTTGCATGTGAATTTTTTTTACGAAAACACGATTGGGGCATATTGCTTAGAGAACAATTTGCATAGGGCTTGCTCTCACCGCTCAAGTCCCCCCGCCTCTGCTCTCTCTCCTCTCTCATGGATGTTAACAATCACTTGTACTCTTTTTGTTCACACAGACACACATAGGGGCAGAAATGGAGTTTCGTGCAACTATTTTGACAATGGCCATCTAGATATGCCATTGAGAAGTACTCTTTGAGAGAGAAATGAAATGTTATATTAACGTCTTCAAAAGGCCAAAATGACCTATGAGACCAAAGCGTTACAATGTGGTGGATCTGATACAAAGTCAGAGTAGTAAAAATGTAATGACAAAAGGATGAGATATAAATAATATGAAATCCTAAGCTGGTGTGAAATAAGAAGCTAGCCGGGATAGCTAAACCACGACTCGCAAGTGATCCAACATTGGTCGCTAGCGGATCTCATCAATCTCCTCCATGGTTCGCAGTCTCACCAAGCGTCGTGCATGTTGGGCCAAAGTGATCCGGATCCTCTGATGTAGCCTTCGTCGATGCTGTGTAGTCTTCCGCATTCGTGGGCGTCTGGATCTCCCCAATTCAATTGCTCGGTCAATCAGTGTGCCTGTGGTGTGAGACAACAAGATCTGCTGTGGTAGTAGCTTCTCCGGGTGTCCAGTGTCTGCTCTAAAGAAGTCTGTGATCCGTCTCTAAGACTGGCTGGCCTCTCCTCTCATCACGCTCTCTCTATGTCTGCGTAGCTCGAGAAAAAACAGACCCAAGCATCTCTGATCCTCGTACCGCATGACTCTGGAGAGTGGTCCGAAGCCCTCTCTGAACAAGCAGTGGAAGCGGCCGCGTATCTCGTAGTAGACGGGGCAGTGGAATGCGTAGTCCAACTCTTTCTCCGGCTCCATGTCACATAAGAGGCATGTCCTGGCCTCTGCTGGTACTCTGCTGTATATCCCAGTCTCGATCCGCAGCTAGTGTGAAGATGTGCGTATCTGGCCAATAGCACATCGTATCCATGTATCTAGGTCTCGTCACAAAACCGTCCTCCGTAAGCTAGAGAAGATGCTCTCTGTAGAAAGCCATCTTCGTGCCCAGCTCCTGTGCTGGCTGTATCCATGTCCTCCGGATGTCTAGCTGAGTCAGGTCCTGGCGGATGAGCCTGGTGATCTCGGACCGTGTGAGAGTCAGAGACGGTGCATCCAGTGAGTACTGGAAGGGGGAGAGTGTGTCTATGCTGAACCCATGCGCGTGAAACCATGATGTCATCTCCCCATACCAGCATGCTGCATCTCCCTGCATGGCTAACTGTCGAGAGGACTCAAGTGCAAGGCGGGCATATCTGTTTCTGGGAAGTTCCCCAATACGGTGTACGAAGGAGACAGATCTGGTGAGCGCCTCAACCACTAGCGGGGGGGTAGCTAGCTCTGCTCGTATAATGGCACGTGGTACTGAAGCCTTGTGTCTAATGAGCCGTGAGATCATAGAGACTAGTGGCTTCTCCATGTCCCCCCATCCATCAGTGCGACCTGTCCTTCCATGATGGTCCAATGAAGGTCGCCAAATCTCAGCTCCATAGAGCATGCAGAAGCCACCAGGGTGTCAAAGAGCCAGAGCTTCGTACGAGGCTCCTGAAACTGAACATGTGAACACATCCTCTCCAATCTACCCAATGCTGCATGGGCTCTGGTCAATCTAGTCTCTGCTGATCTTCTCAATGAAAATGCTGGTCCACTAAAAACCACTTCAAGGTAGGTGTAAGCATCTGTATACTCCACTGTCTCCTGGCCGTATGTGAATGCGTGCGCTGACCTCCTGATCCACCGTGGGGTCGTATTAAATACCATGACCTTGGTTTTACCAAGGTTGACAGACAAGCCACTTTCATGGGCAAAGCTATGCAAAGCATCCACGTGACGTTGCATCCCCTCTGGAAAGTCGGAGATCAACACAATATCATCAGCATATAACAATAGTGGGATCCATGTTCTTGCCAGTTGTGCACCTCTATCACCATCTCTCTCAATGTAGTCAGAAACCTCATCCATATACATCCCAAACAGACTAGGAGAGAGCGGGCAACCCTGCTTCACCCCAATAGTGGAATGAACTGCTGTAGATAGGCCCTCTGAGGTGCGTACATGCCCCACTACTGACCTGTACAGTGCCATGACCCCCCAAATGAGCTCTGTGGGTACTCCCATCTCCTGAAATCTGCGCATCAATCTAGCTTTGGGTAGGGTGTCAAATGCTTTGCGGAAGTCCACAAAGCTGCAATAGATCTGTCTCCCATGTGATCTGCCCTCCTCAATGATGGCTCTGAGTGTCAAGATATGGTGAAGAGTAGAAAAGCCTCTCATGAATCTTGCCTGCCCGGCTGCTCGTATCCCTTCCTTCTCTGCCCATCTACTCAGCTGCTGCTCAAGAATGGATGCGTACAACCGTGCCAATGTGTGTCCGATCATGATAGTGCGATAATTCCCAGGCTCCATAGGGTCTCCTGACTTGAAGATAGGTACAATAGTAGATAGGCTCCAAGTATCAAGCAAGCCCTCACACATGGCACGGTTAAACATAACTGCTAGGAGCTTTGCTGGTAGAGCTCTGGCATGCATGAAGTGCTCAGCCACTAAGCCATCATGATCATATGCTCTCCCAGTCCTGATCCTGTCAATGGCCTTCCTCACCATCTCAGCAGTGAAAAAAGCACATGTATGGGGGCATGGATCGAGGGGGTCGGGAAGGGGCGGTTGTACAGGAACTGTGTATAGAGATGACGCGTACCGGCCCCAAGCCTCTGTGGAGGTAATGGCAGGGGGAGGGGAGTGCTCATGAAAGAGCCGCCATGCCTCACGTGAGGCCCGACTCAAGAATAGCTGGTATGGATCCTGCTCTAGGCGAGCCAAAAATGCCCTCTTCTTCCGCCGCACTAGGCGTCGGAAGTCAATCTGTGACTGTCTGTGAGTGATGTCCCCCAAAAGCACCTCTCTCTGAAGTCTAGCTCTGGTCTCTCGGCATTCCTCGTCATACCAGTTGTTATGGGGCATGCTCCTAGAACGACGTCTCTGCTCAGGCTGTGCGTGTGGGTATGCGTCTGCTGCTGCATCATGTAACGTCTGCGTCAGTATAGTAGTAAGCTCCTCCAAAGGTCTCCTTGGCTCTTCTGTACACAAGCGTCTGTAGATCCCATCTATGTATACAGAGTCCATCTCCTGCGTGGACGTGTAGCGAGTAGGAGCTGTTGCCTGTGGCCTGTGTGCTACACGAAACTCGAGAGAGATGGTCAGTGACACAAGAGCATGGTTCACTGCCACACCAATAGGTCGGGGTCCAATTGTGAGGTCGTGGATACTAGAGATGAGACTCGGCTGTGCCATGACATAATCCACTGTGCTAGCTCCATGTCTGTGTGGAAAGCATGTAAAACCCCCCTGCAGCGGGAAATCTCTGTAGGCCATTCAAGATGACCAATCCATGTGCAGTCCCCATGTCTATCAAGTGTCGTACATACTCAGTATGCTCCCCATCTTGTGATAGTTTGGATAGGCCTGTCTCTGCAACATCCAGCTCTCTCAGCATCTCTTCTGTAGTATCATAAAAAACTGTCTGATGATGAGCAGTCCTAGCAGTGAAATCCCCTAGAATGATGATGTCACCATCTCTAGAGAACTCCTAGATGTCATCATCCAAAATAGGAAAGGGGGACTGTCCTTTGGGTGGTGCATACACTGACGTACTCGGGGGAAAGTAGCAAATAGCAATGTAAAGATATTTGCCCGTCTGTGCTCTCAATCTCACCCACATGTACCTAGCTTGCTCATCCCTGCGAGCTATGTGTATCAATGGCTGCAACTCCTCGCTGAATAACACTGCCACTCCACCTGAGCCCCGCCCTCATTGCTCTGATCGTGTCTCCTGTCTACATGCGGTCTCCCATCTGTATCCACTAATGTGAGGCACAGACTGCCCAGGGGCCTGAGTGTCTCAGAGTAGAGGATGATATCTCTCCCACTAAAACTTTCCTCAAAAGCACCCACATCTAGACGCATAGATCCATTACAATTCCAGATAGCAACTTTGAGTGTGGTCCTATAGGTCTCACACCGTCATGTGGAGCGTGGCTCCAATATCACCACTCTTCCATCTTGGTAAAAAGCAATCTTACCTTTTTCCCTTGCCGCTCTAATCTCTGGCATTACCTCTTGCATATGAGCTATCTGTGATAGGGTAAGGTCATCCCCGAGGAAGATGCCCATTTTCTTAAGAGTTGGTCTCTTCTACAAAAAGTCCTTCTTGGCTTCCATAGAGGGAAAACGAAGGATGAGTGCTCTTTCTTTCGAGGTTTCCCCTTGCTCCCATTTTTCTTGTTGCCCACTCTCCAAGCTCTTGAGTGCATCGGCTCATGAATCCCATCAAAGCCATAAGTTCTTTTACCTCTTCGTCCACATTATCTTTGTCTTTCAGATCGCAAATCCTCACATGTAGAGAGCGCACACGCCTTCTTTGCTCCTCTTGAAGTGTCAGGTTAATGATGGTGGGTATGGACGTAGTTGTTTCCTTGCTTTTCCCTTTCTTGGCAACCTCAATCCACTTCTCGGCCTCATCTGCGTTTTGCTGAGTCTTTGTAAGAACGTCCACCCACGAGGTCGTCATTTCTTTGTGTTGCTCTTCCCCCTCTTTCATGGCTCGCACTTGCTCTTTGATCGTGTTTAGCTCTTCTATTACTGAAGGTTGCAATTCTCCCTCTTCAAGTGTGTTTCGTGATGGTGCCTCTGCGAGCTCCCTCTTGAGTGACGTCTTCGTGTTGGCTGTCACCTGATCTCCCAGTGTGGCTATCTTGCTTTCTTGGGCCAACACGCGTTCGTCGAGCATTTTTATTGTGCCCAATAAGTTGCGGTTGATCTTGTTAATTGTTCCGTCATTTCTTCTTTACATTTTTGAACTGCACCCTCTAAAGGGTCAAGCTTGTCATTTTGTTTCCGCATACTTGGTCGCCGCAAAAAACGAGAGGGGAATTTGCGATGGTAGTAGGAGATGGCCCTACATACCCACACTATGCATACATGTTCTCCCCACTTTAAGCATACATGGCATACGTTTTTGCCTTTCCTGCAATTTTTGCAAATCAAACAAATTCAGGCTTTCTGCAACTGCTGATTCTGCAATTTCTGTAAGCTCTGTAAATTCTTGAGATATTGAAAATTCTGTAAATTTCTGAATTTTGCGTGCAGTTACTGTTTTCCTGCAGGGCTTAGAAAGCTGTTTGAAAATCGTTTGGGAGTTGGGGAATTAGTCGTGTGGGAGTTAGGGAATTTGCCGGGGGGGTTGGTGGGGGGGGGGGGGGGGGGATGCTGGAAAATTCTGGGCTGTGGGGACGCGCGCGGAAAATGCAAATGCAAAAATGCAAAACAGTTGTGGGACGCACGCGAAAACGGGGTTTGGGGGGGGGTGTGCTACAGGTTATGCGGGGGGTGGGTTGCGAGCAGGGCAAGTGGGATGCAGAGCAGAGCTCGCGCGCAGGTCAGGGCAGCAGCGAGTAGAGCGGGATGCAGGGCAGGGCGAGCAGGGGGGTGCAACGCGCGCAGGGCGGGGCAGCAGCGAGCTCACGAGAGAGAGAGAGAGAGAGAGAGAGAGAGAGAGAGAGAGAGAGAGAGAGAGAGAGAGAGAGAGAGAGAGGAGATCAACGTATAGAGCAAATAGCAGCCCAGAGCGTCCTACATTTGGTATCAGAGCACATGTGGGCAGGTGATGGTTCAAGGAGAGAGACACACTGGATGCTGTGGGCAGGGATGTGGGCCGAGGTTCTTCTTGCAGTAGTATAGAGAGAGAGAGAGAGAGAGAGAGAGAGAGAGAGAGAGAGAGAGAGAGAGAGAGAGAGAGAGAGAGAGAGAGATTTGATTTGATATTTACGTCCTCGGGGGGCCAAAATGACCCAGGGGACCCTCGAAAACTCTAAGCAAACTCCCCTTGCGGGTGTGTGTGGTGTGTAGCACCCTTTGCCTTTTCCATGAGTAGTGTGTGATGTTCTAGAATACTGGCTAGGTATATGCCTAGAGCTGTAGGAGATGGGTCGGTTTTAGAGAGCAATTCCTCAAGAGTAGTGCATCCCTTGTAAGCTGCTGAAAATCAGCGCGTATGTCGGTGTATGTGAGGCATTCTAGAGTCACATGTGTCTCATCCTCAATCTTTTGTAAACTGCATTGGGTGCATTCTCTTTGGCTTGCATCGATTTTCAGCCATCCTCCTGTCTCTACTTTCAGCCTGTGAGCTCTCATATGCATCATAGTGATGGCTCTTCTTACTCGGTGACACATAGGAGTTCTTATGTGAACTTGTGTTTCTGACATTTTGTATGCCTCCCAATACTGTGTGTGTACATGTTTGCAGTAGTATTCAAATTTAGATCTGTGTGTAGCTGTATTCAAATTTAGATCTGCGTGTAGCCGTCTTCCATTTGTTGTGGAGACTGTCTAGCGCTGTCAGCTCAAAATTCAGCATATAATCTCCTTCTTTTCCTTCTTCGATAGGCATGTCTACATATGCTTCCACATTCCATCTTGCAAACCATCTCTTGATGTCTTGTACCAGACTTGAGGAGAGGATTTTGCTCTTGTTGGTTTTTTGTGGTGCACAACCGACTCCCCATGCCACTTGTGGTATTCTATTGGGAGACATCTTCTTCACTTTCATAGTGTATTTGTACATTCTCTGCAATGCTTTCATTTCTAATGGCCTGTTGCCTGTTTCCAACATCATCACGGAGTATGTGTCGTCGTTTTGACCCCAAGATGTCTACATAAGAACTTCTTTTGTATCTTTTCTATTTCGTTCCATGTACTGGCCGATATGCTAGCACCCCAAACTTCCACCCCATTTAGTATGGTCTGTACTACGCATGTTTCAAATACCATTGCTTTGATCTCCCATCTTCGGATATTGCTTTGTGTACACATTCTCAAATTGGTAGTATTTGGCCTTGCCCGCATCAAGTCTGCTTCTTACACAACTTCCCCATGCATGATTGGAAGGAATATCCACTCCCAAATATTTAAAACTATCCACCACTTAGATTGCTTGGTCTAGGTACATCACCTTGGGCTGATTTTCTATTTTGTGTGTTCTTATGGACATAATCTTCGTCTTTTTCACATTGACAGCTAAGCCCGTAGCTTCACAGAAAGCATGCACGGCATCCATTGATCTTTGTAATGACCTGAGGTTATATGCAAAAAGGACTACATCATCCGCATATATGAGAAGCCAAAGTATGAAAGCTCCAATACTTGGTCTATCTTCTGCTTGTGCGAGTGCTTGTTGTATGAAGTCCTCAAGTTGATCTATGCGTAATCCAAAAAGTGTTGGGGACAGAGGGCAGCCTTGTTTCACTCCCATGTTACTTTCGAACTCTTGGGAGAAACCCGTTTGCATTTTCAACATGCATCTCACCTTTTTGTAGAGACGAGCCACCGCCGCTCTAAGGTGTATCGGTACTCCAATGTTTTCCATTCTTTTCCACAAACCATCTCTGCAAACTGTGTCGAACGCTTTTTTGAAGTCCACAAAACAACATTACAAAGTTTTGCCCTTCAATCGGCTTTCTTCCATCAATACTCTGAGCGACATGAGGTGATCTATAGTGCTGTATTGACATCTAAAGCTTGCTTGACCAATTGCACGTTTGTCATTACATTCAGCCCATACACTGATCTCTTTTTCCAAAATGCTACCCAAGAGTTTTGCCATTCATGAACCAACCATAATAGTGCGATAGTTTTTTGGCTGATTTCTGTCCCCACTTTTGAATAAGGCCTTAATCCAGTTTTCTTGCCAATCTGCGGGTAGATCTTGCGTGGCTGCTTGATTTAGGAGTCTATGGATCCATTCCTTGGCCACCTTGCCTGACCATTTCAGCATTTCCGAGCTCATGTTATTGGTGTCTAGTGCTTTCCCATTCTCAAGCTTTTGTATACCTTTTAGAGTTACCTTCATAGTCAAGGGTTCTTTCGTTTGCAACTCGGGTTGATTTCCAATCATTTCCTTAGCATCTTTGTGTACATAAAGTTGTTCCACATAAGCATACATGTCTTCTTGGCTGATGTCTCCCATGATATCCTGTTGTTTCCCTTTCATTTTCCGCCATGCCCCTTTCGGGTTCTCTTTGAAATGCTTGATCTCTTTTTGTTCTTTTTCCAGCTCATATCTTCTTCTTTTCTTTCGTAGGAGTGCATTATATTCTTTGACTAAAGGTGTCCATTCCTCCTCTGACTTGAGTGTCATTCTCAACCTGTGTTTGGCTGCCTTACATTCTTCATCAAACCATGAATTATGTGGCATGCCTTTTGCATCTTTCTTCTGTTTGCGAGCTCTAGCCATTACAACTTCAAGGGTTGTGATCATTGCTTGTTTGAAAAGTAGCCACGTGTCTTCAACATTGCAGGGCATGTCATGTACCATGAGTATGCTATCAAGAAAAGTCGCATATTCCTTTTTCTTTTCTATTTGCATTTTGTATGACCAAGTCGGCTCTGCTGCTATCTTTTCCTTCCTTTGTGTGGGTACTCGTAACCATATGTGAAATGTTATATTAACGTCTTCAAAAGGCCAAAGTGACCTATGAGACTAGAAAGTTACAAGGTGGTGGATCTGATACAAAGTCAGAGTAACAAAATAACAACAGTACAAAACAAAGATATATACTATCGGATCCTAGACTGGTCGATGTGAACTAAGCGAAAATGGGCGGCTTGCTAGGATAGTTGAATCACAAGAGATCTAGCATCGGTCGTTGGCGGATCTCATCAATCTCCTCCATGGCTAGTAGTCTGACCGGGCGTCGTGCATGCCTGGCCAGAGTGCTCCGAATCTTCTGTCGTAGCCTCCGTCGATGCTGTGTGTTCCTCCGTAGTCGTGGGCGCCTTGATTTCCCCAGTTCAGTCGCTCGGTCGATCAGTGTGCCTCTGGTGTAAGATGAGGGGGAGCTCTGCTGTGGGAGTGGCTCTTGCGGCTGTCTCGTGTTTGCGCTGAAGAAGTCTGTGATCCGTCTTTGAGACTGGCTAGCCTCTCCACTCATCAGGCTATCTCTGTGTCTGCGCAGCTCAAGCAAGAACAAACCCAGGCATCTTTGATCCTCGTATCCCATGACTCTTGAGAGTGGTCCAAAACCCTCTCTGAACAAGCAATGGAAGCGGCCTCGTATCTCGTAGTAGACGGGGCAGCGGCATGTGTAGTGCAACTCTGTCTCAGGCTCCATGTCATACAAGGGGCATGTCCTGGCCTTTGCTGGTACTCCGTTGTATCTCCCAGTCTCAATCCGCAGCTGGTGAGAACATGTGCATAACTGGCCAATAGCACATCGTATCCCATGAGACAAGTGGGTGTCCATGTATCTGGGTCTCGTCACAAAACCATCCTCCGCAAGATGGAGAAGATGGTCTCTGTAGAGAGAGAGAGAGAGAGAGAGAGAGAGAGAGAGAGAGAGAGAGAGAATGAAATGAAATGTTATATTAACGTCTTCAAAAGGCCAAAGTGACCTATGAGACTAGAAAGTTACAATGTGGTGGATCTAATACAAAGTCAGAGTAACAAGATGACAAAATGACAAAATAAAATACTGTGGAATCCTAAACTGCTAGGTGTGAACTAAGCAGCTAGCTGGGATAGCTAGATCACAGGAGATCCAACATCGGTCGCCGGCGGATCTCATCAATATCCTCCATGGTCAGTAGTCTGACCGAGCGTCGTGCGTGCTGGGCCAAAGTGATCCGAATCCTCTGATGCAGCCTCCGTCGATGCTGTGTAGTCCTCCGCAGTCGTGGGCGTTTGGATCTCCCCAGCTCGGTCGCTCGGTCGATCAGTGTGCCTATGGTGTGAGGCGACGAGCTCTGCTGTGGTAGTAGCTCCTCTGGGTGTCCAGTGGCAGCTCTAAATAAGTCTGATTTTTTTCTGAGAGTGGGTAGCCTCTCCTCTCATCAAGCTCTCTCTGTGTCTGCACAGCTCGAGCAAAAACAGGCCCATGCATCTCTGATCCTCGTACCGCATGACTCTGGAGAGTGGTCGAAAGCCCTCTCTGAACAAGCAATGGAAGCGGCCTCGTATCTCGTAGTAGACGGGGCAGTGGCATGTCATCCGCCAGCTGATCTCGGACTATGTAAGAGTCAGAGAGGGTGCATCCAGTGAGTACTGGAAGGGAGGTTGTCTGTCTATACTGAACCCATGCGCCTAGAACCATGATGTCATTTCCCCATACCAGCATGCTGTATCGAGAGGACTCAAGTGCAAGGCGGGCATATCTATCTCTGGGAAGTTCCCACATGCGGTGTATGAAGGAGACAGATCTGGTGAGCGCCTCAACCACTAGTGGGGGGGCAGCTAGCTCTGCCCGGACAATAGCACGTGGTACTGAAGCCTTAGCTCTAATGAGCCGCGAGATCATAGAGACCAGAGGCTTCTCATGCCCCCCAATCCATCAGTGCGGCCTGTCCTCCCATGATGAGCCAATGAAGGTCCCCAAATCTCAGCTCCATAAATTAATGCAGAAACCACCAAAGTGTCAAAGAGCCAGAGCTTCGTCCGAGGCTCCTGAAACTGAACCTCTGAACACATCCTTTCCAGTGTGAGAGCCATTAATAAGATCAGGTAAGAAATGCTTTAGACGAGTATTTACTGTATTAGCCAAAAACTTAGAACCTGTAGAGAGCAAAGTGACCGGCTTGCGGTGCCTAAAATCTGCGCACCTCATAATATACCCTCACAATTTGCAGCCATACTATTTTGTTTTGCTGCATATGGGCATTGGTACATTGTTCTAGAATTCCAATGACAGAAGTTCCTCAATTTCTTATTTAGCAACAATCAGGCTTTTAATAGATTATTACTTTTGTCAAATAGTAAAGTGACCATGAAGCAGGTCATAGAGCTCTTGTTGCTGGGGTCGATTTTTGGGAGCTTGCAAGCCTCTTGAATGTCAACTGTCAACTTCTGCCTGAAGTTTGGTTTTGTCCTCTAAAAGTTCTCTTCTTCTTCTTCTTTTTATCCGAGCAAGTAGGAGAAGTTTATGAATTGGGCAGTCAAAATTCCTATTTTGGAGCACTTTTGCATTCAGTGGTACCTCCTCTGAGTTTACCATAAGGTGAGGAAGGGAGAAACGTAGCTGGCTGTAGTCTGTAGGTGAATGAATTTTAAAGAAGTAAACGAAAGCATGGAGAAGAGAGGAGGAAATAAAAAAGGAACTGTTTTTCTAGAGAGGTAGGATGGAAATGGTCAGCAAGGTTTCACTGAATAAGTAGCATGGGGCACAAGCAGAGGCTGGATTAGGGGTAAAAATGCCTTTGAGAGACTGTGCCAAGGAGGTGACCTGTCACGGGATGGGCACCACGTGCCAACGGAAAAGAACAGATTGAACAACTTTAAAGCACTTCAAATAACAACTGAAGTGAAAGAGATAGAGAGTGCACTAGAGACGGAGTGGTGGAGTTTCACCCCAAGAGAGCACTGGCCTCAAACCTTGGTGCCCCTTTCGGTATTTCTTTAAATTGCTTGAGCTCTATACATTGTTGGTCCTCCTTCTAAACCTTCACATTGAAGCGTGCTAGAGAATGAGCCCATGGCACAAATTGAAAGGCCCTTGGCCTATGAAAAGCAGTTACCTGAAAAGCTTCAAACTCAAAAGCAACTGGTCCAAAAGCTGCCAGCACGTTTTGCAGAAATCCGTACAGGTGCCACGTCATCAGCGTAAAACGTGGAAATCCGTACAGGTGCCACATCAGCATCTCAGCACGTTTTGCAGGCTTTCCGTACAGCTGCCACGTCATCATGGTCCATGCGATTCTTCAGTGTGTGTGTGTGTGTGTGTGTGTGTGTGTGTGAGAGAGAGAGAGAGAGAGAGAGAGAGAGAGAGAGAGAGAGAGAGAGAGAGGATCTTGCTTTATCTTTAGGTCACTTGGGCCCCAGCGAACGGGGTCCCATAAGTTGGTGGGAACTTCGTCTGGTTCTTCTTCTGCTGCTGTTGCATCTTAGGGTTTAGGCCTTGGGCCGAGATGTGCAGGTTGGCTCCGTTCTTCAGTGGCTTGACATGTCAGTAGTTTGTGACAGGACTAGTCAGCATGGGCGGACAAGTGCCAATTCAGGGTGCGTGTGTGCACGAATTGAGCAAGTTTGGGGTGGGGATGATGGAGCACCTACTATAGCATTTGTAGCTGATGGATGCTAGTTTTCTTTGCTGCTCCATTATCCTCTTTTAAGATAACGTTTTTATGAATGCTTCGGGTCATTTACATGCCATACAGCCTTACAGAAACTGGTAATTGTTACTGTGCAGATTGCATCATGGATCACCCTGATTGTGCTGACAAGTATGACATCTTATTTGTACCTTTCTTCGAAAGATAGTCATCTGGCAGCGTCCCAACCAGTGTAATATTTTTACCATCTCTTGATGACTCTTTTATCTCTACTGGTATATGTCATCTTACACCTAACAAAAGAGTCCATGGCTGGCCCCTTCGTTGGCCCAGAACTTGACATGCTAGCGCATTGATATCTGTTGGTCTTCTTAGGCAGAAGTTTTGAAGCTTTCACATTGGTTATATTTTTGTGCATGGCACTTTTACCAGGCTGTGTGAACTTGTGAAGCCTCTTTGTTGATTTGAAGGGATGTGGCTAGTTACAATTCTGTAATTAAAAGGCAGCTTTTGTGTTGGCTAGATTAGATGTACAGGCAAAAAGAGTAGAATGTTCAAACTGTTTCATGCTTTTTGTTTTCAGGTCTTGCTTTACAGCATTCTCCCACTTATGTTGGTGCTCCCGTTTGATGTCTTTTTTGTCACATCACGTATTTTCTTTCTTCGAACGCTGGTTCGAATATTTCTCCCGTTACAGGTTGGCACTGTTCCTTTGGAATTTCTCAGCAAAATGTTTTTAAAAAAAGTTTGTGGTAACTGGTTTGTCTATTTGTATATGCTTAAAACCTTCTGCTTTTTCTTGATTTTTATGACATAATGTTGCTGATAGTTTGCCTTGTAGCTAATTATGGCTAGATGCTTTATTTGTATCTTCATGCAAGTAGGAGGCCCGAACAAACTGGAGAATCTAGCAGCATGCTATCTTTTCAAAGAAGAAGGCTGCCATGTAGTACAGATCATGCAAAGCGATGCAGGAGCTAGAAACATGCCGATTAGACCATTTGCAAATAGACCTCCACATATGTGTGTGTGTGTATGTTGCTTGGAGCACCTTTGTTGCTTGTATGCAAATGATCATACATGAGTATGGTTAGTGGTTTTTGGGGCATCATAGCGAAACAATGACAGTCGCCAAATGTTGGGTGTAAACTTACAACCTTAATGATCTTAGATGTTTAACACAAGAAGAACATGAAGCTTTTATGGATGCTAAGTCTTGTATTGCCACTAATGACTCAAGCAAGCTTGATAAATGGTCGATCTGAGCTTGCCATAAATGCTCTACTAAATCCATTTTTTAAGGGACTCCATGCTTCTAGACAAACACAAGGTATCGCGCGTGTCAAAATGCATGATGATTCATGAACAAGCACTAAGCAACTACTGGCTGACATGTGCTTCTCTGATTATTAGGACTTGGATGCTTCTCCTTCACTGCCTACCCCAGAGGTTCAGCAGGCACATGATGTATTTCTTGCAAAAGCCATCCCTATTGTTTCCGTTGTTCAAGCTCAAGATTTAACTCATTCACTGAAACAATTCTTTGCTGCTTCTTTTGAATGGAGACTTGCAAGGTGGCATGACATGCTACTTCATAAAAGCTTCTACTACCACTTAGTTTCTACATTATCTCTCTACAATGAAAACTCCACATACAGGACTGCTTCTTGCTGGCACAAACACGGAAGCGTGCACTTAAATACTTTAGAGTTCATTTAGCTATTCCATGTAGGATTCCGCACAGAATAATACTGAGAAAACAATGTAGAAAAAGACTAGGGACCTAAAGATGGGCTGGTCTTTCCTTCTTGAGGAGATTTTCTAATGGTTTTGAGCTGCTACACGCCCATAAATTGGAAAAGCTCACACTATTCTCTATCCTGGAGGCTATTTTGACGCATAAGAATGCATGTATTCATGAGCCTATTGGCTGAATTTTGTCACATTTGTAGTCGAGAACGGCTATTTCTTCTTCGTACTTGAGGTTTCTTGGCGGGAGCAATCTTTACTGCCGTCTCCTCACTTACGGGTACCCGAACAGGAGCGTCTTGGCTGAAATTTACAACTCGAATTTGACAGTGCTGAAAAATTGGACGCACAGCCAATACTACGCTTGTCTGCGTGCGGCTATTTTCCGTGGGGACGCACACAAGCTTTTATGGCTATCCGTCACCTTTGTCGCAAGCTATGTAGGTTCTGCACGACCCTCACAGGAGCTCTAAGCAAGAAATTGATGGTGAGAAATGAAATGAAATGAAATGTTATATTAAGGTCTTCAAAAGGCCAGAATGACCTATGAGACCAAACTGATACAAAAGTGGTGAATCTGTTACAATGTCTGTGTACCTTAGTACTAAAGTACTAAGTGTGAAAAGTGTGAAAGTGTGAAAATAAATGTGAAAAACTAAATACAAAGTATTAAATAAACTTCTTAGGAGCATTCTGGGTGTCTGGCTAGAATGCTTCTAATCCTTTGTTGTAGTCTCCTCCGGTGAAGTGTGCTTCTGCATCTCTGTCGTGGTCGTCTCGATTTCCTAAGCTCAATCGCCGTGTCAATGAGGGTGCCTTTGGTATGAATGTGGGTACTCCTTTGTGCTGGCTGCTGGCCTCTTGCTTCTCCTTCCACTCTTGCTTCTCTCGATCCGAAGAAATCTGTGATCTGCCTCTGAGGCTGTAGTGCTCTTTGTCTTCTCATTAGATTATCCCTGTGCCGATGTAGTTCCAGTAGGTACAAGCCTAAGCATCTTTGATCTTGGTATTGCATGATTCTATGTAGAGGTCCAAAGCCTTCTTTAAATAGGCAATGGAAACGCCCACGTATCTCATAGTATACGGTGCAATGGCATATGTAGTGTAATTTTGTCTCCGGCTCCATTCCACATAACTTGCAAATTCTGCTCTCAGGTGGGATTCCCCTAAATCTGCCAAATTCAATTTCCAGCTGGTGCGAGGATGTACAAATCTGACCAATAGCACATCTCAAACCATGAGACAGGTGGGTATCCATGTAGCTCGTGCGAATCACAAATCCATCTTCAGATAGCTGTAGGAAGTTTTCTTTGTAGTCGGCCATCTTCGTGCCCAATTCTTGTGTAGGGTCTACCCATGTCCTCTTAGTATCCAACTGTGTAAGATCCTGACGGATGATTTTATTAATCTCCGTTCGTGTAATTGCCAGTGATGGAGCCTCAAGAGAGTATTGGAAGGGGGGTAATCTTTCCATACTGAACCCGTGTCTCTGAAACCACGAGGACAATTGCGCATACCAGCATGATGTATCCCCTTTCATTGCTAATTGTCGAGAGGAACCGAGGGCCAGTCTAGTATATCGAGAGGATTCGAGGATGAGAGAGAGAGAGAGAGAGAGAGAGAGAGAGAGAGAGAGAGAGAGAGAGAGAGAGAGAGAGAGAGAGAAATGAAATGTTATATTAACGTCTTCAAAAGGCCAAAGCGACCTATGAGACCAGAAAGTTACAATGCAGTGTATCTGATACAAAGTTAGATTAACAAAATAAATTAAACTAGGATAACAAAATATAAATACTTCGGGATTCTAATCTAAGCATTACAATGTGAAGACAATATGGGAGGAGAGTAGAGATCCATCTTCATCTGCACTCTGGACGACACAAGAGTATGGCTTGAATCCTTTGCCATAGTCTCCTTGGAAATTGTGTAGCTCCTCTCCTCCCTCGGGGTCGTCTAGATCTCCCTAGCTCTAATGCGCGGTCTATGAGAATGCCAGTAGTACGGGTAGACCGCTCCACCGTCGTTGGTTGCTGAGAGAGAGAGAGAGAGAGGGGGATGAAATGGAATGAAATGTTATATTAACGTCTTCAAAAGGCCAAAATGACCTATGAGACCAATCTGTTACAAAATAGTGAATCTAATACCATGTCTGGGTACAAAAGAAAGAACTAGAACAAACATACTACTACTAGAATCCATCCTCATCTGCACTTTGGATGTCGAGAGAGTATGGCTCGAATCCTCTGTTGTAGTCTCCCTCGATGTTGTGTAGCCCATCTTCTCAGTTGTGGCCGTCTGGATCTTCGTAGCTCCAGTGCTCGGTCGATGCGAGTGCTGGCAGTGGTCGAATGAGTATGGGACGAGCTCTGCAGTGATGGTTGCTCCTCTGGTTGTCCCATACTTAGTGAAAAGAAATCTGTAATCTATCTCTGGGAGTGTCTCTCTCTACAGTAAAGTGTCTCTATATCTGTGTAACTCAAGTAGATATAGCCCAAGACATCTCTGATCCTCATAACTCATGACCCTAGAGAAAGGACCGAAACCCTCTCTGAATAAGTAGTGGCAACGGCCGTGTATGTCATAGTACACTATGCAATGACAAATGTAATGTAGCTTTGTCTCTGGCTCTAGTTTGCATAAGTGGCATATCCTGCTGTCTGTTGGTATCCCTCTATATCTACCAGTTTCAATCTCTTGCTGATGTGAGGCTGTGCGTATCTGAACAATGGCACACCGCAAACCATGAGACGTGTGTGTTCATGTAGCTGGGTCTAATGATGAGCGCGCGGCGGTGTGTGCAAGTGAAAGAGCACGCGAGGAAGTGCAGTGTGTGTGCAGAGAGGGGAGGCGAAGGCGAGCAGGAGAGGAAGCGCTAGCAGAAGAGAGAGGGCTCACGTTTTTGTGGAAAACTCAATAAGTGAGTTTTGGGTTTTCCCACTTTTATTATAAGTGACCTTTAAAAAATGTGTCTAGGTTCATATTCAACCTGGACAAAGTATAAAAATGTACAAAAAGGGGTTATTTATGCCTTTAACCCAACAACCTCCCACTTAAAGGCATAAATGGCGCCTTTAAGCTACGTGACTCCCACCATCTCTATGCATGGATGATGTTGTGCTTTGGGTAAGCACTTAGTGAGAGCATCGACTGGATTTTGTGATGTATGGACCTTAACCAATGTAATAAGGCCATCCTCAAGCACTTCTCGTATGAAGTGATACTGCACATCAATATGCTTTGTGCGTGCATGAAACATGGCGTTCTTTGTCAGACATATAGCACTCTGGCTATCACAACCAAGCATAGGTGCCTTGGTAGGCAAGCCAAACTCACTGCATAGGCGTGCTAACCAAATAGCTTCTTTGGAAGCCTCAGTGGCTGAAATATATTCAGCCTTTGTAGTAGACAATGCAACAATCTTTTGCAATCTAGAACACCATGAAACAACACCTCCCGCAAGAGTAAATACATAGCTACTTGTGGATTTCCGTGTATCCACAACACCAGCCATGTAAGAGTCACAAAATCCCTTCAACTCCATTGGTCTTTTACCATAGCAGAGGCATTTGGTTTTTAGTCCCTTTCAAGTACCTCATAATGGACTTCACTGCATCCCAATGCAACCTTCCTGGATTAGCCATAAACCGGCTCACAACTCCCACTGCATGGGCTATGTCAGGCCTAGTAGCAACCATAGCATACATAAGTGAACCACAAGCTGAAGCATAAGACACACTTTGCATGTCATTGGCTTCTTCCTTTGACTTAGGACAATCATCCTTGGAGATTTTAACATATGGCTGTAATGGCACACCAAGAGGCTTTGCTTCACCCATGTTAAATCTGTCAAGCACCTTTTCAATGTACTTTTCTTCTGACAAATACAATAGGCGCTTGTCTCTTTGCCGTGTAACACGCACTCCAAGTATATGTTCAGCTGTCCCAAGGTCTTTCATTGAAAACGCAGATTTCAGCTGCCCTTTAAGAGCATCTACAGTGCTTCTTTTCTTTGTAGCTATCAGCATATCGTTTACATAGAGGACAAGAATGATCGGGCTGCCATCCTCATCACGTTTGGTATACAAACAATGGTCTGCATGGCTTCTTTTGTAACCATGTTTAAGCATGAAGCGATCAAACCTCTTGTATCACTGTCTACATGATTGTTTCAGCCCATACAAGCTTCTATTGAGCATACATACCAAATGTTCCTTGCCAGGGATGACAAAACCCTCGGGCTGCTTCATGTAAAGCTCTTCTTCCACATCACCATGCAAGAAAGCGGTATGTACATCCATTTGGTCCATTTCCAAATCAAGAGCAGCCACAATGACAAACAATACACGCAAAGTGGTCATCTTCACAACAGGAGAGAACACTTCCTGAAAGTCTATGCCCTTGGTTTGAACATATCCCTTTGCCACAAGCTTTGCCTTATACTTGGGTTTTGTATCAACAGTTTTGATTTTATACACCCATTTGTTAGAAATAGCCTTCCTTCCTTTGGGCAATTCAACCAAATCCCAAGTATGATTAGCATGCAAAGCTTTAATCTCTTCTTGCATAGCAAGCTCCCACTTGTCGCTGTGCTCACATGTCTTTGCCTCTTTATACGTAAGAGGCTCTCCCTCATCTGTCAACATAATGTAATGCAAAGAGGGTCATATCGACTCACAGGCCGTCTTTGACGAGTAGACCGTCTCACCCACTGATCCACATTATCCGGCAATGGGTTTACATCAGGTGGCACTACAAAATCATCAACAATGGGCTGCTGTACATCATTTTCAGCACCATTTTCAGCATTGTTTCTTGGCTGCAAATGCCCTTCAGGAGCCTCAATTTGCTGTCCAACATCATCTGGCTCAAACACCACTGGACCATCTACATTTTCAGCCATTTGTGGTGCATCCTGAGGGTCAAAAATAGGCTTAAGAGGTGGCTGGTCATGCTGAAATTTCACCCTTTTATGGTCATGCTTTGAGGCACAATTGTTTTGAAGCAGCCTTGCCTCATTAAAAACAACATCCCGGCTGCGTACAACCCTTTTGAGCTGAGATAACCAAATCCTGTAGCCCATTTCGCCTTCTTCACCATATCCCATGAAGAGGCCTTTAATGGACTTCGCATCTAGTTTACTGCTCAACTCAGGTCTAACATGCACAAAAGCTTCGCAACCAAAAATGCGTAGGTGATCATATGAAGAAGGCTTGCCAGACCAAACCTCTTCAGGGATGTCACCTTTCAAAGACATGTGAGGGGATCGATTGCATATATGCACTGTAGTTTTCAAAGCTTCTCCCCAAAATCCATGAGAGAGATTAGCTGTGGACAGCATGCATCTCACCCTCTCACAAAGTGTCCTATTGAATCTTTCAGCCACACCATTAGAAGAGGGGCTGTCTGGCACAGTAAGCTCCCTCTAAATGCCCAAATTTTCACAAAAATTGTTAAATTCAGCACTTGTGTACTCCCCCCCATTGTCTGTACGCAAGCATTTTAGCTTTCTACCAGTTTGGGTGGTCACAAATGCATGAA
Organism: Adiantum capillus-veneris; assembly: GCF_014529385.1. Lineage (NCBI taxonomy): Eukaryota > Viridiplantae > Streptophyta > Polypodiopsida > Polypodiales > Pteridaceae > Adiantum > Adiantum capillus-veneris. The sequence continues at coordinate 117,411,710 of NC_140936.1, read as the reverse complement.
ATCTCTTAAACGCAGCAAAGGCTTCATCCTTAGACTTAAGCAAATAAACCCAAATTTTCCTAGAATGATCATCAACAAAGGAGACAAAATAACATGCACCACCCATAGACTTAGTAGGCATGCTACATACATCAGAATGTACAAGATCAAGCACACAAGATTTACGAGAGACACCAGCGTAATAAGAACGCTTTCTTTACTTGCTTGCCATATTGACATTCATTACAAAAGTCCAGCTTTGTGTCTTTAGCATCATGCTTGTTCAAAGTACAAAGCTTAGAAAGGCCCTTTTGGCTCATGTGGCCAAGCTTCTTGTGTCACAACTCCATGTGAGAGTTAATTTCAGCCAATGCAATAAACTTGCCCAACATGGCCTTTCCATGCATGCAGTAAAGTGTCCCTTTCTTTGTGGCCTTTACAATCAGTCTTGAGCCTTTGGTCATTTTCCAGGATCTTCTCTCAAACAAGATGCTGTAACCATGCATATCCATCTGACCAACAAAAAGCACACTCTTCTTGATTCCCGGCACATATCTAACATCATGCAAGACAAGCTCATTTGTGCCATCTATGGAGAGATGCACAGTGCCAATACCCTCAATGGAACATGCATGATTGTTTCCAAGGTATACATGGCCACGCTTGCCTACATCAAAAGTAGAGAAACACTCCTTGATAGGAGTCACATGAAATGAAGCACCGGAATCAACAATCCAAGTCTGGGACAATGCATCATTGACAGTCAACAAAGCATCAATAAGATCTCTCTTGGTGATCTGCATGTCCTGTGAATGAACATTTAGAGAGGCATCGAAGTCATAAGCATCATCATCTGACAAAGTGGCACACAAGATGTCCTCTACATCTGACAGCTCCTGAATCACGACACTAGAAGCAACATTGGCCTTCTCTTTGTTCTTTGAGCTATCCTGTGCATCTGCCTTGACTTCCTTCTTCTCTTTCTTTTTGTCTCCACCATTCTTTTTCCTTTCTAACTCAGCTTTATAGTACCTGCAATCGGGTTTCTTGTGACCTTTCCTTCCACATTGATAGCAAGTCACATCACTCTTGCCTTTGCTTGCATTTCCCCTTTCTTTACTCTTACTCTTACTCCTTTGTGCATAAGCATTCTTCTTTTCTGTCCTGCCTCTAACCATGTTGGCAGAGCTGCCTCCCTCTCCACTTGCTTTCCTCCTGATTTCTTCATTCAAGATAGAACCCCTAACACCATCAAAGGTCAAATTGGGGTTATTGGACAACGAAACCACCAAAGTTTTCCATGACTCAGGTAATGTTATTAGCAAGAAGATATTTTTCAGCTTATCATCAAAAGGGGATAAGCCAGAATCCTGTAAAACTGCGACAAAGTACCTGCGAATAATGACAAGTACTCTGCTGCGCTCTTGGACTTATCTAGTTGCATGCCAACAAGTTTTCGCACCAAGTGCACCTGGTTGACAGGCGTTGTATTTTCATACATTTCCTTCAACTTCTCCCACACATCAAAAGCAGTCGTGAGACCTTTCACATCAATGACGGTTTCATCGGTCATGGCCATTTTAATGTATGTAACGGCCTTCCTGTTCATGCTAACCCATGCTCCGTCCGTCATATTCTGTGGCTTCACTTGTTCAAGTGCCCATTCGCAATCCTTAAGAAATAGGATTCCTTGAATCCTGTCTTTCCAAAGATCAAAACCTGTACCATCGAACCTCCTAATCTCGAAGAGGTTCTTCACATTCGAAGAAGATGAGGCATAGTTGCACGAATAAGAGGGATAATACGCTGAATTTTTGGGCAAAATGCACAAAAATCGGAGGATAGCCTCACAGAGATGTGCACTACAGCTCCAAATGGTCACAGGAGCAATTTGGGGCAAAATAGGTCGATTTGGGCACAAAATTCAATTTCTGAAATTTATACGCAAGAAATTTCAGCGAGCAAATTTGTGCTCGAAAACAACAAATTTAGTTGTTTTTAGCCTCAGAAGACATAAATAAGGCTAATACACAGCCTTTAGAAGCATGTAAGCGCAAAAGCCCCAATTTGTAGCATCGAAATTGCATGAAATTGAGCCACAAATGGTCATACATCGACAAAATTTGTCAAATGTGCGTAGTAGATTGCATCAATTTGCACTTTCCCCAATGTAATCGCACCATAAAAACACTTGCAAAAACTTGCGCAAATCTGAAATTTGCTTAAAACACCTGTTTTAGGGCTTGTTTTTCGGCAATTTCAGTGTTTTCAAGTAGCGGGGACTTAGCAAAAGTATTCCCACACCTTAATACATCATTTGCAAAACCCGTATTTTGCTGTCATAACCTGTAATTTCCTGTTTTTGACCTAATTTCAGCCTGTTTTGGGTCAATTTGGGTTGCCGGGAGATCTCTAGTGTCCGGGGACGAGTCCTTTGGCGACGAAATTGCAAAATCTCGCGTGAAAGTTGACCTTCTTGGCTGAAATTCAGCGTTTGTAGGTTTGGGGCAAACCCTAATCGAGGCTCTGATACTAGTTGATGAGCGCGCGACGGTGTGTGCAAGTGAAAGAGCACGCGAGGAAGTGCAGTGTGTGTGCAGAGAGGGGAGGCGAAGGCCAACAGGAGAGGAAGCGCTAGCAGAAGAGAGGGCTCACGTTTTTGGGGAAAACTCAATAAGTGAGTTTTGGGTTTTCCCACTTTTATTATAAGTGACCTTTAAAAAATGTGTCCAGGTTCATATTGAACTTGGACAAAGTATAAAAATGTACAAAAAGGAGTTATTTAGGCCTTTAACCCAACATCTAATCACAAACCCATCTCGTGTGAGGTGGAGAATATGCTCTCTATAGAAAGCCATCTTCGTGCGCAACTCCTGTGACGGCTCTATCCATGTCCTCCTGATATCCAGTTGGGTCAAGTCATGACGAATAAGTACAATAATCTCCACCCGTGTAAGAGACATTGAGGGTGCTTGGAGAGTAATGGAAAGGGGGCAGCCTGTCCATGGTGAAGCCATGCTTCTGGAACCATGATGTCATTTGTGCAGACCAACATGAAGTGTCCCCGTGAAGAGCTAACGGGTTGGAAGACTCAAGGACTAGTCTAGCGTATCTGCCTCTAGTGGTATCCCACAAGCTGTGCACAAAGGAGACTGATCTGGTAAGAGTCTCAATCTCCATAGGAGGGGTAGCTAGCTCTGGTCGAATGATAGCGTGGGGTACGAAGGTCTTAGCTCTGATCAGTCGAGAGATCATAGATACCAAGGGCCTCTCCATACGTCTCCAACCATCCTGGCCTACAAAAGGTCCCCATATCTGCACCCCATACAACATAGCTGAGGCTACTAAAGTATCAAAGAGCCATAACTTTGTCCGAGGTTCCTAGAACTGAACCTATGAACACACCTCTCCAAGACTCCCAAGGCCGCAAAAGCCCTATTCAGTCTAGTCTTTGCTTCTCTTTCTAAAGAAAACCTCGGCCCAGTGAAGACAACCCCAAGGTAAGTGTATGCATCTGTATACACTACAATCTCCTGACCATATTTGAAAGTTGGTGCTGATCACCTGATCCACTGTGGTGTGGTGTTTAACACCATAACCTTGGTTTTACCAAGGTTTACAGACAATCCACTATCCTCTGCAAAACTGTGTAATGCATCCATAGGTCGTTGCATACTTTTTGGTGAGTTAGAGATCAACACAATATCATTAGCATATAACAACAATGGGATGCACGTCCTTGCCAACTAGGCACCTCTATCACCCTTTCTGGCAATGTAATCAAACACGTCATCAACATACATACCAAACGTTCTGACTTACTGTCTTCAAGAGGAGTAGATCATGCCTTTGAAGTGGTGGCCAGTAGTCTAACCTTTTTTAAAGCAACCTTATTGGTTTAGTAAACCGAGGAGGACGAGATTCGGCGAAAGCTGAAAGATTATCTTGATAGGGGATTTGTTTGGCCAAGTAAATCTCCGTGGGGAGTGCCTGTGTTACTTTCTCGAAAAAAGGATAACACTACGTTTTTGAGTGGATTACAAGGGGTTGAATAAGCTCACTGTCAAGAATAAGCATCCGCTTGAGCGTATGGATGATCTCATAGATCGACTCCATGGAGCATTTTTCTTTACGAAGATAGACCTGTGATCGAGCTATCATTAGAGACGAATCAAACTGGAAGACGTTCCTAAAATGGGTTTGACCAATGCTCCTGCTATGTTTCAAAAAATGATGAATGAATTGTTGAGACCGTTTCTCGGCAACTTCGTTGTTGTATTTCTCAATGACATCTTGATTTACAGTTGAAGTTTTCCCAATTATCTTACGCATATATGTGCCGTTCTCGAAGTACTGAGAACTGAGAAGCTTTATGCCAAAGCCTCTAAGTGCGAATTCTTTAAGAAAGAGCTTCTTTATCTTGGTCATATTATTACTCACAACGGAGTTTGCTGAGAAGTTGGATAAAGTACGAAATTAGCCATTTTGAAGAATATATGCCGAGTAAAGTCTAGAATTGGATCTTTTGCAAGCTTATCAAGGATTACTCTAGAGTTGCTGCTCCGCTTACACAACTTCTTAAAGGAGGGGTGGAAGGACTGAAGACTTCAGGTCTCACCATAAAGGTAATCCCCGGGTTGTCTCGAATGAGCGTGTCGATGACACTAAAGCACTTGGTGACTACTGTGCCAATAATGCATATTGTGGGTCCTAGCAAGCCATTTGTAGTTGAAACGCATGCTAGTGATTATGTGATTGGTGCGGTGCTAAATCAGGATGGATGTCTTGTTGCATTTGAAAGTAAGAAACTTTCCGACGTTGAAATGCGTTATCCAATGTACGAAAAAGAGCTTTACGCTGTGGTCCACGCTTTGAGGAAGTGGCGGCATTATTTGTACGGCTCTACCTTTGTTGCATGGACATATCATCACTCTTTGCCCTATGTCTGTGATCAAGGTGACCTGAGAGACCGGAAGGCTTGATGGTTGAACTTATGCAACAATTTGACTTTGAGATTCACTACAGGAAAGGATCCAGCAATTCAGTTGCGGACGCACTCGCCGGATTACTAAGGTGAATTCTTTGTCTATTGTTGAAATCTTGACGGATTTCTCTCTCTCTCTCTCTCTCTTCCGAAGGGCTATGTCGTTTCGATAGCCACTTTGGCAAGATATGGAACAAGGTCGAAGTAGGGCGTGACTCGCATAGAGGCTTGGGTGATCCAGAGGCCCAAGTGAGTCGTGTTGGAGAGATGAGACAGAGACAATACTCCATTAGAGGTGGACTATCGTTTAGAAATAGAAAAGTTTGCGTGTTGGAAATTGATGAGGTTCAACAAAAGATTTCGTTTGAATGCCATGACGTTCCTAGTGCTAGGCACCCAGGTATCCAGAGAACTTTAGAGTTGGCCAAATGATATTTCTATTGGCCGAGGATGTGCTCTTACATAGAGAGCTATGTGAAGAGATGCACTCAATGTTAGGTCAACAAGTCAGAGCCCCTTACGAAAGCTGGCCTGCTACATCCATTGGAAATGCTTGATGCCAAGTAGTATTTCTATGGATTTTGTTGTTGGTTTGCCAAATACTAGTCATGGCAATGATGCCGTTTGGCTTGTGGTTGATCGACTCACAAAAATGGTAAGATTTATACCAACAAAGTCGATTGTAAAAGCCATGAGTTGGCGGTTTTATTTGTTGATCAGCTTTATAAGCTATATAGTTTGCCAGAGCAATGATTGGGATACATGGGCGATTTTGGCGAGATTTGTTTGCTCATCTTAGGACGAAGTGAGTATGTTGTCCTCTGATCATCCTGAGTCCGACAAACAAATTAAATGATGAATCAGGCATTAGAAGACATGTTGAGGGCTTATGTCTCTCATGGGCAGTTTGATTGGGAATGGTACCTTCCACAATTAGAGTTTGCCTATAATAGTAGCAAGCATCTTGCCATTGGATTTAGCCCATTCATGCTGATGTATGGATTTGAGCCTAAATTCCTTATTGTTATTGGCTTAGAGAAAGTCAAGATCGCGAAGCTTTGTATGATATGCAAGAGATATGCTTGAATTGGCTAAGGATAATATAAGGACAGCTCTTGATCGAGTTACTACTTATGCTAATCAAAGGAGATCTCCCAGGACTATAGATGTGGGACAATGGGTCTATCTGAAGATACCCAAGGATTCCAACACCATGCGAACTGGAAAGCATATAAGCTTTCAGCTAGATTTTGTGGTCCATCGTTGATCACAAAGAAAATTGGCAAAATTGCCTATAAATTGACTCTTCCTTCGGATGTTAGTTACATCTAGTGTTTCATGTCAGCCGCCTTAAAGAAGAATTAGGTGAAACTGACATTGTTGTGCCTATCGAGGAAAATGTATGGGATATCCAAATTGAATTATTCCTCGAGAGCCAGAGGCTGTTTTAGATCACCGTACGCTTCATTCGTGCTGGAGTGCTTATGATGAGTACTTAATTATATGGAAGGGTGAGTTTGAAAAGTTTGCTTCTTTGGGAATTAGTTAAAGCTTTGAAAGCTCAATATCCCCACTACATTAATGAGGACATCAATGGTTCTTAAGGGGGGGAGTATGTTATGTCCCGCCTACAAGAGAGTGGATCGAGTCTATGACACCGTCGAGATGGGTGTCCAATGTCCGAGCAGACATAGTGTGAACTTGGCTAGTGTGGCCAATCAATTTTATAAAAGGAGGCCAAGGCCTCATTAGTAATCATTGACCCCCCACTGGCAGAGTGCCAATGATTAGCCCGTGAGGCTAGGAGTGCGCGAGGTCACCTCAAGGAGGTGAGGCCGGGTGGTATGGGACGCTTGGTCTTATAGGCGCACTCTTACGTCCTTGTATGGTGGCTATGGTCGGGTGGTTCGTTCGACGTGTGCCCATAGGCGGTTTATGTAACTGGGAGATCCTCTCGTGTGTTGCGTTTCAAGGCACCGTGCTCTCTTGGGGTGGAACTCCCTGTCTTGTGTGTCATGCACTCTCTCTCATTTCAGTTGTTTGAAGAGTTTAAAGATGTCTTGTTTGTTGGCACGTGGTGCCCTCCCGTTACGGTGGTATCAGAGCTCTAGTCGTGTGCTTTTTTGAAAGCATACCGGTTCTACATTGAATAGCCAAAGGACCGGCTTGTTTGACTGTGGTTTTAATAATGGTTTCAATGATTAGTGATTTTCTCCCGAAAGGAGTATCGAAGAAATTATTGTTTAAGACTGCTTGCATATACTCATGGCCTGGGCCCTTGTGGTTATTTGCTGGGGGACTTTTGAATGTTTGAAAAGTGTTATTTTTTTCTCATGGCCTGGACCTTTGTGGTTATTTACAGAGGGAGTATTGTTCTTGTTACTCATGCCCCGGACCTTTGTGGTTATTTACAGAGGGAGTATTGTTCTTGTTACTCATGCCCCGGACCTGGATGGTTATTTACGGGGGGAGCATTAAGAAGTTTGAGTAGTGGTTACTCTCAGCACCTCCAAGCGACGCAGGCTGCTGTCTGGGGAGCGTTTGGTTGTAAAAGGCCTCTATATCTCATGGCCCAAACCTTTTTAGGTTATTTGCGGGAGGAGTGATGAGGGAGTTGTTGAACAACTTATGGCCCGGAAGATGGTTATTTGCAAAGGGAGTGTTAATCGACGAATCTATGTTTCTATGTCTTGTAACATGCATATGTGAGCATTTGTGTTGCATTGTGATGTGCCAACCACCGAATATTCCTAATTGGGCGAGATTGCTTGGGTATGTAATTATTAGTACATCGAGACACCCATCACAGATCAATGCGGTCTGGGTGTGATGCTAATTTTACTACGCCGAAATATCAAGAGCTTCGATTTGGAATGAGAAAACTGATCATCCCTTCGAATGACCCTTGGATGTGTTTGTGCTAGCTTGAGTTGTTTTGCAGATATATGAATTGTGGAGGATTATTCTCCTTTCAAGAAGGGGGGTTGTCACAAACTACTGACGTGTCAAGCCAGTGAAGACCTGAGCCGACTTGGAGATCTCGGCCGAGGGGCCTAAATCCTAAGGAGAAGCATCAAAGGAAGAAGAAGTCTTACCAACTTATAGATCTTCGCCGACTGGGGTAATTTCTACAAAGAAATTCCTACCAACTCTTAAGACCCCGTCTGATGGGGCCGAAGTGCCTAGGGGCCATAAATAAAGGACCAATATACACACACACAGAAATCTTGCCTAAAAACATGATGACATGGCAATTGTATGGATGCCCACGATTTGTGTTGATGATGTGGTAGGTTATACGGACTTCTTTGAATTGTGTTGGTAGCTGATGATGTGGCAAAACGTACAGACATCCCTATTGGCCCTAGCTTTTCTAGGATCAGATGCTTTTAGGCTTGAAGCTTTTTATGTAAATTGCTTTTCAAGACAAGGGCCCTTAAATATGTGGCAAGGGCTCTCTATCTGGCAGGCTTCTGCGTGAAGGTGCAGATACGTGCCGCTGCCGTTGTACTGAGTTCAAGTAATGTAAAGAAATACCGAAAGGGGCGTCAAGGTTTGAGGCAGTGCTCTCTTGGGGTGGAACTCCACCGCTCCCCGTCTTGTGTGTCATGCACTCTCTCGCAATTCAGTTGTTTGAAGTGTTTAAAGCTGTCTTGTTTGTACTTTTTCGTTGGCACATGGTGCCCTCCAATCACATAAGCTTTGATGGTCTTTCTTACTGGAATGAAATGAGCTTGTTTACTGAATCTGTATATGATAGTCTAGTTTGCATCATTTCCATTTGGAGTTTGTGGCAAATCCATGGTAATACTTTGCGAGGGTACCTGAGGTACCGGTAGAGGCTGAAGTAAGCTAGGAGTTTTATAGCGATCATACTTAGCTTTTTGGCATGGTACACATTCTCTGACGTATTTGTCTATGTCAGCTCATGGTGTTGGCCAATAAAAGTATCTTTCTAAGGCTTGTTTTGTGGACATGATACCTCTATGTCCTGCGTAAGGAGAAGATGTGCTTCATCCTTCACCTTTGTTCTAAGTGGTCGTGCCACATAGAGTCTGGTGAAACTAAAGATAACCATCCTTAGTGTAGGGAAAAATTTCAGTACCAGTTTGTAGCTGTTGCTAGATTTCACCGAAGTCGGAGTCAAGATACATCTCGGGTAGAGATTCCAACTCCTGATGATGTATGCTCATTATAGCATTTACTTGGGCCATCGAGAAAGAGCATCAACAACTACATTCTTGCTTCCAGAGTGTGTAGTAATTGGAAGTGAAACATGGAGAGGAAATTGGCCCATCGCATTTGTTTCTCAAAGAACTTACGTTGGGAGAGAAAGTACTGAAGGCTTTGATGATCCGTCTTCATTAGAAAATTTGCTCCCAAAAGGTAGTGCTTCCAAATTGAGAGAGTATGAATAACTACCATGAGTTCCTTCTCATAGATGGAAGCTTGAAGCTCCGCATCACGAAGTCGTCTACTTTCATAAGACATTGCGTGGCCTTCTTGATTAAGAACTGAGCCAATGCAAGCGCCTGAAGCATCACAATGTAACACCGTCATCAACATGACACTTGAAGAGGAACAACAGAGATGCATACGTGTTTTGCATGTAAGGATAACCATCCTCAAAGACCGGGACCAAATCGACAAGGAAGTGAAGGAGCTCATGGAGTTGATGGGGATAGATAATGGGACACCTTCTAGGGGGACTAACCATGAGACGGTTTTCTATGATACCTCAAAGGAGATGTTGAGAGAGTTCGACACTGGGGATATGGGGCTGGATAGATGCTCACAGAATGTGGAGGTTACGGAGTATGGGAGATACTTGACGGATATGGGTAGTGCACATGGGGTGGCCATACTTAATGGCCTTCAGAGGATTCCGCTAGCAGCTAGTTTTACTTGTTTTCCACATAGACATGGGGCTAGCACAATGGATTATATTATGGCTCAGCCGAGTTTTGTCTCTTGTATCGAGGGCTTCACAATTGAGCTTCGGCTCATCTGTGTAGCAGTGGATCATGCCCTTTTGACAATGACCATCTCCTTCTGTGTTTAGGGCAACACACATACCATGGGCAACAACACCAACTCAATATACATTCACATCGGGGATTGACTCTGTATACATAGATGGGATCTATAGACGCCTATACACACAGGAGCCAAGGCAACCTCTAGAGGAGCTCACTTATATATTGGCAGAGACATTGCAAGATGCGGCATCAAAGGCATACCCACACATTGAGACTGGGTAGAGACGACGTTTAGGGACCATACCCTAGAACAATTGGTATGATGAGGAGTGTAGAGAGACTAGAGCCCGGCTTCAGAGGGAGGTACTTCTGAGAGTCATCACTCACAGGCAGTCACAGATTGCTTCTTGGCGCTTAGTGGGATGGAAGAAGTAGGTGTTTCTAGCTCGACTAGAGCAGGATTTATACCAGTTATTTTTGAGCCAGGCTTCAGGCGAGGCATGGTGACTCTTTCATGGACACTCTCCCCCTCCAACCATGACTTCTACGGAAGTCTGGGGTGAGTATGCATCATCCCTTTACACAAATTCGAGGGCAGCTACCTCTTTCGGAACCCTCGAGAGACATGCCTATACACACATGCTTTCTTTACTACCGAGATGGTAAAGAAGGCCATTGACAGGATGAGGACCAGGAGAGCATATGATCATGATGGCCCAGTAGCAGAGCATTTTACACATGTCAGAGATATGCTTGTAGAGCTTCTAGAAGCGATGTTCAACCGTGCCATGTGTGAGGGCCTACCTGATACTTGGAGTTTGTCTACCATTGTACCTATCTTCAGTCAGGGGACCCTATGGAGCTTGGGAATTACCGCACTATTATGATTGCACACATTGGCACGATTGTACCCATCCATCCTTGAGCAGCAGTTGAGTAGATGGGTAGAGCAAGAGGGTGTATGGGCAGCATGACAGGCAAGTTTCAGGAGGGGTTTCTCTACTCTTGATCGCATTCTAATTTCTGACACTCAGAGCCATTATTGAGGAGGGGAGACCACATGGGAGATGGCTCTATTGTAGCTTTGTGGATTTCCACAAAGCTTTCGATATAGTGCCTGGTGCTAGACTGATGCGCAGACTGTAGGAGATGGAGGTACACACATAGTTGATTTGGGGGATCATGGCTCTATATAGGTCAGTACTGGGGCATGTATGCACTTCAGATCTGATTTGGTTCAATCCACTATCGTGGTGAAGCAGGTTGCCCGCTATCAATGAGGTTTCTAACTACATTGAGAGGGATGGTGATACAAGACCACAATTGGCAGGGACATGGATCTCACTGTTGTTGTATGCTGATAATATTGTGTTGATTTCTAACTCTCTGAAGGGGATGTAGCGTCACTTAGATGCTTTACATACATTTGCCTATGATAGTGGATTGTCCCTTGGCAAGACCAAGGTTATGGTGTTTAGCACCACACGGGACATGGATCCCACTGTTGTTGTATGCTGATAATATTGTGTTGATTTCTAACTCTCTGAAGGGGATGTAGCGTCACTTAGATGCTTTACATACATTTGCCTATGATAGTGGATTGTCCCTTGGCAAGACCAAGGTTATGGTGTTTAGCACCACACGGGACATGGATCCCACTGTTGTTGTATGCTGATAATATTGTGTTTGATTTCTAACTCTCTGAAGGGGATGTAGCGTCACTTAGATGCTTTACATACATTTGCCTATGATAGTGGATTGTCCCTTGGCAAGACCAAGGTTATGGTGTTTAACACCACACCGCAGCGGGTCAGGAGGCAGCACCCACATTTATGTATGGTTAGGAGACAATAAAGTATACAGATGCATACACCTATCTTTGGGTAGTCTTCATTGGAGCGGTGTTTTCATTAAGGAGAGCAGCAGAGACTAGACTGACCCGAGCTTATGCAGCCTTGGGAGGATGTGTTCGCAGGTTCAGTTTTAGGAACCTCAAACAAAGGTCTGGCTTTTTGACACTCTAGTGGCTTCAACTATGCTTTACGGAGTTTAGATACGGGGACCCTCAATGGACCACCATGGCAAATCTGGTAGCACTGATGGATGGAGATATGTGGAGAGGCCTTTAGAAGATTCGGGCTAAGGCTTCAGTGCCACATGAGATTATTCGAGCTGAGCTGGCTGCCACTCCCCTCATCCTCGAGGTACTTACTAGATCAGTCTCCTTTATGCACAGATTATGGAACCTCCCTAGAGACATATATTCTCGGCTAGCCCTTGAGTATGGCTTTCTATAGAGAGCATCTGCTCCAACTCACGGAGGACGGCTTTGTGACTAGGACCGGATACATGGATACACGCTTATCTCATGGGATACGGTGTGCTATTGGCCAAATACGCACATCCTCGCATCAGTTTTGGATCGAGATTGGCAGATTTCGAGGAGTACCAGCAGAGGCCAGGATATGTCACTTATGCCATATAGAGCCAAAGACAGAGCTGCACTACATATGTCATTGCCCGATGTATTATGAGATACATAGCCACTTTCATTGCATGTTTAGAGAGAGTTTTGGACCACTTTCTAGAGTCATGAGATACCAGTACGAGAGATGTCTAGGATTGTTTTTACTCGATCTGCGCAGATATAGAGCGAGCTTATTGAGGACATCAGGGAAGAGCCAATCTCAGAGGCAGATGACAGATTTCTTTACACCAGCCATTGGGTAGCCAGAGAAGCATTCGTCATAGCAAAGTTCAGATCTCACCCACGCCAGAGGTACGTTGATTGATTGAGCGACTGAGCTAGGGAGATCCAGGCGCCCATGAGGGGTTTCATAGCATCGACGGACGTTGCAACAGAGGATCCAGATCACTTTAGCTCGACCTGCGAGTTACCCAGTCAGAGTATGGACCATGGAGGGTATTAATGAGATTCGCCAGCGACCGATGAGGGATCTCCTTTGACTTTGATCCACTTACCTCTGTTGATTTGTATCACTCATTGTATCAGCTCTCACCCCTCCCTACACAACCCCAATTAGTTTAGTTGCTTAGCTCGTAGTAACCCCCTTTTAGTTCTTTTGTACTCTTTTTTGTACTCAGACATTGTATCAGATTCACCACTTGTAACTTTTTGGTCTCATAGGTCACTTTGGCCTTTTGAAGTTAATATATCATTTTCAAAAACGAGCTTACTTGGCCCAGATGGAGCGAGACTTGTATCAGCTGTTCTTGAATAGAGATTCCGGAAAGGCATGGCTATTCTTTCATGAGCATTCCCCTCCCCCAGTGATTACTTCTCTTGATGTGTGGGGCCAGTATACGACATCGTTATATATGGTTCCTCGACAGGACCCCTTTCAGATCCTACATAGCCATGCCCACCTACCAACACACCTTCTTTACCACTGAGATGGTAAAGAGAGCCATTGACAAGATGAGGACCAGCAAGGCATATGATCATGATGGTCTAGTAGTAGAGCACTTTATACATGCTAGAGATATGCTGATACAGGTTCTTGCAATGTTGTGCAGTCGTGCCATGTGTGAGGGGTTACTTGAGACTTGGAGGTTGTCTACTATTGTGCCTATCTTCAAGGCGGGTGATCCTACAGAGCATAGGAATTACCGCACTATTATGGTTGGGCACACATTAACACGGTTGTATGCATCCATTCTTGAGCAGCAGTTGAGTAATTGGGCAGAGGGTGAGGGTGTACGGGAAGGGATAGGCAGGTTTCAGGAGGGGTTTCTCCACTCTTGATCATATTTTGACACTCAGAGCCATCATTGGGGAGGTAGGTCACATGGGAGACGGATTTATTGTAGCTTTGTGGATTTCCGCAAAGCATTTGACATGGTACCGAGAGCTCGATTGATGCGCAAACTGCAGGAGATGGGTGTGCCCACTTTGTTGATTTGGGGGATTGTGGCTCTATACAGATCAATGATGGGACATGTACGCACCCCGGTGGGGATATGCGATGTATTTCACCTTACCATTGGGGAAAGAGTTGCCCATTTTCTCCTACTGTATTTGGTATGTATGTTGATGAGGTGTCTGATTACATTGATGGAGAGGGTGATAGAGGTGCCCAGCTGACAGGGACGTGGATCCCATTGTTGTTATATGCTGATGATATTGTGTTGATCTCTGACTCACCTGAGTGTATGCAGCGACAGTTGGATGCATTACACGGTTTTGCAGAGGATAGTGGGTTGTCTGTAAACCTTGGTAAAACCAAGGTTATGGTGTTTAACACCATACCACAGTGGATCAGGAGATCAACACCAACTTTCACATATGGCCAGGAGATTGTAGAGTATACAGATGCATACACCTACCTTGGGGTTGTCTTCACTGGGCCGAGGTTTTCTTTGGGGAGAGCAGCAGAGACTGGACTGACTAGAGCTTATGTGGCATTGGGAGGCTTGGAGAGGATGTGTTCGTAGGTTCAGTTCTAGGAACCCCGGACAAAGTTATGGCTCTTTGATACTTGGGAACCATCTGTAGGCCAGGATGGTTGGAGATGTATGAAGAGGCCGTTGGTATCTATGATCTCTCGATTGATTAGAGCCAAGGTCTCCGTACCCCACGCTATCATTCGAGCGGAGCTAGCTGCCCCTCCTATGGAGATTGAGGCGCTTACCAGATCAGTCTCCTTTGTACACAGCTTGTGGGATACTACTAGAGACAAACATGCTAGACTGGCCCTTGAGTCTTCCAGAGAGTTAGCTCTTTAGAGGGACACTTCATGCTGGTATGCACAGATGACATCATGGTTTCAGACGCATGGCTTCACCATGGACATGCTGCCCCCTTTCCAGTACTCTCTTCAAGCACCCTCGATGTCTCTTACACGGGTGGAGATTACTAGACTTATTGGTCAGGACCTGATCCAGCTGGATACCAGGAGGACATGGATAGAGCCGCCAGAGAAGTTGGGCACGAAGATGGCTTTCTATAGAGAGCATCTTCTCCACCTCACAGGAGATGGGTTTGTGATTAGACCCAGCTACATAGACACACACATGTCTCATGGTTTGGGGTGTGCCATTGGTCAAATATGCACATCCTCACATCAGCTGGAGATTGAGACTGGTTGATTCAGAGGGATACCAGTAAACAACAGGATATGCCGCTTATGCTAGCTACAACGAGAGACAGAGCTACATTACATATGTCATTGCACAGTGTACTATGAGATACGGGGCCATTTCAACTGCTTATTCAGAGAGGGTTTCGGTCGTTTCTCTAGGGTCATGACTTATGAGGATCAGAGATGTCTTGGGCTATATCTACTTGAGCTACACAGATATAAACAATTTACTGGGGAGAGCCAAAGAGAGACAGTCCTAGAGACAGATTACATATTTCTTTTCACTAGATATGGGACAGCGAGATGAGCAACCATCACTGTAGAGCTCGGCCCACACTCATTCGACCACTACCGGCACTCTCATCGACGGAGCACTAGAGCTACGGAGATCCAGACGGCCACAATTGAGGAAAGGGGCTACACAGCATCGACGGAGATTACAGCAGAGGATTCAAGCTATACTCTCGACATCCAGAGTGCAGATGAGGATGGATTCTAGGAGTAGTAGTATCTTTGTTCTAGTTCTTTCTTTTGTACCCAGACATGGTATTAGATTCACTATTTTGTAATAGATTGGTCTTATAGGTCACTTTGGCCCTTTGAAGACGTTAATATAACATTTCATTTCTCACACCACACACACACATTGGGTCCGCAGCATGTTCAAATGTTGATGATAAGCTAGCGTTGCTGACTGCATGAGTACATCCCAAGCATTCAATCGAGCTTCCGAGTGTCAAAGAACCAGGTGCGATGCGTCCGCCACCTGTTGCTGGATCATGTTCTCAGAGAGCAATGTATGCAACAAGGATAGGGCAGCGTGAGCAATACATAAAGGGCTGCATGTGGGGGAGGATTGAGAAGAGTGGAGCAGGCAGGTGAGGATGGAGGAGGGGGAGCATGTAACCTGCAAGGGAGGGAGGAAGGCGAGGGTTTGAGGGTTAGGGTTTCAAGCAGGCAGCCGAGGATGAAGCTAGCTGAGTAGGAAGGGGGGAGCGTGACGTAGTTTCGAGCAGGAAGGGGAGGAGTGGGGAATCTTCGAAGTATTGAACTTTTCTTAAAAATTGACCCAGTAGTAGGAGCTAGGAGAGGTACATGTTCAGTTCTTTTATATGTTATGGGCTACAAATAATTGAAGCACAAAAATACATACACTCCCACACAAACAAAATACGGCTATAAAAATCATGTTTTAAATTATCATGCACAAGAACTTATGCATCAAGGCACATACTTGAATTGATAATTACATTGTCTTGCAGCCAATCACGTTTGCAGACTTTTTTGTGGCAGACATTCTGACGTCTATGGCGAAAGTAAGGTTTTTTGTTCCGCTCTCTTTTTCTGAACATGGCCTGTAATCCTTTTTATGATGTTGTTTTTGTGGTGAAGAGCAGTGAAATGCAGCTTAACACATTTGAAATTGGATGTTTCATGGGCCTTCCTATAATCCTTGTTATTATCTTAAGGAGATTCTGTTATGTGTTCAATAGAAGCTCTTTTTAGAATGCTTGAGGGTTCAAGAAATGACATTTTTTTTTTTTTTCCCTAGAAAAAGATCGTTCTATTAGTTAATGAAAGCTGCCCGTAGGGCTACAACCACCTCTGCAAGAGAGGGCTACAACAAACATGAAGGGGAGACTCTCCCAATGAAAGAACAACATATATACAATGAGGCTAAATCAAGGGATGGGAGGAGGGAAGAGCCACACAGGTGGTCGGTAGTGCCATCTGAGCACACCCTGGACAA
The DNA here is from genome assembly GCF_014529385.1 of Adiantum capillus-veneris. Taxonomy (NCBI): domain Eukaryota; kingdom Viridiplantae; phylum Streptophyta; class Polypodiopsida; order Polypodiales; family Pteridaceae; genus Adiantum; species Adiantum capillus-veneris. The sequence goes on along the minus strand of NC_140936.1, from coordinate 117,394,916 downwards.
TGGTGTAGAAAGGCCCAGGGCGCCAGAGTCGAAGGAAATCCTCGCGACATGCAGTCTGAGCTGCCTTGTAGTCCCTCAAGCTGTCCTCTGAGAGTATGGATCAGCTCTAGCCAAAAGTCACGAACAGTCTCTCTGCTGGCAGCACAAAGCGGGCCTCAAAAATGCGGAAACAGCGGGCCCGCCAGATGAACCAAAGTGTCAGGCCACTGATGAGCTCCCAACACTCCTCTCTCACTGCACCACTCCTGTGAAGTAAGCTCTGTAGTAGGCTGGAGTGTAGGTCGCCCCCCCTGTATCACTATCATCCTACTGGTGGAAGATAGCTCAAACTGAAGTGCCGGGCCCGTGAGAGTGGAGCAAGCCGTTGCCCCCCAAGTGTACTGTCTAGCTGTGGAGAGAGTAGGCATCAGCCGAAGAACTCGTAACCACACCTGCTCGGCCGAGGGACAGTCCCAAAGACAATGACGCTGACTCTCTACCAACTGGTCACAGGCTGCACATGTGGCCGAGAGACCTCTATGCACAAGCCAGCTCCCTACTGCTGTAGCGCTGTGTGCAACCAGCCACTGAAACAAAGTGACGCGCCTCGACTGTCTGGAGTCCCACAGCCTTTGCCAAAAGGCTGCCAAGAACTCGACTGTGAGGCCTTCCTTGTGCCATTGACGTGCTGCAGCGGGGTGGGCCTCTCTCTGTGCTGCAAGTATATGACGTCCAAGCCGAACAGTGTATTGAAAGAAGGGGACTCCTTGGTGGTCTGCAGAAGAGAAGGGATTCCTCCATAGCCACTCACCAGGATCCCACTGTACTCGTGCCAGTGGACAACACTCCCAAGCCCATAGCCTCCAGTGTCCAGTCTCAAGAGCTCATGGGTCAGGGTCTATGACGCAAGTCCTGCCACAGATGCCCACAACTCGGATCCTCTGGAAACAACACTCTGCTACCTGCGGGGCCTCTACTGCAACTCGTTGTAATCGTCCCCCACCTTGAAGCTCGAACAACAGGGCTGGGACAGTCTCTGAGCAGGCCCTGACTGAAATGAGAACCTCCAGTCGTGTGAAGGCTCCCATCCACCGGGGTGCTACTTGCTCGAGAGGCGTGAGCCACTCAGCTGGAACTGACTGTGAGATGTCCTGACACATGCTTTGCACCCCTCTCATGCCCTGCAGGTGGAAACCATGCACCTCCTCTGACAAACCTGTGAACTCTAGCCAGTCACCTAGAGAGCGCGTTGGACCTGCTGCCATGGGACCCCAGGAAACATGAGGCCGACTACCAACCAAGTGGCCTCTCTGAGTGCTAACCATGGGGTTCGAGACGAGGGGTTGTCGTACGCTCTCCTCTGTGCACATCGGCTGTCGTTGCTCCAGGCCAAGCCATAAGAGCTCCATAGAATGAAGCAAACTCACAGCGAAGCGGTCCTCCAGTCTCTTGCTCAAACCAACTCGGCGCATCTCTGTAAAGATCCATCTGGTTGAAGGTTGGCAAGGGCCTCCTGACTGAGGCACCCTGGCACGAAGCCTTTGCAACAAGAACTCCTTCCAGGGCTCCTCACCTGGAAGAAGTCCTCTGACTATGAACTTCCCAAGAAGGGTTCTGCTCTGCTGTGCTGGATCAATGATCCCAAGCCCTCCCTGAGAACAAGGAAGCGTGATGACCGACGAAGCCACCTTGGCTCGGGCCATCTGAGTGTCATGTCCTGACCAAAGGAAGTTCCTGATCAGCCTCTCTACCTGGCTGATACAAGAACTCGAGAAGATCTAGCAGGAAGTGATGTACCACATAGACGCCAACAGCACCTGTTTGGCAACTACTACTCTACCAGTCAGCGAAAGTCGTGTTGAGCTCCAATGTAACAGCTTTCTCCTGATGGACAGGAGAAGAGGAGCAATCTGCTACTCGAGAGACAAGTCCAAACCAACCTGACAACCCAAGTACCGAATTGCAGTCCCTGGGGGAATCCACCTGAAACCCTCTCCTGGCATCCAATCTGGCACAGGAGCACTACCAACCGAGAAAGCCATTGTCTTTCTCCAGTTGATCAGTGCACCCGATGCACAACAGAAGGTCTCCAAACCCTGCTCACATCTGTGAAGATTGGCCTCCTGGCCATCTAAGTACAAGGCTGAGTCATCGGCAAACTTAGCGTCCAGTAGCTCATCTCCCCGAATAGGGAGTGCTAAGCCTCGAACACCAACCTGCTGTGACACCAAAAATCTGCTCATCGCCTCCGCACAGAACAGAAAGAGAAAGGGGGCAAGAGGGCAACCCTGTCTGACCGAGCGTGTGAGCATGAAGCGCTCGCCTTTCTCTCCTGCCAAAAGTTCTTGACTGTGAGCCTGTCTGTACAAAGCTGACACCCCTCTGATCCAAGCATCTGAGAAGCCCATCTTGTGGAGAGTGCCCTCTAGAAAGTCCCAGTCAACTCGGTCGTATGCCTTATCAAAATCGAGAAGAAGAATCACAAGGTCCTCACCACGGAGCCGTGCCAGGGCAGAAGCCTCCCAAAAAGTAAAGATGTTGTCAAGGATATTGCGTTCCTTTACAAAACCTGTCTGAGTCCCATGTATAAGGCTCTCTAAAAGTGGCTGAATCCTCATACTTAGAGCCTTGGTAAGAATTTTGTAGGCTAAGTTGAGAATGGTGATGGGGCGCCACTGTCGAATCTCATCCAAGGAGCCACCCTCCTTGGGAATGAGGTAGATCAGGCCCTCACTCATGCTGTCGAGCATCACTCCTGTGTGCAAAATGTACTGAAAAGCACTACAAAGATATGGGCCAAGCAGGTCCCAGTACTCCAAGAAAAAGCTGGGAGTCAACCCATCCTCACTTGGACAACTACCATGAGGGAGGGCCCTAAGAGTCGTGTGCAACTCCTCAAGTTGAAGTGGCATCTCTAGCCTCTGGCGCATCTCCTCTGTCACAAGACATGGCATTTGTGCCCAAACCTGCTCCCTGCATGCATCCTGCCGCTCCCACTGAGGCTCAGCCGACAGTAACTCACGGTAAAAGTCAGTAGCAACTGCACGCATATCCTCGGGCTCACAAGAACTGACCCATCGGGCCTCCTCAACTGAATGACCTTGGCATGCGAGTGCCGAGGTCCCACTGTCTCAAAAAAAGCACCAGTCACTCTGTCACCCACCTGAGTCCACTGAGATGCCTGTCGGTGAAAGGCAAACTCATGACCCCTCTCCTCTGTGCTAGCAAGCTCCTGTCGAGCCGGTTGTAACTGCTCCTCCAACCATGGATTGTCTGGATGCTGCTCCTGCATCCTCTGTAGTGAAGCAATGCCTCGTCTGAGACGCTGCTCCGCCTCTCTCGCTGCAGCCCGGCGAGCCAAAGACTCTTGAAGAAAAAAGTGGCTAAGTTGAGCTAGGCGTGAGGCCACTCTGTCTACAGGTGAAACCTGGGTGTCCATGCCCTCTGTCCAGAGAGCCTGTACCCTCTCTCTAAGTGTTCAGTCCAACAAGACCCTCTCTAGGATGCGAAGCAACGTGCTCCCACTCCTCTGCTTGACTGCCACCGTGAGGATCACTGGTGCATGGTCTGAGAAGGATGTCCCTGCTAGGATGCCCACTGATCCCCCCAAGTCACTGAAGTGGTCACTAGTGTAGAAGCGATCTATCCGTGATAGATTCACTCCTCCCACTCTACGGTCCGATCTAGAGAAGGCAAGACTGTCTTGGGGCCTCACAAAACTAGAGTGCTGCCATGTATCCGAGAACCTCAAAGTCATACACAACCTCTCCCAAGCTGCCAACTCGACTCCATGCACAGTAGCATGGCTGCCACCAATCCTGTCAGAAGGGTCCTCCAACATGTTGAAGTCCCCTCCTATACACCAATGATCGGCCTGCGGCAAAGACTCAACAATTTGTGACCAAAACTCTGCACGAGCACTCGCCACATTGGGCACATAGATGCTCAGGAAGCCCACAAGGCCACCTTGAACCTGCATAGTAATCCACTGAGCCCTGCCTGGCACAATAATCCCTCTGCCCACAGTGGCCTGCTGCAATGAGTCCGCAATAGTCATACATACCCCACCCTGGATGCCTCTAGGTCCAAAAGCAGCTGACGAAAAGGTATCATATCGTCCACGCAAAATCTGACCACTCTCACACAGATGGTGCTCCTGAAGCATAAGGAGATCAATCTCTCCTCCCACAAGGCAACGCTGAAGATCCTGACGCAATCGGCCCCGCTGTCATTGAAATTGGGGCCCACCTAGTCCCTGGACGTTCCATGAGAAGATCCTCATGGAGAGCGAGAGAGAACAGATGCTGCCGCAGCAGCAAGACGGGCTATCTTCGAGGCAGGCTTGGATGGGGAGTAATCCGCATCCGAGCGTCCTCTAGATAGGCGTGACTGCAGTGAGTGCCTAGCCCAAGCCCAAGTAGAGCGAGCCGTGCGTAAAGCAACCTCCTCTATCCAGGAGTCCTCATGAATGTATACATAGCAAGGCAAACAGTGCGCATCAGCAAAGAAGTACACCACAATGTGCCTACATCCTGCCGAGTCTGGAGGTGTCCCTGCAAATTTGGCCAATGGCCACAAAGTCTGCAGCATATCTGCAACTCCAAGTTCTCCCATGTGGTGAGAGAACTCTAAGACCTGTGTATGTAACCATCCCACCACTGAGTGGAGGGACAACTCTGTCTCAGCCCTACCACAGAGGGGGAAGGAGAAACCAATTGCCGAGTCCAAGGCCTCTGTCTCCCTAGCGGCGAGGAACAAAACATGGATCCAGAAGCAGGCTGCCTCATGGTCTGCTGCGGAATCGCTGAGAAAAGGAGTGAAACCGTAGTCGAAGAAGTCCCAGCGGCGTCGGATGTCAATTGTCGTCAGCCCACGAGGGATAGCTGCAAGGGAGGATGTCTGAATCTGCAAAGGGGGCTACAAGAGGGGTTGACCCTCTCTCGCTAGGCGACTCGTGGCAAGGGCGCTGCCAAGAGATCTCCTAGCCGCCGGAGAGGGACCAGTCTCCTTAGCCGATTGTGAAACTGGAGCAGGAGGGGGGGGGGAGAAGGAGCTGGGGGGAGCGGAGGACAGGAGGGGCGACAAGAGGTAGAGGGGCGAGGTGGAGCGGCGACGGGAGCAGAAGGCGGGGAGGATGAGAAAGAGGGGGGGAACTCTGGGGGGGGGGGGGGGGAGCGGCTCTCGAGGGTGAAGCGGAGGTGGGGGCTGGCGCAGGGATCTCCTCCTGCTCAAGAGGACCAAAGCGGTTCCCGGTGGGAACCCACTACTGCTGAGTAGGCACCTGAGGGCCACTCCGAGTGCCAGGCTGACGCTGTGGCCCTTGGCCTCGTCAGCCACGGGCCTGCTGTCACCCCTCCTCCACTGGAGCCCCAGGTTCAAAGGGTGGCTCTGCATCTGTGCGCTGTGCCGTTGGCTGTGGCTGTGGGCCAGCACTGGCAGGCTGGGGCTGTGGTGCAGGTCGCGGCCTCGTCCATGGACAGGCCTTCGCTAGATGGCCCATCTGTCGGCAAATGAAGCACTGGTTCGGGAGACCCGAGTACTCCACACTCTGTCTAAACCAACCCCCACTCACCCGAGACAGAAGGATAACCTTCGGGAGCGTGTGGGTATCTCTGACCAAAACTCGAACTGAGGGGATGCCTACCGCCTTGCCAGCTACTGATGCTGCCGTCCGATGTCGTATAGCTCCGCTCCCATGCTAAGAAATATACCAAGAAGATGCAGATCAAGCTTATTGAAAGCCTACTTGATTAATGGTCAGTGATGAGGGCTTGTTAATAGGCCAAGTTGAATGATTAATGTATGCCAGATGCGGCTTAAAAGGGCCAACAGATGCCTTAATGATGCCAAAATTCATTATGCTTGAAGTGAGCTCAGATGGGAGTTTATGATTTTTAGAATTGTAGTGCTTAAAGTGCTCTACCGGCCTGTCTTTATGGCTCGTCGATTGGAGGTACGGTGAAGAAGTTATGGCATATTGAAGTTTGAGTTAATGCAGATCCGTACCGGATTGGGCAACTGCAGCTGAGGTGATAGAATTGAAACGAATGCACGGGCCTGAAGTGCTCACTTCGTGGAGCGCGTCGGTCTTTTCAGATCAGTGATCGGAGTCCCGATCGCCAAGATACTAACCGTTAAAGATTCACCGAGGGTCGGCTTCGTACCAGTTCGGTCCACTCGATCGGAGTGCCATCTGGGATTTTTATAGCCTCAGCAAGGTTTGTATGCATTTTATGCAGCTTGAGAGGTCTACAGGGATTTACGGCTCGTCAGACAGAGTTCCGCTTGATCAGATAATAAGGCTTGAGGCCGATGACAATTGTCGGCACTGCCACCTGGGTAATTTTGGCATTATTTGAGATGCTGGTATTCCCAATAAAATTCACGAAGATATTGTCGGTCAATGACTGTTGTGGGAAGATGTCGTGCTTGGCAATTTGTTTTTGATTTCACTTGTAGTTGGCAATGCTTGGCCGGCATGTGTACCAAATGTGGTGCCCTTACAAAGTGCTTAGGTCGCCCGAAGTCGTAATCAAGGGCCACCCAGTTCATAGGTATGCTAAATGGGGTGCCCTTTAAGGGCCGCCCACCCAAGGCAAATGAGAGCTATGGCCGCCCAACATAAACCATGATCGGCCGCCCACTTGGTAAATTAAAATGGGGCAACCCTATTTTTTTTTATGGGGTGTGAACTAAAAAAGAAAACAAAAGTCATGGCGTGAAGGAGACGACGAGCACGGGTTGCGCAGGGGGTGAGGAGCACTTGCAGCGGCTCGTAGAGCACGCAAAAGCCGGCGAGCATGAAGCGAAATCTTACTAGCACGTTGAGGCGACCCTTTTCGATAGCAGCTACGCCATTTTGTGCGGGGTCGAGGACGGCATGCCACGTCACTAGCGGCGGTTTATGCAACGACGGCGCCGTCGCTGCATAAAAAAGATATAGCGGGCTCAGCAATATAAGAAAAGGAAAAAACGAGTTGCTTAGGGAGAAGAATAATACGGTAACGAGGGAAAAGCAGGAACGAGAGCAAGGCAATTAAGGAGGAGCAGGAATGAAGGGCAAGGGAGGAAGAGGACTCGGAGAGGCAAAGCTCCCTCTCCCTCACTCTCATCCTCGGAGCATAGCGTGCTCTCTCTCTCGCTCTCATATTCGGCAAGAAAGAGGAGGCTATCAACGAAGAGGATCCGGGAGGATGGAAGAAAGGCATCGGAAGAGGGAAGCTTTCTTTCTCTCGTCTTTGGTTAGGAAGGGAAGGGAGGAAGACCTTGGTCGGCAAGGAGGGGTAGGGTAACAAAGAAAAGAAGAAGGAAGAGGACCTGGGAGAAGGAAAGTGGAGAGGAGGGCTTAGGAAGGCGAAGAAGATGGTAGAAGGGGAAGAGACTCAGGGAAAGCTCTCTTAAGCTCTCTCTCTCTCTCTCTCTCTCTCTCGTCCTCTCGTCCTTGCTAGCAACATAAGGTGAAGCTCAAGCTCTCTCTCCCTCTCTCGGCCATAAGTAGTAAGGACACTCAAGAAGAAGATCTTGGAAGAGGGAAAGCATGAAAGCAAGGGGATGTTTCTCTCTTGTTCTCGGAGACGAAGCAAGGATGCAAGATCGCTTCTTCTCGACCTTGACTTCGTATGCAAGTTGAAGGCGCTCGAGTGGGAGAGCTCGGAAAAGGAAAGAAGGGCAAGAAGAAGGTCGAACTTGAAAGGAGAAATTACCAAGGGCATACAGAACCTGATGGCAATCAAAATCAAGTGGATTAGAGAAGAAAGTTAAAGTTTGTTAGCGGCAATTAAGACATGGCAAAGCGCACAAAGCAGGGAGTTGCAGCACAGTCGGTAATAATTGAAGCATAATGAATGACAGAGTGAACTCACATGAGGTTTGCAATATCTTGAAAGGAGGGGAAGCAGATAAAGCGACAGAGAAAAATTTCCATAACCGTCATGAGGTAGAAATTGATTTAGCATTCTGTTAAGTCCTGTGTCGTTAACGGCCTGGTCAATTTTGTAAAGCGGGAGCTTAAACTCCTAGTTAGCAGACGATCCAAGTGATGATGCTGTTAACAGCACGCCTTGGTTAAAGATTAACTTGTACTTAGAGCATTAATCAATTAATTGATGAATACGGTGATTGACAGAGCCTTTTTTCACCTGTTGTTCTTGTTCTATCTCTTTCACACTTCTCACAGCCAGAGGCCCGGCGCCTGCCGGGCTCACGTAGCGAACATATATCCCCTGACATCTTTGGTGAACCCGACGCGAAACGAGCCGGGGTGGGAGGTGAAGATGGAGATGCCAGAACAATTAAAGCATTTTATTGAAGATTTCTGTGCCAATGGATTTGATACAAATCTAGCAGTTGCAGATTTGCCAAAAATGATGGAATTAGTTCAGGGATGTCTGCAGGAAGTGAAAGCCGTGTAGTTAAAAAAGCAGACTGATGATGCTGTAGAGCTAGCACTTGATGCTGTTTTGGAGCAGTATTATAATTTTCAGGGATATGATCTAGAAGGTTTTATTGCATGTTACGAAGCTGAGATGAAGAGCCGAAATGATCTTCTGCAGAAGATCGGATGATTGCAGCTTTTGAGGAGGTTGTAAACTCGGATTTTAAAAAGCAGGTTCAAGAACTGGCAAAAGAATATCCCACACGGTGAGAGTATTCTGCAGAGGAATTTATTTACGAAAGCTCAAGGATTCTAGATCGGGAAATAAAGGAGATTACTGAACGAAATAAGGTTTTCTTCAGTAAAGGTGAAGGAGATCAGATGCAGATCCTCAACTATGATGAATTCTGGGAGCATATTTTTGCAAGAAGTAAAGCCAAAGAGAATGCTAAGCTGGAAGTAGCAGATTCAGTTTCAGAGGAGCTTAATTTGAGCAACGAGGAAAAGGTAAACGATGAATTTAATGCTGAAATAGATTTGTATGAATGTTTTTCAAAGATTGCTCGCATGGATGCTACCTCCAATAATGGTTTCAATGAAGACATAGACTGTACAGCAAGTGGTTCACAAGCTGCTGACCTTGACATGGGTTATTTCGAAGGAGTTCATCGAGCAGATGAGCCTCTACAGGACATTACTAAAACTATCGGCACTATAGCCGAGCAGGATAACATGTCTACTGCAGATGAGTGCATAAATAAAGCTTTTATATACACTGTAACTAATGAAGTGACTAAAATTGTGGACCCAGCACAGAATGAGCCTGAGGATGTCAATGAACCTATGATTGCTACTAACAATATGTTTGCAGATGATGCTATCACAGAAGAGGATGCTATAATCGGTGAATTTTTGTCTAGATCTGAAGGAGATGTTTATGACAGTATAGAAGAGCTTTCTGATGCATATACCTCTTCAGAGGGGGTGCTAGATGAGCCTTTATAGCTCTATAATGTATTGCTAAGTAACATGGATGCAGATGAGGAAGCAGAGGATGATATCGAGGAGTATGAAGATTGCTTGGATCATATTGATTGTGAACAGATTATCGATAGGGATTTTACATCTATGCTTGTAGATGGACTGCATGAAGAGATAACTCCTACAATTTTGATGAACGTTGAGACTTCCAAGGGTGATTTTCCCGAGGATGTAATGGATGAAGATCTACATGATAAAGCTGTTTTTCATGATCAAGCTGAAATCCCAACAGGTGAAAACTCGTCTGACGATACAGGTCGAGAGACTCCCAAGGTTTTTCGTGATGGCTATGAAGCTAGAGAGGGTGATGATGCTAAATCATCCTTGATACTACAAAAAGTGCGCAAGGTTTTTTATTTCCTTGGACAATATGCCAAATGTGGCTGGATTTGGATGCTATTCCTATTGATGCTTATGTCAGTGATGTCTTGGCTGCTAGTAAAAGGGAGCCAGATTTTTGAATGCTTTCTGGTAACGAGCTTAAGTTGCCAAAAGTTTATGAGATGTGGGTGCTGCACTATGCTTCAGGTGAAGCTCTAGTATATTGCGGAGCCCATCATTGCTATGTGATCTCAATGATGTTTGATCCAGGAGATTAGGAGATTCTAAGGATATTCATAAGCAGATTCAATATGGATGGATATTGTTAAGTATGCATAGTAATTGCGTGCTATTTGAACCAAGGGTAGCATATTTGCACCAGAAATGCTTAATGTTAATAGAAATGCTTAATGTTGATTGATACAGGAAATGTATGCTCATGTGGATATTATGATGCTCTAGTGTGTGGACAATTCCTTTACATCCCATTTGATCCTGGGGGTTACTAAAGTGCAAGTACCAGATGCATAGGATACCAGATGCCTGATGCAGCAGGCTGCATGATGTAAGGTTTTGTTTTCTAGATTATTTTAAGTCAGAAGAGTGTTTGGTTATGCGTTCAATAAGATTACATGGTTGGCTTCCAGTGGACTTCTTTGGATAATTGATGAAGTAACTTCACATCTTTTGAGTTGGTTCTGCTAACAAAACTTGAGGTAAAGGACTTCACGGCCATTCCGTGTGCAGACAGAGTAAGGCATACTTGAGCTTGACAGGGTTCCTTAAGAGAGAGCTTAATGGTCAAGCTGTGTGCATCATTAACTGGAGCACTTGAGTCTGGCGGGGTTCACTAAACAAGTTATCCATGATTAAATGCTTTGAAGATACGGCAGATAGAGTTCAGAGATTTCTGATGGAAGCTACAACATTGATGATAGGGTATAAGCCTTATTTTATTTTTCATATGTTTACCAGTTACGTGAGTCTGATGATGGGTAAGGAGTTTAAGATACCTGTAGCAGATGCAGATTGAAGTGCTGTTGGGACAGTCCAGGCTGTGCAAGTTCAGAGGGGGTGGATGTCGTACAGCTCCGCTCCCATGCTAAGAAATATACCAAGGAGATGCAGATCAAGCTTATTGAAAGCTTACTTGATTAATGGTCAGTGATGAGGGCTTGTTAATAGGCCAAGTTTAATGATTAATGTATGCCAGATGCGGCTTAAAAGGGCCAACAGATGCCTTAATGATGCCAAAATTCATTATGCTTGAAGTGAGCTCAGATGGGAGTTTATGATTTTTAGAATTGTAGTGCTTAAAGTGCTCTACCGGCCTGTCTTTATGGCTCGTCGATTGGAGGTACGGTGAAGAAGTTATGGCATATTGAAGTTTGAGTTAATGCAGATCCGTACCGGATTGGGCAACTGCAGCTGAGGTGATAGAATTGAAACGAATGCACGGGCCTGAAGTGCTCACTTCGTGGAGCGCGTCGGTCTTTTCAGATCAGTGATCGGAGTCCCCATCGCCAAGATACTAACCGTTAAAGATTCACCGAGGGTCGGCTCCGTACCAGTTCGGTCCACTCGATCGGAGTGCCATCTGGGATTTTTATAGCCTCAGCAAGGTTTGTATGCATTTTATGCAGCTTGAGAGGTCTACAGGGATTTACGGCTCGTCAGACAGAGTTCCGCTTGATCAGATAATAAGGCTTGAGGCCGATGACAATTGTCGGCACTGCCACCTGGGTAATTTTGGCATTATTTGAGATGCTGGTATTCCCAATAAAATTCACGAAGATATTGTCGGTCAATGACTGTTGTGGGAAGATGTCGTGCTTGGCAATTTGTTTTTGATTTCACTTGTAGTTGGCAATGCTTGGCCGGCATGTGTACCAAATGTGGTGCCCTTACAAAGTGCTTAGGCCGCCCGAAGTCGTAATCAAGGGCCACCCAGTTCATAGGTATGCTAAATGGGGTGCCCTTTAAGGGCCGCCCACCCAAGGCAAATGAGAGCTATGGCCGCCCAACATAAACCATGATCGGCCGCCCACTTGGTAAATTAAAATGGGGCAACCCTATTTTTTTTAATGGGGTGTGAACTAAAAAAGAAAACAAAAGTCATGGCGTGAAGGAGACGACGAGCACGGGTTGCGCAGGGGGTGAGGAGCAATTGCAGCGGCTCGTAGAGCACGCAAAAGCCGGCGAGCATGAAGCGAAATCTTACTAGCACGTCGAGGCGACCCTTTCCGATACCAGCTACGCCATTTTTTGCGGGGGTCGAGGACGGCATGCCACGTCACTAGCGGCGGTTTATGCAACGATGGCGCCGTCGCTGCATAAAAAAGATATAGCGGGCTCATCAATATAAGAAAAGGAAAAAACGAGTTGCTTAGGGAGAAGAATAATACGGTAACGTGGGAAAAGCAGGAATGAGAGCAAGGCAAGTAAGGAGGAGCAGGAACGAAGGGCAAGGGAGGAAGAGGACTCGGAGAGGCAAAGCTCCCTCTCCCTCACTCTCATCCTCGGAGCATAGCGTGCTCTCTTTCTCGCTCTCATGCTCGGCAAGAAAGAGGAGGCTATCAACGAAGAGGATCCGGGAGGAAGGAAGAAAGGCATCGAAAGAGGGAAGCTTTCTTTCTCTCGTCTTTGGTTAGGAAGGGAAGGGAGGAAGACCTTGGTCGGCAAGGAGTAGGGTAACAAAGAAAAGAAGAAGGAAGAGGACCTGGGAGAAGGAAAGTGGAGAGGAGGGTTCAGGAAGGCGAAGAAGACGGCAGAAGGGGAAGAGACTCAAGGAGAGCTCTCTCAAGCTCTCTCTCTCTCTCGTCCTCTCGTTCTTGCTAGCAACATAAGGTGAAGCTCAAGCTCTCTCTCCCTCTCTCGGCTATAAGTAGTAAGGACACTCAAGAAGAAGATCTTGGAAGAGGGAAAGCATGAAAGCAAGGGGATGTTTCTCTCTTGTTTTCGGAGACCAAGCAAGGATGCAAGATCCCTTCTTCTCGACCTTGACTTTGTATGCAAGTTGAAGGCGCTCGAGTGGGAGAGCTCAGAAAAGGAAAGAAGGGCAAGAAGAAGGTTGAACGTGAAAGGAGAAATTACCAAGGGCATACAGAACCTGATGGCAATCAAAATCAAGTTGATTAGAGAAGAAAGTTGAAGTTTGTTAGCGGCAATTAAGACATGGCAAAGCGCACAAAGCAAGGAGTTGCAGCATAGTCCGTAATAATTGAAGCATAATGAATGACAGAGTGAACGTACATGAGGTTTGCAATATCTTGAAAGGAGAAGAAGCAGATAAAGCGACAGAGAAAAATTTCCATAACCGTCATCAGCTAGAAATTGATTTAGCATTCTGTTAAGTCCTGTGTCGTTAACGGCTTGGTCAATTCTGTAAAGCGGGAGCTTAAACTCCTAGTTAGCAGATGATGCAAGTGATGATGGTGTTAACAGTACGCCTTGGTTAAAGATTAACTTGTACTTAGAGCATTAATCAATTAATCGATGAATACAGTGATTGACAGAGCCTTTTTCACCGGTTGTTCTTGTTCTCTCTCTTTCACACCTCTCACAGCGAGAGGCCCGGCGCCTGCCAGACTCACGTAGCGAACATATAACCCCCGACAACGAGGTGTCTCTAGGACAGTCCCAATGGTGGAGCCAATCCTAGAAAGAAGTGGTAAGTACTTCCTCCGTAAACCCGGAAAGCAGACTGAGATGGGGATGTCTGCCTCCTCTACTCGAAAATCCGAAGCCGGGTCAAAACCACGTCGCCACTGTCGAAAGTGGGCTCATGAGGCTCGGATGGCCAGTGGACTCATAGCTATGACCTTGGACGCCATCTCGGAGGTCTCAAACTCGATTTGATAGTAACCCCGTCCGAGAATCTGGACATCCAAGATCTTGCCCACCTCTGCGAGAAAGCAGGCCTGGAGAAGGTCTCGCAGCTCTCCATTGCTAGGTCGGGTGCCGAGAATCTTGCAGATGACCGAAGTCGCCTGCAATCGCTCTACCTCTGCGGCAAGGCTCGCTTGCTCTGTCGGCGAGAGAGCAAGTCGAATGGTGGGCTTAGCGGGGTCAGGCGAGGGGGCTTCTGACGAGTCCCTGTGTGGCGAAGCTGGAGCGTCCATTTGTGTCTACTGCTGTGGCGTGAGAAGAAGGCGACGGGAAGATGCTGCAATAAGGCGCACAAAACACTGCCCCAATGACTGACGCAGTGTTGGAGGGCCAAATTGCAAGAAGCTCACTGGGCGAAGAAAAAACCACAGCGGGCAAGGGGGGGGGGGGGGGGGGGGGGGGGGGGGCCTTATTCTGAAGATATTTATTTCGTTTTACTGCTTACTTTAACATTTACTTCTGAAGATATTTATTTCGTTTTACTGCTTACTCTAGCATTTAAGAGATTGCACTTTTGTCTTATTTCTGTGCTTTTGTGTCATATTCAAGTTTAGAAATGATGTCTTTGTACTATCCTTAGTGTGGATGACATTAAAGTTGAATTTTTTTGTTAAAAGTAATGAATTTTTTCTAGTGATCTTTTGCTGTCATTTGTTTAATTTGTTTTACAGTTGGTGGTGTTGCTCTTTTGGGTGTATATAAGTTAGATGAATATATAAATAGTGCATACCTTATTTATTTTGAATTTTTTTCTTTCGTCACTTTGGTGCCTGTTTTATGCAGTTGTTTTAGCCCTTCTGATGACCCTGTGATGGAATACGTTATTGATAAGCTTGTTAGTCATAGCAGTCGACTCCTTTTTAAAGCACTCACCCATCTCCTTTAAAAGTCAAGTAGCAGGTTCTTGTTTCATTGTGGTAGTTTTGGGTAACTAGTAAAAATAGTTTCCAACCATCAGTCATAACTTGACTACTTCATGTCCTGAAACTCTTGCAAGAGATGAGCCCTTCATTAAATATGACATTTACCACTACAGTAGAATAAACTTTCAAGAGGACACCAGATTCTATTTCAAAGAAATGGCGATGGTAGATCAAGGTCTTGAGGTCCAAACTTGCTCCATTTGTTTCTTTTACAGGTTCTTTCAGATCTGGAGCGTGCAACCTGCAGAATGTTTCACGGTCAGGTAAGAATGCCATTTCCAAAGGAAACAAAGGAATTGCTTTATAGAGAGTGGACTAATTTCTTTGAATGCTATGGCCTCACAGGTTGCAACTTTATCATGGTTTGAACCTGATTCCACCTGTGGGAGTCATTCAATCTGGATTCCTTGTGTACTAGCTCTTCCCTACTTGTGCCGCTTCCTCCAATGCCTACGACAGTATAGCGATACAAAAGACAGGACATGCATCTTCAATGGTAATAGTCGTGATTATAGTATTTTCATAATAATGCACTCAGACAGCTTGTTCTTCTCAGAATATCCAGCTAAAATTTCGATCGGGCCCTTCTATGTCATTACCAAGCCAATTTGCAATTTTTGTGGTTAATAAGAGCGAACCTATATATGTCGGGAAGCCAGCATCAGCTGGTAACACGATTATTGAATTTGTATGAGCTTTCAGGGGATAAAGGGTGGAAGTAAGGCTAATAATTAAGTGATGGAAATGTGAATGCAGCTGATTGTCAAAGAGACCTCGGTCCTACTCCTTGGATCCAGGAACTGAACCCTCTTTTCTTCCTTGATACTGTTCCTAACATTGCTAGACAGAACTGAGTGTATCTCTGACCCTTGAAAACCAAGAGGATCATTGAGTTAAAGCCCAACATTATGTTATAAACAGTAGTCTACGACACCACAAAATATGGTATACGTGTTAAGACTTAGTATTCAGTCAATTTTTAAGTATTTTGCTGGTTTTTGTGCGACATGGGGAAATCATGTGGAAGTACAAGTCTGGCTGTGGGTAATGGCTAATTGATTTGACAGGTTTGACCACTGCTTTTAGAGAGGACATGGGACATGTGGACCCAAGTTTTTCATGACCTTTTATATGTGAAGCTGGCACCCACATCTAGCCTCTAAAACAGAAATGTCTGAAAGACTCTCTTTCAGGTAACAATGCAAGCAAAATCTTGTAGCTGAGGCTGACACATAATATTGATACCAGTCCATATATTAGGTCTCGCAATTTGTGGTCATGTTACTCACATGACAGTTGCGTCAAATTCTTTAAATGCACACGGCCATCTTCTACCAGTACTAGGGAAGAAGGGTAGGAGGCAATGGTCCATGAGTTGTTGACTCTGAATTAGTACAGCTTGCAATCTAATATTACACTTACATGTGCAACCCTAACTAGCTACAAATCACGACATCCTGTGAGGCATGACCCATAATTACATATTGGAGAGCGGTGAGCGCAACATGGTGAAGGATTTACAGCTGAACTTTTATGTGTCCATGCAGGGAAGAACGACCTTTTAATTTTTATTTCATGGTCAGTCTTAGCTTAACACTTGAGCATGCTTTCATACATTTTTTTTTGTCCCTCTGTAATTCAGATGGAGATGAAAAGGCAATGTCTGTTTCTTTGTAGTACAGCCTTGTACAGAGTAGAATGAAGAGGAGGGCTGGTTTTTATTTGGGTTAGATTGTGTTCCTTTAGGTTGTGAAAGAGTATTTTTTGAGAAGAGGGGCTCAGCTTACAATAAATACTGAAATGCACTTGTTGTATAAACTCAGATATACACTGTGATCACTTACTTTGATGAATTAATCTCAGCTCTGCTCGAGTTGAGCTTTTTGGTTAGCAAATTGTGCAGTGCATTGACTGGATTTTTCCATGACAGCTCTGAAGTATGCTACCTCATTTCCAGTGATACTAGTGTCAGCTTTGAAGTACCATGTCGCAGTTGAGATTTGGGATGGAGTCTACAGGCCACTGTGGCTCTTCTCTGGGCTGATAAACACTTGCTTTTCCTTCTACTGGGATATCAGACGTGACTGGGATCTTAAGTGAGTAGAAGCTATGTTTTGTTTTTTGGCTTCATTATTACATTCACCAGTTGTGCTTTCTAATACTATCTATAATTTTTGCAGTTTTTTTTTGGGCCTATTCAACTCGAAATACCCCCTTCTCAGAGCCAACTTATTGTACAGTAGCCATTTGGTAGGTGTCTTCTCTCTCTCTCTTTTTTGTCGTAAAGTGTATCATACTGATTACCTAAACAAGGTCAAACGACCCATCAAACAACTATCTACAAAGTCTACAAGTCCAATATCTCGACATGAACATGAAAAGCCCATAACCAAGATGGCAGAGCAGTCATGCTAGACGATCAAGCAATGAATGTCGCTGCCAAGATGCCATCTTTCAGATCTGTGCATTTGCCATAGAAATGACCCCAGCAGTGGTGCACGAAGAAACATTCCCAAGCAAAATACCTCTGAACCTGAATACGTGCTGTTGAGCACCACTTGCACCATAAAAAAAGAAGGCATTGTGTGTGGTCCAATTATGCCAAAACCCCAGTAATGAAGCATATCAAAAAGCAACTGAAGATGCTGAGGATAACATGCATGAGAGCGTTTTCCAAAAAACCAGTCACAAGGAGAAAAAGATTCACCAGCAACATTAAACCAGAGAGATGAAACATTTTCTTGGCAAGAGGGCAAGTAATGAGCGATGTCCTTTGAAAGTGGTGCAAAAGAGACACATGCCAATGGAAAGACGAAAATGGTGCAAGCTCGCTCCCAATACAAGCCCTCCCACCATAGCCCGCCAAAGAAACACCTTTCCCTTATAAGGAAGGTGAGTATGCTAGCCTCGAAACAATATCTCTCTGTAGCGTGGATAGTGTGTCGTGCTCTCTACAGTGGGTGCTCCTCAGTGCAATGTGCGTGACATCTCACTCAAAACAAAATGAAAACAAAGAAAATAATAGATAACAGCTGATCAACACAAGACACGACAGTAGACCAGAACATAAGGACTCGACTATCTCAAAGAACCGATACAGACTCTGGCGTGGCAGCACTCTCAGCTCCAGCCCAGAACTCACACAGGTACAATCGGGGAGTCGAGGCTTAGATGTGCAGGGATGATGCAGACATGCTGTGTGTATAGACTCACTACTCTAGACGACGACGCTGGACCATATATGAAGAAGATCATGCGATGACCCAATAGCTACTACTCATATGTACAACCATAAAGAGCCACCAATGGCTCATAAATGTCAGCCATCTAAGTCTATCTCCAAACTGAGTGGTGGTGACTTGGCCACGATGTCCACTAGACCACCGTCCGTATCCGTGCCACGTGTCACTGCCCAGCCCAGAGAGTCCATCCAGTGTGAACTAGACCAGGCCAACTGTACTAACTGTATGTCCTGTGAAAGTGACACTGTAGCCTGCTACAGGTTGCCTGCCACAAGACCGCTCACCGTCTCGGTGAGAGAAACAACTAACTGAAACTGCTAATCGACCGCAAAAGAAACCTCTATTGCACTGCACTGTCATTGTGAAAAAAAACTGCCTTGCAGTTACCCAAGAGAAAGATTAGTGGCCACACCACCCGAAGCATCAATCTCTGAAGGTGGAGCCATCAAATCAATGGTGGGGCCCTGTTGTATGTGGGCTCTCCTGTCCGCAACTGGGCCGCCTGGGAAGGGGCCAGCCACCTGCTGCTATGCAGAGGGTAGCACCTGTTCTGTGTGTACTGAGGACGTCGAGTAACATAGCCATGGCGGTGTGCTCCAGCAATACTGTCGCAGCAAGGAACGTTCTGCGTCTGAGGCAATGGTGACGATTGAAATCCCTAAGGATACTGTTGATTGTAGTACTGAACTAGAGTCCGTGGGTAGAGTCCCATAAATTGCTGAGAAGGACCCGTTGCTGCATTTGTACAGGTGTACTTGCTCCAGTCCCTCCATACCCCATATTCATCATCGTAGGTTGGGTTGCCCTATATTCATGTAAGAGCAATTCTCTAAATCCTTGTACCTGAGCTTGAAGGTCATTAATCATTTGAGACTTTAACTTCAAGGCCTGTTGGAGTGCGAAAATAGTAGCATCCTGATCGGCGATGGCGCTCTCAGCGACTCGCAGAGATCCCACCATAGCTACGTAAGTAGTTGCATGACGTTGGTGTGCAGCTGCCAACCGCACTGCTCCAAGCTCAATGGTGGCAATGGCTTGCCTGGACTCCTGCAGTATCTCCTCAGATAGGCGAAAAAGTGATGTAGAGTCCGGCATTGTGGAAGATCCTGTAACGGTGTCAGGTGGGAGAGGGTTGGCTAGTGGTATTGTTGGTGACACTATGGTGGCAAGTGGCACTGCTCGTGGTGGACTGAGCGCATGCCTCTCTGGTGGAGTAGAGACGGTTGGAGTGGTTGCAGCAAGACTAGGCATAGGAGAAGAAGCAACTCCAACTGGGGCTTGGGAGCTAGTCACTGTGGTAGGAGTAAAAATAGCAGCAATAGAGAGAGAAACACACATTGTAGAAGCCACAATTGTGACATGCATAGTGTGATCTGTAGCGCTTGAACTTACCATCGAACCAGTAGCGGGAGTATGCGAGGAACGTCGAACAGGTTGCTTCACTCGAAGCTGCTGGCTTTCCGAAACTGACAGTGATATTAAAGATTCTACTGAGTTATTCACTACTTTTGCCCTCTTTTTCTTCGGTTTCCCAGGTAGATCCATTGTCTGTTCAATAGCTTTCTCTTTTGCCTTAGAGCTTTTACGTCTCATATTCTGATCCACATCCACATCCATGGGGCTAACATGTATGTTAATGACCCAGGCCAATAAGGGAGCTGCAAAGCATTAAAAGCTGGATTGCACAGATTGCACCTGAGCTCTGAATCTTTTTGCCCGCGACTGTAAAGAGGTAAATAGAATTTGATGAAAACCACATGGGATGGTGTTGATGAGGCAGTATAGGCCATCGCAGTGCGAGAACATAGTAGGCACGTCACATTTGCCCTTGCTTACTTTAGCAGCTCTGACCAGAAAGTAGTACTTGAAAATGACCCAATGCTTTTTATTTCTTGCATAGTCAGCATGACTAGTACTAAGTAGCTCTTTGCATGCTTCAATGGTCGCATCTTTCGAAAGTTATGAATAAGTTATGAATAACTTCTTGAAGAGACGGATGAGGCTGCTGCAGATGGAAGTTCAAAGTGAATTTGGTTTGAGTTTTGGAGGAAGGAGGTCGAGGAATTTGATGGCTCAGCACCTGTGTGATGGTCTTTTTCTTCTTGTCCTTCACAGCATCTTCCTGTTGCCTAGAAGAGTCAGACTTAGAGTTAGAGGCAGAGCCGGAGTCAGAAGCTTTGTAGCTCTCATCACTGTGATCTGTGGAGGATAGATGAGTGAGGCCATGGCTGGAGGTTTCTACATCTTCTTCTTCTGTAGAACTTCGAGAAGGTTCAGTGGGTCTTTGTTGAGACAGCTTTCTTCCGAGCCTTCTTGCTTGTACCAGCCATCTTGAATTGATCTTCTTCCGAAGCGTAAGAAAATTGAAACAGGTTCTGCCTGAAAAGCGTGAGATCTGTCCGTGGAGAATGTAGAAGGAGCCGAAAATAGGGATCGCTTGTAGGGGGAAGAGGGACGCGATAGATTGACCCGATTACTGTAGGGAGGCAGAGGGTGGGCTATAGAGTGCAGGAGGGGCGAGGGGGTTTGGTTAGGGTAGGGGCGATAGCAGAGAGGGGATGAGGGTAGGGGCGATGGGCTTAGGATAGGGGCGAGAGATATTAGATAGGGGGGCGAGGGAAAAATTTGTGAAGAGCCGAGTGGAAGAAGATTGTTTGGGTGGGGGCGAGAGATATTAGATAGGGGGGCGAGGGAAAAATTTGTGAAGAGCCGAGTGGAAGAAGATTGTTTGGGTGGGGGCGAGGGAGATTAGTTGGGTAGGGGCGAGGGGAAATTAGAGGGTAGGGGCGAGGGAGGGGTGGTGAGGGGCGAGGGGGAGATAGGTTGGGTAGGGGCGAGGAGATTAGAGGGTAGGGGCGAGGGGGAAATTAGAGGGTAGGGGCGAGGGGATTAGTTGGGTAGGAGCGAGGGGGAATCAGAGGGTAGGGGCGAGGGGATTAGAGGGTAGGGGTGAGGGAGGGGTGGTGAGGGGCGAGAGTGGAGGGGACAAGGGGATTAGAGGGTAGGGGCAAGGGGAGATGGGTGAGTAGGGGCGAGGGGGGAATTAGAGGGGTAGGGGCGAGGGGGTTAGAGGGTAGGGGCGAGGGAGGGGTGGTGAGGGGCGAGAGTAGATAGTAAGGCCCAGAGGTAGATAGGGGCGGTTAGGACATAGTGCACCAGAGAGAAAGGAGAAAGGGAGAGAAAGGAAGTTGTAATGTGCTGCCAGCATAAAAAATTTGCATGCTTCCTTTAACTAGGATCTGGTCAATCAGAAAAGTTAGAGCGACCATTCCCAGCTTCGAGCAAACCTGCATGTAAGTGTGAGAGAGAGGGGAAGAGCAATGAAAGGAGTATGGCAGCAGGAGTGAAGTTACGAAAGAGATCACACCAGAAAGGCAAGGAACTAGATGTGTGTGTGTGAGAGCTCACCATAAGAGAGAGAGGGGAAGGGAGGTACAGCAGAGCAGGTTTGAACGTGTTAGAAACAGTACGAAAAATCAAAGATCTATCCGATGAGAGCTGAACCTCGGACATTCAACAAATCCATGAGGAGAGAGAGGCAGTAGAAACAAACAGAGCAGTAACGCTGGATCATAGTAGGACTCCAAAAGCCCAATTCTATCAATGAGAGGAGAGCAAAATTGATGCACGCAGTCAAACGAGGAGAATTTTAAAGATAACACCGATTACAACTGAGATGCAACTGACACGAGGAAGACTTGAGAAGAGGAAAAAGGGAAAGACGGAGAGAGCTGAGGACGGGACAATCATAAGGTTGTTGGTGGGAGGGATAAAATACCTAGATTTCTAAAGAGTCAGGGCAAGTGAGTGATAGCACTTAATTCTTGATCCATTTACTAGTGGCAAGGGAACGCTTGCTAGAGTGACTAATTGGACAGCCCCCTGTGGCAAAATCTCTTGTACCATGAATGGCCCTTGCCAGGCTGGGACCAGCTTCTTAGCCTTTTTTAGATATTTAGCCTGATAGAGTAGCACCAATGTTCCTTGCATTATTTTCGGCTTTCTGAGATGGCGATCATGCCATGCTTTGCGACGAGTTACTCGGCTTGCAGAGCCTGTGAAGCTAACATCCTGCTTTCTTCTAACATTGAGAGACGAGAGAGGTTTGCGGAAGCAATCTGCGTTGTGACGCGAACGCTTCCCACTCTTGCTGAACCTGAGTTGAACTCATATGGTGCAAGTGCTTCCAGACTAAAAGCTAGCTGGAATGGGGTGTGGTTAGTGGTTGCCTTGAAGGAGGTACGATAAGCCCAAACTGTGCCAAGGATAGCCTGAGCCCAAGAAGTTGGATGCAGGTGACAAGCTTTCCTAAGAAGCGCGATTAGCACTTTGTTAGTGCTCTCGGCTTGTCCATGGTAAGCGCAAGATTTGCGATGAAAAATCTTGTAGCTCGTGAGGAGTGTGGAGATCAGGTCGTTGACGAAATGACTACCTCGATCACTGGTGATTTTCAAAGGGCACTCAAACCTGCAAAAAATATTTTTATACAGAAATTTTGCAACAGTGGCGGCTATACAGTCGATGGTAGCCACCACTTCGGCCCACTTTGTTGCATAATCTGTCGCTACCAAGGGATACTGACGATTGCCGAGTTGAGCAGGTGCAGTAATTGGACCAACAAAGTCCAAGCTCCATCGCTCGAAGGGCAACTAGGCCATAGATACCTCCAGAGGTCGATTGGATTGCTTGCTAGGCTTGGGCGCACATCGCTGACAGACATTACAAATCTTGACATGAGCAATAGCATCCTGAATAGATAGGGCCACCATAAGCCCGTTTGTAAGATTTTTTGCGCCGTGATGTGACCAGGGTAATGGCCACTTGTAGGACCACTGTGTGCATCTTCCAGAATGTGTTCTACTTCATGAGGGGAGACTCACCAGCGCAACACACCATCTGGCCCAGATTTGTAGAGCTGTCCGCCAATCAAAGAGAAGGGTCTAGACTTCAGCCAGAGTCTTCTTTTTGGCAAGGGAGAAGCATTCTCAGGATATAGTCCAGTATAGAGCAGATGTAACACATCTCCATACCATTATGGGGTCGTGTCGGCCTTAAAGAGATGACTGTCTGGAAAGTCATCATCAATCCCAGTATCGGGCTCACTTGTATGTATGCGAGAGAGATGGTCGGCCATGACGTGCGGCTTGCCTGGACTAAGAACTACTTCGAAATCGAATTCCTGGAATATCAGCAGTCATCTCTAAACTCTTCTTGCAACTTGGGGTTTATTCAGAAGATAGCGTAGCACATGATGATCCGCGATGATAGTGAAGTGAACCCCTAACAAGTAATGACGAAACTTTTGTGAAGAATACACCATAGCCAAACCTTGCCTTTGTGTGGTGCTTTAGTTGCGCTCTGCTTTGGTAAGCAGGCCACTTGCATAGTGAACAGGGCGATCCAGGTTGTACTTCTTACTAGGCTGAGTCAGCACAGCACCCACAGCCAGTTGACTGGCATCAATATGCACATGAAAAGGGAGAGACGAATCTAGAGCCACTAGAATAGGTGCTTCAGTGAAGTGTTTTTTGAGGTATGCAAATGCTTTAGCCTCTGCATTGGACCATTGAAAGGGGACAATAGCACGGGTGAGTTGGGTCAGTGGTTGAGCCACCTGTGCATACATGCGTATAAATCTGCGATGATAACCTGTGTGGCCTACAAAGCTCTCAACACCTTTCGGGTTGATGGGAGGTGGTAACTTCAAGATGGCCACAATCTTCTCTGGGTCAGGCGCTAAACCTTTGGTAGACACCACATGGCCCAGAAGTGTGCCCTCAGTGACCAAAAAATGACATTTGTTTGAGCTTTAGGCGTGCCTCTCTGCACCTAAGGAAGACAGCAGAGAGCTGAGCGAGGTGCTCCTCTAGATTTTCCACTGGGGTTCAACATTGGGCACCTGAGAAGGTTGAAAAATTGTCCATGAAGATGCGAAGATGATTCGTAAGTAAAGGACAGAATATGAGATATACTGCTCGATTGAAGGAGGGTGGAGCGTTTTCAACCCAAACAACATTCTAGTGTAGATAAACATACCCCAGGGAGTCACGAAAGCCGTTTTAATCCGATCACTTGGATGGATGCCCAACTGATTGTATTCAATGAACCCATCCATGAAGCTGTACAATACATGCCCTGCTACATCTTCTAGCACTCACTCAGTGAAAGGTGTGGGAAAACCATCTGGGATAGTTACCTTGTTCAGAGTGCGGTAATCTACGCACACATGGATTTTATTGGACTGCTTCTTAGGCGCTATCACCATGGATGATAACCACTTAGAGTGCTCCACAGGTACAATGATCCATGCCTCTTGCATTTTTTCAAGCTCTGACTTGACAACCTCTGTATACTTTGGGTTGAGCTTGTAAGCTCGGCCTCTGACAGGCTTAGCCCCTTCAACCAGAGGGATAGTGTGGACACCCAATTATGGTGGGATCCCTTCCAAGTCCCTGTAGGACCAAGCAAAAACATATTTAAAAGAGCGTATAAAAGAAACTACCTGATCAAGTAATGCGGGATTTGCTCCCACAACCAAGCTGCTAAGAGGATGTGCTGAGGGTTGTCACGCTCGCCCAAGTTGACTTCTTTGACCAGGTCAGGAGGTGTAACTGGGGAGGGTGCTTCGGAAGATGAAAAGTGAGTTGCCTCTCGGAGCTTCGAGACATCATGGGCTGGTGTTTGATCGATTGGAAACTCTGCATACTCCTCTTGTAACCATCCTGGTGGAAGCTCCTCGAAGGGTAAATCTTCAGAATCAGACATAGCAGAGTGCTTTTGAGGGGGCGGGACGTCAGACCCGGGAGATGTTAGAGAAAGAATGGAAAATTGGCGAGCTCATGCAGAGGAGATTTCTTCCCCCTTCGGTGATGTGTTATAGGTTCACCAAGGCCGACGGCTTCCATCAGAGGAACACTTGAATCATGGTCATCAGTGACTAACACACTTGCTTCTTGGTTGTGGAATGTGAACGCGCTCGTTGCTGCTGTTCGACACCCCCCCTTGCTGCGCCATCGCTGCTCCCCCCCCCCCCCCCCCCCCCCCCCCCCCACGCCCCCTCCCCTCCCTGCGCAGCCTCTCGCCCCCGCTGCCCCCCCCCGCTGTCCCTGCTCACCCGCTTGCTATCCACCCCGCTGTCCCTACTCGCCCACTTGTTGCCCCCCCCCCCCCCCCCCCCCGCTATCCCTGCTCGTGCTGCCCGCCCACTGTCCCTGCTCGCCCACCCGCTACCTGCAGCTCCCGCCCATACACCCCCCCCCCCCCGCTTTCCTTATTCCCCGAGGTTTTCTGCACTTTGGATTGAGCCGCATTGACCTCATTGGGCAGTGCTAGGCGCACCTTTTTGCAGTTTCTCCCCGCCGTCAGTTCTTCCGCCACAGCAGTAGACACAGATGGAGGCTCCAGCTCCACCACAGAGGGACTCGTCTGAAGCCCCCTCGCCCGACCCCACTGAGCCCACCATTCGACTTGCTCTTTCGCTGATAGAGCAAGCGAGCCTAGCCGCAGAGGTAGAGCGATTGCAGGGAACTTCTGTTATCTGCAAGATTCTCGGCACTCGACCTAGCAGAGGAGAGCTGTGTGACCTTCTCCAGGCCCGCCTTCTCGCAGAGGTGGGCAGGATCTTGGACGTACAAATACTCGGATGCGGTTACTACCAGATGAGTTTGAGACCTCCGAGATGGCGTCCAAGGTCATCGCCATGAGTCCACCGACCATCCGAGCAGCACGTGCCCACTTTCGACAGTGGAGATATGGTTTCGACCCTGCTTCGGATGTTCTAGTAGAGGAGGCAGACATCCCCATCTCTGTCTGCTTTCCGGGTTTGCGGAGGGGGTACTTACCACTTCTGTCCAAGATAGCCTCAGCTATTGGGACTGTCTTGGAGACACCTCGGACGGCAGCCTCAGTAGCTGCCAAGCGGCTGGCATTCCCCTCAGTTCGCGTTTTGGTCAGAGATACTCACACGCTCCCGAAGGTTATCCTTGTGCCTCGGGTGAGTGGGGGTTGGTTCAGACAGAGTGTGGAGTTTTCGGGCCTCCCAAACTAGTGCTTATTTGTCGACAGATGGGCCATCTAGCGAAGGCCTGTCCACGGAGGAGGCCTCGACCTACACCACAGCCTCAGCCCCAGATGCAAGGGCTGGCCAACAGACACAGCCAGAGACAACGTACACAGGCAGAGCCACCCTCTGAGCCTGGGGCTCCAGTGGAGGAGGAATGGCAGCAGGTCTGTTGTAGATGTCGACAGGGGCCACAGCGTCAGATTGGCACTCAGTGTGGTCCTCAGGCACCTACTCAGGAGCAGTGGGTTCCCACGGGGAACCATTTTGGTCCTCTAGAGCAGGATGCGGTCCCTGCCCTAGCCCCTTCCCCAGCTTCACCCTCGACAGCCCCTCCCCCCCCATCCTAGAGTTCCCTCCATCTGCCTCATCCTCCCCCCCACCTCCTGCTCCCGCCACCTCTTTCCCCCGCCCTTCTACCTCTGTCGCTCCTTCCCGCCCCTCTTCTCCACCGCTCCCCCCATCTCCTTCTCCCCCCCCTCCTGCTACAGTTCCACATTCGACCTAGGGGGTAGGGCCTTCTCCTGCGGCTAGGAGATCTCTTGGTAGCGCCTTTGCCACGAGTCGCTTAGCGAGAGAGGGACAGCCTTTCCTGCGGCCCCCTCTGCAGGTTCAGACATCTTCCCTTGCAGCTATCCCTCGTGGTCTGACGAGGATTGACATCCGGCACCGATGGGACTTCTTCGAGTAAAGATGTTTGCAGGTACAGATATCTTCCCTTGCAGCTATCCCTTGTGGTCTGACGAGGATTGACATCCGGCACCGATGGGACTTCTTCGACTACGGCTTTACTCGTTTTCTCGGCGACCCCTCAGCAGACCATGAGGCAGCCTGCTTCAGGATCCATGTTCTGTTCCTTGCCGCTAGGGGGACAGAGGCCTTGGACTCAGTAGTTGGCTTCTCCTCTCCCCTCTGCGGCAGAGACCAGACAGAGTGGACTCTCGACTCAGTGTTGGAATGGTTGCACACACAGGTACTAGAGTTCTCTCACCACATGGGAGAACTAGGAGTTACAGATTTGCTCCAAACTTTGTGGCCATTGGCCAAGTTGGCAGTGACACCTCCAGACTCAGCAAGATGTAGACACATTGTGGTTTACTTCTTTGTCGATACATAGTGCTTGCCATGCTATGTATACATTCATGAGGACTCCTAGACAGAGGAGGTTGCTTTACATACGGCTCCCTCTGCTTGGGCTTGGGCCAAGCACTCATTGCAGTCACGCCTATGTAGAGGACGCTCGGATGCGGATTTTGTAGCGCGGATAATGTGTCGTGCTCTCTACAGTGGGTGGTCCTCAGTGCAATGTGCGGGACAATCTCACTCAAATATACTGAACAAAAAGGAAACAATAGACGTCAACAAAGCTCACAAAGACACAACAGCAGACCAAAACATATGACTCGACTATCTCAAAGACTGATAAAGACTTTGGCGTGGCATCACACTCAGCTCCAGCCCAAGACTCACAGGTACAATGGGGGTGTTGAGGCTCTGATGTGCAGGGATGGTGAAGACTTGCTCTGTGTATAGACTCACTCTCTAGAGGACGATGTTGGACCAAAGGTGAAGAAGATAACCCCGATGACCAACCGCTACTACTCATATGTACCACCATAAAGAGCCACCAACGGCTCATAAATGTCAGCCATGTGGTGACCTGGCCACAATGTCCACTATACCAGTCCGTATCTCTGCTGCCATGTGTCACTGCCCAGCCTAGAGAGTCCGTCCAATGTGAACCATCCTAGACAAACTGTACTAACTGTGTATCCTGTGAAAGTGACACTGTAGCTTGCTACAGGTTGCCCGCCACAAGACCGCTCACCGTGCCGATGAGAGGAATACTGAAAAAACTGTGAAAGAAAACAATTAGGTACTACATCTGTACATCTTTCTTGAAGCAGGTTCTAGGCCCAAAAGTGGAGTTTAAACACACTGCACTGTTTGCAAACGTTTTAAGCTTTGAATAGGCGGGACTCAGTATGATTGCATAATCCAAGAATCCCGATTGGCAAAAAATGATGCTCTACAGCAAAGAGATAAGCTCAGTTTGATTCCAACGCATCTTTATCTGCCCTAACCATAGTGATAGGAAAATGACTTGGTCCATGCTTGCAGTTGCAGATGAACCTTGCCACACTTTTGCAACAACACTCTTCTTGAAAGGAGGGATGACCATAAGCCCGAGTAACACCGCAAATAGGGTTAAGCTCCATCATGAGGGTAGAACAGAAAGGCCTTCACAGCAATAGGATGGCAACCATCGAGCCATCTTATCATGCAGGGTGGTGTGAGGAAAAACTTGCTACAGGATGGCAACCAAGTGAAAGTTGAGAGTCAGCTATGATGCGGAGGTGGGGGGGGGGGGGGGAAACATGCTTAGGCTGAGAGGGGTGGGGAGGCATAGATAAGGTTCTGGTTAGGGGCGAGTGGAAGGGAGGGGGTGGATAGGGGCGAGGGGGCAAGGGGGGGCTGAGGGAGGGTAGGGGTGGGTAGGGGCGAGGGTGAAGGGGGTTGGGTTGGGGCGAGGGGGCTGGGTTGGGTAGGGGCGAGGGTTTAAGTGAAGGGGCGAGGGGGAAGGGGGTGGGTAGGGGCGAGGGGAAGTGAGGGGGAGGGTAGGGGCGAGAGGGGGTGGGTAGGGGCGAGGGGAAGTGAGGGGGTGGGTAGGGGGCGAGGGGAGGGACTAGGGCAAGTGAGGGGGCGAGGGCGACAGGGATAGACAAGGGGTCTGAGGGGGAGGGAAGGGGGCGAGGGCAGGGAGGGGGTGGGGTGAATAGGGCGAGAGCTGGGCAATGGAGAGGGATAGACAAGGGGGACGAGGAGTGGCGGGGGATGATGGAGCTGCTCTCCTCCACCAGCCTGCATTTACTGTTTAAGCTTTAAGCTTCTTGCTACAATCTGCAGCTTTAGAAGCGGCCTGTGAGTTATACTGAGCTTCACCCTCACTTACCGTTACTGATTGCAACCCAAAGTCAATATGAGAAAGGATATGCCAAGGCGACACCGCCCTACCGCACATGCGATCCTCATGCTTGTCCCTGTGGAAAGCGACAATTTCATCTGTTGAACAACAGAATGCAGGAACCGGCACCAAAGGAGGATTTTGTAGAAGTCGGCACCAATGGAGGAGGGCCTGCCGCCAGGAGCCTACAGCAGCAGCGGACAACATTGGGGAGAACTCTAGTGCCTGCTCTATATTGTTTTGGTGACTCTCATGTAGATGATGGGAACAACAATGTTCAGCGCTCTTGATGATCTCTTTGCCACAGCTGTGAACCCTAAGGATGTGGGCATTCTGATTGTGGGTAAGGTCGAGGGGGTAAGGGTAGATAGGTACAAGTAAGGAGCAAACAACTATCATGAGCAAGACAGCTATCATGATCTTGGAATTCATCTTGCAGGACGGGCTCTGAGAAGGGAGTTTGCTAGACACAGAGGAGAGCTTTGTTCTGGTCAGAGAAGCAGACACCACAGGGGTTGATGTTTGAGGTGTAGTGAACTCCTGTAGGGGAGATTTCTTCCCGCTTATATACGTTTTCATAGGCTTTCCAAATTCAACGGCTTCCATCAAGAGGGCTTTCACCGAGGGCGCATCAGGGGTATCTTCTATGACCTTCAACTCTTGAGTTGGCACATTAGGTTTAGTGACTGTGGAAACATTTGAAGAGGGTGTATCTTCAGGCCAAGAGTGAATAGAGACTCCATAACAAGGCATAGATTTGGTAGCCTCCAACCACTCGAGCAGATCTTCATCTGACCCTTTAGGTGTAGAAGGCTGTTCTTGTTCAGGTTTGGTTTCCATTGACAAAGAAACTTGCTGCACCACGGGATCCATACCACCTGCTAAGAGAATGGGTTGCATCGAGGAGCCAGAAGTATGTATCCACATTGCGTCGTTTCCCCAATCATGACGTGCTTTAGTGTGTCGCAGCCATGGTCTTCCAATGAGCAAAGGAAATCCGCCCTCAACCTGGGGAAGACGAACCACAACAAAATCCAAGTTAAAAGTAAAGTCTTGTACTTGCAGAGGCACATTGTCCACTATGCCCACTGGGTAGACTGTCCGTTGGTCGGCCAATGTAACTGTGAAGGGAGCAAGGTGAGTAGGCTTTAGACCTAGAGCTAACATAGTGAACTCGGGCATCAGGTTGATGCCAGATCCACCATCCACTATCACTCCTGAGAATTGCCGACCTAAAACGGACACTGTCAGGCGAGGGCTTCTATAATCAGTGAGTGGAGCAGCGAGATTAGATATCATATAGGACTCTGATGGTCGCACTGGGAGGTGCCCGCCACTAGGACCTGCTCTAGGATAAAGTGACTGAATAACAGCAAGGGTGTCACCTCTAAAATTTGCATCTAGCTGCAACATGTCATAAAGGGACACTTGTTGGAAAGTGTTCTTCAAGACTGTCTCTGCTGTAAACTTCTCTTTTTCTACCTGTTGTTCTGGTATCTTGATCTTCTGCAGATCGGAAACTGCTTCCAAGAAAGCTTCATCAATATCGGAGAGCAAAGATTTGGATTCTTTCATGGCACTGGGGGATGGCTTGTTAACGGCTGTAGGCAGGGTATCCATTGGTGTGAGAATGTGTGGGGGAGTTGAACTTGATGGAATGCTAAGACCGAGAGCGGTTCTCTGGGCCCGGGTGAAGACACCCGATGGCTCCTTTGCCAACTGCGGCGGCTTATTTTGAGGGGTAACCACGTGGGTAGAAGGGGGCGGCTGAGAAACAGTGCTAACTGCTACCAAATTGAGCTTGGGAAGGGCAAACTCAGTCTGGCATTGACTTGGGTTCGAAGCCGTAGATGCACGAATTTTAGGGCAATCCTTACTGTAGTGATCCTTCATATCAGGGCAATGACGGTAGGGAGGGGACACTTCGGGCAGAGGGCATTTGCTTTGGTAATGACCATATTCCCCTCATCTGTAGCACAAAATGGGCCGATTCACTGGACGAGTCGAAGGACGAGGTGGTCCTTGCTCCATGGAGTTGGAGGTGGAGGCATAGAAGCTGTGAGGTGGTGAGGGGGCATGGGTATGATAAAAGCTCTGAGAGGGAAACGTGCCCCGCATACCTTGCATAGGAGGGGTTGTCAGCAAAGGTGGCATATGGTGTGGATGGCCACAGGGAGAAACCATGTTGGATGCAGGTGCTGGCCCTTGCTGAAGAGAAGGACCAAGACTTTGCTGTATTTGTCACAATCCCTTGAGGTAGTAACAATCCTTAACCTCATGTCCAGATTTTTCACAGAAGTGGCAGTAAACCCGAAGGGGGCATTCTTGTGGAGGGTGCCCTAGAGAGCGGTGTCACAAAGTGATGACGTGGCGGACAGCAGAAACCCTAATTTCCGGAAATCGCGGAGGCAGATTATTTATTTATTTATTTATTTTTATTTTTTTTGGGAAATTTTGAGCGACGCAAATCTCAGCTTTTCGCTTTGATTTGGGAGAAAGAAAGAGAAAAAGAGAACTTGCTTTTTGTTGACTCTCATTGAGAGAGAGAGAGAATCTGCTTTTGCTTTCAAGCTGTTGGGGCTCTGCTTTTGGGCATCCCTTGTAACCTTTAAATTAGTGGTGAGGGCCTCACTTCTCAGAGCATCTGGACGCAGAGTCTGAGAGTGAAACCCTAGCCGCTCTCTTGTACTTTGATGATTGATTAATACAAAAAGAAATACCGAAAGGGGCGCCAGTCTTTGGGGCCAATATCTCTAGGCACGGAACTCCGCCGCGCCAGTGCAAATCTATTGTGATCTGTGAATTGTTTTGAAGTGGTTATTTGGTGCTGTCGTCGCGGTTGATTCTTGACTTGGAGTGTCCAAGTCTGTTGCAGTGGTATCAGAGCACGACCGATTTCTCTTCTACGGGAAATCCGATCCCCGATTTTTTTTTCCTGCGGCACCTATGGCTTCAGGCAATGATCAGTCGACTCCCTCTGCATCTGGAGATGCGGGTTGGGATCACAACGAAGATTCAGACAGAGAGTATGGCCCGCCTAGGCCTACTCAGGCGGAGCAGCAAGAGATGGAGCGTCGTCAATTGATAGGCGATGCAACAAAGATGATGCTCAATTTTGCCAAGGACCCGAAGATGGCAAAATATATGAACCAGATCTCTTTGGAAGAGGTACAGATGGAGTGGCAGAGAACCACAACACCACTCCCGAAACCCGCTCTCAAGAAACCTTCTGCCTCCAAGAAAATATACGGAGAAGGAACTGGAGAACGTGGTTGATGCATGGATTGCTCAGCTTTTCGACGTGCAAAAAGAAAGGCAAAAAGCACGGCAAAAAAAGCAGAAGAAAGGCACTGACAAGGCAAAGAAACAGAAGAAGCGTCGGTCGACTTTTGATAAGGCAAAGAAACAGAAGAAGCGTGTTCGATTTGAAGGAGTACCCAGTTCTTCTTCGTCTTCTTCTGACAGTTCTTCTAGCTCTTCAGACTCGAGCAAAGAAGACAGGAAAAGCAGAAAGCGAAGCAAGAAACAAAGCTTCGGAAAGGGCAAGAAAAAGGCAAAGAAGTCTAAATCTCCTCCAGAGATTGACAGTTCTACTATGGACTCGTCTACAGACAGCTCAGATTCCGATGACGGAAAGTTTTATGCGAACAAGAAGAATTTCTACAAAGCCAACCAGTATGACTTTCTCGAAGATAAAAGCAAGAGAGTCTGAGAGTTTAAGGAAGGTGGCCACTCGATCAAGTTTGATACTTTTCAGGATGCTCAGATGCTTCGAAGGCTTTGTCTTTTATACAGCAGTTTGACATCGCTTTCGCGGGAGGAAGCTCTTCACAGCCTCCAAGATTCGGAGAGCTACCTCTTACCTTAAGGGGAATGCTCGTACTGGGTGGTCCACGCTTCTTTTAAACAGGACTACGCCAGTTACATGGCTGAAATTTAAGAGGCTTTTTATTTCTTCTTGGTTGACGCAAGAGTTTGAACGAGATATATGAGCTGCTTGGAACCATCTTCGGATGACCAAGAAAGACACAATCAATGCTTATTGTGAAAGATTCTGGAGCTCTTTTCTACCCGCCTCTTCATTCAAGAAGATCTCGTTCAGAGAACAGATTGAGCGGTTTACCTTGGGTCTACCTACAGAGATCTGAGATCACTGCTTGGAACAGAAGTCAGCTTGTATTCAGGAGTTGATGAGTCATGCGAAGCGGGGCTTTTCCATTCACTCTGGCAGTTTGACCTACCCCACAGATAAAGCCATGACACAACGAGCCGAACAGACTTCTGGGAATGAAAGTAGAAAGAAAAAGAGCAACCCTGAGAAAAAGGATGCACAACCCAAGCTTACTCCTGAGGAGAGAGCTCGCTTCATCAGAGAGGGGAAGTGCTTTGGATGCGGGGAACATGGACATATCTCTGCGAAGTGCCCTAAAAAGGCATAGAAAGAACAGAATGATAAAGACAACGACAGGTCTAAGAGTTCGAGAGCAGCTAAGGAATGTGGCAGAAAAGGTAGACAGAAAAGCAGAACTGGTACCACATGGCGTGGGATCTGCACCAAATCTAATGAATGAAAGTACAAACTTTGCCGCTTTTGGGGCAAAGTGAAGGATCAGGAATCCCTTTTGAAGGAGCCAAGGCCAACTTCTTTTCACTTGGAATTGGCGGCTCGATTTGGAACTACGCCCGACAGACTGACGCCATAGGCGGAGGTAGTTCGACTGGCACCCGGATGGGATGTTGCCATTACACCGAGCATTGGCAAACTTCGTTTGCAATGACAGAGGTGTTCAGGGCACGCGAGTGACGTTCTACTCGGGATCCCTTGGTACCACAAGAACTACGCCGTGGTTGACTACCAGGCCGAGAAAGCGACTTTGATAAATGAAGGGCTTAGAGATTGTACTTGATGAACTTCAGTTTTCTTACTCATTCTTTTGGGAGAAATGAACGATAGATAAAGGTTGAATATGTTTTGAGCTGAAGAAAAGAACGCCAAGATTTTTTTCTCCACGCTCATGCCGATTGCTTTTGAGAGGGCCTGAAGATCATACCATTGATCTGATATCTGGAAGCACGCCACCTAATCGGCCACCTTACCGTGTGAGCCAAGTACAGAATGAAAAGATTATGAACCCAGTGAAAGACCTCTTGGAAAAGGGTCTTGTCCAACCTAGTACTTCACCATATTGCTCTCCAGTGTTGTTGGTTTTGAAGAAAGACGGATCTTGGAGAATGTGCATCGATGATATACTTGACAGGTTACAGGGATCCTCGTGCTTTAGCAGGATTGACTTGAAGAGTGGATATCATCAGATCAGGATAGTGCCGAGAGATGTCTACAAGACAGTTTTTCGGACGACTTTTGGGTTATTTGAGTTTTTGGTGATGCCTTTTGGCTTAACCAATGCTCGTGCGACATTTAACCGGATGATGGATAGGATTTTTCGAGAGTACAGGCTATTTGTTGGTACTTTCTTTGACGACATCATTGTTTTCTCCAAGAATGAGGCAGAACACAGAGATCATCTGCTTCAAGTCTTTCAGGCATTACGAGATCACACGTTAGTGATTAATGCAAAGAAAAGTGAATTTTTCCTACTAGAGATACACTTTTTGGGACACATTGTGTCAACAGCAGGAGTGCGAATGGACCCGGCCAAGATAGAGACTATCCGTGATTGGCCCGATTTGAGGAATGTCCATGAAGTTAGAACTGTGTTCGTACTACAGGCGGTTCATACGAAAGTTTGCAGAGGTTGCTTCCGCTTTGCATACCTTGACACAGAAAGGAGTACCTTTCTCGTGGGGACCCACAGAGGTGACTGCCTTTCGGACATTGAAAGAGAAATTGACTACAGGACCAGATTTGACTTTGCCGGACTTGCAGAAGTCATTTGAAGTATTTTGTGATGCTTTTGGTCGTAGTCTGGGTGCGGTCTTGATGCAAGAAGGCCATGTCATAGCTTACGAGAGCCGTTTGTTCTCTAGGCCGGAGATGACAGCACAGATCTATGAGAAAGAGCTTTTGGCAGTGATCCATGCTCTTACTCAGTGGCGGCACTACCTACTCGGAGCGGATTTTACTATCTTTACAGACCATCAGAGTTTGCGCTACTTCTTGTCACTCACAGAAGTAGCTTTCAGAAAAGCAGATGCGGTAGGCGAACATCTTGTCACAGTTTCACTTGCAGATTGTCCATGTGAGGGACAGAAGAATGTGGTGGCAGATGCTTTGTCTCGGAAACCGTTGGTCTGGCTATTTCCGCGATACATCATAGGATATGGTCGATGAGTATGCTATAGATACAGATTTTGTAGATATTTTCACACGGATACGGGATGGGGAGACAGTAGCGGGATACTCCCTTCGGGAAGGCTACTTGATGAGAAAGACTATGTTGTGCGTTACACAGCCGTTGAGGGATAAGGTTATGACTGAATGCCACTGTCCACCTTTTACGGGTCACCGCAGCATTGCTACCACCATGAAAGGGGTAGAGAGATACTTCTCTTGGCCGTGACTCAAGAAGGATGTGGAAGAGTTTGTGCGCAGTTGCTTGGTATGCTAGAAGGTCAAGTTTGACAGGCATAAGGCATATGGATTGTTACAGCCTTTACCCATACCCACCCACCCCTGGGAAAGTATTGCAATGGATTTCATTTTTGATCTCCCAAGAAAACAGAATGATCACGATGATTTTCTGATTACATGGCACGTCTGAGACGATTGTCTCCGACAGAGACCCCACATTTATGAGTTTGTTTTGGAAGGCAATTTGGGAGAACATTGGCACGCGGTTGCAGTTCTCGTCATCATTCCACTTGCAGACTGATGGGCAATTTGAGATTGCCAATTCAGTGATTTTAGATTTATTGAAGTCTTGTATCTCGGATCAGAAGACTCAATGGGAAAAGAACTTACCTTTGGTAGAATTTGCCTACAGTAACATGATACACTCTTCGACGGGGGAAGACGCCATGTGAGATTGTTGAAAGTGCTGTGAAGGTTCCATCCTTCCTGAGCACGAAAGATTAGATATTGGAAACGGATGAATATTCGCGAGATTTAGATACGGCTTTTGCCAAGGTTCGCGAGACTTTGCAGAAATCTCAAGAACGACAGAAAAAGGCAGCGGATCGCCATTGTCGCGACTTGAAACTGAAGGAGGATGATTGGGTGCTCTTACTTTTGAGAAGGCACGCCTACGAAAGAAAAGGGGAAAGGAGAGGCTTTTTCCAAAGCTTAGTATGCGATACTACGGACCTTTCCAGATCACTTACAAGATAAATGATGTCTCCTTCCGATTGAAACTGCCAGATACTTGGAGGATTCACAATGCATTGCATGTGAGTCTCTTGAAACCTGTTAAGGGTGATGTGCCTGATGAGCAACCCAAAGTGGAAGAAAACGAGGAGATCCTTGTTCCTGAACAAATTTTGGCACATAACGATGCGAAGAAAGGTAAAGTCCGAAGGCGGTTCTTGGTTTAGTTCAAGAACTTTCCTGCAGTTGATGCGAAGTGGATGGAGGAGGAGGGCCTAGCAAATACTCCTCGGATTGTGAAACTTTACCTCGACGTTTTGGTTTAGCATCGTCTACTCCAAACGGAACCCAGAAACTCAGCTTGGCCGAAGATCTGGTGGAGTGGGATGCACAAGAGGGGAGTTACTCCGCTCCTTTGTCAACAGATGCCTCGATTTTGATACTAAAGTCACTGATGTCTCTTTGAGCTTCAGGGATACTGAGAGCTGACAGTATTCTGCTGGATGACTTTATGAAATGGAATTCCTGATAATGATACTGATTTGTTCTTGACTTCTTGTGAGTGTAGGAACTGATAGACGAAATGACTGCAGCATTTTGGTCTGATTGATCTCGAATAGACATGGTTGCAATAGGGGTTAGTCAATCGGACATGGATGAGGTCCCGATTGGACCTAGATGTGATTGCTAGCTACATTGCCGATAAATCATGGTCTAAGATCCGAATGAATGTTGAATGTCATGTGATGTCTGGTGATGTCCTGTGATGTCGGGTGATGTCTTGTGGATTTTGTACATGTGCTAGATGTGTGTTCCTAGTACGTAGGTACTAACAGTCAGTGTCTGCTAAGACGGTTAATGGCTTTTGTCAGTTTTGCAGGCGTAATCGCGGTCGATTACAATGCTTTCAAGAGGGGGGTATGTCACAAAGTGATGACTTGGCGGACAACAGAAACCCTAATTTCTGCGAGAAACCCTAATTTCCGGAAATCACGGAGGCGGATTATTATTATTATTATTATATTTTTTTTGGGGAAATTTTGAGCGACGCAAATCTCAGCTTTTCGCTTTGATTTGGGAGAAAGAAAGAGAAAAAGAGAACTTGCTTTTTACTGACTCTCATTGAGAGAGAGAATCTGCTTTTGCTTTCAAGCTTTTGGGGCTCTGCTTTTGGGCATCCCTTGTAACCTTTAAATTAGTGGTGAGGGCCTCACTTCTCAGAGCATCTGGACGCAGAGTGTGAGAGTGAAACCCTAACCGCTCTCTTCTACTTTGATGATTGATCAATACAAAAAGAAATACCGAAAGGGGCGCCAGTCTTTGGGGCCAATATCTCTAGGCACGGAACTCCGTCGGGCCAGTGCAAATCTATTGTGATCTGTGAATTGTTTTGAAGTGGTTATTTGGTGCTGTCGCGGTTGATTCTTGACTTGGAGTGTCCAAGTTTGTTGCAAGCGGCATGAGCTACACCAAACCGTAGCCTTCGTCTCTTGCTGACACTTGAGCTCTTCTAGCTCACGTGTAATTTGTTCCAATGCCTCATGATGTGGAGGCTTCTCTTGTCTAAGGGAGAAGGACCTCTCCTCTTTAAAAGCTCGTTGTAACTCTAGGGCTTCCAGTTCCCTGTGTAAAGAAGTTAAAGGATTAGAAGGACTTTCCAAAAACATAGAGGGGGTCTCTATGTGAGGGGGGTTGGTGAATAGCTTCCTAGCCCCCTCTATCCTCGTAGCAGCTGCGATGAACTCCTCCAGAGTGGCGTCGGGTCGGAGACTCTCTCGTAGTTTTTGCTGAGAACTTTTGGGAAGCGCCTTCTCTACCCACTTCTTAACCATAAATTCACCTGGTTGCTGGGGAAGCTTGGCAACCAGAGACTTGGTTTTCGTCATAAGTTCTGCAAAAGTCTCCTCTGGTTGGAGCACCATGTTGGCTAACTCATCCAACACCTTCTCCTGGTAGTCACCGAGCGTGAAAGCTGCACAGAATTGTTGCCTTAAGATTGCCCAGGTTCAAAATGGTTCTCTGCAAACTGGCTGTACCATTTGTTTGCTAAGCCATCCAAGGTGGATGCAAAGAGTACCAAATAAGCATCTTCCTTGTTAAGACCACGACCCCTACAAAGAGATACAAAACTCCTTGCATGGTCGTCAGCATCTTTTGAAGAGAGACCTTTGAATGTAGGGAACTTGATGTTTACCTTAGCCAAAACGCTAGCCAATGGCTCCATGGCCCCTTGCTGAGCCTGTTGCTCAGTATCCTGCTGTAGCAGAATAGGAGAGAGCTTAACTAGAGAAGGTGATCTAGAAGATGTGGAACCGGAGGGAGGAATGGGTGATGCCGTATGTGGAGGTATGGGTGATGAGGTTGATAGACTTCTAACAGGTTCCAAGGGTCGTCATATGTTGTAGTACTTCAGAGGACTCAGGAGTGTGCTTTGACGCTCGACTGACCGCCTTGTATGGGTCATGCAGCGACCACCAAACCAACCAAGCTTTGGGCAAGAAAACCTTGAAGTGGTTGAAGACATGTCTAGACTCTACTAGACCAAGCAGGTGACTAGATCGGGCTGGACCAGGGACTAGGAGGACTAGACCAGGGTCTAGAACATGCAAGTGACTAGACCAGGCTGGACCAGGGACGAGGAGGACTAGACGAGGGTCGAGGAGGTCTAGACCAGAGACGAGGGCAGGTTGGACCAGGGTGAGAAAAGACTAGACCAGTTGGACCAGGCGAGAGGAGAACAGTGCAAGGCAAGGTCAGTGAAGCTAGATAGACCCAACTAGCTTCAAGATTTGCATCTCACAGAGTGAGATTTCTGTTGAGATCCCATCGTGGTCGCCAAAATGAGAGCACCTGTAGCGCGGATTATGTGTCGTGCTCTCTACAGTGGGTGGTCCTCAGTGCAATGTGCGGGACAATCTCACTCAAATAGACTGAACAGAAAGGAAACAATAGACGTCAACAGAGCTCACAAAGACACAACAGCAGACCAGAACATATGACTCGACTATCTCGAAGACTGATACAGACTCTCGCATGGCAGCACACTCAGCTCCAGCCCAGGACTCACAGGTACAATGGGGGTGTCGAGGCTCTGATGTGAAGGGATGGTGAAGACTTGCTCTGTGTATAGACTCACTCTCTAGAGGACGATGCTAGACCAAAGGTGAAGAAGATAATCCCGATGACCAACCGCTACTACTGGCAGACCAGAACATATGACTCGACTATCTCAAAGACTGATACAGACTTTGGCATTGCAGCACACTCTGCTCCAGCCCAGGACTCACAGGTACAATGGGGGTGTCGAGGCTCTGATCTGCAAGGATGGTGAAGACTTGCTCTGTGTATAGACTCACTCTCTAGAGGACGATGCTGGACCAAAGGTGAAGAAGATAATCCCGATGACCAACCGCTACTACTCATATGTACCACCATAAAGAGCCACCAACGGCTCATAAATGTCAGCCATGTGGTGACCTGGCCACGATGTCCACTAGATCAGTCCGTATCTCTGCTGCCACGTGTCACTGCCCAGCCCAGAGAGTCCGTCCAATGTGAACCATCCTAGACCAACTGTAATAAATGTGTCTTGTGAAAGTGACACTGTAGCTGAAAACAGAGAATTCAGTGTGCTGCAAATTCTCGCCAGGTTTTGCAAAGTGCCCGTATGCGTCGGGAAAGTCAGTCAATGCGTGGGAATACTGACTGTGTGGGGTCCTAGTACAGTTATGTTGCCGAAATCGGGCCGGAACAGTGGAAATTCAGCCAAGTTTGTGCGGGGCACCTTGTAGGGATCCACAACGTTTATTTCCTCTTTTGAACAATAAAGAAATACCGAAAGGGGCGCCTAAGTTAGGGGCCAATCTGGTGTCGGTCTACTGATACAGGTGCAATCTAGCAGCCTGTATCCCTCCCCCCTTTGTTTTCTCTTGAAAGTACAGGTAGAATAGACGACTAATAATGGGTGAAAGCAAATAAGGTTTAAGTTTAAAGTCTACCGCCCTTTTTGGATTGAACAGGCCGGTTTCATTCGGTAACTTGACTTATCCATCAGATGAACCTTCAACAAGTCGTAACAGAAGCAGACGATAGAAAGATACGCGACCTCGACTGACAGAAGAGCAGAAAGACGATTACGTCAAAACGGGAAAGTGTTTTGAATGTGTCGAACAAGGACATATATCTGCACGGTGCCTCAAAAAGGCACAAGAGTGAGAATGGCTGACAGATTAACAATAGAACTGGGCGAGGTGATACTCGCTCCAGAACAAATACTAGATAAACAATTACGAATGAACTGGCAATATTTTGCTTTGTGAATTTATGGATGAATAATTTTGAAGATGACTTTGATTTACAAGTGAAACTAATGTTTTATGGAAGATCTCTCTCTTTGTGAATAGATAACAGTGAAAATCAAGAATGAGATGATGATGAATTCGAAGCAATGATAGCTTCAAAATGAACCTGATAACAATAAGAATTATGAATTTTGATCATGATGATTGATTGAATGGAACTGTCGTGAGCGCATCAAGAGTTCCCGAGGGATGAGATGGCCACACAATGAAAAGATGACTAGAATTGAATGATTCAAACACTTTGTCCAATATGAACTCAGTGTCTGATTGATGGATTGGAATTCCCATAAATGATTACTCGCACATGATTGTGTTTGAGTGGAGATGGAATGATTGAGGAAATGATTGGAGCATTTCGGTCTTGAGAAATCTATGTACATGATCGCAATAAGGATTAGTTAATCCGACATCAGTGAGGTCCGATGTGGATCTAGATGCGATTGCTAAATACGTTGCCAGGAATCATGCTCCTAGATCTGAATGGATTCTATGTGATATAATCTGAATGTTATGTGACTCTCGTCTTTGCAGAAGTGTTGTATTTGTGTGGTCTAGTGCGTCAATACTTAGAGTCAGTGTCTACTGAACTGGTTTATGGCTTATGTTTGATTTTGGAGGCGTAAGGCGATTACAATTCTTTCAAGAGGGGGGTATGTCACAAACTGATGACGTGACATGACAACCCGAGGCACAACATATGACCTGGAAGGCTGTACGGAGGTCTCGCAAATTGCGCTAATTGCTAACATGGCTGTCGTACGGATTTTCCGCAAAAAGCGCTGACATGCTGACGTGGCTGTTGTACGAATTTCCGCCAATTGCACTGGCTGCTTTTTGATAGTTTTTAGGCTAGATGCTGTTGGGATTTGACTGCTTTTGAAATTATTGCTTTTGGGCATCCCTTTTAAGAATAAATAGACCCTTGGGACCTCACTTTGCAGAGCATTTGGACGCAGAGACTAAGAGCAGAGTTCCCGCGGGTGTTGTAACTTTGCTCAACATGAATATAAAAATAAATACCGAAAGGGCCCCTGATAAGTATTTTCAGTGATTCTCTCATGTGTTGTGCTAGATTTTCGACTTGGGGTGTCCAAGTTTGTAACAGATGGACTATTTTAATCAAAGATGCCTTGCGTTTTTCTTGCTACAGTTACACATACAGAGACATCCTTTATCATTGAGTTTGACATGCTGTAGCAAAGGACTTCTTACAAGACAGGTGAGATTTCTTCTAGAGTAGCACCCCTCAACAGAATTCCATGAGTCTTATCACTCTTAAGATTAGGGGGACTCTTCTGGATAGAACTACACAGATTAGAAGATCTCGACACCCTTGTCCCACTTGGTAGATCACGTTGTCTGGGTTGAATGCAGACCAGTATTGAGAGCCATACAAAGGTTCTACGAGGTTGTTTACAGAGAAGATTGATGCTATGTTCCAAGGGCACGTGAGAGAGTTTCTATGATGGTATTTACAGTGGCAGCCTTCGCAGGAGATATGTTACGAACTGACTCTACTAGTTCACCTGTGTGTGTACTTTTCTTATTTGACATTTAAATCATATGACGATGGTGTCTCACATGTCTTTTAGGTCTTCGGTAGATGTAAACAGACATATCGTTTTATTTTGACGCATCTCTCTCTCTCTCTCTCTCTCTCTCTCTCTCTCTCTCTCCATGTCTACCGCGTGGATCTTCTCTCTCTGGCGGGCTGTTGAGCGTGAGGCTGAAGGGCCCCTACAGACAGCAGCAAACCCTAGCGTACGACACGGATACGCAGAGTACATTTCGTCTCTCTCTCTCTCTCTCTCTCTCTCTCTCTCTCTCTCTCTCTCTTTCAGGAGCAGGTCGCGGGGTAGAAGGTTGCGCCCCTACATCCCAGGTTTTGGGTGCA
Source organism: Adiantum capillus-veneris (assembly GCF_014529385.1). Classification (NCBI taxonomy): domain Eukaryota; kingdom Viridiplantae; phylum Streptophyta; class Polypodiopsida; order Polypodiales; family Pteridaceae; genus Adiantum; species Adiantum capillus-veneris. Next base: position 117,352,605 of record NC_140936.1, on the reverse strand, counting down.
TACAGCAAGCCTCCCATCTAGCGGGGGCTGCTTTCGGATACCACAGGTCACGCCCTGGAAGGGTTGTTTTCATCACACTATTGCAGGTCGGAGCAGCCACAGTAGGGCTGTGCTTGGGATATCACAGATGGCTATGTTTTGAGCTCTTGCAGCGGGGCAGTACCTCAGAAGGGGGCTGCGAGCAGGTACATTCTGCGCCCTGAGCGGGCTTGTTGATTGCACGGGTTATCTCCAGCAGGGGGTTGCGTAGACGCTCTTTTCCTACAGGGGTTGAAGCTAGGGCAGACCCGCTGGGGACTGCATCATCTACATTCAGCAGGGTACATGCTTTGCGCCCTTCGGGGTAGCCTTCACTTGCAGGCATTCTCAAGCAGCCAGGGGCTGCGTGATATGAGCAGGACAGCTTTGGACAGTGCTGGGAGTTAAGGCATCTGGCGCAAGGCCCTCTTATCATCTGAGATTTTTACTGCATAAAAGCTGGACAGCAATAGCTGGTGGTTAGTTACGCAAGCGAAAACAATGCCGACGGAGACATCATACGCGTAGACGTCGGCAAGAGCGCACGGGCAGCATCATCATACGCGTAGGTGGAAACAACATTCACACAGGTAGGCGCTTTTACTCCATACGCGTAGGAGGGTCATCATATGCGTAGGTCAACAGACACCATACGCATAGGTCGTCATTCTATGCGTAGGTCAGGCATCCTACATGTAGCTGGGAAGACATCATACGCGTAGCTCAGTTGGATATCATATGCGACATCATACGCGTAGGTTTCAGTGCAAAATTCTGTGTGCGAAATGGTAAGTGAACCCGATACATCTCTTGAATGACAAAGCATGGAAGCAATCTCTTCTGCACAAGACCCTGCACAAGACACGGATGCTGTCAATGTCTCACCTGTTTGCAAGTCGCGAGCAAAGGCAACCTTCATGCTCACGAACAAGCGGATGGCGCAGATGGAGAGGGAAATGAAGGAGTGGAAAACAGAGATGGAAGGATGGTGAAAGGAGAAGGCCAACCTCCTTCAGATGGTCTTCAATGAAGGGGGACAATGGAAGAAGGAGAAAGAGAGCCTTAACAAAGACATACAGACACTCAAAGAAGAACTCTCAGCCCTCAAACAGGAGCTCGCTGATAGAGTAAGATGTGGACTAGAGGAAGGCGAATTTCAGCCCTCGGTAATAGATGAAATCAAGGAAATCAAGGAACAGGTAAGGATGATCACAGAGGAAGAAAAACTGAGTGTGGCAAAGACATCTTCATGGGCGGAGATGATAACAAGGACACAGAAAAAGACGGACGAGGCCGAAAAATGGATTGAGGTCGCCAAGAAAGGGAAAGGCCAAGAAACTCCTTGTACACCGACGCTTATCAACATGACCTTCGAAGAGGAACAAAGAAGGCGGATGCGAGCATTGCATGTGAGAGTGATTGGTCTCAAGGACATAAACAATGTGGAGAAAGAGGTCACAAGCCTTATATCCATGATGGGGATGGAGAAGCCTCTGCACACAAAAGCATGGAGGGTAGGTAAGAAAAGTGATGGCATGGGAGAGTCTTCAAAAGGGAGAGCTCTCATACTACGCTTCCCCTCGTTGGAAGAGAAGAAGGAATTCTTGAGGAAGAGGCCTACTCTCAAAAAGGTAGGTATTTTCCTTGGTGATGACCTGACTCTCTCATAGCTCGCACATATGAGAGAGGTAATGCCAGAGATTACAACGGCAAGGGAGAAGGGAAAGATGGCCTTCTATAGAGATGGATAGGTGGTGGTTTTAGAGCGGCGCACTGCATGACGGTGCGAGACATATGGGACCACGCTGAAGATGGCTACCTGGAATTGTAATGGGTCTATGAGGTTGGACGTGGGTGCATTTGAGGACAGTTTCAAAGACAAGGATATTGTATTCTTCTCAGAGACTCATCAGGCCCCTGGACAGGTGATGCCACATGTGGTGGGATACAGATGGGAGACAACTCACAAGACAAATGCGAGATCTGAGCATGGGAGTAGAGGTTAAGGAGGAGTAGCAGTGCTATTCAAAGAGGAACTACAACCATTACTGCATATTGTACGAAGCGATGATCATGCTAGATATATGTGGGTAAGACTGAGAGCTGACACAGGTCGATTCCTATATATTTCCATATGTTACTTTCCTCCCAGTACATTAGTGTATGCTGCATCCAAAGGACAGTCGCCTTTGTCTATACTAGATGATGACATATGGGAGTTTTCTAGGGATGGTGATATCATTCTCCTAGGGGACTACAATGCCCGAACGGGCAACTCGCAGACAATCTTCTACGACACTTCAGATGAGATGCTTAGAGAGCTGGATGTGGGTGAGTTGGGACTTGACAGATGCTCAGATGATAGAGAGCAGACAGAATATGGGAGATACCTCATGGAAATGACGACTACACATGGATTAGCTATACTTATTGGCTTACAGCGATTTCTTGGAGCAACCGGTTTCACATGCTTTCCACACAGACATGGGGCCAGTACAGTAGATTATGTTATGACACAACTGAGCTTTATCCCCTACATTCAGGATCTCACAGTGGGAGCCAGGCCAGTGGGCATAGCAGTAGATCATGCTCTCTTGACACTGTCCGTCAAATTTCAATATAGTACAACCCAGACATCAGGAGGCAAGTCACACACCTTCTATACATTTACTCCAGAGACTAATTTCGTTTATACAGAGGAGATTTGGGACCGTCTATTGGAAGGCACAGCCTGTACAAATGATACAGGCCTCTCTGTGGAGGAGTGCACCACTCTACTGACTGAGACACTACATGGGGCTGCATCAGTGGCATACCCACACACTCAGTCGGGCAAGAGACGACATTATGGGAGCATGCCCCGAAATAGTTGGTATGATGACGAATGCAGAGAGATGAGAGCCTAGCTTCAGAGGGATGTTCTGTTAGGAGTCATCACTTACAGACAGTCTCGGATTGCTTTCCGACGCCTTGTGCGACGGAAGAAGCCAGCTTACCTAGCTCAGATGGAACGAGACTTATATCATATGTTCTTGAGTAGGGACTCAAGAGAGGCATGGCGACTCTTCCATGAGCACTCCCCTCCCCCAGTGATTACTTCACCTGATGTGTGGGGCCAATATGCGACATCATTATATACGGTTCCTGGACAGGAACCCCTTCAAGACCCTACCAAGCCTTGCCCAGCTACGAGCACTTTCTTTACACCTGAGATGGTACAAAGGGCCATCGACAGGATGAGGACCGGGAAGGCTTATGATCGTGACGGTCTAGTAGCGGAGCACTTTATACATGCCATGGATATGTTGATGGAGGTTCTCGCAGTGTTTTTCAATCGTGCCATGTGTGAGGGATTACTTGAGACTTCGAGGTTGTCTAATATTGTGCCCATCTTCAAGGCTGGGGACCCTACAGAGCCTGGGAGCTACCGCACTATTATGGTTGGAGACACATTGGCACGGTTGTATGCATCTATTCTAGAGAACCACTTGATAATTGGGCAGCGGGCGAGGGTGTACGAGCAAAGGGTCAGGCCGGCTTCAAGAGGGGTTTCTCCACTCTTGATCATATTCTGACACTCAGGGCCATCATTGAGGAGGGCAGATCACATGGGAGACGGATCTATTGTAGCTTTGTGGATTTTCGCAAAGCATTTGACATGGTACCAAGAGCTCGATTGATGCGCAAATTGCAGGAGATGGGGGTGCCCATAGAGGTGATTTGGGGGATTATGGCTTTGTACAGATCAGTGGTAGGACATGTACGCCCTCCGGAAGGGGTATCTGATTTAGTTCACTCTACTATTGGAGTGAAACAGGGCTGCCCATTGTCTCCTACTCTATTTGGTATGTATCTTGATGATGTGTCTGAGTTCATTGACAGAGAGAGTGACAGGGGTGCCCAGCTGGCAGAGACGTGGATCCCATTGTTGCTATATGCTGATGATATTGTGCTGATATCTCACTCACCAGAAGATATGCAACGACATTTGGATGCACTACGCAGTTTTGCAGAGGATAGTGGACTGTGTGTAAACCTAGGTAAAACCAAGGTTATGGTGTTTAACACCACACCGCAATGGATTAGGAGATCAGTACCTACTTTCAAATATGGTCAGGAGATTGTGGAGTATACAGATGCATACACTTACCTGGGGGTAGTCTTTACTGGGCCGAGATTTTCTTTGAGAAGAGCAACAGAGACTAGACTAACTAGAGCTGGTGCGGCTCTGGGAGGAATGGAGAGGATGTGTTCGCAGGTTCACTTCCAGGAACCTAGGACAAAGTTATGGCTCTTTGATACTTTGGTTGCTTCTACTATGTTATATGGGGTGCAGGTTTGGGGACCTTCTATAGGCCAGGATGGTTGGAGGCGTATGGAGAAGCCCCTGGTATCTATGATCTCTCGGTTGATTAGAGCCAAGGCTTCCGTACCGCATGATATATTGGAGCGGAATTAGCTGCCCCCCCTATGGAGATTGAGGCGCTTACCAGATCAGTCTCCTTTGTACACAGTCTATGGGATACTACCAGAGACAGATATGCCAGGGTGGCTCTAGAGTCCTCCAGACAATTAGCTCTTAATGGGGATACATCATGCTGGTTTGCACAGATGGCATCATGGTTTCAGACACATGGTTTCACCATGGACCGGTTGCCTCCTTTTCAATACTCTCTACGGGCACCCTTGAGGTCTCTGACATAGGTAGAGATTAATAGACTTATTCGTCAGGATCTGATCCAGCTGGACACGAGGAGGACATGGATAGAGCCGTTACAGGAGTTGGGCACAAAGATGGCTTTCTATAGAGAGCATCTTCTCCACCTCACGGGGGATGGGTTTGTGAATCGACCTAGCTATATGGACACGCATCTTTCTCATGGTTTGCGTTGTGCAATTAGCCAGATACGCACGTCCTCACAGCAGCTCGAGATTGAGACTGGCAGATTCAGAGGGACACCAGCAGAGAGCAGGATATGCAGCTTATGCCATCTAGAGCCAGAGACAGAAGTACATTACATATGTCATTGCACAGTGTACTATGAGATACGAGGCCGTTTTCATTGTCTATTCAGAGAAGGTTTTGGGCCTCTATCTGGGGTCATGAGTTATGAGGATCAGAGATGTCTTGGGCTATATCTACTTGAGTTACACATGCATAGAGAAACTTTACTGAGAGCTGAAGAGAGACAACCCCAGAGACAGATCACAGATTTCTTTACACTAGATATTGTACACCCAGAAGAACAGACAGAGGAGCAGCCAACAGTGGAGAGGTCTACCCGCACTACTGGCATTCTCATAGACCGAGCATTGGAGCTAGGGAGATCTAGACGACCCCGATGGAGAAGAGGAGCTACACAGTTTCAAAGGAGGCTACAGCAAAGGATTCGAGCCATACTCTTTCGTCGTCCAGAGTGCAGATGAAGATGGATCTCTACTCCCCTCCCATATTGTCTTCACATTGTATTGCTTAGTTTAGGATCCCGCAGTATTTATATTTTGTTATCCTAGTTTAATTTGTTTTGTTAATCTGACTTTGTATCAGATACACCGCATTGTAACTTTTTGGTCTCATAGGTCACTTTGGCCTTTTGAAGACGTTAATATAACATTTCATTTCATTTCTCTCTCTCTCTCTCTCTCTCTCTCTCTCTCTCTCTCTCTCTCTCTTTTTACCTAGACATTGTATTAGATCCGCCAAGCTTGTATCAGTTTGGTCTCATAGGTCATTTTGGCCTTTAGAAGACGTTTAATATAACATTTCATCTCTCTCTCTCTCTCTCTCTCTCTCTCTCTCTCTCTCTCTCTCTCTCTCTCTCTCTCTCTCTCTCTCTCTCTCTCTCTCTCTCTCTCTTTGTGTGTGTGTGTGTGTGTGTGCGCGCGCGCGCGCCAGTGTGCATGAGGTGCCAGCCAGCCCATCGAGTGGAACTCCAGGAGCTCTCTCACACTTCGCAGCAGCTCTGGCGTGTGACAGTAGTTCAGCCCCTTGCGCATCCAGCCTAGCCAGCCCATCACGTGGAGCTCTCAGCATCAGCCATCGTTCCACTGTTTCCAACCATCGCGTTTAGCCAGTGCGGGTTGGAGCAATAGAACCCATTCAGCAGTGTTACTAAATACGAGCAGAACTGAGGACCTGTGGAACAAGGGCCGTTATGATGGAGGTCATGAGCGCTTCATTGGTTTGCAAGTCCCGTACGAAGGCAACCTTCATGCTTACAAACAAGCGGATAACAGAAGTGGAAAGGGAGATGAAGGAATGGAAAGCAGAGATGGAAGGATGGTGGAAGGAGAAGGCCAACCTTCTTCAAATGTTCCTCAACGAAGGCACGCAATGGAAGGAGGAGAAAGAGGACCTGCACGCAGAGATACAAGCACTCAAGGAGGATTCACAAGAACTCAAAGAAAAGGTCTCAGCTCTCAAGCGAGAGCTTGCTGATAGAGCAAGTAGTGGACTAGAGGAAGGTGAATTCTAGCCCTCGGTGATAGAGGAAATCAAGGTCATCATGGAACAGGCAAGGATGATCAAAGAGGAAGAGAAACAGAATGTGGCAAAGACGTCTTCGTGGGTGGATGTAATCACGAAGACACAGAAGAAGGCGGATGAGGCCGAGAAATGGATAGAAGTCGCTAAGAAAGGGAAAGGGAAAGAGGCCACATCTATCCCCACTCCTACAAGCATCAACATGACTTAGAAGAAGAGCAACGAAGGAAGACTAGAGCTCTGCATGTACGAATAGCCGGTCTAAAAGACCGAGATGATGTGGAAGGGGAAGTCAAAGAACTTGTTTGCATGATGGGTAGTGAGGCTACTCATACAACGGCATGGAGGATAGGGAAGAAGACACAAGGAGATGGGGAGACTTCAAAGGAGAGAGCTCTAATCATGCGCTTCCCATCCATGGAGGCAAAGGACTTCTTGAAGAAGCATCCTACACTAAAGAAAACAAGCATGTTCCTTGGAGATGAGCTCACACTCTCACATCTTGCTTATATGAAAGAAGTTATGCCGGAGATAATGATAGCTCAAGAGAAGGGAAAAGTGGCCTTATACATGGATGGACAAGTGGTTATTTTTGGAGAAGCGCCCCGCATGACGGCGCGAGACTTGTGGGACCACACTCAGAGTGGCTACATGGAATTGTAATGGATCTTTGCACCTTGATGTAGGGGTCTTTGAGGATAGTTTCATAGAAGGAGAAATCATTTTCTACTCTGAGACACATCAGGCCCTAGGGCAGTCCATGCCACATGTGAGCGGATATAGATGGGAGACAGCTTGCAGACAGGAGACTCGATCAGAGCACAGAGAATGAGGTTCAGGAGGAGTAGCAGTCTTATTCAGGGAGGAGCTACAGTCGTTGATACATATAGCTCTGAGGGATGAGCATGCTAGGTACATGTGGGTGAGACTGAAGGCAGAGACATGCAAATACCTCTACATTGCTATTTGCTATTTCCCTCCTAGTATGTCAGTATATACATCACCTAGAGGACAATCCCCCTTCTCTATTTTGGATGAGGATATATGGGAGTTTTCAGGGACGGTGACATTACTATCTTGGGGGATTTCAATGCTAGGATTGCCCATCACCAGACAGTATTCTATGATACCTCAGAGGAGTTGATGCGGGAGCTTGATATTATAGAAATGGGTCTGTCTAGGTTATCACAGGATAGAGGAGCACACTGAGTATGGCAGATACTTGATTGATATGGGGACTGCACATGGATTGGCCATTTTGAATGGCCTACAAAGATTCCTTGCAGCAGGTGGTTTTACATGCTTTCCATATCGGCATGGCGCTAGTACAGTGGATTATGTTATGGCTTCTCAAGGACTCATTCCTTCCTTTCAGAATTTCATGGTGGGAACTAGGCCGGTTGGGGTAGGAGTCGATCATGCTATCTTGTCTTTCACTCTATTGTTCCAGTTCAACACAACTCCATTGGGAGAGGCCTCCACACATACTCGGTATACCTTCACGAGGGAGACAGATCCCGTGTACAGTGATGAGATATACAGCTAGCTATGCACCCAGGAGCCAGGACGGCCACTAGATGAGCTCACCCAGATTCTGACAGAGATGCTCCATGATGCATCATCAGAGGCATATCCCCACAGCCAGCCTACAGGCAGACGATTTGGGAGCATGCCTCAGAATGGTTGGTATGATGAGGAGTGTAGAGAGACAAGGATCAGATTACAAAGAGAGGTGCTCATGGGTACTACTACACATAGACAGTTAGAGCGTGATCTGTATCAGGTGTTTATGAGTCAGGACTCTAGTGAGGCATGGAGGCTTTTCAATGAACACTCTCTACCGCCAGCCATCACTTCCACAGAGACCTGGAGGGAATGTGCTACATCTCTCTATACAGCATCGGGGCAGCCACCTTTGCCTGACCCTCCAGAGGCATGCCCAAAAACATGTACTTTCTTTACTGTTGAGAGGGTAAGGAAATCCATTGACAGGATGAAGACAGGAAGAGCACATGATCATGATGGTCTGGTAGCAGAGCACTTCATCCATGCTAGAGATATGCTTGCAGAGCCGCTTGCTATGATGTTTAATAGATCCATGTATGAGGTTTTTCGTGAGACTTGGAGTATGTCCACGATTGTGCCTATCTATAAGTCGGAAGATCCTATGCTTCCCTGGAATTACCGCACCATCATGGTTGGTCACACTCTAGCTAGGCTATATGCATCAATTCTTGAGCACGAGTTGAGTGGATGGGCAGAGAGAGAGGGTATACTGGCAGCATGACAAGCAGGATTTAGGAGAGGTTTCTCCACTCTTGACCAGATTTTCACACTCAGAGCCATTATTGAGGGTAGACACCATGGTAGGAGGATATATTGTAGCTTTATGGATTTCCGCAAAGCCTTTGATACAGTGCCACGAGCCAGACTCATACGTAGATTGCAGGACATGGGGGTGCCCACAGAGCTGATTTGGGGGATCTTAGCTTTATACATGACAACGGTAAGATGAGTATGCACTACTCATGGCATGCCCGACATGGTTCACTCCACCATTGGCGTGAAGCAGGGCTGTCCCCTATCTCCGACTCTCTTTTTGGGGTATATGTAGATGAGTTTTCAGATTATGTGTAGACAGAGGGTGATAGAGGTGCTCAACTTGTAGGGACATGTTTTCCGTGGCGATTATATGGCGATGATATTGTCTCTTTGACAATTTGATCACTTCAGCCATGCTGTACGGAGTGGAGATATGGGGCCCCTCAGTTGATCATCATAGCAGAGCTGGCAGTACAGATGGATGGAGATGTATGGAGAGACCCTTGGTGTCTATGATTTCGTGGATGATTAGGGCCAAGGCCTCCGTACCACATGACATTGTTAGAGCGGAGCTCGCTGCTCCACCATTGGTAGTGGAGGCACTCACTCGATTAGTTCCATTTATGCATAGCACCTGGGCTCTCCCTAGAGACAAATATGCTCGATTAGCACTAGAGTCTTCACGATAGATGGCATTGCAGGGAGATAGATCATGTTGGTATGTAGAGATGGCATCTTGGTTTCAGCTACATGGCTTTAGTATTGATCGGCTACTCTCTGGATGCACCCTCCATCTCGCTCACTAGGGCAGAGATTACCAGGCTCATCAGACAGGATTTGCTTCAGTTGTATACGAAGAGGACATGGATACAGCCTACACATGAGTTGGGTAGGAAGATGACTTTCTATAGAGAGCATCTTCTTCAGCTCACAGACGATGGTTTTGTGATCAGACCAAGATACATGGATACTCATCTATCCCACAGGATACGATGTGCTATTGGTCAGATACGCACATCCTCACATCAGCTAGAGATCGAGACAGGAAGATTTAGAGGAGTACCCAGCAAGATTTTTCATGTGTGCCAGATAGAGTCCGAGACAGAGCTACATTACATCTGTCACTGCCCAATATACTATGAGATACGAGGCCGCTTTCACTGTCTATTCAGAGAGGGTTTTGGACCACTTTCTAGAGTCATGAGATACCAAAATCAGACATGCCTCGGAGTATACTTACTGGAGATTCGCAAACACAGAGAGGACCTCTTGAAGAGGGGCACAATGAGAGAGATCCAGCGACAGCGGAAGATTACAGATTTCTTTCAGTCACAGACAGAGTAGTTCAGACAGTCCCCACAGCATAGTAGCACCAGAGGCACGAGAGGTATACTGCTTGATCGGGCGATAGAGTTGGAGCGGTCCCATCGCCCACGGATGAGGGGGTCCTCTGGACATCGACGCAAATTGCGACAGAGGATCCATACCATACTAGCGCGACATAAGCCGTCCCGAAAGAGTGCCTACCTTTGAGAAAATTGAAGCTCTATAGCCTTTTGGATACTGATGTATATGTATATGATGCCTCTACTGTCAAAGAGCGCCATTGTATCAGCTTACCCTTCGTATTCCCTTTGTATTAGCTTTCACCCCACCCCTTTTCAGTTCTTTGTACTTTTGTACCCAAACCTGCTATTAGATTCACCACATGTAATCTTTTGTTCTCATAGGTCATTTTGGCCTTTTGTAGACGTTAATATTACATTCATTTTCATTTCTCTCTCTCTCTCTCTCTCTCTCTCTCTCTCTCTCTCTATATATATATATATCCCGGCCCCCCAGAGTCTGGGCGCCCACTGACTTGTATACCTTATACATAGCATAAGTGTATAGGGGGCTGCTCACTCTTTGAGTCTCCCCACCCACATCGTGTGTGTGTCTCCTTCTCTCTCTCTCTCTCACTCTCCGTTTGTGGTGCTCCCCGATCCCCTTCAATATATATATCTATATATATATATATATATATATATATATATATATATATATATATATATATATATATATATATATATATATATATATATATATATATATATATATATATATTTATACTCTCTCAACATCCAGAGTGCAAATGAGGATGGATTCTAGTAGTAGTAGTATTTTTGTTCTAGTTCTTCTGTACCCAGACATGATATCAGATTCACTATTTTGTATCGGATTGGTCTCATGGGTCATTTTGGCCTTTTAAAGACGTTAATAAAAGATTTCATTTCATTTCTACAGAGATGGTCAATGGTGATTGTAGAGCGATGCTCTACATGACGGTGTGAGACCTATGGGACCATATTGAAGATGGTAGCATGGAATTGTAATGGATCTTATAGGCTGGATGTGGGTGCCTTTGAGAATAGCTTTTGAGACAAGGAAATTATATTCTTCTCAAAGACTCATCAGGCCCCTAGATAGATGATGCCACATGTCACGGGATATAGATAGGAGACAGCTTGTTGGACAAACACGAGATTTGAGCATGGGAGCAGAGGATTGGGGGTAGGAGTAGTATTATTTAGAGAGGAGCTACAACCACTTCTACACAATTTACAAAGAGATGATCATGCTAGATACATGTGGGTGAGGTTGAGGGCCAACACAAGCCGATTTCTATACATTGCCATAGGCTACTTTCCCCCAGTACGTCAGTCTATGCTAGTCACCTTTGTCTGTCCTAGACGATGACATATGGGAGTTTTACAGGAATGGTGACATCCTCCTCCTAGGGGACTTCAATGCTCGGACGTGCAATGCTCCGACATTCTTCTACCACACTTCAGAGGAGATGCTCAGAGAGCTGGATGTAGGAGATTTGGTGCTTGACAGACATTCACAAGACAGAGAGCAAACCGAGTATGGGAGACATCTTACGGAGATGGCGACCTCACACGGTTTGGCCATACTTAATGGCCTACATCGTTTTCCTAGAGAGGCCGGTTTCACATGCTTTCCACACAGATATGGGGCTAGCATAATGGACTATGTCATGGCACAACCGAGCTTCATCCCCTACATTCAAGATTTCACAGTAGGACCATGACCAGTGGGTATAGCAGTGGATCATGCTTTCTTGACACTTTCAGTCTCCTTTCAATACAGTGCAGCCCAAGTGTCAGGAGGGAGGACACATATCAGCTACATTTATACCAGAGACCGAATCTGTTTATACGGAGGAGATCTATAGTCGTCCTATATAGCAGCTAGGCCTTGACTCTCAGGGGAGGAGATCACCACTTTACCGAGTGAGACATTGCATGATGCAACAACAGAGGAGAGGCATACCCACACACTCAACCTGATCAAAGACTCCATTCAGGGAGCATGCCCCAGAACAGTTAGTATGACGAGGAGTGTAGAAAGACGAGAGCATAGCTTCAAAGGGATCTTCTCCTAGGGGTCATCAATCACAGATTATCTTGGATAGCCTACGCCTTGTGCGACAGAAGAAGTGTGTAACTAAGTCAGACTTTGTAAATAATTAATTTATTTACGAGAACAGAATCATCTAATTAGTTGTGTGTACACCAGAATAGACCTAGCAGTTCTAAGGCCTCAGGTGAGCCTAAATGCGGGCCACAACACCTCAGAGGGACCTTAGCAGACTTTACCCTGAAGCCCTAGTGATTGGGAAATCGGGTCTTCAGAAAGGGTAAGCAGTAGCCTCAGATTTTAGGCTCAGAAAAATACGCGCGTCAGTACAAGCACATGAATGAGATGGGGTCCTTAGAACAGTGACCCTAAGGCCAATAAAGCTAATAAAGCCTTAGGGTAAGTTTCGTTAAATTAAATTTAACGGTCCGTGCCCGAGCGGGCGGCTGGACAAGTGTGAACAGGTAAAGGCGGTGCAGTGCCCGTGCGGCATTGCGCCGGCAGACCTTTGGTGTTCTCATAAAAGAATCATTGGTAGCAGTTGTTAGTTAGTTGCACATTTTTTTAATTAATGAGCTAGAAGTTTTTAAAGTCAAAAGTTGAATGGTTTTTAAGTTTTTAAAGTAAGTGTGCCAAGTGGCACACTTACCAATGCAAACTAACTCTCTCTCACTCTCACTCTCACCCTCTCTCTCTTCCTAGCGCCCCCTCTCCCTGATGGCTATTTAGGAGCCCCCCTCCCCCATTTTTAGGGCTGGCAGTGCACCTACCCCCCCCTAATGTGAGCGTGTTCTACGCAGTGGAGCCCTCCCTTGAGAGCAGCCCCTTGCGACATATGTGGTAGCCTTGTGCTCCCATTGTCAAGAACAAGGGATCTCACAGTCATAGACACCTTCTGGTGAAGTTTCATTGCGAGAAGCTGCCGTAGACGCTCTCTTAGCAGAGTGCGGCTGCTGTAATTCTCTGTTTTCAGCCCCTAATCACCTCGATTAGGGCTGTTTTCAGCAGATCAGCCATAGAAATTCTCTTCTCTCTCCTTATCCTAAGTCTACATCAAGTTTGGCACGATTCCATCGCGAAGAAGACCTCTGTTTCGGCGTAGGGGTGTGCACAGGTAAGAATTTCAGGTTATGTGCAGAAAATTACAGCAAGCATGTGCGTGTGCATTTTGCTTGTTTCTCTTTTGTGTTCGATGCATGAATGAATGAGCATGAAGGCAACACATAAGGGAAGATGGACTCTCCTCTGTGAGAGCTTCCGATGAGCTGTTTTGGAAGATAGACTCTCTTTTCGAGAGCTTTCAACCAGTCTCGCACAAGAGGGGAAATCCCCTAAGCAGAAAGAAAGTGGAAACACTTTCTCAGTCAGTAGTCAGAACAGAACAGAAGAAAGAATAGAGGAGGGGCGTATGCCCCGTTCCTGTGCTTGTAAAGATTCTCCCTTAGTAATAAAGATATTCTCTTTATGGGGGGGGACCAGCCCATCTTCTGGTCCCGAATGGAGTGTCAAGTTTTCTCTCTCCCTCTAATTCTCTTGAGTATTTGAAGTGCAATTAAACGTCAGTTTACGCTTCCGTATTTTTGTGACAAAGTGAGCATTCCTAGCTCAGATGGAGCGAAACTTATACCAGTTGTTCTTGAGTAGAGACTTAGGAGAGGCATGGCGTTTCTTTCATGAGCACTCCTTTCTCTCCCACTTCATGAGCACTGCTCTCTCTCAGTGACTACTTCCCTTGATGTGTGGGGTATGCAACATCCTTATATACGGTCCCTGGACAGACATGAAATGGTAAAGACGGCCATTGACATGATGAGGATCAGGAGGGAATATAATCATGATGGTCTAGTATTGAAGCACTTTATACATGCTAGAGATATCTTGGTAGAGATTCTTGCAATTCTATTCAGTTGTGTCATGTGTGAGGGTCTACCTGAGACTTGGAGACTATCTACATTGTGCCTATCTTCAAGGCAGGTGATCCTACGGAGCCAGGAAACTATTGTACTATGATTGGACACACATTGGCACATTTGTATGCATCGCTCCTTGAGTAGCAGTTGAGCAGATGGGCACAGAGTGGGGGCATACGGACAACAGGATAGGCGGGTTTCAAGAGAGGCTTCTCCACTCTTGACCATATTCTGACACTTAGAGCCATCATTGAGGAGGGTAGGGCACATGATGGAAGACGGATTCATTGTAGCTTTGTGGATTTCCGCAAAGCATTTGATATGGTGCCCATAGCCACATTGATGCATAGACTACAAGAGATGGGAGTGCCCATTGAGTTGATTTGGGTGATCATGGCTCTATACATATCAGTGGTGGGACATGTACGCACTCAAGATGGGATATCTGATTTAGCACTATTGGAGTGAAACCAGGTTGTCCATTGTCTCCTATTCTATTTGGTATGTATATAGATGAGGTTTCTGATAGAGGGGGTGACAGAGATGCCTATCTGGTAGGGACATGGATTCCATTTTATTATATGCTGAGGATATTGTGTTGATCTCTGACTCACCGGAGGGTATGCAACGACATTTGGATGCATTACATAGCTATGTGGAGGATAGTGGATTTTCTGTATACCGTGGTAAAACCAAGGTTATGGTGTTTAACACCACACCGCAGTGGATCAGGAGATCAACACCTACATTCACTTATGGTTAGGAGACTGGGAGTACACAGATGCATACACTTATCTTGGGGTAGTCTTCACTGGGCCAAGGCTTTCTTGGAAGAGTGCAGCAGAGACTAGACTGACCAGAGAGTATGCGGCCCTGGGAGGATTAGAGAGGATGTGTTTGCAGGCTCAGTTCCAGAAACCCTGAACAAAGCTCTGGCTCTCTGATATCTTGGTTGCTTCAGCTTGCTCTATGGGGTTCAGGTTTGGGGACCGGTCAGGATGGGTGGAGAGGTATGGAGAGGCCCTTGGTATCTATGATCTGTTGCTGGTTAGAGCCAAGGCCTCCGTGCCACACAAGATCATTAGAATGGGGGTAGCAGCCTTCCCCTATGGAGATAGAGGCGCTTACCAGATCAGTCTTCTTCATGCATAGCTTATGGGATACTACCAGAGACAGATATGCCAAATCGGCCCCCGAGTCCTCCAGACAATTAGCTTTACAGGGGGACACATCATGCTGGTATGCACAGATGTCATCATGGTTCTAGATACTTGGCTTCAGCATGCCTTCCTTCCAGTACTCTCTTGATGCACCGTCATTGTCTCTTACATCACCCATTATATCACCCTCTTGTATTGAGCACCCATTGTATCAGTGATCACACATACCCCACATAGTTCCAGCTAGTCGCACTTCTAGATTCATTTTAGTATCTCTTTTTTGTACTCAAGACATTGTATCAGATTCTCATAGGTCATTTTGGCCTTTTGAAGATGTTAATATTTCATTTCTTTCATTTCATTGTATTCCATTCCATTCCATTCTCTCTCCTAATCAATGGTTGCTTGACAGGTCTACTATGGTGCGATTGGAAGCAATCTATTGCTGCGGTGGGCTTGGACATACAAGCTCTCAGCTCATTTGAGGCATAATTATATCACCGTCTTTCTCATGACAGCCCTGGAGATAATTCGCAGATTTCAGTGGATCTTTTTCCGGGTGGAAAGTGAATGGAACAAGGTATCTAGGGCAAACTTACAGACATCTATGAAAGACCCCTTGAAGGAAGCTGAGATGCCAATTTCAGCCAACGAGTATAATGTGTGAAGAGGGGGAATACAGACGTATATGAGGCGAACGTGGGATGGCTAAGTCTTGTGGAATCTTCATGCGTACATTTTGCGGAAATGGGATGTCGATGGGGCAAATGTTTTTGTTGCTGGAATGCTCTGATGATGCGTCTTGATCCGCATGGTCAGGCAGAGAGAATCGTGGGAGTATTTTTCTCCAGTGGATGTCCAGCATCAGAATCTCATTTTCTGAGCAAAATCACTTAGAAAGCGGCTTTTTCGGGCTCTGGTTTCAGGTCCCTGATTCAGCAGCATTACATAGCTGCATAAATCCAGCTTGAGGAGTTGCTAAAAGATTGTAAGGATGATTTCGCCTAGTCCTACGCAGATATGAAAAAACTGAAGCCTTCAACAATCAAACATTTATTTATTCTTTATTATCAAGGATGAGGCAGTCAGGATTAAGGGGGTGTCCCCATGGATTGCCAGGATTTATAAACCATCCGATCTCAAAAAAATTGAGTATTCAGTACTGGAAAGGCCCAACAGGTCATCTATATGCCAAGGAAAAGAAGCTCTATTCTTGTACTTGCATTTGTGTTTTATTTTTAATGCTGCGGTAGATGATGTGAAAATAAAGCACAGCTGGTTACAATAAAGAAATCGCGAAAACTGGACATCCTTCCTGAGGCCAAGCAGGTTGTGCCACTGCTTTTCTTGGCCTCGATTTTCAAGGGTAAATTTATTAGACCATCAGGATTTCTGAAAGATCTTTGCTATTAACCACATTTAATAACTACAATGCCCAAAATTTCAGCTTGAAAATTAAGGCCCAATAAAGGCATAAATGGGGTTTTCATTTCGGATCAGGAAATCTGCACTAAAGGCTTTGATATGTGAAGCATTGACACTGGCATTGCCTTCTTGTGTTATTTGAACCAATTTGTTGAGGTACGGTTTGCCCTTGGCGTGTATGCCCCACAGCCTTCTTTAGCTTCGAAGGCCCTCCAAAATTCTAGAGCTTTTTGCATTTCAATAAAACAGCTCCATACACCATTGCCTCTTCCGGAAATAAAGCGGGTGAGACACCCTCGACTCTAAAGATGGTGGTGGAGGTTGTATGGGAGGCTCTCTTAAAGGGCCTCCAAGGGTGCATGAGGCCTTAGATAATGGCTCCACTGCTTTGCAAATGTGGGGATTTTTCCTCGAGAATCTCTTGAAGTTGGACATCTGCAAAGCCTGAATTGCACGATAGCCCCTGTTGGATATATGGTGACATCCTGACAAAGACATTAATTGTCAGCCACATGTTGTTTGCATGGCTGTGTGTCCATCAAATCACATCCACTCAAAATGTTATTCATCTCTTTGATACACAAGATATTATTGGTCGTGGGTATGGTGTCATGGATTCATTCATTGATAGTTGTCTCAAAATCAGCGATTGCTTCTATGAAATTAGAGAGCATCTACATTTCAAAAGTTTCTAGGATTGAATGATGAAAACTGTGGCATCAATCTTACACTCTAAAGTCGACCTAAATCCATGTGAAAGTTTGGTACTTGTTAGTTCTCAAACCTTTGTTAGTTGTTGCTACGTGCTCATACACGAATCTCCAATACTATTGAAAGCCACATTTGCACTTGAGAAGGCCTTATCTTTCCATGGTATCTTATCTCATCACAAGAGATGTCTCATATGAGACTATAGCCATCTTAGTGGGGTGATTTGATCTTATCAATACTTTTTGTCCTTGTATCCACGGGATAAGAACTACCTTATGTAATAGTTACTTAATAATCCTTGTGTTGATTCGTCCAGTGCATACAAGAAACTAAGGAGGAAGAAGTACATTTGGCATTACATATACTTTAAACTATGGCTTTTTGTCTATTATCTCCATTTCTAATTTTTTGCACTTTCTTGCATTCATCCAAAACACTTCCTTGGACTCGGAAATTGTCAATTTTTGCTAAGAATAGTTGTTCTAGGTTGGAGTTGGAACTTAGGACATCTCAAAAAAGCTTTTCTGTTGTTAGGCTAGCATGTACCTTTTGCTAAGAAGAGCAACTTTTTCATGAAGTCTAAGGTTCAGTACCTTTGATAAATTGTCCCAGCTAAGGATGTTCAAAAGGATTCTAAAAAAATGGTTGCTGAAATGGCCTTCTCTCAAAAATTAAGATCTCTAATTTTGGGAATGGCATGCTACTATCACAATTTATTAGGGAGTACACCAAGATAGAGGGGCCTACTAAAAACTAGTTGAAGGGTGCTAAGTTTGGCAAGCAAAGCAACAATGTACCTTTGAAAAGCTTAAGAAAACTTTAGCTATGTTGGGGTAAAGACGTTGCGTCTTTGTCCGGAGTCGGATGTTCGGTGTCTGGGCCACCGGTCCACCGTGTGTACATACCTTTATTCTTTCTATATGAAGAATAAGGAGCCCTTCACTCATAATTCTTGATGTTGGCTCCACCTACATACTCTTGTGTTCCTCCGTTTGTCCGCATGCATTGCACATGCACGCATCCACACACGTGTGCACTCACAAGTGGTATCAGAGCTACGGTGGCGAACCGCATGCAAGACCGTTTTTCGACGATCGACTCGGAAGCGACGTAGTTAGCTGGCTATGGTAGATCTCGTAGCTCAAGCTTGAGCTTGACGGTGGCGACAGATCCGACACGGATCGGAGCTTGATCGAGTGGATCTTGACCCCCGACACGGGCAACCCCTCTTGGCTTGGAGAGGGATCTCGAGGATTCTCAGGGAATCGGAGCAAGAAAGAAGCGGAGGGGATCTGAAGGTCTACATAGAGAGTTTTTTGGCAGAGCTCAGGAGAGCATTGAGTTCCATTGAGTGTGAGCTTCAAATCGAAACTCTGCAAGAAGAGGGAGAACTTGGAACAATGGACAGCTTGTGAGTCGGACACTCTCAGGCAAGACAGAGTCGACAGAGTTCAAGTGAGCTCCCGGGCAGGTGTGTCGAGCAGAAAGAAGCTTGTGAGAATCGAGGAGAATGAAGGTCAACTGAGAGGAGCTCGGAAATTGGGGCAAAGCAAGCAGCCCACAGTAAAGGTGTGGTGGTGTTTGAACACACACACACATACACACAGGAGTAAAGGGGGAATTTGTACACAAATCGAATCGACTACAACAGCTCAGTGTGGAGAGCTGGTGAACAGACTGTCGAGAGACGGGCAGCTTGGTGCAATTGGTGTCGTGAGTAGGTTGAGCACGGCATGAAAGCGCTAGCAAAGTGAGCAGAAATCGCCGACTCGTCATTTTCTACAGCTCCTCAGGCTCGTCTCAGAAGAGAGAGCCAGTTTCAACAGGATTTTTTTTTTTTTTTCGAAAAATCGATTACACACCTGGGGATCACTCCCATGGGGCCCTCGACAAACCCGTCCCCCACCCGCTCCTACTAAACCCACCCTGACCATTCGACTCTCACATGCCCGGCTCACACACATGCCCAAGAACGAGAGAGAGAGAGAGAGAGAGAGAGAGAGAGCGAGTGAGCGAGTGCGTGTGTTGAGAGAGCAAGCGAGTGAGAGAAGAGAGCTTGACAGATAGAGAGAGTTAGCGAGCTCTCTTGATCGTAGAGAGTAGACATAGTGTGTTCGGCCACAGGTGGCGAGTAAGCCTGGGCATCACTCAGCATCGGCCCAATTTCGGCGCTCCTCGGCATCAACTACTCTCATCCGGCGGCGGGAGACGACATCGACATCGACGTTTTTGGCTTTAGCATTCTCGGCATTTCGCATCGGCTCGCCTCGGCTTCGAGCATCGTCTATTGGCATCTGTTTCGACACCGATTTAGACGACATCGGTGCTTAGCTGTTCCGACATCGATCATACGGCTATTCGGCTAGCGTGTTTTTGTCCGATGGCGAAAGACAGCATCGACGATCATTTTCTCAACTTCTACTCAGTGAGAGCGGTTTGGCTCTCCTCTAACCCCCATTTGGAGCAACCCAGCTCCGAACTCTCCACGGCTTTTCGACTTTGACGTTTTCTCTAGTTTTCGGCTTCAATGGCATATACCGACACATACGGTTTTGATGGTCCATTTTGGAATGGGTGTTTTCCTCGAGCGCGCTCAGCTCTTGGCAGGTGTTTTCGGTCGACGTGTTTACTGATCGATAAGGTAGTGTGTGCCAGCTTTTCAACAGTTTTGCTCACAGGTTTCAACAGTTTTGCTCACAGGTTGCACAGTCTTTGCAGTACAGCTTCTGTGGCATATAGTGCTCATGTACGATTGTGTAGAGCATTCCAGAGAGTTTTTTTGCACGATCTTGTGCAATTTCATGCTATGTATGTATTTTGTGGATACAGCTTGAGCTTGGTATAGCTTGCAAGTAGCAGGTTCAAAGGTTTATATGTGTTTTTGGAAAGGTATACGTCCATAGAGCCACTCGGTCAGGAGTGAGCTGTTTTGCCAGGGTTTTGGTAGTGCTATGTATGCCATTTGTGGATTTTGCTACTGAGACATTGTGTGTCTATTTTCATGCGCTTTGATGAGATTTTTGAGTTTTTTCTCAGTTTTCGGAGGAAACTTTGTCGAATTTTTTCTAGATTCTCGCTATGGTTAATGCGCATTCGCAGTTTACTCTCTGATGGTTTACTGGTCGAGCGTGACTTCCACTGTTGACAGGTTTTGTCAGCTTGGACACAGTTTGGTGTTCTTGTACCCTCTCTTGCAGGAGTGAGGATTGCGCATGCTTGTGTGGCTACAGATAGACAGTCACAGGTTTTTGCATATTTTTGCAAGCCATTTCTCTTTTGGGATGCGATTTGAGCTAGTTTGCTCTCTTCTTGCATATATGGTTATGGGCTTTGCAGAGTTTTGCAAGTAGTTTCTCTTTTGGGATACGCTTTGAGCTAGTTTGCTCTCTTCTTGCGTATATGGTTATGGGCTTTACGTTCGGTTAAACAGTTTGTTCCAGTTTATGTTTGCAGATATCAGATTGTGGAGTTCTTTTATGCATATGTGAGCATCGATTTTGATGCGATTGGTCATGGTTTTCATGATTGTGTAGTGGTGGAGTTACCTCCCACTTTGTTGCCAGTTTGGCATGGTTTATGGTTGAGAATGTACTTGAGGCTTTGCTTAGTTTACAAGGGAGACTCTGCCAGATTTTTCCCAGGTTTTCTCGCCATAGTTTTTTGCCATACACTTATTGTTGCAGACATGTGTGACAGTGAGAGACGGCGGTCTCGCAGTTGCCAATACTTTTGTTGTTGGCATTGTGATCACATATGACAGATTAGGCGCCGTTGTTTCAGACGTATGAGATAGCAATGGAGATGTATGCGTGATGCAGATACGACTTTGACACATGTTAGAGAGGTAGTTCCACTGGAAATCTATGCTAGTGACAATGACATCATGCTTGCCTCGAGCGTACCTCTTACAGATATGTCTATGGATAACATACTTTCTCCGCAGTGGTTACTAGATAGCGATGCTGCTTCTCACGTCATACCATGTCGTGAGTGGTTCAACACATTTTCTAGTGGGGACTTGGCTGTGTGTACTTGGCCGATGGTTCAGCCTTTGACATAGAAGGTGCAGGAGATGTATGTTTCTTTGTCCAATGGTGCATTATACACGCTACGGCATGTACGCTACGTTCCTCAGTTGAGACAGAGCTTGATCACAGTGAGACAGTTAGCAGACTTTGGTTGTCAAATATTACTTAGAAAGCAGTCTTTCCATATGCATTGCGGTTCATTAATGATTGCTAGAGGAGTGCGCAGTGACCTAGTATATCCTATGCATGTGTTTGAGGTTCGAGACGACATAGTCTCTGTTTTGTTGCTGGGATGCTTTGAGCAAGAGACGAAACGTTTCTCGTGAGCTCCATCATGCTCACGAGACAAACCATTTAGCTGTGCATGACGTGCCAATAGACTCTATCGAGACAGAGGTAGAGCGGCAATGCTCTAGTGAAACATAGCAGGTGTTGTCAGAGTTTGTGCATGTAGAGGTAGAGCATGTCTGCTCTCTAGAGACACAGACAAAGATGCCAGACATCGCGTTTTTCGATATGCTCATGCTAGAGGTTGATGAGTTGGTACCAAGATGCACAGTTTTGCCTATGGGTGACAGGGACGCAGGTCTCCCAGTGTCGGTGTTGACACATCCATAGGCAATTGGTAGTCCTGATGATGTAGTGATTGCAGATAGCGTAGGGGAGGCGAGTACAACTAGATTTGTGCAGATTTCATCAGCACTCGGACATCTCATGTTAGACTTACTAGTATCGAGTCCCGACCTAGCAGCTGCAGTGGGAGCATTTTTAGCTAGGGTTGTTAGTCGTGCAATAATTGACACTAGCATGATGCATAGTGGAGTTTTGCAGACCATATAGAGTAGTCCGCGGGATTTACATGCAAGCTCTAGCGTGGGTACACACGCTCGCCTATCACCAGAGCCGATACGACTGCGTGTAGACCGACAGAGTGAGCCAGTGGACATAGCTTGGGAGAGTCTCTCACCTAGTTTCTTGTACATACTAGTAGTTTAGTTAATAGATTTCACTTATCGGCGCATCGCCTTTAAGTGGGAGATTATTGGGAAAAAGGCACTGTGGCTTTGCCTGGGGTCGGACATCCGGTGTCCGGTCGCCTGTCCACTGTGTGTACATACCCTTATTCTTTGTATATAAAAAATAAGGAGCTCCTCACTCATAGTTCCTGAGGTTGCTCCACCCACATACTCTTGTGCTCCTCCTTATAGCGGGAATAATGTTTCATGCTCTCTATAGTGGGTGCTCCTTAGTGCAATGTGCGTGAGATCTCACTCCATAGAATGTAAATACAGAAGACAATGCAGAGCAACAACAACACTTCTCAGTAGTGAACCTGCACATGAAAAGCATGAACATTGACTAACTCAAAGAAACCAATACAGACTCTGGCATGGTAGCACACTTAGCTCCAGCCCATGATCTCATAGGTACAGTGGGGTGTCGAGGCTCACCCGTGGACGTGTTGTGTATAACTCAAGGTGATAGACTCTAGACGACTGACCACACAAAGTTGATGATACAATAACCCCCAAACAGCTACGGATATATACAACCATCAAGAGCCACCAAGGGCTCACAAATATCCAATCCAGCTAAGACTATCTCCAAACTATGGTCATGGTGGTCTGGCCCCCGTTGGCTAGACCACTACCCGTATGCTCGGCACGTGTCATTGCCCATGCAAAAGTCTGTCCATTGCGAGAACCCCAACCCAACTGCAACTAATTGTTTGTAGGAGAGGATCTAGTTTTTGACTTTTTGAGTGTTCTAGAATCTTCAAAAAGACTTAGTCACCTTCCTCAAAACCTTGTCTTCTCTTTCATCTATGTACTTTTTGCAATGATCTTGAGCTTGTCAAACATTTTGGCAAGCTGTTTGTGACATATCCATATGATCTCAAAGGAATTATCTAACATGTTGAAGTTTACATCAATTAAAAGTCATACTTAAGCATAAATTGACAAGGCTTGATAGTTATTTGTAAGCAAATTCAACGATAGGGAGGTAATGTTTGAGACACCATTGAAAGGCCTCTTGGATTCACCACCCAAATACCCTTGTATAGACTTCTATGGCTATATAAGGCCCCTTCCCGAGGCCTTTGGGCTTCCAACCCCCTTGCTAGGCCGTTTCATATTATCCATTTCCCTCACACTACTCCCCTCTTAGAGAATAGTTTTCATTCTCAGAAGCCAAAGTGGGAAATCTTTTTCTAATCACACTATTGTTGTTCCAAGTGGAACCCTCCTCAAGCCAGTCTTTCCACTTTACCAAAACTTGATGGTGTACATAATGATTCCTTGTACGTAAAGCATGAGAATTTAGAATACATTCTGATTTATGAGGCAAACTTTGTTGTTTGATAAAAATCGACCAAAACATCCGTGTCTATGACATTGTCATTTGTGCCTATCCATTTTCTCACACGACTAACATGGAACATTGGATGCACAGTTGAAGAGGATGGTAAATCCAACTCATAGGCAACTTTGCCAATACATTTGATGACCTTAAAAAAACCACAATAACACGAAGATTGTTTCAAAACTAGACCCCTCTTGCAAGTTTCAAAATATTTTGGTACACGAAGTAAAACTTGATCACCTTCTTCAAAAGTGATCAATATCGTTTTTCATTAACAAGGATATGGTTTGGAAACTAGACCCGTCTTGAGAGTTTTGAAATGTTTTGGATACACATACTTCTTCAAAAGTAACCAAAACAAAAGTAATCAGTCATGGTTTTTCATTAGCATATGTTTTATACCTATCTTGTGCTTGTTTAACATTTAAACGAGCAACAAAAAACTTGTAAGGGCCAAATCTTGTATGAAAGGTAGTCTTTGGAATATTAGCCAATCAAATGCATACTTGATGATTGCCAGAGTGTAAATCTATCCTAAAATTTAGCTCCCTTAAGCTCATCAAATAAGTCAACCACACTTGGGAGAGCATACTTGTTTTTTATAGTTTCTTCATTCAAGGCATGATAGTCTACACCGCATAGTGCTGTCCTTTTTCTTAGCCAATAAAATTGGTGTTGCCCATGGCCATGAAGTTTGTCTAATGATACCATGGCTCAAGGAGTTGACTAGCTGACACTTTACTTCCATGGATTTGTATGAATTAGCCTACTTATATGTTTTTTTATCAATATCCTAAATCAATGCCACGTTGCAGTAACTAAGTCAGACTTTGTAAATAATTAATTTATTTGCAGTAAACATTCTAAAGGCAACGTTTCCACGAAGACATCTTTATAATCGTGTAACAGTTATCGGAATTGATGTGGTGTATGCTCAGAGACATTATTCTTAGTGTGTTTGTGAGTAGTCATAGAAAAAGAGTAACAATGTTGGGTTGAGAAAGTTCCTTCATTATTAGACACATAGTAATTAAAAGTCAAAGAAAAACCTGACAAAGTATGAGACAATAAAGAACACAAAAAGACTTCTTTTATTTTATCATTGTCGTACAACTTTGAAAGTTATGCAAAACAGATCAGTGGAGAGAGGTACATCTTGTTATCCTACCAACATACGTGTATTCCATAGCCAGAGAACTGAATGGAATTATGTTCATAGTTCATAGAATCATAGCTCTTAGCTCAAGAAGGATCTAAACTATGTAATCATGCTCTAATAAGGACCACATCGACTCTACTCATGTTCATCATCACTAGCAAATCCAAGTACATGAGGTCTCCTTGAATTTCCACATGGAGATTCTTAACCTCCATATCCCACACCTCCTTATTGGACCCATTCATAAGGAACATAACATAGCGGTACAAACTTGTTCATCTAAATTTACATTGTCTTATGTTGTGCTACGAGACCGGTCCTGTTGTATGTGGTTAACGACAATTGGGATAGCTAGAGCGTAATGGGTAATTACTATGTTGTCTTTCTATTTTTTACTAACTGTGAGTTGATGACGTAAATTCGAGTTCTAAGAGTTGAAGAGAAGGCGTCGTCAACAAATAAATTCCTTGGTCATTTTATATTTGCACAGTGTTCTAGATCTTTTATCAATAAGCCACTATGACTGCTTTGTAAATAGAATAGTGAGAACTCACCCTAAGAGGGGCATGAATAAGTGATATGATTCACTCATAATTAAAGTGGAACTAAGTGTAAAAGAGGGGACTCCCATTTTTGACACCAACAAGTAATATCAAATATTAAATACCAAACTCCACAAGAGGTGCTGTGGAGTTTGGGGCTACAATCTTTAGGCCATTGATTATAAGATTCTCTCTCTCTCTCTCTCTCTCTCTCTCTCTCTCTCTCTCTATCTATCTCATGCTATGTTATGCTATGCTGTGCAATTCCTAATCAAATCTACATCTCCTCTCTTTCACTCTTTCATTGTCAAGCTTGTGTGTGTGTGTGTGAGGTGTCATAGTCTAGGTGTGTGTGTACTTGGGAATTGTGAGAGAAGGTTGACAAGGAGGTCTATAAGAAAAATTGGAATTGGAATCAACCATTCTCCCCATCAAAGAGGCAAACGTCTTAAGCAAAATAGATCTTAAATCAGGGTATCACCAAGTTAAAATGTTTGAAGAAGATGTCTACAAAACTGCATTCAGAACATAAACATGGCACTATGAATTCTTTGTCATGCCATCTTGTATGACAAATGCACCAACAACCTTCACTCGTATGATGAACCAAATTTTCATTGACCATTAAGACTTTGTCATTGTATTTTTTGATGATATTCTAGTGTCATTTTTTAGTATTTGAGACACATTGTATCGGGTAAGGGAATACATGTAGACCCCAAGAAATTTGAAGCTATACAATCATGGCTTAGACTCAAAAACCTGCATGAGCTATGTTATTTCATTGGTCTATGCAGTTATTATAGGAAGTTTGTTCGTAATTTTATCTGCAAATCACACTATTTGACTCTTCTGTTAAAGAAAAACACCCCATATGTATGGACTCATCTATAAGAAGCTCATTTACTGCACTCAAGAATGCTTTGACTAATGCACTTGTGTTACGATTGCTTGATTTTGACCGACCATTCTTCGTGATAGTCATTGATGCTAGTGGAAAAGGTATCGATGCAGTTCTTATGCAAGATAGCCATCCACTTGCATTTGAAAGAAGTCCTAAACCTAAATCATCTGAATCCAAATTTAGTACATATGACAAAGAGTTGACTGTTATAGTACATGCTTTTTGAAAATTTGAAAACACTATCAAATGAATGTCGACTTAATCATTAAAAGTGATCAGCAAAGTATCAAGTACTTATTATCTGAACCCCTAATAGAAGATATACATATTAAGTGGGATGCTTTTATTCAAAGTTTTCAAACCAATATTTAGTTACCAACCTGGTAAAGAGAATGTTGTGGTTGATGCTTTGAGTTGAAGACACTCTCTTAATAATCCATCTATTATTACAGGAACTTCATTTGATACTATGCCTGATACTTATGCACAAGATGATGATTTTAAAACCACTTGGTTGCATATGCTTGAAAATTCAATGCACTTCTTTCTTGAATACACTATACAAGAAAATTTTCTTTACTTCAAATAGAAACTGTGTGTCACAAAACCATTTCGAGTTTTTCTCATAGAAGAGTTACATAAACTATCTTATGTTGGGCATAGAGGTTTTGTTACTGCCTTTAAGAATTTATGTCATGATTTTTATTGGCATGCTTTGAAACTTAATGTTAAACAATATGTTTCACCTTGTTTATTTTCCAACAGATTAAAGCAACAACATGTAAGAAATTAGGTCTGTTACATCCTCTCCCTATTCTTGAAAGACCTTGGGAACACATTTCTTTGGAATTTGTTACTAGTTTCTACTCACTGCTCACAAACATGACATGATTTGGAATGTTATTGATCACTTTCCTAAGCAAGCATATTATATTCCATACAAGAAAACTCTCATTGCACATCAAGCTGCACTTCTCTTTTTAAAAGATGTTTTTTCTTATCATTTGTTTGTCAAAAGTTATTATATTTGATAAAGATTCAAAATTTTGTAGTGCCTTTTAGACTACAATTTTTGAAAATCTTCACACTACACTTGATTCACTTCTGCATTCTATCCTCAATCTAATAGTCATATAGAAGTCACTAATCACACTATTATTGATTTATTAAAATCTTATGTGTCTTCTCAACCCAAGAAGTGGGATGATTACTTGTATATTTTATAGTTTTCTTATAACAACACCACTCTTTATGCTATAGGTAAGTCTCCATTTGAGATTGTGTATGGTCATTCTCTTCCTACTCCTGCTTCAAGAGTTTCTAACATTGTGCTTGCTATTGATACTTGTACTGTAAATTCTCATGAAATTTATGAAGTGTATACTACTTTTAAGCATTCACAAGAACTGTACACTAAGCATGCTAACAAGCACCATAAAACACATGAATTTAAGGAAGGAGATTTGTGGGAAACAATCACAAACCGCAAAGATGGATGTTATGCTTCAAATTGAAAAGAGAAGAATTAAAAATATCGATACAAATGTTTTTGTCAAGCTTGCTCCTCGTTTTTATGGTCCATTCAAAATTTGAGGTGTGATCAATGATGTTTCATTTTGCTTAGAATTACCTTCACACTGGCACATTCACAATGCATTTCACATTAGTTTATTACGACGCTTTTGAGGACCTATACATGGGGAAACACCCACACTTTTAGATAAAGAAGAACAACTCATCCCTGAGAAAATAGTTGATCACAAAACCACCATTTCATGCACTAGCATGGTATATAATTGTTATATTTTGACTTTTAAAGGCCACCCTAAAGAAGATTCTAAATGGATGCCTGAGTTTTTTTTTAGAAACTTTTCAGATCTTCTCCACACATTTCATTACTCACGATTGAGTTGATTCTCTATTGAGCAAATGAGGACAATTGCTGTCCCTGGAGGAAGGGATGTTACAAGAATGATCCTGTTGTATGTGGTTAACCAGAATTGGGATAGCTGGAGCGTAATGGGTAATTACTATGATGTCTTTCTATTTTTTACTAATTGTGAGTTGATGACTTGTAGATTGGACTTATGGGAGTTGAGGAGAAGGCGTCGGCAATAAATAAATTCCTCAGCCATTTTATATTTGCACAGTGTTCTAGATATTTTATTAATAAGCCATTATGGCTGCTTTGTAAATAGAATAGTGAGAACTCACCTTAAGAGGGTTATGCAATAAGTGATATGATCCACTCATAGCTAAAGTGAAACTAAGTATAAAAGAGGGGCCTCCAATTTTTGGCACCAACAAGTAATATCAAATATTAAATACCAAACTTCATAAGAGGTGCCGTGGAATTTGGGGCTATAATCTTTAGGTCATTGATTTGCAGGATTCTCTCTCTCTCCCTCTTATATTATGTTATGCTATGCTATTTAATTGCTAATCAAGTCTACATATCCTCTCTTACACTCTTTCATTATCAAGCTTGTGTGTGTGTGTGTGTGTGCGTGTGTGAGGTATCATAGTTTAGGTGTGTGTATACTTGGGAATTGGGAGAGATGGTGAGAGGTTGACAAGTAGGCATGCAAGCAAAATTGGAATTGGAAGAAACCATTCTCTCCTCTATTCCCAACCTGTTGTAAATATACTCGGCTTACTACTTTATTATTTACGGTTATACTATTTGATAGTTATGCAAGAAACATTTGGTGATTTATGTCATATCCCAAAAATGACACGTGTTGAAATTCTTATTTTTTAGTTATCAAATATTAAATTTAAAATAAATTTGTCTTTTGGATTGGTTCATTTGTCTCATTTATTTCTATAGAGATAGAGATACCTCATATGGGCACAATTGGGAAATCTATATGCACATTTCCAATGGTTTTTCATAGCAATGTTTGTTTGCAAAAAATTACACACTATAAATTTACATAAATGAGCTTAAATTACAAGATTCCTATAAGTTTGAAACCTTGAGAGCTACTTAGTTGATGGGTGTTGGCCTATAGATACATTATAGACCTAAGTTTTTCCCCATAACCTCATCATGTTAACGAAAGAGGCTTTGAAAGACCAAATTTTTTCTCTTTGTTAGCTTACATTTTTAGGGGTGAGGCCCAAGTCCACCTTCACATGTTTTTGGTGCAGGTCGCCAATCCCTTGTTTTATGTGTGTGTAAGAAATACGGATGTCTTTTTTCCCAAGATTGGCTTCATGCCCTTTCTTGCATGCATGCAAACTTGCTATATCCAGAAAGGCAACGTCTCCCTCTCATCGGCTCTTAATTTAATAGTTTATGACCTTGGGCAGTTTTATGTCCTCTTAACTTAACAACTTCCTATAATTATTACTTGAGATGCCAAGGAGTTTCTAAATTTCTCTATAGACGCAAAAATAGCTTATGACTTGGTAAAAACTTGATAAAAAGATAGCTTATGACTTGGTAAAAACTTGGAATTTTTTGGCGCTACTAATTATGCCTTAGCCCTTTAGAGATGGCTTTGAATAACATTTTTAAACCTTAATCAAGCTTTAAAAAATGTGCTATTTTTTTATTATCAATTTTCATGAAATTAGTAATAGATCATCTTAAAACACAAACTAGTAAAAAACAACACAAAGGTGGAAGTGATTTTTTATTTTACTATAATCACTCATTTAAAGTTATTACCATGTTGTCTTCAAATCACCAAATTTCACTCAACAAACATGGTACATTTCAAGTTCATAGGTACGTGCCAAATTGTCTTAAGAAGTCAATTTGAATTATTTTTGTGCTTGAACATGAAAGAAAAGAACTCGAGTGTGTAAAGTGGAAGCAATTATAAATATAGTGCTGGGTGTACACATAGAAACATTGATGATAGGTCAGCAGAATGCAAAACACAACCAAGTGGCTATAGAAAAAGTGAGTGCTTAGAGTTGATACATAGTGACATTTGTGGTCCTATGCCTAGTGTCTCGTTAGGATATTCATAGATGACTATTCTCGCAAAGTTTGGGTTTATCCTTTTTAAGTACAAAAATCAAGTGCTTGATGCATTCAAAAAATGTCTCTCATTGATTGAGAACCAGAGTGGAAAGAAGGTCAAGTCCTTACGCAATGACAATGGTGGGAAGTATGTTTCAAAGTCTTTTCAAGAAATTTTTGATTCAAAAGGAATCAAACACGAGTTGACTGCTCCTTACAATCCTCCACAAAATGGTGTTGTAGAGAGGATGAACAGAAAAATACCAAAGAAGTCAGATTAATGTTGTATAATGCTAATCTACCCGAAGGGTTTTGGGAAAAAGCAGTTGCTAATATAGTTCATTGCATCAATAGGGCACCTAATTGTGTGCTAGGTGAGTAGGCTCCAGAGATGCTTGGTTAAAAATGGTTAATTCTTATGAACATCTTTGAGTTTTTGGTTGTGAAGCATTTTGTCATGTTCTTAAGGATATGCGTAACAAGCTTGAACCCAAGTCAAGGAAATGTATACTCTTGGGTTATAGAGAGTCTCGTGAAATGCGATATTTTCTTTGGGATCCCCAAGCCAAAAAGATTGTTTGAAGTAATGATGTGTACTTCAATGAGCAAAAGGTGCATAAGAAA
Organism: Adiantum capillus-veneris; assembly: GCF_014529385.1. Taxonomy (NCBI): domain Eukaryota; kingdom Viridiplantae; phylum Streptophyta; class Polypodiopsida; order Polypodiales; family Pteridaceae; genus Adiantum; species Adiantum capillus-veneris. The sequence continues at coordinate 117,321,555 of NC_140936.1, read as the reverse complement.
CCTATACCTACGTTGAGGTTTGATGTGTCGTGATTCAAGAGGATGGGATAGTGCATTATAGAGTACATAATGTACATGAACAACAACCACAACATGTGGAAAATCCTCCTATGTTAGAAGAAAAAGTGGAACATCCAAATGTTCCCGAGTTTAGGAGATCTACTCGGGTTTCTTGTCCTTTCGAACGTTTTGTTCCATCTCTTGACTATGTGATGTTGAAAGATTGCGGTGAGCCTTCATGCTATAAGGAATCTATGTCTGTAGATGATAAGCTTAAGTGGCAATTAGCTATGCAATCCAAGATGAATTCTTCGAAGAAGAATGACACTTGGGCTTAGTACCTCTGAAAGAGGGCATGAATGTTCTTCCTTGCACATGGGTCTACAAAATGAAGATTGCTTTCATTGATGATCAGTCCAAGTATAAGGATAGACTTGTTTCCAAGGGTTTTAAGCAGCAAAAGGGTGTTGAATTTGATGAAATATTTTCACCACTTGTGAAGATGACCACTCTTCGCTTGCGTTGGTAGTCAAATGGATGTCAATAGGACATTCTTGCATGGGGATCTTCATGAAGACATTTATATGCAACAACCAAAGAGGTTTATTATTGATGGCAAGGAAAAGATGGTCTACAAACTTAGAAAGGATCTTTATGGGACAAAGCAATGATATTGTCAATGGTATCATAAGTTTGATGCTTCTATGAGGTCTCAAGGTTTTAGAAGGAGTCTCAAAGATCATTAACTCTACACTAAAAAGGCTATATATGGTAGTCTTTTGATATTGATTCTTTACGTAGATGACATGCTTATCACTGAAAAAAGTATTACCAAGATAGACATGCTGAAATCAAAGTTGAACAAGAACTTTGATATGAAGGACTTAGGAGAATACAATCATCATTTTCTTGCTAGGAGGATTGTCAAGATAGGAGTAGAAAAATGCTTTACTTATCTCTGATTGAGTACATTTCCAAGGTACCTCAACATTTTAATATGGAGAGGGGGAAGGTATCCAATAGCCCGTTACCTCCATCTGCAAAACTTAGCCAAAATGGTTGTCCTAAATTAGAGGAGGAAAAGGCTGAAATGGCCAAGGTTCCTTATGTATCTTCTATTGGTAGCTTGATGTATGCCATGATTGCTACGCATCCAGACATTGCATATGCAGTGGAAGGAGTTAGTAGATACATGTCTAATCCTGATAAGATGCACTAGGAGGTAGTGAAAGGAGTGATGAGATATTTGAGCAGTACAAAGGACAAATGCTTATGCTTTGGAAGTAAGGAGGCATGTGTAAAAGGATACATGGATGCTAATTATGCAAGGAATGTGGACAATAGAAGGTCTATGAGTGGCTATGTTTTCACATGGCTCGGGGTGCAATATCATGGAGATCTTGTTTATAAGATTGCATTTCTCAATCAACCAATGAGGTAGAATATGTGACCGTCTCTGAAGCTTGCAAAGAAGCTATTTGGCTTGCTCGTCTAGTGAGAGATTTGGGCAGTAATGTTGAGATTTTGATATTGCATTGTGGCAGTCAAAGTGCTATTTGACTAGCACAAAATCCTATGTTTTGTGTGAAGATGAAGCACATTGAGATCAATTATCATTCCATTTGGGAGATGGTTGAGGACAAGTGCATCCACCTTGTGAAGGTGCACACACATGATAACCCTTCTGACCTTCTCACGAAGGATTTATCTCCTAATAATTTTGCATATTGTTGTGACTTGATGGGTATCTGGTAGAGCCATCATACTCTACTAGCCTAATGGCCTTTATCTCCAACAATGGTAGCCTCTTCAACCTCCAAGTTTGCATGAGAACCCTCAAATGAGGACACAATGATTGACACTTGGGGCCATGAGGCGGCATCCATGGAAAAAAAAAGAGGATGGTGGGGACAATGTAAGAAGGAGTGATAGAGAGGGATGGACATTGTAATGAACTTGAAAGGAAGGCAATGCAAGCAAATGACATTATGACTCTACCTTTTCTCTATTTATATGATGAAAATGGAATAATGAGGACAATGAACACCAACTCAAAAAAATTAATTTAATTTTATATGTGATAGCAATTGCACAATTCTATTTCGCTCTCCCCTCTCTCTCTATCTCTATCTAGATACAATCATACAAAACAATTAAAAATTTGCACTTTAAAATTGAATGGATAAATAAATGATTGAAAATGGCATGAGAACCATAAATTGAACAAACCCCCATAATATTTGCGACCCACAAAGGTTAACATCATAAATCATGAAATGTAACGTGTAGTACAAAGTACACCATGGTCAAGGCTATGATTGTGGGCAATGTGATGATGGTGGCCCAAAGATGGAGGGAAAAATAATATGCAGTGGTGGACGACGTGCCTACAATGGAATGCTCAACACCATTGGTAGGTCATTGACCCCTTATTCTTTTGTATTATCTAGAAAGAATAATTTAGTAGATAGATGTCTATTAGATGTTGACATGAGCACTAGACTTTACCCCAACAACCTCCCACTTGAAGGCCAATGTGGCCTAAAACAAAACTATGTGCAAAACTTGTACAACTATGAAGCATAACGGCTTCATCCCACACCTCTCAACTCTATTCAATGAGAAAATTGCTCCAAAGCTAGGCTCTTTGTAAGAGCATCTACAAGGTTTCCATCTGTATGGAGTTTGACAAGATTGATCTGCTTATTTTCCAACACATCCCATATGAAGTGATACCTCACCTCACTTTGTAGTGAAATACGAGATTCTTTGCCAAAGTAGTGGCACTATGACTATCATAATACAACATGGGAATCTACTGACCCTTCTCCAGATCTCCCACTACACATGCCAACCATAAAGCTTCCTTGCTAACCTTTGATGTTTCAACATACTCAACCACTATAGTGGAAGAGAACATGCAATTTTGAAGACATGATCTCCAAGAGAGAGCTTCTCCAACAAATATGAAAACATAGCCATATGTAGACCTCCTATAGTCTCCATCCCTTGCATAATTTACATCTATATATCCAATGATGGATACATCACTAAATTCCAAAGTGTAAATACCTGCTTGACACACTTTTCAAGTACCCAAGGATATACTTCACTGCATCCCAATGTTTCTTACTAAGGATAGCCATGTAAAAACTCACCATTTCCTACAAATGCAATGTCTAGCCTTGTAGAAACCATAGCATATATGAGATTTCCCACAGTTAAGGAATACAGAATCTTAGCCATCTTAGACTTCTCATCATGTGATTTAGGAAAATCGTCCATGCTAAGTTTCACATATGTTGGCATTGGGGTACTAGATGCCTTCCCCCCTACATATTGAAAGAATGCAAGAACTTATGTATGTACAATCCTTGAGACAACTTAAGAATTCCCTTTTACCTATCATGCTTGATACAAATAACTAAAAAGTGAGTGCCTCCTCCCAAATCATAGCAAAAGTTTGACCTAACATTTTCTTTAAGTTGGCAATTTGGTGAGAGTTCTTCCTGATGATAAGCATGTCATTGGCATAAACATAAGAAGAGTGACTGATCCATCACTAAGCTTCTTTGTGTACAAGTAGTTATCATCTTGAATCCCTTTATATCCATGAGACTGCATAAATGTATCAAACTTTTGATACCATTGCATGGATCCTTGCTTCAATTCATAAAGCGCTTTTTTGAATCTACATATACAAGCTCTTCTTTGCTTGGCTTAACAAACCCTTGTTTCATGTACACATAATATTAGAGATCACCATGAAGAAAATTTGTCTTCACCATTGTACCAACTCCAAATTCTCATTAGCTACTAATTCATGCACCATATGAAAAGTAGTCATCTTGATCACAGGTCAAAAGTTTTTATCAAAATCTACACCTTTTGATCGCTTGAAATCTTTAGCTATGGGTCTAGCTTTATAGTTAGGCTTAGGATTTCTTGATGCATAATTCTTCTTGTAAACTCATTTTCAAGGTAATAGTTTCTTTCCCTTATGCAATTTGACTAATTCCCAAGTCTCATTGTCAGCAATTGAGTTATACTCAAATTGCATAGCTTTCTTCCACTGCATCTCATCATCCATCTCATGGCTTCTTGGAAGCAAGATGGCTCCATAACATAATTCATATTTTGCTGAAATTTCTTAGGCAAATGTGAGGCTCTACTAGAGCATCTCAATCTCTGACTACTGCTCTTTGCTCTATTTGGAGCATTGCTATTGAAAGGAACCTCCCTAGACTTCTGAGTTCTTACAAAATCTGAGGCAACATCCTAAAATGCAACTCTTCTATACTAGACCTCTTTTACAAGCTTCTTATGTATTTTTGATTCATTGAAGATCACATTGTCAAAAAGTGTGCGGATTAGCTGTGGAGGCTCCATGCCTCTTGCTATGAGATGTTATGACAAGACGTGTTGATTTGTAGCTTTTTTGAAGAAAAAGGCACACTCAAAAAGACCAAAACTCTAGCAATGAAATCTTTACTCGTACATATAGACAAGATCAACTCAAAACTCCTATGTATGTGAGGATTTTGTGTAGGCTCAACCCCAATTTCACAGATACAATGCTTGTTTGTCCATTAAAAACCCTTTCTTTCTCCCTTATTATTTGTTCAAGAATTTTTTTTGGGAGCTTGGGTACTTCAAAAGACAAGCAAAAACACTTATGTGGAGAGAGAAAACCCAAAATGGGAGCCTCAAACACTCAAACACACGGTAGAAGTAACACGAGACTACACTAGCACACCCACTTTAATCATCTATTAAAGATCTGAGAGAGGGGGAAAATGGAAGGTTTTTGCAAACATAAGAAAGTACCCCTTGGCTTACCCACGATCAAAGTCCAGATGTGGCAATGTTTTGTCATTTTCTTCCAAAACTAGTCATTTTTTACCATTTAGGCCGTTTTCAATCTCAAAAAGGCCATTTTTAGCTTGTAAACCCCAATCAAGTTAGGGAAATCCCTAAATTTGTGAGAAAATTCTTTTGAGCTCAATTTTCATGCTAAATGCCACTTTTGATGACCATTGGGCACAACTTTAGGGGAAGTTTGAGGTCTTGTTTTTGCCTTTTAAAATTTCGAGAGAGAGTGCTCTAGGCCAATGAGAGGAGGGCTTCCGTTACAGAACCTTTATTTTTAAAATTCCTTTTGAATTTCTAGTATGAATTTCTTTTGAAAAGAAAATTTAAGGTAACTTTCCATCACATGATCCTTTTACCTCAAAAATGTCTCCTTCACCGACCAAAAAATGTTTTTGAATCTTCTTACGACCCTCTTTTCCCTCTTATTCCCACCTCTTTTGAATCTTCTCACGGACTTCTTTTCACTCCTATTCTCCCACGTCTCCTCATTCCACCATCTTATTCTTCCTACTATTCTCTCTCCATTTATCTCTTGTGTATCATCTAGCTCCAGTAATGGAGTCCACCAGATCTCAACACCCTAGCATATCCATTGAAACCGTTATCACCTATGCCACATTAAATGAGAACAAATAGTGGATCCCAACATCCATAGCCAATGTTAGGTGGATTATAATGTAGCAAAGCAGGAGAAGAAAAGACTCCTCAAAATACCAATTCTTGTCATGTTGGAAATAAAGAGTGAAACATTTTAGGCTTTCTAGAGCCAAGAATATGTTTACATGCACAAGGAGCTTCATCTCTATCCCGAGAGCTCTCATTTCCTCTACACAGAGATAACTATAAGTAATTCATATGGTAACTATTTATTTTCAATTTACTTAAGGTTGTTTGTGGTACTTTTCTCTTATGATTTTTATATTTTTTGCTTGTTTTGTGCTTCTATGTGCTTCTTACACATCTCTATCTCTAAAGCATAGAGGAATGGCAATTGGTGGCATGTGCCATGGACATTTTGGATGTCTAGGGGGAGGAGTTTTACAAAGGGAGGAATCATGGCTCTCTGGTAGAGAAGGGGGAATTCTTCCCTGTTCGAGGACATTGATATGTAGATGAACAATGAGCACATGATCACCTTGAAGATAAGATCCATATGCACATTGCACTAAATGTGGCAAGATCTACACAATGCACACACAAATTTTTATGTAGATTTTTCTTTAGAGATAGATGGAAGGTGTGTAGATAATGATGTCCTTCTTTCTACCATTCTTTGCTTCTGTGAGGCATAGTCTTACTTTCCCTTTTTTATAATATGCCTTGCAGGTCTTGATAAGGATTGAAACAAGTTTCTATGCCAAGAAGTGCCAAAAGGAATTGTCCATCTACTACCATGCTAAACTACTCCTTAGTTAGAGTCCTACACTATCACTAGTGTTGTTGGCAATTTGTATCAATTGTTCCCTACAATTGGCAGTTTGTACAAAATATTTTGATATCAATGATATTTAACTTTGGCAATCACTTGTTTGGTGCAAATGTCTCATCTTGTTGGTTTTCATTTTGTAAGGCTTCTCTGTGGTTAGATAGAAAAAAGGTGTGTCAATGTCATGCTCTCAATATAGTATGGTGTTTGTATGTTAGAAAATAAAGTGCTATCATACCACAGTTTTGTCATGCCCTTGCTTTATAGCATAATAAGTAGCTCAAGCCAGTTTTCAAAAATCACCCATATTCACTTACAATGGGAAATACAAATAGAAATATGGGTAAGGATACACGCTCCTCTTCCTCATTTCCTATGAGCAAGAACAATGAGAAGAAGAAAAAAAGAAAAGAGGATGAGTAGAAGACCATAGAGGAGGAAGTAGAAGAGAAGGTAGAGGCATACTTTAAACTAATTTTCATCATCTCAACTCTTAGGCCCTCTAGATGTAGATCTAGAAGATGGCATGGATTATGATGTGGGGCTTGACATGCTAATTTCAACAAAATTAGATGGGACTAAACATGCAAAGACATATCCAAGGACTACCACATTTGCACAAAATTGAAAGACTACATTGGAAGTTACACTTGACTTGGAAAAAATCAAATTATAACAATGAAAAACTTTTGGTTAAATTTACTTATATTTACTTAATTCATAATCAAAATGTTTGATTTTACAAGGGCTTTATAGCTACACAAAATGCTGGTTTACAAAAAGGGATATTGTAAACTCTTTACAACATGTTATGTGCTCTTTGCAAAATATTCCATCTCATATCTATTTTGAGTTGTTGTGCAACATGCCTGCAAAGTTTCTATAAAGAAAGCCTATGGATTTCCACAATGAGTGCCTTTTGTGCTCTCCTAATCTCTTTGAAGCATATCACTCTTTAAAAAATACTCTTTTCTCTAAAAGAGAATAAAGTGGAATCTTGGTATCAGTTCCTTCATTCAAAGGTAGGCTTTTAGGTGCAAGAATTTCCTCTTGATTTGAGCTCTCTCCTTGGTTTTCTTTTGATTCATCATGTAGCTCCTCCTTCTTCATCTCCTCTTTAGGAACCTTCCTATTGATTGGTCCTTGCCATTAATGACTTTCCCTCATTATATCATCAACCATAGTATAAGTAAAAATAAACATATAATTGAGAAGCATACTTGTCTTTTATATAGATATATAGAAGATGGTGAATATCATCCAAGTTTATTATCAAGGTAAAGATTTCTTTTAGCAAAGGGTGTACCTTATGCACAAAATTAGAGTACCCTTAAAATTCTTTGAGCAAGGTAATAACATTAGCAAAAAAAAAAAAAAAACCAACATGTGATGAAAAATATGGTGATTTTGATGCCGACAGTGCATCCGGAAGGCCCAAAAACCCTAGGATCAACTCCTAAGTCACCTCTTTTGGACGTCTGGAGAGGGAAAAATGTAAAAAAATAGCCTGCAACAATGTTGTGTCCTCACTGTGCAAATTTAGTGTATGCGGAGGAGGACACAACATTTTGGGAGGCCTTTTTTGACGGTTTTCCCTCTTTGGATGTCCGAAATAGGCGACTTAGGAGTCGATCCTAGGGGTTTTGGTCCTTACTGATCAAAATAACCATTTTTGTGTTTTAAAATCAATTTTTTCTTGATAGTGTCCTCCTTGCACAAAAATTATGTATGTGGATGACTCTCCATTTTTGCTTAAGGAGGACACCATTAAAAAAAGTTATACAAAAGCCTTTGTGTCATCCCTATGCAAAAATAGTATAGTTGGACATGCATTTGGCTACATTATTTTTGCTTAAGGAGGACACCATAAAAAAAAATACTATACAAAAGCGTTTGTGTAGTCTCTACATGAAAATAGTGTAGTCGGACACGGATTCACCGGCTACACTATTTTTGCTTTAGGAGGACACATCCATAAAAAATTTACAAAAATATTTCAAATAAACTCTTGTGTCTTCCCTATGGAAAATTAGGGTTGTTGGAGACATGTCACAAAACATTATTTTTGTATAGAGAAGACACAAGCACGAAATAAATTCAAAACAGCTATTATGTCGTTGGTATGCGAAAATAGTATAGTTGGACATGCATTTGACCACACTATTTTCGTGTAGCAATGACATGGATTGAAGAATTTACAAAAAGCATCTGAATATTTGAGTATAGAAAATGAGGAGAAGATCCGGTCTAAATCAACCTTATGGAGCAATGTGGGGAGAAGAATGGAATTGATAAGAAAAAATCATGAAAAATATTGTTTGGGTGCGAACACATCTACATATATTAGTACACAATTACCTAGATAAAATTTAAATTGACACAATTTATGATGCATGGATTAGAATGCTGTGCACCTGTTTCAAGGTGCATGATTGAAATACTATTTATTGCTCACAAAGTGCTTATATTTGTCATTTTTGATCCATCCTTCGTATATTGTTAAGATTTTTGTATACAATATAAAGCTCAAGTAAGATCAAAATGTTGTTGAAAAAGCACAAAGGTACGTATTTTCATTGGATTTTTTTGCAGAACATTTTTTTCAACGCAAATATGAAGTGTGTCGTCCCTATGGAAGCATAGTGTACACAAATGCATTGTCGAATACACAAAAATCACATAGCACTGACACATCGCTGTCATTATATGCAAAAAAAAAAATTCTAATGTGTCATTGCCACGTGAAAATAGAACACTCGGACATGCCTCCGAGTGTTCTATTTCTACATAGCAACAACACAATCAAGTAGACACAAATTTTCTTGATAATGTCGTGTCTATGTGAAAATAGAACATCCGGACATTCATCCAGGTGCTCTATTTTTGCATAGCAAGGACACAATCAAGTAGGCAAAAGACATATTGCTTATGTTGCCCTTATGCAAAAATAGAGCACCTAGACGCATGTCCGGGTGCTCTATTTTTTCATAGCAATTGCCAATGACACCATCATCATTATACTTCACTTTATTTTGCATAGCAACAATATTATCCAATCCTTATCATATGTCATCTCTATGCGAAACTAGATTACCGGGACATGCGTCCGGATGCTCTACTTTTGCATAGGGACAACATAAGGCCAAAAATCAACATGACCAATCTTTTAACCAAGTATAAGATATTTTAAGGTTTTTTTGTTCTTCCTGGTACAGAAATTATGACTACAAATATTTTGGAGGGTGCTGGCAATGAAGAGGTTGAGGAGACAAGTATTGAGGACAAGTTGATGGACCTACTATACCAAGTCAAGAAATTGTCTAAGTTTTCCTGTGTGAAAGAAATTTTTAATGCTCCCTTTGATCTGGAAAGTTTTTTGGAAGGATTTAGCAATGAAATTCTTGGCTAACAAAAGGTTTTTGTTGACCTTACCAAGGAGCACAAGGTTGACAACTTTGTACATTTTAATGATATTTTTAAAGCAAGCAATTCACCACCAAGTACAAGCTACAAGAAGTTGGCATTACTCCAAGATGATTGGAAGAAGGTCCATCAACCCTTGTGAGTGGCATGTAAAGCATGGTTGTAAGCTTATGATTGAAGACATTCCATTTTTGCTCTTTTTGACTCTTATTCCAATAGAAGAAGGAAAGTTCAAATCTGTGCAAATCACAACACTTGCGAATGTCCAAGATGTGGAGGAAACACATGAAGATTTTCAAGAGGAAATGGAGAGGTTTCAAAGCAAAGATATCTTGGATATTGCAGAGTTCAAAGCAAGGAACATCACCAAGGTGGAGGAGGGTGCATACTTTGGCACTATGTGGACATTTACTTCGTTGACTCTTCTAGCAAGTAGTTGCTGGGTTACAAGAACCAGGAGTACTTAAAGTGGAGGGGGAAAAATGAAAAGCCTAACCAAATAGTCAGAAAAGATCCTAGTATTATCCCCCACTTGTTTCCTTGCCTCCCTCTAGTGGAAAGCCATTGTAAAACTCTTTCACTTGCAGATGATCTATTGTATGCATCCTTCCTTTTTTGTATACTCCTTTGTATCATTGTAGCAATATCATAATTGTCTAATAATTTTTTAGTATCTTGTGATCTTGTTTTGTGCCACACTTGTCTGTAAAACTACTAAAATACTTCAATCAAGCTATTAGATTTTTTCAATCTAGTGTGTTTGAGAAACGTGGTTCTTACTAGATAGTGGGACTTCTCCATACTTTGAATAGACCAGATTGACAAGATTCCATATTTCTTTAAGAACCAAGGAGTGTGATTGTAGATAATGTGCTGCACAAAAAAAATATGATGTCTTTAGCAACTTATGTAAGTATTCAAGCAAATTAGTAGAATCAAAATTCATAAGTATTACTATGTAGTGTGTGAAATGATTTTGGCTCCAAGCACTTGTTATAGCTTTCTTGAATCTGTTCCAACTCTTTCTTAAAGTTGGAGAGGTCTTCTTTTCTTAATGACTTTTATCACAATAACAAAAGTGCATGCAATGTGCAGATGTGGACATTTGAAAGAGAAATATCTAAAACAACTTGAAAGTTTGGATGCTTAGAGTGTCTATCTACGGCTTTGTTTTAGTTAGTAGGATTCAGCTCCTTTGCTACACCCATGTAGTAGATACACAAGCTTTTGGCATTGGCACCCCTTAACACATTGTACATACACTTTAGTGTCTTTAGGTCCCTACCATGTGCCATTCCACCTAGTACCTACCAAAGCTCTCAACATCTAGCTCCTCTCTAGTCTATTGAGCTTTGATTATTGCAGGGATACTAGTGTGGTGGAATACCCAATTCAACACATTGAAATATTCACTATCAATCTCCAAAGCATCCAACCAACCAAATGCTCTTCTTTGACTGCACACTAAAATTTTTAGGTTTTTTTTCCTTTGTGGTATGAGGAGCTCTATTTGCTCATTTCTGCTATAGGCAGTCTAAGGTCACCACTATTTACATGGACGAGCAAATTGTTTTAATCTCCAAGCGAGGAGCCTAACTGAAGCTGATAAAAATGCTGAATATTGTCTTAGCATGCAATAATTATATGGAGTTGGAGATAGCAATATTGGTGAGGCAGCTTGCTAAAATCAAAGAAGATCAGGGTTTGGTCACAGAGGCAACAGAATTGATGCAAGAAATTTTTGTTGAGACTTTTTGGAGCTATGTCAAAAACAGAAAAGATTGCATTCATTTTGGAGAGTCCTCTGTTTCCTGCACAAGCAAGAGAGAGCGAGAGAAGAAGAAGAAGAAGAAGAGAGATCTAACGTCATAGGAAACTATCCCGAGAGAGAGAGAGAGAGAGAGAGAGAGAGAGAGAGAGAGAGAGAGAGAGAGAGAGAGAGAGAGAGAGAGAGAGAGAGAGAGAGAGGAAGGAGAGAGATCCCAAATTGGGAAACGCATGGCATCCACCTACCTTGCCTCCCCCCTTCAGCCTTCGACTAATCCTTCTATTCCCACCATTCCCTTTTCCATTTCAAACTAATACCAACATTTTTTGAATTTTCTCCAGCTGGCACCCCCTACTCATGAGGGTTATTAATCCCTCTATGGTATGAAGAGCTCTATTTATGAGGGTTATTGATACTCTCTCAAGCTTTCTACCCTTCACAATTTCACTCTTTATCTAATTTGATGACAAAAATGGCTTGCCCATTCACCTCAGTATGTTGAAGATCATAGAATTTTATCGTTTCCCTTTGCAAAGTTCTCAAGTCAAAGAAAATATTGTTGAAAGAGTTAAACTTGAGGTCTTACTTCATTTTAGGATATATGTTATTGATGTGCAAAGGCTCTCCAAGCATCTCCATGACCTTGGAATCAATTTTGATCTTGGCCTGTTGAGAAACTGATGGCTCTGGAAGCAAGGACCCCTTCACTCTAGACTGCTTCAGGTTTCTATTGATGAGCTGGAACAACTTTTGGTAACCTGCCCTACAAATTCCAACTTTGTCCAAAGTGCCTTGAACTTCATATTTTTCCAAAGTAGAACTTTGCAAAAATCCATTGATGCATTCTGCCTAGCAACCCTAAATCTTCTTTCATTCAAGAGGTTGCTAGCAACAATAGGTGGAATCACTTCACAAAATGATTTTGATGCATCTCTCATGTTTCCAAACAATCTGGCTAAACTAAGGACTTGAGGTAAACAAAACAAAAGACTATAGCACCCAAATATACCAACTTGTAAAACAGATATCAATTTGATAAAAGAAAATCAAAAAGAAGAGGAGATGCAAGTGGACTAGCTATCAACACATCTAGAAACGTCGAGATTCTCTACAACATCGTGACTACATCAGCTTGTACTTTCTCTAAGGTAGTCAACTTTGTATTAAAATATTTGAATATCCCGCTAGAGAGCTCTGTCTCTGTAAAGATATTGACAAGATCGACCGAGTCATAGTCCTCCTCATCATCATCCAAGGGTTGCTCATCGTCCCCCTTGGCTGCTTGTCAGCATCATATTCTTGCCTTTGTTGAGAGATGGATATAGCCTCCTTAATCTTTTGAAAAGATTCTTGTAGGTAACGGCTATACTCATCGACACAGCGAAGATCTTCCCATGTACTTTGAGTAGTAAGGGACTTTTAGGTCTTCCCTCAATGATTTCAAAAGGTGTTTTTACCGTAGATGTATGTGCAGTATTATTGTAAGCATACTCTACAAGAGGTAAGTACTTTTTTCATTGTGAGCATTGATCTTCCCTCGGTAACATAAGTCTTTAGTAGATCGAGTATTGTAAGATTGGATGTCTCACTTTGGCCATCCATCTGTGGGTGATAAGCTGAAGAGAAATTCAATCTTGTTCCTAGATTTTCAAAAAGACCTTTCCAAAAATTACTGGTCATTCTAGGATCTCTATCTGACACGGTGGATGTTGGCAATCCATGGTGTTTGAAAGTCTGTGATATAAAGAGAGTTGCCATTTGGTGTGCCTTAATAGTCTTTTTGATAGGAATAAAGTGTGCTTGCTTGCTAAACCTGTCGACTATTGTCCATATTCCCGTGTTCCCATGGATAGACTTGAGTAATTCAAAGATAAAATGCATGGATATACTCTCTCATGGTGAATTTGGGATAGGCAATGGCTGGAGTAATCCAGGTTGCTTCCCTCTATCATACTTGGTCTTTTGGCATACAACACATTTTGAAACATACTCTTAATGTCCACTTTCATGGTAGGCCAATAGAAGTATGTTTCTACTCCTTGGAGAGTAGGTTGATTTCACAACTCTATGCCTCACATAGGGAGGAGCATGGGATTCATACATAACTTTCTCACGAAGGAAATGGGTAACACATAGCCTATTGCCGTGAGAAGATAACCATCTTGCAAGGTGAATGGTTCCTCTTTCTTCCCCAAAGCAAGGGCTGGCATTGTGTCTCTATAGTCATGGTCACTGGCATACTCATCCAACATAGAAGATAGATCATCGTGAGTAGCTATAGACACCACCTTAACTTTTGGTTGTCGTGAAAGTGCATCGGCCACTTGATTGTGCTTACCAGCAATGTAAGCAATATGGAAATTAAATTGTGAAAGAAAATTTTCCCACCTCATTTGTTTGTTGGAAAGCTTGGTTTTCATCATGAAGTACTTGAGACTTTGGTGGTCGGTTCATAGAATAAATGGAGTCCCCAATAGATAGTGCTTCCATGTGTCTAGGGCATGTAGAACAACTAAAAGCTCTTTCTTATAAATGCCTAAGACATGCTCATCTATATTGAGCCTTCGGCTCTCATATACTATGGCATGCCCTTCTTGAAGCAAGAATGGTCCAAGGCAATCACCACAAGCATCACATTGGACCTCAAATGGCTTTGGGAAATCCGGAAGCATGAGGACTGGTTGGGAGATAAGCTTCTCTTTGAGCATGTCAAAAGAATTTTTCTCTTTAGCAGTCCATGAATACTTAACATTCTTCTTTGTTAAGTCATGTAATGGTCCTGCTATTTGAGAAAATTTAGCTATGAACGGTCTATAGTATGCACACATACCAATAAATCTTCTTAGCTCATGTTTATTCCTTGGATTAGGCCATGCTTTTATTACCTCTAACTTTGATGGATCCAACCGGATACCATCTTGAGAGATAATATGACCTAAGTATTGAATCTCTTGAAGGAAAAATTTGCTTTTCTTTTGGTTGAGAAAAAGCTTGTTCTCCCTCAATGCTTGAAAAATCACTTGGAGATGTTGCTTGTGTTCCTCCAAGGACTTGGAGTAGATGATGATATCATCAAAGAACACTCCAGTGAATTTACGGTAGGTTCTAAAGATTTTCTCCATTAATCAATTGAACATGGCTGGTGCATTAGTCAAGCCAAAAGTCATGACTAGATATTCATAAAGACCAAATGTTGGATAAGGGGAAAGGGGAACACACCGGCACATGAGCAACATGCCTCACTATAGCCCAGGATAATCACTGCATCCCGATCAACTAGAGTTCACCTTCAAAACTCTAACAATAGACCAAACCAGACTTCGCCCATTTACGATCGTGCTGCCACATACACCGCTCTCTCTTTCTCTATCACACACACACAGAGGCCCGGGAAGGCACACACATCTCAAACACCGGCACCAAGTTGTTGGAATAGAGCAAAGAGAAGACGGGGCAAAAGTGGAACAAACTACACAAAAAATCGATATCATTTTCTTCGATTGCGGCAAAGAACACCGTCTACAAACAACCTTGAAAAAAACTCTGCTGCTACAACCGACTCTGCCGGCACGAACCCGACAGCGCAAAGAAGACCCTGTTTCTTCAAAGCTCCTCCAAGCTTCCCCTTCAAAACGAGCTCCCGTCAAGCCTCGCCTTCCTACCCAAGAGAGTTTTGCCGAAGCTTCTTTCCGAGTTGTCCAAAAAAGCTCTCCTTGAGAGCTCCTCCCCAATCTGCAAAATAGAGCACGTGAGCGTCCTTCCTATTCTCGGCTCCACACTCCTTTTTTAGCTCTCAACCTTGCGTGTATTGGGTTCCTATTTTTAGGCTCTTTTGCTTGGGCACCAAGGCATGTGGGAGGGGCCCCTTAGATGTCACTGTGGTGTGACAACACCGCGGGAGACCCGCCTCTTGCCTCCTCAATTCAAAAAGGTCGCAGCCTTTGAAGGCCATCGTGGGAAATCGGGTCTAGCATGCCACATAATCAACGGCTACACAGCGGACGCGCACGCATACAGCCGCCGATGTGCGCTCGACGGTGACTGTACATAGTGCCACAGAGATGGAGCAGCATAGCTGGAGCTCCTCAAGCTCATCATCAACTCATCGATGTCTTATGTGAGTGCGCCATACATCCTAAGTACCACACTCCTCTGGCTCTGAGATCCGCATGTGGGCTTTGTACCTACCACATGGCACCTGCTCACGACCTTCACCCATCCCCCCTTGGACCTCCAAGTTTGAAAACCGTTAGAAAAAAACCCCTTGGAGAAAGGCTTTACCTTGCCACTTTAACCCCTTGCCTTTCTCGGCACAGGCACCCCATCACCAAGCTATTGAAACCCATTGAAAACCCTAGTTTTGGGCCTGAACATTTTGACTTTTCCGCCGTCCTGCACTCTAATCGAGCCAACTAAAACGAGAAAAAATCACCAGCTACCACCCCGTCGGCAACAGACGCCACCCTCAAACTTCAATATCTTGCTCGTCCAGTCTCCGTTCAAGACGTCATCACTTTCTACTGAAACTAATTTGACTATTTTGTTTCTAATTTCTATTAGGACTTTAATAAGAAATGTGCACAAGTTAACTTATAAGTTAAGGAATCACAGATCTGTAAGAAAAGCCATCAGGAAACAGACAACTCTGGTGTATATGATGGGTGACAAGAAGCACCGTGAAGGAGTTGGCCTGTTAGTTTGGTGGAAGAAGACCAGGTAATGGTGGTCCCTGATGAGTCACAAGATGGGTGACAGGTTCATCGGTAAGGGGACACACTAAGGGTCTAAGGAGGAAATCGGAACTGAGTAAGAAAATACGCGTAAGAACGCAAGCACAAGAATAAAGATGGGTTCAATGAAGCTTTTTACGAAAAGCAGGAACAATCGCGGGAGGACATATGTTTTTCCACGAGGAGTCTGTGTCTGCATTGCATCTGTGTCGTGTCCTGCACCCGGGGACGCCTGGAATGTGTCCGTGTAGCATTGTTTTTACTAACGGAGTGAGTTTTCAAAGTTTGAACAGATTCACACTTTATTTTATAAAGTGACCGGTCACTTTATTAATAAAATAAAGCAGCCACTTAGAAGATAAAGCAACAAAACCAGCCAGCGAATTCTCTCTCCCTATTTCAGGTAGAACAACGCCAAAAAAAAAAAAACCCGGCCGCGATCTCTACGCGAGCAGTTATTTGTGCTGTGGCCAGGGAGCTATAAAAGCACCACATGCTCTCACGCACGGAAGGTACCAACATCAGCAAGTGAAGACTCTGCCGCAAGAGATCGCGAGACTACGAAGCACGGAAGTCGCTTTTCCCATGCAAGAGCGACAGGTATCTATTGTGGATTCGCCATACGAATTGTTGTCACGTGTTTGTGTGGTTTGTTTTGCAGGAATCTCCCGTCTTACGGGAAGGCCCTTTACGGGAAGTACGGCTTCACGCCTTAGTCCCTTACGAGAAAGTACGGCTTCGCGCCTAAGTCCCTTACGGGAAGGAACGGCCTTGTGCCTAAGTCCCTTACGGGAAAATACGGCTTCGCCTTGTGTCTAAGTCCCTTACGGGAAAGTACGGCTTCACGTCTAAGTCCCTTACGGGAAGGAACGGCCTTGTGCCTAAGTCCCTTACGGGAAAGTACGGCTTCGCGCCTAAGTCCCTTACGGGAAGGAACGGCCTTGTGCCTAAGTCCCTTACGGGAAAGTACGCCTTCGCGCCTAAGTCCCTTACGGGAAGGAACGGCCTTGTGCCCAAGCCCTTTACGGGAAAGTACGACCTTTAGGTCTAAGATTACAGAATGGAGGGGTTTCCTCGGGTTCTCCTGCTTGTATAAGAATTCTCCCTGAATAAAATAATACTCTTTACGGGGGGGGACCAACCCATCTTTTGGTCCCCAATACTGTGTGGATCTTCTCCCTTCTCTCATGTTTTCAAAATTTTTAGATTTTCTAATGCTCGTGTACGCTCCCGTTTTGTGACAGTGGTATCAGAGCATGGTCTTTCTCTGTAAAGGAGGACGACTCTGGGAAGATGCGGGAAGAAGCCATGACAAGCCAAGAGAGAAGCAGAGGGAAACCTAAGTCCTGCAGGAAAAGCTCGCAGAGTTCAAATTTTCTTTTTCTCTCTGCAAGAAGGCGACACAAGACTTGGGATTCTCTGAGAAGGCGACAAGAGCATGATGCTCAAGAAACTAGAGAATCTGAGCAGTGGAATGCTCAAGATACTTCAGAACCCAGAAGATATCCATGAACATCAATCGAGAACCATAGCCAAGAAATCCCGTCATTTCGGGAAGGATATGAAGAAGGTCTCTAGACCTAGGAACACTCCGGTCAAGCTTGATACTTTTGACGGAAGGGAAGATGTCTTGAAAGCTACTGCTTTTATTCGACAGTTTGAAGTTGCCTTTACAAACGACAATTTCTGAGAAGTGTCGAAGGTGAGACATGTGACCAAACACCTCCACGGGATTGCAAGTACTTGGTGGTATACCAAAGCTCTGCAAGGAACTTACAACAACAATTCAAGGCGGAATTCTCTGACAATTTTTTTTTTTTCCTCTACGCTTTGAGGAGGGCATTCAAGAAGATTGGGATTGGTTTGCCAAATAGGAACACGAGCGAGTCAAAGCAAGTAGTGGTTCACTCTTGCCAAGGAAGGTCCATTCTTGATCCTCTCTGAGGAAGAAAAGATGAACAAATTTAACGAAGGACTTTTGCCCGAATTTTGTAAACCCATCTGCAAGATACTTTGCAACAGATGGTGGAGTCAGCAATAAAAGCTGAAAGTGTACACCTTGATGTACATAGAATACAATCCCCACAGCGGGACGAGAACCATTGAACACAGAAACAACGAATTTTTGTTACCTCTCCTCAAAGGATACATTGCTGTCCGGAGAAAGTTTGGAGTAAGGGAATTCAATCTAACTCGTGAGATTTTGAACAAAAGACCCTTGAACTTTAAGTGAGAGGGCAGGTCTTTGATCAAAGTTAAATCTTTGAGGAACTCATAAAATGCGTATTGCTTTTATGCACGACATATGCACGTGTCTAACCAGGACAATCACTCTCGAATCTTTATGAGAGTAGGGTGGAGTCAGAACATTGTTTTATACGATGAACTGCTTTGCTTAACCATCCGGAAGGCCCATGATTGATCTGGTATCCGGTAGTTCTCCAACAAATTGCCTGCTAGTCCGGGTAGGAAATTATGAAGGAATCATTCTGAGCTTTCAAGCAAAGAACAACTTTTATCAAGCTTAAGTACCTTACAAACCAACACTCCCTACCCGGTAAGGGAAGACCAATCTTTGCAAGGAGGAGATGCTGCTGCAGATTTCAGCCGTAAAGAAGACGTTGCCGGTGATGCCCATGGCTGCCCCAAGTGTACCAGATGTCGTCAAGACCCAGTGCGTGAGTTTCCTCGCGAAGAAGTGCCTACGGAGCGTGTTTTCATCGTGACAAGCTGTTGTTTTTCTATGTTTTCAGCCCATAAACGTCGTAGACGGGGCTGATTTACAAGAAGGAACCCGAGAACACACCTCTTTTGGGTGTAGGATTGGAAGAGAGGATTTTCTAAGCAGAGATCTCTTCCGGGGAATTGCTTTTTCGAGAACCAAGTTGCGTTACGAGCGTCGTGACTTTAAAGGTACGATTTTTATGTTATGATCTCTAAGTATTTGATTGCAGGTGTACTTCCTCTTCGTGAGGGAGTAGGAGCAGAGGAAGGCATGAGCCTCTGCAGGATAAAAGTGCTCTGAGGAACTAGAGCCAGATCAGCCCAAGGGTTTCATACCCAAGTTCGGGAAGCAGATCCACGGATTGAAGAGAGGTAGACTCTCAAGATGTGATCCGGAAGTTGAAATTACCAAGGAAAGGACTTCGTGTCCAAGAAAGCGGAGTTATTCTGCAGGAACAGGACTCAGGAAACAGAGTCGGAAAAGAGTTGCAGGGGTGCCATGCCCTGAGTAGGACGACAGAAAGGAAGGAACCATTCCAAGATTCCAAGCAAAGAAAATCTTTCATTAAGCTTGAATACTCTTTAAGGCCACACCCCCCTACCCGGTCAGGGAGGACATGGTAGTGCTTTTCACACAAGTGAATAAACACTCTCTTTATGAGAGAAGGAACAAGCAACGACTACGGCCTGTGCTCGAGGAATCCAAGGATTGAAATACTAGTTATTTAATGAGTGGGTTTTGCTCTAAGATCGAGCCAAGGGATCGTCAAGTTGGGCGTCTTCGCTCTAAGGATCTTACGAAGGGAAGGTAATTTCCCAGGTTCACCAAAACTCTGACACAGCTTAAGAATTATGTACACCTTTGGGTACATGGATAACACATGAAGATGCAGACCTATGCCAAGGAACTGGACGAGAGTTTGTTATACTCTCTTGAGCGCCTTTTTATGCGCAAGGATATTCCGACACGAGAATCTCTATTTGAGATGTGTTCGGTAGAAGGATTCTCTACAGAGAAGAGGTTTTTTGATGATCGTTGATTATTCAGTACGCTATGTGCTTTTATGATTACAGTAGCAACTTTTGGTTGCGGTATATGTTTCTCCATGAGCAAGTCAAGTAGCATTTACACGCTGCTGGAATAAATTCGAACTATTATGTTCGTAATAGTAAAATTCGCCAACCATTTTAAAATGGTAAGAATTACCTTAACCACATATGGGAGCACATCCTTGAGATCCAAAGCGGGTTCACCCTTAAGTGGGCCAAGTTTGAACTTATGTTCACAGAATGATATGGCTAGAATTTTATCTGCCTAAGATTTTGCGAGGAGGCCTAGATGCTTGCAAAGATGGCGTCTGCAAGGAAGAGACGCTAATGGGCATCAGGAAAACACTGCTGGTGATAATAACTTGCAGGAGGAAAAGATTGGAAGGAAGTGCCGCCGTGCACAAGGAATCTTCGGATTGGAACCATTCGCCTACGTTGAGCGATGGCCCGAAACAAGAACCTTCTTTAAGGTGATCGCAAAATTTGTTTGTGAAAGAAAGACATCGAGCTTAATGCTCTATGACTTGAGTATTACCTATGTGGGAGGACACAAGAGGTTTAATACCCTCTGGAGTAACAGTGCAGGATTATGCGCAAGGACAGATACCTAGATTGATTTCTAGGAAGATTATTCTTCTCGAATTTGAGAAGACGGAATCAAGTTAACAGAGTCTTGGATAACGAAACTTTGGATCAGAACAATTGGCCTACCCAAAGCAAAGGCCCGGAATAAGAACTTATTTTGGCAAGGTGGCACACTTTGTCTGCCACAAGAAGATTCACATCAGCTTAATGCTCTCGACATGCCCTATGCGGGAGGACAGGAGGTTTAATATCCTCAGGACTAATAGCGCAAGGTTATGCGCAAGGACATAGACCTAAATTGATTTTTAGGAGGATGATTCTTCTCGGGATTGAGAAGGTGGAATTGAGTTAACAAATTCTCGGATAAGGAAACTTCCAATTTGTGGGAAAGACGCGAATGACGAGTTCTTACATGGCTCGTAAGTTTGATGAATGGTGAAGGATATCCTCGAGGTACTAGAGGAAGGACATGAACCGGTAAGGTAAGTATTGAATTCTTGAATTTTATTTAATTTTTAAGTTCTCCTTTGAGAAAGGACTAGCTCAACTCACCATTGAGTAAGATTTGGAATCTTTCCAGTTTCTCCCCGGTAGTTCAGTTGGACCTCTACAGTTGAGGACAACTGTTTATAAGTGAGAGGGATGAAACTAATTTGACTATTTTGTTTCTAATTTCTATTTTCTAGAATTAGGACTTTAATAAGAAATGTGCACAAGTTAACTTATAAGTTAAGGAATCACAGATCTGTAAGAAAAGCCATCAGGAAACAGACAACTCTGGTGTGTCATATGATGGGTGACAAGAACCACCGTGAAGGAGTTGGCATGTTAGTTCGGTGGAAGAAGACCAGGTAATGGTGGTCCCTAATGAGTCACAATATGGGTGACAGGTTCATCGGTAAGGGGACACACTAAGGGTCTAAGGAGGAAATCCGAACTGAGTAAGAAAATACGCGTAAGAACGCAAGCACAAGAATAAAGATGGGTTCAATGAAGCTTTTTACGAAAAGCAGGAACAGTCGAAGGAGGACAGATGTTTTTCTGCGAGGAGTCTGTGTGTGCATTGCATCTGTGTCGTGTCCTGCACCCGGGGACGCCTGGAATGTGTCCGTGTAGCATTGTTTTCACTAACGGAGTGAGTTTTTAAAGTTTGAACAGATTCACACTTTATTTTATAAAGTGACCGATCACTTAAAAGTGACCGGCCTCTTTATTAATAAAATAAAGCAGCCACTTAGAAGATAAAGCAACAAAACCAGCCAGCGAATTCTCTCTCCCTATTTCGAGTAGAACAGCGCCAAAAAAAAAAAACAGTCGCGATCTCTACGCGAGCAGTTATTCGTGCCGTGGCCAGGGAGCTATAAAAGCACCACATGCTCTCACTTACGGAAGGTACCAACATCAGCAAGAGAAGACTCTGCCGCAAGAGATCGCGAGACTACGAAGCACAGAAGTCGCTTTTCCCGCGCAAGAGCGATAGGTATCTATTGTGGATTCGCCATACGAATTGTTGTCGCGTGTTTGTGTGGTTTGTTTTGCAGGAATCTCCCGTCTTACGGGAAGGCCCTTTACGGGAAGTACGGCTTCACGCCTTAGTCCCTTACGGGAAAGTACGGCTTCGCGCCTAAGTCCCTTATGGGAAGGAACGACCTTGTGCCTAAGTCCCTTACGGGAAAGTACGGCTTCGCGTCTAAGTCCCTTACGAGAAGGAACGGCCTTGTGCCTAAGTCCCTTACGGGAAAGTACGGCTTCGCGCCTAAGTCCCTTACGGGAAGGAACGGCCTTGTGCCTAAGTCCCTTACAGGAAAGTACGGCTTCACGCCTAAGTCCCTTACGGGAAGGAACGGCCTTGTGCCCAAGTCCTTTACGGGAAAGTACGACCTTTAGGTCTAAGATTACAGAACGGAGGGGTTTCCTCGGGTTCTCGTGCTTGTATAAGAATTCTCCCTGAATAAAAGAATACTCTTTACGGGGGGGGACCAGCCCATCTTCTGGTCCCCAATACTGTGTGGATCTTCTCCCTTCTCTCATGTTTTCAAAGAATTATAATTTTTAGATTTTCTAAGTGCTCGCTCTTGAGACGGCCAACCCAGCACAAACCTGGCCACTGACAAAACTTCATCTAGCAATACTCTCTCATCATGGCTCCGATCACCAACATGCTCCATAAATCAAGCACTACATACCTGTAGCCCCAAACTGGCTCGAACTACCCGGCATCACTTGGCCTATCCCTCTCGGATCTGCAATCACTTCCAACATCAAAGCCCCGTCTCTTGCACACCGTGGCTCCATTTCACGAGCCGTTTAGACCTATTCATTCATCACTTCAAGCTCTATATTTCCAAGCCAAAAATTGGCACCTTGGACATCCTTCACCTACCACCCTATCTGGAGTCGTTTGGCCAAAAAAACCACATAAAGCATACATCTCTGCTATCAGTTGCTTGCACGATATCTTCCCATTTTTTCTAGCCCTTTGCCATGCATCTATAAGCATACACATCACTATCTATGTCCTCTATTATGATCGATGCACTTTGGCTGCGTGATCATTGCTCGACCCCCTTGTTGAACATTCATGTTCAACCAAAAAGCATCTTTTTGCTGCAAAAACTGGCAAACACTATCCAAAACTCTGAGCAAACCACAAAAAACCTACCATATGTACAAGGCCCTACTCCTGCCAACTACTGTCAAACCTCAAGTGAGTTGCCCAACCCCCTGCACCACATAGCTTCCGCGTGGATAAAAAACGTGGCACTGACTCCTTCCATCCATCTGCAGCACCTTCCAATAACGCTTCCCCCATGTCCGCAACCACCAAGCACACAACATGCCCAAATTACCTTAGCACTTCTTCTTACCTTTACTTTCCTCATCAACACATCTCGCCATGTAAGCATGCTATCTGAACCAACCAATGCATCTGGCACTTCAATCACACCATCTGGACCAACTAACAATTTTGACCCTCCCTCCCAACCATGTAAAGCAGAGTTCATCTCCATGGAGCTCCGTATTTGGCAGATAACATACCTGACTAATGCACTTACAAGCATACACTTCAACCATATGTTGCATACCTCTTTTGACAGCTTGGACACGATTGGGAAATATCCTTCATTTTCCATATGGCATGCCTGCTGCATTGGACTCTCCCCCCCTTCTTTGAACTCGTAGACTCCTCCACATCACCCCATTTGGCAAAATTCTGCACCATTTCTAGGTGTATATCCTCATAGGTGGACATAGACTCCTCCACTTGATCCTCACCAGGCACATCAACATGCATTGCTCCTTGCTCTTCAGACATATCCACCATATCTCCATGAACATGCAAAAGATCATTTCATACTTGGACTGGGTTGACTATGTTTCCCATCTTGTATTTGCATTTGTGGAGCTGCACTTGCTTGGCTCAACCTCATCTTTTGTCTCCAACTCTGGAATCTCTTCCAGCTTTTTTGCATCGACTTCATCTGCAAATCGTACCCTCCGATCTTTACCATCCTTCAAAGAATGCTGAACATTGATACCTTGATTTGGCAGCACTTTCCTTGCCTGAACTGGAATTGTCTCCACGTCTTGCACAATCAAAGCTGCCCTAATTGGCAACCTCAATATGGGAATCACCCCATCTCTTTGCATCCACAAAACCCTCGGTTCCTCCACTAAGCACTAGCACACTCCTTTGCACCGCTTTCGGCTCAACTCACACCACTTCCATTTTCTTCGGCATCACCACATCTGGCAAACCCTGCTTGGCCCGTCGCTTCTTCAATATCTTTTTGGTTCGGTCTCTCGCCAATTCCAACGCCTCAGCATATGTCAGAGGCCCATCCGTCTCCACTTTATCCCTGACCTCCTCATGTAGACAATCAAAAAACTTGCTCAATTTTAGAAAATCAACACTTTGAGTATCAGTTACCTCCATCACCTCTCGCCAAAGGGCTTCAAATTCCCATATGAACACCTAGAAATCTTCGTCGAGATTCTGCTTTAAACTGTCCAAGTTACTCTTTACCTCATGCATCTGCACTGCTGGCATGTACTGGTACCAAAAAGACCCTTCCAAAGCTTCACAATTCAACTTTTCTTCTGCAAGTAGCCCATCAAACCACCGCTTTGCACTTCCCCCAACCCACAGTGGGAAAATATGCACCGCACCTTCTTCTCTCATCAACCTGTTTTCCAACACAAATAAACCACAATCTTGCAGCCAAGATTCCACATCTCCCACCCCAGTGAAAGTAGAAAAACTCGCCCAAGTCATCTTGCTCCGTATTTGTTCTTCAAAATTTGCACTTCATCAGCTCAAAACCATCGCTTTACCTTCAAATAGGAGCAATCAGGTGCTCCTCAGTGGGGACACCGGAAGATGGATGAGGGGGAAAGGGGAACACACCCGGCACACGAACAACACGCCTCACTATAGCCCAGGATAATCACTACACCCCGATCGATTAGAGTTTACCTTCCAAACTTGCACAATTGACGACAGACCACACCAGACTTCGCTTGTTGACGACCGTGTTGCCTCACACACCGCTCTCTCTTTCTCTCTCACACACAGAGGCCCGGCGAGGCACACATTTCAAACACCGGCACCAACTTCTTGGACCAGATCAAAGAGAAGAAGGGGGAAAAGGGGAAGAAACAACACAAAAAATGGATATCGTTTGCTTTGATTGCGGCAAAGAACACCGTCCACAAACAACCTTGAAAAAAACTCCTGCTGCTACAACCGACTTTGTCGGCACGAACCCGACGAGCGCAAAAAACACCATGTTTCTCCAAAGCTCCTCCAAGCTTTCCCTTCAAAACGAGCTCCTGTTGAGTCGTGCCTTCCTACCCAAGAGAGTTTTTCCAAAGCTTCTTTCAGAGCTGTCCAAAACATCTCTCCTTGAGAGCTCCTCCCCAATCTGCAAAAATCTGCTCCCTTAGAGCACGTGAGCGTCCTTCCTATTCTCGGCTCCACACTCCTTTTTTAGCTCCCAACCGTGCAAGTATTGGGCTCCTATTTTTGGGCACCAAGGCATGTGAGAGGGCCCCCCTGGATGTCACGGCGGCGTGACAACGCCGCGGGAGACCCTCCTCTTGCCTCCTCAGTCCAAAAAGGTCGCGAAAGGTCGCGGCCTTTGAAGGTCAGCGTGGGAATTCGGTTCTGGCATGCCACGTAATCAACGGCTTCAAAGCGAATGCTCACACATTCAGTTGCATATGGGTCCGACCACATCAGTACTCAGATGCCACAGAGACGGACCACCATAGCTTGAGCTCCTCGAGCTCATCCTCAACTCACCGATGCCTTACGTGGGTGCGCCATCCATCCTAAGTACCACGCTTCTATGGCTCTGAGATCCGCATAAGGGCTTTGTACCTACCACATGGCACCTGCCTACGACCTTGGCCCATCCCCCCTTGGACCTCCAAGTTTAAAAGCCCTTAAAAAAAACCCCTTGGAGAGAGGTTTTCCCTTGCCACTTTAACCCATCACCGAGCTGGTGAAACCCAATGCAAACCCAATTCTAGGCCTGAACATGTACCAAACTTGACCCCTTTTGACTTTTCCCTTGTCATGCACTCTAATTGAGCCAATTAAAACGAGAAAAAATCACCAGCTACCACCCCGTTGGCAACTGACGCCACCCTCAAACCTCAGTATCTTGCTCGTCCAGTCTCTGCTCGGGACGCCGTCGCTTTCTACTACCTCCGTACACCGCATAGAATGCATAGAATCCTTGGTGAGGCTCCAAAATCATCAGATGGCACACCTCTTGAGACGGCCAACCCAGCACAAACGTGGCCACTGATGAAACTTCATCTGGCAATAACTCTCTCATTATGGCTCCAATCACCAACATGCTCCATAAATCAAGCACTACACAACCGTAGCCCCAAACTGGCTCGAACTACCCAACATCACTTGGCCTATCCGTCTCGGATCTGCAATCACTCCCAACTTCAAAGCCGCGTCTCTTGCACACCGTGGCTCCGTTTCACGAGACGTCTAGACCTGTTCATTCAGCACTTCAAGCTCTATATTTCCAAGACAAAAATTGGCACCTTGGACATCCTTCACCTACCACCCTATCTGGAGTCGTTTTGGCCTAAAAAACCACATAAACCATACATCTCTGCTGTCAGTTGCTTGCACGAGCTCTGCCCATTTGTTCTAGCCCTCTGCCATGCATCTATAAGCATACACACCATTGTCTATGCCCTCTATTATGATTGACACACTTTGGCTGCATGATCATTGCCCGACCCCCTTGTTGAACATGAATGTTCAACCAAAAAGCATCTTTTTTCTTCTTTTTGCGGCAAAAACTGGCAAACACTATCCAAAACTCTAAGCAAACCACAAAAAACTTACCATATGTACAAGGCCCTACTCTTGCCAACTACTGTCAAACCTCAGGTGGGTTGCCCAACCCCCTTCACCACATAGCTTCCGCCTGGATCAAACCTGGCACTGACTCCTTCCATCCATCTGCAGGACCCTCGAATAATGCTTCCCCCATGTCCGCAACCACCAAGCACACAACATGCCCAAATTACCTTAGCACTTCTTCTGACCTTTACTTTCCTCATCAACACATCTCGCCATGTAAGCATGCTATCTGAACCAACCAATGCATCTGGCACTTCAATCACACCATCTGCACCAACTAACAATTTTGACCCTCCCTCCCAACCATGTAAAGCAGAGTTCATTTCCATGGAGCTTCGTATCTGGCATATAACATACCTGACTAATGCACTTACAAGCATACACTTTAACCATGTATTGCTACCTCTTTTGACAGCTTGGACACGATTGGGAAATATCCTTCATTTTCCATATGGCATGCCTACTGCATTGGACTCTCCCCCTTCTTTGAACTCGTACACTCCTCCGCATCACCCCATTTGGCAAAATTATGCACCATTTCTAGGTGTATATCCTCATAGGTGGACATAAACTCCTCCACTTGATCCTCACCAGGTACATCAACATGCACTACTCCATGCTTTTCAGACTTATCCACCGTATCTCCATGCACATGCAAATAATCATACTCTTCATACTTGGATTGGGTTGACTCTGTTTCTGAGCTTGTATCTGCGTCTGTGGAGCTGCACTTGCTTGGCTCAACCTCATCTTTTGTCTCCAACTTTGGAATCGCTTCCAACTGTTTTGCCTCGACTTCATCTGCAAATCGTACCCTTCGGTCTTTACCATCCTTCAAAGAATGTTGAACATCCATACCTTGATTTGGGACTTCCCTTGCCTGATCTGGAATTGTCTCCACGTCTTGCACAATCAGAGCCGCCCTAAATGGCAACCACGACATGGGAACCACCCCATCTCTTTGCATGCACAAAACCCTCAGTTCTTCTTGCAAGCACTGGTACACTCCTTTGCACCACTTTTGGCTCAACTCGCACCACTTCCATTTGCTTCGGCATCACCACATCTGGCAAACCCTACTTGGCCTGTCACTTCTTCAATATCTTTTGGTCGGCCTCTCGTCAATTCCACCACCTCAACATATGTCACATGCCCATTTGTCTCCACTTTATCCCTGGCCTCCTCATGCAGACAATGGAAAAACTTGCTCGATTTTGGAAAATCAACACTTTGAGTATTAGTTACCTCCATCACCTCTCGCCAAAGGGCTTCAAATTCCCATATGAATGCCTGGAAATCTCCGTCTAGATTTTGCTTTAAACCATCCAGCTTACTCTTTACCTCATGCATCTGCACCGTTGGCATGGTACTGGTGCCAAAAGAAAACGTCCAAAGCTTCACAATTCAATTTTCTGCTGCAAGTAGCCCATCAAACCACCGGTTTGCACTTTCCCCAACCCACATTGGGAAAATACGCACCGCACCTTCTTCTCTCGTCAACCTCTTTTCCAACACAAATAAACCACAATCTTGCAGGTAGGATTTGGCATCTCCCACCCTAGTGAAAGTAGAAAAACCTGCACAAGTCATCTTGCACCGTATCTGCTCTTCAAATTCTGCACTTCATCAGCTCCGAAACCATAACTTTACCTTCAAATAGGAGCAATCAGATGCTCCTCAATGGTGGCACTAGAAGATGGATGGGGGGGAAAGGGGAGCACCTACGGCACACAAAAAACACGCCTCACTATATCCCAGGATAATCACTGTACCCTGATCCACTAGTGTTTACCTTCAAAACTTGCACAATTGGCAACAGACCACACCAGACTTTGCTTGTTTACGATCGTGCTGCCGCACACACCGCTCTCTCTTTCTCTCTCACACACAGAGGCCCAGGGAGGCACACACATCTCAAACACCGGCACCAACTTGTTGGAACAGAGCAAAGCGAAGATGGGGAAAAGGGGAAGAAACTGCACAAAAAATCGATATCATTTGCTTCGATTGCGGCAAAGAACACCGTCTACAAACAACCTTGAAAAAAACTCCTGCTGCTACAACCGACTCTATCGGCACGAACCCGACGAGCACAAAAAAGACCCTGTTTCTCCAAAGCTCCTCCAAGCTTCCCCTTCAAAACAAGCTCCCGTTGAGTCTGGCCTTCCTACCCAAGAGAGTTTTTCCAAAGCTTCTTTCCGAGCTGTCCACAAAATTTCTCCTTGAGAGCTCCTCCCCAATCTGCAAAAATTTGCTCCCTTAGAGCATCCTTCCTATTCTCAACTCCACACTCATTTTCTAGCTCCCAACCGCGCGTGATTGGGTTCCTATTTTTGGGCTCCTTTTCTTGGGCACCAAGGCATGCGGGAGGGGCCGCCTGGATGTCACGGCGACGTGACAACACCGCGGGAGACCCCCTGTTGTCTCCTCAATTCAAAAATTTTGCGGCCTTTGAAGGTCAGCGTGGAAATCCGGGTCTAGCATGCCACGTAATCAACGACTACACAGCAAACGCTCACGCATACAACCGCCTTTGGACGCTCGAGTGCATCAGTACACATCGCCACAAAGATGAACCCCAATACCTGGAGCTTCCCGAGCTCATCCTCAACTCACCAATGTCTTATGTGAGTGCACCATCCATCTTAAGTATCATGCTCCTCTAGCTCTGAGATCCGCATGTGGGCTTTGTACCTGCCACATGGCACGTGCTCATGACCTTGGCCCATCCCCCCTTGAACCTTGGAGAGAAAAAAAAAAACCCTTGGAGAGAGGTTTTCCCTTGCCACTTCAACCCCTTGCCTTTCTCGGCACAGGCACCCCATCACTGAGCTGTTGAAACCCAATGCAAACCCCAGTTCTGGGCCTAAACATGTACAGACCTTGACCCCTTTTGACTTTGTTGCCGTCATGCACTCTAACCGAGCCAATTAAAACGAGAAAAAATCACTAGCTACCACCCCGTCGGCAACTGACACCACCCTCAAACTTAAGTATCTTGCTCGTGCAGTCTCCGTTCTAGACGCCGTCACTTTCTACTACCTCCGTACGCCGCATAGAATGCATAGAATCCTTGGCGAGGCTCCAAAATCATCAAATGGCACACCTCTTGAGACGGCCAACCGAGCACAAACCTGGCCACCGATGAAACTTCATATGGCATTAACTCTCTCATTATGGTTCCAATCACCAACATGCTCCATAAATCAAGCACTACACACCCTTAGCCCTAAACTGGCTTGAATTACCCGGAATCACTTGGCCTATCCGTCTCGGATCTGCAATCACTCCCAACTTCAAAGCCTCGTATCTTGCACACCATGGCTCTGTTTGACGAGGCGTCTAGACCAGTTCATTCAGAACTTCAAGCTCTATATTTCCAAGCCAAAAATTGGCACCTTAGACATCCTTCACCTGCCACCCTATCAGGCCCTATCTGGAGTCATTTTGGCCTAAAAAACCACATAAAGCATACATCTCCGCTTTAGTTGATTGCACAAGCTCTTCCCATTTGTTCTAACCCTGTGCCATGCATCTATAAGCATACACATCACTTTCTGTGCTCTCTGTTAGGATCGACACTTTAGCTGCACGATCATTGCCCGACCCCCTTGTTGAACATTCATGTTCAACCAAAAAGTATCTTTATTCCTCTTTCTGCTGCAAAAACTGGCAAACACTATCCAAAAATCTGAGCAAACCACAAAAACCCTACCATATGTACAACGCCCTACTCCTGCCAACTACTGTCAAACCTCAAGTGGGTCGCCCCACCCCCTACACCACATAGCTTCCGCTTGGATCAAAAACCTGGCATTGACTCCTTCCATCCATCTGCAACACCCTCCAATAATGCTTCCCCCATGTCCGCAACAACCAAGCACACAACATGCCCAACTCACCTTAGCACTTCTTCTCACCTGTACTTTCCTCATCAACACATCTCGCCATGTAAGCATGCTATCTGATACAACCAAAGCATCTGGCACTTCAATCACACCATCTGCACCAACTAACAATTTTGACCCTCCCTTCCAACCATGTAAAGCAGAGTTCATCTCCATGGAGCTTCGTATTTGGCAGATAACATACCTTACTATTGCACTTACAAGCATACACTTCAACCATGTATTGCATACCTCTTTTGACAGCTTGCACACCATTGGGAAATATCCTTCATTTTCCATATGGCATGCCTGCTGCATTGGACTCTCCCCCTTCTTTGAACTAGTATACTCCTCCCGCATCACCCGATTTGGCAAAATTCTGCACCATCTAGGTGTATGTCTTCATAGGTGGACATAGACTCCTCCACTTGATCCTCACGAGGAACATCATCATGCACTGCTCCCTGCTCTTTAGACATACCCACCATATCTCCATGCACATGCAAAAGATCATACTCTTCATACTTGGACTGGGTTGACTCTGTTTCCCAGCTTGTATGTGCATCTGTGGAGGTGCACTTGCTTGGCTCAACCTCATCTTTTGTCTCCAACTTTGGAATCTCTTCCAACTCTTTTGCCTCGACTTCATCTACAAATCGTACCCTCCGATCTTTACCATCCTTCAAAGAATGCTAAACATTCATGCCTTGATTTTGCAGCACTTTCCTTGCCTGAACTGGAATTGTCTCCACATCTTGCACAATCGGAGCCGCCCTAATTGGCAACCTCAAAGAATGTTGAACATCCATCTTGACTTGGCAGCACTTCCCTTGCCTGATCATGTGGAATTGTCTCCACGTCTTGCACAATCGGAGCCGCCCTAATTGGAAACCTCGACATGGGAACCGCCCCATCTCTTTGCATCCACAAAACACTCGGTTATTCCTGCAAGCACTGGTACACTCCTTTGCACCGCTTTAGGCTCAACTCGCACCACTTCCATTTGCTTCGGCATCACCGCATCTGGAAAACCTTGTTTGGCCTGTCTCTTCTTCAATATCTTTTTGGTTCAGCCTCTCGCCAATTCCACCGCCTCAACATATGTCACAGGCCCATCCATCTCCACTTTATCCCTGACCTCCTCATGCAGACAATAAAAAAACTTGCTCAATTTTAGAAAATCAACACTTTGAGTATGAGTTACCTCCATCACCTCTCGCCAAAGGGCTTCGAATTCCCATATGAACGCTAGGAAATCTTCGTCGAGATTCTGCTTTAAACCGTCCAGATTACTCTTTACCTCATGCATCTGCACCGCTGGCATGTACTGGCGCCGAAAGTACACTTTCAAAGCTTCACAATTCAACTTATCTTCTGCAGGTAGCCCATCAAACCACTTCTTTGCACTTCCCCCAACCCACAGCGAGAAAATACGTACCGCATCTTCTTCTCTCGTCAACCTGTTTTCCAACACAAATAAACCAAAATCTTGCAGCCAGGATTCCGCATCTCCCACCCCAGTGAAAGTAGGAAAACCCGCCCAAGGCATCTTGCACCGTATCTGCTCTTCAAACTCCACACTTCAAAATCTACACTTCATCAGCTCCGAAACCATAACTTACCTTCAAATAGGAGCAATCAGATGCTCCTCAGTGGGGGCACCAAAAGATGGATGGGGGGGAAAGGGGAACACAATCGACACACGAACAACACGCCTCACTATAGACCAGGATAATCACTGCACCCCGATCCACTAGAGTTTACCTTAAAACTTGCACAATTGATAACATACCACACCAGACTTCGCTTGTTTACGACCGTGCTGCCGCACACACTTCTCTCTCTTTCTCTCTCACACATAGAGGCCAGAGGAGGCACAAACATCTCAAACACCGGCACCAACTTGTTGGAACAGAGCAAAGAGAAGAAGGGGGGAAAGGGGAAGAAATTGCACAAGAAATCGATATCGTTTGCTTCGATTGCGGCAAAGAACACCGTCTACAAACAACCTTGAAAAAAACTCCTGTTGCTACAACCAACTCTATCGGCACGAACCCGACGAGTGCAAAAAAGACCCTGTTTCTCCAAAGCTCCTCCAAGCTTCCCCTTCAAAACGAGCTCCCATCGAGTCCCGCCTTCCTACCCAAGAGAGTTTTTCCAAAGCCTCTTTCCGAGCTGTCCAAATAATATCTCCTTGAGAGCTCCTCACCAATTTGCAAAAATCTGCTCCCTTAGAGCACGTGAGCGTCCTTCCTATTCTCGACTCCACACTCCTTTTTTAGCTCCCAACCGTGCATGTATTGGGTTCCTATTTTTGGGCTCCTTTGCTTGGGCACCAAGGCATGTGGAAGGGGCCCCCTGGATGTCACGGTAGAGTGACAACACAGCGGGAGACCCCCCTCTTGCCTCCTCAATTCAAGAAGGTCACGGCCTTTGAAGGCCAGTGTGGGAATCCGGGTCTAGCATGCCACATCATCAATGGATTTACAGCAAACACGCACGCATATAGCCGTCAACACGCGCCTGACCTCAGCAATACGCAACGCCATAGAGACGGACGACCATAGATGGAGCTCCTCGAGCTCATCCTCAACTCACCAATGCCTTATGTGAGTGCGCCACCCATCCTAAGTACCACGTTCCTCTGGCTCTAAGATTCGCATGTGGACTTTGTACCTGCCACATGGCACCTGCTCACGACCTTGGCCCATCCCCCCTTGGACCTCCAAGTTTAAAAACCCTTCAAAAAAAGAAACCCCCTTGGAGAGAGGTTTTCCCTTGCCAATTTAACCCCTTGCCTTTCTTGGCACAGGCATCCCATCACCAAGTTGTCGAAACCCAATGCAAACCCCAGTTCTGGGCCTGAACATGTATAGACCTCGACCCCTTTTGACTTTGCCGTGCACTCCAACCGAGCCAATCAAAACGGGAAAAAATCACCAGCTACCACCCCGTCGGCAAGTAACTCCACCCTGAAACTTCAGTATCTTGCTCGTCCAGTCTCCGTTCGAGACGCCGTCACTTTTTGCTACCTCCGTACACCGCATAGAGGATGGGGGTTGCTTGAGTAGCAAGGAACTGCCAAATGCATCCAGAGAGAGCCTGTGTGTGCTTGAAAAACTATAAATAGGTCCCTAGGCCACTCATTCTCACTCGGATTCGGAGTCCTGGCCATTTCTCTCTTACATAGAGAGAAACTCTACCCAAAAATCACTAGAGAGAAAACTTCTAGCTGATTATCCATGATAATTAGCTTAATCCCTTTTTAATTAGCAAAAATGCTAATTTACTTTATTTTCTTAATTAACCTAATTAATTAAGAAGATTAAAGTTCTTTACATTATAAATTACTCTCTTAACTCTTAATATTTTGTTGATTACTTAGATTAAGATTAGGGATATTAGTTTTTTTAATTATTAAACCATATTAGGGTTGAAATTATTTTTTTAGTCTTAAATTTAGGGTAATTATACTAATTAAACTTAGACTAGTATAAGATAATTATTAGAGCTGGATTATACTTGTTAAGAAGCTAGAAAAATTATATCATAATTTTTTTATTAGTTTTTGTAGTTAATTTGACAAAAATTAGCTATTTTTAATCAAATATTCTCAATTTAATTATCACAATTAGGAAACACTATTAGGAACACGAAGTAATTACCTCTTTAATAGAAAATTAATTTTATTTTTAAATTAAGCTAAAGTAAATTGTTTTTAGCCATAAATTAAAAAAGAAAATTAGTAAATCAGGTTAGTAATTATGTGCTATTTATGAAAGTTAATTTACATTGTAAGTAAGCCATGATAATTATCTTAGGTTCAAAAAATTAATTTAGACATTTTCTAAGCAAAAATAGAAAAATTCTAGTTGTAGTTAAAAGGGGAAAACTAGTAAATCAAGTTAGATAATTATATGCTATTTATCAGAGTTAATATACATGATAATTAAGCTATGATGATTATCTTAATGTCAAAAAGTTAATCAAGCTATTTATTTTAGCCTAAACAGACTAATTTTAGTTGAAAATAAAAGAGGAAAATTTAATTAATTTTGATACTTACAAGGTAATTACCAGAGTTAAGAGATACCATTATGTATCTGTGATAATTATACCATAATTAGTTCGCTAGTTCAAGTAGTTATAATTGAGAAAAAACCCTATTTTTATATAGAAATTAACTAGGATAAATAAAATCTGCTATCAAAAGTCTAGTTTACTATAAGTGTAAACCATTGGTTTAAATCTAAGGAAATGTAATATTTAAGATAAAATTAATAAAATAAATATTAAGCTTAAAACAAGCAGATTTCAAGCTTAATAAAGATACAAAAATTAGGAAAAAGATGTATAAAGTTATAAGAAAATTATGGGAGCTTAGATAACCCTTAAGGAAGCTACAACAAAGTTATCTTGTCCATATAAGCAATTAAGAAATTACTAGGTCAAGAAATTACCCTCTAGGACTACAAATTTAACCTTGATTGTGTTAGAAGAGGAATTAAACTGAATACGAAGGTTAAGTTTAGCTTTTGGATGATTTACCTAATAATTAAACATCCTTTTTAATAAGGATAAGAAGTCATGGCACCCAAAAGGACCTGGCCAATCCTCTTTTTGATGATGAGGGTAGTGTTCCTAAACAAGCTAGAGCGTCGCATGACGAAAAAGCCGGGCCTAGTAGTAGGTCCACTAAAAAGAGCATTCAGGCCCTGGTGCTACAACAAATGCTTGATCAGTCCCATGTGGGTTTTCGTTATAATTAAGTTTAGTTAATTCAAGTTTTTCTTTAATTATTAACATTGCATACGTAAAGAGGGAGTAAGGAATTAGGAAAAGTAAAACCGACTGAAATGGAAGACATCTTCCAAGAAACCTACGAGTACTTGTTTGTAAATTAGGAAGGAAATGTTTGGGATAAAGCTGGTTGACTTAGGAAAGAATGATTGGTCATCCTTAAGACAGCTTGTCTCAAGTACCTCTAATTCCTTGGAATATTTTCACTTCAGGTGATGAGTAATGATGGCTTGTCAGCCATGGCTGAGTCGTTTTCCCCATGCACGTGGAGTCTGCACCTCTACATGTGTATGTTTGTGGATACTACTTAGGATACCGTTTTTATCCTAAGGTATTTGCCTGGTTGTATGGGCAACTGGTTTGGCGTATGGGTGCCCCAAACTTTTGGATGATGGGTTTTCACCCTGTTTATAAATAAGGAAGGGTGTTGTTTGTTTCACCCATGTATAGGTGTGCTTGAAACAAGTGTAGCACGTGTCAAGATTTTTCAAGATATATTATAAGTAACCGTACCTTGTCTTAAGTCTAAAGATGTTTGTTTTCTAAAAGACTGTTTTCAATGCCGATTTCAATGACTTGTCTTAATGAATAACTGTGATGAAAAGTTAAAAGGAAATCCATTATTTTAAGTGTTAAAACACTTGTGGTAGTAATTAGGAAACAAAAGGATCATGTGTGAGTGTGGGGTGGTAAGTGGAGATTGACTAAGGTTGTCAATCATGGACGCGTGGACCTGATTAGTTAGATAACTATCCATTCCCACGTACTAAAAACATTTAGTAAACTTCTCCAATTGGAAGAGGAGTTCACAATGGTGGCTGTGTCCTCACATCTATTAGGGGGG
This sequence comes from Adiantum capillus-veneris, assembly GCF_014529385.1. Taxonomy (NCBI): domain Eukaryota; kingdom Viridiplantae; phylum Streptophyta; class Polypodiopsida; order Polypodiales; family Pteridaceae; genus Adiantum; species Adiantum capillus-veneris. The sequence goes on along the minus strand of NC_140936.1, from coordinate 117,285,049 downwards.
AGAAAGTGTTGGTTGAGAATACCTTAGCCCAAATTGTGGAAGTTATAAGACTGAAACAGTCTTAGATTTTTAAAATGTGGTCCCATTTCTGCTGTGAGACAAGACTAGGTCTTCTTCTAGGGCTATAGACCCAAGCCATTGTCAATGATAAAGGTCTATTCCCTGGATTTTTCTTGTTTAGATACTCTAACTCTCAATAGGCCTAGAGACTTGTCAAGGACCCCATCCCAATCTTGGTATAGGTGGGTTGGGGATCTCACAATTTTGAGTATTTTTTAGCCATTTGGAGGGTCGTTGTGTGAGGTTTTCTTTGAGCTAGGGTATTCTTGAATGTTGAGATACCTTCGGTACCCTCGCCATATGATATGTATTTGGTCGGACCTTTTTGCTTTTGACACCGAGTTGGCCGTCACATGGCAATTGATTTTGAGCACGTTATGTCCAACAGTTCTTTTAAGCAGTTTATTCGCTTACTTCTTTCCTATCGGATTTGAGAGTTTGCTCCTTGTACAGAAGAGACTCTAACGGATTTTTCTTGTGAGTCCATTTTATGCGTTCTTGGCACATTTGGTTGTTCTTACAAAGTGATTTTAGTACTTTTGGTTTGAGTATCTGCTCCTCTCAGGGATTTCACTAACGTGATCATGATCATGTAATCACATTAATGACGCAAGTACTTACACATAAAAAGACGTGATCACATTAATTGTTAACGTGATCTGGTGACTTGCATAAAACAATAGAGCTGGTAAAAATGTCGAGCTTTTTCATTTTCTCGGCAGGCCCGCCGAGCTTTAGGGTTTTTCCCGATGGGCCCGTCAGGAAAATGAAAAAGCCTGATGGGCCTAACTGTATATAGTAAACCTCTTCTTTCTTTGGCATTTTAATTAGGCAAATCCCTAAGGAGTGTATCCGAGCGTCCAGTACAATTATCTCCTTGTGAACTGACCTAAGGTTACAAAGTCACAGGTCCTTTTTTTGGCCAAGCGTGATTCTTAATATAAATCCTTTACCAAAAAAAAAGGTATGAAGCCAAAAAAATTGAAACTTTGGAGAGTCGTGCTCATTGTGACAAAGACATTGGTCCATAAAAGGACCGAAGTTGGTTTTAGAAGATGAGTATATTAAAATAACGAGTTGTTGATAGTTAAGGGTCAGATGCCGTGTACTAGTGTACCGGGTATATGAAGATCCTTGAAGTCTTTCATTTTTCACCATCATAGATTTTAATTGATATACATTGTCATTGCGCAATATGAGAGCTATAATCCTTAATTGCGTGAAGTTAGCTTTTATATATTGAATTGGAGTCATAAGGGGGCTACAATCCTTGATTGGGTACAAGTAGTCCTCAATTGTGTAATTGTATTGAAGATTTCATTGCCTTGTTTTATGCATTGCTTTATATAGGGAGTGCATTATGTATTATGAAAGATTGTTAGGGCATGAGATGGCCAATTATCGATAATGTGTGTTTTACAAATAATTATCATCGTTTCAATGTAAAATTTTATTATTCTTTGTAGCATGTAGTTGTCTTATTGTTTTCAAATCGCAGAGGCTGTATAACTAATCATTTTATTTATAAGTTACATTGACAATTTCATATCATTGTTGATGCATAATGCCATGTAGAGAGTGCATTGCAATGTGTATGTTTGCTCACAACATCTGTGGTCGATATGTGGCATTGACTAGAGTGCATTGCAAATCTCATATTGTGTAGATTTTATTGCTTTCTTAGTGATTGTTTTTCTAATATATATTGAAAGAAGAATAATATTTTTAAAACTGAACATCTAGGTCATATGTCTTCAATATAAATTGAAAGCAATGTATCAAAATGTCAGCACAAGTGATACGAAGAAGGAAAAGAATAAAAAAGCCCCTAGCAAACATGGGTTTTGAATCTCTCATATAAAAAAATATCTCCTAGAATCGGCCTGACAGACAGACTTAGTATTGGAGTATAACTTGGCCTAAACAAGTTAAAGGTTTAGCCATACAATTTCTACAGAATCCTTACAAAGCTGTCATTCGTTCATAAGCTTTGAAAGCCAATCATTTGATTCCACAGATTGTAGAAGTTGTTTTTTAGAATAAGAAATACTCAAAATTGGCAGATTTACTAGAGCGAATGATGGATGGAAGTAATGTGATCATATTTATGGAAACAAAAAGAGGTTGTGTTCAAGTTACTAGACAAATTCAAATGGATGAATTTTCTGCTTTCTCTATCCATGATGATAAGAGTAAAGCTGAATGAGATTGACTTCTTTCTGAATTTAGATGTGGCATAGCCCTATAATGACAACAATAGATGTTGCAGCTCAGGGTTTGGATGTGAAGGACATAAATCACAAGAAAGCAAAACAACAACAAAGACCACACCGACATATACAATCAGGTCATGTCAAGGAAAAAATGAATTCAAAAGGGGGAGTGTTGACCTATGGTTCAACAACACAACATAACTCAATTTTTGTACCAAAGCCTTTTTTTTTAGAGTTATGAAATGATACAAATTATGGTTAAAAACATCATTTATAATGAGTAGTTATTCTAGTGGCACTTCCAGATTGTAAATACAAAGCCATTTGACCCCTTGAACCGTGTTTGAGTGTGAGGCATTCTCACATGTGCCAAAAGCGCTTAGAAAAAAGCTAGACCCCAAATCACACAAGTGAATCTTCATTGGATATGGTGTAAACTGAGAGATGTGATATCGTATCTGGAACCCAATATATAAGAAGGTTATACGCAGCTCATAGGCGATATTCAACAAGTGTAAGATGCATAGACAACCAGTGAAATACATTGAGTATTGCAGAGTACGGTTTGAGGATGTTGCCTCACCACCAGTTACACAAAATGTTGGATGTGCACCTTCCACTAGTACCCACACACGTGTTGCTATAGAGAGAGCGGAATCTAGCAGACAAGCTCTTCAGAGATATACTTGTACATCTCATGCACCTAAGAATTTTTGAGCCAGGATTAGACTATTTTCTAGTCACTGATTGCGGCGGAGAGCCTACTTGCCACAAAGAGGTCATTCAAATAAACGATAGCATGAAGTGGGAAGCTATGCAATTTGAGTATAATTCAATTTTAGCAAATGAAACTTTGGAATTTACAGAGTTACCAGCGGGTAAACATGCATTGCCATGCAAATGGGTGTACAAGAAGAAGTATAGCACAGATGATGCCAAACCTAAGTATAAGGCTAGATTGGTTTCTAAAGGGTTCAAGGAAGCACAAGGCATAGATTTCAATGAAATCTTTTCTCCCATGGTGAAGATGACTGCACTGCATCTTGTGCTTGGTCTAGTAGCCATCAAGGACGTGGAATTGGTCCAAATGGATGTGAACACAACGTTTCTTCATGGCGATCTTGAAGAGGATGTCTACATGAAATAGTCAGAAGGTTTTACAATAAATCCTGAGAAGCCAACATGGGCAGAACTGGTGTGTGAATGGTGTGTAGACTCTAGAAGGCTTTGTATGGGTTAAATCAAGGCTCAAGGAAATGGTACATCAAGTACGATAAGTATATTCAGTCACAGGGTTATGTATGGAGCCAAGAGGATCACTGCTTGTACACAAGGAGGTTGAATGATGGTTCCCTCATCATTTTGATTTTGTACGTGTATGATATGCTCATGGCCGAGAATTCAAAAGGTGAAATTTCACTTCTCAAGGATGCCTTAAGCAAGCAATTTTCTATGAAAGATTTGGCTAATGCACATCACTTTCTTGGTATGCGTATCAAGAGAGATCGCAAACATGGCATACTTGAACTCTCCTAGGAAGAGTATATTTACAAGGTCTTGCAACGTTTTAATATGCAAGGGGGGAATGCATTGAGTACCCCAATGGCTGAATACAATAAATTTAGCAAGCATGTTTGTCCCAAATCGGATGTTGAAAAGGCAAAGATGGCAAAGGTACCTTATTCTTCGGTAGTTGGCAGTCTCATGTTTTCCATGGTTAACACACGGCTAGACATTGCATATGTAGTGGAGTGGTCAGCAAGTTTATGGAAAATCTAGGCAAAAAGCATTAGGAAGTAGTGAACTACATCTTGAGATACATCAAGGGATCAACTAGCAAGTGCTTATGCTTTGGGAAGATTGATGCATCCATAGTTGGATACACTAATTTGGATTATGTGAGTGTGATTGCGATAGGAAAGAACTGTGTGTTTCACTCCAAGTCAAAACACATAGAGGTCAGTTATCATGTGGTACGGGATATTTTGGCTAGCAAACACATTGAGTTAGCCAAAGTTCACACAAATGAAAACCCATCGGATGCTCTAGCAAAGAACTTAGCCTTAGAGCAATTTGCACATTGCATAGAGATGATGAGCATAGGGTGAATGAAAATACACGAGGATCTTTTTATCCCCGTGTATTTTCATCCACGACGTCACTATAAGTGTCACTATACGCTTCGCAAACAGAATGTCGATATATGCATCTCTATTTGCATCTCTATACGTGTCACTATATCTGTTGCTATATAGAGACAAATATAGAGACACACATAGCGATGCAAATAGAGACATATATAGTGATGTTGCAGGTCCAAAAATAGCAACGTATATAGCAAGAGAATAAATTTTTTTGGTGGCAGGGCATACATTACCCTGCCGCCCCATGAACCATTTTGAACATAAAGTTTCCAAAATAAAGATGCAAAACTGACAAAAGTATATCGACGAAAGTGAATTGACAAAAGTAATAAAATGACAAAATTATACACATCATAGGCAAAATCACTTTTGATTGTTAAGCTTTGATCAAAATGTACTAGCTACAACACAACTGTCATTATTGGAAAAATACATTGTTGGCCAATAGTTACAAAATTGACGTACACACATCCTCTCCTAATACATGCTCTGAGAAAATAAAACTAGTGTTATCTAGTTACGACTACTTTGACGTCCACTAATCTGACGTTTCATCGCGTTTCAGTGGCGTATCTGTCGGATTTTGCAAAAAATAACAATAAGACTTTTTGTAAGTATAAATATATAATTATGAAACGATATAATTTTTAGCTTATTATTAAAATATAACAAATGTAAGAGTGTATGAGTGTAAAGTTAAATACTAACCAAGCTGGAGTGAGAATTCAAAATGTCCATAAGGGTGTTTCAGCCCTTTCTGCTCACACACTGGCGCTCGTACTGTGTAGGGTCACGTCCATCCATCAACCACTACTCAAAACATACAAAGAAAATATTATGCTAGAATTTAAAATTACAAATACCCATAAGTACCAAACCTAAAGGGTGGTGCAGTAACACTTACAAAGTCGGCCTCAAATGATGCCCATCCACCGCTCCCCAAGTGGTGCGAACTCCTTGCTTCTACTCGCACTCTGGCTACCTCCTTTTGTTGCTTCCACTTGTCGGGATTCTCAGGCACTGCTTGCTTTGCATCCTTCCAATCTTCTTTAGCCAGCCAACCTGGCCTGCTCCACCCATGCTTATTGCTTTCTGCACTTCAGAGCGCTTGTGCTTGTAGTACTCACGCATCCGCACCTTCATCAAGTCTTCATTGAAGCGCTCATCCCGATTTGACACTGGAAACTAATCTTGCAGCATGTTGATGACTCTGTCTTTTAATTCATTCGGCACTTCTCTCTAGGTGTTTAGTATGTAGTGTCAAAACACCTGAGAGCAAAGGCCGCGCATGGGCAAGATCTTCTTGCCTTCATCATCCAAGATGATGGTACCGTTGATGTCGATCAAGTATGGCAAGCCCTCTCCCCTGTGACACGTGAACAAGTGGTTTCTTGATGGAGGTACGGGCTGCAGGTGTCTCCATCGAAGTCTAGGCTTTGAAGCAAGGAGTGTCAAGTGGGGTGAGTCCCAAAGGAGTAGCAAGTGGTATGTAGCCAAGAATGATTGATAGCCACGCAAAACCTAGAGTAGAGGGCAACGTCATGGCTGATGTGGGGATGGGCAAAGAAGGGGGAGGTAAGGAGCCTCGATGACTACGAGGTGGTATCAAAGCATCAGTGGTGCCTCCTCCACAGTAACCACCACCACCACTAGAGCATTGATGCCTAGAGGAGTATGTAGACCGTCTAGTCCATATAAGACTCTTGGAGAGAGTTGATCGCTCCAAATAGAGGAAGACTCTAAAGGAGTGGAACGATGTGAATGTGAGCCAGAGCCATGGTGGCCCTTGTACTACCTACTTTGCTTGGGATCCAAGGAAGCAAGAAATTGATCGTCATCCATATCTGCATTTTAAAAAAACACATCTTAATGAGATGAATGGAGAAGAAAACCCGAATAAGTTATAATTTGATTCACAATTTAAATTTGACAAGCTTAGCATAGAGATAAAAATGGAAAAAATTGCACTTGAATACAATATATATGACAAAGGGAGAAAAACTGAATGTCTATGGCTTTAAGAGGTCTCTCTCTCATCCTCGCTTACCTCATTATAACTCCCTATGTCTGTATAGAGCTCTCCGTCTGGGAAAATGTCCTCCATTTAATTTCGTTGGTCCTCCGCATGTATCCCATAGATAGTAGCAGCGCTAGGCTTGTTTGGCACCACATCAACTACTTTCAAAATCAACATCCTCTCCGATCTCTTCCACATATGCCAAGGTGATTGGCAAATTGTATCCCTCATACATTCGTGCACTCCAAGGGGCTACATCTATGACATACCACTAGTTTGGTAAATTGTAGCCCTCGTACATTCGTGCACTCCAACGGGCTACCTCTATGACATATCTCTATGACATACCACCAATTTGGTGCATACTTTGTAGGAAGCGGGAAAACTCATATTGCACCATCCTTTCTTAACACACCACTTTCCAACAAAAACATGGATCCATAATCTTGCATCGATACCTCTACATCTTCAACACATGTAAAGATTGGAAATTTTGACCATGCCATGCTAGCAACACTTGCTCTTCAATTCTCATACCGTCAACATTGACAAAACCGTCGCTTCACCTTTAATCAGGAGCATCAACCAGCTCCTCCATGGGGGCACCAGAAGATGGGAAGGGGGTACATACCCGGAATTGAAAGGCCGGTGGTAATGCGTGTGCTGGTCTCCACCCAACCGTGCTATCTTATAGCCTCCCCCTAGCATACATACTGTTCGGCCGTGTCGGTGGCCTTGCCCATAGGACCCATGTCCTTACATTACCCCCCCCCTTGGAGAATCATTTTTGTCCTCGAAAACAAACGTTAGGAAAACGTTTCTTAAGTGTGGAAACATTCTTCCATGTAAAACCTTCTTCAGGTCTATCTAGCCATTTTACCAACACCTGTCGTCTGACATGATGTCTGTTGCGAAGCTCATGAGAATCCAAAATCTTTTCGGGCTCATGAGGAATGCTTGGCGGTTTGATAAGGTCAACCAGCACACCTGTGTCAATGACATTATCATTCTGTCCTAGCTATTTTTGTAAACGGCTAACATGGAAAACAGGATGAACTCGTGAGTGCTCTGGAAGAGCTAACTTATAGGCCACTTGACCTATATGTTTGAGAATGGTAAACGGTCCACAATAGCGTGGTGAAATTTCAGCAACTTTTTCCGTCTTCAGACTTTTTGAATGCTACGGAACTTTGAGGAAAACCTTGTCTCCTTCTTCAAAAGTAGCAAGACGTCGATGCTCATATGCGTACTTCTTATATCGATCTTGAGCTTGCTTAACATTCTGTCGAGCAACTCGAAGCATGTCAAAATGGTCTTGGATAAAATCCTTCGCTTGTAGTATCTTCTCCTTAGCCAAACCCACCGTAACGGGTGATCTAGGTTGAAATCCATACAAAAGCATAAATGGACTAAACCATGTAGTCACATGCTTTGAAGTATTATAAGAAAATTCCAATATAGGTAAGTAGTCTTCCCAATTGGTTTGCTTCTTGCTAACGTATGCTCGTAGCATATCCTCTAGCACTTGATTAACTCTTTCTGTTTGACCATCCGTTTCTAGATGATCAGTCGTACTTAGATTAAGTTTAGTTTCCAACTTTTGGAACACAGCTCTCCAGAAGTGATTATCGAACTTTAGATCTCTGTCACTAATGATACTAGCTGGAAGACCATAGAGTTTATATATATGCTCTACAAATAGCCGTGCTAATTCCGATGTCTTAACCGTAGTCTTGGTGGGAATGAATCGACCCATCTTTGTGAGACGGTCTACAATTACACAACTGGCATCATGGCCACGATTTGTAGTAGGTAGTCCTACTACAAAATCCATAGAGATACTCTCCCACTTACCTTGTGGAATCTCTAAAGGATGTAAAATACCACCTACCTTGAGGCGCTTTGCCTTATTAACTTGGCACTGTTGGCAGTTTAGCACGTACTCTTGAACATCATGATGTAAGCCCGGCCAATAAAATTGTCGTTGAACTAAGGCATACGTCTTACGGTACCTGGGTGACCAGCACTTGGACTATCGTGACACTCAAATAAGATTTGGCGCCTAGTGTCTGAGTCCTTTGGCACACATACTCTACCTTTGTGGAGTAAGTATCCATCATCAATGGAAAAATTCTTCCATCGCTTAAGCTCTTCCTGAGTAGGGGTGGAGCTCTGTGTGTTGGAGTTTCTATCTGCGCGTGCAGAGACATGTTGATCTGGCTATTGAGAGACATGTGAGTGTGAGGGATCCCTTTTTAAAACTGCACTCCACACTTTAGCATATGAGTGATCTTGTGTACACTTGCCACGCAATGACTCCAAAAATCCACTCTTTAGTTCCGTGAAATCAAGTGAATTAATCTGAGGCATCCGACTTAGTGCATCCGCTACTACATTATATCGCCCCTTGCAATATCGTAGCTTACAATCATAATCTTGAAGGATTTCTGCCCATCTAGTTTTACGGCCCTTCAAGTCTGTTTGAGTAGTAAACCATTTGATACTCTCATGGTCAAAAACTACTTCAAACTTGGCACAATATAAATAGTGTCGCCACTTTCGTAAAGCATGAATTATGGCATAGAGCTCTCTCTCATAGACAAAATAATTCTGTTGAGTTCTATCTAGCTTTTTACTTTCAAAGGCTATAGGTCTTCCGTCTTGGAGAATTACCGCACCAATGACTTTATCACTAGCATCAGTCTCTACCACAAACGGCTTAAGTGGGTCGACGATTTAGGATGGGAGCAGTGGCTATAGCTACCTTGAGCTGTTCGAAACTGCGTTTTTGGGCTTCTTCCCAAGAAAAGGACTTACCTTTTGCTTTAAGTTGATCCGTCATAGGAACAGTGATTTTGGCATGGTCAGAGATATACTGTCTATAAAATCCAGCCATGCCTAAAATTATTTGAAGCTCCTCAACCGTGTTGGGATGTGGCCATCGAATAATGGCAGCGACCTTGTCAGTGTCCATCTTGAGGCCAGAATAAGAGATCACATGACCGAGGTAATGTATCTCTATTTTAAAGAAATCGCACTTGCTTTGCTTAGCATACAGCACGTGAGCTCGTAGCTGTTCAAACACTAATCGTAAGTGTTCTATATGTTCATCTTCAGTCTTATTGTAAATGAGAATATCATCAAGGAAAACAACAATTAATTTTCCAAGATAGGGACGTAAGACACTATCCATGAGTGTCATAAATGTAGCTGGAGCATTGGTTAGACCAAAAGGCATAACCAAAAATTCAAAATGCCCGAACTGTGTTCTAAAGGCAGTTTTGGAGATATTTTACAGTAGGATACGTACTTGGTGGTATCCTGAATAAAGATCTATCTTTGTATAGTATCTTGCCCCATGGAGTTGATCAAACAACTCATCCACTTGAGGAAGAGGATACTTGTTCTTGATGGTTATCGCATTTAATCCGTGATAATCTACGCACATGCGCATAGTACCATCTTTCTTTTTTACCAATAGAATTGGTGATGCCCAAGGCGAAGTGCTAGGTCTAATGAAACCACGAATGAGGTAGTCAGCTCAACCTCCTTGGCTTCTTTAGCACTCATACAATAAGGTGGTTTACTCACCGGTTTAGTGCCTGGCAAGACATCTATGCCATGCTGCACATCACGTGTAGGGGGTAAACCCGGTGGTAAATCACTTGAGAACACATCACTATACTCCGTGAGTAAGTGAGTCAGCTTTTGCCGTGCAAAAGGAGAAAGTAAACTAGAGTTATGATGGGATGGAGAATCTTGTAATTCTTGTAATGTTTGTTTTACAACAGTTGCACGTTGCTCTATAGAATTAAAATTGAGAGCACTTTGCTCGTTAGATTTGTTAACACTTTGTTTACCAATAAAATTCATTGCACTTTGCATACCATTACTAGAATTCATTACACTTTGCATACCATTACTAGAATTCACCGCACTTTGCTCTTGAGAATTCACAAGATTTGGAGACAAGCAGTAACACAAAAAGACTTCAGCTATTAAATTTTCTTTCTGCAAAATAGAAAGCTCGGCTGTACATATAAGAGGTGCAGATGGTATATTTTTCTCACCAAGCAAAAGCACATGTTTACCATTGGCCATAAAGGATAAGGAGTTGTGTTCATAACTAGTGTGCAAGGAATACAAACATGTTGTCCGTTAATAGTGTCATGCATGCGAATCAAATCATGGGGGCCAAAGGTAGTCTGCCACATTGAAGCAGACACACAACCTTGTGCTTTTCTTCCATATGAAGAACCTCTACAACACAATATTTAGGAGATGAATCTAATGTGAGGCATTGCACTGTGTGCATGGCCTTTTCTTTGCCTTGCAAAAGAGGACAATCTTTCTTGTTATGTTGGTCCGAAAGACATCTAAAACACAAATTGTGTTTCTTTGCACGCTCAAAATCAGCAGTGCTGAGAGACCCATGCGGAGTATCTCGTGATTGCTTAGTCTTCTTAGCCTCTTGTGGGCGTGGAGAGGTAGATTGTCTCTTGTTCCTCTTGGAACATGTGGGAGATCTACCTCGCCATTGGCTCTTAGCCACATTGCTCTTAGCAAAAGTATTCTTAGAGTAGGGAACATTTCCTTTCCTCTCTTGGTCATCATCATATCTTTGTCCATGACTAATGGCTTCTTCCAAAGTTTTTGGATGTTGGGTCTTGACATGAAGACGATAGTCTTTGTCAAGACCCCTATTAAAACCCCGTATCTTTTGGAATTCATCTAGACCTTCTAGTTTTAATATGATTTCCCGATACTTTGAAAGGTACTGTGTGAGAGAGAGACTAGATATTCGGCATGCATCCCATGCTAACCAATTCTTATTTTCTTCATTGGAGTCCAAAAACTCTTTGGAGAAAGTAGCTTGAAATGCAGCCCAAGACGGAGGACGAGCATCTATTGGAAATGTCATCCACCACTGATAGGCCTTGCCTTTAAGAGATAGACTTTTTTCCACAGTCGTCTTTATATCCGGGGTGTGTCTCAATCGATGAATATCACTCCATTTGTTTAAGAACGTATTGATCGCATCCTTGTTGCGATCACGCTCTTCCCCGTGAAACTCAGGAATGGTGATATTCTTAAGTAATGCATTGCTACCTTCTGCATCTTCTGCAGCTGTGCGCTCCTTGCCGCACTGTCAAAGCAAGGGACTTGCCGATACACCGTGTACGAGCCACAGACGGCTCCAAGCACACAACTAGTTTAACTAGTAAGCTCAAAGAGGGCAATGGTGTGTCACTCACCGCCTTATGCTCCTGCCGTAGAGGATTCCTCGCCGCGAAGAAGAGGGAGACGCCGCTACGCCGTGCTCAACCACCTCGCCACCGTCATGCTGTCGCAACGCTCGATCGCACACTCTCACTCTCTCTCTCTCTCTCTCTCTCTCTCTCTCTCTCTCTCTCTCTCTCTCTCTCTCTCTCACGCACACACACAAGGAGATGGTGAAGGAGAAGGTGGAGATGGAGCAAGAGCAGCTTCTATTGCACAATGAGAGAATGACTCAATTTTAGGTTTAATTGGCTTTTATGTGAGCTCACCCCATTCACACTTGGGCGCCCATGCTTAGCCAACTAACCGTAGCATGTTCGTGTTAGAGTGCGCCTCTCATCGGCGATCACTCTACCTTTCCCTATTGGACCGACAAGCCCGGTGCCTGACTCTACTTAAATAAATAATACGATTACAGTGTCCGTCGTAGGCGATAGGGTGTCCATGAGCCACGAGGGTTAACATTGCCCCCCTTCCTGATGTAGATTCCGTCCTCGGAAGCTATTGAGTTGAAGCTTGGTATGTCCATGTTGTAGAGCATCTACATTTGAATTTGCAAGGCAAAGTCACTGTTTTAGCAAGCAGAATTATATTGCCATAAATCATGAGGGGAATGTAAAGTACATGTGGAAATGAGTAAATGCAAGATTTATGAAATGTTAGACTGCCATTAAGGACAAATAAATTGCACTTTGAGTAAATTAATTAATCAAGAGTTTTGAGCTTATGGGTGAGTATATCAATTAGTTAGCTATGACTAAGGTTAAAACAACTACTCTAGTACTAGCTAAGCTAAGAAGATTATCTAAATGCAAGATTCCCTAATTATGCTTTTCAGCTTTGATTAGCCAACTCACTCTCACAACTGCAAACAAAAGCTTGAAATGTTAACTGTAAGCTCAATGGAAGTCTTTTAATTTCTTTTTTATTTTATTTTTTTTAATACTTTTTTACTTTGGGTCACAATCATGTGACGTGTGTGCTTATTTTGTATGTCCGGGGTTTTTTGCTTCTCAAGGAAAATCGCCCACACTGGGAACCTCTAGGGCTCTAGTACCATAGACGATACATGTGAGTGAAGTACCAATTCAAGCCAGGATTTCTCTTCCAACGTAAGATTTTTCATTTGTGGCACTTATGTTTTTTTTTTTTTTTGCTTCCATTTCCTTGGTATTCGCACTAGTGTTTTTGTTGTTTGAGTGAGCAAGCCTTTCTCTGCCTAAAACATTCCTAAGGTCTCAAATACTCGGATAATTTTATTAGCTAGGCCTAGTGGTCAAGTAAATGAGTTAACCTAAAGTCACGGTCTCCTAATCTCCAGGCTCATCCATAAGATTAAACTGGAGTTCAATCAACTTAAGCAAAGACAAATTTATACATCTATAATGGCGGATAACAATCATAACTATTGCACTCAAACAAAGAATGAAAAATCATTATTAGCAATTACACATATCCACCAACATGAATCATGGAAAGTAGTACACCTGGAGGTATGGAGTGGCTCATTTCTTTGAAGCAGATGTCCTCAGCCATGTGGATGGGGATCCATATAAGTCCTACCTAACACATCCAAAAACAGGCACTATACCTCTAGGAGGCATGTCAGTGTGAAAAAATTAAAACTCCTAAAAAACAAACTCAACACACAATCTAGACCCCTACCCTACCTATCTGTCACCCCTTTTAGAATCAAGGAAAGAGGATATTATATAAACCGGGTGGCCACCCTAAGGCTAGGACTCTATCCTCATCATCTAGATAAATAAAATCGTTGTCCGTGAGGCCATAGTCTTCCTCGGTCTCTATTAGTTCCTCTTCATCATCCTCTTGTGCAAGCATGCTAATCAAGAACCTCGCGATGCGTGGATACTCATCTTGTGCAAAAGAATAAGCCTGTGCCATTGGAGACACATTCACTACTGGGTATGGATCACTAGTTAGCCATAGACGTATCAGCCATTCTAACTCCTCAAAATTTCTCTCACATGCAAAGCTCTCTATCAAATCCCATTCGCAAGAAAGTATAGGGTAGCATACATAGAACACTTGAGGAAAAGACAAAGGGTACCTTTCATCAAAAATAGAAGTGCATGCCTCTGGTGAAGTAGCCATTTCTGACAAGATAGATAGATTTGGGTAGGCCTTTAAAACATAAGAGTTGTTTTTGTGTGTTGCTTGAATTGACACGGTGAATTTGGACTTATATGTAAGATCTGATAGGGTGCTCTCTCGTTGCTAGTCGCTCTTGCTCTTTACTATTTTTGTTTTTTTGTGAGTATAAGGCTATATATATACATTCCCTAAGATTGGAATTGAGAGGTCAGGGAGGAAGGTTGAGAGGGGAGCGAGTGAATGATTGATGTTAGCAAACCCTCCCCCCTTCCTTGGGTAGATCATACCTTTTGGAATGAGGTCGTCACCTTTTGAAACCAATTGTTCCAAGTTGTTATGGGTGAAGGTTTTAACCAATAGTTTTCGACCGCCCTATGCGTTTCATCTAGTTGCAAGGGTGGTAAGGTACTCTCCCATGATTTTATTTGCAACGTTGTTGTAGGTGGTGAACTTACCCCGGGAGGTGCAAACTCTTTCGTGCTTGTATGGATATGTACAGTGGTAGGTGGAGGTTGTGTCGAAGCTTCTATTTGCGTATAGGAACTACATGAAGAGCAAGAAGCTTCATTTGATTTCCCTGTTCCTGAGCTAGGTGGAACAAATCGTTCTTTCTTTGGTACCCAAACTAGCTCTAGATCAGGTGTGTAACATTCCATGATTTTTTCTTTTCCGCGATTTTCAATTTGTTTTGGAGCCACAGGATTGTGTTTACATGGGCCAGGTGACAGGTAAGAGTACACTTTACGTTTGGGCACCCAGATTTGATCATTCCCTTCATAGTATCCTTGGGCTTCCAATAGTCGTTTAGGAATCCAACGCAACGTTTCTATACAGTTCTTGGAGTGAGTGGGACGGGTCTTACTAGGTTTCCGTTTTTTTGCATCAACCATGCTCACTACAGAGGCTTTAGGGACCCACTTGTATGTTTTCTGTGTTATATTAGGATGGTTCTTGTGTGTCTCAAGCTTTCTTTCAACTACATCAGTTGAAGCTCTAGAGAGTTGGGCTATGGGGACGTATGGTTCAACCTGCTGGACATGCAATGTCTTGGGTTTTATTTCCTTAGGCAATATCTCAGGGACTATGGCTTGAGTGGTAGGGCTAAGAGTTGGTTTTTGCGTTGTAACACCCCCAGTCCCCCAATCAATAGTGCATTTGGTGGCTATCATCCACTTGCGGCCTAGGTTTATATTACCCTCCATAGTTCCAGTAAGCATGACCAAAAAGTCTTGAGCTACAATCCCATTGTCATAACTGACAGAAGTGTGCCAGATTCCAAAAACCGTAGTTTTTTTCTTGTTGACACCCTTGACTTGGATAATACTCTCAGATAGAGGTGGCTTCCCTAACTGACACCACACCCCATAGGATAGCAGATTATATTTAGCACCTGTGTCCAATAAGGCGTTATATAGCACTTTTCCATAGGCACTATTTAACTCAATGGGGTATCGTAGAGGTGTGTCAGAGTCCAACCCATCCTCTTCGATTTCCACGTGGAATGCATTTGTGACTCCAAGGTTAGCCTCTCGTTTTTGTCTTATACGTTGTTGTCGCTCCTTAGCCTCAGCTTGAGCTTGTATCTTGTTTAACTCGGTTTGTGCTTTGGCGGCCTTTTTTTGATGAATGGCCCGTAGTTCTTCTTGGCTTAAAGGATCATAATATCTTTTGAATTTACTCCCATTGAGGAATCCAATGGTTTCAACTCCATCAAGAGTTTCCACACGAAGGGTACCTTGTGGGGTAATTTCACATACTCTATATGGTCCTTTACCAGCATATTTCAACTTTTTCTTCTCTTTACGTACTCCATACATAAGGACTTTATCACCAACTTTGATGTCCTTGTCCTTCACATGGCGATCAAACCACTTCTTTCTCCTATCCTTTTCCACACGAGCATTTTGCACAGCCAACTGTCTCTCTTCGTCTAGTTTTTCTAAGATATACAAACGCTCGGTTAAGGGGTTACCATTCCATCCTTCTTGCAAAGCTACCCTAAGACTAGGAATGACAAACTCCCAAGGCATAACCGCTTCTTGGCTGTATGCCATTTTGAATGGCGTACAATTAATAGCCACTTTATAAGCAGTATGATAAGCCCATAGAGCAGATGTCAACTTCAAATCCCAATCAGTGCGATGAGCTTCTACCGTCTTGGTTAAAATAGAGATTAGAGTCTTGTTGGTGCTCTCGGCTTGTCCATTAGCTTGCGGGTAATAAGGTGTAGACTTATGGTGGGATATCATAAAGGTCGTGGTAAGCTCTCTTATTACCTCATTTATAAAATGGGTACCATTATCACTAACAATTTCAAAAGGGCAACCAAATCTTGTGATAATGTTCTCAAAAAGAAACTTAGCTATTGTCCTCGCGTCAGCTTTTTGTGAAGCCTTAGCTTCAGCCCACTTTGTTACATAGTCCGTAGCAACTAGAATATATCGAGATTGAGTGTTGCGAGCTGCGGGACTAATTGGACCTACAAAGTCTAAGCCCCATTTCTCAAATGGTTGGGTTACTTTAATAGGATGTAAGGGCATTCTGTCTTTGCGCTGTGCGGTCTTGTAACATTGGCACTCATCACACCCTTTTGCAAAAAGTGATGCATCCTTAAATAAAGTTGGCCACCAATAGCCTGATTGTAGCACCTTTCTAGCAGTCAGGTCTCCTGAAAAATGTCCTCCTGCTATGCCCATATGTGCTTCTTGCAAGATATACAAATATTCATCCTCGCGGGCACAACACCTAAGAATATCATCCTTGCCTAATCTATACAGAGTTCCGGCAATCAAACAATAGGGTTCACATTCTTTCACTAGCCTTCGAGCGATATCCTTACGAAGTTCCTTGGGTGGAAAACCATTAACTAAAAAGTTAACAATGTTCTCACTCCATTCAGGCATAGTCTCAACTATGAATAGGGAAGTATCGGGTAATTCATCATCAACTCCTGTAGGGGCTTCACCATTGGGTATGCGAGACAAATGATCAGCCATGACGTGCCTTTTACCGGGTCTCACTACAATCGTGAAATCAAACTCCATAAGAATTAACAACCATTGTGTGATTCTTCCTGTGGAGCATGGCTTGTTTACCAAATACAGCAACGCTTGATGGTCCACATAAAATACAAACTTGTTTGCCAGAAGGTAGTAGCGAAATTTCTTTACTGCATAAACCATTGCCAAACCTTCTCGCTCTGAAGTGGTGTAGCCTTTCAGCATCGTTCAATTGACGGCTTGCAAAGCTAATGGGATAGTCCAATTTATGTTCTCCTGGTTGAGTGAGAACACACCCAATAGCAAAGTTTGATGCATCAATATGCACATGGAAAATGACATCCCAGTTAGGTGTCCTTAAAATCGGAGCACTTGCTAGTGTTTTCTTCAATTGTTCATAGGCCTAGTCACACTCTTCAGTCCATTTAAATTCAATGAGAAGCTTGTACAAAGGACGTGCTATCTCAGTGAAAAATAAAATAAACCGTCGATAATAACCCACGTGTCCCATGAACCTTTGAACTCCCTTGTAATTGGTTGGTGGTGGTAACTCTAGAATCACTTTAATTTTGCTCTCATCGATTGAGATACCATTCTTGGATACTATATGCCCTAAAATAACTCCATGCTTGACCCAAAATTGGCATTTGAACGGGTTCAATGAGATACGATATAACCTACACTTTTCAAACACCTTCCGCAAACATGATAGATGTTCTTTCCAAGAAGAGTAAACACAAAGGTCGTCTAAGAAAGCTTCACAAAACTCTCTCAAATATTCTTTAAAAGCAGTGTTTATTAATCATTGGAATGTAGCAGGGGCATTTGTTAAGCCAAAAGCCATCACACGAAATGCAAACACGCCAAATTCTGTGATGAAGGCAGTTTTAGCTTGGTCCTCTAGCGCTATCGTGATTTGGTTGTAGCCTGAGTACCCATCTAGAAAGCTATAAGCTTCCTTGCCTGAAACTCTTTCGAGTACATGTTCGGAATATGGTAGGGGGTAATGGTCTCTTCTAGTAGCTGCATTAACTTTTTTGAGGTCCACGCACACCCTGAGTTTCCCATTCTTTTTTGGCATGATAACTATTGGAGACACCCATTCAGAGTGTTCAATAGGATATATGAACCCACATTTGATAAGCTTTTCTAGTTCCCTTGAATGATCTTTGCGTACTTAGGATTCATCGGGTAGGGTCTTTGTTGTACGGGCTTCGCAGTGCTAATCATAGGGATTGTATGTTGGACCACAAAAGGTGGAACACCTTTCATATCATGGTATGTCCAAGCGAATACGTCCTTGAATTCCTTGAGAAGCTCTTTGAGGACTGCCTCTTCAACTTCTGTGAGGTCTTGGGCAATAAAAACAGGTTTTGATTCTTCACCGGGGTCAGCTAATTCTATTTCTTTAACTATTGCCGGACCATCATAGATTCCATTATTCCCATCGATAGGTATTCTTTGGGCTTTTGTGTACACAACCCTTGCTTCCCCTGTGGTGTAAGATTTGAAATGTTCTGCTGCAGGATGCAAGTCTGTGGATTCTGGTTGTGCTTTGGTTTGTGCTTCCATTTCTGCTTTCTTGTGTTGTCGAGCTAACTCTTGGTTTTGACGCCTCCTTGCAGTGCGGCTCAACTTTGGCTTGTCTATGATCTCTAATTGGGCTATGTCATGGGGTCGTGGTCTACACCACATAACATTTTGGAGATATTCACCCCAATTGTCTACCAATTTTCGATGAGCATCACATGCCCCTATATAACTGAGCCATTCTGCTAAGGATCTCTTCTTTTTTATCCTAGCACGTACATTGGCTCGATATCGACGCCTCTTAAGGTTTTTCTTTTTCTTATTTGAGACCTGCTTTTGATTTGCATTTAGATCTGGCTCACTAAAGGAGTCCTCGTTGGTGTCCTCTTCACTCTCGGGGGAGCTATCATCGGTTGATGTGCTCGGTCCTTCCGAATGTTTTGACTCTGAACTTGCTCCACTCTCTAATTCATGAGATTCAGAATCCGTTTCACTCTGGGAGTCAGTGTCCAAGTCGTGTTGGTCAAAGTCTTCTATTGAGCTATCGGTGTCACTGTCAGATTGGTCCACAATTGCCTTGCCCTTAGAAGATGCATGTATGGCACTTATCATGTTCAGAGGTGCAATTTGTGGTACCTCTTCCCCCTCTGGTGTGACCCAAGTGGTTCCTCTATTTCCCCAGGTATCTATGGTTGCAGCTAGGTGTACCCAGTCTACGTTGTCTGATTCCGTCATACCCGGTAACACATCCATGTAAGGAGAATCTTGGCCAATGTCTGTATCCTTCTTACAAGTGTAACAATATTGTAGTGGGGCCGAGTGAACTGTGGTGTCAGAGCGATGATCAATAATGGTTTTACTCCCTAAGGGGTGTACCTTACCAGTCACCAAATCCACTCTAAGGACAGAGTCTTGGAATTGCAAATAGACATGATTTTTAGACCAATCATGAACCATTTGTGCTTCCCTCATGAATGGTCGTCCTAAAATCATTTCATATGACATAAGGTGTTTAGAGAAATCCATTACAATGAACGTATGTCGTACCTTGTGTCCTAGAACTTTGATCTTAAGATCCTTGAGCATCCCCATAGGTTTGGCTATGGTACCATTTGCCATCTTTACCACAATGTTAGTAACACTGAGGCGGGGTTTTCCCATGGATTCCCAACAATCTTTTGTAACGATGCTAACTCCCGCACCACCATCAAGAATTCCCTTTATAGTTAATCCCTTGGCAGTGATGGGTAGGGTCGCATTAGACTCGTTGCCTTCAAAATACTGCCCTAATTCGTTAATGGGTACCTCGATCACGGACTCGTGTCCATCTAAGTCAAGTGATTACACATGATTTTCCTCATCAATCATAATCGAGTCAGGCCTATTTGGTTGCGCAAACTGTGGTAATCCCGTTCGTAGCTCTCCGTTAAGGAATGCTCGAAGTGCAAGGAATAACTCAGGATCTCCATACAGCTTTGCTATGATCGTGGTTCGGACCTCAGAAGACATGAAGTCCACTAGTTTGGCAACATTCATTGGCATTTTGCAGGGTGTAGGTCTTTGACTAGGAACTGGTGAGGATGGAATCTCATATTCCTCAATGGGATCAGGTATTCCTTCGTTAAACATCCTTTCCAACAAGAAAGGTGTATGCTCACTTTCTGATGTCCCGTCCTCACTCCCTTCTTGGATGATACTAGATATGGCTAACGGTCTATGGTTCATGTGGGGTGGATGAACTTGCGTGGGAAACACTATGTCATGAATTTTGACATGCATGGGTTCTGGTTCTAGTTTCCTTTGAGTCTCCTCCACTAAACCTCTTAGATGTTTCACCTGCTCAATCTCGTCTACTGGGTTTGGGTACGTCCCAATCTTCTTTTTACGATTCTTCCCTTTTTGCCCCTGCGGTTTATCTTGGGGGTCTTGGATTGGATTTGGAAACACTTGTGGTGTTTTCAGAGGCTCTTTATGGTTTTCTCCTATTCGGTTTTCATTTGGTTCCATGTTACGGTTTTCTTTGTCGGTCTTTCCCCTTGTGGTGTTGGTTCTAGTCTCCATTGTCTCGATTGAATCTGAATCATCCTCGAGGTCATTCATATACACGGGGTCATCTCCTGTTCCTATGTTTGTTTTGGAACTTGGCTTTGGATTTCCCGTATTCTGCGACCTCTTCCTTCGTGTCTTCTTTTTCTTTGCTTGGATAACTGACGCGGTATCTCTCTCTTCGAGGATATGGCCTGGCCCTTGAAGCATGGACCGTGTAATCGCATAAGCGGGTGCGACGGGTGGTATTGGCGATGTCACACTAGCAATTTCGACCAAATTTAGGGGTGTGATTTTAGGCGCATTTGGGTTATAGGGGCATTGGGCAATCAAGTGATCTATGCCACAACGATTACATGTGAGAATTGGCATTGCAGACGTGCTCCCTTGATTCATTTGCATCTGTGCAGCATTCTTTTGCATCCTAATAGGGCACTCCACTGCCCGATGTGGTCCACCACACTCGTAGCATTGAAGAGGTGGCCTCCTAGCCTGGGTGTTGATATTTTGACCTCTGGATGCGAGAGCAGAAGCTTGATAAACCGGCTTGACTTGCCCCCAACAATCTTCCATGTAGTATATAGGACACTCTTCCAATGTATCAAGTCCGTAGGCAATACTAGTGTCTATTTCCTCCTCACAGCCATCTGCATAAGCATTTGATGGCTCGGAACCCACTTGGTTCATAGGGGCAACTCTTGGATGCGCGGGCTGCGGTCCTAGCACAGGAGGTGGTAGCGGTGTAGCTTGTACAACATTTTGAGATCTAGGGACCATGTGTTGCGGTAGTTGCTCAACAGGTGGAGCAGGCATCAATACAGGAGCTCGAGGTGCATCCATCCAGGCTACAGGTGGTCTATTTGCCATCATACGTTTGATCATTAAACAATCCTTAGCTTGGTGACCATACCTACCACATGCGTTGCAAGTTCCATTAAATTTTACTCTAAACGTAGGGCACTCACTAGTGCTATGTGGACCTAAGCAAATGGAACACAATTGTTGCTCCCTTCTTGGATACATGTGACTATTTTGAGGGGGTCGATTATCCTTAAGAGACTCTTGGATTGCCTTGGTGAGGTCTGTCAAGAATGTCTCAAATACCTTTGGCTCATTGGCAATGGGCTTTGCAGTCATGGGTTCATACTCAATGGCTTGTGAGCTAGTGGATCTCGTGTCAGTAGACACCCTCATGCCTGCTATCATCAAGTTGTCCTCTAATTGGATTGCATTGGCAGTGATATCTTCCCAGGTTGTGATACCTCTAATCACTAGTCCATTATAGATTCCTTCATTCCTCAACCCTCGAATGAATCGATCAAGAAGTTGGTTATTGTTGAAGCGCTCATTTACTGGGCAGCGAGATTTTAAGTGCTTTAGACGACTAATGAAGTCCCTTACTGACTCTCCTTCCTTACGTTCGGCCTTCTGTAGCTGAGATGCTACACCCCAAAGCACACCTTCTCGTATGTACTCCTTTAGAAACAACCTTCGAAGGGTAGGGTAGATTGTTTTCTCATCCACCCTTAGGGTCCTATACCAATCTCCAGCCTTCCCACTTAATGTCAAGCTTAAGGCATTGCACTTATGTAGTTCGTTGCGTTCCCCTAAGGAATCACATACTTGTTCAAACACTTCAATGTGTTTCCTAGCATCTTCGTCCCCATTGAATTTTTGCGTGAGTTTGGCAATTTGTACTGCCTTACTTCTAGGCTCTCTATCAGATGCATGACACATATTTTCCGCGATAGATCGACCTATGGTTTGAGCAAACGCTGCCAAGTCACCTATGTGAGGAGGCAGGGCCGGTGGAGGTACTCTTGGAATCATATGTGGGAGAGGGACGGGTACCGGTCTTGGCATATGTGTGGATGATGCAGGATATGGAACATAACCGGGCATAGGTCCACTCGGATAAGGGCTAGGGAGCGGCACTCGAGGAGCATAAACAAGTGGTACAATTGGAGGTGTGGGGGCCATGTGTGCATAAGGGGCTAGAGGCACATACGGTCGAGGCCCCATATTAGGTACTACGACACTAGGTAGTGGCACTGCGCTAACCGTAGATGTCATCGGTACATTCTCTGTCAGGCTTATCCCTAGAGTGAGCACTGGGTTTTCCTTAATAGAGGGTTGAGCCAAGTTAGGGAAGCTAAAGTTGTCGCTCGGAGGCTCAGATTGCATAGAGACCCCAGGTGAAATGACGTAAGATGGGTCCATGGGGCTCATTAGAGGAGTCTCCATTTGTGATAGAGTAGGTTGTTGAGCCTTGGTCGTATCCAGAAATCTCATGGGGCCAGTTGAGAGTATATTTACCCCTCGATTTTGCCTTTCTGATTGAATAATCCCATGGATAACATTACAGATCATTTTCTGCTGATCTTCGATGCTCGTGGCACTAGAGGTGGATTGTACAATCTCTATCCATCCTACATGGTAGGCGTGGCCAGAGTGTAGATCCGTCAACACCTCAGTGTGGAGGTCGTATGTCCAATGATCATTAATGAACAATCCTTCTAGAGTCGACGTGTTAACGGTTTCTTGTGAGGTAGAAGCAATGTTGCTCCCCGTGGTTTTACTTGTCACCAACGGTACTCTAGAGGGAACTTCTGAAGGAGGCAGCTCAACAGGGCCTTCTTGGTAAGAAGTTGGCAGGATATCCACATGGACACTCTTTGGGGGTGTGGGGTCCACGTGCGATGTGAAAGGAGAGTCCACTTCCCCACCCCCTTCGTGTGCTTCATTTGCATCAGGTTCCGAGCGAGTAGCTCTACCTAATGTTTCCATGAAACGGCTAAACATACTAGTACTAGGCTGTGGAGCTTCGGGAGGTGCATGGCCTTCTCTCTCAGTGTTTTGGGTAGGGTATGCTTCCATGATTTCTGAGTCGGAGGAGGAATCACTAGCGGCTATTTTAGGGTCTTGGGTGGTGCTACCTTGTGTCCCCGCTGAGGGTCTAGAGCCTATCGTGGATGGGTAATGGGTGTCCGTATGAACAGAGGCACCCTCAATATGCTCGTGTTCTAGCACCCGCCCAGAGCGTAAGTGCATGTGCTTTTGATACCCTAAGGTGTCAAAAAGCTGCTCTAGGAGGCCTTGTGACTAGTTTTTAGCGTGTTTTTTGTTTGTTTTTTTGCTAGATTTTTTAGAGCGTGTCATGGAATGGGACGTGTGATAGCTCGAAACGAGCGTATCGGTCAGAGGGTCGTGCCGTGCTTTACAACCCTCCGTTTGGTCACTCTATGCCCTCGGAATCCCTAAAACTGTCAATTTCCAGTAGGGAACTAGGCCCAAACTAGAAAGTCTAAGGGTGCAAGTGGGAAGAGAAGGGAGGAGAGTGGAGGACTTGTCCCACATGCTCTCATTCTCTCTTGAGGGAGTAGGGTATATATATATGAGTGAGTCTAGTATATATCATAAGACTGAGGACTGAGGCCTAGGCCTGGGCTTGGGCTTGGGCTTGGGGAACCGATCCCGATCTATCTTTTATACAGACCAACCCGTTAACTCACGTTTTTTATTTTCGAAAATTTAACCTCCCACTCACTCGCGTTTTTATTTTTCGCGTTTTGGTGCGCGTTGACCTCACCTACCTATTTACTGTCCCACCTACCTACTGACCTGCTAATCAGTGGTTCACCTAATTACTAACCTACTTAATTAACTAACTGTGCACAAACCAGAAAACACAAAAAATGCAAAAATTGAAACTTGACAGAATTGTGCAGTGAAAACACAGAAAATGCAAAAAAAAAGCAAGAAATGCTAACTGTGTGTAAACAGAAAAACAGAATTTTGCTAACTGTCTAACTAATACTAAATGTACGCAGCAGAAAACACAGAAAATGCAAAAAAAAAGCAAGAAATGCTAACTGTGTGTAAACAGAAAAACAGAATTTACAACTTGCAGAAAAAATACGCCTTCCTCTCCCTCTTCTTTCCTACTGCAAACCACTCATACAAGAAGCACAAAGTGCCTCTTGGGCTTAGTGCAGGGCTATTCCCCGGCAGCGGCGCCAAAAATGTGCGCTCCTTGCTGCACTGTCAAAGCAAGGGACTTGCCGATACACCGTGTACGAGCCGCAGACGGCTCCAAGCACACAACTAGTTTAACTAGTAAGCTCAAAGAGGGCAATGGTGTGTCACTCACCGCCTTATGCTCCTGCCGTAGAGGATTCCTCGCCGCGAAGAAGAGGGAGACGCCGCTACGCCACGCTCAACCGCCTCGCCGCCGTCGTGCCGCCGCAACGCTCGATCGCACACACACTCTCACACTCTCTCTCTCTCTCTCTCTCTCTCTCTCTCTCTCTCTCTCTCTCTCTCTCTCTCTCTCTCTCTCACACGCACACACACAAGGAGATGGTGAAGGAGAAGGTGGAGATGGAGCAAGAGCAGCTTCTATTGCACAATGAGAGAATGACTCAAATTTAGGTTTAATTGGCTTTTATGTGAGCTCACCCCATTCACACTTGGGTGCCCATGCTTAGCCAACTAACCCTAGCATGTTCGTGTTAGAGTGCGCCTCTCATCGGCGATCACTCTACCTTTCCCTATTGGACCGACAAGCCCGGTGCCTGACTCTACTTAAATAAATAATACGATTACAGTGTCCGTCGTAGGCGATAGGGTGTACGTGAGCCACGAGGGTTAACAACAGCACTTGTCTCTTGGACTCCTTGAGTCGTGCGAGCTTGGTTCCCTTGAACCATGCCACTTGTGGCTCCTTGAGCTGTATGTGAATTCATAAATTTCACAAGTAACTCTGTAAGATTGGTAGCATTTGTATTGAGTGCAGAGAGGTTTCTTTCAAGTACGCTTTGGTGATGTTCCAAAGTATTGGAAGAAGCCATATCTACAAGCCCATGATCTCTTAGATCATCATCATCATGCATATTAGTGTCAGCAGCACCCGTGGTGCCCTGATTTTGATCTACGTGCTCAAAATCAAACGTGCGTGTAAGTGGGATATCGTCACTGGCCATGGTAAACACACACTAATGCAAAGAGAGAAAAAGAAACGACAACTTGTACCTTAAGAAATTGAAGTCTTTGTGTTTTGTATGCTCCGCGATTTGCGTTGCATGCGAACCTCGCCTTGCGAAAAGTTGAGCGCTTCACTTGTCATTCCTTGTAAGGACACCGTTGATGATTCTTCACAAAAACTCGTCGTTTTTGTGAAGGCTTTTCTTCACTTTGAAGCTACCTCCTTGAGGAAAAAAGAATTTTTGGAGGAAAACTTGCCTTCCTCCAAGAAGTGAAAAGGAAGGGTAAAGTGAAGTTTGAAGCTTTCCCTTTCCTTCTAGTTTTTCTTTCAACACAACTAGACTATCTTTCCTTGTTATACACAACAAGGGTCAATAGCTTAATGGTAAAGTGTTGGCCTCTTATCCTCATGGGGTGGATTCAACCCTCCTTCATGCAAGGGTTAAGCGGGCCTTCGGAGCCTCGGTGTCGTCGAGTTGCCGGTCGAGTTTGCATTGGTTGCCCGATGTGGAGGGCGTAGATGGTCGGTTGTCACTGCTCGCGCGGAAGACTGTGTCTGTTTTCTTTTTGTTGCAAAGTGGAGGCGTCGTTGTCTGCGGGGCGTGGGGGAGAAGCAGGGCGTCGCACGCACATGCAAAGCCGCTTTTTTCCTCTTCCCAAAAATAGCTCGGATACCAGTGAAAGGGCGGTGGTAATGCGTGTGCTAGTTTCCACCCAACCGTGCTATCTTATAGCCTCCCCCTAGCGTACACACTGTCCGGCCGTGCCAGTGGCCTTGCCCATAGGACCCATGTCCTTATAGGAACATACACAACATGCCTCTCTACAGTCCAAGATAATCACAACACCCCTAACCACTAGAGTTCACCTTCAAAACTCACACGGCTCACATGTAAATTTCCATTTTCACGCCAATGTACACATACTCTCTATACGACAACACAAACAAAGCCCAATTATATGCACAACTACATTCAAGCCCTTCGCCACACACACACAACCTCTCTCAACCACTGTGCATAATAGATCATTGAGGGGGGCACAACTGTCGACACACTCTCGAAAACACACGCACACAACCAAGAAGAGAAAGGAAGGGGTAAGGGGGAATCAACACCCAATGCACAATAGTGATGAATTCCTTTCAAATACGACCATATACAACTCTAGCTGCCGATGGCCTTGCCTATAGGACCCATGTCCTTACAGGAACATACACAACATGCCTCTCTACAATCCAAGATAATCACAACATCCCTAACCACTAGAGTTCACCTTCAAAACTCACACGGCTCACATGCAAATTTCCATTTTCATGCCAATGTACACACACTCTCTATACGACAACATAAACAAAGCCCAATTATATTCACAACTACATTCAAGACCTTCACCACACACACAACCTCTCTCAACCACTGTGCATAATAGATCATTGAGGGGGGCACAACTATTGACACACTCTCGGAAACACACGCACATAACCAAGAAGAGAAGGGGTAAGGGGGAATCAACACCCAATGCACAATAGTGATGGATTCCTTTCAAATACGACCATATAAAACTCTAGTTGCCGGTGGCCTTGCCCATAGAACCCATGTCCTTACAGGAACATACACAACATGCCTCTCTACAGTCCAGGATAATCACAACACCCCTAACCACTAGAGTTCACCTTCAAAACTCACAAGGCTCACATGCAAATTTCCATTTTCACACCAATGTACACACACTCTCTATACGACAACACAAACAAAGCCCAATTATATGCACAACTACATTCAATCCCTTCACCACACACACAACCTCTCTCAACCACTGTGCATAATAGATCATTGAGGGGGGCACAACTGTCGACACACTCTCGGAAACACACACACACAACCAAGAGGAGAAGGGGTAAGGGGGAAATCAACACCCAATGCACAATAGTGATGGATTCCTTTCAATACGACCATATACAACTCTAGCTCCTAGCTGACACACCCATCGACGTGCATAACACATTAATTGGTAGCACATCGGCTCTGCACAAACTCCATAGCCGCATCTCAGCTCAAGAAACCCTTGGTCCTCTCGCTTCACTAGCCTCAAAAAGGAACCCCTCAAATCGCCTATGGATTCCCTTTTATAGAGACTTTACAAAGCAAAAAAATCAAAAAAAAAATGGTGTTTCCCTGGTATCGTTGTGCATTGCATACAAGTGGCCTCCTATCCCCATTGCATGGCACGACACATTGGCCACTTCCATTTCCATCTCCCCCTTTCACTACATGGGAATAACCCCCTGGATCTTGGCACCTTGCCCTCCAGCTTCACACATGAATCACCCCTTGGGAAGGGCACCGATGGCGCCTTCGATGCTTCTCCCTCTCTCTCTCTTCAAAATTGGATGGCACGAGAGTACACGACCCCATTCGGTTGCCATGTCACAACTATCGTGCAAGCCACCGCCGCCTGCAAGCTCTCACTACCACCAATGGTCGCTCAAAACCGGCACGTTACGACCTGCCACGCCATGAAGGCCGCGAGAGAAGCATCAGGATCTGTTATGCCATAGCCATGGAGCTCCAACATGAGCTCTCTCAACTCGTTCCTATATGGGATGCTCTCCTGCAGGTGATATACCTTGCTTTTTGTGTTGCTGCTCGCGCATGTGGGATAAGAGGAAGCCATGTGGCAGCTCAGTGTGAGGCCCCCCTTCAAGCTTGAAAAATTTCCCCAAGGATCCCCAAAAATTCTCAAAAAAATCCCACTTTTTTGGCCCTTCTTCCATTGCCTGCAGTTTGATGCCCGATACTCGGATTCTCAAGATGACAAAATCCCTTGGAAGCCATTGTCTTCAACTCTGAGCTCTTCCATTTCCCTAATACTTCAACTTTTGTGGGGCCACTCAACCAAGCCGATGAAAATTCAAAAAAAACATCTGGCACTGCACTGTTTACAACTGCCGCCATCTTCAACCTTTTGGTATCTGACCGATCTGATGTCGGATTGACGAGTCGTAACTTCCTAGTGGCCTTCAATATCCGTATAGAATGCATACAAATCTTGGCAATTCTCCAAAAAACTCATATGGCCCACTGTTTGAGGCGACCAAACCGGCAAAAACTGCCCCCCAACAAAACTTTAACGGCTAATATCTTGATATGTAGGACTCAGATTGTCGATCTGAAAAGACCAGCAGGGCACCATAAATCAAGCACTACACATTTGTAGCTCAAACTGGCTTGGACTACCTAGCATCACTTGGCCTATCCGTCTCAGATTTGCAAACACCTTCAACTTTGAACAGCCATAACTCGGGCATCATGGTTCTGTTTGATGAGTCGTCTAGACCCGCTCCTTCAACACTTCAAGATATTCAAACTCAAGCAAAAAATCTGCACTTTGAACCTCTTTCATTTTCCACCTTATCAGAGCCTTCTTGGAATCCATATGGTCTAAAGAGCCACATAAATCATACATATCAGCTGCTACATATCTTCCAAAGCTCCCCGTAGCTGCTCCAACCCTTTGCCATGTACCTGCTAGCATGCACATACCTGCTTGTGCCACTTTCTATGGTCGGCACACTTTGCTTGCACCAACGTGCTGCAAAGAAATGCGTCTTGTCCACTGCACAACATGTTTGCATTGATTACAGGACATAAGATCCTTGTTGAGAGATAGGCATTTCGGTTGGACGGCCCCACATCATTGTCACTACTCATAATGAATGTAAAAATCTTGAACCCTGAACATAAATTTAATCTTCTCTTACTCTCCTCCGTCTCTTATCTCTCTCTCTTAATCTCCCTTGCACTAAAAAAAACCATAGATCACACTGTAAACTACCTCAAATATTCTATCCATGTGCGATCCCCGCACACCTTGGTCTAGAGGTGCACGGAGATCAGAATCATCAGGTTATAATTCACTTTTATTGGTCAATGCATATATTTGTGGGTACAAGAAATCTACACACCCACGTCTACATGACAATGCATGTAGTGGAAAAAACCCCTTTGCCCCTTGTTCAGCTCTTCCATTCGTAACTACCTGAAGAGCTATGGCCGTAAGTGAAGCCACCATTTTGTGGTGTGCGCAATGCGAGAGTGCTCTCACTTCTCTAGAGTGCTTTGAAGAAGAGCTTCTTTATTATGCTTCTTGCTAAGCATCTATTCACAACAACTCCTTGTTCAAGGGATTATTGTGCACATTGACATGCATGCCTCCATTCTGAGATATCGTGCCATTGAAAGCTTTCCAACCTAATGCTGCATTTGTGGAGACAAAGAGAGAGATAGACAAAAAAAAAGAGAGACAAAGATAGTGAGGGTAGAGAGAAGAGAGTAGAAAGTCATTTTTGAACTTCATCTCTTTCTCGTAAAGAAGTTCTTTTTCAAAGCACTCTACAGAAGCAGGAGCACTCTCGCATTGCACACCCCACAAAACGATGGATTCACTTACAACCATTGCTCTTTACTTACTTGAAAATTCACATGCGCAAACGGCTTATCTGTGAGCCATTTGTGCATGTGAGCTTGCAAACAACTACGTACCTAAACTCGTATGAGCTACATGCAAACTACTACGAACATAATTATAAACCTAACTCTAAATTCAAACCATAATCGTGAAGCTAAACTTAAATATAGAAACTAAACCTAAAACTTAACCTTAAATCTAAACTTAAGCTATAATCACTAACTATCTTTAAATGTTCCTAACTATGCTCCAAACTTTAAATATAGAGTTAAATCCTAAATCTAAACCCAAAGCTCTAGCATTAAATCTAAACCTAAACTCTAACTTGAATATAAAAACTAAATCCTAAAGCTATGACTCTCTATCTCTTTATCTAATCATGTTTCTCTATCTTTCATTCTTTCTCCTTCTCTCTCTCAATGTATATGTGTTTGTGTCTACGTCTCTCTCTCTCTCTCTCTCTCTCTCTCTCTCTCTCTCTCTCACACACACACACACACACACACACACACACATACTATAGATATATTAGTTGAAAGATCCATTGAGCTTGGGAGAGCTAGATTTCCACGACATTGATTGAAGCTCCATCAGAGGATCAGGACTACTCTAGCGCAATATGGGAGATGCCCATTACGTCTATTTACAAAGGCGAACATTGATGAAGCTCTTCACCTACCGATGCACTACTTTCTCACACAATGCCCAATGTTGCAAATTGATAATGATGATGATGATTTTATTTATAATTCATTTTGGCATTCTGAAGATGTTTAATATAACATTTCATTTCATTCTCTCTCTCTCTCTCTCTCTCTCTCTCTCTCTCTCTCTCTCTCTCTCTCTCTCTCTCTCTCTCTCTCTCTCTCTCTCTCTGCCTCTCTGCCTCTCTCAATGTATGTGTGTGTGTTCTTTGTTTATGCATGTCTGTGTACATTATCTCTCTCTCTCTCTCTCTCTCTCTCTCTCTCTCTCTCTCTCTCTCTCACACACACACACACACACACATTCTCAATGTGTGTGTGTGTGTGTGTGTGTGTGTGTGTGTGTGTGTGTGTGTGTGTGTGTGTGTGTGTGTGTGTGTGTGTGTGTGTGTGAGAGAGAGAGAGAGAGAGAGAGAGAGAAGAGGGGAAGGGAACATGAGAGAGGAGAGGGAGGGAGCATACCTGGCTCTCCCTCCTCCCCTTCTGTGTGTGTGTGTGTGTGTGTGTGTGTGTGTGTGTGTGTGTGTGTGAGAGAGAGAGAGAGAGGGGGGGGGGGGGAAGAGAAATGAGAGAGAGGAGAGGGAGGGAGCATACCTAGCTCTCCCTCCTCTCCTCGTGTCTTTGTGTATCTTATAATAGGGAAATTATAGTGTTTCTTTAGCCTTTTATTTATTTTCTTGTCACCTCCATTGTGCCTTCTTCAGTGCCTTTTTCTTGGCTTCTTCAGTGCCTTTTTCTCATGTGTTTGTGTATCTTATAATAGGGAAATTATAGTGTTTATTTAGCCTTTTATTTCTTTTCTTGTCACCTCCTTTGTGTCTTCTCCAGTGCCTTTTTCTTGGCTTCATGGATAAGTGGTTGTTGATGCTGGAAGCACACTAGCCATGGTGGGTTTGTTGATAACTAGGGCAACAAGACCTTGGTGATAGAGAGTTAAATGAACATGCGGCTCTTCAACATGGTCCTGCCCTACTAATTGCATAGGGAACGCTCCGGAGACTCTTAGCAACAATGCAGATTTCATGACCATTTTCTTTAGAGAACTTGTCTCTTGTTTTGAAGGTCAATAAAATGTCTAGAGGTAGCCAAGTCATGAAAACCCAACACGATCATTATCTTTCTTGATACGGAAGCCAACTACAAGTGACATACAACATCCATCAGAAACGCGACCAAACCCCCTTCTATATTTACTATGTTTCAAGAAGGGTTTGCACTACCCTAGACACTTTTTAGTGTCATTGATGTGATTTATAGGAGGCAACGTACAACTCTACTGAGAAACTAGCTCATCCTTATGTTTAATGATTGTGCATACTCATATTGAGGTACTTCTAGACAACCAATTTAAGCACAATAGCAAGGGGAAATATTCTCTTGAGTCTCTTCCTTCATTTTGGATGCCTACCTATGATCATCCACACTACCGCAAATGGCTACAGGTAGTTTCCTTGCTCTTCTACTTTGTGAAAAAATTAGTTTGTGATGTTGGTTGATGGTACTTGGGAGGCTTATCTCCTTCAGTTATTTTCTCTACTATAGTAAGGAAATTTTGGTGTAGCAATTTTGTGGTACAAGTGCCTTGATTGCGTACTACATTAAAAGACCATCTTTGACAAGGTTGACAACTTGTCACACTAGAGTGGCAAGCCCATGTTTGAAGAGGTTGATAGAGGATCCTCCAAGGGTTGGTGTCACACACGGGTGGAGGCACTCGCTTCCTACCTATGTGGCTCAATCAATAGGCTTGCCATGCCTCTTTGGTGTCACACCATTCAGTTGGACACCTCTTCTACAATTGAGCTGACATCAAGGCCATGGGTAGCACAACAAGAAGAACGTCCAAAACCCATGGCACCCCACCCTCGCCCAAGCTTGCCCATTATCCTTTGATTGGCTCTAGGTTGTTGTCATGTAGCTTTAACACAAAATAAACTTTTCCAAAACTCCTTGTCTACTAGCCACATGTGACTTTACCCGGCAATCATCCAGATTAAATTCAAAAATCCCCCCTCCCACTCCTTGCCACCTCACTTTTGTCCACTATCCATGTGTGTGTCAGGGCTTGCATGAGCAAGATTGATTAAAAAGCATTCTTCAACATGAGGTGCTACAATTATGAGAGAGTCTAAACACAAAATGCAGTGTGAATGTCTTCTATCATTAAAAAAAATTCAAAGAGTGGGCACCCTCTAATAAGGAGATATTTTGTCCAAGGGCCTTTCCACATTGGGGGCACCCACCCTTTGCTCTTTTTCTTTGGATAGATAAGAATGTTTTGACGATACAACTTTGTTGAATGATGCTCTCATCCTCACAAAAAGCAAGAATAGTCAAAGTGGATGGCTATCTGCCTCTGACACCTCAATGCTTCCCAAGGTGCTTTTTGGAGATGGACACCCAAATTTGGAAACTTGATCGGGGATGCATGTTGGTACATCTGATAAACATGCAAGGCCAACTTTAACTTTTTTCCCATCCAATAACTAATTGAAAACTTGACATGGCCACCTCTTGCCTGCCCTAGTGTGGTAGGGGATGCATCAAAGACCTAGTGCATAATACATTTGTAGGTAGATTTCTTAAAAGAATGAGAAAAAAAATTCGTACAAATTGCATTCCTTCAACTAGAATTTGTGCATGTTTCTCTTAATCAGCAAAGCCCATTAATCTTTAAATATGGTAACTTTCATAATCTACTTAGATGACAACTTAGATGAGAGAAGGTGAATGTCAAGGATACCCATTCCTACTCTCTCCTTATCCATGCAACAAGTTTTCTAGGAAACCGTAGGTATTCAGTTGACATGATCAATACCACCCCATAGAAACCTTCTTGTCATACTAAAACCTTATTCAATTGGCACTATGAAGGCATATAGAAGACAAAAAAACAAGATGAGGGAAAAAAGTTAATAATGATTCAAAGCAAAAACTCTAGCAAAAGAATTGGGTTGGTAATTCTACCAAGAGTTTAGCTTTTTACTAAACTTGTCCAACACCTAGTTCCATCTTTGATTGAAACCCATTGGAATTCCAAGAAGTCTGAGCAATTGTCCAACTAAAATGGGTTGACATTAAGCTTGTGTAATAATTGCAAGGTACACGTAATTAGCTTCAGTCCACTCCGTTCATGTTTTGCACACTTGAAAGTCCATGATTTGCAATCTATGTACCTCTCACAAATGAATTTATAATTTCAAGATAGGTTCTAATAATCCTTGCCATTGTTTTTCGTGGCATTTTGAGCTTGTTTGACTAAGGAAATCATTAAAGTGCTGGTATAACAAGGATTGAGTGTAGGTAGTCATAGACTATCTATATTGAGTTTATTGTTATGCTATGGTGCTTCTCTAGCCATAACCACTCCATTGAGTCTGACAAACTCATTGCATATCTATTCCCTGAGTATTGGCATAGAATATCTTAGTGCCAGATAGCTATGTTATTATGTCCGTCATGGCAATTTGCTAGGAGTCCTAGCTTGAATGAAATACCTAATGAGTTCTATATTCTATACCATGACTTTCCAACATGCTATATTGTTCAGGTCTAGCAAGAATCCCTGGCCATAGGAGCTCTTTCCCTTAATATAAATGCCAATGTTGTCCAACTAATTCATAAGAGAGGCTCAAGGGAGGATCTATCTAATTGGAGACTCATCACATGTTTAGCTTCTACTTTTTCCTCTCTCCTTGGCTAAAAGTCTCGGCCCTTTGATGTATCAATCTATCTTAAAAGTGTAGAAAGGATTTATTAGATTTCATTTTGGATGCTATCATTGCCCTTTGATAAGGAATGGAATATGCTTTTGTATCCAATCAAGATTAGGTTTTTTTAAAGATTGATTTTGATAAATCCTATGATATGATTGAATGAGAATTCATCTAAAATGCGTGTATGATATGGGTTGAGGAAGAAAATTCATAATATTTGTTCACATACTATTTGGTGATGCCTCTACAGGAATTTTGTGTATGATATGCGTTTCGGAAGAAACTTCATTAAGTTTGTGCACATCCTATTTCTGGTGATGCCTCTACAAGAATTTTTATTAATGGAGAGTTAATAGATCACGTCCCCTTGCATAAATTTTTAAGGAAATGTTGTCACCTCTATTGTATGCCATTTCATCTGACTTTTTGGGTTGGTTGGTTACTCTTGGACTTTCGCTTGGACACGGGTTTTTGGTCCTCCTTTGGTTGATCAAAAGTAGTTGCAGTATCTTTCCTAACTTTGGTGTTTGCGGCTTGCTCTTTCTTAGCCAGCTTAATAGTAGTATTGAATGTTGATACTAGAAGTTTCCTTCTCTTGGGTTGAGTCTATTTCTGTGAGGGGGGAGAGGGTTGGTGGGCTGTTGCGGATGTCCTCCTTGTGTACTTTCTACTTCTTTGGTACTTTCTCTCGTTATTTAGCCTTTCTCTTCAGGTCCTTCTTGATTTTTTTTTTGTGCATTAATCTGATAAATTTCTTCTTGCATTTTTTGTCTTCTTTCCTCTTGTTGTTTTATGTACCTTGTGGCTAATCTGATGAAATCTTGGTCATCCTTCTCATCGGTTGCTTTCTTCTCAAATTTTGCTTGAACCATGATTGATTTCCTCTTTTCCACTCTCTTGAGTGCAACTTCCATTGTTTGTCGACGGGCTTCTATTTTGAGGTACTTGTTGATCTTCTGGCTACTCCTTAGACAATTTTCCTTTGTCTTTTGACTTAGGGCCTTCATCTGAGCTCTCTTGAAACTCTAAGGGAGCATCACTCTGGGGTCCTTCATTCCATTCTTCTTTTAAGGTCCTCCCTTTGGTGTCATCTTTGGGAGCTTGTGAACTTGATCCTTTGGTGATTTTTTTGGCAGGAGGTGTCCAATCCTTGCACTGCCTTTGTATGATGTTTGGTTTTTTGGATAAGATCTAATTGTGTTGGTGTACATGGTAGCTCATTTATCATTTTCAATGCTTGACTTTGGTGGGCATAGGGCCTGCATTCATGTAAGATTTGTAGTTCTTATTGCACTTGAGGGTACCTTCAATGAGTCAATCTGGCGAATATGTGCGGACATCGCAGGGGACTACCATGTGTTATGAAAGCCCAATTGCCATGACCATTGCAATGTGTCTTAGTAATTGAGTGTATTGGGGAAGCTTCAAAAGCTAAAAGTGTTGAAAGATAATTCTTAGATCCATTTCTCTCTCTGAGAACAACAGATCCCTTTAGGTAGAATCTTGGCCCTTTAGCCGTACAAATGTCTTGTCATGGGCCTATTTTGTTTTGGTAAGCAGGTTGTGATTTCCTATTGGGATGTGAAGGGATAATGGTTTCTACCATTATTTGGTTCCATCTTTATTGGTTAACACCATTGCATTGTATGGTACTCATGAGCTCATGGACTCACTAGAAGTCAAAACCCATGGTGGCAATCTAAAGAATTTGTCCACTTGGATCATCTTTGCTACCTCCACTACTTTTTTTTTTATTGTGTAGTTGCCATAACTCTAGAGGAAAAACTATGGCTTTGATTCTCTTTGCATCTTTCTCATGAAACTTTGCTACAAACGACAACCGATGGCTATGTACTATCATTTTGACCATTTGTGCCACATTTGGTTGACGCCCTCCAATTTGTGCCATATTGGGTATGTTTGAAGTGCATGCTTTGTAGATCCAGCATTTGCTTTCCTGAAGGTATACACAAGCTCCAAAAAAGTGACAGGTGGCAACAACTGCGATAGTTGCCACTGAGGTTTGATTTGAACCTGATCACTTCCTGATGATTCCTTAACTATGGGGCTTCCCAATGACACCCTGTCTTACTCAAAATGATCAAATTTTTTTTCTTTGTCCAAAGTTTCAAGCCTGGACTTGATCAATTATTATAGAATTCGCTTTATCTCCACACAACTCATGACTTAAAATTTATCCAAAATTTACAGATATGCTCTACTAGAGTGTATACAAGTGCACAAGGAAGAATTCCTCAATTCACACCTCCATTTTCAAGTTATGTATACTTCTTTCATTTTCAGTCATTTTTGTTGTCAAAAGTCACAATATGGCATTCAAAAGCAACTGAAGTAAGTAGAGCCTTGTAGCTTATCAAACAGATCTTCTATCCAAGGCACTGGAAATTTGTTTTTGATAGTGATATGATTTAGTGCTCGATAGTCCACACACATACGGTATGTACCATCTTTCTTTTCCACTAGAAGGACTGGAGAACAAAAGGGAGAGGAGCTAGGTCTCACCATCCCTTTGTCAACCAATCCTTGCACTTGCCTACCGATGGCATCCAAACCCCACTTTTCAAAAGAATTTTGAGCAATAATGGCTCCTTGTGACTCAGCGGTCAAACGCCTTTCTCCTATAGTCTGACATTCATGGCAGGTCTTGCACCAGTAGTGCACATCCTTCACTACTGAAGGCCACCAAAAACCCGCTCTCAACACTCGAAACAGTACTTGACCTTTCCCCTGGTGTCCACTCTCCTCATGGCATTGCTCCAGTACCAAGTTAATCTCTTCTTTATAGAGCACTCTTCTCAGCACCCCGTCTCTGCCGTAAGTCATCAGGTCTTCACCTATTAGTGTAAATTTGTGTGCTTTCTGAACTATCCTCCTCCTTTGCAGTTTGGAAAAACCTTGAGGACACTGCCCTGTACTCAAAAAATCTTCCACCTCCTTCAATCACTCCCTGCCTGTGTATGCGGGGGGGCCACATATATACCTGCAACATGTACCTGCACTTTACTGCTTGCTAGCTGGTCTGCCTCTTGGTTGTGCTCTCTCTTCACATGCTTCAACTGGATTTCTCTAAAGAACTTCAACAACTTTTTGATGCCAAAGAACCAATGCTTTAAGGAATCTCATTTTACCTGCCATTGGCCTAATAGTTGCTTGATGACCAATAACACATCACCTTTGACCACCAACCTGGAAATGCCAAACTCGACGCATTGTTTCAAACCTAGATGGAGAGCGAGATATTCTACTTCATTGTTGGTATGGACATCCTCCAAATCATAGGCTTTTGAGAAGATTACCTTGCCGTGTGGATCATGTATCACCACACCTCCTCCAGCTTTCTTTATCACCCTCCTATATGCACCATCAAACCACATGGTAAAAGCTCCCAACAGGTCAGTCTCCTCTTTGGCTTCATCTCGTACTACTCTTGGATAAATAGGCAAATCCATAGCTTTGCTGACCAAAATGTCTGCCAAATGGGACCGACTTGTATGGTCAATCTTGAACTCAAACTCGAATTCCTACAACTCTACCACCCACTTCATGATCCGCTTCCCTAGTTTCAACTGTAGCACTATTTCTGGCAATAGATTGTTAGCCGTCAACACATAAAACTTACGCACACTGAGGTGCACTTTGAACTTTCTACAAGCAAAAACCAATGCCATGACCCACTGCTCCGCTTCAGTGTAAGCCACTTCTCCAGGACTTATCACCCTGCTTTCAAATTAGATAGGATTATAGCTCCTTCCTACCTTCTGCAGTAACACCGCCCCAATAGCCACGGTACCTACCGTCATTGACACATAGAAATCATCCTCTTGGCTTGGAGGGCACACAGTTGGTAGCTGACACAAAATTTCTTTCACCGTGTCAAAAGCTTCTTGAGCATCTTCATCCCATTGAAATCCATGCACCTGCTGAGCCTTTTTTTGGAGAGGATACGCATATTGTGACAGCATCCAGAAAAAACGCGACAAGTACTTGAGTTTATGTACAAAGGACGCCAAGCCTTGCACACTAGAGGGAGGCTCTATCAAGACTAGCGCCTTGACCTTTTCTGGATCTGCCTCAATTCCATTTTGTGACACCGCATGACCTAGCAACTGCGCTCGAGGTTGTGCTAGCTTGCACTTCTTAGGGTTTAGTTGACCTCCTTCTTCGTCCAGCCTTTGAAAACATAACCGCAGCTTTGACAAATGATCCGCCCTTGAGCTATAACATCCAATATCATCCATGAAAAATCTAATGAATCTGCCCAAGTAGGGACCAAACACCCTATTCATCCAGTCTTGGAAGGTGGCGTAGGCATTCAGTAAACCAAACGGCATCCTGCGATAGGCAAAGCATCCCCATGGAGAGATAAATGTCATCTTCAGCTGGTCTCCGAGAGAAATCCCTATCTGAAAGTACCCTGAAAATCCATCCATAATAGAGTATCTCTCGTGACCTGCCACCTGATTTAAGATTTCATCTTGGAACGGCAGCAGATAGTGGTTTCTCTTGGTCGCCGCATTCAATGGCTTGTAATCGACGCACACCCGCCATTTTCTATTCTTCTTAGGGGTTTTAACCACTGGGGAAACCCACTCCGACTCCTTCACGGGGTATATGATACCTGCATCTAACAATTGGTTAATCTCCTGCCAAAGATCCTCCTTCTGAATCTCCCCTAACCTCCTTAGCTTCTGCGCCTTTGGTTTGCACCCTTCTTTAAGAACTATCTTGTGCTCTGCACCCTTCGCTCCTCGTAAATCCTCGTATTTCGTCACAAATAAATTCAAAAAAGAGGCACACAACTCAACACAACCTTCTCTCTCTTTCTTGGTCAAATCTTCGCTTAGCATAGCAATTACCTCCTCCACACCTATGCCATGAAACTGTGGTTGCACCTCTCCTTTTGCATGGGAGCCTTCAATAGTGACCCCAAACAAGTCGGCATCTATCTTTAGCATATCATCCTCGCTTTCCTCTTCTTCAGTATCTGTGTACCCCTCATCATAGGTTGTCTCTGTCTCATATTCATAGCTTGTCGTATCACCTTTGTCTTTTTCTACCACAGGGTGAAAACGACTCTCTTTGGTCTTCAAATCAAGCACCACCTGTCTCCCTCTCTCCTTGTCAGCCAAGGTGAACACCCTGCTCCCCCAATCCTGCTTAGCCCCTATTGCAAGTAGCCATGGCCTACCTAAGATGATTGGATAAGCATTGTCACATGCTTTCATCACAAAGAAATCGATTAGGTACTCAATGCCCATCACTTTCACTCTTACGTCTTGAGCCACGCCCAAACACCTCGCTTTGGTATGGTTAGCCATCCTCATACGTACATTTAAATTAGCTACTGCTTTGACCCATGTTTCCTTCATAGCAGCCTCCATCATGACGCAAACCTATGCTCCACTGTCTATATAAGCCTGAACTTGCATCCTCTTTTCAATGAACGCATCCACTAGAGGAAGGACATCTGTCAGGCTACCCACTCTCAATGCCATGTTTTGTATTGCAGGCACATTTTCCTTAGCCTTTGGAAGCCTCGTGCTGACACTTGTAGACCACTGTCTTCGTAGCTTGGGATTTCAAGCCAACAACTGACCAAAGCTAATGTTAGCCTTTTGATTTTGAACATCGCTTACCAAGTCATATTCAGGGTAGCCTCGCCCTAGCTGAAAGTCTGCTTGCTTGATTTTGTGACACCTCCTCTTCTTGCTAGTTTTGGGTTGTTCCTTGCCTTCGTACACTTTCTCTTTACCTTTACGGGCCCTCATCTCCTACTCAGTTTCTGTCTCTCTTTCCATCCTTGCTCTTTTGTTGGCCAAAACTTCAACATCCTGCTTATCCACTCCGATGATATTCACCCTAGGGACTTCACCACCATCCGGAGGAGCTGGCTGCACTTGATTCTCAACTACCTACTCCCTCGGACCATTGAGCTATGCTTGGCCTCTACCTCTACCAAACAGTGGATAAATACCGCCTCTTTCTCTTAGCGGATGAGGGCAATCTGGCGCATAGTGTCCTTCTTCACCGCAATTGTAACACCGGCCACGCGGTGGCCTTGCCCTGCCTCTTGCTCCTCTGGGTTCACCTGTATCCATCACGCTTAGCCGCAATTCCTGCATTTGCTCAGACAAATCTTGCACGGTTCGCACCCAATTCTGTGGCACAACGGCTACACCTCGATTTGTAGGGTTCTCATCATGAACAACATCCCTCGAACCCTGAGTTTGGACCACCGCTTCATAACCGACACTCCCTATTCAATCTTCTTTTTTATTTTCCTGCTTTTTGCCTTTGCGATGGCCACTGCACCATTATAGTTTTCTGGGCTCTCAAAATCCACTTTCTCCCTCACTTTAGGATGCAGGCATGCCATGAATTTATCGAGCTTGAAGTAGTCGCCATTGGCCAACTGCATGGCACTCGCTAACTCTGCCCAGCACACTTCAAAACGATCCAAAAACAAAATGAACTCTTCACTTACATCCTGTTTGAGTGCCTTCAGTTCGGCATCCATCTCCAGTCAGGACGCCTCTTTGTGGAAATCATGTAGGAAACGAGTCCGCACAGCCAGCCAAGCATACCTCGGCTCACCTTCCAAAGCTTCGTACCATACCTTTGCCTTTCCGCACATCACCAGAGGAAATGTCTGCGTCTTGCTGTCCTCGTTCGGCATACGCAACGACAGCATATACAGCTTAAAGTCTGCAACCCACTCATCAGGATTTTCTTCACCTGTAAAAATCGGCCCATAGCTTCGAGACACCATGTCGACCAACACCAAAAACTACTTCTCTTCACTTAACTGGGAGCAATCAGTGTGCTCCTCAGTGGGGGCACCAGAAGATGGAGAGGGCGAATGGTGGACACACCAGACACACAAACAGCTGCCCCTATATAGCTCAAGGTATTCACAGCACCCCTGCCCTCTCGAAAACACCTTCAAAAAAAGAAACTCACACTAGCAGGCCTCGCCTGCACTTCGCCCAACGCACACACGCTTTGCACGATCACCCCAATCTTGCCTGCTTCCCGCTCTTTCACAACTCAACACCTCTCTCTCTTTCTCTCTCACACACACAGGGGGTCCGAGGGGGGGGGGGGGGGGGGGGGGCGCACACGCTCACACACACCGGCACACACCTTGGGGACGAGCAAGGAAAAAAGGGGGAAAGGGGGGGGAGACGAAGCCAAAAACTGGTAATGATAGCTTCCCTTGCTTCAAAAAACAATGTACAAGATCCATGTAATCTGCCCTAGGCCACAACATAGCCATCACCAATTCGTACAGAGGGACACACACCTCCCTCACCATTCAAATCCATTGGGGCACACCTCGATAGAAACTCCACCGATGTCTTCGCTTGCATAGTAGTTCCTCTTTGTGGAAACCCTCGATGGCTCCCTCTTCTTCCAAGCCCTCGTGCTCTCGGATCGCTTCACGGACCACCCATGTCGGCTCCGACCACTCTACGCACGAAGCTTCCTCTTGGTAGCCTTCGTTGGCCCTTTCCTCTGTCCAGTGTTCGCTCTTCCGAGCCGCTTCCCGACGATCCTTCTCCCTTGGGTGTCAGCTTCGATCACACTGCACACGCGAAGTGCTTTCTTCTTCCTCAAACTCAAAGCAAAACCCCAAAAAATCCACACAGCTCGAGAAAACGCCCCCTTCTCTTTCCTTTTTCTTCCTCTTAAGCCCCAAGAAAAAACCAAGCAACAAAACCTCCTATACGCTGCTGTTTTTTCTTCCTCTTCTATACTATACTTATGCAGCTTAAAAATTTCAAGCAAGAAGAAGACATAGACTTATCATGCATTGGTTCACTTCACAAAAGTTTAGACCAAACATGTAATGTAAAATGCAAAAGTGAAGGGTCAGATTTGACATGCGTAGGGAAATGAAAAGCCTTTCAAAATGTACAATGTAAAGCCCAAAGACTTTCAACTATATATAGAATAAATGTATAAATTTAGTTTCACTCCACCTATGCAAGTAAACATAATTTTGGTGGAGATTTTGTTATTTGATAAAAATTTGATTTTCATTGATATATTTGGCTTTGTTTTATCAAGGGGTTTTTTTCAAGACTAATATTGATACCTTTTATAAATTTTTGTGTAAGTTTTTATTTTTAAAAGCGGTTGAGAAAAAGAAGAAGGTCACATGTCCGCGCATCAATTTAAGTCGGTCTCGCTTTGAGGGCATGCATTCAAAGGTAAGGGTTGTTATCTACATTATTGAGAGAGAGAGAGAGAGAGAGAGAGAGAGAGAGAGAGATTTTACGATTGAGCTCATGGGGACTCCTACTCACTAGGGACACCCTTGCCCTTAAGACATTGTTATTTTCTTAATATTATCATGTATTTTCAAAAGAGTAGCTAATATTTTTTCCATATAAAACAAGAAAAATGTCTTGAAATGGGTAAAATGTTTGAAAAAAAACAACCCTAACATTGGCATGTCAAATGGGGATATTTCCCAATTGGCAGGCCTTTTATCAAGTCAGAGTTATTAAATCCTTTTTATTTTTGAGAGTTAAACCATGTGCCACCCTAAAAAATCTATAAAATTTCTATATTATGATGGACACACACACACACACACACACACACATATATACACACACTAACTAATGTCAAACATCTATCCCTAGAAAAAAAGAAGAAGGTTTGACTGTTTGTGAGTCGACTGCATTTTGTATCGCTTTGGGGACATGCATGCAAATTATAGGTTGTTTTACATGTCATTGGCCATGAGAGAGAGAGAGAGAGATATATAGAGAGAGAGAGATAGAGAGAGAGAGACAGAGAGAGCTTTGGTAATGACCATATTCCCTGCATCTGTAGCACAAAATGGGCCGATTCAATGGGCGAGTCAAAGGGGGAGGTGTTCCTTGCTCCTGGTGCATGGAGTTGGAAGTGGAGACATAGAAGCTTTGAGGTGATGAGGGAGCATTGGTATGATAAAAGCTCTGAGACAGAAAAGTACTTTACATACCTTGCATAGGAGGGGTTGTCAATAAAGGTGGTATGTGGTGTGGATGGCCACAAGGAGAAACCATGTTGGATGCAGGTGCTGGTCCTTGTTGAAGAGTAGGACCAAGACTTTGTTGTATTCGTCGCAATCCCTTGAGGTAGTAGCAATCCTTGTCCTCATGTCCAGACTTTTCACAGAAGTGGTAGTAAACCCGGGCATTCGTGTGGAGGGTGCCCTGGAGAGCGGCATGAGCTACACCAAACCATAGCCTTAGTCTCCTGCTGAGACTTGAGCTCTTCTAGCTTGCGCTTGATCTGTTCCAATGCCTCGTGATGTGGAGGCTTCTCCTGTCTAAGAGAGAAGGACCTCTCCTCTTGAAGCGCGCGTTGTATCTTTGGGGCTTCCAGTTCCTTGCATAAAGAAGTTAACGGATCAAAAGGAATTTCCGAAAACACTGAGGGGTCTCTACCTAAGGGGAGTTGGTGAATAGCTTCCTAGCTCCCTCTATCCCAGTAGTAGCCGCGAAAAATTCCTCTAGAGTGGCTTCAGGTCGGAGACTCTCTCGGAGTTTTTGCTGAGAAGTTTTGGGAAGAGCCTTCTCCACCCACTTGGTAATCATAAATTCACCCGGTTGCTGAGGAAGCTTGGCAACCAGAGACTTGGTTTTAGTCATGAGTTATGCAAAAGTCTGGCCAACTCATCCAAAACCTTTTCCTGGAAGTCACCTGGCCTGAATGCTGCACAGAATTGTTGTCTTAAAGCTGTCCAAGTTGGAAAGTGATTCGCTGTAAACTGACTGTACCACTTGTCTGCTAAACCATCCAAGGTTGATGGAAATAGCACCAAATAAGCATCTTCTCTATTAAGACCACAACCTCTACAGAGAGATACAAATCTCCTTGCATGGTCATCTGCATCTTCTGAGGAGAGTCCCTTGAAAGTAGGAAACTTGAGGTTTACCTTGGCCAAAACACTGGTTAATTCCTCCATGGCCTCTTGCTCAAGAGCCTGTTGCTCAATAGCTTGCTGTAACAAAATGGGAGAGGGCTTTACTGGGGAAGGTGACTGGAAGATGTAGAACCCGATTGAGGAATGGATGATGCCGTATGTAGAGGTATGGGTGATGGGGTTGGTGGATTCTACTAGGTACCAAGGGTTGATGCCTTCTATGGTAGTACTTCATAGGACTCAGTAGTGCGCTTTGACGCTCTAATGACCGCCTTGTACGTGTCATGCAGTAACCACAAAACCAACCAAGCTTTGGGCAAGAAG
Source organism: Adiantum capillus-veneris (assembly GCF_014529385.1). NCBI lineage: Eukaryota > Viridiplantae > Streptophyta > Polypodiopsida > Polypodiales > Pteridaceae > Adiantum > Adiantum capillus-veneris. Next base: position 117,240,505 of record NC_140936.1, on the reverse strand, counting down.
ACCTTTAAATGGTTGAACACCGGTCCAGACTCTACTAGACCAAGGCGAGTGACTAGACCACCTAGCTGGTCCAGTGTGACGAGGAAGGACTAGACCAGGATGAGAGCTAGTTGGACCAGGACGAGAGAGGACCAAACCAGCAGGCTGCACTGTGCAAGCTGAAGTAGGCAAGACCGGGTAAAAACCAGCTAGCTCCTCGATTTTGTACCTCAACAGAGAGTGAGACTTCAGTTGAGGTCCCACTGGGCTTGTCAAAAATGAGAGCACTTGTAGCGTGGATAGTGTGTCGTGCTCTCTATAGTGGTGCTCCTCAGTGCAATGTGCATGACTTCTCACTCAAACAACAAGAAAACACAGAAAACCATAAATAACAACAAATCAACACAAAGACATCAGCAGACCAAAACATATGGACTCCACTATCTCAAAGGAACTAGTACAGACTCTGGCGTGGCAGCACACTCAGCTCCAGCCCAGAACTCACGGGTACAATCGGGATGTCGAGGCTCAGATGTGCAAGGATGGTGGAGACATGCTGTGTGTATAGACTCACTCAATAGACGACGGCGCTGGACCATATATGAAAAAGAAAATCTGTATGACCCAAGAGTTGCTACTCATATGTACAACCATAAAGAGCCACCAACGGCTCATAAATGTCAACCATCTAAGTCTATCTCCAAACTGAGTGGTGGTGGTGACCTAGCCACGATGTCCACTAGACCACGTCCGCATCCCTACCACGTGACTGCCAGCCCAGAGAGTCCGTCCAGTGTGAACCAGACCAGACCAATTGTACTAACTGTGTGTCCTGTGAAAGTGACATTGTAGCCCTGCTACACCAAGAATTACAAGAGGTGGTTCAGACACAGATCAGCCGGCTTTTGGACGCTAACAACAAATCCAAAAAGCAAAAGAAAAAGCACAAGAAGGGGACTGATTTCCCGGGTTATCTGGGTCATCAATCTTCTTTTGCATCAACAAGAAAGCAGAAGAAGGATGTACAATTTGAAGGACTACCCAGTTCTTCTTCTTCTGACAGTTCTTCTGGCTCTTCTGACTCGAGCGAGGAAGACAGAAAAGGTAAAAAGGGAAGCAAAAAGCAAAGATTCGGAAAGGGCAAGAAAAAGGCAAAGAAGCCCAGATTTTGCCCACTTTCTGACAGTCATACAAACGAGTCATCCTCTGACAATTCAGACTCCGACGATCACATGTTTTATGCAAAGAAGAAGCATTTTTACAGAGCCAACCAATATGACTTTCTCGAAGACAAAAGCAAGCAAGTAAAAAAAAAATCAGAGAAGGTGGATAATCGATTATGGAGAGTCCATTAAGTTTGACTCCTTTTTTGGGTTCCGAGATGCTCCGAGGGCTTTGGCCTTCATTCACCAGTTTGACATAGCTTTCTCTGGAGGGCATTACTCAAAGAACTCCAAGATTAGGAGGGATACATCTTTCTTCAAGGAAAATGCGACAAACATGGTGGCCCACTCTTCTTCTAAGGAAGGAAGCTCGAGTTAAATGGTTGAAATTCAAAAGGCTCTTTAGTTATTCTTGGCTGACTCGGGAGTACGAACGAGATATACGAACCGCTTGGAATCACCTTCGGATGACCAAGGGAGATTCTTTGGATGCTCATTGCGAGAGATTTTGGAACTCTTTTCTACCAACCTCTTCATTTAAGAAGGTCTCATTTAAGCAACAGACTGAGCGGTTTTGCTGCGGACTTCCTACAAAGATCCAAGACTATTGCTTGGAACAAAAATAAAATTCTATTCAAGAATTGATGGGTCATGTGAAACGGGGTTTTGCGATACATTCGGGAAATTTGACTTACCCCACTGATGAGATCTCGACTCAGAGAACCCAACAAACTTCTAATAATGAAAGTAGAAAGAGAAAGAGTTCCCAAGAAAAGAAAGACTAGGATACACAACCCCGGTTCACTCTTCGAGAGAGGGCAAGTTACATCAAAGAAGGAAATTGTTTTGGATGCGAGGAACATGAGCACGTCTCCGCGAAGTGCCCCAAAAAGGCACAGCAAGAACAACATGAAGACAAGCAAGAGAGTTAAAGAGCAGCTAAGAAACGTGGCAGAAAAGGCAAGATGAAAGCAGGACTGGTTCCAGATTACATGGGTACTGACCCAAGCACGACGGTACCCAAGCACGATTGATGAAAGTACATAACTTTGTCGAGCTTGGGGCAAAGTAAAAGATCATTTTGTTTGATGGAGGAGCCAAGGCCAACTTCATTTCACCTGAATTGGCGACGCGGCTCAAGATTACACCCAATCGGACCACCAGCAGAGGCAGTTCTTGCGGCACCCGGACGGGACATAGCCATTACACCTGTCATTGGCAAACTTGGGTTGCATTGTCAGGGGTATTTGGGGCACGAGGACTTTTACATAATGCCCTTGGAAGGTTGTGACGTCCTCCTTGGAGTCCCTTGGCACCGTGGTCAATTATCAGGCGAAGAAAGCGACTTTGACAAATGAAAAGGGCCGAAAAATTATACTTGATGTAAAACTGAAGGGCAAGTCTATCCCTATTGTATCGGTTCGGTCATTTCCAAATTAATGAAATCTAGTCTGTTTGTTTACTCAATCTATTCGAAAGAGTTAAATGATGAACACAGAATGGATATGTCTGAACTAGATAAAGAAAGCTAAGATTTTTGCTACACTCATGCCGACTGCTTTTCTGAGGGCCTACCAGGCGAGTCACAACCATCTCGTCCTAAGAATCATACTATTGATCTGATACCTGGAAGCACACCACCGATCCGGCCACCTTACTGTGTTAGCCGAGCCCAGAATGAAGAGAGTATGAACCAAGTGAAAGACCATTTTGGAAGGGTCTTATCCAACCGAGTACGTCACCCTACTATGCTCCGATCTTGTTGGTTTTAAAGAAAGACGGATCTTGGAGAATGTGCACTGATTAAAATCACCTTCAAGAACAAATTTCTGATTCTGATTCAACTTGACTCCGCGAAGGTAAGGGAGGTAAGAGAGTCGCCTATGCTTGAGACAACATATGATGTTCGCTTATTTTTGGGTTTGTGTCAAGCATATAGTTCTCACATGATGCACTTTGCACATACTGCTGCGCCATTGTCTGATTTGTTAAAGGGTGTCAAGACTCGCCGTCAGCACATTGTCATGACCGACGCCGCTAAGAGTGCTTTTGAAGCGCTCAAAGTAGCAGCCACCGAGGCGCCATGCCTCGTCTTGGCCTATTGGGATGAGCCTTTTGAGATGTGGACTGACGATAGTAGCATTGCCCTTGGCGTAGTGTTACGGCAAAACAACCATCCAGTGGCATTTCTCTCTCGTAAACTAAATAGTGCGGAGAAAAATTACTATGTCTATGATAAGGAACTTCTCTCTGTCATTCATGCATTAAATCATTCGAAGCATTTTATTTATGGGTGTGAGTTTGTCGTTCGCACAGATCACCAGCAGTTAAATGAATTCAATCTATTCCTTGTGCACATTGGAATGATATGCAAGCACGATGGTCTCAATTTTTTGAAGAATTTCGTGGTATGATTGAGTATGTCCCTGAAAAAGCTAACCCTATTGCGGTCAAGTTCTCGCTCTAGAGTCCCATTCTTTTCTCTCTATTCAAGATGTTAGTTTTAATACAATTACATGGGTTCACAGTTTGAGAAGCATTGGTTACAAGCACTGAATGCATAAGGTCCGTGCAATTACCTCGTTCGTGATGATTGGCTTTTCTTTAGGAGCTATTTTTGTGTATTGTCTTACAGAGCACCCATTTTGCATGATGCACATGATGCTTTGACGAGTGGTCATATGGGTATTAATGCTATATTAGAAAAGGTTGAACGGTTCTTTTATTGATCTAAGATACGTAAGGATGTGTATAATTATGTTACTAAGTGTGTTGTGTGTCAAAAGGTTAAAGGCCCTCTCAATAAGCAACAAGGACTCTACTCATGTTGTTGCCTATCACTAACGGACCATTCAAGGACATAACTAAGAATTTCCTTTCACGTCTGCACAGAACACGCAATGTCTAACCATCATTGATAGGTTTAGTATTTTGCATGTTAATCCCTTGCAAGCTTAATGTTATTGCACAAGATATTGCACAGTTGTTCATCAAGCATTAGTATCCATTGTGTGGTCTATCCAAGTCTATTGTGTCGGATCGTAATACTAAGTTCACATCCCATTTTTGGCGTGCTTTGTTTGAAAAATTTTGGCAATAAGTTAAACTTTTTGTTTGCATTTCATCCACAGTCTCATAGAGAAACTGAAATTTACAGCCAATTGGCTTTTGATGTTCTCAAATCGTATATAGATGATAAGCAATCTAAGTGGGAGCAATATTTGCCATTAATTCAGGTTGTCCTCAATGATTCGTTTTCAAGCGCAATTGGTCGTGCTCCTTATGAGGCAGCATTTGGCCGACCGTTTCAATCTTTGTTGACTAGGTCCATTTCCAAAGTTGATCATGCTAATTGTGTTAGTCAAACCTATGCGGAGGTACTCAAAACTATTAAGCTTCAGCTTAGCAAGGCTCAAGAGTCCTAATCTAGGCATGCTAATAAGCATCGACAAGATGTCTCATTTAAGGAAGGTGATTGGGTGTTTTTAACGATCATGAAGCAATGTCTCAAGCAATCTCAAGCAAGTTAGTAAGAGGTGTCCTAAACTCTCTTTTCGTATATATGGTCCGTTTTCGATAGTCAAAAAAGATAAATGAAGTTTCCATGCAATTACGTTTGCCACCTTCTTGGACAATGTATAATGTTTTCCATGTTTCTTGGCTTAAATTGTTTCAACGTGACCCGGAGCGTTCCAGACGAGGAGCAACCAGAGATCATTGATGAAGCCGAAGTTATAGAGCCAAAGCAAATCCTTTTGCACCGATTCAAGCACGGAACAAAGAAGCAAGCAAGACAATACTTCTTGAAGTTTAAGAATCGAGGTCCACATTAAGTGGCTTGGGTGAATGAGGAGTTCTTCATCGATTATCCGGATTTGCTAGTCTCATACGAGGGGGCCATGCAGATCGGTACACATACCTCACCTTAAGCAAGAGGAGATGTCATATGCACATGGCTCTATGTGCCACGTGGACTTGCTTCATCGACTTCCAAAGCCAGTTTTCTCCTTCTTCCTAGATAGGGATGTCTAGCATCTTAGGAGGATTAGTACCAACAATTTTGTGAACATGTTCGCAGGACTTGCATGTCCAAACAAATCCATTAGATTAAGGTTTTCAGTCTTGGATCCTCTTGCATAAATGGTTTGTATACGCGTTTTGATAGATGTTATTACACTACAGTGGGCATCTAACATGACGTGCATGTAGTTTTAGGTTAGAGAAATCCGACGTGCCAGCCCGCGCGTCAATCGGATTCTCGGATCGGTAGATGTGCACATTTGCACCCAATTTTGAACCCCGTTCTAGTTTATTAAAATAAATCATTTATGATTTATTTTGCAGGGAAACATGGTGGAGAGCTGCCCTACCTAAGCCTTAATTATTTATCCCTACAAAAATAGCCTATAAAGGAAGAGCATTTGCTAGCATTTTCAGTAAGTTGAGAAAGTGCTCAAGGGAAGCAGCAATTAGCCTAGCATTTTCAACGTTTTCAACAATCAGCCCTAGCATTCAGATCAGCCAGCATGACAGGGCAGCGTTTTTGCTCCACAACAACATTTTCAGATTCATAGCAGATCAGCCAGCGTTTTCAGATTTCAACCTGCTTCCTCGCGACGGATCGGCTCAGATTCTGTGCTAGTGTGTTTCTTGTTGCGGTTTGGTACTTCGGCAGCCCATTGAACCTCCCCTCAACCATTCCCTCGCCGGCATCGAGTGTTCCATTGTTATCCATCATCGGCATTGTCGAGATCTGCATTTTCAGCCCTTCATTCCTCTCACATTGGGAGTGCAAATCAACCCCTTGGCGGCCATCCACAATCCCCCATCAAGAAGGATCCAAGGTGCATTAAATCAGCCCGGAGGTGCCTCTTCTTGAGGAGTTACCACGGTGATTTGTCGTCATCGAGTCAATAGAGTCTGCATTGAGGTATCGCATTGTGTATACATTCCATTTACGCGATCTAAAGCAAATACCACATCGGTAACGGTGTAAGGGGGCCTTGAGAGGGTTGGTTGGGACCCCATCGGGTGTCGCTCTTCTCTTCTCTCTCTTTCTCTCTCCCTCTACACATCTCTATTGCATTCTCTCAGTCCCTCTCTTCAATTGAAAGTAAAAGGAACATTCGTTGAAGCACAAAGCATTCACTAGCGCAAGGAAAAAAGTTGGATTTTTTGGAAGTGTAAAACTAAATCTTCACCATTTCAATTCCATTGCACCTGACATTGGGTGGGGTGGGGACCCGCCGTCTTCTTGGTGTCCGAATGTATGTTTGTCTCTTACACAGACACACAATCCTTTATGAAGAGCAATTAAACTTTCATGAGCAATTGATGGGTGCAATCTCAATGGAAACATATCACTCACTGGTTAAAGCCACAAGGTTAATCATGATTCCCGCATTTTCGATGGCTCGTGTGTGGCATAATGAGGACAGATTGAAGGAATGTGGACACCAGCCAGGGCCCCACTGCTACTAGCCATGCCCTCATGGTAAGGGCACTCTAGACTCAATGATTCACAGAATTCTGCTATTTACAGTTCCATTGGCCCGACTAGAATCTACTGACAACAGAATTCCCTTACCAACCCAGGAGGAGCAGTTGCCACGGGCTCCCAACTCCTACTGCCACTCATGCTAAGCTTCCCCGGTCCTTGTCTAGAATCTTTGGGCCATAGTAAAACCTTCGACTGTAGCAGGCATCTCCGTCTACATTACAGCAACAGGCTTTCCCTCAGCCTCCTAATTTTAAAGCTCACAACTCTTCAAAAACAGCAGATTTGATCTATACACTAATCACATCACCTTGCTCGTCTTTTTCAGTCTGCAGCCACTGCATTACTGCTAGAAATTAAAGCAGAGGAGTCTCTTTGAGAGCTTGCACCTGCATAGATACGAGACATTAATACATAGGAAGCTGAGTCCTTGTTGTCCAGACGCAAAACATGCTCAAAGGCCTTGTTTGCAAGCTCCAACATGCCCCAATGTTGACAGGCACTCAATATACTGCGGCATACCACAAGGTTTGAACCGACAGGAGGCTTTTGAAGCGTTGTTATAGCCTTGTCCAATTGACCTGCACGATTGAAAAGATCAAGCATGCATGAATAGTGCACTTTGGTTGGAATAAGCCCATGATCTTCGCTCATGGACTCGTAATATGTTTGGCTTATATCGTGCAAGCCTCTACGATTGCATGCGCTAAGTACAACTACAAAACTTACTGAACTAGGCTTGATTCCTGCTCTTGTCATCTCACTAAAAGCCCAGAAAGCATTCTCACTTTGTCCAAGCTGTGCATACCCTGCCATGAGTGTGGTCCATGACACCACATCGCGGACTGGAAGCCTGTCAAAAACCTGCCTTGCTATGATGAGTAAGCCACACTTTGCATACATACTGATTAAAGAGTTGACCAGCACCTCAGATTGTTCAACAAGTCCTTGTCTTTCAATCTCAGAATGTATTTCGCGGCCTTTGTCGACGGCACCTATGCATACACAAGCTTTCAAACACGAAACAAGCGTGATAGCGTTAGGAGCAATGCCCAGACTCTGCATCCTATGAAGACAATTGAGTGCTTCCTCACCAAGCTCATGTTCAGCATACCCCTCGATGAGAGCGCTCCACGACACAACATCTTGAGTTGAGAGATTGTTGTCAAACAACTGTTGGGCACTGTCCAAGGAGCCACACTTGGCGTACATAAAGAACAAGCAGCTGTTGATTGTAGGGTAATCTTCCGTTAAACCACATTTGAGAACCTCAGCATGTATTTCTTGGCCCTTCAATAGCGACCCTATAATGCTGCAAGCTTTCAAAGCATAAACAAATGTAACGGCCATAGGAGAGAGAGCGCTAAGTTGCATCTGTTCGAAACACCTTAGAGCTTCTTCACCATCTCCATGCTCAATATATCCTGCAATAAGTGAGGTCCATGACCAAGAGTTTCTAACAGGAAGCTTACTAAATACTTGCTTTGCCATGCTTACAGAACCAAGCTTAGCATACATGTCAACTAATACACTGCCTGCAATATCATCCTCATGAAAAAGTCTAGTTTCCACACTCTTTACATGCGTCTCTAGACCTTTAGACATGGCTCCAGAAAGGCCACATGCTTTAAATCTTGAAACAAATGAGACTTCATCAGGAAGAGCACCCTCAAGTTGCATCTGCTCACAACGCTGAAGCGCTTCCTCTCCACATCCATGTTCAGAGTATCCAGATATAAGAGTGTTCCATGAGATCACGTCTCGAATGGAAAGTTTGTCAAAAACTTGTTGTGCTATGGAAAACAGCCCACATTTAGCGTACATGTCAATCAAAGCGTTTGCCACAAGATGATCCCTTTCCAACAAGCCCTGTCTCTCTATCTCTACATGTATGTCCCTTCCTTTATCAGCTGCTTTAATGCTGCCACAAGCTTTCAAGCTAAAAATCAAAGTGACACTGTTTGGCAGGGTATCTTTAGCTTGCATTAGGTCAAAAATCTTGAGAGCTTCTTCAGCATACCCATGTTAGGCACATCCAGAAATTAGGGTTGTCCATGTTATAACATTTGGAGCTGAAATACTAGTAAACACGTCGTGCGCTTTGGCAAGTTGGCCACATGTGGCATACATGTCAACTAGTGCATTTCCGAGTGCGATATCCTTTTGCAGAAGTCCCTGTCTTTCAATCTCTGCATGGATATCTTCGCCCTTGGAGATGAACCGCATACTAGAACATGCTTTTATGACACAATTAATTGTGATTGCATTGGGTTCAATGCCCTTGACTTGCATTTCATCAAAACAATTAATTGCTTCCTCACCATGTCCATGTTCAACATATCCCGCTATCAGTGAAGTCCATGAAACTATGTTTCTCATTGGAAGCCCATCGAAAACTTCTTGAGCAGTATCAAGCATACCAAATTTTGCATACATATAAACCAAATTGTTGCCAATTACAGTATCTTTACCTGACAGACCTTGCCTTTCCACCTCTGCATGTATTTCTTGTCCCTTGGTCACATCTCCTGTTATTGCACAGGCTTTCAAACTACAAATGAATGTGATGCGATTGGGAGAGATACCTTTATCTTGCATAGCTTGATAACACTAAAGTGCTTCCTTACCTTCTCCATGTTCAACATATCCTCCAATAAGTGCTGTCCACGAGACAACATTATGTATCGGGAGATCATCAAACACTTGTTGTGCTTTAGCAATAAAGCCACACTTGGCATACATATCAAGCAAGGTACTGCCGACAAAAGAGTCCCTTTCCAACAATCCCAATGAAGCAACATGAGCATGGATTTGACGGCCTTTTTGAAGGGTCTTGAGCTGTGTGCACGCCTTAAGAGCGGCCACATATGTAGTCCCACAGGGACATAAGGTGTTATCGTTTTGCATGTGGTCATAGAGGGTAAGGGCACAATGTGGATCGTCCGCTTTGACATAACCAGAGATAAGAGAGGTCCAAGATGATTCATGGCGGATAGGCAATGTGTTGAAAACCCAATGTGCATCATGGAGGCTTCCTACATCAACCAACATAGAGACGAGAGAGTTACCAATTGATGTATCAGCTTCCAAGCTATGGTGGCACATGTGGTAGTGTAAAAGGTGGATATTTGAGCGGTCTCTCTGCGCTGTACACTGTTGCCAAATGTATGCAAGGTCGTCAATCGGTAAGGAACCAGCAGGAGGCGTTGAAGGCAGGAGTTTTGCCAGACGAATGGTATTGAAGATGTCAGTATTGGCCATGCTTTCCTGCGTACAAAGCAATAATGCCAACAAGTCCAATGGGGTAGCATCGTTTGATCTGCAATGTTCAAGCAGAAGGTTCTGACGCAGGAAAAATACATCAGCTAAGGAGGAGTAAATAAGTCGTGAATTCCTGTGATCGTATGCTCTGAATGGACAACGTGCAAGCCGCCAGAGCCAAGAGTTACAGAACTTGTATGAATGTGGGTTATACTTATACGAGCTCACGTGACCAGCCTACGGCGGTCCCGCTCGCTCTTACCAGCAAGCTTTAATAGAACTTTACACTGGCCAATCTTACACTCACACACACAGTGTGTGTGTGTGTCTCTCTCTCTCTCTCTCTCTCTCTCTCTCTCGTATCACATAAGTCATGTTGGCCTCCAAAAGACAATCCTTAGGGGCACTAAGAAGAGGCCCTTTATCTATGCACACTATGCTTTTTGCAAGTTTGATCCCATTTGTGCTTGGATTTTGATCCCATTTGATCTTGCTTCTCTCACACTTTCCACTTGGAGACAATTCCTATTACTAATCTTTCCTTTGTGGACTCTCAATTGCCACTCTCATAGCCATAGTCCTCAAGCATACAATTTTGTTGATAACCTCAACATAGAATACACACATGTTTTCATTGGTTACATGAGTTATATTTGACCTTCGAAGACAATAATATAGTCTTTCTCTAAGTTGTGTGTGTATCACTATGGTGACATTGTAGTGCATGTCCTCTCCCTAGTGCACTTCATCGGTCGGGCCAAGAGACTTCTAACCTTGGGTGTGTATCACTATGGTGACATTGTAGTGCACGCCCTCTCCCCAGTGCGCTTCATTGGTCAGGCCAAGAGACTTCATTAACAACGTCCTACACCTTGCATGTCGCCTTACTATTTGCAATAAATAGAGAAAGTGAGGGGTGTTCTTAGGCCCTAAATCAGTGCTCGAAAAACCCTTTTTTCCAAATACTTGGCAAACCTACATATGGGAAATTTTAGAGGTAAATTCACTTAATTTGAAGGGCTTTACACTAAATTATGCTGAATTTCTCTAATTGTGTATTGTTTTTTCACCTTCAAATGTAAAATTTCGAGGTAAATCTCAAAATTTGTAGGCGTGATCACACTAAACCTAGGTTTTTCTCGAGCAGTGGACATGCCCCTTGATGAAAAAATGCCTTTTATGGTAGCTACAAAACTTGGAAGGAATGTCATACTTAATTTAGTTAATTGAGCATGGTATTTAGTAGACATTGCACACACACACACACACAGAAACCAATGATCGTATGCTTTCATGACCAAAGTTGGCATGGCGCGCGCACACACACACACAAAGAGAGAGAGAGAGAGAGAGAGAGAGAGAGAGAGACCAATGATTGTATGATTCCATGGCCACACTTGGCATGGCGCACACACACACATACACAAAGAGAGAGAGAGAGAGAGAGAGAGAGAGAGAGAGACCAACTTCATCTGCTCTTGATGTTTGTAAAGTTTGTGCACCCGAAATTGCTACGAAGATCTAAGTCCCCCTACCTAGAGTACAATGAAGAGCAGCAAGGTGGACAACTGCTAATGCTCTCTCTCTCTCTCTCTCTCTCTCTCTCTCTCTCTCTCTCTCTCACACACACACACACACACACACACACACACAACCGTTTTTGACCTAGTAGACAGTAGTTCACTCTTTTGATCATAACTTCTTCATCCAAACTCCGATTTGGGTGATCTATAGCTTCAATTGAAGAGCATGGCGCCCTCTAGGCATTGATGTAAAGGCAAAAGAATTTAGAGTTATGGAGGTGTTTCTGTAGCATCATTTCTGAAGTAAACAGGTTCCAAAAAGTTGACTCTCACTCTTATTTTACATACAATGTCTTTCGGCACTCGCAGGGGTTCTTCTTCTTTAACAAGGTCCACAACCATTGCAAAAATCTCCTAAGTGTGGAGATAGCAACACAACCACTCAACCAACTACATTGGAAACCATGGTCATGGCATACTTGGTATCATTGCAAGAGACCTATAAACAAATAAGGTGAAGACTTACGGGCACTTGCAATGGAGAATGGCACGCTAAGGGTTCTTGTGGTTGAGAATGAGAATCTCAAGAGGACACTTGAGATGCAAACAACACGTTTGATGCAACTTGAAGAGGCGGTCAAGGAATGTAAACGCTCTCTAGTGGACTTGAATGTTTTGAAGGAGCGCATGAGCAAAGTAGAGCATGACCATGTATTGAAAGAGGAGAAATTTGACACCATAAGTCGGGATGTAGGCGACATGAAAAATGTATGCACAAACAAGTCTTGGGTTGATGTATGTGGTAGCAATGTGGTTTTTAATTCCTCCCTCATGCAAGCTATGGCTCAAGCAAAGAATGTTGAGAATGTGGATGTGGAGGAGCTGAAGGAACAGGAGCGACATTCCAAGGACATTGTTATTTGTGGAATTTTCGAAGAGAAGTTAGAGACGCCTCCTTCTCTTGCCATTGTTATCGAAGATTTCTTCAAAACCCACTTTGGCATGTCCGGAGTTATGGTCTATGGAGCACGTAGAGTGGGTAAGCAAGGAGCTCCTTGCTCGGGAGAATGGCCAATTGTATGTATCATGCCAAATGAGACCAAAGGAAAGATTATCATTCATAATAGTTGGATCTATTTGAGGGATACAAAATGTTTTATATGTGAAGATCGCACTATTAAGCAACAAAATATGCATCGCAAGCCATATGAAGAGAGGAATAAGAAAAACAAGGAGATGTCTCACAAAGAAAATGTGCCCAAGGAGGAGGCAAGTCCCTCGAGCAAATAGGAATGTGCGACCTATAGGCCAAGTTAGAATTGAAAATATGCTCTTGGAATTGCAATTAATACGCATGGAATGCGGGGGTTGGCATTGATGAACTAACAAGCAAAGCCGATGTTGTACTTCTTATTGAAATTGGGAGCATAATACACAAGGACTAATAGCTGAGGACTACAATGTACATTTGTTGATGTGGTCAAAGAATCTCAAGCAACGAAGAGGACAAGGAGGGGTAGCATGTATGCTTAAGAAAGGATTGAAAGATTCTGTATCAATTGTGAAAGATGACAAGTACAAATGTTATGTATGGTTGAAAATTATGACACCAAAAAGAGGACCCATTTTGTATCTTGTTGCTGCATTCCCCCTTTTATACTTGCTTGCATGGATTGAGATCGGCCATTTTTTGATTTAGAAGAGGACATTGCTTATTTCAAAGGTGAAGGTGATGTTATTGTCTTCGGTGATATGAATGCTTGCACAAAAAACATTGCAACATGATACTCAACAATTTGATATGCCATACATTCGAAGGGAGTTGGAGGAAGTTCACTTGTATGATTGTACTTCAATGGATGATAAAGAGCCGGATCACTATGGAAAGTCACTTTTACACATGTATAATAGCACGGCTATGCTCATTGCCAATGGTGTATCTTTGTGAAGTGGAACCAATGGATTTACGTGTAAAAGACATAATGGGGATAGTGTGATTGACTATATGATCTCTCCAAAGCCATCATGTATCACATAGAGTTTTATGTTTGGCCAATGGACCCCGGAATCACCATCAAACCTTATGTATTGACCTTGCATGCGGAGAAGCATCTAAGCATGATAATCTCAACCAAAGGGAAGAGAAGTTATCACTATGTATGGATTTCAAACGGGCACCAATGTACATTGAAATGGTTGAGCAAAAGTTATGGATTACAATACTTCAATATGACGCACCATTGAAAACTAAATGGGAAGCTTTCAAAAAACAAATTGTTCTTGTGTCGAAGAATGTTGTGCCATAAAGCATGTCCATGGTATCAACAAAGATAGATAATGCAAAATGTGGTTTGATAAAGAATGTCAAGATGCTCAAAAGTCCTTCATATTGCTTGATGCAACTATGGACAAATACAACTATCAAAGTCATTGGCTTACATACAAGGCATTGATTCAAAAGAGAGAAGAAGATGGGAAGTAAAGCAACAATTTTTTCAAAGGCACGTGCATGTGGAAGATTTTGGAGAAACTTGAGGGGCAAGCGGGTTGAGAATTTTGGTAACTTGAGACTTGTGGATATGTACACACATTTTAGGCAACTATATGAGCAACTAAATGCTAAAAAAATTCCATTTTATGATTCACTCCCATGTATGCTCTCTTTTTCTACTATTGAGGATGTATGCAATGGGCTTGAAAAGTGGGCCACTTGCAAAGCAGGAGATCTTCAAGGTATCAAGCCAGAGATGATTAAATGGACAAGAGATTCTACACATGAGTGGATGTGTGATATTTTCAACCTTGCACTTCAACATGGTATGCCTTATGATTGGAGTACTAATTGGGTCAAGCCTTTGCATAAGGGACAGAATGTAAAGAGTGTAAACAACTATCGGATTGTAATGATGGGATCTCTTATGGCAATGTTTTTTGGGTGCATAATGGAGATGAAATTTGAGTGATTGGGCTAAAGGGAATGACAAGCATGCAAAAGAACAATCGGGTTTTTGTCGATGCCATAGCGCCATTGATCATCTTGTCACTCTTCGTGTTCTCATGGAGGAAAGTCGTTTCAAAGGCAAGCGATTGAATTGTTGTTTTGTGGACTTTAAGAAAGCCTTTGATATGATTCCACGTAACAATTTGTGGAGAAGGATGGAAGAACTCCAAGTGACACGTGAGTTTATGCTTGTGGTTTCTCGAATCTATGAGAAGGTGATGTGTCAATTGCGCATGTAATTGTTGGGTTCTCAAAAAGTACCTTTTTGACACATTGGTGGCACTGTTTCTTCTTTATGGAGTTGAAATGTGGGGTGGAAGCATCTCAAAGTCTACTTAGTGAAAGTTTGAGAATGTCCAAAAGCGTTTTCTTACAAGCTTTCTCCAAGTTAAGACACAAACACCATATATGCTCCTACTTCTTGAGTTGGGTTCTCTGCATCAACCAGCAATAGTTGCTCGTCATTATTGTCATCGTGACATCTCGAGCTGCTCGAGCATGCTGAGAAATGCGCCTTTCAACTACAGCTCGCCAAATCTTCTCTCTCTCTCTCTCTCTCTCTCTCTCTCTCTCTCTCTCTCTCTCTCTCCCCTGTAGTGACCAGTATGTCCCTACCTTTCCACCATACCTCTACTGTGCCTTTTTGCCATACCTCCACTCTCTTGTGCATGTTTGCCTTCCCTGCTCCCGACCATCCCTACCTATTCGGCTCCCATACACCCCTCAAGCATTTGGTGTCCTCGCGGCTCACAACCTCTGCTTACGCAATGGCCGGAGGCTGACTTACCATCCACCTGGCACCTCAAAATCCTCTTTCCCTTGAAGATAGTATATAGATATAGATAGGTAACATTTCATTTCATCTCTCTCTCTCTCTCTCTCTCTCTCTCTCTCTCTCTCACACACACACACACACACACACACACCACCTTGCATCTTAGGAACAAAAGGATTGGTACTACAAATTTTGAACACCACTTCTGCTCCTATTATTGCCTTGACTTATTGAAGAGACCTCTTTTAACAACTTAGACATTGTCATAAAGTTGAAGCTTTTTCATATAGATATTAACCAATTCAATCCAAGGAAATGCATAAGTACTAATGACAAAGAGAGAGAAATTCAATCCAAGGAAACACATAAATACTAATGACAAAGAGGCAAACAAATGTGCTAGAAGGAAACAAGTTGAGATCACGAGTGTCTCTCTCTCTCTCTCTCTCTCTCTCTCTCTCTCTCTCTCTCTCTCTCTCTCTCTCTCTGTGTGTGTGTGTGTGTGTGTGTGTGTTGTTGGGGGGGGGGGGGGGGGGGGGGGGGGGGGTGTATGCAAGATAGAGTGTACCCACATCCCGCAGTCCGCACCCAAGCGTGACCTCCGCAATGCGGCTAACTCAGCGAGTTATCCTTGTGTCCGAAGCAGGAAGTTGCGACGCGTGGCATACTTATAGAACTCGGCGAGTTACTGGTAAGAAGCTCCACGTAACTTGCCGAGTGACGTGGTCATGCCACAAAGGCGATGTGTTATTTCCACGTCGACATTGCCATGTAACTCACCGAGTAACGTGGCTATGCCAACATAGGCAAGCCACCACCGAGTTATGTGGCAAAGCCTACTAGATTACTACATAGGCAGCCTCATAACTCGGCGAGTTACGTGGATGTCTTCTTGTAAAAACTCTCAAAAATGACGTGGCATACACATCAAAAGTCCACGCAACTCGGTGAGTTACGTGGTCGCCACGTGACTCGGCGAGTTACGTGGACATGTCTCCAACTCTTTGCATTCCACGCAACTCGACGAGTTATGTGGCACTCGATAAAACTTGCAGAGATGATTCAACATGGACCCACATGCGTGCATGGACTTTTTTGACGAGAATCGTTCTGAGTGTCTAGCTCAAAGAATGTCTGGATCAAATCCCTGTCACTCCTTGTCTCTATTGAGACTCTTTTTCCCTCTCTCTCTCTCTCTCTCTCTCTCCTCATACAATGTGTATAAGAGTCTCTCTACCACATAATAAATATCATATCATTTTTTGTAAAATTATATACAAATTCATATCCAAAAATACTTCTATTTCCAACCTTCGGGGGTGCTGCCCCCCCTTGGATCCCCCTGGTGATAGAAATAGAGAGAGAGAGAGAGAGAGAGAGAGAGAGAGAGAGAGAGAGTTTTCTTTTATAATTTTAGTTGATGAAAATCTAGTTGTCCATATAGACGATGAGCTAGTTGTCTAAGTATACACCAATTTGGTTGACCATCTTGATATAGAAAAGAATCTAATCCAATTAACCATACAAAGAACCATTTAAAAGGACTTGGGGCAATCCTATAAGAAACCATATAGATGACCATATAGAGGATCATAGCATCAACCATATAGATAACCATATGTATTCCGATTGTAGAACTGGCCATATAGACTAGCATAGAACTGACCATATAGGCTACCATATACATGTGCTCTATGGAAAAAGGATAGCGCTATATTTAGATGACCATATGGATACCAATGTAGAGGACTATATAAATTCCCATGTAGATATTCATAGAGAAAACCATATAGAGCCCAATATAGATTTCCATAGAACCATATAAAGATGATCATATTTTAATCCATCATATAGAAAGATGACATTAGCCGATCATATTGATGATCCACATAGACAACCACCTTTACAAAGTTAACCATGTGTATGTCCATGCAAACAATTGTATAGATGACCATAGAGACAACATTGTAGATGCACTTGAAGAGGACCATGTAAACACCCATATAGAAACTATAAAGACAAGCATGTCCTAATCCATTATAAGAGGATACCAATGTAGATGAACATATAGAGGTCCACATATGTGGCAATCCATCTAATCATATAGATGAAAACATAAATCATATAAAAACCCATGTACATAGACAAAGATCCAACAATACAAGATGATCATATCCTAATTCATGATAGAAGAGCTAAAATGGGTTGTATGATTCATATGTCCCATTTTAGCAAATAGTATGCCCTTGACCTCCCAAACCATATCGGATGGTTGTGTGACTTTTTAGGAGTGGTTGAATGGTTCTCACACCAATTTGTACAAAGTCTCATGGTCATCCGATATGGTTTGGTCGGCGGTCCCGACCCATACTATGCGCTAAAATGGGTTATATGAACCATATGTCCCATTTTAGCGCATAGTACAGGCCTTGATTGCCCATACCATCTTGGATGGCTATGAAACTTTGTAGGGGTGGTTAAGTGGTGCTCACATCCATTCGTGAAAAGTCTCATGGCCATATAATAAAAGTATCATGGCCATCTAATATGGTTTGGACAATCCCAAACCATACTATGCGCTAAAATGGGACGCATGGCTCATATAACACTTTTTAACACATGTTATGGGCTTTGACTACCCATACCATATTGGATGGCTATGAAACTTTGCACGGGTTGTGAAATGGATCTCAGCCCCACCCATGAAAAGTCTTGTGGCCATCCAATATTTTTTGGGTGGTCGCGAACCATACTATGTGCTCAAATGGCCGTACGGCCCATTTTAGCACATACTATGTGTCTTGACCACCCATGCCATTTTGGATGGCTATGCATCTTTTGAGGGTTGGGGGTGAGAACATAATATAGTTTGGGCAGTCCCGACCCATACTATGCGTTGAAATGGATCATATGGCTCACGCGTCCCATTTTAGCGCATGATATGGTCCTTGACTGTCCATACCATATTAGATGGCCATGAAACTTTGCAGGGGCATGTAAAGCACCTAAATACCCACCCCTACAAAGTTTCATGGGCAACACAATCTGTCGCAATGGTCTACTGTGGCACAATCGCCAGATTTTTACCATTGGGTCCTTAGCGAAGCGAAAACGAAAAAATTGGCGATTGTGCCAACCTAGACCGATGAGACGGGAGCGGATGGACATGAAACATTGCAAGGGCAGGGAAAGCACCTAAATCCCTACCCCTGCAATGTTTCATGGGCATCACAATCCATCTCGATGATCTACAGTGGCACAATCGCCAGTTTTTAACCATTGGGCCCTTAGCGAAACCAAAACAAAAAAATTGGCGATTGTGCCACCCTATACCGACAAGACGAGAGCGGATATCCATGAATCTTTGTAGGGGCAAGGAAAGCACTCAAATCCCCACCCCTACAAAGTTTCATGGGCATCGCAATCCGTCTCGACGGTCTACTGTGGCACAATCACCAATTTTTTACCATTAGGCCCTTAGCGAAGCTAAAACAAAATAATTGGTGATTGTGCCATCCTAAACCGACAACACGGGAGCAGATGGCCATCACTACGATGGCACAATCACTAGTTTTTTACCATGGGACGCTTAGCGAAGCCAAAATAAAAAAATTGGTGAGTGTGCCACCCTAGACCGACGAGACGCGAACACATGGCCATGAAACTTTCAGGGTAGGGAAAACACCTAAATCCCCACCTTGCAAAGTTTCATGGGCATCGCAATTTGTCTCAACAGTCTATGGTGGCACAATCGCCAGTTTTTTACCACTGGGCCCTTAGCGAAGCCAAAACGAAAAAATTAGCAATTGTGCCACCCTAGACCGATGAGACGGGAGCGGATGACCATGAAACATTGCAAGGGTTGGAAAAGCACATAAATCCCCACCCCTACAAAGTTTCATGTCCATCGTAATCAGACTCAATGGTCTATGAAGGTACAACCGCTAGTTTTTTACCATTGGGCCCTTAGCGAAGCCAAAACAAAAAAATTGGCGATTGTGCCACCCTAGAGCAACAAGACGAGAGCGCATGGCCATGAAACTTTGCAGCGTAGTTAAAGCACTCAAGTACCCACCGTTGGAAAGTTTCATGGGCAACACAATCCGTCTCGACGGTCTACTATGGCACAATCACCAGTTTTTGACCATTGGGCACTTAACGAAGCCAAAACAAAAAAATTGGCGATTCTGCCACCCTAGATCCACGAGACGAGAGCGGATGGCCATGAAACTTTGTAGAGGTAGGGAAAGTATCTTAATCCCTACCCTTGCAAAGTTTCATGGCCATTGCAATCCGTCTTGACGGTGTACGGGGGCACAATCACCAGTTTTTTGCCATTGGACCCTTAGCGAAGCCAAAACAAAAAAATTGGCGATTGTGCCACCCTAGACCGACAAGACAAGAGCAGATGGCCATGAAACATTGTATGGGCAAGGAAAGTACTTAAATCCCTACCCCTGCAAAGTTTCATGGGCATCGTAATCCGTCTCGATGGTCTACAGTGGCACGATTGTCAGTTCTTTACCATTGGGTCCTTAGCAAAGCCAAAATGTAAAGATTGGTGATTGTGCTACCCTAGACCAACGAGACGAGAGCGGATGGACATGAACTTTGTAGGGATAGGTAAAGCACTTAAATATCCACCCTTGCAAAGTATCATGGGGAACACAATCCGTCTCGACGGTCTACTATGGCACAATCGCCAGTTTTTTACCATTGGGTACTTAACGAAGCCAAAACGAAAAAATTGGCGATTGTGCCACACTAAACCAATGCGACGGGAGTGGATGGCCACAAAACTTTACAGGGGTAGGGAAAGCACTTAAATCCCCTCCCTTGGAAAGTTTCATGGGCAACGCAATCCGTCTCGATGGTCTACTGTGGCACAATTGCCAGCTTTTGACCATTGGGTCCTAAGCGAAGCCAAAACGAAAAAATTGGCGATTGTGCCACCCTAGACCGACGAGACAGGAACATTGTAGGGGCAAGGAAAGCACCTAAATCCGCATCCTTGCAAAGCTTCATGGCCATTGCAATCCGTCACGACGGGCTACGGTGACACCATCACCAATTTTTTACCATTGGGTCGTTAGCTAAGCCAAAACAAAAAAATTGGCGATTGTGCCACCCTAGACCGACGAGACGAGAGCGGATGGACATGAAACATTGCAAGGGCAAGGAAAGCACTTAAATACCTACCCCTGCAAAGTTTCATGGGCTTTGCAATCCGTCTCGTGGAAACCTTCTCTTACGGCCTTCCCCCAACAAGGGGTTTCCCCCGTTTGCCGGCCCGTCGGTCATGGTTCTTGGGGGTTTTGTCGGCCCACACCAGATTGTGTACAACTATAAGATAGTGGTGCTCGGTTAGGACAAGAACGGGGCAGACCGCGGTGCGAAGGACGGGTGAGGTGTGGCGATGAGTTCCCCACACCCCTCTTGTGACATTGGGATGCAACCCTCCCCCCCCCCCTCGAGCGAGTGCCAAGGCTACCTTCCACCGACGGGCTTGGCTACTTTCGGACCGTTTTCAGGTCTAAAGGGGCTCAAGGCACTCGGGGTGGCCAACGGGGCTCGATAGGCGATGAGTGATGGCGGACCGTGTCCAGGGCCGAGGCAACAACTACAATAAGCTCCCGCACTAGCTGCGGTGTGATTAAAGAACGCGCTGGCCGTTTTTTCAGCCGCGAGCTACATGTGGCTTGTATCGATATGGAAGGTTCTAAATCATGTGCATAAGTAAACCAAAAGCTATTTTTAAAAAATCTTTCTTTTTGTGATCCAATGATGAGCTAGCAAGGTGGCGATGTGGCATGCTTGGTGGCGAGTGATGTTGCAAGCCATACAAACAATACTTACGCGTGGCATGTGAGGTGGTGGATGGCATGGCACTTAAGGTGAAGTGGCATGCAAGGTGGCAGTGGAGGGTGGTGGATGAGTTGGCAATTAGAGTAACATGGCAAGCCAAGTGTTACGATCAAAGTGTTGATTGTGGTGATGTGGAAGGTGAGATGGGGTGATGACATGGTTCTTTGGTGATGTGGCAACCTCCTTGTATGAGGTGGACTAGCCAACTAGGATTAAGAGAGTAGAACCAAGCCATGGTTGGTTTACAAGTGTCAAAATTTCTAGGTTTGGGATTTACCAAACCTAAGGAGGCACACCTCAAGTGAATGGTGTAAGTGAAAAAAATAAAAACAGCAAAAACTTGTCTTTCTTACTCAAATTGACTCAAATGTTTTTCTATGAGGACCTTACACAAGAGTTATGACATATATGAAAATCAAAAGGAATGGAAATGTATATTATTTATTAGATTTTAAAAAAAACTATAGGAAGGTTCTCTAAGCAATCTTTGTTATTTTCTAAGGTAGATCTTAAAAAAATGAACCGTTGAAGTTTAAATTTTTTTGCATGGTCACATTCCTTGAGTCATAATTTATCAAATGACTGTTGGATCTTGCAAAATAAGTTCTACATCATTAGATATCTGGTGTAAAAAAATTAGGTTTTTATAAATAGAAATTCTAACAAAGAAAAATGAACATTAATTATGCAAAGATCCAAACAATTATCAATAAATCAAGTTAAATTGCTTGCCACGTGAACATTTCATGTGCAAGAGGGTACGTAAAGAAAAAAATCCCATAGAAAGCTATAAGTATTTCTTCATCAAGCTCACAATGTTATGACAAGGTGTGACAGGCCGAACCAAATTAGTCCTTGCACAATAAAATTACCATTTGAATGTGAAAAAATGAAGATTTGAGCTTTCCATTGTGTTTGAAGCTATGTGCTTTATGTGGCTACCAAATCTTGCCTCTTCAAATATATATATTTTACATTGAGCTCATGGGACTCCTACTCACCAAAGACACCCTTGCCTTTCAAATTTCCAAAAAATTGTTATTCTCTTAATATTATCATGTACTTTTAGAATTATCATGTACTTTTAAAAGAGTAGCTAACATTTCCAAAAAATTGTTATTCTCTTAATATTATCATGTACGTTTAAAAGAGTAGCCAATTCTACAGAATCCAATCCATTTTCAAACAAAGTTTTATGATCACATTGAATTCTCTTAGCTTTCAAATATTTCACACCATGCTAACTTATCAAAGCTATATAATCAAGCTTCGTAGCATTGCTAGACCCAGACACACAAAAAGGAGGACTCTCTCTCTCTCTCTCTCTCTCTCTCTCTCTCTCTCCAACCTAATAGAAGTTTATTGAACAAGGGCTAACAACTCACAAAAGATAATTTCTTTGAGCCTAGCTCCCAAGCTTGGTATTAAAAAATGATTTGCAGCTACATATTCATATTTTTTAGAATTTGTCAAGAGGTTGTGTCATGCATCACTTTTAGAAATACAACAGACTATACATGTAGAATAGAGTATTGATGGTGTTCCACTGGGAGGAAAAGATAGCCCTATGAGAATAGTGGCCATGTTTCTTTGGTCGCAACAACGCGCGAGTCACATACTAGTCTTTTTTCAAAGCAAAGAAAAAAAGTTTCTTTTTTTGGGCAGTAGTAGCGCCTGGTGGCGCCAGTGCCTCTCAACCAAAGCCTTTACTTTCCTTCTTTTTTTTTTTGCCTTTTCTCCTTATGGCTTTATAAGGCTTACTTTCTTCTCTTTTCTTTTTTCCCAAAGTCCAGCGACACTTTTTCTTTTCCTCTACAATTCACAACCAAAGAGGCTTTTTAGTCCTCATGTCCCATGCAATGGGTGCTCCATGAGTTCGCGTTCGCCGAACCCCCTTCTCTCGGAGCCCAGCCACACCTCTCGAGAAATTCTTCCACATTCGGAACATTCCACATCCTTCCACCGCAAGTCGCACAATTGGAAAAAAATCAAGCTTACCCCCTTCTTCTGCCGTGATTGTCTGTCCACTTGAAGTGGGCGCATCTCGATGCCCCTGACTCCGATCGGCAAGCCACAGATTTCGGTTGACTCCCCACATTGCAAGCCATTTCCCAAAATCTTGGGGAGCCCTAAAAACATGCCCGTCGAGGAGCCTACCAAAGTGGCCCGGTGAGCACGTACCCGGCCCCCGACAAATATTCCAAAGGCCATAACATGCCCGTTTGAGCTTTGAATGGCGAACCGAAAAAACCGGCATGATCGACAGCTCCAGCTTTACATGCATATCACTGATCCCATTTTTGGCCGCATGTTTGTACCTGCCCTGTCCCTCGCGATCTGCGAAGCCTTCTAACTTCGGACTGGCATATCTTTCACACCGAAGCCCCGTTTGATGAGCCGTCTGGACGAGCTTCTAGAGCACTTGAACACCACATTTCGGGACACATTTTCTGCATTTTGAATACCTTGACTTTTCGTCATCATTATCTCACTTTGGAGGGGCTCCTTGGCCTAAAAAACCCCTTTCAGCATGCATTTCCGTTGCCATTGTCTTGCTGAGGTCTCCCACACTGGCTTTATCCCTCTACCATGCACCTGTTAGCACCCGTTGCACTGCCTAGCACACTTTATAGCGCGGACCAACTTTGGCTACACCATCGTCCCTGGCAACGACACCAAATGTTGGGAGTCCCCACCATTGCATAGCTCCAATGACGAAAAAAATTAGCAATCCGGAGGGATGAGCTACCCGGATAGGACATGGAACACTCACACAATTAGTGAGGTAATCATGGCAACACGAATGGTTGACTTTATGATGTGAGCTTTTCGGCCTATGGAGGAGCTAAGCCCCAATGATGGGCAATCTCCACATCCACTTCCCTTCACCTCCAATCAACCCAATCACACACACTAACAATTGCAAGATGCACACAACACTAATCCTATCATGCAACACACCAATCACACACACATAGATCTATCGAACACCACACTCCAATCAAACCTACATGCACACACAAGCAAGAGAGGGCAATCACACAAGATTAGAGAGGGACTAACCACTAATTAGTTAGGATCTAGCTAATCAAAGCATCATTAGCAATCACAAGAAGCATGAGACAGGCATAGTAAAAGAGAATTAAGAATTGATTAGTATTAACCAAATCACATGAGCAAGGAGAAGCTCAAGGACTCCATAGCCACACACCTCAAGAGCTCTCACCAAAGAGTACTTTCAACAAATGAGTTTGAGAACCCCAATTTCTTTTACACACTGCCTTATATACCTAGGGTAAAAATATGCAATGTCCGGGCGACCAAGGCCTTTAGGGCTCCACCACTTACTGAATCTGCAACCTAGGCACACTATTGAGCTACAGCTTGGAACTCCCATTGAGCCCGTAACACATTAAAATATTACAATGGCTTGAAATATATCGAGAATTTACACTAAGTGACCATTTTGGGAAAACGTGAAAAATATGTAACTCCAATCTTTACTGCTTCTTTGTATTCATCTTCGATATGCATCCGCACGTCTTCGATCTTCAGCAGCTCCTGTTAAGTGACGTTGACTCAGTTAACAAAGGAGGAGAGGAAGAGTTGTTTTACGGCTCTCCGGAGCATTTCAAGTATGACAATGATGCGAATGACGAATTCTCTTACAACCCAAGCGACCAAGAATATTAGGTTTTATGATTTTCCAAACCAAAAACTAGGCGAAAACAATGTTATATGAAGAAGAGACCCTTAAACATGGCCAAAGAAAATCCAATGCCATGTGTGAAAGGGAAAACACGATTCCTGATGTTTGTAAAGGCATAAGATTGCGTAAAAGAAAAATTCTTAGGATAGTTCACAAAAACACAAGACACTGAAGCAGCAAGCTCAAAAGACTAAAAAAGAAACAAAACAAAGAAACCAGGGATAGATGAGTTTGGAGAACCAAATAGGACAAAGGTCGAATGCAAAAAGAAGTACCAAGAACTCAAGAGAATCTTGAAGTATGGACAATGGGGATAAAAAGGGAGATAGGAGAGAGCACCAAGATAGAAAATATGGATGTCCCTTTCCACTATAAAAAATTCACTATCCAAAATAGAAAAATAGTGATGACTCAACCAATCAGGGAGAAAAAAGGAAATAAATCCTATGATGGCCCAAAAAACACGAAACAAATAGACCTAGAAAAACTTGTAGAGGTTGCAAGACCGGTTTACATAGCAACAGATTTGAGCACAGAAGAAGAGGAGATGCTCATCCAACTCCTCAAGGAGTATAGAGATGTTTTTGCATGGTCATATAAAGACCTCAAGGGGGTGGATCCATTGATATGTCAACACATGATTCCCTTGAAGCCTAATGCCAAACCCTACACACGACATCCCTATACCTATAATAATACATTCTCCAAACAAATTAAAGAGGAGATTAACAAGCTTAAGGAGGTCGAATTCATCTATGAGATTGAACACACAGATTGGGTGTCACCCATTGTGGTTGTCCCCAAGAAAGATAAGAAATTACATGTATGTGTGAATCTCAAAAAAGTGAAAAAAAAACTTTCAACTTGTAGATGGACGCTTGTATCACCTAGGTTCTGATGGAATACTGCGACTATGCATTAGTCCAAAAGAATATGGAAGTTATCTCATGGAAGCCCATGTACAAACCATTTCCTTCCAATATTCCCAAAAGAAGATACACCAACACCCAAAGCAACTAGGAGTGTATTGGCCTGATATGCATGAGAATGTACATAGATATGTTCTAAATTGTGCCACATGTAGGAACAATCCACTTGTGGAATATTCCACATTGTTTTAGATAGCACCTGCACCACGATGGATTCTATATATGGTTGACTACTTGACAACAAGGACATTCCCTGAAAATGTAATGAGAGCCAGACAGAGAGCCGTTGAGCTAGAAGCTCAAGAATTCACATTAATTGAAAATCAACTCTACAAGAGAGGAAAGGACAACCAACTCAGAATATGTGCTACGAAAAAAGAATATCTGCCTATCTTGGAGCAAGCACACGAAGGAATTAGCAGAGTCCTTTTCTTGGGAGACAAGATACATATAATTCTGTTACTGCGGGAATTTGGTGGCCTACATTGCACATGCATGCGGATGAATATGTTAAACGATGTAATGATTGCCAGCATACCAAGGTACCTATAAAAAGAGATGAGATGCCATTACGGCCAATGATGGGAGCGAGGGCTTTTACTAAGTGGGGTCTAGATTTTGTAAGACCAATCTCACCACCCGCTTACAAATCCCATTCCCAGTATATAATTGTTGCCATGGACTATCTCACAAAATGGACTGAAGCAAAAGCCACACAAAAGGCAGATGCACTACAAGAGTTTGTGTGCACTTGTGAAATTTTTAGCGACGAAAATACATTGGGTTTTTATACTCCCCAGCGTCGCTAAGATCGTCACTACTAATAGCGTCGATACGGGAACGTCGCTATGAGAGTCGCTAAAACCGTTGCTATAAGCGTCGCTATATAGGGATGCATATAGCAACGCTTACAGGCTATCTATAGCAACGCTTATAGTGACGATGCAGAGCCTTATATAGCGACGCTTAAAGTGACGCCCGAGAGTAAAAGTTTATGGTGGCACGGCATTGAATGCCCTGCCACCCATCAACCATATTGAATGTTTCAATAGTACAATAAACCTAAATGAATCCAAGATAAGCCCAGATTCACCTTTGAAAGAAAGTGCAAGGTATAGACCCAAAGTAGTCACCCACAAGACAATATAATCATTAACTCCATCATCCATAGTATTGTTTGCAGAATAAAGATACAAAACTGTCAAAAGTAAATTGATGAAAGTAAATCAATGACAATTCCACACATCATAGGCAAAATCAATTGATTGTTAAGCTTTGCAAATGTAATAGTTACAACACCATTGAAAACCATATTAGGTAAAGTGGGAAAATCCCAATTCCCAGGTTGGACAACTTTCAGTATATCATGTATAAAATATAGAGATTTTGTCAAAAATTTGAGTTTTCTTAAGGTCTCATTCCACTTTATGCACATACAATACACAATGAAAACAATTAAAATATCATGGTTTCAATCAATTGGATTATTAGGAGAGGAGTATATTGCATCCATTATCGTTGTCTATGTTCTACTGTCCTACCTACAACTTATCTCAACATGGAGAGCTTGGTTTCTAGGTCCACCACTTGTCCAAGTTAATGTAAAAGTGACTCAAGGTTCACAACTTGTGAAAGCAAGGATCCATTGAGGAATACAATCCACTTGGCTATTTTTCCTTAATTTATTGCATGTGACATTTAAGCAAGGTCCACTTCTAATCTATAACTTCTTAATTTGAGGCATGGGGCATACATAAAATATGTAGCATATGCTCTATTGCCTCATAGGAAGGTTGGTTTCAAGGTGCACTTATCCATGCTAGCCTATCTTGGAGAAATGATGGAGCTTGCTTCTCTCCTTGTTTCAATGGAGACTAGCTTGGACAAGTGGTGTACCTTTGCTTCTCTCTATGTTTCAATAGAGTTAGCTTGGACAAGTGGTGATCTTGGAACAAAACGCCCATGTAAAACATATCATGGGTATTCCAAGTGATTAGAAAGATTACCATTTAAGATATAACCTTATAGGTTGGACAACTAGATCTTGGCTTGGAGAAATGGTGGACCATTGATTCTCTCCATGTTTCAATGGAGTCTATCTTGGAGAAATGGTGGAGCTTGCTTCTGTCCATGTTTCAATGGAGCCTAGCTTGAACAGTTGGTGGACCTTTGCTTCTCTCTATGTTTCAATAGAGTTAGCTTAGACACGTGGTGGATCTTCAAAATAAACCAACTACTATCAATGTTGCCTAGCTTGGACAAGTGGTGGAGTGTTTCTCTACTCCATGTTTCAATGGATCTTAGCTTGGACAAGTGTTGGACCTTAAAACAAAAACCCCATGTACAACATAGAATGGATTTTCTAGATTTCAATGGAGTCTAGCTTTAACAAATGGTGGAGCTTGTCTTCATCCATGTTTCAATGAAACTAGCTTGGACAAGTGGTGGACCTTGTAACAAACCCCCCCATGTACAACATATCATTGGTTTTCTAAGTGATGGGAAGGAAGACCATTCAAGATATAAACTTATAGCTTGGATAAGTAGTTGACTTTAAAACCAAATTCATCATAATACAATGAAATACAGGTCAGCCAATTCCTAAATCTTGAGACCAAACCTCCCATGCTATTAGAGATAATATATTGGATAAGTGGTGGACCTTCTATTATTTTCCCATGCCTAGTTTAGACAACCGGTACACTTCGCAGCTATAAAGGTTGGACGAGTTGTGGAGCCTTGTTTCTATCCATGTTTTAATGGATCCTAGCTTGGACAAGTGGTGGACCTTGGAAAAAAGCTTCCATGTACAACATATATGAGGTTTTCTATGTTTTAATGGAACCTATCTTGGACAAATGGTGAAGCTTGCTTCTCTCCATGTTGATTTTGGAACTACCTTAGACAAGTGGTGGAGCTTTTCTTTTCTACTCTTCATAATACAATGAAGTATATGTTGGTTACATGGTGAATCTTAAGGCCAAACCTCCCATTTTACTAGAGATGATAGGTTGGACAAGTGGATCAACCTTCTATCATTTCTCCATGACTATATTGGACAATTAGTAGACATAACATCTCTCTATGTTGTCTAGAGATGAGCTTGGACAAGTGATGGACCCTGCTTCTCTCTTCCCTTGGTTTACTAGTTTGAAGACTCAGTATATATACTTTCTTAGATCTAGCTTGAACAAGTAGTGGACCTTGCATCCACAATCTTAATTCAGTACAAAAAAGTATATGAAAAAATAACATAGGAATCTTGGTTTGAAGGTCAAGCAATTAGGTTCCAAATGCACATAATAATATATTTTTCACCCATATTAAAAGAAAGTTAAATATGTTATTACCAAATTGACAAAGGTAACATCCAAGAATTATATCTTTCCATCTTGTCAGATCTAAATCTTCATCAAGGCGACATGCATGTATACATCAACTTTCAAGCCATTCAAGAATACATGCACTTAGATTCCATAGTTTTGTTTTCAAAGTCTTTTAGGTTCTAAACCTCTTTCACATAAAGTATGTAATGACAAAATTCTTGAAGCAAACATTTGTGCCCAAGAAAAAGATCCCTCTCACATATTTAAAGTCCATGAATTCTCTGATCCACACTTACAAGTTTTATTTTGACATCAAACATCAATTCTTTCATAGTTCCAAATAAATGCAACCTCGATATGAATTGACAAAAAATGAATTTCTTTTACTATATGACCCAACATAGGCCCCAATCAAATAAAAAATGAGTCCCCAAAAATTTGGGTGCACTCTAGCAATACATCAGAGTCCCCTTACAATAGGATGCACTCCAATAGTACATTGAAGTCCCCTTAGAGTAGGGTGCACTCCATTCAAGTGTTCATAAAATTGACACACCTTTTCTTTTAAAAAAAAGACTATATCAAATTATACAAATGTTGAAAGATACACACTAGAATAAAAAAAGCATCTTATAGCCATATTTATTCAATGCTTTCGTGTTGACAAGTACACACCAAGGACATAATTTGTCTCAGAATCACTATACTGATTTACAATTGTGTTGCATGTATATACTCTCTTATCTCTTGCATACAACCATCCTACCAACCATGGAATTATGGTTCTCTGCAAGAAGTTTTGAAGTTGCTCGGAAGTTTGCCTCCACATCTTTGGAAATATAAGATATGTCCCTGGCATGTTCCACATCACCCTATATGGAGTGTCATCAAAAATTAAGGTATTGTTTGCATCCAAATCCTCAAATATCTTCCAAATATCACTCAGATTTTTGTGATAAACCCTTGTAAATCCTAACATGATATTTGGATTTTGGCAATTTTTTTTACTCATAAACACCTTGAACTTGGTATACTGCTCAGGAAAACATTTTTGTGTGATGCGTTGCACCCTTGTTAAGTTATAGCAACTCCATATCTATAGCTCAAAGTATTCAGCACAAAAATCCAAAAAACTTTGTGCGTCTGGTCGCACCACATGATAAAAACTTTGTGCGTCTGGTCGCACCACATGATAAACTTCATCTTTGTCCTCCACAAGTCGCATGTGTTGAGCCCAAGATGGCATAGAATCTCCATGTTTCATTTCAACTGTCTTGAGAAGTAACCCCTCTAGATCCAAGATAAGTACTCTTTTGATGTCCTTGAAAGCAAGTGGTAGGTGATAAGGAGGTGATTCATTCCTTGGACAAGGTCTTGGAGGAGGTTGGATGGGTAATTCAATAGTTTTCTTCAATTTATGCCAGCATATAGCCAATCCATTTTTCTATAATGGTTCTGAAATTAAAGAACAAGAACACTTAATGCAAACACAACAATAGACATGAGTTTTACATTGTCTACCCTAAGGTTTTATTAGATACCAAAATCCATCTATGATCTACTCATTAATAGAAAGAAAGTCAAATTAAAATCCTGACTCTTTTTTATGCTACACTCTCTCTTAGTCTCAATACCATGGAGTTCAACTAGACTTAAGTCAACTAATAACTACTACTTGTTGTTAAAGGTATGCTTGAAGTGTATAAGGCTTAACCAATGCTCTAGTGTAGAATGGGTATTTAGGTCTCAAGGTCTACCACTTATCCAAGCAAAGATCCATTTAGATATGGAAACCCAATTTTTCTTAATATAATGATATAGAGTGGACAAGTGGTGAATCCTGAGACCAAGCCACTCATGCTACTAGGGATAATAGGTTGGACAAGTGGTGGACCTTGAATGTAAACCCCCCATGTACAAAGTATCAGGGGTTTTGGGTATTTCAATGGACTCTAGCATCTTGGAAACATGGTGGAGCTTACTTCTCTCCATGTTTCAATGGAGTCTATCTTGGATAAATGGTGGAGCATCATTCTCTCCATGTTTCAATGGAGCCTAGCTTGGACAAGTGGTGCACGTTTGTTTCTCTCTATGTTTGAACAGATTTAGCTTGGACAAGTGGTGGACCTTGGAACAAAATCCCCATGTAAAACATATCATGGACATTACAAGTGGTGAGAAAAAATACCATTCAATATATAACCTTATAGGTTGGAAAAGTGGTGGACCTTAACACCCAATTATTATTAATATAATGACATAGAGTGGACAAGTGGTGAATCTTGCGACCAAACCTACTAGGAAAAGTACGTTGGACAAGTGGTGGACCTTGAATGCAAACCCCCCATGTACAAAATATTACTCATGCTACTAGGAATAATTTGGTATTAAGGTCCATGTTTCAATGGAGCCTAGCTTGGAAAAGTGGTGGACCTTTGTTTCTCTCTATGTTTCAATAGAATTTGCTTGGACAAGTGGTGAACCTTGGAACAAAACCCCCATGTAAAGCATGTCATGGGCATTACAAGTGGTGAGAAAAAATACCATTCAAGGTATAACCTTATAGGCTGGACAAGTGGTGGACCTTAGCACCCAATTCCTCTTATTATAATGACATATAGTGGAAAAGTGGTGAATTGTGAGACCAAACCTACTAGGGATAATAGGTTGGAGAAATGGTTGACCTTGAATGTAAATCACCCATGTACAAAATATCATGGGTTTTGCGTATTTCAATGGAGCCTAGCATCTTGGAGACATGGTGGAACTTACTTCTCTCCATGTTTTAATGGAGCCTATCTAGGAGAAATGGTGGAGGTTCCTTCTCTCCATGTTTCAATGGAGCCTAGCTTGGACAAGTCGTGGACCTTTGTTTCTCTCTATGTTTGAATATGGTTAGCTTGGACAAGTGGTGGATCTTGGAATGAAACTCCCATGTAAAACATATCATGGGCATTTCAAGTGGCGAGAAAGGATACCATTTAAGATATAACCTTATAGGTTGGACAAGTGGTGGACCTTAACACAATATAATGACATAGAGTGTACAAGTGGTGAATCTTGAAACCAAACCACTCATGCTACTAGGGATAATAGGTTAAACAAGTGGTGGGCCTTGAAATAAAACCCCCTAGAGTGTTTCAATGGAGCCTAGCTTGGAAACATGGTAAAGCTTGCTTCTCTCCATGTTTCAATGCAGCCTATCTTGGATAAATGGTGCAGCATCATTCTCTCCATGTTTCAATGGAGCCTAGCTTGGACAAGTGGTGGACCTTTGTTTCTCTCTATGTTTGAATAGAGTTATCTTGGAAAAGTGGTGGACCTTGGAACAAAAACCCCATGTAAAACATATCATGGGCATTACAAGTGGTGAGAAAAAATACCATTCAATATATAACCTTATAGGTTGGACAAGTGGTGGACCTTAACACCCAATTATTCTTAATATAATGACATAGAGTGGATAAGTGGTGAAATTGGGACCAAACCTACTAGGGAAATAGGTTGGACAAGTGGTGGACCTTGAATGTAAACGCCCCATGTACAAAATATCACTCATGCTACTAGAAATAATTTGGTATTAAGGTCCATGTTTCAATGCAGCCTAGCTTGGAAAAGTGGTGGACCTTTGTTTCTCTCTATGTTTCAATAGATTTATCTTGGACAAGTGGTGTACCTTGGAACAAAACCCCCATGTAAATCATGTCATGGGCATTACAAGTGGTGAGAAAAAATACCATTCAAGCTATAACATTATAGGTTGGACAAGTGGTGGACCTTAACACCTAATTCCTCTTAATATAATGACATAGAGTGGACAAGTGGTGAATCATGAGACCAAACCTACTAGGGATAATAGGTTGGACAAGTGGTGAACCTTGAATGTAAACCCCCCATGTACAAAAAATTATGGGTATTGGGTATTTCAATGGAGCCTAGCAACTTGGAGACATGGTGGAGCTTATTTCTCTCCATGTTTCAATGGAGCCTATCTAGGAGAAACAGTGGAGGTTCCTTCTCTCCATGTTTCAATGAGCCTAGCTTGGACAAGTGGTGGACCTTTCTTTCTCTATATGTTTTAATAGAGTTAGCTTGGACAAGTGGTGGACCTTGGAATGAAACCCCCATGTAAAACATATCATGGGCATTTCAAGTGGTGAGAAAGGATACTATTTAAAATATAACCTTATAGGCTGGACAAGTGGTGGACCTTAACACATATTTCTTCTTAATATAATGACATAGAGTGTACAAGTGGTGAATCTTGAGACCAAACCACTCTTGCTACTAGGGATAATAGGTTGGACAAGTGGTGGACCTTGAATGTAAACCCCTCATGTACAAAATTATGGGTTTAGGGTATTTCAATGGAGCCTAGCTTGGAGACATGGTGGAGATTGCTTCTCTCAATGTTTCAATGGAACCTATCTTGGAGAAATGGTGGATCATCCTTCTCTCCATGTTTCAATGGAGCCTATCTTGGACAAGTGGTGGACCTTTGCTTCTCTCTATGTTTTAATGGAGTTAGCTTGGACAAGTGGTGGGTCTTGGAACAAAACCCCTTTGTAAAACATAGCATGGACATTACAAGTGATGAGGAAAAATATCATTCAAGATATAACCTTATAGGTTGGAAAAGTGGTGATGGACCTTGACAAGTGGTGAAGGATACCATTTAAGATATACCCTTATAGGTTGGACAAGTGGTGGACCTTAACACCCAGTTATTCTTAATATAATGACATAGAGTGGATAAGTGGTGAATCTTAAGACCAAATCACTCATGCTACTAGGTATAATACGTTAGAGAAGTGGTAGACCTTGAATGTAAACACCCCATGTACAAAATATCATGGTTTTAGGGTGTTTCAATGGAGCCTAGAATCTCGGAGACATGGTAGATCTTGATTCTTTCCATGTTTGAATGGCACCTATCTTGGAAAAATGATGGAGGTTACTTCTCTCCATACTTCAACGGAGCCTAGCTTTGACAAGTGGTGAACCTTTGCTTCTCTCTATGTTTGAATAGAGTTAGCTTGGACAAGTGGTGGACCTTTGCTTCTCTCTATGTTTGAATAGAGTTAGCTTGGACAAGTGGTGGACCTTGGAATGAAACCCCCGTGTAAAACATATCATGGGCATTTCAAGTGGTGAGAAAGGATACCATTTAAGATATAACCTTATAGGTTGGACAAGTGGTGGACCTTAATACATAGTTCTTCTTAATATAATGACATAGAGTGTACAAGTGGTGTATCTTGAGACCAAACCACTCGTGCTACTAGGGATCCTAGCTTGGACAAGTGGTGGACCTTGGAAAAAAGTCCCCCTGTACAACATAGATGAGTTTTTTCATGTTTTAATGGAAGAGAGATTCGACAAATGGTGGAGCTTGCTTATCTCCATGTGGATTTTAGAACTAGCTTGGACAAGTGGTGGAGCTTTGCTTTTTTACTCTTCATAATACAATGATGTATAGGTTGGTTACATGGTGAATCTTAAGGCCAAACCTCCCATCTTACTAGAGATGATAGGTTGGACAAGTGGTCAACCTTCTATCATTTCTCCATGCCTATAATTAGACAATTAGTAGAACTAGCATCTTTCTATGTTGTCTAGAGCTGAGCTTGGACAAGTAGTGGACCTTGCTACTCTCTTCCCTTGGATTATTAGTTTGAAGACTCATTATATATACTTGCTTAGATCTATATAATTACTCATTAGTTAGGTTACAAGTGGGTATGTAATTTGTTAGCCTCAAGGGACTTTGAATATTGAATAGTAAGAAAGTCAAGTGCTGGTTTGAAGATCTTTTGCTTATCTAAACTAGACTCTAACTCAATAATAAGTTTCATAAGTTCCACGAATTGTCCTATCTAGGCTCCAAAAGAGTCTTAATTGGTTTGTGCTAGATTCTAACTTCCTTGATGGGGTAGAATCCTAGAAAAATGAGGCACTATAAGTTTTACCTTAGCTCAAATGGATTTTTCACTTAAACTCGACTGCAATTTGGCTATCTAGTCTTTGTCTCGATGGAGTTTAACACTAGATACATAGTAGTGATATTTAAGCTTCATGTCTCTTCACTTGATCGAGATATGAGACCATACTTTCAAGGTCACCACTTGTCTTACCTAAAGACCAATGTGAGACATGGGAGCAAGAAAGCCATCCGATATTGTTTTAAGGACTATTACATAGGCAATCAATAACTTAAGTAAAGCAAAAAGACTTGGATCTTTCACAATTAATAACTTAAGTAAAGCCAAAAAGACTTGGATCTTTGACAGTTTTTTTCAAACTAAAAAAGCACAATCTCATGCTAACAAAACTATAAATCACAATTGAAAGGTTTGAACAAGAAAAAGATCAACAATCTTAATAAGAAGGATACTTTTCATTTCATTTGATGATTACAAACTAAAATAAAGTCTCTCAAGAAATTGATAAACAAAAAATGTAGGTGACTGCTTCATTATTTTGAGCAAAAATATCAAAATCTCTATTGATTGAGCTCCATCTAGTAGTATCCTTTGTAAGATCCTGCAAGAAGGAATAAAAAGAAAGATTTGTTAGATACCATGCACATGAGTGTTCAAGCATGTGTATCAAGAATATATGACATGTCACTAGTACCTTAGGGTTGCTTTCTATCCAGCCTTAGAAGATTGTTCTCAGCTTTCACCTTATTTATATAAGCCTTTGCTGTGGTTGCCTTCAAAACTCCTTTTGTGTTACAACCCAATTGCCTAGCTAAAGTGGTCAATTGTGACGCCTTCATGCTTTCAATGGGTGTACGCTCCTTTGCAAGATCTCTTGTATTTGGGCTCTTCTCATTTCATTGCGGTGGCTTGTGTCACTTGCATCTTCAATGATAGTTTCATCTCTGTCACCTTTTGCAGGTGGTATTCTTCTTGTAAAGAACACCTTAGCTGACCAAACATCATTTTTCTGCTTCCAATACTCCATGATTTGTTTGTATTCACTATCATTTGTCACTATAGGTTGTCCATAACGATTAGAAGCAATTAAATCACGCACATCCCTTCTCTCATCAAGCTGAATCAAGTATGGCAGTAGCTCCTCCAAGAGCATATTGTCAACCATCTTCTCAGCATCAAATTGTGGTGGAAAAATGCAATTGTTTGCTGGTGAAATACATCCCTTGTAAGGAGAGTCATCAATAAGCACTGTTCTTTGTGGATCACATTCAAACCCCATGGCAATTTTGGCTAGAGGCTTGAACATTGCCTCAACGTTTGGATTGTCGGGTCTAAACAATTTTTGAGTTTGAGCGGTGTAGCAAACATCTTGCGACCAAATTGCAAAGAAAGGCAATGTATCCTCAGCTAAGTTGTTTAGTGCTGCAAGGATTTGATACACATTATTCCTAGTAGCTGTCGACCAAATTGCAACATTAAACCTTTGTAAAATAGTCTTCAAGAATTGGATGCAACCTGGCCTGAGTATAATATATCTTTTTGAATCCATTTGCACTGAGTTGTGGTGTGAGGATGGTTGAGGGGAACGTTTCAACAATAGACCATTTAAATCCAATATAATTGTAAGCATGGATTTCTCAACATCTACGCTACATGACGTAGTACCAATTGGCAATAGCTCGTGAGTGGACTTTTCAGTCTCTTTTGATGTATGTTGCATTTTTGAAGCATCGATTTCTTGGTTCTCATTATTGGAAGCTTGCTCAAGTTGCACAACACTAGACTCTAGTATAGAAATATCATCCATCTTGGGCACTTTAGAAACCATAGAATCTATGGATTCTATAGTTGTTGACTGAACCATAGGAGCATTATCCATCCCAGTTTGTGAATCTAAGAAAACACACACACAAATGGTATCTCAAAACCACTAGAATTTTATTCACCATATTTATATGTAGAACTCCTAGTAAGAAATTTATTTAAGGTAAAGTCGTTGTTAGAATCCTTGCAACCATTTTCAGCATTCGTACACCAAACACCACTTGTCTAAAATACAATCTACTAACTCAACATTTTCCATCCTACACTTTATTAAAGATGAGTACTTAAAGTGAAAACTAAAAGCCACCCTTGTTGAGGAAACATGGATACAAGGTCCACCAAATGTCCAACCTAGACTACAAGAAAATAATTAGAGATTTGGCTTAGATTTGGATTCAAAGGCCACCACTTATTCAAGTAAGATAACTCCACTTGTTTAAGACAGTAATGTTTGAAGCCCCACCACTTGTCCAACCTAGACATTGATTAAATTTTGGTAAGATTTATCACAAATCTAGAGTAGAATCAAGATTCTATGGCCAAGGTAGTCAAATATGTTAGACAACACACAAAGCATAAGAGCACTCTAGATTCTCGTTGAGCATAAACTAAACAATAATCAAATGTTATATTCACTTGAGATTTCATCCATGAAAAATGAAAATGATGCATGTACTTGAGATTTCCATCCATGTACAATACTTTACAATGTCAAGTAAAGTTATAGTCAGCAAACAACTCTTCTCCTGCTTCAACTTGACAAATAGTCTCAATGCATACATGGCCATATTCTTCTGACTTGATGTGTGAAGAGGTGCATTTATGCCAAGGTGGCAAATTTGGATCAAATGTATAGCGTACGTTGGGACAGACATTTGTACTGTGAGAACTATTTATATAGCCCGACACGTTTCCTTCTTCTACACAACCAATAATGTATGATTGATCTTCCTCTTCTTCTATGTTTGGATCCTCTAGAAGAGAATATTTATAAGCTCTTGGAAATATTTTGCATATCTTTTTCCAGTCTTGAAATCTATACTTATGCCCTCCATAGTTTAGAATAGTCAAACCACTTTCCAGGGTAGTATGCACAAATAGCCCATAACCAGCTCCTTCAATACATGAAAGTCGCACTTCAAAATCCACACCGTTAATATGGAAAATTACATCTTTGGGAATAGGAAAAGTTGGTGTCCCAAAAGGATCTTCATGCCAATCATAGT
Source organism: Adiantum capillus-veneris (assembly GCF_014529385.1). Taxonomy (NCBI): domain Eukaryota; kingdom Viridiplantae; phylum Streptophyta; class Polypodiopsida; order Polypodiales; family Pteridaceae; genus Adiantum; species Adiantum capillus-veneris. The sequence continues at coordinate 117,202,485 of NC_140936.1, read as the reverse complement.
GTGAAATACATCTAGTTTTTATATCACTTAACTCCTTTGTGTCTGCAAAAAGAAGAAAATATTATGCATAAAATAATGACAATATCAAAGAAAGATATCATTATTTTATAGTCCAATAGGTCCATTGTATGGAAGACTTAGAGTGCCTCTTACATGGTGCCTCCAAGGTTTCCAAAAAATAAAATCATTGGAAAAAAAAGGCCACTGTGTCTCCAATCTATTGCCCATTTGAAGCATAGAGAGAACCAAGGTCCACCACTTGTCCAAGCTAGACATGGAGCATTGACACAAGATCCAACACTTATCCAAGAACCCTATAGTATATGTGGTAACATGGGATGCATTGATGCAACAAAAGTAGTCTAGCCTCCTCATCCATCTCTTTTTTCTTGTAGCCTAGAGGGATTAGTTTCAAGGTCTATCACTAGTCAAAAACTACACATAGAACATTGATACAAGGTTCCACCACATGTGAAACCTATCATCTCTAGTAGCATGGATGGTTTGATATCAAGGTTCATCGCGTGTCCTACCTATACTCTATTGTAGCATATAGATTCTGGTTTGGTGGTACTACACTTGTCCAAACTTGGCTTGTTGTTGATATCTGGAGGTAATCAAGGGTCCTCCACTTGTCCAAGTTAGGCATATAAAACAATTGCAAGGTCCACCATGTGTACAACATATGATTGATTATAGCATGCATGGTCTTATTTCATGGGCAACCATCTTCTCTCCAACATGTGTCCAACCTCGGCTCCATTGAAGCATGGAGAGAAGCAAGGTCCACCACTTATCAAAGCTATTATTTTCTCCCAGTGCTTTCAAAACCCATAATACGTTGTACATGGGGGGGGGGGATTCTTGTTTCAAGGTCCACCCCTTGGCTAAGATTGGATCCATTGAAACATAAAGAGAAGCAAGCTCTACCATTTGTCCAAGCTAGGAGCCATTGAAACATGAAAACCCCATAATATGTTGTATACGGGGGGTGTTTTTCAAGGTCTACCACTTGTCTAAGCTATGGTCCATTGGAACATGGAGAGAAGCAAAGCTCCACCACTTTTCTAAGCTAGGATCCATTGAAACATGGAGAGAAGCAAGCTCCATTGTTTGTCTAAGCTAGGCTCCATTGGAACATGGAGAAAACAAGCTCCACCACTTGCCTATTATTGCATAGAGATTCTGGTTTGAAGGTCCACCACTTGTCCAACCTTGCCTTCATGTATGGAGATAATCAAGAGTGCAATGCTTCTCTAAGCTAGGGACATAAAAGAGTTTCAAGGTCCACTACATATACGATCTATGATGGGTTGTAGCATGGGAGGTTTCATTTTAAGGTTGACCACTTCTCCAGCTCCGCTTGTCCAACCTCAGATCCATTGAAGAATGGAGAATAAAGGTGTACCAACTCTCCAAAATAGGCAAGACAATCTCTATAAAACCCATGAATTGTTAATATATGCTATGCTGTGGAGTTTTGTTTGAAGTTCCACTCCTTATCCAAGCTACAATCCATTGAAGCATGGAACTAAGTAAGATATATCTCTAGTCCAAGATAGGATCCATTGAAACATAGAGAGAATCAAGGTCCACCACTTGTCCAAGCTATGCATGGGTAATTGATATAAGGACCACTACGTTTTCACCTATACTATGCTCTATCATGGATGGTTTCATATCCCACCAATTTTCCAACCTATTTAGTAGGTTGTATTATGGGGTTTGGTTTCAAGGTACTTCACTTGTCTAAGGTGGGTTCCATTGAACCATGGAGAGAACAATGTCTACCACTTGTCCGAAATATGCTCCTTTAAAACATAAAAACAAGGTCCACCACTTGTCCAAGCTAAAGTTTCTCTCCATTGAAGCATGGAGAGAAACAAGGTCTACCACCTGTCCAAAATATGCTCCATTGAAACATAAAAGCAAGGTCCACCACTTGTCCAAGCTAATATAACAAATGGGTGTTGGTTACAAGGTGTACCACACTTGTCTAAACTAGTCTTCATGCAAGGTCTACCACATGTCCAAGCTATATGAGCTTGTTTTGAAGGTCTACCACACCTCTTGAAATTAGGATCCATGTAAGGTCCACCTTTTGTCAAGCTATGCATTTAATGAGTACTAAAACTAAGTAAATTGCAGTACTTAAATACCTTTCCAAGCTCATTAAGATTTTGGTCTCTAAGGCCGGCCACCACCACATGTCTAATCTATGCTCTAATTGATTACTTATGCTAGTTCTCAAAGTCCAAACATAAGCTCCCTTCTAGCAAGGTTAGTTTAAATTTAGGCTCCAACACCTGTCTAAGCTAGGTTCAATTTATGAAGCATCACCATTTAACCATGCTACGATCTAATGTATCATATCAAGGGGGTATTGATAAAAGGTCCAAAACTTATTGAGTTCAAGCTCTTAAGTAATTAAGTCTTTGTGAGTATTAAATGTTATAGTTTTAGTCTACAGATCCACCATTCAAAAACTCAAGTAATTTACTATTTACATTCAAACCTTGAATGCTTGAGATAAAAAATACAAACTCAATCAATACTATATAAAGCAAAATCTAACATTAAGAGTATCAAATCAGTAACAAGAAACACTAACATGCACAAGAAACTCAAAACATACGTGTCTCCATTTCCAAAAAGTCCTCCATTGACAGAGGATGGTGTTGTTGTTGTTCTTCTTCTCTTTGTGGAGAGCACTCCTCTGTAACAGGCACAATGTCGCCTGATTGCGAAGTGGATTGTTGAAGTCCAGCCCATTTTTCTATATCTTCATGAGACTTAACAAAGTCTAGCAGCATGGTCTCCATGCTTTTTGCCTCCTCCACACTATCAATTAAGCAGATAACTTCTTTTTTCTGTTGTATTCCTTCTTGTGCAACCAAGGAGCCATCACCAAAAACATCAACAAGCTTGCGGTCTTCAAAACAATATGTACGAATGTAGTGCTTGACCAAAGCTCTTTTTTTGGCCTCCAAATATTGCAAATCTGACATATCGTTATCTGCTACTTGAAGAAGAGAACAATCAATTGGCATGGGATGTTCCTCTGATCTTCTTCTCAGGTCTTCAAATGCATTGCCTTGTCCCAAGAAGGCAATAACTGTTAGGAATTGAATTGCTCCTTTGCAAGGAGCTGATGGAAAGTGATGCAATGCACCACAACAATGGTAGCTCAGATTATCTCCCATGGCGTGAAAGGCACATTGCAATTTTGTGAAGTTAGTGAAATCCACAAATGCAAGAAAGACAAATCCAGGATCTGTTGACCCTCCAGCAATAGCCAAGATCCCATCCAAAGCATTGTTAAATGTCTCCTCACTCCACTTCAAATTGCCTCCAACGTTTTTTGTCATATCTAAAACACATAAGCCAATAGGCACTTTATTATTGAAGTGGCGCATCAAGTAGAGATTGCCTTCCATTTGTAGGCTCACCACATAGATTGACCATGGCAAATCTCTAGGCTCAGTTTTCTCCTTTTGAAGGTGAATTGCCCATTGCATGTATTTTATTGCTCCATCTGGAAAAGCCATTTTCTTTGTTCCACGCGTCAAACTAGATCTGATCCATTCCTCGCATAGCATTAAAATTGTTTTATAAACAACATCATTGATGTTATACATTTTGACCACCTCCTCCCAGTCTTTACATGGTGAAGACTCATTCAAATTGTTGAAGCCTTCAAGAAGTGCATCTTGAATCAATTTGTCTTGCTTCAACTGCTTGATTCGATCATACATGTCAGTTGCATCACCATCCTTTGCACTCTTTGACAGTAAAATCTTCTCATCTCTAATCTCTTCTTGAATAGTCTTTACCTCTGATTCCTCAAGGCCACAAAGGTATCTAAATACAGTTGTTGGGGGTTTCTTATTCTCCTCTTCTAGATTTTCAATGATTTCTATCCAGCAATCATAAACTAAATCAGAGTACGTGACCATGTGTGCCTGTTTAGCAATCCAACTTGCTGCTGCACTCATTCTTGCCAATCGAAGAAAAGCCTAAAAAGAAATAGAGAAATAATTAAACTATTGAGCAAGATTTGTTAATTAAACACTATCAAAAAGACAAAGAAAATAACTTACATCCCATCCGGCACGAGATGCATGTCCCTCTGCAATTCCACTTGCTGCCTTTGGTGGTCGTCCTGAGAAGATCCATTGACTCCGTAAATGTCTCAATATTTGGCTGTAAGGTTGCTTGACATACAATGCCTGAGCCTCCTCATTTGCAATGGCAGATATAGCAGTTAGCAGTTGCAACAAATGGAGGAGCATTCACAACAATGCGAGCCTTTCTAAATTTATACACGCTAATCAGTCTTTCAAAGATCTCTTTGTTGTTTTGTTCATTGTGAAGCAAAACTTTTGCAGCATAGATTGAATGCTGCCCATCAAGAATCCAATAATGATAATCTTTATTTTTTTGCTCCTCTACCTCTTCTACTGCCAAAGGAGTCCCCTTCTTTGATTTTGCATTTCGAACAGGCATCAAATATGCACATGCTGCAGGCTTGGTCGTACTCCGTGAAAATCCAAATAACACACTTTCAGCGTGTTTTTTATCCATAATACGTGCATTATAGTGATCAGGAGCAAGCCAACAATTTTGAATAGGGATATCAAATTCCCTATATTGGAAAGGAAAATAATTTATGTACTTATTCATTCCACCTGTATCTTTTTCTTGTCCTTTCATGGCCTCAGCTTCTAAAACATCTGGATCCACAATTCTCATCTTTGACATTGAACCCTCTGTTGATGAGGATGCCAAAGATGCCTTGTCTACATCCAAAATGGAACTAGTTCGCTTAGCTTCTACTTTCTGCACTTTTGCTTGCTTCTTTGTGGATGGTGGTCGTGAAGCTTTCACCTTTTTTCGTTGTAGTGTGGCAATGATGGAGCTTTGAAGTTGATCTGCTGTGATATTTGGATTTGATTCTGCAAACTTCCATCCTCGAGAAAACATTGTCTCTTCTTTGTTTCTAGACATGCGCTCCAATGCATATGCTCCTGGAGATAGTTGAAATTCTAGATTCATTGGAACTAGAATGTCAATGCATTCCACCTCTGGATGACTATCAACTACAGAGACAGATGCTTCCACAACTTGTCCAACATCTTCAAACAAGCTGTCATTCTCCTTTTTGGCAATAAATAGATGCACCTTATGAAATTGTGCACCCTCTATACCATGTATGTCCAAATACCATTTCCTAAGATCATTGCAAGTATAGTCAACTGAGACAGCAACCCTTGCAACCTGTTTTTTTGGAGCCATCTTTCCTGAAACAAAAAAAACCAAATGTTATTTTAACATATACTTTTTTGTAATGGATTAAGTTTGTGTGAATACAAGTTCCACCACTTGTTCAAGCTAGATCTAAGCAAGTATACATAGTGATCATTTAAGCTAGTAAACTAAGGGAAGGGAGAAGTAAGGTCCACCACTTGTCCAAGCTCAGCTCTAGACAACATGGAGAGATTCGAGGTCTACTAATTGTCTAATATAGGCTAACTATATTGAAACATAGAGAGAAGCAAAGGTCCACCACTTGTCCAATCTAGGGTCCATTGAAACATGGAGAGAAGGATGCTCCACCATTTGTCCAAAATAGGCTCCATTGAAACATGAAGAGAAGCAAGATGCACCATGTCTTTGAGATGCTAGGCTCCATTGAAATACCTTAAACCCATGATATTTTGTATATGTGGGGTTTAAATTCAAGGTCCACCACTTGTCCAACCTATTATCCCTAGTAGCATGAGTGGTTTGGTCTCAAGATTCACCACTTTTCCACTCTATGTCATTATATTAAGAAGATCTGGGTGTTAAGGTCCACCACTTGTCCAACCTATAAGGCTATATCTTAAATGGTATTATTTACCACCACTTGGAATGCACATGATGGGTTTTACATAGGGGTATGGTTCCAAGGTCCACCACTTGTCCAAGCTAACTCTATTGAAACATAGAGAGAATCAAAGGTCCACCACTTGTCCAAGCTAGGCTCCATTGAAACATGGAGAGAAGGATGCTCCACCATTTGTCCAAGCCAGGTTTGATTGAAACATGAAGAGAAGCAAGCTGCACCATGTCTCCAAAATGCTAGGCTCCATTGAAATATCTTAAACCCATGATATTTCGTACATGGGGGGTTTACATTCAAGGTCCACCACTTGTCCAACCTATTATCACTAGTAGCATGAGTGGTTTGATGTCAAGATTCACCACTTTTCACTCTATGTCATTATATTAAGAAGATCTGGGTGTTAAGGTCCACCACTTGTCCAACCTATAAGGCTATATCTTAAAGGGTATTCTTTCTCACCACTTGGAATGACCATGATAGGTTTTACATGGGGGTTTGGTTCCAAGTTCCACCACTTGTCCAAGCTAACTCTATTGAAACATAGAGAGAAGCAAAGGTCCACCACTTGTCTAAGCTAGGGTCCATTGAAACATGGAGAGAAGGATGCTCCACCATTTGTCCAAGATAGGCTCCATTGAAACATGAAGAGAAGCAAGCTGCACCATGTCTCCAAGATGCTAAGATCCATTGAAATACCTTAAACCCACGATATTTTGTACATGGGGAGTTTACATTCAAGGTCCACCACTTGTCCAACCTATTATCTCTAGTAGCATGAGTGGTTTGGTCTCAAGATTCACCACTTTTCCACTCTATGTCATTACGTTTAAGATCTGGGTGTTAAGGTCGACCACTTGTCCAACCTATAAGGGTATATCTTAAAGGGTATTCTTTCTCACCACTTGAAATGTCCATGATATGTTTTACATGGGGGTTTGGCTCCAAGGTCCACCACTTGTCCAAGCTAACTCTATTGAAACATAGAGAGAAACAAAGGTCCACCACTTGTCCAAGCTAGGCTCCATTGAAACATGGAGAGAAGGATCCTCTACCATTTGTCGAAGCTAACTCTATTGAAACATGGGGGGTTTACATTCAAGGTCCACCACTTGTCCAACCTATTAACGCTAGTAGCATGAGTGGTTTGGTCTCAAGATTCACCACTTTTTCACTCTATGTCATTATATTAAGAATATTTGGGTGTTAAGGTCCACCACTTGTCCAACCTATAAGGCTATATCTTAAGGGTTATTCTTTCTCACCACTTGGAGTGACCAGCATAGGTTTTACATGGGGGTTTGTTTCAAGGTCCACCACTTGTCCAAGCTAACTCTATTGAAACATAGAGAGAATCAAAGGTCCACCACTTGTCCAAGCTAGGGTCCATTGAAACATGGAGAGAAGGATGCTCCACCATTTGTCCAAGATACGCTCCATTGAAACATGAAGAGAAGCAAGCTACACCATGTCTCCAAGATGCTAGGCTCCATTGAAATACCTCAAACCCATGATATTTTGTACATGGGGGGTTTACATTCAAGGTCCACCACTTGTCCAACCTATTATCTCTAGTAGCATGAGTGGTTTGGTCTCAAGATTCACCATTTTTCCACTCTATGTCATTCTATTAAGAATATCTGGGTGCTAAGGTCCACCACTTGTCCAACCTATAAGGCTATATCTTAAACTTTATTCTTTCTCACCACTTGGAGTTACCAAGATAGGTTTTACATGGGAGTTTGGTTCCAAGGCCCACCACTTGTCCAAGCTAACTCTATTGAAACATAGAGAGAAGCAAAGGTCCACCACTTGTCCAAGCTAGGCTCCATTGAAACATGGAGAGAAGGATGCTCCACCATTTGTCCAAGATAGGCTCCATTGAAACATGAAGAGAAGCAATCTGCACCATGTCTCCAAGATGCTAGGCTCCATTGAAATACCTTAAACCCACGATATTTCGTACATGGGGGGTTTACATTCAAGGTCCACACTTGTCCAAGCTATTATTCTTAGTAGCATGAGTGGTTTGGTCTCAAGATTTACCACTTTTCCACTCTATGTCGTTATATTATGAAGATCTAGGTTTTAAGGTCGACCACTTGTCCAACCTATAAGGCTAGATCTTAAAGGGTATTATTTCTCACCACTTGGAATGACCATGATATGTTTTACATGGGGGTTTGGTTTCAAGGTCCACCACTTGTCCAAGCTAACTCTATGGAAACATAGAGAGAAGCAAAGGTCCACCACTTGTCCAAGCTAGGCTCCACTGAGACATTTAGAGAAGGATGATCCCCCATTGGTGGAAGATAGGCTTCATTGAAACATGAAAAGAAGCAAGTTGCACCATGTCTCCAAGATTCTAGGATCCATTGAAATACCTTAAACCCACGATATTGTTTACATGTGGGGTTTAACGTCAAGGTCAGTCACTTTTCCAAGCTATTATCCCTAGTAGCATGAGTGGTTTGGTCTCAAGATTCACCACTTTTCCACTCTATGTCATTATATAAAGAAGATCTAGGTGTTAAGGTCGACCACTTGTCCAACCTATAAGGGTATATCTTAAAGGGTATTCTTTCTCACCACTTGAAATGTCCATGATATGTTTTACATAGGGGTTTGGTTCCAAGGTCCACCACTTATCCAAGCTAACTTTATTCTTCTCATAGAGAGAAGCAAAGGTCCACCACTTGTCCAAGCTAGGCTCCATTGAAACATGGAGAGAAGGATGCTCCACCATTTGTCGAAGCTAACTCTATTGAAACATGGAAGGTTTACATTCAAGGTCCACCAGTTGTCCAACCTATTAACGCTAGTAGCATGAGGGGTTTGGTCTCAAGATTCACCACTTTTTCACTCTGTGTCATTATATTAAGAATATTTGGGTATTAAGGTCCACCACTTGTCCAACCTATAAGACTATATCTTAATGGTTATTCTTTCTGACCACTTGGAGTGACCATGAAAGGTTTTACATGGGGGTTTGGTTCCAAGGTCCACCACTTGTCCAAGCTAACTCTATTGAAACATAGAGAGAAGCAAAGGTCCACCACTTGTCTAAGCTAGGGTCTATTGAAACATGGAGAGAAGGATGCTCCACCATTTGTCCAAGATAGACTCCATTGAAACATGAAGAGAAGCAAGCTGCACCATGTCTCCAAGATGCTAGCTCCATCGAAATACCTTAAACCCACGTTATTTTGTACATGGGGAGTTTACATTCAAGATCAACAATTTGTCCAACCTATTATCGCTAGTAGCATGAGTGGTTTGCTCTCAAGATTCACCACTTTTCCACTCTCTGTCATTATATTAAGAATATTTGGGTGTTAAGGTCCACCACTTGTCCAACCTATAAGACTATATCTTAATGGTTATTTTTCTCACCCTTGAAAGACTATATCTTAATGGTTATCCCTAGCTATTATTGCTAGTAGCCTGAGTGGTTTGGTCTCAAGATTCACCACTTTTATTAAGAATATGTGGGTGTTAAGGTCCACCACTTGTCCAACCTATAAGGCTACATCTTAAAGGTTATTCTTTCTTACTACTGGAGTGACCATGATAGGTTTTACATGGGGGTTTGGTTCCAAGGTCCACCACTTGTCCAAGCTAACTCTATTGAAACATAGAGAGAAGCAAAGGTCCACCCCTTGTCTAAGCTAGGGTCCATTGAAACATGGAGAGAAGGATGCTCCACCATTTGTCCAAGGTAGGCTCCATTGAAACATGAGGAGAAGCAAGGTGCACCATGTCTCCAAGATGCTAGGCTCCATCGAAAAACATTAAACCCACGATATGTCGTAGATTAGGGGTTTACATTCAAGGTCCAACACTTGTCCAAGTTATTATTGGTAGTAGCCTGAGTGGTTTGGTCTCAAGATTCACCACTTTTCCACTCTATGTCATTATATTAAGAATATGCGCGTGTTAAGGTCCACCACTTGTCCAACCTATAAGGCTACATCTTAAAGGTTATTCTTTATTACCACTTGGAGTGACCATGATAGGTTTTACATGGGGGTTTGGTTTCAAGGTCCACCACTTGTCCAAGCTAGGGTCCATTGAAACATGGAGAGTACGATGCTCCACCATTTGTCCAAGATAGGCTCCATTGAAACATGACGAGAAGCAAGCTGCACCATGTCTCCAAGATCCTAGGCTCCATCGAAATACATTAAACCCACGATATGTCGTAGATAAGGGGTTTACGTTCAAGGTCCAACATTTGTCAAAGCTATTATTTGCTAGTAGCCTGAGTGGTTTGGTCTCAAGATTCACCACTTTTATTAAGAATATGTGGGTGTTAAGGTCCACCACTTGTCCAACCTATAAGGCTACATCTTAAAGGTTATTCTTTCTTACTACTTGGAGTGACCATGATAGGTTTTACATGGGGGTTTGGTTCCAAGGTCCACCACTTGTCCAAGCTAACTCTATTGAAACATAGAGAGAAGCAAAGGTCCACCCCTTGTCTAAGCTAGGGTCCATTGAAACATGGAGAGAAGGATGCTCCACCATTTGTCCAAGGTAGGCTCCATTGAAACATGAGGAGAAGCAAGGTGCACCATGTCTCCAAGATGCTAGGCTCCATCGAAAAACATTAAACCCACGATATGTCGTAGATGAGGGGTTTACATTCAAGGTCCCACACTTGTCCAAGCTATTATTGTAGTAGCCTGAGTGGTTTGGTCTCAAGATTCACCACTTTTCCACTCTATGTCATTATATTAAGAATATGCGCGTGTTAAGGTCCACCACTTGTCCAACCTATAAGGCTACATCTTAAAGGTTATTCTTTATTACCACTTGGAGTGACCATGATAGGTTTTACATGGGGGTTTGGTTCCAAGGTCCACCACTTGTCCAAGCTAACTCTATTGAAACATAGAGAGAAACAAAGGTCCACCACTTGTCCAAGCTAGGGTCCATTGAAACATGGGAGAGAAGGATGCTCCACCATTTGTCCAAGATAGGCTCCATTGAAACATGACGAGAAGCAAGCTGCACCATGTCTCCAAGATGCTAGGCTCCATCGAAATACATTAAACCCACGATATTTCGTAGATGAGGGGTTTACATTCAAGGTCCACCACTTGTCCAAGCTATTATTGCTAGTAGCCTGAGTGGTTTGGTCTCAAGATTCACCACTTTTATTAAGAATATGTGGGTGTTAAGGTCCACCACTTGTCCAACCTATAAGGCTACATCTTAAAGGTTATTCTTTCTTACTACTTGGAGTGACCATGATAGGTTTTACATGGGGGTTTGGTTCCAAGGTCCACCACTTGTCCAAGCTAACTCTATTGAAACATAGAGAGAAGCAAAGGTCCACCCTTGTCTAAGCTAGGGTCCATTGAAACATGGAGAGAAGGATGCTCCACCATTTGTCCAAGGTAGGCTCCATTGAAACATGAGAGAAGCAAGGTGCACCATGTCTCCAAGATGCTAGGCTCCATCGAAAAACATTAAACCCACGATATGTCGTAGATGAGGGGTTTACATTCAAGGTCCACCACTTGTCCAAGCTATTATTGCTAGTAGCTGAGTGGTTTGGTCTCAAGATTCACCACTTTTCCACTCTATGTCATTATATTAAGAATATGCGCGTGTTAAGGTCCACCACTTGTCCAACCTATAAGGCTACATCTTAAAGGTTATTCTTTATTACCACTTGGAGTGACCATGATAGGTTTTACATGGGGGTTTGGTTCCAAGGTCCACCACTTGTCCAAGCTAACTCTATTGAAACATAGAGAGAAACAAAGGTCCACCACTTGTCCAAGCTAGGGTCCATTGAAACATGGAGAGAAGGATGCTCCACCATTTGTCCAAGATAGGCTCCATTGAAACATGACGAGAAGCAAGCTGCACCATGTCTCCAAGGTGCTAGGCTCCATCGAAAAACATTAAACCCACGATATTTCGTAGATGAGGGGTTTACATTCAAGGTCCACCACTTGTCCAAGCTATTATTGCTAGTAGCCTGAGTGGTTTGGTCTCAAGATTCACCACTTTTATTAAGAATATGTGGGTGTTAAGGTCCACCACTTGTCCAACCTATAAGGCTACATCTTAAAGGTTATTCTTTCTTACTACTTGGAGTGACCATGATAGGTTTTACATGGGGGTTTGGTTCCAAGGTCCACCACTTGTCCAAGCTAACTCTATTGAAACATAGAGAGAAGCAAAGGTCCACCACTTGTCTAAGCTAGGGTCCATTGAAACATGAGAGAGAAGGATGCTCCACCATTTGTCAAGGTAGGTCCATTGAAACATGAGGAGAGCAAGGTTTGCACCTGTCTCCAAGATGTTAGCTCCATCGAAAAACATTAAACCCACGATATGTCTTAGATGAGGGTTTTACATTCAAGGTCCACCACTTGTCCAGCTATTATCACTAGTAGCATGAGTGGTTTTGTCTCAAGATTCACCACTTTTCCAATCTATGTCATTATATTAAGAATATGCGGTGTTAAGGTCCACCACTTGTCCAACCTATAAGCTACATCTTAAGGTTATTCTTTATCACCACTTGGAGTGACCATGATAGGTTTTACATGGGGGTTTGGTTCCAAGGTCCACCACTTGTCCAAGCTAACTCTCCATTGAAACATAGAGAGAAACAAGGTGCACCACCTTGTCCAAGCTAGGTCCATTGAACATACCTTAACCCACGATATTTCGTAGATGGGGGGTTTACTTTCAAGGTCCACCACTTGTCCAAGCTATTATCGCTAGTAGCATGGTTTGGTCTCAAGATTCACCAGTTTTCCACTCTATGTCATTATATGAAGAATATCTGGGTGTTAAGGTCCACCACTTGTCCAACCTATAAGGCTATATCTTAAATGATATTTTTTTGACCACTTGGAATGTGTGCATGATATGTTTTACATGGGGTTTTGTTCCAAGGTCCACCACTTGTCCAAGCTAGATCTATTACATATATATTATACATACAATATTCAACTAGATTCCCTACCTATCATGTCCAGTAGCATGGATGCTCTAGCTTGAAGGTCCACCACTTGTCCAACCTATACTCTCTTATGTAAGGGAGATCTCGCTATAAATTCAAAACCTTCCCGCCTAAATTTAAAATATCCCTCCCAAATCTTAAATATCCGCCTAAATTTTAAAATATCCCGCCCAAATTTTAAAATTCAAACTTTTTTATAAAAATTTAAATTTTACTACTTAAATTTAAAATATTCCACGCGAAATTGATTTTAAATTCAAGTTTACCACAAAAAGATATCATTATACCACCTAAATTCAAATATGCAAACCTCAAATCATTATATTGTACATAAATTCAAACAAATTCAAATTAACAAGCCTAAACTGATATTAGTTTGCATAGATATGAATTTATCACACCTAAATTATGTCACCATGTTAGAGAGAGTGGTTAGAGAATTTGAACAAGGTCCACCACTTGTCCAACCTAGATACCAAGAAGGATTGAGTGTACAAGGTATTGTTTGGAGGTCCTTATAGTCCACTGGTCTCAAGGTCCACCACTTGTGGTAAGGGTCACCAAAAAGTGTATATATTCATCCAAAGAAATACACGTATTTTTGGTCTACATGTCCTAGTTTAAACCATTTATGTCCATTAGGTGTATCACTAAACAACACTACTATTTTTGAGAAACAGAAGTTACAATCATATCTACAAATGGATTAGAGGAAAATCAGCTCAGCATACATCCAGAACTCGCTACAAGAATCGACTTTAACAGATCACGCAAGTAAGTCTTCCATTCAATTTTACTAGTATTACAATGTGTTAGTTATTTGTGATATTTATGTATGTATATATACTATGTGTGCATATCGTAATTAAGTGTAATTGTGTATCTGCATTATGTATGAGTATTACAATGAAATAACACAAATATACATACATACACATAGATAACACAGACGCACACATACATGAGCATGTATTTTCAAGAGAGAGATAGCAAGATACAGAGATAGATAGATAGAGAGAGAGAGAGAGAGAGAGATAAATACCTGTTTTTTAGAGAGAGGAGAGAGAAAGATAACAGATTTCACTGTGTTTATGTATGTGGAAGAGAGGAAGACGATGTATGGGAATATGTGCACGTATTTTCAAGAGAGAGACAACAAGATAACAGATTTCATTGTGGTTATGTATGTGGAAGTGAGGAAGACGATGTGTGGGAATATGTGCATGTATTTTCAAGAGAGAGACAGCAAGATAACAGATTTCACTGTGGTTATGTATGTGGAAGAGAGGAAGACGATGTGTGGGAATATGTGTATGTGTGCGGGGATACTTTTAAACTATGTATCTCTGTCTTTTGACGAGAGAGTGTGTGTGCAAGAAGAGTTACAGAGAACCATCTTCTCTATATGGAGAAAGACAGAGAGTGAGAGAGAGAGAAATACCTGTTTTTTCTCTATTCGTGAGGTGTGCAATGTCTCCTGAGAAGACTGCCCGATCCTGCCCTTCTGGAAAGCGTTGTGTACGCTGCTGTTTCTTTATCTTGTGCGCGAACTTTCAATCCTGTGCACTCCACCTGTGTGTTGTGTACGATGCCGAGCTTGCTCCTCTACGCGCGCGTATACTCCAACTGTGTGCGATCCGTGTGCGCTTTCTGTGTGTTTGCTGCTCGCCTGCTTTCTCTGTGTGCGTTGCTCGTGCGCTCTCTGTGTGCCTAATCTTGATAGGGTTTATTAGAATGCCACGTATGCTACAAGTCCATGTTTTATCATAGGATTAAAAAAAACAAAAGCAATATAAAAAATTAACCAATTCACACGGCCAAAATTAAAGAAATCATGGTTGAAAATATGAAAAACATGCGTAACTCTATACTAGGAATTCACTTTAAAAAAAAAAATCTTTGGGCGCTGCCCAGGACCCGCCCAGAACAATATCCCAAAATCAACCTCCCAAGCCCCGCCATCGAGAGCGCTATATTCCACATCCCCATCAAGAGCGCTACCCCCAAACCTCACGTGGAAGCGCTGCCTTGTCACCCCATTGTGGCATTGCCCTAAGACCCCGCATCTGGAGTGCTAAATGGGAACATTCTTCATTAGTGAAATTTTGAACATAAATTATATTAGCATATACTTAAATATAATACAAATATTAACATATTAGCTATACTACTAATTTACTATAGCAGTTCTAGATTATGTCCCATACTATATTTAAGGTGCCAAAGGTTTGGCCTTATGGTCCTAGATTTAGCCAAGTGGTCAACACATATAGGACCAAGTGCACACTGTGCCACAAAACTTGGCCACCACTTCACTTGCCAAAGTTTAGGCCACATGGTCAATCCTAAGTTTCCAATGTTCTTATTATGTCACCTTTTGCCTCGTGGAAAACCTAGGCTTGTTTTCACATACTCAGGCACTTCAAGCCACAATAAATTGTCATTACTCTTCGGCAACCCTTTTGTTCAAGTCTTTGAAAAAACATTGTTTAAGGCCACCCTAAACCATTTTCATTTAGGGGTGTCTAAAACTAGCTTTTTGGCAATTCGAGAAGAAAATGGTCAAAGTTTTATACTTAGTTTTACCACTTGACCAATTCAAATATTGGAAAGCAAGGTCTTGTAATACTTTTCTTTGGACATCACACATTAAAACTAGGTCCCTCACTTGTCCAAGCTATGCTCTAATACAATAAAGGGCTTTTGGTTTCAAGATGCACCACTTTCCCAACCTTGATTCCATTAAAGAAGCTAGCTCTACTTAGACATTTAATAGCAAGGTCCTGCAGCAGTTCAGATTGAACATTTTCCATGGCAGCTAGGTCCACCACTTATCTAAGCTATGCTCTAATAGAGTAAGGGGGTTTTGGTTTCAAGATCCACCACTTGTCCAAACTTGATTTGGGAAGCAAGGTCCTATAATAGTTTGCTTTGGACATTCACCATTACAACTAAGTCCACCACTTCTCCAAGCTATGTTCTAATACACTAAGGAGGTTTTGGTTTCAAGGAGAACCACTTGTACGACTTTGTTTTTGGAAGTAAGGTCTTTACATAGTTCACCTTGGACCTTGGACATTGGATACTACAACTAAGCCCACCACTTGTCCAAGATATCCTCTATATATAGCCAAAGGGTTTGGGTTTCAAGATTCACCACTTTTCCAACCTTTCTTCCATTAAAGAAAGGAGGGGCATTATAACTAGGTCCACCACTTGTCCAAGCTATGCTCTGATATAGAAAGGGGATTTTGGTTTCAAGGTCCACCACGTGTTCAACCTTGCAAGACTCAAGGGATACTTGGACATTGGAAAGCATAGTCCTATAGTAGTTGATAGGTGGCAGTGGGTATTACAACTAGGTCCAACCTATGCTCTCATATAGCAAAGAGGCTTTGCTTTCAAGGTCCACCACTTGTCCAACCTTGCTTCCATTAAAGAAATGAGGGGCTACGTAAACATTGGCAAGCAAGGTAGCAAGGTCCTAAGGTGTTTCACCTTGGATATTGGGCATTATAACTAGGTCCACCACTTGTCCAAGCTATGCTCTGATAAAGAAAGGGGATTTTCGTTTCAAGGTCCACCATGTGTTCAACCTTTCTAATATAGAAAGGGGATTTTCGTTTCAAGGTACCACGTGTTCAACCTTGAAAGACTCAAGGGATACTTGGACATTGGAAAGCATAGTCTATAGTAGTTGATAGGTGGCAGTGGGTATTAAAACTAGGTCCAACCTATGCTCTAATATAGCAAAGAGGCTTTGGTTTCAAGGTCCACCACTTGTCCAACCTTACTTCCATTAAAGAAATGAGGGGCTACGTAAACATTGGCAAGCAAGGTAGCAAAGTCCTAAGGTATTTCACCTTGGATATTGGGCATTATAACTAGGTCCACCACTTGTCCAAGCTATGCTCTGATATAGAAAGGGGATTTTTGTTTCAAGGTCCACCACGTGTTCAACCTTGAAAGACTCAAGGGATACTTGGACATTGGAAAGCATAGTCCTATAGTAGTTGATAGGTGGCAGTGGGTATTACAACTAGGTCCACCACTTGTCCAACCTATGCTCTATAAAAGAGCTTTGGTTTCAAGGTCCACCACTTGTCCAACCTTGCTTCCATTAATATAGCAAGGAGGATTTGGTCTCAAGGTTCACCACTTGTCCAACCTATGCAAACCTTTTTCATGTTGTAGCATGATTTTTTGTTTGAAGAGTATTTTTCTATAACTATGGATTTAACAATGTAATCTTTTTACTTACAGGATGGACTTCGAATCTGGGGAGAAAGTACATATGATACTTGACAATGAAATCGTTGGTATTGGTTGTGTGTGTAGAACAGATCCAGATTCCACTTGTGGTGGTACAAAGATAGGGCTGGGAAATGTCTCCATACTAGTGGAGGAATGCTTGAAGGATGTGGTCCTACCTTTTCCTACAATGGATACTTCATCTCTCCAAGGCTCATTATGGAGTGCTGTTCGATGGTCAAAGCTTCTTTTGCAATCTTTTGTATTAAATGGGAACTTAATTGATCCACACGAAAGCTACAATGGTGATGAAGAACATGATCATTCTGATCCTCTAGTTACAGATGCAATACCTATGACAAGCCCAGAATTTGAAGCAATGATTCGAGAGTCTTGGAGAAATCAGAGGGTCCTTTTAAAAGATGACACAATGATGCAAACCATGAATGAAGGGACCATCTTATATGTATTTCCACATGATTATGTCAACTTTCAGGAACTTGGTCCTGATTGTGTGGGTGTGGGTATTGAAAGAGAAAATGCAAGCATTGATGATGTGGTTGAAGTGGGTAGCATCACTTTGCTAAAGTGGCCCATCAAGCAGACAACAATGTTGAATGGGAGCCCATTACAACGCTTTGTTCCTGTTGATGGCATGCATGCTACATATGAGGATGTATCCAACGATGGCAATGTTGGAAAAAAACTTGATGGGAGTAATGTTGTCCAGTTGTCAAGGAAGAGACGATACACTTTCATGAACAGGACTCAAAAATCAAAAGCAGCACAGCTTCGACTTTTTACCTTTCAAACAAATCAATTCAAAGGGTATCATGCATTGATTGTTGTGCACAAAAATGCTGCCAATTTGCAGATCGTGATATGGTGACAAGGTTACGACAACAATTTTGGGGAGAGTCTCAAAAATCACGCACTAATTATGTTTATGATGTTCTTTCTATATGTTATCAGAAAGATGAGAAGTCACGATACCAATTCAGGCTAAATGGCTCTATTGTTTGTTGTAGAGCATGGTATGAGCTACATGGAATACCAAAGACATCATTTTATCGATACAAGGAGAACTTTGAAAATGGTGTGCGCCAATATGTACATGGGAACACATGTACATTGAGAAGGGGACTTCAACATACTAGTTTAGCAAGAGCACTACTAAATGAGTTTGTGGAAAACAACTCTGAGAAGATGCCACATAGAAGTAGAACACTGCTAGATGGCTCAAGAGAGACTCAATTGGTGATTCCATCAACATACAAACAAGTGGATATTTTATGTGAAATCAACACGACACTTGACCAAATGGGCTATGAGAAGAAGCTATCCCAATCTTCTTTTGGTAGAATTTGGAACAAAGAGTACCCACATGTCACTTTAACAAAGACGAGTGAGTTCTCTAAGTGCAATATTTGTAGCTCAATCAAGGCAAGGTTAGAAGCTAAACCTTCTCTTGAAGAGAGAGCTCTTCTCTTGAGGGAGAGAGAAGTTCACATGGCACAACAAAAGAGTTGCAGAAGCCTATATTATGCATGGCGCACGTATTCAGAAACTCAACCACAAAAATATGTATGCATAATCCATGATAAGATGGATCAAAAGAAGACTGCCATTCCTAGATTACGCATTGTTCCCAAGGGTGTGGATTCAGGATATAATCTGCAGGTGGCATTGATTGGCATGATCACTCATGGACATGGAGAAGGTCATTACGGACACTTTGTCTTGAATGGTTTGTGGCCAGCTGATCCAAATCTTACAATTGGCTCAATTGCTAATTGTTTACATAACCTCGAGAGGATAGATAAGCATCCTCTTGGTGATCTAGTAACAAATGGACTTCCAAGGAGCAATATTTCACTACTACATGCTTTGAACTCAAGGGATGCTTTGGACTACCATAACTTGAGTGATGGAAAAGAGCCCATTGTGCAGTCGTCAGAAATTGCAGAAGAGGAATTGGGGTCAACATTTCGCAGATTGCCAGAGAACTTGTTGCTACAATTGGATAATTGTGCAGGGGAAAACAAAAATCGATACTTATTTGCCTATTTGTCAATGCTTGTTGCAAGGGGTGTTTTCAAAACCATCCAGCTGGGATTTTTAATGGTTGGGCATACACATGAGGACATAGACGCCATGTTTAGTAGGTTTTGAGAAGTTGAGAGTTACACAAACCTATACTTTGCCACATTTGATGGATACATTACGAAACAGCTCATCTTCATCTCCAGCTCCATTTTTTCTCACAAAGATCCCCGATTTCAAGCAATATTGTGATGGCTATCTTTGTGATGGACAAGACATACTTGTTGGACATTCCAAACCGCTTCAGTTCAGGTTCTTTATGCAGGATGAGACACCAATGATGCAATATAAGGCACATGTAGGTGTATCAAGTTGGAGTGGAAGTATTCGCCTTTGGAAAACAGACACAGAAGGCAAGCCAATGTTACCACATGGAGATCCACCTCTAGTACAAATGGCGGAGTATGTCAAGGCCCACGAAGAAGTCATTTTGGGGCTAAAGAACTATATAAAATTTTGGAAAAATTTAGGGAATGGTTCAAGTATTCCGCGATATTATAGACCCGTGATAGATTATTGGAGTAAGGTAATTGAAGAGATTGGAAAAGCAATCATATCAGAGGGAGTCTTGTATGAAATGTTTTGGCCAAAAACTCAAGAATATTCTCACCTACAAAGCACTACAATGAATTTGCAACAAGGAGCAGAAAGATTCCTAGGCCTTGAAGAGTTGAACGATCATTTTTGTGGGCCTCAACGAGATAGGCCAAGGGAAGAGTTTGACCCTATGTCTGATGTGCACCAAGGTGACTTTCTTATGCTTGTTCCGAGTGACACAGAAATCTATCCAGTGTGGCTTGCAATGGCTTTATCTGACATTGATAATGAGCCTACATCACCAAACTACAGAAAACTCTTGATTCAATATTGGGCACCTTGCCGAGAAAAAGTGGGATGACAGATACTCAAGCTTACAGTAATTGTTGGAAGGGTTATTGGGCTGTCAACTATAAGGACCCACAAGTGTGGGAAACTATAGATGCAATTGTTTGGTCCTGGAGACCCAACAAAGAAGGACCATTTTCTAGAATAAAGATTCCAGAAAGACATGCTCTAAAAGCCAAAGAAGGCCTCACTCGTGCACATCAGCCACACTTGGATCAAAGTTCAGATATGGTATCAAATGTGGAGTAGAATTATGTGGAGCTTCTATTGTGACTATACTAGTCAATTTGTAAACAAAATCTTTTTTGTATCTTCCTTTGTTTTATGTAATTTATAGTTATTATTCAAATCCATGTGTTGTACATCCTCTTGACTTTTGGTGTTTATCAACACCACAATCCTATGAGATTTTCACTTTATTTACTAGCCACACACCTCAATTTTTCCCACTTTAAGTGGAAAATTCCCAAATTACATGAATTCGGTCGATTTGGAGATTCCCATAATGTGAGATTTTTACCAAAATACCTAATATGGTCTTATTGTCATTATTGAGAAAATATACATGGTTTTCCAATAGTTACAAAAAGACGTATACACGTCATCTCATGATACATATGCTATGACAAAAGGAAACTAATCCTATCTAGCTACGGCTAGACTGACGTCGTTTAATCAGACGTCTCATCGCGTCCAAGCAGCGTATCTATCGAATTCTGCACAAAAAAAAACAATAAGACAGCTTTTTGTAAGTATAAACATATAATTTACAAAACAATACAACAAATAGAAAAGAGTAAATCCAAATATTAACCATGCCGCCGCGAGAACTCAGAATGTCTATCAGGACGTTTAAGCCCTTTCTGCCTGCGTACTCTCGCACGTACGGTGTGGGGTCACGTCTTGTTATCGACCACTGTTCAAAACATACAAAGAATCCATTATGTTAAAATCTAAAAGTACAAATAGACGTAACTACCAAACCTAAAGAGCAATGCAAAAACACTTACAAAATCGGCCTCAAATAATTTCCACCTGCCGCTCCCCAAGTGTTTTGAGCTGTTGCACTTTGGTTGCCTCCTTTTCTTGCTTCCACTTGTCAGGATTCTCGCACGCTGTGCTCGCTTCGCATTCTTCCGATGTCCCACCCATGCTTTATTGCGTTTTGCACTTCAAAACGTTTGTGCTTATAGTACTCGCGCATTCGAACCTTCATCAAGTCTTCATTGAGTGCAAAGACCACGCATGCGCGAGATCACCTTCTTGCCTTCATCATCCAAGATGATGCCACCGCTGAAGTCGACGGATTAAGGCAAGCCCTCTCGCCTGTGGCGCGTGAACCTGGGTGTCCCGGCAGGGGTCTCTACCAGCGTGCCGATGGGGGTACGAACGTCAGGTGTCTCCATTGGAGTTTGGGCCCCGAAGCGAGGATTGTCGACTGGGGTGACTCCCGGAGGAGTAGGTAGTGGTGTGTAGCCAGGAACGGCTGATAGCCGCACAAAACCTAGTGTAGATGGCAATGTCGTGGCTAGTGTGGAGGCGGGCAAAGAAGGGGAAGGTAAAGAGCCTCATCGAACGCGAGGTGGTATCGAGGCATCAGCGGCGGCATCCCCACAACAACCACCTCCGCCACCACTAGAGCGTCGGTGCCTAGATGAGTGTGAAGATCGTCTCGTCGACACCGAAGCTTCAGAGTGTGCTGAATGCTCCAAAACACAGGGAGACGCTAAAGGAGTAGAACGACGTGATGATGCTCCAGAGCGATGACTATCCTCGTACCACTACCTCTGCTGCGGTGACAAAGAAGAAAGAACCTCATCATCATCCATACCTACATTAAACACACGAACATTTAATCTTAATACTGAATGGAGAAGAAAACATGGACAAGTAGAGAGAGAGACAAAAAGACACACAGAGAGAGAGAGAGAGAGAGAGAGAACTCATAAAGGGGGAGGGATTCCTGTGTAGAGGGATTCGTGTGAAGTTTTGGTGAATTTGTCTTCCGTGTGCATTCTACGTATCTTGTAAAAGCACTACGCTCCAAGTGCGATGGAGATTGAGGCTGCAATCGCGAAGGAGGTGATCCGTCTCTACTCATAGATGTTGCTCGCCCCTCCATTAGGTCTAGCTGATCGGGTGAAAGAGATGCTAAGAAGCAGTAGTAGTGCTTCTTAGCATCTCTTTCATTCGATCAACTAGATCTAGTGGAGGGATGAGTAGCATCTATGAGCAGAGTCGATTGTGCCACCCTAGAGCAACGAGACGAGAGCGCATGGCCATGAAACTTTGCAGCGTAGTTAAAGCACTCATTACCCACCGCTGGAAATTTTCATGGGCAACACAATCCTTGTCGACGGTCTACTATGGCACAATCACCAGTTTTTGACCATTGGGCACTTAACGAAGCCAAAACAAAAAAATTGGTGATTCTGCCACCCTAGATCCACGAGACGAGAGCGGCAGGCCATGAAACTTTGTAGAGGTGGGAAAGCATCTTAATCCCTACCCTTGCAAAGTTTCATGGCCATTGCAATCTGTCTCGAAGGTGTAGGGGGCCAATCAAGTTTTTTGCCATTGGACCCTTAGCGAAGCCAAAACAAAAAATTGGCGATTGTGCCACCTAGACCGACAAGACAAGAGCAGATGGCCATGAAACATTGTATGGGCAAGGAAAGTACTTAAATCCCCACCTGCAAAGTTTCATGGCATCGCAATCGTCGTCTCGATGGTCTACAGAGTGGCACGATTGCCAGTTCTTTACCATTGGGTCCTTAGCAAAGCCAAAATGTAAAGATTTGGTGATTGTGCTACCCTAGACCGACGAGATGAGAGCGGATGGACAGAACTTTGTGGGATAGGTAAAGCACTTAAATCTCCACCCTTGCAAAGTATCATGGGGAACATAATCTGTCTCGACGGTCTACTTTGGCACAATCGCCAGTTTTTTACCATTGGGTACTTAACGAAGCCAAAACGAAAAAAATTGGCGATTGTGCCACACTAAACCAATGCGACGGGAGTGGATGGCCACAAAACTTTACAGGGGTAGGGAAAAGCACTTAAATCCCCTCCCTTGGAAAGTTTCATGGGCAACGCAATCCGTCTCGATGGTCTACTGTGGCCAATTGCCAGCTTTTGACCATTGGGTCCTAAGCGAAGCCAAACGAAAAAATTGGCGATTGTGCCACCTAGACGACGAGACAGGAACATTGTAGGGGTCAAGGAAAGCACTAAAATCTGCATCCTTGCAAAGGCTTCATGGCCATTGCAATCCGTCACGACGGGCTACGGTGACACCATCGCCAATTTTTTACCATTGGGCCGTTAGCTAAGCCAAAACAAAAAAATGGCGATTGTGCCACCCTAGACGACGAAACGAGAGCGGGATGGACATGAAAACATTGCAGGGCAACGAAAGCACTTAAATAACCCACCTGCAAAGTTTCATGGGCTTTGCAATCCGTCTCGTGGAATACCTTCTTTACGGCCTTCCCCAACAAGGGGTTTCCCCCGTTTGCCGACCCGTCGGTCATGGTTCTTGGGGGTTTTGTCGGCCCAACCTGATTGTGTACAACTATAAGATAGTGGTGCTCGGTTTTGGACAGAACGGGGCAGACCGCAGTGCGAAGGACGGGTGAGGTGTGGCGATGAGTTCCCCACACCCCTCTGTGACGTTGGGATGCAACCCTCCCCCCCCCCTCGAGGAGTGCAAAGGCTACCTTCCACGAGGGCTTGGTACTTTCGCGACCGTTTTAGGTCTAAAGGGGCTCAATGCATCGGGAGTGGGTGGCCAACGGGGCTCGATAGGCGATGAGTGATGGCGGACCTGTCCAGGGCCGAGGCAACGATACAATAAGCTCCCGCACTAGCTGCTTGGTTGTGATCAAGGAGCGCGCTGGCCGTTTTTTCAGCCGCGAGCTACATGTGGCTTGTATCGATATGGAAGGTTCTAATCATGTGCATAAGTAAACCAAAAGCTATTTTTTTTAAAAAATCTTTCTTTTTGTGATCCAATGATGAGCTAGCAAGGTGGCGATGTGGCATGCTTGGTGGCGAGTGATGTTGCAAGCCATGCAAACAATACTTACGCGTGGCATGTGAGGTGGTGGATGGCATGGCACTTAAGGTGAAGTGGCATGCAAGGTGGCAGTGGAGGGTGGTGGATGAGTTGGCAATTAGAGTAACATGGCAAGCCAAGTGTTACGATCAAAGTGTTGATTGTGGTGATGTGGAAGGTGAGATGGGGTGATGACATGGTTCTTTGGTGATGTGGCAACCTCCTTGTATGAGGTGGACTAGCCAACTAGGATTAGGAGAGTAGAACCAAGCCATGGTTGGTTTACAAGTGTCAAAATTTCTAGGTTTGGGATTTACCAAACCTAAGGAGGCACACCTCAAGTGAATGGTGTAAGTGAAAAAAATTAAAACAGCAAAAACTTGTCTTTCTTGCTCAAATTGACTCAAATGTTTTTCTATGAGGACCTTACACAAGAGTTATGACATATATGAAAATCAAAAGGAGTGGAAATGTATATTATTTATTAGATTTTAAAAAAAACTATAGGAAGGTTCTCTAAGCAATCTTTGTTATTTTCTAAGGCAGATCTTAAAAAAATGAACCGTTGAAGTTTAAATTTTTTTGCATGGTCACATTCCTTGAGTCATAATTTATCAAATGACTGTTGGATCTTGCAAAATAAGTTCTACATCATTAGATATCTGGTGTAAAAAAATTAAGTTTTTATAAATAGAAATTCTAACAAAGAAAAATGAACATTAATTATGCAAAGATCCAAACAATTATCAATAAATCAAGTTAAATTTCTTGCCAAGTGAACATTTCATGTGCAAGAGGGTACGTAAAGAAAAACATCCCATAGAAAGCTATAAGTATTTCTTCATCAAGCTCACAATGTTATGACAAGGTGTGACAGGCCGAACCAAATTAGTCCTTGCACAATAAAATTACCATTTGAATGTGAAAAAATGAAGATTTGAGCTTTCCATTGTGTTTGAAGCTATGTGCTTTATGTGGCTACCAAATCTTGCCTCTTCAAATATATATATTTTACATTGAGCTCATTGGACTCCTACTCACCAAAGACACCCTTGCCTTTCAAATTTCCAAAAAATTGTTATTCTCTTAATATTATCATGTACTTTTAAAAGAGTAGCTAACATTTTTTTCCCACACAAAACAAGAAAAATGCCTTAAAATGGGTCAAATGTCTAACAAAAAACCAACCCTAACATTGGCATCTCAAATGGGGAAAGAGATTCCCAAAGTTGAGAGTTATTTGATCCTTTTTATTTTTGAGAGTTAAACCATGTGTCACCCTAAAAAATCTATAAATGTTCACACACACACGCATATTTATATATACACTAACTAATGTCAAACATCTATCCTTAGAAAAAAACGAGAAGGTTGGTCTGTTTGTGAGTCGACTTCATTCTGTATCGCTTTGCGGACATGCATGCAAATGATGGGGTTGTTACACATGTCATTGGTCATGAGAGAGAGAGAGAGAGAGAGAGAGAGAGAGAGAGAGAGAGAGAGAGAGAGAGAGATTGTTCCATCAAGTTCATGGGGACTCCTACTCACCAAGGGGACCCTTGCCAATTTCCAAGAAATTATTATTTTATTGGAATTATAGTGTATTTTTGAGAGACTGGCTAACATTTTCTCCCATAGAAAACCAAAAAATACCTTAAAATGGGTAAAATGTACGTAAAAAATCAGTCGTGACACTAGCATCCCAAATGAGAAGAGAGAGACTGAGGGACCTGTTGCTGATATATCCTGATACTTTATCAATACCTTTTATTTTAAATTTGTTAAAATTTTAATTTATTAATATTCTTCTCAATATATATTACGAGCCTATATATATATATATATATATATATATATATATATATATATATATATATATATATATATAAATAGAGAGAGAGAGAAAGAGAGAGAGAGAGAGAGAGAGACTCACTAACTTCCTCTTCTAAAGGTCTGAGTTATTATGTGTGTGTGTGTGTGTGTGTGTGTGTGTGAGTGAGAGAGAGAGAGAGAGAGCTCTACAAAAATTGACGCAAGAAGGATCGCGTGTGGGTGTATTTTCATCCTTCGAGCAGCAGTGGTGTTTACGAGAGAGAGAGAGAGAGAGAGAGAGAGAGAGAGAGAGAGAGAGAGAGAGAGAGGAATAAGAGGTTGATTCCAAGATGAGGGGTGGAGGAAAGCGTTGAAGGCGAGAAAAATCAAAGCGAAAGACAAGCGAACCCAAGGTGGGGTGTGCCAATCCGAAGAATCCAAAGCAAGGGAATAGGTGGAAAAAAGGCAAGCAAACCCACGTCGATGTGTGCACAAATCCAAAGTGGAACAAGCAAATCCGAGGTAGCAAAGGCGGAACGAGGAGAAAAATCTTGATGATATCTGAAGGTTTTTACCCTGAATTTCTCTAAGATTTGTGCTAAGCTTGGGTTTTTTTCTCGCCTTCCAAGTATAATTTATGGCTAAGTTTCAAAATTATTTGGTACGATTACACTAAACCTAAGTTACTTTGAGCATTCGCATACAATACAATGCTTTTTTCACAAAAGTTTAAAAACCGACATATAGGAAAATTTGCAACAAATCAGACGAGCAAAATCAATGTGAAAGACAAGTGTTTTTGCTACGGAACTCAAGGCGGCATACACGAATCCGATGTGATGAGAAAATTCGAGATGGCAAAAAGGGGGAGCGAACCCAAGGCAGCATGCACGAATCTGAAGTGGCACGAGCAAAACCAAGGTGGCAAAGGCAAGAGGCGGAGAAAATTTACACTAAATTTCTTTAGGCTTTGTGTTAAACTTGGTTTTTTTTCTTGCCTTCAAGTTAGAATTTTGTTGCTAAATCTATATTAGCTTCAAAAGAATACAATCCGGTCACGTTAATATAAATTCTCTCACTCACAATTGTGAGTATAGCAAAAAAAAAAAGAGAATTTATAGGTAAACCTAAGTTTACTTTGAGCATTTGCACACAATACAATGTTTTTTCAAAAAAGTTTAAAAAGCGACTGATTGAAAAATTAAAGGCAATTTTGCTATGTTTCATCAATGATTTTTTCCTAAAATTTGTAGGTTTTCTCATCTTCAAAACTAGAATTTAGAGGTGGATTTCAAATTTTCATATGTGAGAATACACAAAACTTGTGTTTTTCTTTCAAGCAATCTGATAGCCACTCATATACACAATGCTTCTGCTGAGACACTTGGTAAACATGCATATGAAAAAATTTAGACGCAATCTACTTCTACTATATGAGCATTGGAAGCTTTGTATTTGAAAACAAATCCCAGGTTTAACTGAACACAAGCAAAACCGAGGCAGAAGGTGAGTGAACCCAAGGCAGCGTGACCGAATCCAAAGCAGCATGAGGAAACCGAGGTGGGAGGGCAGATTTAGATGTGAATCTCAAAATTTATATGTGGAATTCTGGTAAAATCAGGGTTTTTTCTCACCTTCAATTAGCATTTAGAGGTAAATCTCAAAATTTGTACGTAGGATTACACTAAATCAAGATTTTCTTTGAGCATTCACATACAACTTCTTTGCTATATATAGTGGAGCTTAAAATTTTTGAGAAAGGCGCAGAGCATCCACATAAACTATTGGGTGACCTTATTTTGCATTCATTTCTATAACATTTGAAGGTGCCAATGGTGCATAAGTGTACATGAACAAATAGTGTACACATACAAACCTACTTATGCATCGTTATGATCTGATGAACACTATTACCATACTTGTGCACAAAACATAGATAGAGATGCAAGCAAGTGTGGCATCTGTAGAGAAACATAGACGGAAGGGCCAATCACATTCTAGATATTAAAAGAAAGTCAACTCATCTCTTTGAAACTTGAAGCTCTCTTGCTACATTGGAAACTATGAGCCCTAATAATGTTTTCACAACTCCACTCTTAGACATGAAAAGTTTTATGATTACACATTGTACCAGTTATGGGAACTCATACTTAAAAACTTGCTTACTTACTCAGTTTGTACTTTAGCATTTGGTAGCACTTCTATCAACCCTAGGTAGACCAAGGGGAAAACGTCCTTCCTACTATATAGTAGGTTATGATGTGCACTATTGCCATGCCTTGCTCTCACAAGAAAGAAGCAAGGATAGAAGCAAGTAAGAGAGTGGATTCAAAACATTGAATCCAATTGTGTTCCCGTTGTTGAAACCAATTCTATTGAACCCACTCCATTTTTGAAACCAATTGTGTTTCCATTGTTGAAACCAATTCTACAGAATCCAATCCATTTTCAAACAAAGTTTTATGATCACATTGAATTCTCTTAGCTTTCAAATATTTCACACCGTGCTAACTTATCAAAGCTATATAATCAAGCTTCGTAGCATTGCTAGACCCAGACACACAAAAAGGAGGACTCTCTCTCTCTCTCTCTCTCTCTCTCTCTCTCTCTCTCTCTCTCCAACCTAATAGAAGTTTATTGAACAAGGGCTAACAACTCACAAAAGATAATTTCTTTGAGCCTAGCTCCCAAGCTTGGTATTAAAAAATGATTTGCAGCTACATATTCATATTTTTTAGAATTTGTCAAGAGGTTGTGTCATGCATCACTTTTAGAAATACAACAGACTATACATGTAGAATAGAGTATTGATGGTGTTCCACTGGGAGGAAAAGATAGCCCTATGAGAATAGTGGCCATGTTTCTTTGGTCGCAGCAACGCGCGAGTCAAATACTAGTCTTTTTTCAAAGCAAAGAAAAAAAGTGTCTTTTTTTGGGCAGCAGTAGCGCCTGGTGGCACCAGTGCCTCTCAACCAAAGCCTTTACTTTCCTTCTTCTTTTTTTTGCCTTTTCTCCTTATGGCTTTATAAGGCTTACTTTCTTCTCTTTTCTTTTTTCCCAAAGTCCAGCGACACTTTTTCTTTTCCTCTACAATTCACAACCAAAGAGGCCTTTTAGTCCTCATGTCCCATGCAATGGGTGCTCCATGAGTTCGCGTTCGCCGAACCCCCTTCTCTCGGAGCCCAGCCACACCTCTCGAGAAATTCTTCCACATTCAGAACATTCCACATCCTTCCACCGAAAGTCGCACAATTGGAAAAAAATCAAGCTTACCCCCTTCTTCTGCCGTGATTGTCTGTCCACTTGAAGTGGGCGCATCTCGATGCCCCTGACTCCGATCGGCAAGCCACAGATTTCAGTTGACTCCCCACATTGCAAGCCATTTCCCAAAATCTTGGGGAGCCCTAAAAACATGCCCGTTGAGGAGCCTACCAAAGTGGCCCGGTGAGCACGTACCCGGCCCCCGACAAATATTCCAAAGGCCATAACATGCCCATTTGAGCTTTGAATGGCGAACCGAAAAAACCGGCATGATCGACAACTCCAGCTTTACATGCATATCATTGATCCCATTTTTGGCCGCATGTCTGTACCTGCCCTGTCCCTCGGGATCTGCGAAGCCTTCTAACTTCGGACTGGCATATCTTTCACACTGAAGCCCTGTTTGATGAGCCGTCTGGACGAGCTTCTAGAGCACTTGAACACCACATTTCGGGACACATTTTCTGCATTTTGAATACCTTGACTTTTCGTCATCATTATCTCACTTTGGAGGGGCCCCCTGGCCTAAAAAACCCCTTTCAGCATGCATTTCTGTTGCCATTGTCCTGCTGAGGTCTCCCACACTGGCTTTATCCCTCTACCATGCACCTGTTCGCACCCTTTGCACTGCATAGCACACTTTATAGCGCGGACCAACTTTGGCTACACCATCGTCCCCGGCAACGACACCAAATGTTGGGAGTCCCCACCATTGCATAGCTCCAATGACGAAAAAAATTAGCAATCCGGAGGGATGAGCTACCCGGCTAGGACATGGAACACTCACACAATTAGTGAGGTAATCATGGCAACACGAATGGTTGACTTTATGATGTGAGCTTCTCGGCCTATGGAGGAGCTAAGCCACAATGATGGGCAATCTCCACATCCACTTCCCTTCACCTCCAATAAACCCAATCACACACACTAACAATTGCAAGATGCACACAACACTAATCCTATCATGCAACACACCAATCACACACACATAGATCTATCGAGCACCACACTCCAATCAAACCTACATGCACACACAAGCAAGAGAGGGCAATCACACAAGATTAGAGAGGGATTAACCACTAATTAGTTAGGGTCTAGCTAATCAAAGCATCATTAGCAATCACAAGAAGCATGAGACAGGCATAGTAAAAGAGAATTAAGAATTGATTAGTATTAACCAAGTCACATGAGCAAGGAGAAGCTCAAGGACTCCATAGCCACACACCTCAAGAGCTCTCACCAAAGAGTACTTTCAACAAATGAGTTTGAGAACCCTAATTTCTTTTACACACTGCCTTATATACCTAGGGTAAAAATATGCAATGTCCGGGCGACCAAGGCCTTTAGGGCTCCACCACTTACTGAATCTGCAACCTAGGCACACTATTGAGCTACAGCTTGGAACTCCCATTGAGCCCGTAACACATTAAAATATTACAATGGCTTGAAATATATCGAGAATTTACACTAAGTGACCATTTTGGGAAAACGTGAAAAATATGTAACTCCAATCTTTACTGCTTCTTTGTATTCATCTTCGATATGCATCCGCACGTCTTCGATCTTCAGCAGCTCCTGTTAAGTGACGTTGACTCAGTTAACAAAGGAGGAGAGGAAGAGTTGTTTTACGGCTCTCCGGAGCATTTCAAGTATGACAATGATGCGAATGACGAATTCTCTTACAACCCAAGCGACCAAGAATATTAGGTTTTATGATTTTCCAAACCAAAAACTAGGCGAAAACAATGTTATATGAAGAAGAGACCCTTAAACATGGCCAAAGAAAATCCAATGCCATGTGTGAAAGGGAAAACACGATTCCTGATGTTTGTAAAGGCATAAGATTGCGTAAAAGAAAAATTCTTAGGATAGTTCACAAAAACACAAGACACTGAAGCAGCAAGCTCAAAAGACTAAAAAAGAAACAAAACAAAGAAACCAGGGATAGATGAGTTTGGAGAACCAAATAGGACAAAGGTCGAATGCAAAAAGAAGTACCAAGAACTCAAGAGAATCTTGAAGTATGGACAATGGGGATAAAAAGGGAGATAGGAGAGAGCACCAAGATAGAAAATATGGATGTCCCTTTCCACTATCAAAAATTCACTATCCAAAATAGAAAAATAGTGATGACTCAACCAATCAGGGAGAAAAAAGGAAATAAATCCTATGATGGCCCAAAAAACACGAAACAAATAGACCTAGAAAAACTTGTAGAGGTTGCAAGACCGGTTTACATAGCAACAGATTTGAGCACAGAAGAAGAGGAGGTGCTCATCCAACTCCTCAAGGAGTATAGAGATGTTTTTGCATGGTCATATAAAGACCTCAAGGGGGTGGATCCATTGATATGTCAACACATGATTCCCTTGAAGCCTAATGCCAAACCCTACACACGACATCCCTATACCTATAATAATACATTCTCCAAACAAATTAAAGAGGAGATTGACAAGCTTAAGGAGGTCGAATTCATCTATGAGATTGAACACACATATTGGGTGTCACCCATTGTGGTTGTCCCCAAGAAAGATGAGAAATTACATGTATGTGTGAATCTCAAAAAAGTGAAAAAAAAACTTTCAACTTGTAGATGGACGCTTGTATCACCTAGGTTCTGATGGAATACTGCGACTATGCATTAGTCCAAAAGAATATGGAAGTTATCTCATGGAAGCCCATGTACAAACCATTGCCTTCCAATATTCCCAAAAGAAGATACACCAACACCCAAAGCAACTAGGAGTGTATTGGCCTGATATGCATGAGAATGTACATAGATATGTTCTAAATTGTGCCACATGTAGGAACAATCCACTTGTGGAATATTCCACATTGTTTTAGATAGCAGCTGCACCACGATGGATTCTATATATGGTTGACTACTTGACAACAAGGACATTCCCTGAAAATGTAATGAGAGCCAGACAGAGAGCCGTTGAGCTAGAAGCTCAAGAATTCACATTAATTGAAAATCAACTCTACAAGAGAGGAAAGGACAACCAACTCAGAATATGTGCTACGAAAAAAGAATATCTGCCTATCTTGGAGCAAGCACACGAAGGAATTAGCAGAGTCCTTTTCTTGGGAGATAAGATACATATAATTCTCTTACTGCGGAAATTTGGTGGCCTACATTGCACATGCATGCGGATGAATATGTTAAACGATGTAATGATTGCCAGCATACCAAGGTACCTATAAAAAGAGATGAGATGCCATTACGGCCAATGATGGGAGCGAAGGCTTTTACTAAGTGGGGTCTAGATTTTGTAAGACCAATCTCACCACCCGCTTACAAATCCCATTCCCAGTATATAATTGTTGCCATGGACTATCTCACAAAATGGACTGAAGCAAAAGCCACACAAAAGGCAGATGCACTACAAGAGTTTGTGTGCACTTGTGACATTTTTAGCGACGAAAATACATTGGGTTTTTATACTCCCCAGCGTCGCTAAGATCGTCACTACTAATAGCGTCGATACGGGAACATCGCTATGAGAGTCGCTAAAACCGTTGCTATAAGCGTCGCTATATAGCGATGCATATAGCGACGCTTACAGGCTACCTATAGCAACGCTTATAGTGACGTTGCAGAGCCTTATATAGCGACGCTTAAAGTGACGCCCGAGAGTAAAAGTTTATGGTGGCAGGGCATTCAATGCCCTGCCACCCATCAACCATATTGAATGTTTCAATATTACAGTAAACCTAAATGAATCCAAGATAAGCCCAGATTCACCTTTGAAAGAAAGTGCAAGGTATAGGCCCAAAGTAGTCACCCACAAGACAATATAACCATTAACTCCATCATCCATAGTATTGTTTGCAGAATAAAGATACAAAACTGTCAAAAGTAAATTGATGAAAGTAAATCAATGACAATTCTACACATCATAGGCAAAATCAATTGATTGTTAAGCTTTGCAAATGTAATAGTTACAACACCATTGTCATTATTGAGAAAATATACATGGTTTTCCAATAGTTACAAAAAGACGTATACACGTCATCTCATGATACATATGCTATGACAAAAGGAAACTAATCCTATCTAGCTACGGCTAGACTGACGTCGTTTAATCAGACGTCTCATCGCGTCCAAGCAGCGTATCTATCGAATTCTGCAAAAAAAAAACAATAAGACAGCTTTTTGTAAGTATAAACATATAATTTACAAAACAATACAACAAATAGAAAAGAGTAAATCCAAATATTAACCATGCTGCCGCGAGAACTCAGAATGTCTATCAGGACGTTTAAGCCCTTTCTGCCTGCGTACTCGCGCTCGTACGGTGTGGGGTCACGTCTTGTCATCGACCACTGTTCAAAACATACAAAGAATCCATTATGTTAGAATCTAAAAGTACAAATAGACGTAACTACCAAACCTAAAGAGCAATGCAAAAACACTTACAAAATCGGCCTCAAATAATTCCCACCCGCCGCTCCCCAAGTGTTGTGAGCTCTCGCACTTTGGTTGCCTCCTTTTCTTGCTTCCACTTGTCAGGATTCTCTCACGCTGTGCTCGCTTCGCATTCTTCCGATGTCCCACCCATGCTTTATTGCTTTTTGCACTTCAAAACGTTTGTGCTTACAGTACTCGCGCATTCGAACCTTCATCAAGTCTTCATTGAGAGCAAAGACCACGCATGCGCGAGATCACCTTCTTGCCTTCATCATCCAAGATGATGCCACCGCTGAAGTCGACAGATTAAGGCAAGCCCTCTTGCCTGTGGCGCGTGAACCTAGGTGTCCCGGCAGGGGTCTCTACCAGCGTGCCGATGGGGGTACGAACGTCAGGTGTCTCCATTGGAGTTTGGGCCCCGAAGCGAGGATTGTCGACTGGGGTGACTCCCGGAGGAGTAGGTAGTGGTGTGTAGCCAGGAACGGCTGATAGCCGCACAAAACCTAGTGTAGATGGCAATGTCGTGGCTAGTGTGGAGGCGGGCAAAGAAGGGGAAGGTAAAGAGCCTCATCGAACGCGAGGTGGTATTGAGGCATCAGCGGCGGCATCCCCACAACAACCACCTCCGCCACCACTAGAGCGTCGGTGCCTAGATGAGTGTGAAGATCGTCTCGTCGACACCGAAGCTTCAGAGTGTGCTGAATGCTCCAAAACAGAGGGAGACGCTAAAGGAGTAGAACGACGTGATGATGCTCCAGAGCGATGACTATCCTCGTACCACTACCTCTGCTGCGGTGACAAAGAAGAAAGAAACTCATCATCATCCATACCTACATTAAACACACGAACATTTAATCTTAATACTGAATGGAGAAGAAAACATGGACAAGTAGAGAGAGAGACAGAAAGACACGGAGAGAGAGAGAGAGAGACAGAGAGAGAACTCATAAAGGGGGAGGGATTCCTGTGTAGAGGGATTCGTGTGAAGTTTTGGTGAATTTGTCTCCCGTGTGCATTCTACGTATCTTGTAAAAGCACTACGCTCCGGGTGCGATGGAGATTGAGGCTACAATCGCGAAGGAGGTGATCCGTCTCTACTCATAGATGTTGCTCGCCCCTCCATTAGATCTAGCTGATCGGGTGAAAGAGATGCTAAGAAGCAGTAGTAGTGCTTCTTAGCATCTCTTTCATTCGATCAACTAGATCTAGTGGAGGGACGAGTAGCATCTATGAGCAGTGTCAGATCACCTCCTTTGCGATTGCAGCCTTAGTCTCCATTGCACTTGGAGTGCAGTGCTCGTCATCATATCAGACTTTCATGACACACGGAGGAGTGTCCCTGCTTGTGAGAACATACCTGGAGCATACATACTTGGAGTTAAAGACAATTTAAATTTCTCAAGTATAGCCACGTGAATACAATATATATTATAAAATGAAGAAAAATTGTTCAAATACAATGTTTATGGCTTTAAGAGATCTCTATCTCATCCTCGCATAGCTCAACATAACTCCCTATATCTATATAGACCTCTCCATTTAGGCAGATGTCCTCTATTTCATTTTGTAGATCCTCTCCATGCACCCCATAGAGAGTAGAAATTTGATGCTTGTCTGGCACCACCTCAGCACCTTTTGACTGAGCATCTTCTCCAATCTCCTCCATTGATGCCATTGTGATTGGCACATGGTAGCCCTCATACGTCCGTGCATTACAAGGGGCTACCTCTATGACGTACCACCAGTTTGATGCAGACTTTGTAGGATGAAATATCACCTGCCAAAGCCATATAACTTACATGAGAGCTTCCAAGCACATAACTTCTAAAATTGGATAGCTTCCAAGCACATAACTTACTTGTTCACAATGCTCGAGTAGTACGAAACTGTCTCTTACGTCGGTCCATTTTTTAGTTGAATCCACTTCAAGGAAACCAAACTCTCTTCTGCGCACAGTAGCTTGCAACCCTCCATGTTTATCTTGAACCATTGCACATAGAGAAACTCCCCAAAAAGTCCTCTATAATCTATCCTCAAAATCTCTTGAAGCGTGCCAAAGTATGTGAGTTCCACCAACAGGATCTGCATCAGAGGACCGTCGTCGACTAGACTGTTCAAATTTTGCCATGATTGCACAATCTTGAGTAAAATGCTTTTTGTCAGCTCGTTCCATCCTAAAATGTCGACCTTTACACCATGCTGTTGTGTATGACTTATACTACAACCAACAAAGATTATGAGTGGCCGTTCAAACATCTAGAAAGTCACTAGTCGTACATTGCAAACTTACCTTGGTCGCGCAACCTCGAGAGTAGTCCCACTCCTCCTCAGTCACTTCTTCACCACACTGTTGTACGCTTTTCAATTGGTTGTGCAACCATCTTAAGCTCATGAATGTTGGTAGGCTCTCCAGACCCGCCGGATAATGCATCAGTGATCGTCTTCCTTGTCTCCACTCGATCCGTGCCCTTTGTCGCTCTTGCTTTGCATCCTCGTATTGTGAAATCCAATTTTACATCACTGGATTGTGAAGCATGCAAAATTGATTGATTTTAGCCTCTAGATCTTTCGTCATCTTCTTCTCAACACCGAGATTGCACATGATAATCCCAGATATGCGCTCATCATTTATGGTTCTCTATAGCGTGTCATGGGCTTTATCAAATCCGTCTAGCCACTCTCCAATGTAAACTAGGGACTCTGATACCAGCCAACCTTCTGCCATGCTACCCTCTGGATGTGCCTTCTGACGCACATATCCCTTAAGTGTTTTCATGAAAAGTTCTAAAAAGAACATCCTTTTGGAATGTATTGTGCCAGCTATTTCCACCTCATCAACTATGTGAACAAGAAGATGCACCTGAATGGTTAGCATGGTAGTAGGAAAGTGTTTCTCAAGCATGCACACAACCTTCGCAGCATTTAGTTTGGCAAATGGTATGGAGTTTACATTGATCTCCTTTTGTGAGATCCGTTGCACCAACTTCGTAAGTTTGTATATTGTGTTACAGACGTCAGGAGACAAACATCCCTCAATGGCCACCGGTAAAATAAATTGCAAAACACATCTAGCAATGATATTAAATTCCACACACGAATTTGTTACACAATTCCCACTATGATATATTCCACTTCAAACATACCTAACACATTTTATGCGAGTTGTGTGACTTCAAACTGGTAAGCTTTTCTTTTTTAGTGAAACACATTCGGAGCAAGTGCATTACGCCAGTGGGGGTCCGTACAGATCAAATGGTCTCTTTTATTTTGCGTTCTTGGGCTCCTGTGAAAATCCATGGCGCTTTAGGAGTTTTATCGATCCATCGGATGCTGTCTACGGCCAATATTGCTCCATACGACCCACATTCTTGATTATGTGCATTGGATCAAGCAAGTGATTGATCATGAGTCGGGGCCAATATGGTAACTCGTACCATAGAGAGAGTCTCTTCATCCCTGGGACAAACCGTCATCACACATCTCCTTCTACTCTAACCATACTTGTGCAAACATCCTCGGTGGCTCTCTTTCCAAAAAGCCGTTGTGTAACACATGATTCTCTAGAAGATACGCTTGATGACCCTTCGTAGATTTGCTTCTTCAATGAGGGCATCCGATGTGCATTCGGTCTAGGTCCACATGTGACACATGCTCTGTATCGGCTTGTTTGAAGCCCTGCATGTATACACATGGCAATAGATAAGCTTGAGAAAAACCAAGATTTATAGTGTTTGAGTTTGAGTTTGAGTATAAACCACATGAGCATTCTGTTAGTCTGGGATAGTCATGCATGGTCCACATTAGAATGCCTCTGATCAAAGCATTTCGTCAACCTGTGTGTCGGCTCATATCCACCACTTCTATGCCAATCCACAATTGATGTAGCTCTCTAGCACGGTGTCGTAGGGTAAAATAGGGATCCTCTATCCGCTAGCAAAGGGATTAATGACTAGGCTTTATCTTCTCTACCTCATAGTTGAACGACTATGAGGTAGAGAAGGACGACTATGATTTCAAGAGAGAGGTTATGTCATAAAAACTAATATCTAATTCTCCCAAATGATTTTCTCATGTTAAACTGATCATTTAATATGGGGAAGTACCAGGGGAGTAAAAGCTAGAATATTTGTAAGGCTACCAGACCGGTCTTAGCAGGGATCCAAAGGAGGGAAAATAGGGATCCAAAGGTGGGAAGTCTACAAAAGAGAAATGTGCATAAATGGAGCTTAAAAGATCTAAGGTTCAGCTCCATTAAGACTTCCATATGCTAAGGTTCCAAAAATTAACTAAAATGTCCAATGGCCAAAGGTGGGAAAACTGGATGGTTATGAGAAGACTAAAAAGTCTTCCCACATCCCTAGGAAGGACGGGGCGAGCCCTAATGGTAGGGGAAGAGAGAGAGAAACACACACACACAATCCCAAGCTCTCCCCAAAGGGAAGAATGGACACATGGGAGGCTCCTAGCCCAGTTGCCCCCAATTTTCCCTCAAATCCTATTGGATGGCCATAGAGGTGGACCAATGAGAATTAGGCTAGAGTAAAATTAGTCTAATCAATTTAAAATTGCTTGATAAAAGAACCAATAGAAATTAAGCTCCCTAGAAGACTATTGGACAGTCTATCAAGGGGTCCCAACAGCCCTAATAGCTTGCTTGATTCCCATTGGCCAGAATACTAAAAGGTCCAATGAAAGTTTAAATAAATTATTTAATTACTTAAAGCTCTCACAAAAGGGGAAAGGGGGACACATGTCACAAGGCTATCAATTATGCTTCTTATATGTTATTGGCTAAGCCCTGCAGTAACCAATGGGATGTCAACAAGAGAAAAAGGGAAGAGGGGTCGACCAAGTAGAGAGAGAGTTGGCATTTTTAGTCTAACTCACTTTGCTACACACACACAAAACTCATGTGGAGCAAGAACTCCATCTCCTTCTCTAAGCATTCATAAGTAGAGACCTACACCAACAACTCTTGGCAATGGAATGCAAATCCAACCAAGAGCCAA
Source organism: Adiantum capillus-veneris (assembly GCF_014529385.1). Lineage (NCBI taxonomy): Eukaryota > Viridiplantae > Streptophyta > Polypodiopsida > Polypodiales > Pteridaceae > Adiantum > Adiantum capillus-veneris. The sequence goes on along the minus strand of NC_140936.1, from coordinate 117,163,821 downwards.
GCTTCAATGGCATGCTCATCTCCTCTACCATGCTAATTACTAAGCTAAGCTATGCTATTAGAGTGATTACGTGAGGAGAATACTCCTTCTCGTAAGATACATCTTCTTCCTCTCAATCTTTCCTCATTCCCTGCTAGCTCTCACCATTTTTCAAGGTGTGTGAGGTCTTGGACTGAGGCTAGGGACACTAGGTGTGGTTTTCAAGCATAATTTGGTGCATGAAGCTTCCATCTTCATTGCACCAACGAGTTTTGTCAAGGAACACAAAGGTTGTATTGTACAAAAGTCTTCTTTGATGGGAGAAGTTATAATACAAAGCCATTTTGGAGGGGGGACTGGCTCCATGTAAATCCAGTCCTCAACTGTTGTCAATTGTTCTATTTCTCTCTCTTTTCAAGTATTGTCTATGCCAAACTAGCTAGGTGTAAATTGATATGTTGCTTTCTCAAATTAAGTACTCTCTCTATGCTCATTAGGACCTTGTTCTTAATAAAATGCTCACTATGTTATCATTTTCCGCTACACACAAGTTACTAGTGCATTAAATGTTATAGCATGCTTACCCACCCCCATCATGGATGTGAGGATTGTGACCTCTTTTTCCACATTTTTTATTTCCTTGAGGCCGGTTACCCTCACATGTAGAGCATGCACCCTCCTTCTTTGTTCCTCTTCGAGGGTCATGTTAATAAGAGTTGGTGTACAAGGAGCTTCCTTACCTTTCCCTTTCTTGGTGACCTCAATCCATTTTTCGGCCTCCTATCAATACTTTCTTTTGTGTTGCGGAGATGACCGTGGCCCATGACTTCTTCTCCTCATCTTCCTTGATAAGCCGTATTTCTTCTCTCATAGTATTCAATTCTTCCATCATGGATGGCTGAATTTTGCCTTCTTTGAGACGCCCACTTTTTGCTACAAGAAGTTCACCTTGGAGAGTTTGGATTGTGGCTTCCTGTGAAGCCACTTGCTCTTCGACGTGGGACATCCTTTCGCATAGGTTATTCTTCTCCTCTTTACATTCCACCATCTTTTGAAGAAAGGTTGCCTCCATCTCTTTCTTCCTCTCCTTCACTTCAACTTCAAGTGTTAATATCCGCTTGTTGGTGATTGAGAAATTCATGTTGAGAGGGAGGCAGCTATAGCCACTAGGGAGGCATGTGAAAGGGGTCAATGGGTAACCCAATGGAGGGAGACCATGAGAGAGAGAGAGAGAGAGAGAGAGAGAGAGACAGAACTCTAAAAAACAGTAAGAAATGCTTGTGAAACCCTAAAAAATAGAGAAAAACAGTTTCAACTTTTAAAAACAGAAAAATAAATATTCAAAACCCTAAAAAACAGTTAAAACAATGACAAAACCATGAAAATGACAAAAAACAATTTTGAAATCCCAAAAAAATAGCAAGAAATAGTTTTGAAACCCTAAAAAGAACAAAAAAACAATGGAAAAATTCTAGAAACATCAAAAAAATAATTTTGAAACCCAAAAAACAGCAAAAAAAACGATGTAATAACCCTAAAAACAACAAAAAAGAGGTGACAAAACCCTAAAAACCGTGAGAGAGAGTCCAAACCCGGGGGGGGGGGGGGGGGGGGGGGGGGGGAAGAGAGAGTCACATGGCATTTGTAGCCTTGCCTTATCTTCCTCACTATAGCATCTTTCTTGATGGCTTGCATAGCATCATCCTTTCGCATATGAGACGCCACAAATTCAAGGAGAAAGTCATCTGTGTTGCATTGTACTTGCTTCTTGTGAATACAATTCCAGGCTTCCAAGTCCCTAATGAGGGCCCTTGCTTGAATAGCGTTGCAACTCAGCTCATACTTGGGGTCCATGTCATCAAATCGCTTTTGCGCCGTAACCTATCTCTGGCTGAAGACTTTGAAATGGGGTTTAAGGGAGCACATATCACCCTCCCTACCACTCTATGTGGATTCCCCACCCTCAGCCCATGTTTCTTACAAAGGTGGTCCACCATACATCGTTGTTTCTCCATCCGCGTGTTTTTGATTGGGCAAGCCGGATCTACTCCGCACATCCACACAAGCTTCCCATCAACATAAAGCTCTGCATTTGGTTGGGATGGCAATAATGGCTCGGCTCTTCTCACTTGTATCAAATAAAATATCTGCATAACTTTAGAAATGGTAGGGAGACCCTGTTAACCTAATGTAAAACAGGGCATGCCCTAGACTAAGTGTATAACTGGGATAGAGAGTGACTTATAGGACGTCCCCTCAATGGCAGAGAGGTTTCGGCCTTCGCCCACTTGGATGTAGACCATAAACCAACCGCTTCTTCAAGAAGCTTTCTCTTACTAGCCTTGGCTTCTTTTGGTGGTGGCAATTTTAGCTTTTGCGTTGGTCTTCTCTTAGACTAAGTGAAGCTTTCCCTTCCCCCTTTCAACGATCACCTTGTGTTGCTTCTCCACCTCACGACCCTTTAAGTGGACAATCAAGGGCTTTTGAACCATGTCTGAACCCTTCATTGGGACCTTCTCCTTGGGCTTCACAAGGGGCTTCTTTGCATCATAACCCTTCATTGGGCCCTTCTCCTTGGGCTTCATAAGGGGATTCTTCACGTCAAAACCCTTCATTTGGACCTTCTCCTTGTGATTCACAAGTAGCCTCTTCCCATCCGCACTCTTAGCTTGTTATCATTTGGCTTTGCCATCTAGGCATTCATCCTCGAGTGCTTTGCCCTCTACCCATAAGAAAAATATTGGGAGATCAACCCACCTTATAAACAAAATCCATGACATGTAAACTTTTTAGCACCACAGACTTGATAGATAACCCGAGAAATCTTGATATGGCATGAAAACCCAAGCAAGCCCGACGTGCAATCATGGACCCAATGTGTAAACCCAAGAAAGCTCAAAATGGAGAAGGTAAACATACCTACACCCCTCTCTTTGTCATCAACTCCACAATAGGAGGAAACTCCATAGTAGGAGGATCCCCATGCGTAATTTGGGACATGTCCCCATCTGAAGGTATGTCTATCTCCTTGCCATGGCCATGAGTAGGCATAAACCCGAACATACCTACTTTTTGTTGGCACTGGCCTCATGCAATATTTGACCCTCTAGAGATATGGTTATTTCTTTCCCCTTACTAGTACCCTGCATCATCTAGAAACATACTTCAGCAAGCACCCTCATGGTCGTGTGCAAGTGTAAACCCAAACATACTTGATTTTGGCTGAGAGTGGCTTCTATCACATCTCCAACATTAGGGCTTACCATCCCATGTCTATCCTCACAAAACTTTGATCTTAATTTGGACTTCGCCATACTTTGAGCTCATGTGTTTCTTTATTGTGCAGGAGCGTGCTTCACGTCCTTACCCCCCTTGACAAGGAGATTACTTGGGTTCTTTTTCATAGGAAGAGTGATAGGGGGATCCCCCCCCCCCCCCCCCCCCCCCCCCCCCCCCCCCGCCTCCTTCTCCTCCGACACCACCACCTCTATCGTGACCTGCATCCCATTTTATAAGGGTGAGAATCTCATGCCCACCTCCCTACCCTAAACCTAGGCTAATTGGGTAGTGTACAAATGCCTTGCCTATCCACTTTCAAGCATGTCTGCTTCCCCGCATTGTGATGAAAAGTCCTCCTCCTAGGTCATCACTTGCAAAAAGGGAACACAGGTTAAGAGGCCAGCCAATAGCATGTCATGTGCAGCCCCATGACAAAAATAGCATCCCCTCTTCTAGTTACCCACAATTGGGCCTTACTTCTACTTTTGCAGGTTCCCCTTTTTGCAACCTTAGGCGGGGGAGTGAAGTAGGAGCCCCGCATGTGTGATGTTCTTTGCCTTCCTTGTGGTTTTTCCACCTTCCATTAGAGTTGGTGCTCGAGCTTTGGCGATGGCCTGCACCCCTTGCGGCCGGCTGTCAATGATCCTTGATACTCCTCTACATGCAATCTCAAGTAGGAGTGAGAGGAGTAAGGCGAGCGAGAGAGAGAGAGAGAGAGAGAGAGAGAGAGAGAGAGAGAGAGAGAGAGAGAGAGTGTGTATGGGCATTGAATGCCCACCCTCATGCCATTCTATCGTTGAGCATCGAGGCATGCATGAAGAGACTATATTCAGTCCCATCCCCCTACCCTAATGATGACCATCAATGTGGCCGCGGACTAGTCATCCCCCACTTGTTCCATTGTGGCATGCATTGTCACCCCTAGTGCCCCGCCACGCCGGCACTCCACAGCGCCCCCCTAGCTTGGGTTTATGATGGGTTTAATAGTTGGAAACCCCACCCCCTTGCCAAGCCCCCTTCTCACGTGGCCGGTTGAGATCACCTTGCTCCCCACGCTGGACTTGCACACGCTCGATGCAATCAAAATGGCTTGTCACCATCAAAAGGCATAAAGTTGTGAGGGAAGGCAACTGTCAAATCCTTTATGTAGTGGTGTGTTGTGAGAAATGATGTAAGGTCACCCCAAAAGATTGGATAGTGGGTTTGTATGTTTTGAATGTTCCACATGTAAATAAACCTTGCTTGTACAAAGTGCACATAAGCACTATGTGGTGCTCTCTCTCTCTCTCTCTCTCTCTCTCTCTCTCTCTCTCTCTCTCTCTCTCTCTCTCTCTCTCTCTCTCTCTCTCTCTCTCTCTCTCTCTCTCTCTCTCTCTCTCTCTCTCTCTCTCTCTCTCTCTCTCTCTATCACACACACACACACACACACACACACACTCGTAAAAATTAAGCACTCCCTCTTTTTTGCATATATGACACACACATGAGCACACATCCCAAGACAAAAACAAACAAGCACACACACTGATGCACATTCTCAAGCATATGTAGATATCCATATATACACACACTCACGCACAAATTATGTATATAACCACATTGAAAAATTGTCAAAAAATAGCATGTATCCACACCATAGCTATATGCACTCACACATATGCCAATGATGGCCTTTGCATGAACCGAATCACATCGCAATGATACAACAGTATTGGGCAATAGTCTATAGATCATCAAGCATCTGCAAATTCTCAATTTTATGACAATCCATGACTAGATCACAAGTGAATGGAATGACTAGATCATCAAGCATGACTAGATCACAAGTGAATGGAATGGTTTTGTTGCTTACCACTGAAATACTAGTCTCTACTTAAATAGGGAAGATTTCTAGCTTAGCATGGCAAATACATTGTCTCCAATCAATGAAAGTGCCATCTACCCAATTCTCCACCCTAGTCTCTTGTTTTAATTTAATATACCATGAGTTATTGTATAGACCACCTCTCTCTAGACTATGGACCACATGGGCTAGGCTAGGGGAATCTAGCCTTCATCATGACCAATAATTTCCCACATGAAACTGAAAAAAGCACCATAAGCACTATCTAACCCACATTCACTGCTATGATCACAATTCAGATTAATTGTAAACCTAATGGACTTCTCCAATCCTATATAGCAGGTTGTTGGCACACACTTGGTGGATGGTGGAAGAATGCATTAGAACTAGGGACTTGCTCTAAGTGATGCACTACAACTCAAGGGAAGGAAAAAGAAAGTGAGTCACAACATAGAGAGCAATGGCAATGCATTACACTTGGGGGGAAATCACTATATTTGATGAGGATAGAATACATGAGCATCATGGCACACTAATCACTAGTGCATCTCTCCATCTTTTTATGTACCATATGGCAAGTGTAACCTTGCAGCGATCGCACCCTCGCCCTTCCTCACCCACTATGATCTGTTTTATACTACCTGATGAAGTTAGCAAACTTCTATATGCCTTCACTAGCTTGAGATCTCACGTGTTTTTTATCATCTTCCTCATGCTTAATATCTTGTTTAAGGTAGGGATTTACACAAACCTCTAGTATCACCACTCTTTTCTCCATCTAGAGTTTAATGATCAGTGTGTATCAATGCTTGTTGGATGTTACATGGTTGTGTGCTACTGTTTGTAGTCATGGATGATGGTCTATCTCATCTCTCTCTCTCTCTCTCTCTCTCTCTCTCTCTCTCTCTCTCTCTCTCTCTCTCTCTCTCTCTCTCTCTCTCTCTCTCACACACACACACACACACACACACACACACACATAGTGCGATCTTTACTAGAAAATCATGTTGTCACTCTACCACCGTACAGAATGTCTCCCATTACATTTGGTGCCTGATTTTAGGAATCTTGCATCTTAGCTAAAATCAAGCTAAGCAATATTCCCTATCTACTGTGTGGAGGTTTTTGCCCTAGCCTTGTTGTGAAGGATTTGCAGATGGTATAACACCTTCATATTCACAAATCGATAAGGAAAACAAATTATCTCTTGCAAGAAGATGTGAGCCGATCTTCACTTGCAAGACAAAATAAATAGCTCTTACAAAACGATGTGGGCCAATCTCCACTCACAAATTTTCTCACCCTTCCACACAGCTAAACCCACCAACCCTCAACTAGCTTCCCTATATACTACCATAGCCCCAACTATGATCAATTGCACTCAAGGAAGCAAAAACAAAACTAATGTTTGGAATTTTTTAAATAGAAAAATGAAGTAAAACCTCTGCACTTTTAATCATAAAAACTGCAAGCTGACACCATCTCAACAACTATGAATTGTGTAACATGGGGCTCCATGGGCCGCTCCCAAATAGTTCCCAAATATGCACATAAACTAATTAAAAACCGTCCCAATAAAGAATTACACATAAAATTATAATTTTCGACCAAAAATCTCAAAAAAAACCGTGGATAAAATGGGAAAATGCTCTCCCCTTCACTTGTATAGCAAAGGGCTTTTACAGACAAACCAAGTCGTAGACACACACCGGACACACACACATGCAAGAGAGCTCCCCTCCATTCAACATTCATCGCTAAACGACAAGAAGAGGGGTGAAATGCAGAGTTCAACACCCATGTTAATTACCCTCTTGAGGAGACAAACATCCTCAACTCAAGCTACAGGATCCTCTCTCTCTCTCTCTCTCTCTCTCTCTCTCTCACACACACGTATGTGCACGCAACTCTACTACACAATTCAAACCCACCACAATTGGTTGCACCAACAAGGGCTTCCTCTTGCAAGGCTTCCAAAATCATTAAAAATCATCTACTAAACTCATCGGGGTGTCCCACATCATTTCTCAAAAACATGTCACATTTTCCCCCGCCCCATCCCAACACACAAAAAAAAAAAAAAATAGAACACCTTTAAGTGTTCCACTTACATAATCAAGCTTCTCATTAGCACCTTCATAGCTTGCTCTCCATGTAAGAATATATGCAGATTCATATCTTTTCTTATCAACCATACGCAAATGTCATTTAGCATCCAAGTACAAAGGTCCACAAGGAATGTGCCAAAAATACAGTTTCCTTGCCCCTATGATACAAATAGAATTGTTTTGAATTCAACAAGATACCTTCTAACATATCTACAATATATCTCACCATAAATTTGATGCCACATAATTTCTTGCTCACCAAGCCCACCAGGATGCAAATCAAAGCTGTTCAGCTCCATTAAACAAATAGGTGCCTCAAACGTTGTTTTCGGGTTGAATTAAGGGGAATATTGAAAGACCCCTTGGGCTAAGAGAAAAGGAAAAGCAAAGGGAAAACTTTTCTTTTATTGATTTGATAAATTAAGTTGGTTTTTTTTTTTCTTGTTTTTGGTGGTGGTGGGGGAGGGGGTGTGTTTGTGTCAAGAAATAAGACGAAGCTAAATAGATATTTGAGTAGATTACTTAATGGAGAGAGATAGATTTCACACACAAGAGATTATAAAGTAGAGAGAGAGAGAGAGAGAGATAGTACACACGATATACGTGGTTCACCCAATTTGGACTACGTCCACGGGAAAGCAGCCACTCAATGACTTTAGCACTTCAAAAGAAGAAGTAGTTTACAAGGGATTAAACCCTTAATAGAGATCCCGCCTTGCTTCACTCTCACCACGTCACACTCACCTTGTTGCATCAACTTCACACTATGAAATATGTGTAGAAATGGCTTCCTTTTATAGGCCAAAAGGGCTGCCCTCTCTTATGAGAGACAGCCATGTGTAGCCGCCCTTGTGCGAATAAGTCCAAATCGGACCCTCCAATCCGGCCATGTGTGGTCGCCCTTGAAAAAACAAGTCCGCTTTTGAATTCGGCCACCGGCCATTGACTTCCGACCACTTTTCGGCCTCCGTCTGGCCATAATATTCCGGCGAAAAGGAATATTTCGACGAGGGAAAAAAAAGTCTCAGGGACCTCCGCCCCCGAGGCCCCTAAAGTTGCCCCTGATTCTTGTCCGTGAAAATTTTGGTTTTCGATGAGTGATTTTCCTTCATGCACGATGGCTTCTCCTCATAATGAGGGCCTTACAAATGTGCGCTTTTACCACATAAAATTACAAGGGTAAATCAAGCTCCATACTTAACAATCTCCCACTTGGAGACTGATCTCCAAACCAAACCTGTGACTGCTTTCCATCCTAGTTTCTTATCCTTGAATGCCGATTGAAGATGAGCAAAAGCTCAACTTCTCCTTGTTGACCACCTTTGTAAACATGTCTGCAGGATTTTCACTTGTATGCACTTTTCCTAGCTTTAGTTGTCCCTCTTCCAAAAGAGTGCGTATGAAGTGATATCTCACCTCAATGTACTTTGTCCTTGAATGAAAGGCTGAGTTCTTCACAAGATGGATAGCGCTTTTCTTTGCTTGCCTGCGTCATTGCTACATACTTTGCTTCCGTGGTAGAAAGTGAAACCACTTTCTGCAGCTTTGAAGCCCAGCTTACTGCTGTGCCTCCAACCATGAACACATAGCCAGTAGTGCTCCTTCGAGTATCTTTGTCACTTGCCATATCTGCATCAGCATACCCTTCTAGAAAAATATCAGTTCCTCCAAAATACAAATCATTTGTTGTTGTCCCTTTTAGATACCTAAGTATCCACTTCACAGCTTGCCAATGCTCTTTACCTGGGTTGTCCATGAACCTACTCACAACTCCCACTGCATGTGCAATGTCTGGCCTTGTCCAGACCATAGCATACATTAGAGAACCTACCGCTGCAGCATATGGAACTTTAGACATATAGGCTATCTCCTCTTGTGTCTTTGGACACATATCCTTTGTTATTTTAAAGTGACCAGCCAAAGGTGTAGAAACTGATTTGGCATTTTGCATTGCAAACCTTTCTAGTACCTTCTTGATGTAATCTTCTTGAGATAGCTTTATTCTCTTCTTCGTCCTATCCCTTGATATTTTCATACCAAGTATCCTCTTTGCAGCACCTAAATCTTTCATTGAAAAAGATTTAGACAGCTCCTCTTTTAGGTCTTTGATGCCCTGCATGTTAGCACTTGCAATCAACATCTCATCAACATATAACATTAGGATGATGAATTTCCCATCTCCCAAATTCTTCGTGTAGACGCAGTGATCCGAGTTGCATCTTGTGAATCCATGATCCAACATCCATCGATCAAACTTCAAGTACCATTTTCTTGATGCTTGCTTTAAACCATACAAGCTCTTCTTTAATCTGCAAACCATTTTCTCCTTACCTTTTACTTCATACCCCTTTGGTTGAAGCATGTAGATTTCCTCCTCTAAGTCACCGTGAGGGAATGTCGTCTTTACATCCATTTGCTCGAGATTTAGATCATGAGCAACCACAAGGGTTAAGACAAGCCTAATGAGGTTCATTTTTACAACAGGAGAAAATATTTCATTGAAGTCAATACCTTTCTTTTGAGAAAACCCTTTTACCACAAGCCTAAACTTGTACCTTTTCTTCCCACCTTCTTCTTCCTTCACCTTGTACACCCATTTGTTTTGAAGTGCCCGCTTACCTTTAGGCAACTCAACCAACTCCCATGTTTGGTTGCGATGTAGTGAGTCTATCTCCACTTGCATGCTCTTCGTCCATTCTTCTTTGGATTCATGTTGCATAGCTTCTTCGTATGATTCCGGCTCTCCAAAATCTGAGATCAAGAGATGGTTGAAGGAAGGAACAAACCTTTCTGGAGGTCTACTTGCTCTTGTAGATCTTCGGGGAATAGGTTGAGGCTCCTCATTTGGTTGACGTTGTTGCACATTGTCACCATTTGCAGTCCTTGAGTCTTCACCGTCCTTAAGCTCCATGTACTCATCACCTGTTTCTTTTGTTTGTTTTCTTTTCAAATAATCTTTGTACATATTTTGTTCGTTAAAAATTATATCCCTACTCCTTAAGATTTTACCATCTTCAGGATTCCATAGGCGATACCCAAAGTCACTTTCTCCATAGCCAATGAAGAAACACTTTTTGGACTTTGCATCTAGCTTTGATCTTAGGCTTCTATCTATTTGCATGAAAGCCTCACACCCAAACACTTTGAGGAATGCATAATTCACCGGTTTACCTGTCCATGCCTCTTCTGGAACTCCCCCATCCAATGCCGTTGAGGGTGACTGGTTGATTAAGTACACAGACGTACTTACAGCTTCCACCCAAAGCTCAAGCGGTAGGCCTGCATGTAGCCGCATGCTTCGTGCTCGCTCCATGATTGTCATGTTCATCCTTTCCGAAATCCCATTTTGTTGAGGTGTCCTTGGGGTTGTTCTTTGCCTCCGAATGCCATTGCTAGCACAAAAGCTTTCAAAAGCTTGGCTGCAATATTCACCTCCATTGTCGGATCTGAGGCATTTAACCTTGGTACCTGCTTCATTCTCCACAAAGGCTTTCCACCTTTGAAATATGGAAAATACATCGGATTTATTCTTCATGACATAAACCCATGTTTTTCTAGTCGCATCGTCTATGAATGTTACATAGTACAATGAGCCACCAAGTGATGGTGTACTTAGAGGACCCCAAACATCAGAATGAACCAACTCGAGTTTTTTATTTTTTCTTTCATTTCCTGATTTTTGAAATTTTACCCTCTTTTGTTTACCATAAACACAATCTTCACAGAACTCTAAGTCCACTTCTTTCAAACCTGGTAGAAGCTTCTTTGTTTGAAGGATTTGCATTCCTTTGGCACTCATATGCCCAAGCCGGTAGTGCCACACTGCACTGTCAACTTCTGTAGTTGTTGGACAAGCTGAAGGTTGCGTGCTAACAGTACACAAGTAAAGGGTACCGACCTTTTCTCCCTTGGAAACCACCAAAGATCCCTTTGAGATCTTTCACCGTTTGTTTCCGAATGCAATGTTGTGACCTTCATCGTCCAATTGTGCTGTAGAGATTAAATTTTTGCGAAGAGAAGGAACATGCCTAACATCTTTAAGCTTCCATTCATTTCCGTTAGCAGTTTTGACAGAAACTGTACCTTTTCCGACAATCTCACAAGCTTCATCATCTCCCAAGTATGCATACCCAAAATTACCTTTAGTGTAGTCTTGGAAATGTTGCTTGTGTGGTGTCGCATAGAATGAAGCCCCGGAATCTACTATCCAGGAATTAGACACATTGTCTAATGAGAGAATTAGAGCATCTTGCTCTACTTTACCTGCCACATTGGCCTCCGATGTTGGCTTGTTGTCGTGAGACTCTGTCTCCTTCTTCTTCTTGGACCAGCAATCCTTCTTGAGGTGGCCCTTCTTGCCGCAGTTCCAACATTCAAGAACTGACTTTGTGCGTAACTTGCTCCGTCTTGAGCGATCACGACCCTTTTGGTTTTTGAACCTCTCCTTAGGCCTTCCTCTTGTTTCTATTGACAATGCAACACTTAATGATTCTCCTGTGCTTCTCCTTCGCATTTCCTTGCTTAGAAGAACACCCACAACATCATCAAACTTAAGAGTAGTTGTGCTAGAAATAGAATTACTGACAGCCATCACAAGGCTGTCCCAACTATCCGGTAGAGATGATAGTATAAGGAGAGCTCGCACTTCGTCATCAAAATTGATTCTCACCGATCGAAGTTGACTTATGTTTGTGTTAAAGTCATTCAGGTGTTCTGCAACTGAACCATTCTCTGCCATCTTTAGATTGAACAAGTGCTTCATAAGAAATACCTTATTGGATGCCGATGGTTTCTCGTAGAAGTCGTCAAGTGACTTCATCAAGTCCTCCGTGGTCTTCATCTCCGAAACATTGAAGGCCACCGTTGACGCTAAGCTTAACCGAATTGTTCCCAGTGCCTTTCGATCAAGGACAATCCATGCTTCATCTGCCATGGTTGCGGGCTTCTTTGCAAGACCGCCTAGTGGCAAATAGAGGTCCTTCTGGTAGAGATAGTCTTTAATCTGCATCTTCCAATGTTGGTAGTTTTTACCGTTGAACTTCTCAATCTTGAGCTTCCCTTCCTCCGCCATAACTCCCACTCAATTCAAGGAATCCTTTCCTTGAGATAATTTAGCTATGAGAAAACCTTGCTCTGATACCAGTTGTTAAGAAATAAGACGTAGCTAAATAGATATTTGAGTAGATTACTTAATGGAGAGAGATAGATTTCACACACAAGAGATTATAGAGTAGAGAGAGAGAGAGATAGGACACACGATATACGTGGTTCACCCAATCTGGGCTACGTCCACGGGAAAGCAGCCACTCAATGGCTTTAGCACTTCAAAAGAAGAAGTAGTTTACAAAGGGATTAAACCCTTAATAGAGCTCCCGCCTTGCTTCACTCTCACCACGTCACACTCACCTTGTTGCATCAACTTCACACTATGAAATGTGTGTAGAAATGGCCTCCTTTTATAGGCCAAAAGGGCTGCCCTCTCTTATGAGAGGCAGCCATGTGTAGCCGCCCTTGTGCGAATAAGTCCAAATCGGACCCTCCAATCCGCCCGTGTGGCCGCCCTTGAGAAGACAAGTCCGCTGTTGAATTCGGCCACCCGCCATTGACTTCCGACCACTTTTCGGCCTCCGTCCGGCCATAATATTCCGGCGAAAAGGAATATTCCGGCGAGGGGAAAAAAAGTCTCGGGGGCCTCTGCCCCCGAGGCCCCTAAAGTTGCCCCTGATTCTTGTCCATGAAAATTTTGGTTTCCAGTGAGTGATTTTCCTTCACGCATGATGGCTTCTCCTCATAATGGGGGCCTTACAAATGTGCGCTTTTACCACAGAAAATTACAAGGGTAAATCAGGCTCCATACTTAACAGTTTGTGGGCGAGCTGGGGTGAGGAAGGATACTTGTTGTATCGGCCAAGACACAATATCAGCTTTGTTTTTTCTTTAAGTTGCCCGTTCGTGGTGTCCAATATTTTTCTTATGGTTTGGATTAGAAGGTATCTTCTAAGATACCCGCTTTGACATCAAAAGAAAAGTCGATGAAGGCAAGGATCTAAGTGGGCGGAAGAGAGAGACAGAGAGAGATGACAGATGGGAGAGCAAAGGCAGAGAGAGAAAAAGAAAGAGAGATGGAAAAATTACCAAAATATCCCTCTTATTTGTGGAAATTCCCAAAATACCCCCAATATTTTGTCACAAATTCCCAAAATGCCCTTCAAATTTTTTGAAATACCCTTGGTTGTGAGATTAAATTTCTCGAAAGATCAAAGAATTTGTAGCTTTTCATAAGAAGGTTCAAGTTTAGGTTGGGTTTTGGGGTAGAATCGCGAGCTGCACAGGAGTTTCTCTGGTTTGCATGAGCTACAAGCAGCAGGGTGTTTGCCGTATCTAAGTAGGCCTTTGTTTTGATTTTGCATGAGTAGCAAACAGGAAGCTGCATCGCGCCAGAGCTTCGAGGTGATACTTGGGCAGCACCGAAGAGGCACAAGAGCGCATTGGCAGGGACCACGGTATTCGGGCAGTCGCTTGAAGCAGTAGTCTTAAATTACATTAGGTGCATACGCCGAGTTCCATCGGCCCCCACCCCCCGTCTATTGTGGCAGGATAATAATCGCCCTTGTGAATTTGCCGGCATCGCGATTATTCTCTTTAATAATCGCCTTTAGACAAGATGGTGAGCCTTTAGTTAATAATCGCCTTAAGACAAGTTGGTGAACTGAGCTTCGTAAGCACTTGCTGGTTGTGGTATCCTCCTGATTGGGGTGTGGAGTTAAGTCTCCCTCTGGCTTCATTGCGCTCCCCTTGGCCATCGTCACGTTCGCTCTCAGCTGCACGTGGCCTGTGACATTTTGTGCGTGATAATGGAACACGATATTGTCGAATTTTGAAAGATGTTAGCGGCGGGTAAAATACCCGAAATGGAGTTAGCCGTGCCGATGGATGAAGGCGATGGCTTGGTCTTGAGACCATTGGATGATGCGACAATGTCAAGCCCCAATTCGCCAAAAGATTCAACCACGAAAGAGGACAAAACTGTTTCATTCAAAAAAGTTCCCTATGAGGATACAAGAGAGAAAATGGGCTCAGCTCAAAGGGTTCAAATTTGAGGTAAAACCCTCAAAGACGGGGTTCCCCAGGGTCTCATCTGTACGAACGTTAATAAGGCGTCAAGTGCATGTGCAGCTCGCACGCCAGGCATCTCCTTTGCTAGCATACTCAAGGGGCTTAACTCTAAGGATTATAGAAAAGGCTCATCAGAAGGGTTGTCGAGTGAAGGAGATATCGAAAAACTGCAGAATACAAGAGCCAGACTTCGGCAAGAGCTCAAGGAAGTCAACAAAATAATTGAGTCTGGCCCTAACAACAACAAAAGAACTTGCTCCCAAATAGATTACAGTGGGCTGGTTGAAGACGGGTTGGCAGATCGGGCCTATTCTGCTTTAAGAAAGTCTTTGCCACAGCAGGTGGAGGTTGCTGAGGCTATTACTGTAGCGATTCCACCAACACTTATCCAAAAACAGTTAGCCAGGCAAGCTCATCTAATGCTGGTATTTGGGTTCAGTGGAAGAATCCCGAACAGGTTTTAGATGATTCAATGGCTTCAAGGCCCTCAAATTCTTGGTCATGGAGGAGCAATTGAAAGTACTTTTTACCTAGCAAAAGGTTTTCTCAGTGAGATTCAAAGAGGCCTCAGATGTGGAAAAGATCCTTGACAAAGGGCCCCTAGTATTTAATAGGACTACGGTCTGTGTGGTGCCTTGGGAGCCAATGTTCGACTCAATTGAATCTCTACAAGGGTTTCATCCGGTCTGGGTTGAGTTTGTGGGACTGCCTAGCTGGCTATGGGATAATCTCAGGATGCTCGCTAGTCAACTGGGCACTCCCTTATTTATATCTAGCAAGAGAGGGTTTGGCAGAACCTCAAACAGGGTTTGTATAGGCTGGGATATGTCTAAAACGCCACCTAAGATCATGGTAATCAATGTCAGAGCTGGGCTTGTTACTATTCCGCTCAACTTTGGAACATACTTTGGAGCATGTTTTGAATGCAACAACTTTGGACACTTTGCCAAGGATTGCCCCTTGAAGTCTAATGGTACTGTAGCTCTGGTAGCACAGGCCCTCGGTGAAATAGAAACCCAGATGGAAAGGCTGAAGAAGCAAGGAGGCAGTAACGAAGGGGAAAATGCAGGGAAGGATAAAGAAGGTATGATGGATATAAAAATGCAGGAAAAGATTGTGGAGGAATCAATTCCCATACAACAAATTTCCGAAGGTGCATGCAATGATAATAAGATCATTACTCCCGCTGCTACCCCATAATTTATGACAGTGACAATGGTGACGACAGTTCAAGTCCCTGGTCTGAAAAGAGCCAAAAGGGTGAAGGCAATGGCAAGAGACTCCAAAGTGCTTCAAGTCATGAGAACACTTGAGGTGAAAGATTCTAGTCCATCCTCTACCCCATTGAAAGGAGGGGAGTTCATTGTCCCACTGCACAATCTTTTTGCAGCACTACAAGAAAAGAAATCCCGACTTTGAACCCCCGGATTCTCCTGAGACCAAGGAGAGGGGGGAGGGGAATGGTTCAGATGTTGAAGAATTTGTTCCTCTTTCCCAATGAACCCCTCAGTAATGATGGAGTCTCTCACTATCTAATCTTGGAACGTAAAGGGGTTGAAAACCCGTAAGAAGAGTACCCTATTCAGAGAGGAAATAAGAAAGGATAAGGTAGTCAACTGTTGGGCCATCCAAGAACACCACTTAGAGGCCCATAGCAAGAGAACACATGTGCTAGGAAAGAAACTAGTATTCTATGGAGAAGGAAGTAACGGTTTCAGTGGCGTCCTCAGCATTGTGGACAGAGAATTGGAGCCGAAGTTGGTTATAAACCAAACAGCCAGTAGAATCCTGGGGATTAGAATCAGATGGGAAGGGCATCCCTTAACCATTGTGAATGTGTACGGCCCTTGCAATGCAAAAGATAGAGCTAAACTATGGATGCTTCTTAGAGATACTCCTATTGAAGGTGAGTGGTTGTTGGTTGGCGACTTCAATATGGTACAAAAGAGCACGGATAGAACAGGATCCTCCAGTATGTTGGCTGGCTTGGAAAGGTCTAAATGGAAAAGTTTGTGCAAAAAATGGGCAATGATCGACTTATGGTAAATCGCCCCATGGAATAGCACGCCTAGTTTTACCTACACAAGCCTCGGGTATGACCGCACTGCCTCCATGCTGGACAGATGCTATTGCTCACACCAAGCTGACTGGATACCATCGTTGATGGAGATGAAGGTAGTCCCAACAAATAGCCTTTCGGATCACATACCTCTGCACATAAATTTTAAGAAGAATACAGGGGAGGAGCAGACCCCAAGAGGTGGGAAAAAACTATTAGTAACAGGGGCACACCTATTCAAAGACCCTCTTTTCAGTAATCTAACCAAGAAAGCACTGGGTAAGCTCAAAAAAGATGTCGACCTCAACAAACACAATGCATGGGACCTCTTTTCTCGGAGCATCCAGAAAGCAATCAAAACCTCGGGCCCCCGAATCAAGAAAGTTAGGGAGGTACAGCTTCTTCATCTTACAGCGGAGGTACAATTGCTTACCTCCAAAAAAGCCAATGGGCTTGCTACTGAGGATGAGCACAAACGATGGCTCGAAGCCAAATCTAACCTTGCTAATGAGCGGTTAGGAGATATCAAAAATGCAAGGCTTCTCTCCATGGAGACTTTCCTTCAACCTGAAGCCTCTAATCAAGCTCAATTTTTTAGGGCTTTAAAAGTCAAGAAGAGCCGAGGCCACATCCGCTCGCTGTATGATGAGAAATGGACAGCAGTTAATAACCAGGACGAGATGTTTGGTCTGATGCTGAGCTATCTTAGTCAAATCATTTGATGGCCAGAGATCCAGTCCCAAGAAGTGGAAGAAGCCCAAGGAACCTTACTTCAAAGTGTCAAGAAGAAGATTCCCCACTCATAAACTAATTTCTTAGAAAGGGCATTTTCCGAAGACGAATGTTCACTAGCATTGCAAGCCCTTGGCAAGGAAAAGTCCCCTAGTTGGGATGGGATGACGGTGGAATTCTATAGAGAATTTTGGGGCGATCTCAAGGTCCCAATCACAAGGTTGGCCAATAAAGCCATTGTCAAAGGGTCGTTGGAGATAAGTGTAAAGAGAGGGCTTATCAAACCCATCCCAAAACAGATCTATTGTTCTCAACTAAAACATTGGTGCCCTATAACGATGATGTTGGTGGCCTACAAAATTATTGCTAAAGCTGTAGCCCTCATACTGGCCCCCTTACTAACCAAGATCGTCTCTCCCCATCAACATGGGTTCATCAAAGGAAGGTCCATTTACGATAACATCTTGGCAGCAATGGTGGGCATTGAGTACGCAATTGTCACAAAGCAAGAGTGTGTTCTGCTACAGTCGGACCTGGATAAGGCTTATGACAGAATAACATGGACATATATAGAAGTCTTCATGGAAACTCTGGGCTTTGGGCCTCGCCTATGTCGTCTGGTAAGTGTACTGGGAGCTGGAAGCCAGTCAGAGCTCCTATTCAACGATAGAATTGTGGGATCTTTTGAGGTCAAAAGGTCTATTAAGCAGGGATTCCCTCTGACCCCCCTACTTTTTGCCATAGGATCACATCCTTTAATCATGATGCTCGAAGCTAGTGTGGAACAAGGGGAGTTGCAAGGCCTCGCTTTACCGGGAAATAGCCAACTCCTAGTAAAAATTTTTGCAAACGATTCTCTCCTCTTCTTGAAGGTGTGCCCCCAAGTCATTAGGAAAGCTCTGGATATTGTACAAATATTCTCAGTAGCTTCGGGGTCCCAATGTAATATAGAGAAGTCAAGGCTGATCTTCCTTTTGGAAAATGACTCATTTGACCCTTCTGACTGGTCGGGGGAGATTGTCACAAAAGGGAATATCTTCAGACATCTCGGAGCTACTCCATTCCTATGCTTTGTTTCTTTCCTAATAGCAAGTTCGTTTTCTTTTATATGACCATCTTTAACAATCCCATACAATAAATCAGCCCAATGTATTTTCTCTATCATTGGTGGTGGATCCAAACCTTCCATAAGTCAACATCCTCTCCTACTTGTAGAGAACCTCTAGTGCATCCTCCATATGTGATCTCAAGGTATGGTTCAATTTTCTTGAGAACATATTCAGCCTCTCAAATTTCATAGGTGCACCATGTAACTTGTACAGTGTGGATTCCACTCAAAGGGATGGGCTCAAGCATGTAAGGATGGGTGCCAACTGTAATGGGAATAGCCTATGAACTTTGAGAATAACGGAATTAAGAGAATTAGAGTGAGCATTTTTGTGAGATTACTTTGAGAAGATAGAGGGTGAACTTAATTGATGGTAGCAACATGAACATAGTACTTAATTAACATGGCATGAACAATACTTTTGTAAGAGAGAGAGTATTAGAGAACATGACAATAGTTGAGGACCGGATTTACTAGGAGCCAGTCCCCCCTCCAAAAGGCGTTTGTATTATAGATTCTCCCATCAAGAGGGACTTTGTTACGATACAATCTTTGTGTTCCTTGTGACCTTGGTGATGCCATGAAGATGGAAAGCTTTAAGAATCACGAGCATAACATAAACCTTGCAAAAACCATTAACTATCCCAAGCCTCAGTTCCAAGGCCTCAAACACCTTCGAAGGTGGAGAGAGCTAGCAGGGAATGAGGGTAGGGAAGAGAAAGAAGAAATATTCCATACGAGAAAGAAATAGTTCCTCACTTATCATCATTCTTCTTGCTTAGCATAGAATAATAGCATAGTAATGAAGATGAAGAAGATGGCAAGCTTAAGCATTGAAGCATGGCTCTTGGTTGGATTTGCATTCCATAGCCAAGAGTGTTGGTGTAGGCTCTCCACTTCTCAACAAACTTGGAGAAGGAGATGGAGCTCTTACATTTTGCACTCCACACAATGAGAGAATGTGTGTGTGTGTGTGTGTGTGTGTGTGTGTGTGTGTGTGTGTGTGTGTGGGAAAGTATACCCCCCTCTCAGGCTTGGTCCACACCTCCCCCTCTCTCTCTCTCTCTCTCTCTCTCTCTCTCTCTCTCTCTCTCTCTCTCTCTCTCTCTCTCTCTCGTATTATTTTATTATTTTATTTGAACATGTGTCCTCTTTTTCCTTTTTGAGAGAAAAAAATTATTATTTTTTTTTTTTGTATCTAAATTCTCATTGGACCCCTTTAAAACCTAACCAATAGCATTCAAGCACATCGTGAGTGCCACATGTGGAGGATTATTTGAGCATAAGTCTTTTATGCTTATTACGTCATTTGGTTGAATTGAATACTTCAAGGAGTTAGTCAATCAAGCAAGCATGTGTCTTTTATGCTTCTTAAGTCATTTGTTTTGAATTGAATACTTTTATGCTTCTTAAGTCATTTGTTTTGAATTGAATACTTCAAACTTTAGTCAATCAAGCATGGACGTTAATGCCTATTAAGAATTTATCTTTGAATTTGACATTTCAAAAACTTTAGTCATTTAAGCATAAACATCACCTCAAGCTTTGGGCAAGGTTCCCACGTCCACTTTAGGCGTCTTAGCACCTCATGTTTGGGTATGATTCCTACCTTGAGGCTAGCCCTAGCTTGCGTAAGGTCAAAGGACTTTTTAACACTAACTTTTGGAGGTCTTTAATGAAGCTAGCCCTAAGGTCTTTTAAGCTCCATTAGATGCACGTTGCTCTTTGATAGACTACCTCTATTTGGATCCCTTTTGAGATGTAACCTTCTCTCCTCTTGATCCCTTGCTGAGGTAAATCTAGAAGAACTTATTGTACAATGCTCTTTGGTAGATCATCTCCTTTTGGCCCACCCCTATTGAGATGCAACCATTTCTCCTTTCGGTCCTTGTTGAGATAGGTCTAGAAGCGCACAAATATATACTAACTCTTGTTCCCCTTTTATCTTCCCATATTAAGTGATCAGTTTAATATGAGAAAATCATTTGGTAAAGTTAGATATTATATTTTATGACATTACCTCTCTCTTGAAATCATAGTCGTCCTCGACTATAAGGTAGAGAAGATAAAGCCTAGTCATTAGTCCATGCTTCTTAGTGGGTAGAGGATCCCTTTTTACCCTAGGACATCATTCTAGAATGGATGACTAATCCATTTGGTGCTCGAGAGACTTAGTTGCCACAAGCATGTCTGCTCTTTAGTCCATATCATACTTCCAAAGTAGAGTGACAAGTTCTACTTAGTGTTTGGGAGACGTCGTCACCACAAACATGATCCTAAGCATGCATACTTTTTAGATTTTGTGCACAATAAAAGAAAGAGAATGAGTCTATAAGACAAAAACGTTGTTCATTTAAAATGCATTTTCATTTGCTTACTCTAGTTTAGCATTGTAAGCATTGACAAGGTTCATATTATCCTTAAGCTAGGTTCCTTATCCATCTAGCATTTTTAAAAGGATAATTCTTAAACTTAACAAGATATCATTAGATAATCTTACCGTTTCTTAGTACCTTGTCTTTGTGTGTCAAAGGATCGATTCGGGCTGCAACACCTCTTCTTGATCTTCGATCTCTAGCGAGTCCTCCATTATTGGTTCTTTTTGTGGCTTTCCTTTGTGAAGCTTGAGTAGGCTCACATGGTTAACATTGTGAATGAGCCAATGGTTGGGCAACTTTAATTGATAAGCCATCTCATTGATTGGCATAAGAATTTAAAAAGAACAGTACTATCTTTTTGTTAGTTTAGCATAATGCTCTTGGTGGCCCGTAAGAATCTTACCCGTAGTATGCCTTAGATGAGCCTTAAGAAACTTTAGCAAGACCCAATCATTTTTCTTAAAGGCTAAGGCTCTTCTGTGCTTATTAGCAGCAACCCTTTTTGCCTTTGCTGTAAGATGGATATAACCCTTTTTACTCTTTGGAAAAGATTTTTGTAAGTCTCAACTATATTCATCAGCAGTGAAGATCTTCCCATATACCTGAAGCAGTAGGGGACTTTTGGGTCTTCCCTCTTTAACCTCGAAAGGTGTTTTTCCCATAGAAGTATGTACAATGTCATTGTACGCATACTCTATAAGAGGTAGGTACTTCTCTCATTGAGAACGTTGATCTACTTCCATGACATAGGCTTTTAGTAGATTCAAGAATTGTTAGATTAGTTATTTCACTTTGGTCATCCGTTTGTGGATGATAGGCCAAAAGAGAAATTTTGATCTACTTCCTAGATTTTGAAAGAGACCCTTATAGAAATTATTGGCCATTCTAGGATCTTTGTTCGACACTATGGATGTTGGCAAGCCATGATACATGAAAATTTGAGATCTAGGGAGGGTTACCATTTGATGTGTCTTAATAGTCTTTTTACAGGCATAGAGTGTGTTTTCTTGCTAAGTCTCTCGACTAAAACAATCCAATTTGCTTCCCTCGATCAAATTTCAATTTTTGGTACACCATGCATTTTGAAACATACTCTTGTATGTTTACTTTTCATGGTAGACCAACAGAAATACATTTCTACTCTTCGAAGAGTAGATTATGGAATCCTTCTTTGCCCCATGTAAGGAGAAGCATGGGATTCATACATGACTTTCTTATTGTATGGGTGAGTAGCACATAGACTATTGCCATTTGGAAGATAACCATCCTTCAAGGTGAATGGTTCTTTTTTTTTTCTCTAATGCAAAGGCTCTCATTACCTACTTAAAGTCTTGGTCAATAGCATATTCATCTATTATAAAAGATAGATCAATGTGAATTTCTATAGACACCAAATTTACCCTTGGCCGTTGTGAAAGTGCATCGACCACTTGATTGTGCTTGTCAGCAATGTGGCAATATGAAGTTTAAATTGCGAAAGAAAATTTTCCCACCTCATTTGTTTGCTAGAGAGCTTGGTTTGCGTCATGGATTTCTTGAGGCTTTGTGATCCATTCGTAGGATGAATGGAGCCCCCAAGAGATAGTGCTTCCATGTGTCTAGGGCATCTAGAAAAGCTAAAAGCTCTTTTTCGTATATGCCCAAGACCTGTTCATCGGCATTGAGCCTTTGACTCTCATATGCTATGGCATGCCCTTCTTGAAGCAAGACTGCTCCAAGGCAATCACCACAAGCATCACATTGGACCTCAAATGGCTTTGAGAGATCCGGAAGCATAAGGACTGGTTGAGAGCTAAGCTTCTCTTTGAGCTTGTTAAAAGCATTTTGTTCTTTAGCAGTCCATGAGTACTTAACATTCTCCCTTGTTTGAATGCAGCTGGAGCATTTGTCAGGCCAAAACTTGCAAATAGATCTTCTACCTGCGGCACGGGAAATCTTTTTTTAATAGTGATCATATTTAGTGCTCTATAGTCGACACACATGTGATATGTGCCATATTTCTTTTGCAAAAAATGGAGAGGAGCTAGGCCTCACCATTCTAGTGAACAAAATGGAGAGGAGCTAGGCCTCACCATTCCTTTTTCCACCAATTCATGCACTTGCCTCATGATCTCCTCTTCTTGAGCTTGTGAAACTCAATAAGGAGTTTTATTAGGAGGTGAGCTTCATAGTAGAAGCTCTATTGCATGGTCATCATCCCCTCGTTTTGAAGATAGCTCACTAGGGATGTCATCAATGAAAACATCTTGGAATCCATTTAGGAAATTAGACAACTCCAATTCCTCTTGATTTCCTTTATTGCTACTTGTGAAAACATTAGAATCATTTACAGATTCTCTAACAAAAATCATATACGCAAAAATAGAGTTTTTCATTGACTTATCAAAAGCAAGCGTATTTACCAGGGATATGGTGTTCCCCGAGTCATTAGCATCTATGTACATGCTCTTTCCTTGTAGGTGAAATAGATTCTCCTTTCAGGGAACTTCATGTTGGTAGCCACGCGGTTGAACCATGGTGCCCCTAGGATAGCATCCTCATGTTGGAGAGGAGAGATAAAGAAGTCTTCTTTGTCGACATAGCTTTGGACATGAAGCCTCAACTTCCCAATCAAGGGAGTAAAGGAGGCTTGCTATCCCTTGAAAGCTGTGTCAGCAATTACAATATCTCCCATCTTAAAATCTTGAATGCCCAACTTGGTAGCCAACTCCACTGATATGAATTTGTGAGTAGAGCCACGGTCAAACAATATGAAGGCATCATACTCCCTTACTTTTCCCCAAGCATAGGAGAGGAATGAGCCTTTGCAATGGGTATCCTCTTTTGGAGCTTCAACCATGGAAGCTCTAGGAGTGTCATGGTGTACATTTCTTTTGGGGCAAGAACGATAACCATGTTCTTGCTCCCCACACTTAAATCATTTATGGTCTTTATGAAAGGCCTCCATTCTTTAGGAGAGAGGTTATTTTTACCTTTGTAAGCTCCTTTATCCTTGGTTGTGAGATCCCCAACCCGCCAACACCAAGATCGGGATGGGATCCTTGACAGGTCTCTAGGTCTGATAAAAATCAGAGTCTCTAAACAAGAAAAATCCAAGGAATAGACCTTTACCATTGACAATGGCTTGGGTCTATAGCCTTAGAATCAGACCTAGTCCTGTCTCACAGTGGAAACGGGACAACGTATTAAAAGTCTGAAAAACTATTTCGGCCCTATAACTGCCACAATTGGGCTAAGGTATCATCAACCAACGCTTTTTTCCCCCTAACAGATGTGAGGGCACAGCTGGTGGACTCTTTTTCCAAGTGAAGAAGTTTTCTAAACATTTTAGTGTGCAGGGATGGATAGTTACCTGATTAATCAGGTCCACCCGTCCATGATTGACAACCTTAGTCGATCCCCACTTACCACCCCGCACTCACACATGATTCTTTTGTTATTTAATTACTACCACGTTCTTATCACAATTAAAATAATGATTCCTTTTATCCTTCATAACAGGATTTTATTAAAACAGTCCTTGAAAATAGTATTGAAAACATTCTTTTAGAAAACAGACATCTTTAAACTTAAGACAGGGTACTGTCAATCAAAACATTGCCCATAATAACCATGACCAGTACTGTTCTTGTCTCAAGACCACCTAAGGGTGAAAAACGGCACCCATTCCTTATTCACAATCCGGAGTGGATAAACCCCTACCCAAGGTTCCGGGTGCCCATACACCAAACCAGTTGCCCATACAACCGGGCGGCTCCCCTAGGATAAAAACGGTATCCTAACTTATGTAGAAACATCAAAACATGACATGGAGTAGAAACTCATCATTCATGGGGGTAACCGACTTATCCGTGGCTAGAAAGCCATCATTGTCATCAATTTATACCAAGGAGTCGGAGGTGTCTTGAGACAAGTTGTCTTAAGGATGATCAATCATATCTTTCCTAATTCAATCAGTTTTAACTCAAACAATTTTTTCCTACATTATAAACAATGCACGTTGGAAGTTATCTTCCGTTTTTGTTCAATTATTCCTTTTCTGATTCTTACTCACTTCTTACGTATGCAATGCTAACCTATAAAAGAACTTAAACTATTTTAAAGACTTAATTGAATAATGGAAAGCCCACCTGGGATTGATCTGCCATCTGTTGCTACGTTGGCACTTGAAGACTCTCCTTCGTAGGCCTACTACTAGGCCAGCTTCGTCGTCGTGCGACGCTCTAGTTCCTTTTGGAGCTACATCCTCATCATCAGATGTAGGATTTGCTCGGGTCCTTTTAGGTGCCATAACTTCTTATCCTTACAAAAAGGACGTCTAATCATTAGGTAAATTATCCGAAAGCTAGACTTAACCTTTGTATCCAATTTTACCCAAATCTATGTTAAATTTATAGTTTTAATTGATAAATTCTTGACCTAGTAATTTCTTATTTTCCTATATAGGCATGATAACTTTTTCCACATCTTTCCTAAGGGTTTTCTAGGCTATCCTAATTTTCTATATCTTTTTCCTAATTTCCCCATCAAATCTTAAGCTTGGAATCTACTTATTTTCGGCTTAATATTTATTCTATTTATTTTTTCTCAAAGATTTCGTTTCCTATACTTTATATCACAGTTTTACACTTACTATAATTTTCCTAAAAACTTTTCACCGCAAAGTTTATTTATTTTAGTTAATCTTTGGCCAAAAATAGGACTTTTAGTCAATTATAATTTTCTAAACTCGTTAATAAATTATAGAATAATTATCACAAGTAGATAAGGATATTTCTGACCTCTGGGAATTATCGTATTATTTTCCAACTTAGTTATATAGTTTCCATCTTTAATTTTCACCTAAAATTAGAATAATTTGACTTAAATAAATATTTATACATAATTATCACAATCTCTTTATTATGTAAGCTAATTCTAATAAATAGAATGGAATCATATAAAATTATTAGCAAATTTTTTCCTTTAAATTTTAGCCAGAATTAGTATATTTTGACTTAAATAAATATCTATACTAAGTTTCTAACCTTGAAATAGTTATTGCGGTCTTTTCATCATGCAATCTAGCTCTAATAAATAGCATGTAATCATATAGCATGATTTACTAATTTCTCTCTTTAGTTTTTAGCTAAAATTAGTATAATTTGACTTAGATAAATATCTATACTACTTTTCTAACCTTGACATACTTATCACGGCCTTTCTATCCTTCAATCTAGCTTAGATAAATAGCATGTAATCATAGCACATGATTTACTAATTTTCCCCTTTAATTTACTCTCAATAACAGTGGTTTCTACTTGGATAATTATCTAAAATAATTATCTGTGCCTACGATAATTATCACGGATTTCCTAAGATATAATTAAGCTGCGATAATTATATTAAATAATTTTGAATCAATTTGCTATTTGTCCCCTTTTAATTTATCTTAAAAATGGTGTAATTCTCCTAAGATAATTAGATAAACTAATCATCTGAGATTAACATAATTATCAAGGGTTTACTAAGATGTAATTAATCTTTCATAATTATTTTAAAGCATTTGGAATCATTTGCTATTTCTTCCTTTTTATTTGTCCTAAAAATAGTGTAATTTTGCTAAGATAATTAGATAAACTAATTATCTAAGGTTAACATAATTATCATGGATTTACTAAGATGTAATTAACCTCTCATAATTATCCTAAATCATTTTGAATCAATTTGCTATTTTCCCTTTTTAATTTCTCCTAAAAATAGTGTAATTTTGTTAAGATAATCAGACAAACTAATTATCTAAAGTTAACATAATTATCACAAGTTTCCTACGATATAATCAATCTCTGAGAATATTCCTAAGGAATTTGGAATCAATTTGCTATTTTTTCTCTTTTAATTTGTCCTCAAAATAGTGTAATTCTCCTAAGATAATTAGGTAAACTAATTATCTGAGGTTAACATAATTATGACAAGTTTCTTGAGATGTAACTAATCTCTGATAATTATTTTAAAGCATTTTGAATCAATTTTCTATTTTCTCCTTTTTAATTTGTCCTAGAACCAGTGTAATTTGCTACGATAATTAGGTAAACTAATTATCTGAGGTTAACATAATTATAATGGGTTCTCTAAGATGTAGTTAACCTTTGATAAATAACTCAAAGCATTTTGAATCAATTTGACTATTTTTTTCTTTATTTTTCTCAAAAAACAGTGTAATTTTGTCTGATTAATTATGAAAATTACTCAAAAAATTAAAAGATAATTTTTCTAGCTTAATGACAATCTGACACAGCTCTGATAATTATCTTAATTTAATCTAAACTCAATTAGTATAATTTCCATTAATTTATGGTTAAAATGGATAATTTCAGCCCTAATATGATATAATAATTAATTTGCTTAATAGCCCTGAGCTTAATCACAATAATCAGCAGAGAATATTTAATTAAGAGAGGATTTTCAAGTATACATAGGATTAATCTTTAATTTATTAAGAAAATAGGTTAACCTAGCTTTGTTAATTAAGAAAGATTACGCTAATTACCGTTTAATTAACCAACTAGAGCTCGATCTCTAGTGATTTCTACGTAGCGATCTCTCTAGATGAGAGAGAATGTGTCAAGGCTCTGAGTCTGTCAAATTGTGAAGCAAGGGGTCCTATTTGTAGGTTTTTGGGTACTCACAGGCTGGAAAATGGCAATAACTTGCATCCAAAGCAGCCCTACAAGTCAAAAAACGTCCCCTGCTGCTAAATCTAGTCCCTGGCAGGTTTCCCACAGCTCCACACAGCCCCCCTAGCTTCCAGAATCGATTTTTACTAATTTCACTGATTTTTAATGATAAAAATTGGAAATATCAGTAATTTCTAGAACCTTAGGATAAGAAAGTCTTTGTTAATAATAAGTACTGAAACCATCCAATTTTACTTAACTAATTGACTTCCTAGTGTAACCTTTCAGGGCCCGTTACTTTTTTAGATTTTATCGGAATCTGATTCTGAAAATTTCTAGCCCGGGCTTTGTTGTGCTTAAGATTTCAAACATACCAATATTTGCCACTGTCGGACAATTCTACATCGCTTTTTCAATAATCATATCAGTTGAATTAAGCTTTATACAATCTTTAAGGTTTCAGGACCTGGAAACCTTACATTGGCCTTGTTGTTGTTGGTGTTTGTGTTGCCTTGGGAAGAGTTTTGAGCATTGCTCTTCCCTTTAGCTTCATTTCGATCCTTGTTTTCCCTGGGCTTGAAATTTCTTCTCGCCCCTTGTTGAAAATTGATCCTTGAAGCAACCATAGTCTGGTGGATGAATTCGGTGGTAGTGCTAGGCCGTTGTGAGTTGACATACTCGGCCATTTTTTCAGGTAATCCCGCACAAATTGTTGCTTTCGTTCAGCGAAGTCTATCCTTTGAAAGATTGTAGCTTTGAGATGTAAACCCCAAAACTTGTCTATATATTTGTGGATAGACTCGTTGAATAGTAGGTTCAAACTTCGCCATTTGGTGAGCACTTTGTCCTTGGCATCGCTTGCAAGAAATTGCTTCATGATGGAAACTCATAAAGTTTTCCATGTCTTTGGGGCCTCGCCATTGCCATGAAGGCTAGCCCACAGTTGACGAGTAGATTTCTAGAAGTGCATAGCTACATGGTGTAGCTTGGAGGACTCCGTGAAGCCCTCATCTCCAAAGGCCGCATCAAATTGTTAGATGAAGGCCAATACTTTGTTGGTGGAACCAAAGGTGTCATTATAGGTGAGAAAAGAGATACTCTTTCCTCCCTCTTTGAATTTCTTGAGCTTTTGGGACTTCGCCATGCATGGTAAGTTTTGCGATGTCCTCTCCTCTTGTATTCTCTATTAGGAGAATAACCATTGCTTTCGTCAGAAGAGGAGGAAGGTGAAGAAGAAGGAGAAGAGGGTGACCTCTTTCTTGCCTTTTTTCTTCCTTTGTTTCCTCTCTTCCCTTTTGAAGTAACGAGGAGAAGGACCATGAGTTAACCATTTTCTCTTGGGAGGAGTTGGCGATAGTCTAGACCGTCGTCTTCATGGAGCCACATCTTTAGAGAAACTTAGGGATTCACTTCTTTCTCATTCTTTGGATTACTCCTCTCTTATGGGAGAGAGTCTTCTTTTGGGAGTCTCATCAAGAGACCTCCTAAACTCTCTCTCCTCTTGGGGAGGGAGGGAAATCCCATAAGCACGAAGTTGTTGGATAACTTCGACTTGCAAAGTAGGCTTTCCCATAGCTTGTTGCAACCTAGTAACAAGATAATTCAAAGCTATCATCAATGTTCATTCTACTCTCTTGGTTATTGTTAGTTATGCTAATTATACTTATGTGTTTACTTAGTGTATCATTTGGAAATTCAAAACATTAGTCGCTACTCCTCTTAGCCTTTGAAAATAAGCACTTAAGTATATACACCCACGGCTCGAATTGGTTAATTATAGAAAGTAGTGAGGTGGGTCTAACATGGCAGAATTGCCAAGGGATAGCTCCTTTCAGACTTCTTATGGTTCAATAATGGTAAAGCCGCCGGCAAGTCTAAAAAGACCCCATTATTAAGACCAAAGCTTCCAAGGTGTGCATTATATCCCACATAGTGGGCTCAACAAAACCAATAATAGATCCCCAATCCCACTCACCCTAATATAATTAACAAAATCAACCATTAATAGGCTACTTAAGGACCTCTCTTCTTAAACAAGAAAAGAGAACCAAATGCTCTGATACCAATGTAATTGGAACAGCCTTTGAACTTTGAGAATAGCGAAATTAAGAGAATTAGAGTGAGCATTTTTGTGAGATTACTTTGAGAACATAGAGGGTGAACTTAACTGATGGTAGCAACATGAATATAGTACTTAATTAACTTGGCATGAACTATACTTTTGCGAGAGAGAGAGTATTAGAGAACATGACAATAGTTGAGGACCACATTTACTTGGATCCGGTCCCCCCTCCAAAAGGCGTTTGTATTATAGATTCTCTCATCAAGAGAGACTTTGTTACAATACAATCTTTGTGTTCCTTGTGACCTTGGTGATGCCATGAAGATGGAAAGCTTCATGAATCACGAGCATAAAAGACCATATTAGGTAAAGTGGGAAAATCCCAATTCCCAGGTTGGACAACTTTCAATATATCATGTATAAAATATAGAGATTTTGTCAAAAATTTGAGTTTTCTTAAGGTCTCATTCCACTTTATGCACATACAATACACAATGAAAACAACTAAAATATCATGGTTTCAATCAATTGGATTATTAGGAGAGGAGTATATTGCATCCATTATCGTTGTCTATGTTCTAATGTCCTACCTACAACTTATCTCAACATGGAGAGCTTGGTTTCTAGGTCCACCACTTGTCCAAGTTAATGTAAAAGTGACTCAAGGTTCACAACTTGTGAAAGCAAGGATCCATTGAGGAATACAATCCACTTGGCTATTTTTCCTTAATTTATTGCATGTGACATTTAAGCAAGGTCCACTTCTAATCTATAACTTCTTAATTTGAGGCATGGGGCATACATAAAATATGTAGCATATGCTCTATTGCCTCATAGGAAGGTTGGTTTCAAGGTGCACTTATCCATGCTAGCCTATCTTGGAGAAATGATGGAGCTTTCTTCTCTCCTTGTTTCAATGGAGACTAGCTTGGACAAGTGGTGGACCTTTGCTTCTCTCTATGTTTCAATAGAGTTAGCTTGGACAAGTGGTGATCTTGGAACAAAACCCCCATGTAAAACATATCATGGGTATTCCAAGTGATTAGAAAGATTACCATTTAAGATATAACCTTATAGGTTGGACAACTAGATCTTGGCTTGGAGAAATGGTGGACCTTTGATTCTCTCCATGTTTCAATGGAGTCTATCTTGGAGAAATGGTGGAGCTTGCTTCTGTCCATGTTTCAATGGAGCCTAGCTTGAACAGTTGGTGGACCTTTGCTTCTCTCTATGTTTCAATAGAGTTAGCTTAGACACGTGGTGGATCTTCAAAATAAACCAACTACTATCAATGTTGCCTAGCTTGGACAAGTGGTGGAGTGTTTCTCTACTCCATGTTTCAATGGATCTTAGCTTGGACAAGTGTTGGACCTTAAAACAAAAACCCCATGTACAACATAGAATGGATTTTCTAGATTTCAATGGAGTCTAGCTTTAACAAATGGTGGAGCTTGTCTTCATCCATGTTTCAATGAAACTAGCTTGGACAAGTGGTGGACCTTGTAACAAACCCTCCCATGTACAACATATCATTGGTTTTCTAAGTGATGGGAAGGAATACCATTCAAGATATAAACTTATAGCTTGGATAAGTAGTTGACTTTAAAACCAAATTCATCATAATACAATGAAATACAGGTCAGCCAATTCCTAAATCTTGAGACCAAACCTCCCATGCTATTAGAGATAATATATTGGATAAGTGGTGGACCTTCTATTATTTTCCCATGCCTAGTTTAGACAACCGGTACACTTTGCAGCTATAAAGGTTGGACGAGTTGTGGAGCCTTGTTTCTATCCATGTTTTAATGGATCCTAGCTTGGACAAGTGGTGGACCTTGGAAAAAAGCTTCCATGTACAACATATATGAGGTTTTCCATGTTTTAATGGAGCCTATCTTGGACAAATGGTGAAGCTTTCTTCTCTCCATGTTGATTTTGGAACTACCTTAGACAAGTGGTGGAGCTTTTCTTTTCTACTCTTCATAATACAATGAAGTATATGTTGGTTACATGGTGAATCTTAAGGCCAAACCTCCCATTTTACTAGAGATGATAGGTTGGACAAGTGGATCAACCTTCTATCATTTCTCCATGACTATATTGGACAATTAGTAGACATAACATCTCTCTATGTTGTCTAGAGATGAGCTTGGACAAGTGATGGACCCTGCTTCTCTCTCCCCTTGGTTTACTAGTTTGAAGACTCAGTATATATACTTTCTTAGATCTAGCTTGAACAAGTGGTGGACCTTGCATCCACAATCTTAATTCAGTATAAAAAAGTATATGAAAAAATAACATAGGAATCTTGGTTTGAAGGTCAAGCAATTAGGTTCCAAATGCACATAATAATATATTTTCCACCCATATTAAAAGAAAGTTAAATATGCAAATAATAATATATTTTCCAAATGCACATAATAATATATTTTCCACCCATATTAAAAGAAAGTTAAATATGTTATTACCAAATTGACAAAGGTAACGTCCAAGAATTATATCTTTCCATCTTGTCAGATCTAAATCTTCATCAAGGCGACATGCATGTATACATCAACTTTCAAGCCATTCAAGAATACATGCACTTAGATTCCATAGTTTTGTTTTCAAAGTCTTTTAGATTCTAAAACTCTTTCACATAAAGTATGTAATGACAAAATTCTTGAAGCAAACATTTGTGCCCAAGAAAAAGATCCCTCTCACATATTTAAAGTCCATGAATTCTCTGATCCACACTTACAAGTTTTATTTTGACATCAAACATCAATTCTTTCATAGTTCCAAATAAATGCAACCTCGATATGAATTGACAAAAAATGAATTTCTTTTACTATATGACCCAACATAGGCCCCAATCAAATAAAAAATGAGTCCCCAAAAATTTGGGTGCACTCTAGCAATACATCAGAGTCCCCTTACAATAGGATGCACTCCAATAGTACATTGAAGTCCCCTTAGAGTAGGGTGCACTCCATTCAAGTGTTCATAAAATTGACACACCTTTTATAAAAAAAAAAAAGACTATATCAAATTATACAAATGTTGAAAGATACACACTAGAATAAAAAAAGCATCTTATAGCCATATTTATTCAATGCTTTCGTGTTGACAAGTACACACCAAGGACATAATTTGTCTCAGAATCACTATACTGATTTACAATTGTGTTATATGTATAGACTCTCTTATCTCTTGCATACAACCATCCTACCAACCATGGAATTATGGTTCTCTGCAAGAAGTTTTGAAGTTGCTCGGAAGTTTGCCTCCACATCTTTGGAAATATAAGATATGTCCCTGGCATGTTCCACATCACCCTATATGGAGTGTCATCAAAAATTAAGGTATTGTTTGCATCCAAATCCTCAAATATCTTCCAAATATCACTCAGATTTTTGTGATAAACCCTTGTAAATCCTAACATGATATTTGGATTTTGGCAATTTTTGTTACTCATAAACACCTTGAACTTGGTATACTGCTCAGGAAAACACTTTTGTGTGATGCGTTGCACCCTTGTTAAGTTATAGCAACTCCATATCCATAGCTCAAAGTATTCAGCACAAAAATCCAAAAAACTTTGTGCGTCTGGTCGCACCACATGATAAACTTCATCTTTGTCCTCCACAAGTCGCATGTGTTGAGCCCAAGATGGCATAGAATCTCCATGTTTCATTTCAACTGTCTTGAGAAGTAACCCCTCTAGATCCAAGATAAGTACTCTTTTGATGTCCTTGAAAGCAAGTGGTAGGTGATAAGGAGGTGATTCATTCCTTGGACAAGGTCTTGGAGGAGGTTGGATGGGTAATTCAATAGTTTTCTTCAATTTATGCCAGCATATAGCCAATCCATTTTTCTGTAATGGTTCTGAAATTAAAGAACAAGAACACTTAATGCAAACACAACAATAGACATGATTTTTACATTGTCTACCCTAAGGTTTTATTAGATACCAAAATCCATCTATGATCTACTCATTAATAGAAAGAAAGTCAAATTAAAATCCTGACTCTTTTTTATGCTACACTCTCTCTTAGTCTCAATACCATGGAGTTCAACTAGATTTAAGTCAACTAATAACTACTACTTGTTGTTAAAGGTATGCTTGAAGTGTATAAGGCTTAACCAATGCTCTAGTGTAGAATGGGTATTTAGGTCTCAAGGTCTACCACTTATCCAAGCAAAGATCCATTTAGATATGGAAACCCAATTTTTCTTAATATAATGATATAGAGTGGACAAGTGGTGAATCCTGAGACCAAGCCACTCATGCTACTAGGGATAATAGGTTGGACAAGTGGTGGACCTTGAATGTAAACCCCCCATGTACAAAGTATCAGGGGTTTTGGGTATTTCAATGGACTCTAGCATCTTGGAAACATGGTGGAGCTTACTTCTCTCCATGTTTCAATGGAGTCTATCTTGGATAAATGGTGGAGCATCATTCTCTCCATGTTTCAATGGAGCCTACCTTGGACAAGTGGTGCATGTTTGTTTCTCTCTATGTTTGAACATATCTAGCTTGGACAAGTGGTGGACCTTGGAACAAAATCCCCATGTAAAACATATCATGGACATTACAAGTGGTGAGAAAAAATACCATTCAATATATAACCTTATAGGTTGGAAAAGTGGTGGACCTTAACACCCAATTATTATTAATATAATGACATAGAGTGGACAAGTGGTGAATCTTGCGACCAAACCTACTAGGAAAAGTACGTTGGACAAGTGGTGGACCTTGAATGCAAACCCCCCATGTACAAAATATTACTCATGCTACTAGGAATAATTTGGTATTAAGGTCCATGTTTCAATGGAGCCTAGCTTGGAAAAGTGGTGGACCTTTGTTTCTCTCTATGTTTCAATAGAATTTTCTTGGACAAGTGGTGAACCTTGGAACAAAACCCCCATGTAAAGCATGTCATGGGCATTACAAGTGGTGAGAAAAAATACCTTTGAAGGTATAACCTTATAGGCTGGACAAGTGGTGGACCTTAGCACCCAATTCCTCTTATTATAATGACATATAGTGGAAAAGTGGTGAATTGTGAGACCAAACCTACTAGGGATAATAGGTTGGAGAAATGGTTGACCTTGAATGTAAATCACCCATGTACAAAATATCATGGGTTTTGCGTATTTCAATGGAGCCTAGCATCTTGGAGACATGGTGGAACTTACTTCTCTCCATGTTTTAATGGAGCCTATCTAGGAGAAATGGTGGAGGTTCCTTCTCTCCATGTTTCAATGGAGCCTAGCTTGGACAAGTCGTGGACCTTTGTTTCTCTCTATGTTTGAATATGGTTAGCTTGGACAAGTGGTGGATCTTGGAATGAAACTCCCATGTAAAACATATCATGGGCATTTCAAGTGGCGAGAAAGGATACCATTTAAGATATAACCTTATAGGTTGGACAAGTGGTGGACTTTAACACAATATAATGACATAGAGTGTACAAGTGGTGAATCTTGAAACCAAACCACTCATGCTACTAGGGATAATAGGTTAAACAAGTGGTGGGCCTTGAAATAAAACCCCCTAGAGTGTTTCAATGGATCCTAGCTTGGAAACATGGTAAAGCTTGCTTCTCTCCATGTTTCAATGCAGCCTATCTTGGATAAATGGTGCAGCATCATTCTCTCCATGTTTCAATGGAGCCTAGATTGGACAAGTGGTGGACCTTTGTTTCTCTCTATGTTTAAATAGAGTTATCTTGGAAAAGTGGTGGACCTTGGAACAAAAACCCCATGTAAAACATATCATGGGCATTACAAGTGGTGAGAAAAAATACCATTCAATATATAACCTTATAGGTTGGACAAGTGGTGGACCTTAACACCCAATTATTCTTAATATAATGACATAGAGTGGATAAGTGGTGAAATTGGGACCAAACCTACTAGGGAAATAGGTTGGACAAGTGGTGGACCTTGAATGTAAACGCCCCATGTACAAAATATCACTCATGCTACTAGAAATAATTTGGTATTAAGGTCCATGTTTCAATGCAGCCTAGCTTGGAAAAGTGGTGGACCTTTGTTTCTCTCTATGTTTCAATAGATTTATCTTGGATAAGTGGTGTACCTTGGAACAAAACCCCCATGTAAATCATGTCATGGGCATTACAAGTGGTGAGAAAAAATACCATTCAAGCTATAACATTATAGGTTGGACAAGTGGTGGACCTTAACACCTAATTCCTCTTAATATAATGACATAGAGTGGACAAGTGGTGAATCATGAGACCAAACCTACTAGGGATAATAGGTTGGACAAGTGGTGAACCTTGAATGTAAACCCCCCATGTACAAAAAATTATGGGTATTGGGTATTTCAATGGAGCCTAGCAACTTGGAGACATGGTGGAGCTTATTTCTCTCCATGTTTCAATGGAGCCTATCTAGGAGAAACAGTGGAGGTTCCTTCTCTCCATGTTTCAATGAGCCTAGCTTGGACAAGTGGTGGACCTTTCTTTCTCTATATGTTTTAATAGAGTTAGCTTGGACAAGTGGTGGACCTTGGAATGAAACCCCCATGTAAAACATATCATGGGCATTTCAAGTGGTGAGAAAGGATACTATTTAAAATATAACCTTATAGGCTGGACAAGTGGTGGACTTTAACACATATTTCTTCTTAATATAATGACATAGAGTGTACAAGTGGTGAATCTTGAGACCAAACCACTCTTGCTACTAGGGATAATAGGTTGGACAAGTGGTGGACCTTGAATGTAAACCCCTCATGTACAAAATTATGGGTTTAGGGTATTTCAATGGAGCCTAGCTTGGAGACATGGTGGAGATTGCTTCTCTCAATGTTTCAATGGAACCTATCTTGGAGAAATGGTGGATCATCCTTCTCTCCATGTTTCAATGGAGCCTATCTTGGACAAGTGGTGGATGGAGTTAGCTTGGACAAGTGGTGGGTCTTGGAACAAAACCCCTTTGTAAAACATAGCATGGACATTACAAGTGATGAGGAAAAATATCATTCAAGATATAACCTTATAGGTTGGAAAAGTGGTGATGGACCTTGATAAGTGGTGAAGGATACCATTTAAGATATACCCTTATAGGTTGGACAGTGGTGGACCTTAACACCCAGTTATTCTTAATATAATGACATAGAGTGGATAAGTGGTGAATCTTAAGACCAAATCACTCATGCTACTAGGTATAATACGTTAGAGAAGTGGTAGACCTTGAATGTAAACACCCCATGTACAAAATATCATGGTTTTAGGGTGTTTCAATGGAGCCTAGAATCTCGGAGACATGGTAGATCTTGATTCTTTCCATGTTTGAATGGCACCTATCTTGGAAAAATGATGGAGGTTACTTCTCTCCATACTTCAACGGAGCCTAGCTTTGACAAGTGGTGAACCTTTGCTTCTCTCTATGTTTGAATAGAGTTAGCTTGGACAAGTGGTGGACCTTTGCTTCTCTCTATGTTTGAATAGAGTTAGCTTGGACAAGTGGTGGACCTTGGAATGAAACCCCCGTGTAAAACATATCATGGGCATTTCAAGTGGTGAGAAAGGATACCATTTAAGATATAACCTTATAGGTTGGACAAGTGGTGGACCTTAATACATAGTTCTTCTTAATATAATGACATAGAGTGTACAAGTGGTGTATCTTGAGACCAAACCACTCGTGCTACTAGGGATCCTAGCTTGGACAAGTGGTGGACCTTGGAAAAAAGTCCCCCTGTACAACATAGATGAGTTTTTTCATGTTTTAATGGAAGAGAGATTCGACAAATGGTGGAGCTTGCTTATCTCCATGTGGATTTTAGAACTAGCTTGGACAAGTGGTGGAGCTTTGCTTTTTTACTCTTCATAATACAATGATGTATAGGTTGGTTACATGGTGAATCTTAAGGCCAAACCTCCCATCTTACTAGAGATGATAGGTTGGACAAGTGGTCAACCTTCTATCATTTCTCCATGCCTATAATTAGACAATTAGTAGAACTAGCATCTTTCTATGTTGTCTAGAGCTGAGCTTGGACAAGTAGTGGACCTTGCTACTCTCTTCCCTTGGATTATTAGTTTGAAGACTCA
The DNA here is from genome assembly GCF_014529385.1 of Adiantum capillus-veneris. Classification (NCBI taxonomy): domain Eukaryota; kingdom Viridiplantae; phylum Streptophyta; class Polypodiopsida; order Polypodiales; family Pteridaceae; genus Adiantum; species Adiantum capillus-veneris. Next base: position 117,126,426 of record NC_140936.1, on the reverse strand, counting down.
TTATATATACTTGCTTAGATCTATATAATTACTCATTAGTTAGGTTACAAGTGGGTATGTAATTTGTTAGCCTCAAGGGACTTTGAATATTGAATAGTAAGACCAAGTGCTGGTTTGAAGATCTTTTGCTTATCTAAACTAGACTCTAACTCAATAATAAGTTTCATAAGTTCCACGAATTGTCCTATCTAGGCTCCAAAAGAGTCTTAATTGGTTTGTGCTAGATTATAACTTCCTTGATGGGGTAGAATCCTAGAAAAATGAGGCACTATAAGTTTTACCTTAGCTCAAATGGATTTTTCACTTAAACTCGACTGCAATTTGGCTATCTAGTCTTTGTCTCGATGGAGTTTAACACTAGATACATAGTAGTGATATTTAAGCTTCATGTCTCTTCACTTGATCGAGATATGAGACCATACTTTCAAGGTCACCACTTGTCTTACCTAAAGACCAATGTGAGACATGGGAGCAAGAAAGCCATCCGATATTGTTTTAAGGACTATTACATAGGCAATCAATAACTTAAGTAAAGAAAAAAAACTTGGATCTTTCACAATTAATAACTTAAGTAAAGCCAAAAAGACTTGGATCTTTGACAGTTTTTTTCAAACTAAAAAAGCACAATCTCATGCTAACAAAACTATAAATCACAATTGAAAGGTTTGAACAAGAAAAAGATCAACAATCTTAATAAGACGGATACTTTTCATTTCATTTGATGATTACAAACTAAAATAAAGTCTCTCAAGAAATTGATAAACAAAAAATGTAGGTGACTGCTTCATTATTTTGAGCAAAAATATCAAAATCTCTATTGATTGAGCTCCATCTAGTAGTATCCTTTGTAAGATCCTGCAAGAAGGAATAAAAAGAAAGATTTGTTAGATACCATGCACATGAGTGTTCAAGCATGTGTATCAAGAATATATGACATGTCACTAGTACCTTAGGGTTGCTTTCTATCCAGCCTTAGAAGATTGTTCTCAGCTTTCACCTTATTTATATAAGCCTTTGCTGTGGTTGCCTTCAAAACTCCTTTTGTGTTACAACCCAATTGCCTAGCTAAAGTGGTCAATTGTGACGCCTTCATGCTTTCAATGGGTGTACGCTCCTTTGCCAAGATCTCTTGTATTTGGGCTCTTCTCATTTCATTGCGGTGGCTTGTGTCACTTGCATCTTCAATGATAGTTTCATCTCTGTCACCTTTTGCAGGTGGTATTCTTCTTGTAAAGAACACCTTAGCTGACCAAACATCATTTTTCTGCTTCCAATACTCCATGATTTGTTTGTATTCACTATCATTTGTCACTATAGGTTGTCCATAACGATTAGAAGCAATTAAATCACGCACATCCCTTCTCTCATCAAGCTGAATCAAGTATGGCAGTAGCTCCTCCAAGAGCATATTGTCAACCATCTTCTCAGCATCAAATTGTGGTGGAAAAATGCAATTGTTTGCTGGTGAAATACATCCCTTGTAAGGAGAGTCATCAATAAGCACTGTTCTTTGTGGATCACATTCAAACCCCATGGCAATTTTGGCTAGAGGCTTGAACATTGCCTCAACGTTTGGATTGTCGGGTCTAAACAATTTTTGAGTTTGAGCGGTGTAGCAAACATCTTGCGACCAAATTGCAAAGAAAGGCAATGTATCCTCAGCTAAGTTGTTTAGTGCTGCAAGGATTTGATACACATTATTCCTAGTAGCTGTCGACCAAATTGCAACATTAAACCTTTGTAAAATAGTCTTCAAGAATTGGATGCAACCTGGCCTGAGTATAATATATCTTTTTGAATCCATTTGCACTGAGTTGTGGTGTGAGGATGGTTGAGGGGAACGTTTCAACAATAGACCATTTAAATCCAATATAATTGTAAGCATGGATTTCTCAACATCTACGCTACATGACGTAGTACCAATTGGCAATAGCTCGTGAGTGGACTTTTCAGTCTCTTTTGATGTATGTTGCATTTTTGAAGCATCGATTTCTTGGTTCTCATTATTGGAAGCTTGCTCAAGTTGCACAACACTAGACTCTAGTATAGAAATATCATCCATCTTGGGCACTTTAGAAACCATAGAATCTATGGATTCTATAGTTGTTGACTGAACCATAGGAGCGTTATCCATCCCAGTTTGTGAATCTAAGAAAACACACACACAAATGGTATCTCAAAACCACTAGAATTTTATTCACCATATTTATATGTAGAACTCCTAGTAAGAAATTTATTTAAGGTAAAGTCGTTGTTAGAATCCTTGCAACCATTTTCAGCATTCGTACACCAAACACCACTTGTCTAAAATACAATCTACTAACTCAACATTTTCCATCCTACACTTTATTAAAGATGAGTACTTAAAGTGAAAACTAAAAGCCACCCTTGTTGAGGAAACATGGATACAAGGTCCACCAAATGTCCAACCTAGACTACAAGAAAATAATTAGAGATTTGGCTTAGATTTGGATTCAAAGGCCACCACTTATTCAAGTAAGATAACTCCACTTGTTTAAGACAGTAATGTTTGAAGCCCCACCACTTGTCCAACCTAGACATTGATTAAATTTTGGTAAGATTTATCACAAATCTAGAGTAGAATCAAGATTCTATGGCCAAGGTAGTCAAATATGTTAGACAACACACAAAGCATAAGAGCACTCTAGATTCTCGTTGAGCATAAACTAAACAATAATCAAATGTTATATTCACTTGAGATTTCATCCATGAAAAATGAAAATGATGCATGTACTTGAGATTTCCATCCATGTACAATACTTTACAATGTCAAGTAAAGTTATAGTCAGCAAACAACTCTTCTCCTGCTTCAACTTGACAAATAGTCTCAATGCATACATGGCCATATTCTTCTGACTTGATGTGTGAAGAGGTGCATTTATGCCAAGGTGGCAAATTTGGATCAAATGTATAGCGTACGTTGGGACAGACATTTGTACTGTGAGAACTATTTATATAGCCCGACACGTTTCCTTCTTCTACACAACCAATAATGTATGATTGATCTTCCTCTTCTTCTATGTTTGGATCCTCTAGAAGAGAATATTTATAAGCTCTTGGAAATATTTTGCATATCTTTTTCCAGTCTTGAAATCTATACTTATGCCCTCCATAGTTTAGAATAGTCAAACCACTTTCCAGGGTAGTATGCACAAATAGCCCATAACCAGCTCCTTCAATACATGAAAGTCGCACTTCAAAATCCACACCGTTAATATGGAAAATTACATCTTTGGGAATAGGAAAAGTTGGTGTCCCAAAAGGATCTTCATGCCAATCATAGTGTGAAATACATCTAGATTTTATATCACTTAACTCCTTTGTGTCTGCAAAAAGAAGAAAATATTATGCATAAAATAATGACAATATCAAAGAAAGATATCATTATTTTATAGTCCAATAGGTCCATTGTATGGAAGACTTAGAGTGCCTCTTACATGGTGCCTCCAAGGTTTCCAAAAAATAAAATCATTGGAAAAAAAAGGCCACTGTGTCTCCAATCTATTGCCCATTTGAAGCATAGAGAGAACCAAGGTCCACCACTTGTCCAAGCTAGACATGGAGCATTGACACAAGATCCAACACTTATCCAAGAACCCTATAGTATATGTGGTAACATGGGATGCATTGATGCAACAAAAGTAGTCTAGCCTCCTCATCCATCTCTTTTTTCTTGTAGCCTAGAGGGATTAGTTTCAAGGTCTATCACTAGTCAAAAACTACACATAGAACATTGATACAAGGTTCCACCACATGTGAAACCTATCATCTCTAGTAGCATGGATGGTTTGATATCAAGGTTCATCGCGTGTCCTACCTATACTCTATTGTAGCATATAGATTCTGGTTTGGTGGTACTACACTTGTCCAAACTTGGCTTGTTGTTGATATCTGGAGGTAATCAAGGGTCCTCCACTTGTCCAAGTTAGGCATATAAAACAATTGCAAGGTCCACCATGTGTACAACATATGATTGATTATAGCATGCATGGTCTTATTTCATGGGCAACCATCTTCTCTCCAACATGTGTCCAACCTCGGCTCCATTGAAGCATGGAGAGAAGCAAGGTCCACCACTTATCAAAGCTATTATTTTCTCCCAGTGCTTTCAAAACCCATAATACGTTGTACATGGGGGGGGGGATTCTTGTTTCAAGGTCCACCCCTTGGCTAAGATTGGATCCATTGAAACATAAAGAGAAGCAAGCTCTACCATTTGTCCAAGCTAGGAGCCATTGAAACATGAAAACCCCATAATATGTTGTATACGAGGGGTGTTTTTCAAGGTCTACCACTTGTCTAAGCTATGGTCCATTGGAACATGGAGAGAAGCAAAGCTCCACCACTTTTCTAAGCTAGGATCCATTGAAACATGGAGAGAAGCAAGCTCCATTGTTTGTCTAAGCTAGGCTCCATTGGAACAAGGAGAAAACAAGCTCCACCACTTGCCTATTATTGCATAGAGATTCTGGTTTGAAGGTCCACCACTTGTCCAACCTTGCCTTCATGTATGGAGATAATCAAGAGTGCAATGCTTCTCTAAGCTAGGGACATAAAAGAGTTTCAAGGTCCACTACATATACGATCTATGATGGGTTGTAGCATGGGAGGTTTCATTTTAAGGTTGACCACTTCTCCAGCTCCGCTTGTCCAACCTCAGATCCATTGAAGAATGGAGAATAAAGGTGTACCAACTCTCCAAAATAGGCAGGACAATCTCTATAAAACCCATGAATTGTTAATATATGCTATGCTGTGGAGTTTTGTTTGAAGTTCCACTCCTTATCCAAGCTACAATCCATTGAAGCATGGAACTAAGTAAGATATATCTCTAGTCCAAGATAGGATCCATTGAAACATAGAGAGAATCAAGGTCCACCACTTGTCCAAGCTATGCATGGGTAATTGATATAAGGACCACTACGTTTTCACCTATACTATGCTCTATCATGGATGGTTTCATATCCTACCAATTTTCCAACCTATTTAGTAGGTTGTATTATGGGGGTTTGGTTTCAAGGTACTTCACTTGTCTGAGGTGGGTTCCATTGAACCATGGAGAGAAACTATGTCTACCACTTGTCCGAAATATGCTCCTTTAAAACATAAAAACAAGGTCCACCACTTGTCCAAGCTAAAGTTTCTCTCCATTGAAGCATGGAGAGAAACAAGGTCTACCACCTGTCCAAAATATGCTCCATTGAAACATAAAAGCAAGGTCCACCACTTGTCCAAGCTAATATAACAAATGGGTGTTGGTTACAAGGTGTACCACACTTGTCTAAACTAGTCTTCATGCAAGGTCTACCACATGTCCAAGCTATATGAGCTTGTTTTGAAGGTCTACCACACCTCTTGAAATTAGGATCCATGTAAGGTCCACCTTTTGTCAAGCTATGCATTTAATGAGTACTAAAACTAAGTAAATTGCAGTACTTAAATACCTTTCCAAGCTCATTAAGATTTTGGTCTCTAAGGCCGGCCACCACCACATGTCTAATCTATGCTCTAATTGATTACTTATGCTATTTCTCTCAAAGTCCAAACATAAGCTCCCTTCTAGCAAGGTTAGTTTAAATTTAGGCTCCAGCACCTGTCTAAGCTAGGTTCAATTTATGAAGCATCACCATTTAACCATGCTACGATCTAATGTATCATATCAAGGGGGTATTGATAAAAGGTCCAAAACTTATTGAGTTCAAGCTCTTAAGTAATTAAGTCTTTGTGAGTATTAAATGTTTTAGTTTTAGTCTACAGATCCACCATTCAAAAACTCAAGTAATTTACTATTTACATTCAAACCTTGAATGCTTGAGATAAAAAATACAAGCTCAATCAATACTATATAAAGCAAAATCTAACATTAAGAGTATCAAATCAGTAACAAGAAACACTAACATGCACAAGAAACTCAAAACATACGTGTCTCCATTTCCAAAAAGTCCTCCATTGACAGAGGATGGTGTTGTTGTTGTTCTTCTTCTCTTTGTGGAGAGCACTCCTCTGTAACAGGCACAATGTCGCCTGATTGCGAAGTGGATTGTTGAAGTCCAGCCCATTTTTCTATATCTTCATGAGACTTAACAAAGTCTAGCAGCATGGTCTCCATGCTTTTTGCCTCCTCCACACTATCAATTAAGCAGATGACTTCTTTTTTCTGTTGTATTCCTTCTTGTGCAACCAAGGAGCCATCACCAAAAACATCAACAAGCTTGCGGTCTTCAAAACAATATGTACGAATGTAGTGCTTGACCAAAGCTCTTTTTTTGGCCTCCAAATATTGCAAATCTGACATATCGTTATCTGCTACTTGAAGAAGAGAACAATCAATTGGCATGGGATGTTCCTCTGATCTTCTTCTCAGGTCTTCAAATGCATTGCCTTGTCCCAAGAAGGCAATAACTGTTAGGAATTGAATTGCTCCTTTGCAAGGAGCTGATGGAAAGTGATGCAATGCACCACAACAATGGTAGCTCAAATTATCTCCCATGGCGTGAAAGGCACATTGCAATTTTGTGAAGTTAGTGAAATCCACAAATGCAAGAAAGACAAATCCAGGATCTGTTGACCCTCCAGCAATAGCCAAGATCCCATCCAAAGCATTGTTAAATGTCTCCTCACTCCACTTCAAATTGCCTCCAACGTTTTTTGTCATATCTAAAACACATAAGCCAATAGGCACTTTATTATTGAAGTGGCGCATCAAGTAGAGATTGCCTTCCATTTGTAGGCTCACCACATAGATTGACCATGGCAAATCTCTAGGCTCAGTTTTCTCCTTTTGAAGGTGAATTGCCCATTGCATGTATTTTATTGCTCCATCTGGAAAAGCCATTTTCTTTGTTCCACGCGTCAAACTAGATCTGATCCATTCCTCGCATAGCATTAAAATTGTTTTATAAACAACATCATTGATGTTATACATTTTGACCACCTCCTCCCAGTCTTTACATGGTGAAGACTCATTCAAATTGTTGAAGCCTTCAAGAAGTGCATCTTGAATCAATTTGTCTTGCTTCAACTGCTTGATTCGATCATACATGTCAGTTGCATCACCATCCTTTGCACTCTTTGACAGTAAAATCTTCTCATCTCTAATCTCTTCTTGAATAGTCTTTACCTCTGATTCCTCAAGGCCACAAAGATATCTAAATACAGTTGTTGGGGGTTTCTTATTCTCCTCTTCTAGATTTTCAATGATTTCTATCCAGCAATCATAAACTAAATCAGAGTAGGTGACCATGTGTGCCTGTTTAGCAATCCAACTTGCTGCTGCACTCATTCTTGCCAATCGAAGAAAACCCTAAAAAGAAATAGAGAAATAATTAAACTATTGAGCAAGATTTGTTAATTAAACACTATCAAAAAGACAAAGAAAATAACTTACATCCCATCCGGCACGAGATGCATGTCCCTCTGCAATTCCACTTGCTGCCTTTGGTGGTCGTCCTGAGAAGATCCATTGACTCCGTAAATGTCTCAATATTTGGCTGTAAGGTTGCTTGACATACAATGCCTGAGCCTCCTCATTTGCAATGGCAGATATAGCAGTTGCAACAAATGGAGGAGCATTCACAACAATGCGAGCCTTTCTAAATTTATACACGCTAATCAGTCTTTCAAAGATCTCTTTGTTGTTTTGTTCATTGTGAAGCAAAACTTTTGCAGCATAGATTGAATGCTGCCCATCAAGAATCCAATAATGATAATCTTTAATTTTTTGCTCCTCTACCTCTTCTACTGCCAAAGGAGTCCCCTTCTTTGATTTTGCATTTCGAACAGGCATCAAATATGCACATGCTGCAGGCTTGGTCGTACTCCGTGAAAATCCAAATAACACACTTTCAGCGTGTTTTTTATCCATAATACGTGCATTATAGTGATCAGGAGCAAGCCAACAATTTTGAATAGGGATATCAAATTCCCTATATTGGAAAGGAAAATAATTTATGTACTTATTCATTCCACCTGTATCTTTTTCTTGTCCTTTCATGGCCTCAGCTTCTAAAACATCTGGATCCACAATTCTCATCTTTGACATTGAACCCTCTGTTGATGAGGATGCCAAAGATGCCTTGTCTACATCCAAAATGGAGCTAGTTCGCTTAGCTTCTACTTTCTGCACTTTTGCTTGCTTCTTTGTGGATGGTGGTCGTGAAGCTTTCACCTTTTTTCGTTGTAGTGTGGCAATGATGGAGCTTTGAAGTTGATCTGCTGTGATATTTGGATTTGATTCTGCAAACTTCCATCCTCGAGAAAACATTGTCTCTTCTTTGTTTCTAGACATGCGCTCCAATGCATATGCTCCTGGAGATAGTTGAAATTCTAGATTCATTGGAACTAGAATGTCAATGCATTCCACCTCTGGATGACTATCAACTACAGAGACAGATGCTTCCACAACTTGTCCAACATCTTCAAACAAGCTGTCATTATCCTTTTTGGCAATAAATAGATGCACCTTATGAAATTGTGCACCCTCTATACCATGTATGTCCAAATACCATTTCCTAAGATCATTGCAAGTATAGTCAACTGAGACAGCAACCCTTGCAACCTGTTTTTTTGGAGCCATCTTTCCTGAAACAAAAAAAACCAAATGTTATTTTAACATATACTTTTTTGTAATGGATTAAGTTTGTGTGAATACAAGTTCCACCACTTGTTCAAGCTAGATCTAAGCAAGTATACATAGTGATCATTTAAGCTAGTAAACTAAGGGAAGGGAGAAGTAAGGTCCACCACTTGTCCAAGCTTAGCTCTAGACAACATGGAGAGATTGGAGGTCTACTAATTGTCTAATATAGGCTAACTATATTGAAACATAGAGAGAAGCAAAGGTCCACCACTTGTCCAATCTAGGGTCCATTGAAACATGGAGAGAAGGATGCTCCACCATTTGTCCAAAATAGGCTCCATTGAAACATGAAGAGAAGCAAGATGCACCATGTCTTTGAGATGCTAGGCTCCATTGAAATACCTTAAACCCATGATATTTTGTATATGTGGGGTTTAAATTCAAGGTCCACCACTTGTCCAACCTATTATCCCTAGTAGCATGAGTGGTTTGGTCTCAAGATTCACCACTTTTCCACTCTATGTCATTATATTAAGAAGATCTGGGTGTTAAGGTCCACCACTTGTCCAACCTATAAGGCTATATCTTAAATGGTATTATTTACCACCACTTGGAATGCACATGATGGGTTTTACATAGGGGTACGGTTCCAAGGTCCACCACTTGTCCAAGCTAACTCTATTGAAACATAGAGAGAATCAAAGGTCCACCACTTGTCCAAGCTAGGCTCCATTGAAACATGGAGAGAAGGATGCTCCACCATTTGTCCAAGCCAGGTTTGATTGAAACATGAAGAGAAGCAAGCTGCACCATGTCTCCAAAATGCTAGGCTCCATTGAAATATCTTAAACCCATGATATTTCGTACATGGGGGGTTTACATTCAAGGTCCACCACTTGTCCAACCTATTATCACTAGTAGCATGAGTGGTTTGATGTCAAGATTCACCACTTTTCTACTCTATGTCATTATATTAAGAAGATCTGGGTGTTAAGGTCCACCACTTGTCCAACCTATAAGGCTATATCTTAAAGGGTATTCTTTCTCACCACTTGGAATGACCATGATAGGTTTTACATGGGGGTTTGGTTCCAAGTTCCACCACTTGTCCAAGCTAACTCTATTGAAACATAGAGAGAAGCAAAGGTCCACCACTTGTCTAAGCTAGGGTCCATTGAAACATGGAGAGAAGGATGCTCCACCATTTGTCCAAGATAGGCTCCATTGAAACATGAAGAGAAGCAAGCTGCACCATGTCTCCAAGATGCTAAGATCCATTGAAATACCTTAAACCCATGATATTTTGTACATGGGGAGTTTACATTCAAGGTCCACCACTTGTCCAACCTATTATCTCTAGTAGCATGAGTGGTTTGGTCTGAAGATTCACCACTTTTCCACTCTATGTCATTACGTTAAGAAGATCTGGGTGTTAAGGTCGACCACTTGTCCAACCTATAAGGGTATATCTTAAAGGGTATTCTTTCTCACCACTTGAAATGTCCATGATATGTTTTACATGGGGGTTTGGCTCCAAGGTCCACCACCTCTCCAAGCTAACTCTATTGAAACATAGAGAGAAACAAAGGTCCACCACTTGTCCAAGCTAGGCTCCATTGAAACATGGAGAGAAGGATCCTCTACCATTTGTCGAAGCTAACTCTATTGAAACATGGGGGGTTTACATTCAAGGTCCACCACTTGTCCAACCTATTAACGCTAGTAGCATGAGTGGTTTGGTCTCAAGATTCACCACTTTTTCACTCTGTCATTATATTAAGAATATTTGGGTGTTAAGGTCCACCACTTGTCCAACCTATAAGGCTATATCTTAAGGGTTATTCTTTCTCACCACTTGGAGTGACCAGCATAGGTTTTACATGGGGGTTTTGTTTCAAGGTCCACCACTTGTCCAAGCTAACTCTATTGAAACATAGAGAGAATCAAAGGTCCACCACTTGTCCAAGCTAGGGTCCATTGAAACATGGAGAGAAGGATGCTCCACCATTTGTCCAAGATACACTCCATTGAAACATGAAGAGAAGCAAGCTACACCATGTCTCCAAGATGCTAGGCTCCATTGAAATACCTCAAACCCATGATATTTTGTACATGGGGGTTTACATTCAAGGTCCACCACTTGTCCAACCTATTATCTCTAGTAGCATGAGTGGTTTGGTCTCAAGATTCACCATTTTTCCACTCTATGTCATTCTATTAAGAATATATGGGTGCTAAGGTCCACCACTTGTCCAACCTATAAGGCCATATCTTAAACTTTATTCTTTCTCACCACTTGGAGTTACCAAGATAGGTTTTACATGGGAGTTTGGTTCCAAGGCCCACCACTTGTCCAAGCTAACTCTATTGAAACATAGAGAGAAGCAAAGGTCCACCACTTGTCCAAGCTAGGCTCCATTGAAACATGGAGAGAAGGATGCTCCACCATTTGTCCAAGATAGGCTCCATTGAAACATGAAGGGAAGCAATCTGCACCATGTCTCCAAGATTCTAGGATCCATTGAAATACCTTAAACCCACGATATTGTTTACATGTGGGGTTTAACGTCAAGGTCAGTCACTTTTCCAAGCTATTATCCTAGTAGCACTAGTGGTTGGGTCTCAAGATTTACCACTTTTCCACTCTATGTCGTTATATTATGAAGATCTAGGTTCTAAGGTCGACCACTTGTCCAACCTATAAGGCTAGATCTTAAAGGGTATTATTTCTCACCACTTGGAATGACCATGATATGTTTTACATGGGGGTTTGGTTTCAAGGTCCACCACTTGTCCAAGCTAACTCTATGGAAACATAGAGAGAAGCAAAGGTCCACCACTTGTCCAAGCTAGGCTCCACTGAGACATTTAGAGAAGGATGATCCCCCATTGGTGGAAGATAGGCTTCATTGAAACATGAAAAGAAGCAAGTTGCACCATGTCTCCAAGATTCTAGCATCCATTGAAATACCTTAAACCCACGATATTGTTTACATGTGGGGTTTAACGTCAAGGTCAGTCACTTTTCCAAGCTATTATCCCTAGTAGCATGAGTGGTTTGGTCTCAAGATTCACCACTTTTCCACTCTATGTCATTATATAAAGAAGATCTAGGTGTTAAGGTCGACCACTTGTCCAACCTATAAGCGTATATCTTAAAGGGTATTCTTTCTCACCACTTGAAATGTCCATGATATGTTTTACATAGGGGTTTAGTTCCAAGGTCCACCACTTATCCAAGCTAACTTTATTCTTCTCATAGAGAGAAGCAAAAGGTCCACCACTTGTCCAAGCTAGGCTCCATTGAAACATGGAGAGAAGGATGCTCCACCATTTGTCGAAGCTAACTCTATTGAAACATGGAAGGTTTACATTCAAGGTCCACCAGTTGTCCAACCTATTAACGCTAGTAGCATGAGGGGTTTGGTCTCAAGATTCACCACTTTTTCACTCTGTGTTAATTATATTAAGAATATTTGGGTATTAAGGTCCACCACTTGTCCAACCTATAAGACTATATCTTAATGGTTATTCTTTCTGACCACTTGGAGTGACCATGAAAGGTTTTACATGGGGGTTTGGTTCCAAGGTCCACCACTTGTCCAAGCTAACTCTATTCAAACATAGAGAGAAGCAAAGGTCCACCACTTGTCTAAGCTAGGGTCTATTGAAACATGGAGAGAAGGATGCTCCACCATTTGTCCAAGATAGACTCCATTGAAACATGAAGAGAAGCAAGCTGCACCATATCTCCAAGATTCTAGACTCCATCGAAATACCTTAAACCCACGTTATTTTGTACATGGGGAGTTTACATTCAAGATCAACAATTTGTCCAACCTATTATCGCTAGTAGCATGAGTGGTTTGCTCTCAAGATTCACCACTTTTCCACTCTCTATCATTATATTAAGAATATTTGGGTGTTAAGGTCCACCACTTGTCCAACCTATAAGACTATATCTTAATGGTTATTCTTTCTCACCCCTTGAAAGACTATATCTTAATGGTTATCCCTAGCTATTATTGCTAGTAGCGTGAGTGGTTTGGTCTCAAGATTCACCACTTTTATTAAGAATATGTGGGTGTTAAGGTCCACCACTTGTCCAACCTATAAGGCTACATCTTAAAGGTTATTCTTTCTTACTACTTGGAGTGACCATGATAGGTTTTACATGGGGGTTTGGTTCCAAGGTCCACCACTTGTCCAAGCTAACTCTATTGAAACATAGAGAGAAGCAAAGGTCCACCCCTTGTCTAAGCTAGGGTCCATTGAAACATGGAGAGAAGGATGCTCCACCATTTGTCCAAGGTAGGCTCCATTGAAACATGAGGAGAATCAAGGTGCACCATGACTCCAAGATGCTAGGCTCCATCGAAAAACATTAAACCCATGATATGTCGTAGATGAGGGGTTTACATTCAAGGTCCAACACTTGTCCAAGCTATTATTGGTAGTAGCCTGAGTGGTTTGGTCTCAAGATTCACCATTTTCCACTCTATGTCATTATATTAAGAATATGCGCATGTTAAGGTCCACCACTTGTCCAACCTATAAGGCTACATCTTAAAGGTTATTCTTTATTACCACTTGGAGTGACCATGATAGGTTTTACATGGGGGTTTGGTTCCAAGGTCCACCACTTGTCCAAGCTAACTCTATTGAAACATAGAGAGAAGCAAAGGTCCACCCCTTGTCCAAGCTAGGGTCCATTGAAACATGGAGAGAAGGATGCTCCACCATTTGTCCAAGTAGGCTCCATTGAAACATGACGAGAAGCAAGGTGCACCATGTCTCCAAGATGCTAGGCTCCATCGAAATACATTAAACCCACGATATGTCGTAGATGAGGGGTACATTCAAGTCCACCACTTGTCCAAGCTATTATTGCTAGTAGCCTGAGTGGTTTGGTCTCAAGATTCACCACTTTTATTATGTCATTATATAAGAATATGCCGTGTTAAGGTCCACCACTTGTCCAACCTATAAGGCTACATCTTAAAGGTTATTCTTAATACCACTTGGAGTGACCATGATAGGTTTTACATGGGGGTTTGGTTCCAAGGTCCACCACTTGTCCAAGCTAACTCTATTGAAACATAGAGAGAAACAAAGGTCCACCACTTGTCTAAGCTAGGTCCATTGAAACATGGAGAGAAGGATGCTCCACCATTTGTCCAGATAGGCTCCATTGAAACTTGAGGAGAAGCAAGCTGCACCATGTCTCCAAGATGCTAGGCTCCATCGAAAATACATTAAACCCACGATATTTCGTAGATGAGGGTTTTACATTCAAGGTCCACCACTTGTCCAAGCTATTATTGCTAGTAGCCTGAGTGGTTTGGTCTCAAGATTCACCACTTTTAGTAAAATATGTGGGTGTTTTAAGGTCCACCACTTGTCCAACCTATAAGGCTACATCTTAAAGGTTATTCTTTCTTACTACTTGGAGTGACCATGATAGGTTTTACATGGGGGTTTGGTTCCAAGGTCCACCACTTGTCCAAGCTAACTCTATTGAAACATAGAGAGAAGCAAAGGTCCACCCCTTGTCTAAGCTAGGGTCCATTGAAACATGGAGAGAAGGATGCTCCACCATTTGTCCAAGGTAGGCTCCATTGAAAACATGAGGAGAAGCAAGGTGCACCATGTCTCCAAGATGCTAAGCTCCATTGAAAAACATTAAACCCACGATATGTCGTAGATGAGGGGTGTACATTCAAGTCCACCACTTGTCCAAGCTATTATTGCTAGTAGCCTGAGTGGTTTGGTCTCAAAGCACCACTTTTCCACTCTATGTCATTATATTAAGAATATATGCGCTGTTAAGGTCCACCACTTGTCCAACCTATAAGGCTAATCTTTAAGGTTATTCTTTATTACCACTTGGAGTGACCAAATAGGTTTTACATGGGGGTTTGGTTCCAAGGTCCACCACTTGTCCAAGCTAACTCTATTAAACATAGAGAGAACAAAGGTCCACCACTTGTCCAAGCTAGGGTCCATTGAAACATGGAGAGAAGGATGCTCCCCCATTTGTCCAAGATAGGCTCCATTGAAACATGAGAGAAGCAAGCTGCACCATGTCTCCAAGATGCTAGGCTCCATCGAAATACATTAAACCCACGATATTTCGTAGATAGGGGTTTACATTCAAGGTCCACCACTTGTCCAAGCTATTATTGCTAGTAGCCTGAGTGGTTTGTTCTCAAGATTCACCACTTTATTAAGAATATGTGTGTTAAGGTCCACCACTTGTCAAACCTATAAGGCTACATCTTAAAGGTTATTCTTTTTACTACTTGGAGTGACCATGATAGGTTTTACATGGGGGTTTGGTTCCAAGGTCCACCACTTGTCCAAGCTAACTCTATTGAAACATAGAGAGAAGCAAAGGTCCACCCCCTTGTCTAAGCTAGGGTCCATTGAAACATGGAGAGAGGACGCTCCACCATTTGTGCAAGGTAGGCTCCATTGAAACATGAGGAGAATCAAGGTGCACCATGTCTCCAAGATGCTAGGCTCCATCGAAAAACATTAAACCCACGATATGTCGTATATGAGGGGTTTACAGTCAAGGTCCCCACCACTTGTCCAAGCAATTATTGCTAGTAGCCTGAGTGGTTTGGTCTCAAGATTCACCAACTTTTCCACTCTATGTCATTAAATTAGAATATGCGCGTGTTAAGGTCCACCACTTGTCCAACCTATAAGGCATATCTTAAAGGTTATTCTTTCTCACTCACTTGGATGACCATGATAGGTTTTAAATGGGGGTTTGGTTCCAAGGTCCACCACTTGTCCAAGCTAACTCTATTGAAACATAGAGAGAAGCAAAGGTCCACCCCTTGTCTAAGCTAGGGTCCCATTGAAACATGGAGAGAAGGACGCTCCACCATTTGTGCAAGGTAGGCTCCATTGAAACATGAGGAGAATCAAGGTGCACCATGTCTCCAAGATGCTAGGCTCCATCGAAAAACATTAAACCCACGATATGTCGTAGATGAGGGGTTTACAGTCAAGGTCCACCACTTGTCCAAGCTATTATTGCTAGTAGCCTGAGTGGTTTGGTCTCAAGATTCACCACTTTTCCACTCTATGTCATTAAATTAAGAATATGCGCGTGTTAAGGTCCACCACTTGTCCAACCTATAAGGCTATATCTTAAAGGTTATTCTTTCTCACCACTTGGAGTGACCATGATAGGTTTTAAATGGGGGTTTGGTTCCAAGGTCCACCACTTGTCCAAGCTAACTCTATTGAATAATAGAGAGAAGTAAAGGTCCACCACTTGTCCAAGCTAGGGTCCATTGAAACATGGAGAGAAGGATGCTCCACCATTTGTCCAAGATAGGCTCCATTGAAACATGACGAGAAGCAAGCTGCACCATGTCTCCAAGATGCTAGGCTCCATCAAAATACATTAAACCCACGATATTTCGTAGATGAGGGGTTTACATTCAAGGTCCACCACTTGTCCAAGCTATTGTTGCTAGTAGCCTGAGTGGTTTGGTCTCAAGATTCACCACTTTTATTAAGAATATGTGGGTGTTAAGGTCCACCACTTGTCCAACCTATAAGGCTACATCTTAAAGGTTATTCTTTCTTACTACTTGGAGTGACCATGATAGGTTTTACATGGGGTTTGGTTCCAAGGTCCACCACTTGTCCAAGCTAACTCTATTGAAACATAGAGAGAAGCAAAGGTCCACCCTTGTCTAAGCTAGGGTCCATTGAAACATGGAGAGAAGGACGCTCCACCATTTGTGCAAGGTAGGCTCCATTGAAACATGAGGAGAATCAAGGTGCACCATGTCTCCAAGATGCTAGGCTCCATCGAAAAACATTAAACCCACGATATGTCGTAGATGAGGGGTTTACAGTCAAGGTCCACCACTTGTCCAAGCTATTATTGCTAGTAGCCTGAGTGGTTTGGTCTCAAGATTCACCACTTTTCCACTCTATGTCATTAAATTAAGAATATGCGCGTGTTAAGGTCCACCACTTGTCCAACCTATAAGGCTATATCTTAAAGGTTATTCTTTCTCACCACTTGGAGTGACCATGATAGGTTTTAAATGGGGGTTTGGTTCCAAGGTCCACCACTTGTCCAAGCTAACTCTATTGAATAATAGAGAGAAGTAAAGGTCCACCACTTGTCCAAGCTAGGGTCCATTGAAACATGGAGAGAAGGATGCTCCACCATTTGTCCAAGATAGGCTCCATTGAAACATGAAGAGAAGCAAGATGCACGATGTCTCCAAGATGCTAGGCTCCATCGAAATACCTTAAACCCACGATATTTCGTAGATGGGGGGTTTACTTTCAAGGTCCACCACTTGTCCAAGCTATTATCGCTAGTAGCATGGTTTGGTCTCAAGATTCACCAGTTTTCCACGCTATGTCATTATATGAAGAATATCTGGGTGTTAAGGTCCACCACTTGTCCAACCTATAAGGCTATATTCTAAATGATATTTTTTTTGACCACTTGGAATGTGCATGATATGTTTTACATGGGGTTTTATTCCAAGGTCCACCACTTGTCCAAGCTAGATCTATTACATATATATTATACATACAATATTCAACTAGATTCCCTACCTATCATGTCCAGTAGCATGGATGCTCTAGCTTGAAGGTCCACCACTTGTCCAACCTATACTCTCTTATGTAAGGGAGATCTCGCTATAAATTCAAAACCTTCCCGCCTAAATTTAAAATATCCCTCCCAAATCTTAAATATCCCGCCTAAATTTTAAACTATCCCGCCCAAATTTAAAATTCAAACTTTTTTATAAAAATTTAAATTTTACTACTTAAATTTAAAATATTCTACGCAAAATTGATTTTAAATTCAAGTTTACCACAAAAAGATATCATTATACCACCTAAATTCAAATATGCAAACCTCAAATCATTATATTGTACATAAATTCAAACAAATTCAAATTAACAAGCCTAAACTGATATTAGTTTGCATAGATATGAATTTATCACACCTAAATTATGTCACCATGTTAGAGAGAGTGGTTAGAGAATTTGAACAAGGTCCACCACTTGTCCAACCTAGATACCAAGAAGGATTGAGTGTACAAGGTATTGTTTGGAGGTCCTTATAGTCCATTGGTCTTAAGGTCCACCACTTGTGGTAAGGGTCACCAAAAAGTGTATATATTCATCCAAAGAAATACACGTATTTTTGGTCTACATGTCCTAGTTTAAACCATTTATGTCCATTAGGTGTATCACTAAACAACACTACTATTTTTTGAGAAACAGAAGTTACAATCATATCTACAAATGGATTAGAGGAAAATCAGCTCAGCATACATCCAGAACTCGCTACAAGAATCGACTTTAACAGATCACGCAAGTAAGTCTTCCATTCAATTTTACTAGTATTACAATGTGTTAGTTATTTGTGATATTTATGTATGTATATATACTATGTGTGCATATCGTAATTAAGTGTAATTGTGTATCTGCATTATGTATGAGTATTACAATGAAATAACACAAATATACATACATACACATAGATAACACAGACGCACACATACATGAGCATGTATTTTCAAGAGAGAGATAGCAAATACAGAGATAGATAGATAGAGAGAGAGAGAGATAAATAACTGTTTTTTAGAGAGAGGAGAGAGAAAGATAACAGATTTCACTGTGTTTATGTATGTGGAAGAGAGGAAGACGATGTATGGGAATATGTGCACGTATTTTCAAGAGAGAGACAACAAGATAACAGATTTCATTGTGGTTATGTATGTGGAAGTGAGGAAGACGATGTGTGGGAATATGTGCATGTATTTTCAAGAGAGAGACAGCAAGATAACAGATTTCACTGTGGTTATGTATGTGGAAGAGAGGAAGACGATGTGTGGGAATATGTGTATGTGTGCGGGGATACGTTTAAAACTATGTATCTCTGTCTTTTGACGAGAGAGTGTGTGTGCAAGAAGAGTTACAGAGAACCATCTTCTCTATATGGAGAAAGACAGAGAGTGAGAGAGAGAGAAATACCTGTTTTTTCTCTATTCGTGAGGTGTGCAATGTCTCCTGAGAAGACTGCCCGATCCTGCCCTTCTGGAAAGCGTTGTGTACGCTGCTGTTTCTTTGTCTTGTGCACGAACTTTCAATCCTGTGCACTCCACCTGTGTGTTGTGTACGATGCCGAGCTTGCTCCTCTACGCGCGCGTATACTCCAACTGTGTGCGATCCGTGTGCGCTTTCTGTGTTTTTGCTGCTCGCCTGCTTTCTCTGTGTGCGTTTCTCGTGCGCTCTCTGTGTGCCTAATCTTGATAGGGTTTATTAGAATGCCACGTATGCTACAAGTCCATGTTTTATCATAGGATTAAAAAAAACAAAAGCAATATAAAAAATTAACCAATTCACACGGCCAAAATTAAAGAAATCATGGTTGAAAATATGAAAAACATGCATAACTCTATACTAGGAATTCACTTAAAAAAAAAAAAAATCTTTGGGCGCTGCCCCTAGCCCCGCGGGGGCGCTGCCCCTCGACCCCGCCCGGCAGTCGCGCCGGGAGGCGACAAGGGGCTGCCGCCCCTTGACCCCGCCCGGGGCGCTGCCCCAGGACCCCGCTCAGAACAATATCCCAAAATCAACCTCCCAAGCCCCGCCATCGAGAGCGCTATATTCCACATCCCCATCAAGAGCGCTACCCCCAAACCTCACGTGGAAGCGCTGCCTTGTCACCCCATTGTGGCATTGCCCTAAGACCCCGCATCTGGAGTGCTAAATGGGAACATTCTTCATTAGTGAAATTTTGAACATAAATTATATTAGCATATACTTAAATATAATACAAATATTAACATATTAGCTATACTACTAATTTACTATAGCAGTTCTAGATTATGTCCCATACTATATTTAAGGTGCCAAAGGTTTGGCCTTATGGTCCTAGATTTAGCCAAGTGGTCAACACATATAGGACCAAGTGCACACTGTGCCACAAAACTTGGCCACCACTTCACTTGCCAAAGTTTAGGCCACATGGTCAATCCTAACTTTCCAATGTTCTTATTATGTCACCTTTTGCCTCGTGGAAAACCTAGGCTTGTTTTCACATACTCAGGCACTTCAAGCCACAATAAATTGTCATTACTCTTCAACAACCCTTTTGTTCAAGTCTTTGAAAAAACATTGTTTAAGGCCACCCTAAACCATTTTCATTTAGGGGTGTCTAAAACTAGCTTTTTGGCAATTCGAGAAGAAAATGGTCAAAGTTTTATACTTAGTTTTAACCACTTGACCAATTCAAATATTGGAAAGCAAGGTCTTGTAATACTTTTCTTTGGACATCACACATTAAAACTAGGTCCCTCACTTGTCCAAGCTATGCTCTAATACAATAAAGGGCTTTTGGTTTCAAGATGCACCACTTTCCCAACCTTGATTCCATTAAAGAAGCTAGCTCTACTTAGACATTTAATAGCAAGGTCTTGCAGCAGTTCAGATTGAACATTTTCCATGGCAGCTAGGTCCACCACTTATCTAAGCTATGCTCTAATAGAGTAAGGGGGTTTTGGTTTCAAGATCCACCACTTGTCCAAACTTGATTTGGGAAGCAAGGTCCTATAATAGTTTGCTTTGGACATTCACCATTACCACTAAGTCCACCACTTCTCCAAGCTATGTTCTAATACACTAAGGAGGTTTTGGTTTCAAGGAGAACCACTTGTACGACTCTGTTTTTGGAAGTAAGGTCTTTACATAGTTCACCTTGGACCTTGGACATTGGATACTACAACTAAGCCCACCACTTGTCCAAGATATCCTCTATATATAGCCAAAGGGTTTGGGTTTCAAGATTCACCACTTTTCCAACCTTTCTTCCATTAAAGAAAGGAGGGGCTTTATAACTAGGTCCACCACTTGTCCAAGCTATGCTCTGATATGGAAAGGGGATTTTGGTTTCAAGGTCCACCACGTGTTCAACCTTGCAAGACTCAAGGGATACTTGGACATTGGAAAGCATAGTCCTATAGTAGTTGATAGGTGGCAGTGGGTATTACAACTAGGTCCAACCGATGCTCTCATATCGCAAAGAGGCTTTTCTTTCAAGGTCCACCACTTGTCCAACCTTGCTTCCATTAAAGAAATGAGGGGCTACGTAAACATTGGCAAGCAAGGTAGCCAGGTTCTAAGGTGTTTCACCTTGGATATTGGGCATTATAACTAGGTCCACCACTTGTCCAAGCTATGCTCTGATAAAGAAAGGGGATTTTCGTTTAAAGGTCCACCATGTGTTCAACCTTTCTAATATAGAAAGGGGATTTTTGTTTCAAGGTCCACCACGTGTTCAACCTTGAAAGACTCAAGGGATACTTGGACATTGGAAAGCATAGTCTTATAGTAGTTGATAGGTGGCAGTGGGTATTAAAACTAGGTCCAACCTATGCTCTCATATCGCAAAGAGGCTTTGCTTTCAAGGTCCACCACTTGTCCAACCTTGCTTCCATTAAAGAAATGAGGGGCTACGTAAACATTGGCAAGCAAGGTAGCAAGGTTCTAAGGTGTTTCACCTTGGATATTGGGCATTATAACTAGGTCCACCACTTGTCCAAGCTATGCTCTGATAAAGAAAGGGGATTTTCGTTTAAAGGTCCACCATGTGTTCAACCTTTCTAATATAGAAAGGGGATTTTTGTTTCAAGGTCCACCACGTGTTCAACCTTGAAAGACTCAAGGGATACTTGGACATTGGAAAGCATAGTCTTATAGTAGTTGATAGGTGGCAGTGGGTATTAAAACTAGGTCCAACCTATGCTCTTATATAGCAAAGAGGCTTTGGTTTCAAGGTCCACCACTTGTCCAACCTTACTTCCATTAAAGAAATGAGGGGCTACGTAAACATTGGCAAGCAAGGTAGCAAAGTCCTAAGGTATTTCACCTTGGATATTGGGCATTATAACTAGGTCCACCACTTGTCCAAGCTATGCTCTGATATAGAAAGGGGATTTTTGTTTCAAGGTCCACCACGTGTTCAACCTTGAAAGACTCAAGGGATACTTGGACATTGGAAAGCATAGTCCTATAGTAGTTGATAGGTGGCAGTGGGTATTACAACTAGGTCCACCACTTGTCCAACCTATGCTCTCATATAGCAAAGAGGCTTTGGTTTCAAGGTCCACCACTTGTCCAACCTTGCTTCCATTAATATAGCAAGGAGGATTTGGTCTCAAGGTTCACCACTTGTCCAACCTATGCAAACCTTTTTCATGTTGTAGCATGATTTTTGGTTTGAAGAGTATTTTTCTATAACTATGGATTTAACAATGTAATCTTTTTACTTACAGGATGGACTTTGAATCTGGGGAGAAAGTACATATGATACTTGACAATGAAATCGTTGGTATTGGTTGTGTGTGTAGAACAGATCCAGATTCCACTTGTGGTGGTACAAAGATAGGGCTGGGAAATGTCTCCATACTAGTGGAGGAATGCTTGAAGGATGTGGTCCTACCTTTTCCTACAATGGATACTTCATCTCTCCAAGGCTCATTATGGAGTGCTGTTCGATGGTCAAAGCTTCTTTTGCAATCTTTTGTATTAAATGGGAACTTAATTGATCCACACGAAAGCTACAATGGTGATGAAGAACATGATCATTCTGATCCTCTAGTTACAGATGCAATACCTATGACAAGCCCAGAATTTGAAGCAATGATTCGAGAGTCTTGGAGAAATCAGAGGGTCCTTTTAAAAGATGACACAATGATGCAAACCATGAATGAAGGGACCATCTTATATGTATTTCCACATGATTATGTCAACTTTCAGGAACTTGGTCCTGATTGTGTGGGTGTGGGTATTGAAAGAGAAAATGCAAGCATTCATGATGTGGTTGAAGTGGGTAGCATCACTTTGCTAAAGTGGCCCATCAAGCAGACAACAATGTTGAATGGGAGCCCATTACAACGCTTTGTTCCTGTTGATGGCATGCATGCTACATATGAGGATGTATCCAACGATGGCAATGTTGGAAAAAAACTTGATGGGAGTAATGTTGTCCAGTTGTCAAGGAAGAGACGATACACTTTCATGAACAGGACTCAAAAATCAAAAGCAGCACCAGCTTCGACTTTTTACCTTTCAAACAAATCAATTCAAAGGGTATCATGCATTGATTGTTGTGCACAAAAATGCTGCCAATTTGCAGATCGTGATATGGTGACAAGGTTACGACAACAATTTTGGGGAGAGTCTCAAAAATCACGCACTAATTATGTTTATGATGTTCTTTCTATATGTTATCAGAAAGATGAGAAGTCACGATACCAATTCAGGCTAAATGGCTCTATTGTTTGTTGTAGAGCATGGTATGAGCTACATGGAATACCAAAGACATCATTTTATCGATACAAGGAGAACTTTGAAAATGGTGTGCGCCAATATGTACATGGGAACACATGTACATTGAGAAGGGGACTTCAACATACTAGTTTAGCAAGAGCACTACTAAACGAGTTTGTGGAAAATAACTCTGAGAAAATGCCACATAGAAGTAGAACACTGCTAGATGGCTCAAGAGAGACTCAATTGGTGATTCCATCAACATACAAACAAGTGGATATTTTATGTGAAATCAACACGACACTTGACCAAATGGGCTATGAGAAGAAGCTATCCCAATCTTCTTTTGGTAGAATTTGGAACAAAGAGTACCCACATGTCACTTTAACAAAGACGAGTGAGTTCTCTAAGTGCAATATTTGTAGCTCAATCAAGGCAAGGTTAGAAGCTAAACCTTCTCTTGAAGAGAGAGCTCTTCTCTTGAGGGAGAGAGAAGTTCACATGGCACAACAAAAGAGTTGCAGAAGCCTATATTATGCATGGCGCACGTATTCAGAAACTCAACCACAAAAATATGTATGCATAATCCATGATAAGATGGATCAAAAGAAGACTGCCATTCCTAGATTACGCATTGTTCCCAAGGGTGTGGATTCAGGATATAATCTGCAGGTGGCATTGATTGGCATGATCACTCATGGACATGGAGAAGGTCATTACGGACACTTTGTCTTGAATGGTTTGTGGCCAGCTGATCCAAATCTTACAATTGGCTCAATTGCTAATTGTTTACATAACCTCGAGAGGATAGATAAGCATCCTCTTGGTGATCTAGTAACAAATGGACTTCCAAGGAGCAATATTTCACTACTACATGCTTTGAACTCAAGGGATGCTTTGGACTACCATAACTTGAGTGATGGAAAAGAGCCCATTGTGCAGTCGTCAGAAATTGCAGAAGAGGAATTGGGGTCAACATTTCGCAGATTGCCAGAGAACTTGTTGCTACAATTGGATAATTGTGCAGGGGAAAACAAAAATCGATACTTATTTGCCTATTTGTCAATGCTTGTTGCAAGGGGTGTTTTCAAAACCATCCAGCTGGGATTTTTAATGGTTGGGCATACACATGAGGACATAGACGCCATGTTTAGTAGGTTTTCAGAGAAGTTGAGAGTTACACAAACCTATACTTTGCCACATTTGATGGATACATTACGAAACAGCTCATCTTCATCTCCAGCTCCATTTTTTCTCACAAAGATCCCTGATTTCAAGCAATATTGTGATGGCTATCTTTGTGATGGACAAGACATACTTGTTGGACATTCCAAACCGCTTCAGTTCAGGTTCTTTATGCAAGATGAGACACCAATGATGCAATATAAGGCACATGTAGGTGTATCAAGTTGGAGTGGAAGTATTCGCCTTTGGAAAACAGACACAGAAGGCAAGCCAATGTTACCACATGGAGATCCACCTCTAGTACAAATGGCGGAGTATGTCAAGGCCCACGAAGAAGTCATTTTGGGGCTAAAGAACTATATAAAATTTTGGAAAAATTTAGGGAATGGTTCAAGTATTCCGCGATATTATAGACCCGTGATAGATTATTGGAGTAAGGTAATTGAAGAGATTGGAAAAGCAATCATATCAGAGGGAGTCTTGTATGAAATGTTTTGGCCAAAAACTCAAGAATATTCTCATCTACAAAGCACTACAATGAATTTGCAACAAGGAGCAGAAAGATTCCTAGGCCTTGAAGAGTTGAATGATCATTTTTGTGGGCCTCAACGAGATAGGCCAAGGGAAGAGTTTGACCCTATGTCTGATGTGCACCAAGGTGACTTTCTTATGCTTGTTCCGAGTGACACAGAAATCTATCCAGTGTGGCTTGCAATGGCTTTATCTGACATTGATAATGAGCCTACATCACCAAACTACAGAAAACTCTTGATTCAATATTGGGCACCTTGCGCGAGAAAAAGTGGGATGACAGATACTCAAGCTTACAGTAATTGTTGGAAGGGTTATTGGGCTGTCAACTATAAGGACCCACAAGTGTGGGAAACTATAGATGCAATTGTTTGGTCCTGGAGACCCAACAAAGAAGGACCATTTTCTAGAATAAAGATTCCAGAAAGACATGCTCTAAAAGCCAAAGAAGGCCTCACTCGTGCACATCAGCCACACTTGGATCAAAGTTCAGATATGGTATCAAATGTGGAGTAGAATTATGTGGAGCTTCTATTGTGACTATACTAGTCAATTTGTAAACAAAATCTTTTTTGTATCTTCCTTTGTTTTATGTAATTTATAGTTATTATTCAAATCCATGTGTTGTACATCCTCTTGACTTTTGGTGTTTATCAACACCACAATCCTATGAGATTTTCACTTTATTTACTAGCCACACACCTCAATTTTTCCCACTTTAAGTGGAAAATTCCCAAATTACATGAATTCGGTCGATTTGGAGATTCCCATAATGTGAGATTTTTACCAAAATACCTAATATGGTCTTATAACATAAAGCTTGCAAAAAGCATTAACTATCCCAAGCCTCGGTTCCAAGGCCTCAAACACCTTCGAAGGTGGAGAGAGCTAGCGGGGAATGAGGGTAGGGAAGAGGAAGAAGAAACATTTCATACGAGAAAGAAATAGTTCCTGACTTATCATCACTCTTCTTGCTTAGCATAGCATAATAGCATAGTAATGAAGATGAAGAAGATGGCAAGGTTAAGCATTGAAGCATGGCTCTTGGTTCGATTTGCATTCCATAGCCAAGAGTGTTGCTGTAGGCTCTCCACTTCTCAACAAACTTGGAGAAGAAAATGCCCCTCCCCTCTCAGGCTTGGTCCACACCTCCTCTCTCTCTCTCTCTCTCTCTCTCTCTCTCTCTCTCTCTCTCTCTCTCTCTCTCTCTCTCTCGTATTATTTTATTATTTTATTTGGACATGTGTCCTCTTTTTCCTCTTTGAGAGAAAAAACTTAATTATTGATTTTTATGTGTAATGAAATTGGCCTATTTAATTTGAGAGTAGCGGAAATTAATGCGGAAATTAATGAGAGTACTTTTGAGATATGACTTTGTGAGCATAGTGGGTGAACATAATTGAAGATGGCAACATAATTATAGCATTTAGTTAACTTGACATGAACAATACTTTTGCAAGAGAGAGAATTTACAGAACATGACAACAATTGAGGACCAGATTTATGTGGAACCGGTCCCCCCTCCAATAGGCATTTGCATTATGATTTCTCCCATTAAGAGAGACTTGTTACAATACAATCTTTGTGTTCCTTGTGACCTAGGTGATGCAATGAAGATGGAAAGCTTCATGCATCACAAACATAACATAAACTTGAAGAAAGCTTTAACTATCCCAAGCCTCAGTCCCAAGACCTCAAACACCTTCGAAGTTGGAGAGAGCTAGAAGGGATGAGGGGAGGGTAGGGAAGAGGAAGAAGAAACATTTTGTAGGAGAAAGAATTAGTTCTTCACTTATCATAACTCTTGTTGCTAGCATACATAATAGCATAGTAATGAAGAAGAAGGAGATGGAAAGCTTAAACATTGAAGCATGGCTCTTGGTTGGATTTGCACTCCATAGCCAAGAGTGTTGGTGTAGGCTCTCAACTTCTACTTGCTTGGAGAAGGAGAGGGATCTCTTGCACTTTGCATAGCAGACAATGAGAGTGTTTGTGAGTGTGTGTGGGTGAGTATACCCCCTAAGGAACCCCCTAGCTTGCTTGGGTCTACCCCCCCTTGTAGCTCATGCTTGAAGCTCATTGGACCCCTCCAGGCCTAGCCAATCATAATCAGTAGGCATTACAAGCAGCAAGGGTAGCCTTGAGACAAGTGTCCCCCTTTCCCCTTTGAGAGAGCGGGCTAGATAAATGCAAAATCAATTAATTAAATCTCCTAAATTATCATTGGACCCCTTAGGTGGACAACCAATACGCTTCAGGCACACCATGGGGGCAACATGAGGAGAAACTTGACAAGTGTCCCTTTTGCTTTCTTTGTACCATGCATGCCTTGTGTGAGTGTGTGGGTGTTCTCTCTCATCCCCCCTCATGTAGGGATCGCCCCCTCCTTGTAGGGATTGAATATTTGACTTTTTGACACCTCAAGCCCCTCATGCATAGGCCCAGTTCCCACCACAAGCTTGGCCCTTAAGGTTCTCACCTCAAGTGAAACCCTAGCATCTCAAGCATGTCAAGCATCTCAATCATTAAGCACCTCAAGCATCTCAAGCACCTCAAGCACCTCAATCATCAAGCATGACAAGCAAGACTAGCACCTTGAGCTGGGTCAGGTTCCCGCCTGAAGCTCAGCCCTAGATTACCTAAGGTCAAAGGACTTTTACACACATTATTGGAGGTCTTCAATGAAGCTAACCCTAAGGTATTATGCTCCATTGGTTAGCCTTGCTCTTTGATAGACCATCTCTCATTTGGGCCCCTTTACCATTGGTGCCGTGTTGAGATATATCTATAAGCACATGTCTATATCTTAACACTTGTTCCCGTTTATTCTCCCATATTAAGTGATCAGTTTAATATGAGAAAATCATTTGGTTTGGTAGATATTAGATATTAGATTTTATGACATTACCTCTCTCTTAAAATCATATTCATCCTCGACTATGAGGTAGAAGAGATAAAGCCTTAGTCATTAGTCAATTTTGCTTAGCGGGTAGAGGATCCCTTTTTACCCTACGATATCTTTCCAAGATGGGTGACTAATCCATTTGGTGCTTGGGAGACATAGCTGCCGCAAGCATATCTGCTCTTTATTCCATTTCATTCTCCCAAAGTAGAGTGACAAATTCTACTTGGTGTTTGAGAGACGTCATCATCACAAACATGATTCTAAGCATGCATACTAGTTGAATTTGTGCACAATTAAAAAGAGGACTAGTCTTACAAGACAAAAACATGAGTCAAGTCTAACTCTTCTTGATTCCTACCATTTACATTTGATGAAACATTTATCTTTTAGAGACTCTTTGACAAAAATCATGTACGCAGAAACTGAGCTCTTCATTGACTTATCAAAAGCAAGAGGATGTACAAGTGGAATAGTGCGACCACGCTCACTAGCATCTATATACACGTTATTTTCCTTGTAGGTGAAGTAGATTCTCCTTTCAGGGAACTTCATGTTGGCAGCCATGCGATCAAACCATGGCGCCCCTAGGATAGCATCCTCATGTTGGAGAGGAGAGATGAAGAAGTCTTCTTTGTCGACATAGCTTTGGACATGAAGCCTCAACTTCCCAATCAATGGAGTAACGGAGGCTTGCTGTCCCTTGAAAGCTGCGTCAGCCATTACCATATCTCCCATCTCAAAAGCTTGAATGTCCAACTTGGTGGCCAACTCCATTGATATGAAGTTCAGAGTAGAGCCAGGGTCAAACAAGATGAAGGAATCATGCTCTCTTACCTTTCCCCAAGCATAGGAAAGTGATGATCCTTTGCAATGAGCATATCCTCTTTTGGAGCTTCGATGGTGGAAGCCCTAGGAGTCTCATTGCGAGTATTCTTCTTGGGGCAAGAACGATAGCCATGTCCTTGCTCCCCACACTTGAAGCACTTAGGGTCCTTGCAAAAAGCTTCTTCGGGAGAGAGTTTTTTTTTACCTTTGTAAACTCCCTTCTCTTTGGACCGATTGTTGTTGTTGTTGGAAGTGACTTGGGAAGTATTTTGAACATTGGTTTTCTCCTTTGCATCATTTTTGTCTTTGTTTTCCATGGGCTTGACATTACGTCTAGCCCCTTGATGGAAATTGATGCGTGAAGCAACCATGGTGTGATGGATTACTTCGCTAATAGAACCAGGCCATTGAGAGTTGATGTATTCGGCCATCTCTTCACGAATCCCGCACAAAATTGTTGCATTTGCTCGGCAAAGTCTATCTTTTGAAAGACAGTAGCCTTGAGATGTAAATCCCAAAACTTGTCTACATATTTGTGGATAGACTCATGGGAGAGAAGCTTCAAGCTGCGCCATTCGGTAAACACTTTGTCCTTTGCATCGCTTGCAAGGAATTGCTTCATGATGGAAACTCGTAGAGTTTTCCATGTCTTTGGGGCTTCACCATTGCCACGAAGGCTAGCCCACCATTGACGAGCTGATTTTTGGAAGTGCATAGCTACATGCGTAGCTTGGAGGACTCTGTGAAGCCCTCGTCTCCAAAGGCCGCATCAAATTGCTGGATGAAGGCCAACACTTTGTCGGTAGCACCAAAGGTGCCATCATAGGTGAGAAAAGAGATACTCTTCCCTCCCTCCTTGAACTTCTTTAGCTTTTGTGACCTTCGCCATGCACGAAATGATTTGCGATGTCCTACCCTCTTGTATTCTCTAGGAGAATAGCCATAACTTTCATCGGAAGAGGAGGAAGGTGAAGAAGAAGGAGAAGAGGGTGACCTCTTCCTAGCCCTTTTCTTCCCTTTTTTCCTCTCTTGCCTTTCAGAGTGATGAGGAGAAGGACTATGTGTTGATCTTTTCCTCTTGGGAGGAGTGGGCGATTATCTAGACCGCCGTCTTCGTGGAGCCACATCTTCAGAGAAACTTAAACTTTCATTGCTTTCTTGCATTTTGGATTCCTCCTCTCGAATGGGAGAGAGTCTTCTTTTGGGGGTCTCTTCAAGAGGCCTCCTAAGCTCTCTCTCTCCTCTTGGAGAGGAAGGAAAATTCCATAAGCACGAAGTTGTTGAGTAACTTCGTCTTGCAAAGCAGGGTTTCCCAAAGCTTGCTGCAACCTAGTGACGAGATAATTCACAAACATGGGAGCATCATCATTAGCACCTTCATGTGCAAAATCAAAGCTATCAATGGTCATTCTACTCTCTTGATTATTGTCAGCCATGTTAACAAAATTTATGTATGTGCTTAGTGTATGCTTTGGCAATTCAAAACCTTAGTTGCCACTCCTCTTAGCCTTTGAAAATCGGCTCTTAAGTATCTACACCCACGGCTTGAAGTGGTTAATTATAGAGAGTAGAGGAGTAGGTCTAACATAGCAGAGTTGCCAAGGGCTAGCTCCTTTTGGACTTCTTATCGCTCAATAATGGTAAAGTTGTAGGCAAGTCTAGAAAGACTCCATTATTAAGTCCAAAGCTCCCGAGGTGTGCACCATCCCCCACATAGTGGCCTCAACAAAACCGATAATAGATCCCAGTTCCACTTACCCTAATATAATTAACAACATCAACCATTTATAGGCTACTTAAGGACCTCTCTTCTTAAGCAACAAAAGAGAAACCAAATGCTCTGATACCAATGTAATGGAATTGGCCTATTTAATTTGAGAGTAGCGGAAATTAATGAGAGTACTTTTGAGAAATGACTTTGTGAGCATAGCGGGTGAACATAATTGAAGATAGCAACATAATTATAGCATCTAGTTAACTTGACATGAACAATATGTTTGTAAGAGAGAGAATTTAGAGAGCAGGACAACAATTGAGGACCGGATTTATGTGGAGCTGGTCCCCCCTCCAATAGGCATTTGTATTATGATTTCTCCCATTAAGAGAGACTTGTTACAATACAATCTTTGTGCTCCTTGTGACCTAGGTGATGCAATGAATATGGAAAGCTTCATGCATCACAAACATAACATAAACTTGAAGCAAGCTTTAACTATCCCAAGCCTCAGTCCCAAGACCTCAAACACCTTCGAAGGTGGAGAGAGCTAGCAGGGAATGAGGGTAGGAAACCTAAGAAACCCCCTAGCTTGCTTGGGTCGACCCCCCCTTGTAGCTCATGCTTGAAGCTCATTGGACCCCTCCAGGCCTAGCCAATCATAATCAGTAGGCATACAAGCAGCAAGGGTAGCCTTGAGACAAGTGTCCCCCTTTCCCCTTTGAGAGAGAGGGCTAGATAAATGCAAAATCAATTAATTAAATCTCCTAAATTATCATTGGACCCCTTAGGTGGCCAACCAATAGGCTTCAGGCACACCATGAGGCAACATGAGAAGGAACTTGACAAGTGTCCCTTTTGCTTTCTTTGTACCATGCATGCCTTGTGTGAGTGTGTGGGTGTTCTCTCCCATCCCCCCTCATGTAGGGCTCGCCCCCTCCTTGTAGGGATTGAATATTTGACTTTTTGACACCTCAAGCCCCTCATGCATAGGCTCAATTTCCACCACAAGCTTGGCCCTTAAGCACTTTAAGCTTGGGCTAGGTTCTCACCTCAAGTGCAACCCTAGCATCTCAAGCATGTCAAGCACCTCAAGCATCTCAATCATTAAGCACCTCAATCATCAAGCACCTCAAGCACCTCAGTCATCAAGCATGACAAGCAAGACTAGCACCTTGAGCTGGGTCGGGTTCCCGCCTCAAGCTCAGCCCTAGCTTACCTAAGGTCAAAGGACTTTTATACACATTATTGGAGTTCTTCAATGAAGCTAACCATAAGGTATTATGCTCCATTGGCTAGCCTTGCTCTTTGATAGACCATCTCTCATTTGGGCCCCTTTATCATTGGTGCCGTGTTGAGATATATCTATAAGCACATGTCTATATCTTAACACTTGTTCCCGTTTATTCTCCCACATTAAGTGATCAGTTTAATATGAGAAAATCATTTGGGTTGGTTCGATATTAAATATTAGATTTTATGACATTATGTATCTAAATTCTCATTGGACCCCTTTAAAACCTAACCAATAGCATTCAAGCACATCGTGAGGACCACATGTGGAGGATTATTTAAACATGTGTCTTTTATGCTTATTACGTCATCTGGTTGAATTGAATACTTCAACGACTTAGTCAATCAAGCAAGCATGTGTCTTTTATGCTTCTTAAGTCATTTGTTTTGAATTGAATACTACAAGCCTTAGTCAATCAAGCATGGACGTTCATGCCTCTTGAGAATTTATCTTTGAATTGAACATTTCAAAAACCTTAGTCATTTAAGAATAAAAATCACCTCAAGCTTTGGGCAAGGTTCCCACAACCACTTTAAGCGTCTTAGCACCTCATGTTTTGGTACGATTTCCACCTCGAGGTTAGCCCTAGCTTGCGTAAAGTCAAAGGACTTTTTAACATTAACTTTTGGAGGCCTTTAATGAAGCCAACCCTAAGGTCTTTTAAGCTCCATTCGATGCATGTTACTCTTTAATAGACTACCTCCGTTTGGACCCCTTTTGATATGTAACCATCTCTCCTCTTGGTCCCTTGCTGAGGTAAATCTAGAAGCACTTATTGCACATTGCTCTTTGGTAGATCGTCTCCTTTTTTACCCCTATTGAGATGCAACCATTTCTCCTTTCCGTCCTCTGTTGAGATAGGTCTAGAAGCACACATATATATACTAACTCTTGTTCCCCTTTTATCTTCCCATATTAAGTGATCAGTTCAATATGAGAAAATCATTTGGTAAAGTTAGTTATTATATTTTATGACACAAACTCCCTCACTCTGAGAAAAAGATGACGGTCCACCTCAAAATTTGTAAGTATAGCACGTGAGTTCACCCAGAGGAATATTTTTATATTTGAAAGAGGTACAAAATTACAAGTACATTCTTGGAAGATAAGCTCTAATCAAAGAAGTACTTGAACTTGGTGCATCAATCAAGGCTTGAAATCTTCCCTCTTTTTCTCTCTCCATCATAATGGTGAATAACTCCCGAAGGGTTTGTCAAGTAAGATGTGTTCTACTTTTATATTTTGTTGATTTCTTGTTGTTTTGTTTTTCATCTTTAATCCAACATATATCTCTAATTTCATCTCCCTCTCTAACCAAACCTATTTCTCTCACTCTTAGAAAATAATTCTCTCTACAAATTATAGGTTCTCCTTGCTACACGTACATCTCTCCCACAATATTCTTATTGCCTACGGACAAGAATAGGGCTGGGAGGGAAATTCTCTTTCCTTCATTTCTCTCATATCTACATTTTGCACATACTAGAGTTATCCTAGATGAATAATCCACATGATGTGAATTTCTATCGCTTCCGATCTGTGCGATCTATTGCAATTAACATATGGATTAGCCGTAAAATACACATTCAACAACATATAGTGTTTTTCTTTGGCCCAGATAGGATCAATGAAATACTTCTTTCATCAGATCCCATTATACTACCCCTTATAAATTATAACTTTTCTTTTGACGTAAGTGCTGTTATCTTGCTATGAACCAAGAGGATTTGTACACACAATTAATCCTAGTCACTAGAAAAAATATATATACTATGGTAAGCACAAAACTACAATTCCAAAGAACAATTCGTAGCCTGTTTGGTCGGCAAAGATTGAACGTCATTAACTTATCTATTAACCCTTTCATATTAACCATGATAAGATACGACCATAGCCTTGACGTTTTCATCTTTGTGTTGTTTTGATATTCTCTTGTGTGTTCTTTCTTTGTGTGTGTGAGTGCAAGAGAGAAAGAGTGGGGCTTCTTTGATTGCACTCCTTCCAAACCCTAGACTTCATGGCATCAATGGTTTAACTCCTTCATATAGTTTTTGGAGTTCTCTCACAAACTCTCACAGCCAAAAGCCTAGTGCTTTCCTGGCAAGACCACAAATTTCTCGACAACGTGTTAGAAAAAATATATGTGATAGATCCACTTACCTCGCCTTTGCTACAAAACAGTGGAGTTTCCTTTCTAGCACTGTTGGGCTGTTTAGTAAAGTGAATTGGGATTTAGCACGCTTTCTTGTCACTGCATACAAATCAAAGTTGAATTTCCAATTGGTATGCAAAACTATGTTGGATTTTGGATCTTATCATAGTTCTTTTCTATGTAGTGAACATTGGAGCCTGGTTTTAATCGACATTGAAGCGAAGATTGTCTAGTATGGAAACTCTAGGAAAATCAGGGGATTCCATGGGCATGTGAAGACGTAAGGGATCTCTTTGTGCATTTTCTTAAAGTGTATGTTTGTAATGCCTTTTTGAAGCAAGTGAAGTGCTTATGTATGTAGTGCCCGCCAAAAAAATTGTATCCTGCATGGAGAAAATTTTGCTAGAATGTGATCTAGGTGCTGCCACTCAGCACCAACGGGTGAGCCTGCCCATGCAGATTGACGAATACAGATGTGGCTAGCGGACATGTATAAATGCTATGCTCCTTGCTTGCCAAATTTTGGATGTGCCAAACGTAAGTACGCGTTTTGTTAGAATGCTTGAATTCTTGTAATGTTTGTATTAGAAGAAGACACTTCTTTACTTACTTTCTTATTATGATGCATCTACAGGACCTTGAATTGCATAACTACAGTCCCTATGACATGCGCAAGTTTTTTGTACTGCCTATTCATCACCTAATAATTTGGGTGCACAGTCGCTCAAGAGAGGAAAGAGCCCGAGTTGAGGAGTTAGAGCAGGCCCGCATAGACAAAATGACACAGCGGTATTAACAGACTCAAAACAAGATTCAAAACATGCAAGATGCAATCAATCAATATTATACGAATGCCACGAAGTAAAGGAGTGGGTTACATGTTAGCGGCAGGAGTGAGAACGGAGGGAAGCTTCAGAAGTGCAAGATGCATGGGAAGCGATGGAGGAGGCCTGTCATAAAATTTAATGTCTAGCTACATAAAATGGTTTTCTCATATTAAACTGATCATTTAATGTGGGAGAATAAACAAGAACACGAGCTACAATAGAGACATGTGCGAGTCTAGACCTATCTTAGCAAGGGACCAAAAGGAGAGATGGTTGCATCACAATAGGGGTCCAAAAGGAGATGGTCTACCAAAGAGCAATGTGTAATAAGTGCTTCTAGATTTATCTCAACAGGGGACCAAGAGGAGAGATGGTTACATCTCAATAGGGGTTCAAAAGGAGATAGTCTATCAAAGAGCAACGTGCATTTAATGGAACTTAAAGACCTTAGGGTTAGCTTCATTAAAGACCTCCAAAGGTCAGTGTTAAAATTCCTTAGACCTTGGGCAAGCTAGGAATGTGCTTGAGGTGGGAACTCGACCCAATCTTGAGGTGCTTGTTGTGCTTGTTGACTAAGGTGCTTGAGGTGCTTGTCATGCTTGACGTGTTTGTCGTGCTTGCTGACTAAGGTGCTTGAGGTGCTAGTCGTGCTTCCTGACTAAGGTGCTTGAGAAGATTCCCATGCATGGGGGATAAGGTGCTTGAAAGGCTTGAGTAAAAAAGAGACCCTACAAAGGACGGGAAAAGCCCCAAAGTTAGGGGAATCTTTGAGTTAACCTCCCACTCATCCAAAAGGCACCCCTTTCTCAAGGGGCACATGGACACATGTCAGACTCTCCCTATGCTTATCCACATGGTGTGCTTAAATCCTATTGGCTGGGCTAAAGAGGGGTCCAATAATCTTCTAGTTCAATTCAGAAAATATCTAGATATTTTCAAGCTCTCTCTCTCTCTCAAAGGGGTAAGGAGGACACTTGTCCAAAGACTACCCATGTTGCTTGAAATGCATTGTGCATGTGATTGGCTAGGCTTAGAGGGGTCCAATGAGCTTCAATCTTGAGCTACAAGGAGGGGTCAACCAAAGCAAGCAAGGGGTGTGCTTGGGGTATACACCCTCTCACACACTCATTTTTCAAACATTCTCACTTGGTGAAAGTGCAAGAACGCCATCTCCTTCTCCAAGCTTATTGAGGAGTTGAGAGCCTACACCAACACTCTTGGCTATGGAATGAAAATCCAACCAAGAGCCATGATTCAATGCTTAAGATTAACATCTTCATTACTATGCTATTATGTATGCTAGCAAGAAGAGTGATGATAAGTGAGGAACTATTTCTTTCTCCTATGAATGTTTCTTCTTCCTCTTCCTCCCTACCCTCATTCCCTGCTAGCTCTCTCCACCTTTGAAGGTGTTTGAGGCCTTGGGATTGAGGCCCGAGATGGTTAATTCTTTTTACAAAGTCTATGTTATGCTCCTGGATGCATGAAGCTTTCCATCTTCATGGCATCACCTAGGTCACAAGGAACATAAAGATTGTATTATACAAAGTCTCTCTTTATGGGAGAATCTATAATACAAAAGCCAATTGGAGGGGGGACCGGCTCCACATAAATCTGGTCCTCAATTGTTGTTAAGTTCTCTAATTATTTCTCTTGAAAAAGTATTGTTCATGCCAAGTTAATTAAGTACTATGGTTATGTTTCTACTGCTAATTAAGTTCACCCTCTATGTTCTTAAAGTAGTCTCACAAAAATGCTCACTCTAATTCTCTTAATTCCGGTATTCTCAAAGTTCATAGGCCATTTCCATTGCATTGGTATCAGAGCTATTGGTTTCTCTTTTCTTGCTTAAGAAGAGAGGTCCTTAAGTTGTCCATGTAGGGTTGGGCATGTTTATTGCAATAGGGTAAGTGGGACAGGGATCTATTATCTTGGTTGAGAAGGACTTAGTTCGAGTAACACCCTTGGGAACTATAGTCTTGATAATGGAATCTCTCGGGGCTTCCGTTTGGTTACTAGCAAGCTCAACAAGAACTATAATCAACCGAGCAATGTTAGACCTCTCCACTAATCTTTGCAACAACAATGTCTAAACCACAGTTGTGGTTGCTTGAGGACTGATTTTCAAAGGTAAAGAAGAGTAGCGACTAAGGTTTTTGAGGGTACCAAAGCACAAAGTAATTTATACATAAGTTTAATTAGCATGGTTAACGATAACCAAGAGAGTAGAATGAATATTGACAGCTTTGATTTTGCACATGAAGGTGCTAATGATGATGCCCCCATGTTTGTTAATTATCTTGTTACTAGGTTGCAACAAGTTATGGGCAACCCCGCTTTGCAAGCCGAAGTTACTCAAAAACTTCATGCTTGTGGGATTTCCTTTCCTCTCCAAGACGAGAGAGAGCTTAGGGGGCCTCTTGATAAGACTCCAAAAATAAGACTCTCTCCCATATGAGAGGAGGAATCCAAAGAATGAGAAAGTAATGAATCCCTAAGTTCCTCTGAAGATGTGGCTCCACGAAGACAGCGGTCTAAACAATCGCCAACTCCTCCCAAGAGGAAACAGTCAAAACCCATAGTCCTTCTCCTCGTCACTCCAAAAGGGAAGAGAGGAAACAAAGGAAGAAAAGGGCAAGAAAGAGGTCACCCTCTTCTCCTTCTTCTTCACCTTCCTCCTCTTTCAAAAAAAGACATGGCTATTCCTTTAGAGAATACAAGAGGGGAGGACATCATAAATCTTACCCTGCATGGCAAAGGTCACAAAAGCTCAAGAAATTCAAAGAGGGATGAGAGAGTATCCCTTTTCTCACCTATGATGGCACCTTTGGTGCTACCAACAAAGTATTGGTCTTCATCCACCAATTTGATGAGGCCTTTGGAGACGAGGGCTTCACGGAGTCCTCCAAGCTACACCATGTAGCTATGCACTTCGAGAAATCTATTCATCAATGGTGGGGTAGCCTTCGTGACAACGGCAAATCCCCAAAGACATGGAAAACTCTACGAGTTTTCATCATGAATCAATTCATTGCAAGTGATGAAAAGGACAAACTTCTTATTGAATGGAAAAGTTTGAAGATGCTCTCCAATGAGTCTATCCACAAATATGTGGACAAGTTTTGGAATTTACATCTCAAGGCTATTTTCTTTTAAAAGATAGACTTCACCGAACAAAAGCAATAATTTTGTGCGGGACTACCTGAAGATATGGCCGAGTATGTCACCTCTCAAAGGCCTAGGACTATCATTGAAGTGATTCACCATACTATGGTCACTTCATGAATTAATTTCCAACAAGGGGATAAAACAAATGCCAAGCCCATGGAAAACAAAGATCGAAATGAAGCAAAGGGGAAGAACAATGCCCAAAACTCTTCACGAGGCAATTCTAGCAACAACAACAATCGGTCCAAGGAGAAGGGAGTTTACAAAGGTAAAAATAAACTCTCTTCTGAAGAGCTAGAAGCTTTTCATAAGGACCACAAATGCTTTAAGTGTGGGGAGCAAGGACATGGCTACCGTTCTTGCCCCAAAAGAAATACCCGCAATGAGACTCCTAGAGCTTCTACAATCAAATCTCCAAAAGAGGATGGTCATTGCAAAGGATCACCTCTCTCCTGTGCTTGGGGAAAGGTAAGGGAGCAGGATGCCTTCATCTTGTTTGACCCTTGCTCTACTCACAACTTCATATCAATGGAGTTCGCCACCAAGTTAGGCATTCAAGCTCATGAGATGGGAGATGTGGTTGTAGCCGATGGAGCCTTCATGGGGCAAGAAGCTGCATTTACTCCCTTGATTGGGAAATTGAGGCTTCATGTCCAAGGCTATGTTGACAAAGAAGATTTCTTCATCTCTCTTCTCCAACATGAGGATGTTATACTAGGGGCACCACGGTTCACTCACATGGCTGCCACTATGAAGTTCCTTAAAAGGAGAATTTATTTCAATTATAAGGAAAAAGCCATGTATATAGATGCTAATGAGTTGGGGAACACCATATCCCTCGTAAGTACGCTTGCTTTTCATTAGTCAATGAAAAGCTCTATTTTTGCGTATATGATTTTTGTTAGTAAATGATTCTAATGTTTTCACAAGTAGCAATAAACGGAATCAAGAGGAATTAGAGTTTTCTAATTTCCTAAATGGATTCCAAGATGTTTTCATTGATGACATCCCTAGCGAGCTACATCCAAAACAAGGGGATGATGACCATGCAATAGAGCTTCTACTAGGAAGCTCACCGCCTAAAAAACCTCCTTATTGAGTCTCACAAGCTCAACAAGAGGAGATCATGAGGCGGGTGCATGAATTGATGGAAAAAGGGATGGTGAGGCCTAGGTCCTCTCCATTCTATTCACCAATACTTTGGTGCAAAAGAAAGATGGCACTTATTACATGTGTGTCGACTATAGAGCACTAAATAGGATCACTATTAAAAAAAATTCCTGTGCCGCGATTAGAAGATCATTTTGATAAGTTACAAGTTTTTGGCCTGACAAATGCTCTAGTTGCATTCAAACTCATGATGGACGAAAATCTTTAGGCCACTCAAATTCTCTTGAGGACTACAAGAAACACCTCTCGATAATCTTTCAAGTTGTGAGAGAGAATAAGTTTTTCATCAATTAAAAGAAAAGTGAATTTTTCCTACAAGAGATTCAATATTTAGGTCACATTATCTCTAAAGATGGCACCCGTTGTCAGGGGATAATTGTGCGAAAGGTGACCTGGGAAGGCACCGGGCCCCTTGCTCTGAGAGATGCGGGAAAAAAGGTGCAACAGATGCAATTACCGACAACAGTATTCAAAGCAAATAGTTCGCCTAATTCCAGTTAATCGACAGAATCCATGTTTAATCAATCACTAATGAAGCTTAAATGCTCTTTACAAGAAGAAACCTGGCTTAATCCAGGTGCTTAAACAAAAAGATGATGATGTTCTGCTTACTCTGCCTTTTGGTTCCCGATTCGAATGGTTAATAAGCTTCGAGCAGGTTTCGAATGGCTAATGAGGCTTAGGGAAGGTTTAAGATGGCTTAAGAGAGCTTATGACTCGGGTATGAAAGGTTAGAAGAGTAGGCTCGGTTTAGGAGATAGAAACTCAATTAGCCTTAGCTTATGGTGATAGATTAGATTAAGAGAGGTTAAAAAGAGCTTAAGCTTGAGGATTAACTCCACTCTTGATAGCTTAAGAGCTTTGGATTATGGCTCCAAGAGATGAGGATTAACTCCGCTCTTAATAGCTTAAGAGCTTTGGCTTCCCTTGCTTCCGGATAGAGAGAGCTTTCCCTCCGATGAGGAGGAAATCTTAAGAGCTTAATTATTTGAGCTTAAGAGTCCGGATTAAGAGCTTAAGATTCCCCGTTTATAATGAGCTTGAGACTTTCAAGGCATGAGGAGGAGCTTCCGAGCTGAAGCTTATAATGAGGAGAAGGAGAAGAGCTTAAGGAGTTCGAGCTTAAGGAGATTATGAGTAGAGGAGCCCCAAATCACACGCTCTCCCTCTTTTATGTGGATGCATGCTTCTCTTTGGCTAAAAATAGCGAGGCACCCATTAGCGATGTCGCTAATGGGTACGGCCTCTTGCTGACGTGGCAGGCCAAAATTGAACAGCTTGGATTTCGCCGAGAATAGCACCAAACACGATCGCGAGGCTCTTCTGAATGTATCTCGCTTCTTCAGCGGGCTCATCCGAGCATTACACTACGCGCTACGAGCGCATCTCTTCTACCTGCGTTGCCTGCAACCTGCTTGCACGCCATGCCCCCCTATTTCTTTGCTTGGCTTCACACTCTTTTACAATTAGGGTGCCCCTTAATTGACTGGGCAGCCCTTTTTTAATTACTTATGGCCTTGGGTGGCCGTTCTCTAGTGGGCGGGCGGCCTCCCTTTGGTTGCCTTGGGGCGACCATAGGTTGAGGCCATTGGGTCTTAGTTGTGGCCCTTGAGTGGCTGGCTTCCCTCGGCCTCTAAACTTCATTAAGGCCCCACATTTAGCATACATACAGACCAAGGCATCGCCCGCATTCATTGCATTCCCAAAAGACGACATTTTTTACATAGAACTCCACAAGAACTTTTTGTGCTTTCGTAGCAGCCCCACTTTTGGCACACATATCGGTTAAGGCATTGCCTCCATCACATCATTTCCCACATCCATTGATTAGCAATATCACCGTGACTTCTATTGCCCACTCTAGTGTGTTGAATGGCACCATGGCTTCCAAGATGCAAGTATACGTGTCCGTCAAAGCTAGGCATATGATAAAAACTACTTCCGCATCGGCCCACATTTAGCATACACATCAGGCACCACACTACATAAAGCCAGATGAATATAACTGATCAGGGCGGCCAGGGTGGTTCGAACCCGGCCCCTGGCGATACTTAAATTGGCCATATATGCCAACCGAAACCCCGATTGACGAACTGAAAAGACCGACATGCTCCACAAAGTGAGCACTTCATCCTGATCCATTCGTTTCATTTTTATCCCCTGAGCTGCTGTTGCCCAATCCGGCACGGATCTACAATCTACTTGAACTTTAAACTGCCATAACTTCTTCATCGTAGCTCCAATCGACGAGCCGTAAAGACAGGCCGGTAGAGCACATCGAGCACTACATTTCTAGGGCACAATATCCCATCCGTGTTCACTTCAAGCATAACCCTTTTTAGCATCATTAAGGCATGTTTTGGCCCTTTCAGCCACATTTGACATACATTCAACATTGAACTCGACCTGCAACCAGCCCTTAATCATTGTTCATTAAACATATAAGCTTCAAACAAACTTAATATGCACTTTTTTGGCATCTTTCTTTGCATGGGAGCGGAGCTGCACGACATTCACCCCCTCTGAACCTGCACAGCCTCCGGTATGTGCCAATTGCACTTAATCAGTTTCATTAAAAGCACAATCAGACATAACATCTGATGCGTACATAACATGATCCTCTAGAGGCAGATCTGAATGAGAATCTTCAAGAACAATCTCCCCTTCTCGCTTCTTGAACATCTTGATCCTTTTCCCTGCAATAGGCACCTTAAACATAGTGCCATCTAGTTCATATAATTGATATGTCACATTATCAAAAACATGTTGCACCACATATGGTCCAAACCATCTTTTAACCATTTCTCGCATAGCAGAGTATTGGTTCTCCAAGCTACTGTCATAGACGAGTATCCAGTCACCATCTTTGATAGCATGTGGTCGTAGTCAATGATTTCCATCAAATGCTGCTTTGTTCTTCAATCTTGCCTCCTTAAGCTTCTCTTTAGCCTGCTCAATATCCTCTTGACGCCTCTCAAGCTGCCGAATATGTAGAGCAAGCAAGTCTGCAGTAGACATACCTTCTTCGCATGGCATTATGGTCCAAGTTGTAATTGCTTCCTCCGTAGGCATAATGGGTTTCTGCCCATGCATCAATTCGAATGGCATAAATCCTATAACTGAACTGTGTGTAGTACAATCAGCCCACAAAGCAAATGTCAAGAGTTTAGGCCAATCACCAATATGTCCTTCACACGCCTTTGCTAAAGCCTTAACAATAGGCGGATGTCCTCTTTCACTCTTCCCGTTACCTTCTGGATTGTATGTTGTGGTGAGGGCGAGTTTAATGCCCATACGAGCAAAAAACTCTCGAGCTTCATCTGCATCCAGCTCCCCTCTATCTGCAGTAATTTTGCCAACACAACCATACCTAGAGATACCATCTTCAAGCAACAACTTGCATACTCAACTAGTGGCTTTGGTACGCAAAGCTCTGCCTTCAACCTGGTTTGAAGATTCTTCCCTGGCAAGAACAACATATCTCATCTACCACACTCCTACTGGCATTGTAATAAGGTCCACCACCCACTTGTAGTGCATAGGCAGTGGATAGGTGGGATGCAACCCATCTCTATGTCGCACATTAGAGTATTGTTGACATATTAAGCATGATTCCACAAATTGAACCACATCTTTATACATACCTTTCCACCAATATCAGTCTTTAATTTTGACAAAGGTTGCCCAGGCTCCTCTGTGTCCAGCCCATAGACTTTCATGAAACTCTTTAATGACCTGCTGTTGTCGCTTTGTCGTAAATAATTCGTTGTGGTATCCCTCATGGGTGCTTTGGTTGCTTCCATGAATATCCCTCTTTCAGGAAATAGCCATAGGCATTTTTCTTGATCTTCTTGAATTCTTGATCAATCCATCCTTCTTGTTTAGTGAGAGTACTTAGGTAGCGGCCAATCATAATCCACTCTCCATCATAAAACTCTTCAGAAAAGACTTCAAAAACATGAGCAATACTACCACAATTGGCATGTAGATAAGAAGACGTGTAGAACTTCAAGCCAACATCATCACTCGTGGTCAGCATCTCTTCTTCATCTTCAAAAACGGCTCTTGATAGCATATCTGCAATAGGGTTATCTCTACCTGCAATATGACAAAATTCAGGGTTAAGAGACTTGATATACGCTATCCATCATAGCGTGGCAATGTTCGGAGTAGAGCAATTTGCAATCATCCCTATCAGTGGAAAGCAATCTGTCTCTACCACAACGGAAGCTCCAATAAAGTATTCTTTATCGGTCCTTAGAGAAGTAGCAATGCCCCAAAGTTCCCTCTTATCCTTTGGATATCCTCGGGAGCATTGAGCACCTTGGCTCCAAATCTCACTGCATCGCCTTGACCTATAGCCCAATCCAATACATATCGGGCTAGTGTCAACTGTTAAAATAACTGACCTGTCGCATTTATAATAAGCTTCTCTCAAGGTCGGAGCCTCAAGAAGCAGCTTCTTTAATTTCTTAATAGCTTGTGTGTGAAATTCTTCCTAGACAAACCTCTTACCCTTTCCTAGCAATTGATACAGCACCTCTGCAACATGGGCAAAGTGTGGCAGCCAAATAAGATAGAACACACACTCACCTAAGAATCGATGAACCTGAGTAGCTGAAGAACATGTGTCCTTCATCTTTTGGATTGCTTCAACTTTTGTAAGACTTGGCCTTCTTCCTTCAGAACTGCACAGGTGTCCCACAATTAAGACCTCCTTAGCTCCAAAAGTCGATTTTTGACCTAAAGTGTTAAGTTAACTTCTTCAAGGCTTGATAATATAGCATCACGGTCAGCAATATGTTGAGCAACAAACAGTCTGCACCCCTCTGGTCTTTTGCTTCATCTTTTGAGCCTTCTTCATAGCCCTTAATTGGTAGATCATCAATGAAAGGCATAGTAATATGTGGGATAAAGTCCCTTAATAACTTATTCATGCCATTCATCATATGAGCTACTAAATTAGTAGCACCCTGTGACAGAGTGCACATCCTTACCAAACCAAGAGGAGTACGCATTGTAGTAAGATCCCTGCTCTCCAAAGCTAACTAGAATTGATCATATCTTGAATAAAGATCGCCCATGGAGTAAATAGATTTACCTGCAATGGCCTCAGCAAATTCATCCACAATTGGGCCAGTACCCACATTGCGGATTGTTATCTTGTTAACTGGTTGCATATCCTGAATGAACCTTAATGTACCATTTTTCTTCGGAACAATAAACCATCGATTGGAAAACGGAGCACCTGACGGCTCCAAAATTCCCATTTGAATCTTTTCATTAAGCAAATTAATAAGCTTTGGCAAGTGAGCTTTAGGAACTGGAATAGGACGCAAGCTCCATGGCATGTGTGGAACAGTGAAAATAACCATTGGTGAAACAACACTCAGATCCACACACACCCTATCTCACTTGGCTCAAAAGCGAAAGCTTTACCATGTTTTTCGAGCATACCTTGAAAACATTTGATCTCCTCTTCATTGAGGAAACCGTCTTCTCCAACCTTCAGCTGCTGTAGTGTCTCCTTAGTAAACGTATGCCCTATGTTCTTCGGATCTCTGAGTATAGGCTGTCGAGAAGCCTCTTTGATCATCCCATCACTTCCTTCTAGCAGCGGTGTAGCCACTGGCTTCACTTTCTTTGCAACAATCTTGTATTTTGTCTCTACCTGTGCTTCAACAGTTTCACCTGAATCATCTTCAATATGCATAAGTGCTTCATATAAACTTAACTCATCATACATGTCCATTGAATGGACCTTGACTACTTCATTTCCACTTTGTAACCTATTTTGCCTGATCTCATCAAGCACTGACATAGTATCTTCATAAGATACCTCTTCAAAGACTCCTGAAATCACATCATCAGATTCAAGCACATCACAACCTTGCAATTCACTTTGAATACCTGCAATAGGAAACTTAAGCATAGTGCCATCTAGTTCACATAATTGATATGTCGCATTATCAAAGACATGTTGCACCACATATGGTCCAAACCATCTTTTAACCATTTTTTGCATAGCAGAGTATTC
Source organism: Adiantum capillus-veneris (assembly GCF_014529385.1). NCBI lineage: Eukaryota > Viridiplantae > Streptophyta > Polypodiopsida > Polypodiales > Pteridaceae > Adiantum > Adiantum capillus-veneris. Next base: position 117,081,685 of record NC_140936.1, on the reverse strand, counting down.
GTTCTCCAAGCTACTGTCATAGACGAGTATCCAGTCACCATGTTTGATAGCATGTGGTCGTAGTCTATGCCTTCCATCAAATGCTGCCTTCCATCAACTGAACTGTGTGTAATGCTATCAGCCCACAAAGCAAATGGAAAGAGTTTAGGCCAATCACCAATATGTCCTTCACACGCCTTTGCTAAAGCCTTAACAATAGGCGGATGTCCTCTTTCACTCTTCCCGTTACTGCCTGGATTGTATGCTGTGGTGAGGGCGAGTTTAACGCCCATACAAGCAAAAAACTCTCGAGCTTCATCTGCATCCAGCTCCCCTCTATCTGCGGTAATTCTACCAACACATCCATACCTAGAGATAACATCTTCAAGCAAGAACTTGCATACTAAACTGGTAGCTTTGGTACACAAAGCTCTGCCTTCAACCTGGTTTGTAAGATCTTCCCTGGCATGAACAATATATCTCATCTGCCACACTCCTACTGGCATTGTAATAAGGTCCACCACCCACTTGTAGTGCATAGGGAGTGGATACGTGGGATGCTACCCATCTCTATGTTGCACATTAGAGTATTGTTAACATATTAAGCATGATTCCACAAATTGAACCACATCTTTATACATACCTTTCCACCAATATTGGTCTTTAATTTTGACAAAGGTTGCCCAGGCTCCTCTGTGTCCAGCCCATAGACTTTCATGAAACTCGTTAATCACCTGTTGTTGGGTCGCTTTGTCGCAAATAATTCGTTGTGGTATCCCTTCTGGGCACTTCACTTGCTTTCATAAATATCCCTCTTTCAGGAAATAGCCATAGACCTTTTTCTTGATCTTCTTGAATTCTTGATCACTCCATCCTTCTTGTTTAGTGAGAGTATTTAGGTAGCGGCCAATCATAAGCCACTCTCCATCATAAAACTCTTCAGAAAATACTTCAAAAACATGAGCAATACTACCACAGTTCGCATGTAGATAAGAAGACGTGTAGAACTTCAAGCCAACATCATCTCTCATGGTCAGCATCTCTTCTTCATCTTCAAACCTGGCTCTTGATAGCATATCTGCAACAGGGTTATCTCTACCTGCAATATGACAAAATTCAGGGTTAAGAGACTTGATATACGCTATCCATCGTAGCATGGCAATGTCCGTAGTAGAGAAATTTGCAATCATCCCTATCAGTGGCAAGCAATCAGTCTCTACCACAACGAAAGCTCCAATAAAGTATTCTTTATCGGTCCTTAGAGCAGTAGCAATGCCCCAAAGCTGCACACATGTGTCCTTCAGCATCATCTTGACCTATAGCCCATCCAATACCTATCGAGCTAGTGTCAATTGTTAAAATAACTGGCCTGTCGCATTTATAATCAAATTTCCTCAAGGTCGGAGCCTCAAGAAGCATCTTCTTTAATTTCTTAATAGCTTGTGTGTGAACTTCTTCCCAAACAAACCTCTTACCTTTTCGTAGCAATTGATACAGCACCTCTGCAACATGGGCAAAGTGTGGCAGCCAAATACGATAGAACACACACGCGCCTAAAAATCGACAAACCTCAGTAACTGAAGAACATGTGTCCTTCATCTTTTGGATTGCTTCAAGTTTTGCATCCTTCAAGCCTTGATAATATAGCATCACAGTCAGAAATATGTTGAGCAACAAACTGTCTGCACCCCTCTGGTCTTTTGCTTCATCTTTTGAGCCTTCTTCACTGCCCTTAATTGGTAAATCATCAATGAAAGGCATAGTAATATGTGGGATAAAGTCCCTTAATACCTTATTCATGCCATTCATCATATGAGCTATTGAATTAGTAGCACCCTGTGGTGGCAGAGTGCACATCCTTACCAAACCAAGAGGAGTACGCATTGTAGTAAGATCCATGCTCTCCAATGCTGACTAGAATTGATCATATACTGAATAAATATCGCCCATGGAGTAAATAGATGTACCTGCAAAGGCCTCATCAAATTCATCCACAATTGGGCCAGTACCCACATTGCAGATTGTTACCTTGTTAACTGGCTGCATATACTGAATGAACCTTAATGTACCATTTTTCTTCGGAACAGTAAACCATCGATTGGAATACGGAGCACATGACGGCTCCAAAATTCCCATTTGAATCTTTTCATTAAGAAAATTAATAAGCTTTGGCGAGTGAGCTTTAGGAACTAGAATAGGACGCAAGCTCCATGGCATGTGTGGAATGGTGAAAATAACCATTGGTGAAACAACACTCGGATCCACACACACCCTATCTCACTTGGCTCAAAAGCGAAAGCTTTACCATGTTTTTCAAGCATACCTTGAAAACATTTGATCTCCTCTTCATTGAGGAAACCGTCTTCTCCAACCTTCAGGTGATGTTGTAGTGTCTCCTTAGTAAACTTATGCCCTATGTTCTTCGGATCTTTGAGTATAGGCTTTCGAGAAGCCTCTTTGATCATCCCATCACTTCTTTCTGGCAGCGATGTGGCCACTGGCCTCACTTTCTTTGTAACAGTCTTGTATTTTGTCTTTACCTGTGCTTCAACAGTTTCACCTGAATCATCTTCAATATGCATAAGTGCTAAATATAAACTTAACTCATCGTACATGTCCATTGAATGGACCTTGACTACTTCAATTCCGCTTGTTAACCTATTTTGCCTAATCTCATCAAGCACTGACATAGTATCTTCATAACATACCTCTTCAAAGACTCTTGAAATCACATCATCAGATTCCAGCACATCACAACCCTACAATTCACTTTGAATACCTGAAACATACTGCTTTTCCCACTTCAGTAAATCATTAAATTTTCTGAAAGAGACTGAACCTTCAGATGTTAACCCCGAAGAGAAAGCTTCTCTTTGCGAGAACTTCTCCTCACTTGTACCACCATAGTCCCGCTTTATATGGCACTCCGAGAAAATCCTATGCAAACCTGTGTTCTCTAAACTCCTTGCGTATCTTTGGCATTGGATGATCACATAGACTGTCCTTATTACTAGCATGGTCAACACATACAGTCAAGAATTGCACTGCTTTCTTACCATCACGGTTCCGAACACTGGCATAGGCCGAGCCATCATCCAGCACTTTGGTTTCCATTCGCTCAGCCGTAATGTATGGTTGCCCTAGGATTAAAGGATAAGAGGAATGCTCATGTATAAAGAAGTTATGCTCATCACAGACGTCCCCTGCATCTACCATAACATTGGCACATGCACCATAGAGGTCTCCTGGAAGCATATTGGCAGCTCGAATCGGCCAACCATGGTCCACATCAATAGGCCATTTCCCCTTTTTTTGCAAGGTTTTAGCCATCAAATTGATCTGCGATCCATGATCTATGAGTGCTAAGACCGGTTCTTCGATGTCGCCAAGCTTTACAACAGTTTCGGTTGTTGCTCTTGCCCAATGAGTCCTTGAAAAGTGACTCCTTGGTATGCTTTCACTATCTTCATCTTCATTGAAATGAACATGCCTTACCTAAGGTACGGTTGGATTTGACACCACCACAGACCTCGACTCTTCTTCTTCTTCAAGATTCGCCAAATACTTTTCATAGTCATCTAGAATTGCTTCAATGTGGCGTACCGTCTGGCTCTTCACTGACTCCGGCTCCTGTTCACTTGGTATCTGCCGCATTCTTTTGATGATGTCTATTATCTCCTTGTGAAACTCACGTTTGGCAATGCCCAATATATCACCTAATGTGAGCTTCACCTTGCTATTCAGAATTCTCTATTCAAAGACTTTCTTTAAATCTGTAGCCAATTCAATGTCAGACTTGAGCTTATAAGAGGGTCCCCTATGTTTACCTTGCTTTTTGTCCTTAGGTGCCTCCTCCATCACCACTTCAGGAACGGGCTTAGGAGCAGTAATTTCTTCTTTCTTGTTGTTGAGCCTCGTTGTCCTTTTCGATGTCCCAGGAGCTTCGTCATCTCTTTTCCGCTTTTCCTCCACCATAGCCTCATTAGCTTGAGACTTCGCAATGAATGCATACACCTAGAGGGAATCCACTGGATCAGTCCACCCTGTGGTTTCTCGAATTGAATTCCCTACTTGTCGTAGCTTCCCATAAGTTACCTATCCAATTTCTGTTGTCTTCAAAGCATAAGGCCATAATTGACTCTTGGTACCTGCACCATCTTCATCACCCTTCCCGCAGACTTGCAGCCCATATGTAGCTGCCTCCACAAGAGCAACATTATTCTAAATCTCATCAACTATCTTCTTCATGCCGCCCCTATCGAAGTTCAGGTGGAGCATCTTACCCGTTGCCCTAAGGTGTATCTTCTTGTCCTTCCAGAACACCACATTCTTTTTATATGCTTCGTCAAAATCATCACATTCCTTAACATACTTGTGGTATTCATTGTCACACCACATGCATCGGTCCCAGCCTTTGCGTGGTGGCTGCTCTCTAGGCTCAGATGTAGACCCCTTTGCAGCTAGTCCATCAAATTTAACAGCTTTAAAATTCAAATTCAATTCTTGAATACCTTTTACTAATTTGTCAAGAACTGGCTCCTCCACTCTGGGTATTGCTTAGGTTGTTTTCCTCCTCCCTAACATCCGTGATGTCAGCCACAATCAACTTATCGACTCTCATCTGTCGTTTCACGATCATGTTGACTGCTTCGGTGACTACCTTCCAGTCGGACATTAAGCCCAATCCTCCACTTGGATCCTCTAGCAATTGCACTAAACTCTTCTGAAGTCGAGGATCAGCAGCCTAAATGAATAGCTCAACCTTCTGATCCCTCATTGAACGTTGCTCTGTCGAAGACAGTTGCTCTGTCGAAGACAGTTGCTCGAATTTCTTCTCAAATTCCCGAAAAAACTGTCGTGCAGAGAGATTTTTGTTCTTCTTCTGCACCCACTTCATGAAACTTTGCCTAGTTACTCTTTGAGAATCCTCCAGGAAGTATTCCTCCTGAAGCGCCTTCTTGAAATCCTGCCAATTCGGGCCTTGAAGCACCTAAATTTCTTTAATTCGACTCCTAAGTTCCGGCTCAGCAATCAAATGGAATCCTTCTACTGCATTCTGATCATCAATTCCATTCTCTTCCATTGCCTGTTCATAGATATTGCAAAATTTGCTAATATCTTGGCCTTCAAATCGAAGCAATTTCTCGGTAAATGTGTGCCGAGCTCCTCTCCTGCAAATTGTAATGCTGTTGGGCAGCCTATTGTCGTTGCATGTAAGCAGCAAACTGCTGCATCATTTGCTGCATGGCAGCCTCTTGCGGTGTCAACATCCTTCTTCACCACATTGCTCACCCCGGCTCGTTTCGCGTCGAGTTCATTAAGAATGTCAGGGGATAATTGTGTGAAAGGTGAGCCGGGAAGGCACCGGGCCCCTGGCTGTGAGAGATGCGAGAAAAAAGGTGCAACAGATGAAATTACCGACAACAGTATTCAAAGCAAACAGTTCGCCTAATTCCAGTTAATCGACGGAATCCATGTTTAGTCAATCACTAATGAAGCTTAAATGCTCTTTACAAGACGAAACCTGGCTTAATCCAGGTGCTTAAACAAAAAGATGATGATGTTTTGCTTACTCTGCCTTCTGGTTCCCGATTCGAATGGTTAACAAGCTTCGAGCAGGATCCGAATGGCTAATGAGGCTTAGGGAAGGTTTAAGATGGCTTAAAGAGCTTATGACTCAGGTAATGAAATCTTAGAAGATTAGGCTCGGTTTAGGAGATAGAAACTCGATTAGGCTTAGCTTATGGTGATAGATTAGATTAAGAGAGGTTAAAAAGAGCTTAAGCTTGAGGGTTAACTCCGCTCTTGATAGCTTAAGAGCTTTCGATTATGACTCCGAGAGATGAGGATTAACTCCGCTCCTAATAGCTGAAGAGCTTTGGCTTCCCTTGCTTTCGGATAGAGAGAGCTTTCCCTCTGATGAGGAGGAAAGCTTAAGAGCTTAATTATTTGAGCTTAAGAGTCCAGATCAAGAGCTTAAGATTCCCCGTTTATGATGAGGAGGAAAGCTTAAGAGCTTAATTATTTGAGCTTAAGAGTCCAGATTAAGAGCTTAAGATTCCCCGTTTATGATGAGCTTGAGACTTTGAAGGCATGAGGAGGAGCTTCTGAGCTTAAGCTTATAATGAGGAGAAGGAGAACTTCGTCTTGATGCATTCGTTTCATTTTTATCCCCTCAGCTGCTATTGCCCCATCCGGCATGGATCTGCAATCGACTTGAACTTTAAATTGCCATAACTTCTTCATCATAGCTCCAATCGAGGAGCCGTAAAGACAAGCTGGTAGAGCACATCGAGCACTGCATTTCTAGGGCACAATACCCCATCCATGTTCACTTCAAGCATAACAGTTTTTAGCATCATTAAGGCATGTTTTGGCCCTTTCAGCCGCATGTGACATACATTCAGCATTGAACTCGACCTGCAACCAGCCCTTAATCATTGTTCATTAAACATGTAAGCTTCAAACAAACTTAATATGCATTTTTCTTGCATTTGCATGGGAGCGGAGCTTCAGGACACCGTATAGATCCAACAAAGTTTGAGGTAATAAAAGGATGGCCTAATCCAAGGAATCTACATGAGCTACAACGCTTTATAGGTATGTGTGCATACTATAAACACTTCATAGAAAAATTCTCGTTAATAGCAGGCCTATTACATGACTTAACAAAAAAGAACGTTAAGTATTCATGGGCTGAAAAAGTGCAAGAAGCTTTTGATAAGCTTAAGGAGAAGCTTATCTCTCAACTTGTGCTCACACTATTAGATCTCTCAAATCCATTTGAGGTCCAATGTGATACTTGTGGTGATTGCCTTGGAGCTATTTTCCTTCAAGAAGGGCATGCCATAGCATATGAGAGTCAAAAACTCAACTCTGATAAGCAGGTCTTGGACATATATGAAAAAGAGCTTCTAGTTGTTCTACATGCGGTAGACACGTGGAAAACACTATCTCTTGGGGACTCCATTGATCCTATGAATGGACCACAAAGCCTCAAGAAATTCATGATGGAAACCAAGCTCTCCGACAAACAAATGACGTGGGAAAATTTTCTTTCGCAATCGCAATTTATATTTCATATTTTTCACATTGCAAGCAAGCACAATCAAGTGCCAATGCACTTTCACGATAGCCAAGGGTAAATGGTGTTAATATCAACTCACAATAATCTATCTTTTATGATAGATGAGTATCTTATTGATTGAGACTTTAAGTATGCAATTACAGCCTTCGCATTAGGAGAGAAAGAAGAACCATTGACCTTGGAGGATGGTTATCTTCTAAACGTAAATAAGCTATATGTTACTCACCCATACAATAACAAAATCATGTACAAATCCCATGCTTCTCCTTATGCGAGGCAAAGAGGGATTCCATAATCTACTCTTTGAGGAGTAGAAATGTATTTCTGTTGGTCTACCATGAAATGTAAACATACAAGAATATGTTTCAAAATGCGTGGTATGCCAAATTTTGAAATTTGACCGAGGGAAGCAACTTGGATTGTTTCAGTCAACAGGCTTAGCAAGAAAACACTTTCTATGCCTGTTAAAACTCCAAAGGTTAGTGTTAAAAGTCCTTAGACCTTAGGCAAGCTAGGGATGTGCTTGAGGTGGGAACTTGACCCAAGCTTGAGGTGCTTGCCGTGCTTGTTGACTAAGGTGCTTGAGGTGCTTGTCATGCTTGCTGACTAAGGTGCTTGAGGTGCTTGTCAGCTTAATGAGTAAGGTGCTTGAGAAGCTTCCCATGCATGGGGGGTAAGGTGCTTGAAGGGCTTGAGTCAAAAAGAGACCCTATAAAGGAAGAGGAAATCCCCAAAGTTAGGGGAATCTTTGACTTAACCTCCCACTCACCCAAAGGACACCCCCTTTCTCAAGGGGCACATAGACACATGTCAGACTCTCCCTATGCTTAGCCACATGGTGTGCTTGAATCCTATTGGCTGAGCTAAAGAGGGATCCAATGAGCTTCTAGTTCAATTCAACAAATATCTAGATATTTTCAAGCTCTCTCTCTCTCTCTCTCTCTCTCTCAAAGGGGTAAGGAGGAAACTTGTCCAAAGGCTACCCATGTTGCTTGAAATGCATTGTGCATGTGATTGGCTAGGCTTAGAGTGGCCCAATGAGCTTCAAGATTGAGCTACAAGGAGGAGCTGACCAAAGCAAGCAAGGGGTGTGCTTGGGGGTATACACCCTCTTCTACACTCATTTTTCAAACATTCTCACTTCGTGAAAGTGCAAGAACGCCATCTCCTTCCACAAGCTTGTTGAGAAGTTGAGAGCCTACACCAACACTCTTGGCTATGGAATACAAATCCAACCAAGAGCCATGCTTCAATGCTTAAGCTTGCCATCTTCTCCATCTTCATTACTATGCTATTATGTATGCTAGCAAGAAGAGTGATGATAAGTGAGGAACTATTTATTTCTCATATGAATGTTTCCTCTTCCTCTTACCCTCATTCCCTGCTAGCTCTCTCCATCTTTGAATGTGTTTGAGACCTTGGGACTAAGGCCGGGATGGTTAATGCTTTTTACAAAGTCTATGTTATGCACATGATGCATGAAGCTTTCCATCTTCATTGCATCACCTAAGTCACAAGGAACACAAAGATTGTATTGTACCAAGTCTCTCTTGATGGGATAATTTATAGTACAAAAGCCTATTGAAGGGGGGACCGGCTCCACATTTATCCGGTCCTCAATTGTTGTCAAGTTCTCTAATTATCTCTCTTGCAAATGTATTGTTCATGCCAAGTTAATCAAGTACTATGGTTATGTTGCTATCGCTAATTAAGTTCACCCTCTATGTTCTTAAAGTAGTCTCACAAAAATGCTCACTCTAATTCTCTTTATTCCGCTATTCTCAAAGTTCATAGGCCATTTCCATTACAAGGCCCACGCATTCGAGTGACGAGACAGGGAAACCAAGACCAACGTCTCCCGAGGGAGAAGGGGAATCAATCGGGGGAGAGGGCAGGGGAGTGTAGCAACCGACGAAGGGAGCAATAATTATCTCCCTTTGTAAAAATTTCTAAAGAAAAAATTCAATGTGTAAAGTTTTGAAACAATACAAAGTGTACAATTTAAAACAATGTTTGATTGGCATAAAATGTATTTGTATTTGTCCATTTCAAGTGTACATATTGGATGGCATGGCATTAAATCAATGCATGTACAATGTATGTGACCTACCTTCCGGTGATGTGTGTTTGAGAGGGACTTCTTGCACCACGTTGTTTTCTCCTTGCGTCTTAGAATCTGAGAAAAAAGAAAGAGTTAGTATCTATACCTTAATGCATTAAAGACATGAATTTTATCCATTTAGTAAGTAGCTTTCTATTGTTGAGACTGAATGCATACACTTCTGGCAAAAGTGGAAGGTCTTTATATGTTAGATCTACCCTAAGCTGTGCAGAGTTGTACTTGACATCGTCTCCATCACACTGAGTAGGCTCTCTCAAAAGTAGATCTTCATTGCTAAAGGTTTGTTCTCACAGTTAGACTCTATACGGTCGAGTAAAATAAGTTGCCCACTTAGAAGATGATATCTAAAATAGTAAAATGATACTATGAAATTTTGAGAGCTTATTGTGTACTTGCAAATTATGGACTTCTTTTACAAAATACAGATTTTCCCTTCGATTGTTTCCTATCCCAATTATCATCTAGAAAGTCCAAACAACTCTCACACTTGCAAATGAATATTGTTGCGGTAGTTCTATTTGCTCATCAAAGAAGAAATCTACAAACACTTCAATAGGCATAAATAGAGTGAGCCTAACAATCTTTGTAGCAATAGAATACTTGAGGGGCTTTTGTATATGTTGAAACAAACTATTCCTAAAGCTTTCACTAGTTTGGGAAGATGGCAAAGACCAATCCTTGTTGTCAAAGGATGGAAGTGACAAAGGAGTTACACGACCGCAGTCAGAGGATATTCTAGGTTTCGAATATGACATAGAAAAAAAAAATATTCCATTATGTGCAAGCTCCTCGTGCAGTCTTCCTCGGTAAGTTTTCTCACCAATAAATGCATGGAAAGCATCAAAAATCCCAACTATGCTCTCGCCAGTCCGTCCTATTTGATGGATAAATATTTGCAACATACCAAACATGATATCAACCCTAAACCTTAAAAAATAACCATACATTAAATGAGATATATGCTCAAAGTAACCTACAGTTGGGTCAATGCCGTGGAAAACTAGGAGGAGGTGTTTGCAACCTTAAGTCTCCATGTTGGAAAGCATGTTGTATGAGGACCTATTTCACCTGCTTGCTTTATGCACACACTTTAAACTCTTTAACTTGTCCCTTGAAAGCCTCCACAAAATCATTGCGTTGCCTCATTTTCCTCCTCCTCCTCCAATAGTACCCAACTTCTGATAGTTATTCTAGCACTGTATTGTCTTTACGTGCAATGCGGTTGAAATCGGGATTTAAGGACTTAATGTAGGTAATCCATCGCAACATAGCAATGTCTTGCATTGAGTAGCTTATAATCATCACAAGAAGTGGTAGACAATCTATTTCTACAACCACACATGCACCAATTAGGTACTCTTTCCCATTTTTCAAAGTTGTAACCATACCCCATAACTCTCTCTTTATATGTGGATAGTTTCTTTGGCGAGCACTTAGTACCTTTGCTCCAAATCTCACCACCACATACATGTGTACTTATTCGTCATCTTGCCGTATTGCCCATCCAATCCCTGTAGGACTTGTGTCTACTGTCACAATTACTGGCCTTTGACACTCATAGTCTACCTTTCTCAAAGTTGGTGCTGACTAGAGCAGCTCCTTTATCTTTTTCATGGCTTTTATATGTGCTTGTGTCCATTTAAACTTTTGATTCTTTCTAAGCAATTGACAAAGAGGATCAGCTGCATGTGCATAATGTGGAATCCAAATTACATAAAAGACACATGCTCCCAAAAACCTTCTAACCTTAGTGATGCTAGTGCATGTTTCTTTCATTCTTTGGATGGCATCTACCTTTGTTGGACAAGGTTTCCTACCATATGGCCCGCACATGTGCCCCACAATGAGCACTTCATTGACACCAAACATAGACTTTTTCCCTGACAAAGTAAGATTCACTTCCTCCAACCTAGATAGAATTTTATCACAATCATTTATGTGATTTACGGCAAAACTGCGACATCCCCTGAGATCCAAATCTTCATCTTTGTCACTTTCTTCACATCCTTTGATAGGCAAATCATCAATAAAAGCCATTGTGATTTGAGGATAAAGTCACGTAAGACCTTATTCATCCCATTCATCATATGTGCAACCGAGCAGTTGGTTGCTCAAAGGTGGCAAGGTACACATCCTTACCAAACCCAAACGTGTCCTCATGGTTTTCAAGTCTCTGTTTTTTATTGCAAGCTGGAATTGATCAACCTCATTCCAGTCGGTCTTTAGTCCTTCCTCAGCATCTTTATCTTCAAGAAGAAGCTCCAAATTTTCTTGAAACTGTTTACTTACAGCTTGTAAAAGAAGATCTATTTTCTCTGCATCTAGTGTGGCCTTTTCTATCCTTGTGAGTTGTCCATAGCGCAGCTCAAATTCCCTAAGTTGCTCTATGATTGATAGTCCTTGCTTTGGCTTGACTACCCATTCTAAGAATGTCCTTTTGGTCACTCTTTTAGAGTCCTCCATGAAATGTTCCTCCTTTGAAGCTACTTTGATTTCTTCCCTTTTTCTTCCATGTCCATCTTTAATTCCTCTAACATGTTCCTAATTTTTGGAGCAACAACTAGCTCAAAGCTTTGAATCATCTCACCTTCTGACACGCGTTGCAACTCCATCTCCTTCACATACTCGCGTAAGTACTTGGTTACATCTTTGCCATTGAATGGATCCATTTTGTTGATGACCTCTTGTATGGCTTTGGTTGTTGAAATCCCCCTTCTTTCAGTGGCATGTTGTTGTTGCATGAACATTGCAAATGCATGAAACAATTGCATTGTTGTTGGGTCAAAATTCATAACCTGTTGCTCAACATGATCACCCATGGCAACCCAAAAATTCTCACCCTGGCAGTTTTGTGTCGGGTTCACCAAAAATATAGCGAGAAATTTACGGTCTTGTCATGAAAGCACCGGGCTTTTGGCTATGAGAGTTTGTGAGAAAACTCCAAAAACTATATGAAGGAGTTAAACCATAGATGCCATGAAGTCTAGGGTTTGGAAGGAAGTGCAATCAAAGAAGCCCCACTCTTTCTCTCTTGCACTCACACACACAAAGAAAGAACACACAAGAGAATATCAAAACAACACAAAGATGAAAACATCAAGGCTATGGTCGTATTGTATCATGGGTAATATGAAAGGTTTAATAGATGAGTTGGCATTCAATCTTTGCTGACCAAACAGGCTACGAGTTGTTTTTTGGAATTGTAGTTTTGTGCTTACCATAATATATATGTTTTGTCTAGTGATTGGGATTAATTATGGATAAAAATTCTCTTGGTTCATAGCAAGATAATAACACTTACGTCAAAAGAAAAGGTATAGTCTATAAGGGGTAGTATAATGGGATCCGGTGAAAGAAGTATTTCATTGAACCTTTCTGGGCTAAAGAGAAACACTATACGTTATGAACGTGTATTTTACAGCCAATCCATACGTTAATTGCAATAGATCGCATAGATTGGAAGCGACAAAAATTCACAATCATGTGGATTATTCATCTAGGTTAACTCTAGTATGTACAAAATGTAGATATGAGAGAAGTGAAGGAAAGAGAATTTCCCTCCCAAGCCCTATTCTTGTCCGTAGGCAATAAGGATACTGTGGGGAGAGATGTAATTGTAGCAAGGAGAACCTAGAATTTGTAGAGAGAATTGATTTCTAAGAGTGAGAGGGATAGGTTTGGTTAGAGAGGGAGATGAAATTAGAGATATATATTGGATTAGAGATGAAAAAGGAAACAACAAGAAATCAACAAAATATAAAAGTAGAACACGTCTTACTTGACAAACCCTTCGGGAGTTATTCACCATTATGATGGAGAGAGAAGAAGAGGAAAGACTTCAAGTCTTGATTGAAGCACCAAGTTAAATCTTTCTTTGATTAGAACTTATCTTCCAAGGATAGCTTACAAGAATGGCTAGTCTTCCTCTAAGAGCAAGTGTAGACTTAAGCTTATGTTTATGGCTAAGTACAATTAGGTATTACTACTCTCACTTCCTCATGAATTCATCTCATTAATGGTTTACAAGGAAGAAGAGGTCCCCTTTATAGGTGAAGGAAACCCCCAAGGGTTACACAAGAAAGAGAAGAGCCAGTGTGAACATGAACTGGAAAAGTTTGAAATGGGTTGTCCTTTCATGATGTGGGCAGACTGGGGTCCACCATTTTGATCATAGCTCCTCAACCGTGGCTCCAAATAAAGAAATAAAAATAGGAGCAAGAAGATTCAGCTCATTAGCTATGATTCCCATTTTATATACTTTTTTCAATTAGGACTGGAACCTTGTGTAAAAAATTCATCAAAATAGGGTATTTTTTGGCAGTAAAAGTCTTCTTGTGGTCCTCTTAGCATAGACTTTCATTTGATTCTAATGGACACCTCATGCAATATGAAAGCCTGCCATTGCTCCTTGACAAATTTTGTAACCATGCTTGCAATAATGCATTAAAATAGGTGCATCTTTGAAAATCATGCAAGCTAGTGTCCCACTAGGATATGATTCCTTCCTAGTAGCTATTAAAAAGAAATATATGAAAATACATAGAATATATATATATATATATATATATATATATATATATATAGTGAAAATTACCCTAGATGTAGGAACTAGCTAGGGTGTGAGATAATAATGAGATAGTAGAAAAAAAGAACCAATACTTTTTGTCCCAAGTTAAAGAGGCGGAGCTATTGATGCTTTTCCCATAGTACTTTTTTACGATAAAGTAAAAATATGTTACCCTTGAGATAAATAATACGATGAGATAGAAAGATTATAAATATACTTACGTAGAAAATAGATCTAAAAAGTTGCAAGATAGATCTTGTAGCATTCGTTCCCACTATGTACGTGTCACAACACGACCACATTCACAGGCAGAAGCAAGATAGCATGCCTAACATAAAAAATTGATAGCAATTAGATTGGTTACTGGATATATATAGGACATAACAAAGTGGATAGTGGCCTTCAAAAGATATCAAGTGTCCCTATTCGCTTGGTTCCAAACCCCAATAGCGCAACGACATGAGTCAGAACGAAGCGAATATGGGCCTTCAAAAGATACCAAGGGTCCCTATTCGCTTGGTTTTGAACTTCAATAGCGCAACACCATAAGTCAGAAAGAAGAAAATAGGGGTCTAGAGATGAGAGCCATTAGCAACGGCATGAGTCAGAACAAAGTGAATTCTTCAAAAGCTACTGAAGGTCCCTATTTGCTTGGTTCTGAACTCCAATAGTGCAACGGCACGAGTTTGAACAAACCGAATAGGGGACCTCAAAATTTCCAACTCGGGGGGTGCACTACGTAATCATGTTAATGTATAATGTGAGTTCAAAAGAAGGGGTTTTAAAATGCAAAACTTTTAAGCAATTTAACAGAGACACATTAAAATAAAGGGTTTTTAAATTCAATTTTGGAAAAAATCCTAAAATCAGGGGTCATTTTATTCATTCAAACATGTTAAAAGAGGGGTTTTCCACAAACACATTATATATGGGGGTATTGGACAGTGAAACCCCCGAGATGTCCAAGGATCCCTATTCGCTTTGTCCTTACCTCAACGCTTTGATGTACTGATCTGAAAACCTACCAGAGGGCAATGTTGACAATTGCATTTGTTGTGCTGGTGTTGGAAAAATTGTGTAGGCAGAGAAGGTCTTGTTGATCAAGATTAAAAACCGAGTCCTTTGCTGACCTTCCAGGAAGATGAATCAATGTACATAGTGGAGCTAAATTTGCAAGAACTTGCAGTTCCTCTTCATTTCGTTGATTTTCTCTACAAGATCCCAGTGTTCTGGCAGAGGTGCCTGCTCTGTGTTGGCTAGCACTTACGAAGAAGAGGCTGGAACTTGCGAGGTAGAGACTGGCTCTTGCTTTTCTTAAGGAGCTGTCCCTGCCTCTATGTGAGTGGGCTCTTCCCTGATATGATCAGACTCCTCCCGTAGGGCTTCAGGTTCCTCCCTTAGAGGATTTGGCTCCTACGTGACGGGCTCAGGTTCCTCCCTCTCGACCCGATGGGTGGTTCTCTTGCTTTGAACCCTTGAAGGCTATGTTTCTCATGCAGGAGGATGAAGAGGGGGAATGTTAAGGATATCCATTGTTCTACTATCTTGCATAAGTACTAAGTAAAGTAGCCCATCGTAGCAGAAATGCAGCCTCCAGAGGGTGTCAAAATCCCTAAGCATTATAATGACGTGATGGGCATGGGCCACCAAGATGTATCCATCACTGAAGAACTCAACGAGGTAGTCCTCTACAATCTCTTGCAGGTGGCCCATCACATGCCCACTCTCCAATGTTTGTAGATCTCTCGCACTACTCGTTGAAATGGAAGTCGTTGGATGGTCGGCTGCATGTGTCTTTCAATCCTTTGGAGCTCCTATAAGATGCATCTGTGCCACTCATATCTGCGTCTTCTTGCTTGAGCATGCAAGGACTCACATGTCACCCTTCTAGGCATGCCCTTCCCATGAGCCATCTCTACAAGCAACACCACATTTGATAAGCAAATGTCCCTTCTCCGTGACAAACATAACGGCAAGGACGATGGTCAGTACCAAGCGGTGAATAAGAGCACCAAACACATGAGTCTCATCTCCATTTTCTTGGTACTACTGACTTCATGGAAGCATATGAGCATACATGTGCACCGTGTAGAGATCTGCGTCAACAAATTGTGGCAGAAGAGGACACGAAAGGAGGTATGGGAGCACTACAAAGGAGAGGCAGAAGAGGATACAAAAATATCCTTTTGGAAGTTGTGGAGAGGCAGAAGAGGATACAAAAAGATCCTTCGGAGTAGTGGAGGAAGAAGAGGATGCGGAAAGAGGGTTGGGAGAACAAGCGTTGTAGGCGAGAGTCCTTGTTTGTCCTTTCACTATTTCCTCACTACATTAAACTTTGGAGGATGTGCCTCTTTTTAACTTGATGGCGGTTGGTCGATTGTACTGCATGAGAATGTGAGTCCGCTCATTGCGTTTACACTGGTTATCCTTGTGAGGACAGCCCACGTGCCCTTTTTGAGTTACTGTTTGGCGTCACGAACTCGACCGCCAAGGCAATCGCCATCTCCATCTTCAAATAGGCGAAGCAGGTTTCCATTGCCTTTTCCTTTTTGCGATCTTGCTCTCAACCACCTCTCGCGATCCTGCTCTTAGCAAACTCCAAAGCATTGAGTCTGTTACTACCAAATCGACATCTCCCTTTCCTTCACCCTTTCGCAATCTTGCTCTCAATGATCTTCAAAGCTTTGAGTTTGTTGCCTGCCGCATCACCCTTGCCTTTGCCTTTTCACGATTTTACTCTCAACGGTCTCCAAATCTTTGAGTATATTGCCTGCCGCATCGCCATCCACCTCGGTGCCATTGAATATTGCAAAGATAGGTTCTCTCTCTCTCTCTCTCTCTCTCTCTCTCTCTCTCTCTCTCTCTCTCTCTCCCCACCCAAAAAAAAAATATCTCCTATGCCTATGTTTCACCTCTGTTGTGGTCACACGATGCCAAAATCTGCATAGTTACAAATCGTAACTATGCTAACAATTGCTTGAGATTCTCCATGCATAGTTGTGCGGTTCAAGGCATAGTTGGAATAATGACTCCTCGAGTGACCATGAAAGGCCATGGTTGTTCATTTAATGCAATGTTTGGGCATAGTGAGTGAGTGTGCAAACGATATGTATTACTGACAAGGCAATGGTCACATGCAAAAAGAAGCATAGTTGAACGCCCTACCTAAGCCTCGCATCAGTGTTCACTGGAAATCGTTTATGTTCTTCAGGCTCACTTGGGTCATAACCAAGCGAATATGGGCCTTGGTAGATTCTTAAGGCCCTAATTTTCTTAATTTTGACTCTCATCACGTGACTAGTTATGTCCTCAATAAGCGAGCCAGAACCAAGCAAAAAGAGACCCTAAATGATCTCCACGCTCAGTATTCGCTTGGTTTTGATCCTTTGTGCCGAAAGGAACTTGTATTCGAAGTATCACTTGGGTCACAACCAAGCGAGTATGGGCCTTGGTGGATTCACAAGGTCCTAGTTCGCTTGGTTTTGACTCTCATCACATGACCGGTTATGTCATCAACAAGTGGACCATAACCAAGCATATAGAGACCCCGAGGAATTCTCCAGGCTCACTATTCGCTTGGTTCTGACCCTCCTGGTGGATTTTTAAGGCCCTAGTTCGCCTGGTCCTGACTCTCATCACGTGACCGGTTATGTCCTGAACATTGGGACTAGAACCATGCAAATAGAGACCCTAAGGAATTCTCTAGGCTCACTATTCACTCGGTTCTGACCCCAAAACCATGAGAATAGAGACCCTAAGGAATTCTTCAGGCTCACTATTCACTCGGTTCCGACCCCAAAAACCATTCAATATATAATGGTGGTTTTGGGTTGGCATTCCTTTCAGACATGCGAAACATAGTCCTGGAGATGGACGATGTAGGGGAGGATACATGCGAAGAAAAACTGTACATGTTCTTGTACAACACCCGTGCTCATCACCTTGCACCAGAGCTATCAGGAATGTTTAATGTAGAGTTTTCTACCTAGCGGATCATTGATTGCTCAATTGAGCACCTACAAATGCAATTGCAAGAGTATGAATAAGTCATTTGCGACAATTTCTTACAATTGATGGAACTCAATATGTGCACCCAACCGACCTAGACCCTGAGAAGTGTGCGGCAAGGAGATTCAATCGTTGTCTAGAAAAGTGCTCCTCTAATGCACTGCTTGTGCAAGAAAGTCGATGTCTTAGGCACTCCAAAAGGTGTTGCTTAGTGGAATTTAATCATGGGTTTGTTTGTTACTTGTACTTGTTGATGGACGGTGAGTCAAAGACTTCCCAGTCATCAAATTTTGGGAGTTTCCCATTGGCACCAGAGGAAGAGACAGAGGATGTTGAGGTACAATTTGACCCAAAAGAAGAGCGGGTAGAGGTATTAAAGGAAACATTTGATGCGGGCTTAACTCTTGCTTCTCTTGCGAATGTAGCACTAGAAAGCAGGCAAGAAAGCCCAAATGAGGATGGGTCTTTGCCTTTGAATTGCGCTCGCAACTTTTCTATGGCAGAAAACACTCACTACATTCTCCTCACGGATATTATGCATGAGTTGAATATACGGGATGACTACTGCCTAGATGCAATTGCAAATTTTTGTGAGGCAGACATGGCATTTGTGGAGGATGATGGCGTGGACCAACATCTCCTTGTTGACACAATTGTCCACACAGTTCACTTCAGGGGGGCAACTTATCAAAGATACATTCAATGAAATAAAGTCTAGAGAAGCAGAATTGCCAACAGAGGAGCATTTTCAATCGACCATAAGACAACCTGGCTTGGAAAACATGGGTGTCCCTGTGGCACCTATAGCCATGGTAACGAATAGTAACTCTATTCATTTGTGGGGAAGGTCCATGCTGGAAATGGATGGTAATTTTCTTTAGATATTCAGATGGTGTTGGACATGGTCCAATGATGCAATATTGAGATAAATCTGCTTGTTGACAGGTGCTTGTGTATGATGATAGTTTCCTTAGAAGAGCAGAAGGCTTAAGACAAGGGATTGTAACTGGAGTACATGGCAAGGATGCAGCATTGTCTCACTACATTAGGCATTTCAACCACAAAAAGCTTTGTAGAAATAATTCAAGTAGTTGACTCTATTGTACGTAGAGCCACTTATGACCCATGGATGTTGTAATATTGTTTTGTAGATTATAATCTACCATTTCGATGACAATGCAAAGTTCCCACTATTTGCAATGAAAGTTATTACAAGATTGTGTGGTGGGTATCCCGTGCCACTGAATGTAGAAAGGCTAATTTTGATAGAGAAACAGTTTGCTCTACGCGTCTTTGGCATCGGGTATGGGTGCCAAGCACTCAGAGCCCCCTGTTTTATGTCCTATACAGCTCATGCTCTAGCAGTAGAGCTCAGATCCATACAACAAAAGGCTATTTTTGAGGGAAAGAGGACGCTTGATGCCCACAGGGATGCTGTTGTCAACAGAGGAAAGAGTTTGTCTGAGGGGCTTGCAGATCAAAGAGGTACATTGCTACAGACGGGAGAGTAGCGCCCCTGCAAAATACCTCAAATAGCATGATGGTGAGGCGGTCCGGGGCGGACAACAAGAAGAGCGGCCTCTAAACACCCTTCGAGGCTCCCGTGCTGCTCAATTGGGGCTGGGGCAAGCACAATCAAAGACAACAACAACCCACAGCCAGAAACCAAACAAGAAAAGGGGCACCACCTAGTTGTAGACGCGAACTAGGACGCGCGTGATATCTCCTTGTACTCAAACGCACAAAGAGAGGGGAATGCAAGATAGCCACACACACCAAACACAAACATTCACCACGCCAGAGAGAGGTAAAGAGCACAAATCAACTTGAGCAACTCAGTCTTAGCCTTAAAGACTAGATGCACACAAAGCTTGATGAGAAATAGAGAGACAACACAAAACTTGACCTTGTTGCCAATACACAAATTGTCTTAGGGTCACGGGAGCCCTCTCACCGAGCACCCTCTTACAATTTAACTTTTAGGCAAACAATTCAACAAGCCCTCAAACCACCAAGCATGAAATGGCACGACAAACTTCAAGGAAAATATACCTTCAACCACCTGATGAACCAACTTATCAAGTCAATTTGGAGAGAAGAGTCGTAGTTGCAGCATACAATTGCCCCCAAAACTATAAATCTTATTTATGGACAAGAGTAGGCTACAAGTGTGATTGCAGAGTATAGTATCACTCCACTCCTCTAGATGGCATAACTAACTTCAAGCTTCTCCATGCACCTATGTGTAGTGATGGAATAGAGCACTCACAATGCACACACTCTACACAACTAGGCTTGAAGAGTGGTGTGTTATGTGTTGAGAATGGTGTGGTGTAGTGTGATCATGTGATGATTTACAAGGGAGAGAAGGGCTCTATTTATAGGTTTTAGAAGCCCCGATTAAGATTATGCCTAATCAAGTTTATTTGAAGGAATAAAAGATTATGCATATTTTTATTTATTTTTAATGAGGGTGGGTCTCTCTTGTCCTTTGAGTCACATGGATGTGGGCTCAAGGGAAGAGAATTTTTGAGGATGAAAGGAGAGAGGATTGAGTGAATAATTTGGGAGTGCCTACTCTAGTAGAGGGTGCATTTTACAATAAGGTTAGTGGTTAGTAATTATCGCTAAAGAATATTTACAAAATCATTCACCAAATGGTGAGATATATGATGAGAAAAGTTAGAGAAGGGATGAGCTTGTAAAGAGAGGTTGAAGCTTTGGAGAAGTTGACATTCACCTCTTTACTGCACCGGAAGAAGAAGCAGTAAGAATGGCGAAGTAGCGCGTGTCGATGAAGCTATGTTATCTTCAAACCTTGGAAAATTCATGATAAAAGCCTTCATTTGCAGAGGTTATCCTTGGATTTTTGCTGATTTTTTGAAGTTCTTTACAAAGCTGAAGAGAGTATGGTAATATGGACATATATGTAGAGAGAAAGTGGGACACATAGGGTGTAGAAATGGAGGATGAAGGCTATGGAGGTGTGAGAGATGTGGCAATGGTGAAGAGGGTGAGTTAGGACATGGGAGTTGCAGGTTTGGGAGTGGGAAGGAGAGGGAGGAGGGAAAATGATAAAGTGGAAGAGGGAGTGTGGCTGCATAGCATGGGCAAACTGGGGTCCACCAATAAAATCATAGCTCACAGCTCGTAGCTCAAAAAAATATGAAAAAATTTGAGGTGAAAGTTCAGCTCATGAGCTACAACTTTTGCTTGTATCACCTTTTCAAATTCGGGGAGCATGTGATCTTTAAAAATTCAGCAAAACCGACTGTTTTTTCCACTGCACAAGGTCCTTGTGAGGTCCTTCTTTATATGATTCTTTTGAATACCTCCAAGAGTGAGCTCCCCATGGTGCATGCATGTATTCCACATACCCTTGACCTTATTTGGTAGGTCTATAATTGAAGATATTGTTGAGATCATGATATAAGTGAATAGTACAACTAAGAAAATCAAATATTGAGGGGTCTAAAAAAATATGTACATGTCAAATATAAATAATATAGGTGGAAAAATATAAAGGGGTCAAAATAAATCTCTCTCATTATAAGTCTACCGTAAAAAGATGAATATTTTTGGTGTTCTAATTTATGAGAGTAAAAGAGAATAGATGTAGGAAGGAAAAAATCACAATAGTGAAAAAATATACACATAAATAAAACTAGTTTTTTGGGATTTTTGTTGGGATGGAGTTACACCAAAAATAAGAGAAGTTTGCATGAAATTGTTTTTATATGGAATAAAGAGTATGCAAAATGGTAAGAAAAAATATGGTAATGGTGAATCAATGTACATAGCATAAATAACACACACCTAAGTATAAATATTTAAATAAATACCAAAATAATTATGAAAAATCCTTTTATTTAGGCCCTATATACAATGAAATATTTACACACAAATGGGCCATAATATACTTATAATTTTTATCTTTTTTTATTTTTTATTTGGCTCAACTAGCCCAGTTACTAGCTAATTGAGGGTTTTTTAAAAAAATATGGGA
This sequence comes from Adiantum capillus-veneris, assembly GCF_014529385.1. Taxonomy (NCBI): domain Eukaryota; kingdom Viridiplantae; phylum Streptophyta; class Polypodiopsida; order Polypodiales; family Pteridaceae; genus Adiantum; species Adiantum capillus-veneris. The sequence goes on along the minus strand of NC_140936.1, from coordinate 117,059,916 downwards.
AAAGTTCCCTAACTCACACACGCCTATGTACAGTGAAATGGTAGGGATAACCAAAATGTTTGAGTGATTTGATAGGGTGAGGTAGCTTACTATGGCAATTTTGGAAAGCCGAAAAACGGCTATCAATGGAAACAACAAAACACCGCAAATACGCATACCTGACAAAGCCTGTGAGTACATGATCAAGTCGTACACGAACAGAGAGAGATAGAGAGCGAAAGAACACGTGCAGGCGCACCTCCTAGAGTGAAGTGCTACGCCGGCACGGCGAGAGAGAAGAGAGGAGAGGAGAGAACAAGACACAAGCACTGGGTACAATCTCCCCTCGTGCAAGAGTGACCATTTTCCTCTTGCACATATTTAATTTATAGATTCTTGAATGGTCAAAGTGAGTACAAACTGGCCGGCCGGTCATAAATGGCCAAAGCTCATAAAGAGCACTTGAATAATAAAATGTACATAAAATATGATATCCTTTTGCGATAGCCTAGCTCGGTCAAGCCTTTTCTACCTGTCACAGCTGCAATAAATAATAAGATATCAATTCCATAACATACCTCTCCGTTGAAAAGCAATTGTCCTCAGTTGCGAAGATAAAAATTTGCAAACAATACTTGTCAAAAACAGTGATTAATATGTTGTGTCAAAAGCATCACGTAATAAAGAAAAATTTATGAAACTAAACAACATTAGCTTATGCCTGCCGTCATCCACATACTACCGATTCTAGTGTCCCATACCACTAGAATAAGCAGTATGTGTCATACCCTGATAAATCAGGATATGATTGGTCACACTCATTATCAATCTCATAATGTCAAGTCTCATCACATAAACACTATCGTAATAATCACCAGATACCAAATCCCAATCCAATTCCAATTCCACAATGTAAGTCCAAATCCAAATCACTTTCATTATGTACCCGGGTAACAAAATCATACCAGTTTCAGTGGTGGCCAGCCACTGCAGTATGATTTTGTGATTGGTGTTGCCTAAATCGGTGAATCTACACCAATAGGACGTGCTGCCTAAATCGGCGAATTTGCACTAATGCTGCCTAAATCGGCGAATCTGCATTTGGTATTGCTTAAAAGGTGTAAATCTGTAGTTTTTTGTTGTTGTGCTGCCTAGATCGGCGAATCTGCACCAGGATGAGCATTTTCACACTGCCTAAATCGGCGGATCTGTGTGCACGTGACCAATGGACTAGACCAAGCATAAAAAAAACAGCATCATAAATTACCTGCTTGATATCAAATTGGAGTAGACTGTATTGTTTAAACCAAATGAAAACAATATTCCAAAACAACAAGACCGATTTAAGTAGCTGTCTGATCAGTTATGTCAATATATGACGTTTCAATGAATATAAGTACATTGACAACTTGTAATAGAATTGAAATAAGTGAAGGGCTCTGTTGTCGAAAATTGTCTGATGATACCCAAGTTACTTGTTGTAAAGGTGGGTGGGTATGAGAATATCTGTAAAAGTGATCCCTCAAAAGACATTAACTTGAAAAAGTATTAATTTTGTTCAATCTAAATTATACTGGAGGATTGTTAGATAAGGAGATGTAGGAAAAGGTGATTTATTTATTTATTATTTATTATGATTATTATTTTTATTTTTATTTATTATTATTATTTTTTTAATGCCTGAATAAGAAAGTACGTGGAATAAGGACTGGGGTGGGGAATTAGGTAATATTGCATTCAAATGAAAGTTATATAGGGAGGGAGCTTACTTATCAGGGAGAATTTATCTAGAGGGATGTAGTCATAATTCATCCCGTGAGGTTCTCTAATTGTAGCAATGTAGTCTTACGTTATCTGCAAAAGTATTACTAAAAGACAAGGTGCCAAAAATAAGTAAACCGCACATTCATATTGTCAAAGTTGATAATGGTAAAACGGATGCAAAGTTAGGATTGAAAGTGGGAGAGTTTAACTACAAAAGGGTGAATAATGAGGATCCTAAATGAGAATACCTAGCTGTCAATTGTTAGCGTTGCGAGCCTTATACAACCGTTGAAAAATTACAACAGGAAGAGTGACAACAACTGACCTACATATCTATAAAAGTCTTGCAAACATGATAGCATGCTAATTATTAGCTTCTTATGAAGTATCGTGTCCCTGTAAGGACTTGGAGTGAATAGAGTAGTGAATGTGGGTGCATTTGTAGATGATTTTACAAAGAATATATATTAGCTTGGACAAACCAATAATGTCGTTCAATATTTTGTGAGACACGGTGTAAATTTAGAGAATAGGGGAAAAGATGGGACATCGTAGGAAAATGCAGAAGCGTCAACATCAAACACCCTTGGTTTTGCTTAGCCAGTTTCAAAAATCATTCAATGTAAATAAAACACTGACCAATACTGTTGATAGAATGAGATTTTGCTTTTGTGAGCGGTATTGTTTTGATTACGCACGAAGTAGTTGCACGAAATTGTTAGTAATAGGTTTGAGATTGCTTATAGAAATACCTCGATTGTTAGTCAATGAACACATTCTGAAATAAGTGAAGCAGTTATAACTAGTGTATGTCCATTCATACCTCCAGTTGGTACATTATTTGCTAAGAGACTACGTAGACTATCGATCGAGACATCTACAACAACCCATCGACAGCCTACGCGATTCGAATATCTCAAGAATTAGTTTTCCCGAGTGACCAATTGGGTAGGCAGCTAAAACTCTGAGTACATCAGCTGAAGGGCACCATAAGTAGAAAGGATCTCAACATGGTGAACTTGAGAGATAATGGAAGGGAACATTTCTGCCCAGCATTCCACATCCATAGGGTCTCAACAAGGGAGGGAGAATTCATGATGACAAGGCGAGTGTGGCAAGTACTCTCGAAGTGTAGCCCCGTAGGCGTAGGGCCAATTGCTGCAAGGAAACCGCTGGACATAAACATCATATTCAATACATTCGAGAGGAGCACCTGTGGTGGAATAGGAAGGTTGAGGAACCCACAAGGATTCAGAAATTTTGGCAACTTGTAAAAGTTCTTCGAGAGCAACAAAGGGCTTCTCAAAGAAAAAATTAGATCGAGCTTCGGAGCGCACACTACTTGCTGCATGTACAAGAAACCCTTGGAGCACCAAGCCATGCATTTTGCAGTAATAGAGAGTGGTCCAGGCCATGGTTTTACTATCGGAGCTGTCGAATGAGCACTAGCTGCTAGTGGACGAGGCGTGCGAATCTGAGGTGCCCTGGCTTGGTGCTACGTCTCTGGTGGTCACACGTACTTAAGCAGCCTCGATCTTATAACTGATCAACGCGCCATGGAAGGCTTGCTGCCACAGTGATAACAATATTGTAAGGAGTTCGTCTGTTTTTCGATGGCAGGAACTAGCAAAGGTGGTGCTGCCCATTCCTTGTTGCCAACAAAAGAGAGTAGAGAGCTCGTGTGGATCTGGCTGACTCGTTCAGAGAGAGAGTGGTTGCATCATGTGAGGGAGAGAAGCGGGACAATAAGGGTGGGTTGGCAGACGATCATAGCCGCAATGGAGTGGTTGGAGACTGCATGCGGCCCACCGAGTGATGAGAAGTGGGGCGAGGGATGGTTGAAGATGAGAGGGAGAAAGATGGATGGCTCCATGCGAACACATGAGAGAGAGAGAGAGACTCCATGACATGAAACTGGTGTGGTCGTGAGTAGTTTTTTTTAAAAAAAAACTACACCGCAAACTTTACTGGAGTGGTGGCCACATAAAAAAAAATTGCAGGTGGTTGATACTTGCAAGGTGGGCGCCACTGAAAGAGAGAGGTAACTACTCGGATGCAGAGAAAGCATGGCGAGGAGTGGGTGAAGCCCGGTGAACCTGGAAGTGGTCTCGACCAGCTTGCATGGAGAACACATGGAGTGGTTGGTGGCCCGAGTAAGAGAGAGACATGCAGTGGGACTGGCGTCTGCAAAGGAGAGATAGAGAGAGATCGAGGGTGGCGGGTGGTTGGAAGATGAGTGGCAGTCTTCGGTGAGTGGCTGAGGACTGCTGCATGGTTACGCAAAAAGAGGTTAGGGTATCGACAACGATTGATGGACTGCATGTTGCTGAGAGAGCGAGAGAAGAGAGAAGTAAGTCGGTTGGCAACTCGAGCTGATGGCGACGCCGGTGGTTGGCAGGGGGAGAGTGGATGGTGTGGGTGCCACGAGGCGTGAGAGAGGTATGGTGGGCACCCGTTATGAGCCTCGAGATGGCAGTGGCGGTTACCTGTGAGAGAGAGAGAGAGACAGAGAGTTTGCATGCCGGCTGGGTGGTGCGCAGCCTAGTACGCCTAGCAGCCACCAACTGAATAGAGAGAGAGAGAGAGAGAGAGAGAGAGAGAGAGAGAGAGAGAGAGAGAGAGAGAGAGAGAGAGTAGAGCCGGAGAGAGTAGCGGCGACCACTGTGTGTGTTTGTGGTGGCAGCTGCTTGTTGATGAAGGAGACAGCCTGGGAAGCTCGTTTATAAGCCATTTTAGGAGCCCCCTTCCCCTATAGTCTCGACTCTCCATTATATTGAAGAAATAGCAGTCGATGTCAGAGTCGGGCCATCCTAACAGAATCGGGCCATCCCAATTGTGTTAACGGCCACAATGCACACGTCACCTTGGGCTATTCAATCCCAAGAGCATCGGACCACACGCCACCTTGGGGTGTTCAATCCCGACAGGGGCTGAAGTGTCTTTCTCCAAGACATGATTGAAGATGGGGGAAGAGAGAGAGAGAGACAGGAAAAGAATGGACTGGTTATGTCGACCGTCCGGGTGGTAATCACCATTTGGCGGATGGTCACGATCTGCGTTGTAGTATTGAGCTACCTTGAAATCTTTTCCTACAATGAAATGATATGTCAACACTCATGCTCTCTTTGCTACAGGTGTCCTTTCGGGGTAATTTTCTACGTAGAGATAGACAAGAAGATAATTTTTCTCCATCTACTTAGCGTTCTTCGGAAAAACAACGGCCGCTCTACCTCTTCTCCTTATTCTTCTAGATGTACGCTAAATCCCACTAATATAGGCAAATACGATAGCTAGCCTTAATCTCTCTTTCCATCCATAAGATTAATTGCATGCATTGCTTTGCTTGATTGCTATACTAAAATTGACCATAATTACACTCTTAATTGTACTAGCCATAAAATCCATTGTACTTGCTAAGGAATTTTTTTATAAAAAAAAACTTTAATACAACCATGATAATCCAAAATTACTAAACAATCCAAGCACATTTACAATCTTAGGAAGCTGAAGATAATCACCTACATATAACTTCAAATAGTAAAGAATTAAGTTTATGGTAAGCATGACTCATCTCTAATATCAATCATCTCCACAGTTATGATTATTGTGCATCCAAGAGCATATCCAGAGCTCTGATACCACTGCTACAGATGGGAGAGTAGCGCCCCTGCAAAATACCTCGAATAGCATGATGGAAACAACAAAACACCACAAATACGCATACTTGACAAAGCCTGTGAGTATATGATCAAGTCGTACACGAACAGAGAGAGATAGAGAGCGGGAGAGAGCGAAAGAACACGTGCAAGCGCACCTCTTAGAGCTAAGTGCTACGTTGGCACGGCGAGAGAGAAGAGAGGAAAGGAGAGAACAAGACACAAGCACTGGGCACAATCTCCCCCCGTGCAAGAGTGACCATTTCCCTCTTGCACGTATTTAATTTATAGATTCTTGAATAGTCAAAGTGAGTACAAACTGGCCGGCCGGTCATAAATGGCCAAAGCTCATAAAGAGCACTTGAATAATAAAATGTACATAAAATATGATATCCTTTTGCAATAGCCTAGCTCGGTCAATCCTTTTCCACCTGTCACAGCTGCAATAAATAATAAGATATCAATTCCATAACATACATAGTGAGGAAGAACAAGGTGCAATGAAGCGGATAAAAACGACGAGATCAGGTCTATTTTCTCCTGCTCTGGACTTTGATTGTTTCCACGTTGTCGAGAAATTTGCGGTCTTGCCAGGAAAGCACTGGGCTTATGGCTGTGAGAGTTTGTGAGAGAACTCAACAAAAACTATATGAAGGAGTTAAACCATAGATGCCATGAAGACTAGGGTTTGGAAAGAAATGCAATCAAAGAAGACTCACTCTTTCTCTCTTGCACTCACACACACACAAAGAAAGAACGCAAAAGAGAATGTCAAAACAATACGAAGATGAAAACATCAAGTCTATGGTCATATCGTATCATGGGTAATATGAAAGGGTTAATGGATGAGTTAATGGCATTCAATCTTGGCTGACCAAATAGGCTACGAATTGTTCATTAGCTACGATTTTCATTTTAAAATCATTTTCCAATTTGGATTGGAACCTTGTGTAAAAAATTCATCAAAATAGGGTCCATTTCTGGCAGCAAAAGTCTTCATGTGGTCCCCTTAGCTTAGACTTTCATTTGATTCCAAAGGACACCGCATGCCATATGAAAGCATGACATTGCTCCTTGACAAAGTTTTGTAATCATGCTTGCAATCATGCATTAAAATAAGTGTATCTTTGAAATCATGCCACCTAGTGTCCCACTAGGATTTGATTCCCTCCTAGTAGCTATTTAAAAAGAAATATAAGAAAAATATGAAAAATACATAGAATATATATAGATTGGAAATTACTCTAGATATAGGATCTAGATAGGGTGTGAGATAATAATGAGATGGTAGAAAGAAAGAATCAATGATTTTTTTTTCCCAAGTTAAAGAGGTGGAGCTATTGACACTTTTCCCATAGTATTTTTTGATGGTAAAGTAAGAATACATTACCCTTGAGATAAATAATAAGATGAGATAGAAAGCTTATTTTTATACTTACATATGCATATGTACATTATAGGAAATATAATTATGTATCTAAAAAGTTACAAGATAACTCTTGTAGCATGTGTTCCCACTATGTACATGTCACAGCACGACAACGTCGCATGGTGCTGCTTAGCATTTGAGTTTCTCCAAACCCTTTGTTTGTTTTCTTTGTGGATGTGTTGTAAAGAACGTGTAATTTGTGAGCTATCCTTTCTTCCCCCATGTTTGGTGTGCTTAAAGTAACGTGTTCTTGCCATGTAGTGGGTCTTTTCCATGCCTTGTGTGGACCATATTGACAATGAGCCGTATGTCTTGGCAAAATATGGACCATGGTTAAACATTATGTCATTAGGGGAATTTTGAGGTCATTTTTGTGCCTTTTAGCGTGTAGAGAGAGAGTGGTCTCAACCAATGGTTGAAGAGCTTCCGTTACGGAACCTCTATTTTTGAAAACTCACAAAAAAAGCAAATAGTCTATCTTTACCGCAACTTTGAGCTGGTAAATAGCAATGTAAACAAGTAAAAGTGCAAAGGCATTTAATAGCTGTCACTTTTAGAAAGACGTACTTCTCATATTATATTGTTTTCATTTTGCACGTTGCCATCATAAAACAACGTTTGGATTATATCTCATGATCTTTTCCAGTTTTGAACCGTTTTTTGCACATTCTGCTTATTCTTCTCTTGAACTCGGACTAGACTTCTCTGCTCATTTCTTTTTTCACCATGGAATCTTCATCACGATCAAAACGACCAAGAACTTCCATTGAAGCCATTATCACTTACAACACGATTGATCAAAATGGACAGAGTAGAATTTCTATATTCATGCCCATTGTAGTTTCTATAGACTTGTTCTCTAATGCTAAAGTCAGAAAATCTAGAACAATGTTTTCAGTGAAGACTTTAGACTCAGCAAATGTACTTGAATTTGTGGATGAGGGTTGGAACACCAAAACAGTGAATGGAATCACTTGTTATGTGCAAGCTGGCTCAATTGCTTGCAAATACATGATAGGGACACAAAACTTCATTATGTCATTTTATTACTGAAGATGGCACTATGTTGGCGGTCAGCTAACTCCACTTGATCAAGACATGGAGGACTTCATTGACGGCCCAATAGAAGACATTGATATATGGGTAAACAATGAGCATCTGTCAATTGTAAAGATAAGAGGCATGTGTAGCTTACAACAATTGAGATTGGACCTGCAAAATGATGAAATTGAACTGCCCACAACATTCTGCTTTCAAGTAAATGGTAGAAAGGTAACTATTATGCCTAAAAGTCTCTTGTTCTCTTATTGGTTCTTTATTTAACTTTTGACTGTTTTTGTAGGTATCAAAAAGGAATGAAAACAGGCTACAGTTTGGATAGCATTGTACATTTGGTGCCTTAAACATCCTTCAAGGAAATTTTGTAACACATGCCCTGCGAGGATCTTATTTTGTATCACATGACCTACAAGGATCTTATTTTGTATCACATGATTTAAAAGGATCTTTATTTTGTTATTGAAATGCAACTTTTTCAAACATCCAATGATTTGATTTTGTAAGAGAGTCTTAAAACAAGTATTCAATTTCAAATATTTGCACTTACATACAAGGGTCCATACAAGGGCCAATTGGTTACAAGTGGGCTATAGAATAGACAATTGGATACAATAGAGAACTGAGAAGCTTGATACAAGTGGGCTACAATAAGCTAGAATAGTTTTTGGCAGGAGTTTTCCTGTCCCTAGGGGACTTCCTTAATGGGGTTGGTGCTTTTGCAGGAGATTTTCTTTTTGAAGTGGGCTCTTTTGTCCTGGGAGATTTTCTTTTTGAAGTGGGCTTGACTGGAGGGCTTGAAGGCTGCTTCCTCTTTCTCTTATCATCCATCTCTTCACTTGCCTTTTCCTGCTCACCACTCTCTTCTTCATCTTCCAGCTTTGCTTTCCCCTTCTCTTCAACATCATCATCTTCAAATACCTCTTGTAGTTCTCCATTTGCTTCAATCATATACTTGATAATCCTTGCTCTTGTCAATCATAGCACTCTCTGTTGATCTATACAAGGCAATAGAAAGCAAGTTTTAGGAACAATAAAATGAGAAAAAATACAGCTGGCAAATATGAAATATGCTATACTTCTATATCCTGATTGTCATTGCAGTATATGAAGTCCAAGAGGAGCTTGGCATTTGTTGATCTATACAAGGCAATAGAAAGCAAGTTTTAGGAACAATAAAATGAGAAAAAATACAGCTGGCAAATATGAAATATGCTATACTTCTATATCCTGATTGTCATTGCAGTATATGAAGTCCAAGAGGAGCTTGGCATTTGTCAATACCCTCCATCCACATGAATGGCTTTCAGGCTGGATTGGAACCTGCAATTCATTACATGTATTTTTGGGAAAAAATCTTTGAGGATAATCCATTGAAGTGAACAAAGCATAAAGAATTCCAACCTTCACCACTACAAAATGGATGTCATTCAGCATCTATAAATCTTATAGTAGCACTATCCAAAATTCTTTATAAATGAGGTTCTGCTTTACTAAAAGTATGTGCTTATGGTTTACAAAATGTGTCTGCTGCTATACTTACAATTTTGCTTGACCATGTACTCCAGCAAGAGAATTGACAAAGTAGCATTTTCTTTTCACAATATCAATTGCAATTAAACTCCAATGTGAGCTATAAAAACAAGCCTCGGTTAGCCTTCTAACGTGAATTAGCAAATTCTCTTCACAAGGTGTAGGTAGAAAACTTACCTCTCATGATAAGGAATCAAGAAAAATTCACAGATTTCCAAGTCCACATGAGTCAACCACTTTGTGAGCTCTCTAATGTTTGTCTCTGTCCTGAGAAATTGGGAGATAGCAGGGTCTAAAATCTCCACCTTTTGTTGAAGGTTTGGCTCATATGAATGCATCATTAACCTGGCAAAGAGTTCTTGTTATATAAAGAGTTCTTGCTATAAACAAAAATACAGAGGAAAACAAAAACAACCTAAGGCATGTGATAAGGAGTGGAGAATTCATCTCCTTGGTCCAATCCTTGAGAATTTCCAAGGTCTCAGAGTCAAGTGAATTGTAATCCTCCCTAGGATCCTCCCCACTGAATAGAGTGACAACAAAACCAGTAGGATTGACACTCCTCAAGAGGGGCACTGGCTGAGGTTCCAACAGGTCAAGCTCCTTTCTCTCTGCAATTTCCTTGTCTTACTTGGCTCTCTTTTTCCTTTCCTTTTCCTCTTCTTCAGTAATATCAAAAACTCCTACTTCAGGCTCCTTGGGCTTCCTCCATGGAAGAATGTTGAGAATATTGAATGCCTTTATATCATGCATAGGGACAGGCTCCAAAATTTTTGAAAACCTGTATGTCAGCCTCCTAAGAGTGATCATGTCTTTGTCCATCAGAGTAACCCTATGGGCATGAGCTGCACAAATATAGGCATCTTGGAAAATCTCAATCATAAAGTCCTCAGAAGCCTCCTGGATACATGCCAATGCAGTACTAGTCCACCTCATGGAAATCTTATACTCCTCTACAACTTGTCTACACAGTCTCTGGAAGGGCAGTTTGGGAATTGCAAGATTGATGGCCTTCCTTATCTCTCTTAGACATTTGACCCCCTGCTTGAACTTTCTCTTTGTAAGGAGAGGCTTAAGCTGCACAGGCTTGGAAGCTTTCCTCTGATGTGTATCTTTCCTTTTGCTTGTTTTAGGGTCGGGTAGAGAAGAATCTTTCCTCTGAGATTTGGTCTTCTTTGTGCCAGCAGAGGTTGGTTTGCCAGGATCTTTAGAAGTGGATGGTTGGTTTGGTAAAGTACTAGCTGAAGCTTTGCTAGGCTTAGGAATCTCTTCTTCATCTTTGGATAGAGGCTCATCAACTTTCCTTGCAGTCTTCTTGGTCCTTGCCATCTTCAAAAGGAATAGGAATGATTGTTGCACAACAAACAACAAACATTAGTAACAAACAACAAACATTTTTTTCCTATTATGACACCCCGTGCGGGATAACCATAGCATTGGAAGTTTCCACCTTCCAAGCGGCTCGCGACCGAGTGACACCCCGTAGGCGAAATAGCAAAGCGAGGAAAAAGTTCACACATACAAAGATCGCGCACGGGGTGACGGGGTGACGGGGTGACGATTGTTCTTCTTGGTCCTTGCCATCTTCAAAAGGAATAGGAATGATTGCTGCACAACAAACAACAAACATTAGTAACAAACAACAAACATTTTTTTCCTATTATGACACCCCGTGCGGGATAACCATAGCATTGGAAGTTTTCACCTTCCAAGCGGCTCGCGACCGAGTGACACCCCGTAGGCGAAATAGCAAAGCGAGGAAAAAGTTCACACATACAAAGATCGCGCGCGGGGTGACGGGGTGACAATTGTTCCAAGTGCGGGTAAAATTGGGTTGTGAAAGCGCCGCAAGAATCGGATAATAGCGCAGCAAGAATCGGGAAAAATTGGGCAAGAATGTGCTCGATTTGAGTGCTTCTCGGGCTTGTATAGGGCACTATGCGCAACTCCCTAGGTGCACAACTCCCTAGGCGCATACTAGCCATTGGGCACAAACTTAGAGGCAGAAACCGCTTGGCATACCCCCCGAGGCGGCATTTTTGGCCATATAAACAACCTACCCAACCCACTTTTCCGCTCATTGTCCTTCACAAGGCTAGAAATAAAGCCTCCAAGCGACACCCCGCGACACCCCGTGCGCGAATTTTGAAAGTGTCGACCGCTTACCCAGTGACACGCCGTAAGCGAATTTATTGAGTGCCAACTCTCTCCTCACCCTCACAGCTCGCATAGCAAGTGACACAATTTGTTGTAATTCTTTCTTGCTTGCTTAGATTTACAACTTGCATACTTGTTTGTAAACCATTATTAGTTTTTTGCATTATTAAGGAAGGGTAGTTTATTGATATATTTTAGTCATAGAAGAAATATATTTCTTAATGTCATGTCTACTTCTTAATGTCTTGATGGACTTCTCTTTTCTCTTTCTCAGACATTTGTGGATTGTCATAATGGATACAGAGGATATGCAAGAGACCGCTGATGAGAGGCTGATGTCTTTTCTTTACAAAGTTAATGAACTTGCAAGATTTCAAAGTGTCAAAGAGATTTTTAATGATGCCTTTGAGCTTCAACTACTTGTGGATAGCTTCTCCACACAAATTAGTGAATTGATAGAGATATATACAGCATTGACCAAAGATCACAGGCTTGATAATCTTGTTCATTTTCTTGATATATGCAAAGCAGGTAGCTTGGCAAGGACAGGTATTGCAAAGAAGTGTTCAAGCCTTCATCCAGACTGGAAAAAGATCATAAAGCCTTGCAAATTTCATGGTAATATGCATTGCCAGTTGGTAGAGTATGACCTTGGACTTATCATTTTCTTCAGTGTACTCCCAACACCAGAGGGCAAACATATTCCAAAGCAGATTTCTCAGGCTGAGGAGGACCAGGAGGAAGAGGAGGAAGAGGAGGGAGATGGAGTCCCATGAAGAGGAAGAGAAACTACAAAGCATTGAGATGCTGGACATTGCAAAATTTAAAGCAGAAAACATCACTAAAGTGGAGAATGTTGACATTGAGGATGAAGATGTTGATCCTTTGCATTGCACAACAACATTTTCCACATACAAAGTTAACAAAAAGGAATATGTTTTGCTGAATGACATTCAGCATCTTTTTGATCTAAGGGAAGTTTTGGCTGAGTGGGGATGTAATGACATAGGATTCATTGATTACTCTTCTTGCCCCTTAGCAGTCTTGGACACAGAGGCATAAAATTTTATTGACAGCTCAAGTGTTAGAAAGCTTGTGCAGGACATTGTTCTGAGATATGAGCAACAGGGTGTACGTTTTGAAGAGGAGTTCAATGAGATCCAAAAAAGGCTTAAAATAGAACATATGGGAGAGGAAAAGACCAGAGATTATGAAGTAAGGGCAACTAGATCCATTGATATATGGGAACCTGCCTTTTTTGAGGAGGATGAGTCTCCTAAGGTATGTTTATGACCATTTTGCTTTGTCTAATTAATGTGCCAAACAATTAACCAAGACATATTTTTGCAGATTGAAATACTGGACACAGACAAATTCCTTGGCAGGGGGAAGGGTTCCAGACCATTAAATTTAGGAAGGAACCAGAGCTTGGGACACTTTATTGGGAAGCTCAACAAAGAGACTTCGGGTATTGTTGTTTGATGGAAAACCCAATCCAGAACATCAAAGTCTTCACTCTCTACTTCAAAAGCACCTAGCCACCAGACATTCTTCTCCGATTGCATGCTGAAGTACTTGGTATCCTTCGGTTTCAATGCTTTGTTCATTAAATTTATGGAAATCCTCTCAATTTTTCTGTTCTTAACAATTTCGCATTCATCAAGCTTTATCACAAAACTGACAACACCATTTGCTTCTGTATGCTCCAGCTCATAGAATCTGATCATTTCCTTCTGAAGTGTCTTCAAGTCAAGGAAAATATTATTGAACTCGTCAAATTGAAGATCCCTCTTTTTTCCATGATAGGTACCATGAATGTGGTGAGGCTCACCCAGCATATCCATTATCCTCTCATTGATCTTTTTCCGTGCCTGCTGCACAATGGATGGCTTTGGAAGCAAAGAGGACCTGACTTTACATTGCTTTAACCTTGAGTTCACATTTCTAAACAGCTTGCTATAACCATCTCTGCTAATGCCTACCTTATCCATAGTATATTGCACATCCTCCTTGTCCAAGCAAGAGCTCTACAAAAATCCCTCAATGCACTGCTCCTTTGCCTTGTTAAACTTCTTCTCTGTGAAAATCTTTTTGGCAACCTTGGGAGGTAAAACATCACAATAATGTTTAGCTGCCATTTCCATGTTTGATGCAGAGTTTGGTTGTAGCAAAGTCCTAAATCAAAAGGTACAAAATTAACTGATTATTGATCTTGTCCAAATGACACCAACAAAATAAACAAACAGTGATCAACTAAATTAAATCATTTAATAAAGAACAGCTGCAATAGGGTCTTAATAACAACCTAACAAAAAGATTAACAACCTAACAAAGAAAAGTAACCTACGCATATTAACAAAGAAAAGTAACCTAAGCATATTAACAAAGAATAGTAGCAACTTAACAATATAAAATAAGCATATATACCTTGCTGCTCTAATTCTCCTGCTGCAACCTCCTCCACCACGTCTCAAGGCTTCAATGTTCTTTGACTTCTTTTCTCTTTGTCTGTTTCCTAACATTGTATTCTTTCTTCTAGCTTGTTTGAGCTGAGTTTGTAGCTTTTCGTTGCTCTCTTTACATTCCTCAAGCTGTTGTTTAAGAGTATTTATCATTTGTTTGGCCAAATGATCTTCTAACTTAAGAATATCTCTCTCTACCGCAAGACTCTGTGTATAACCCAGCAACCCTCTTTGACCATCACCCACAAATTTTATCAAAGATGAACAATTTGATAATGGGGGAGTGCTCTTTGTCATTGGGTCCACTGGATACAATCTTCCATCAGTCCAGAGATCAATGTGTTTTTTTTAATCTTGCCGCATTGCTTCAAATATGGACGAGGACACCTCTGCACATTTGTTTCTCTTGCGCACTGGACAATATTCTTCATTTAGCTCAATGTGTAGATGGTATAAGCTTCTCTTCTCCATGGAAGTCTATTAACAGTATTTGTTAGAGATAGTACTATAGAGAAAAGCTCTGCAGATACGAGGAAGAAGACGACACAGAAAAGGTTTGTTTCAGCAAGTGAAATTTTGAATTTTGGGCCAGAACTGACGTTTTCGTTAGTTTTGGAGGGAGTATTTTTTAGAATACTAAAGATCCTAGAAAGATTTGACAATGACATGTTTCCGCGGAGGTAAAAAGGACGCAAACTCACCTTTTTACAAACATTTCACTATTTTTTAAATAAAGTATATATTCTCTCTCTACATATTCTTATAGGGCACAAAAGTGACCTCAAAATTCCCCTAATGGTTGTATTGGAATAAAACAAAATGGTGAGTCGAGTATAGTTTTATATGTGGTTTGCATATGGAGCATGCTAACTCACCATGTAATGAGTGATATGTTGTCCACCCCACCCTGCCAAGTATTCCTTCTTCCAATCCAGCAAGGCTTCTTGAAATGATGTGACCTTATTTTGGTCCCATGAATGCTGCTCAATGTAGTGGAAGATTTTATCCAGCGATTTCCACACGTTTGCCTTGTGATTTTGGATTGCTCCACCATCAGCATTGTCTTTAACCACTTTGTGTAGCTGTTTCCATTTGTTAAACATGTTTCTTTTCTCTTCCCTATTAGAGTCTTTGAGGCTAAACCCAAGAAACCTTCTAGCCTTCACACCGCCTAGGTACCTTGTAACGACCTTGAGACATCTTAGGGTCCTCTTCGATTTTGACATTGCTTCCATGAAAACCAATGTCAAAGAGCACTCCCTCTAATGCTTTGATGATTCTTTTTGACTCACTCTTTGGATTTAAGGTCCATGCAAAATATATGTACAAATGAACCACCTTTTCAATAATTTTGCAGAGTGCATGGAGTGTACAAACGTGAACTCTACTTGGAGGAATATCAAGAACTGGACAAAAAGATTTATCTTAAAGATGTATATTGGGGAGCTCTACTCCATTGCACACTCTCAAGAGATTGTGTATCAGCCATACAGTATAAGCATGGATTTTCCACAGATGCATTGTGTGTTATGTTGTACATGCACTTAAGAGTCTTTAAGTCCCTTGCCATGTGCCCTTCGACTGTATAGTCACCAAATCGTTCCACTGAAAGCACACCTCCATTTCTTTGTTCATTGATGATTGAAGGGATCTGTGTTTGATAAAAAAAACCAATAGAGGATTTCAAAATCTTCCTTATCAACCTGTATTTAAAAATAGGAATGTAAAACCAAGAACCATACATGTAATATTTTTGCTATTATAGTTTGAACTAAGTATACCTCAAATGATCCTAGTGTCAAAATATTATTTTCGGATTGCATGCTGAAGTATCGTGGGTCTTCTTTTGTTATTGATGGATTCAAATCTCTATTCATGAGGGTAATGGTGACTCTCTCTAGCTTCCTGTTCTTCAGGTTCTCACACTCGTCGAGCTTCAAAGCAAACTTGAGAACCCCATTGCACTCCTCTCGACTTATATCAAAAAAGTGAACTGCATACCTTTGCAATGCTTCAAGATCAAAAAAAGATTGTTATGCTTGTTATACTTAACCTCTCTACCGCCCTTGCCTAAGAATATTGCTTCAATATGGAATAGTGATCCAAGTTTATCAACCACCTCATTGTTTACGTGCCAACGTGCAACCTTTACATGTGATGTCTTTGGCAGTAATGATCCTCTTTGTATTTTATTTTGAGACTTTTTAGCTAGTGCTTTGAAGAGCGCCATGTATCCCAATCGTGAGATGCCACTCTCATCAAGTATTGCTTGGACTTCCATCGATTCTAGTTGGTTCTCCTTCATGAAGGAGGTAATGCGCCTCCCTTTTAATTTCTGAAATTTTTTCTGACCTATCATCTCTTCAACTGCTTATTTTGGAACTAGACGACTGTAATGTACTCCAGCATTGGAACCTACCCCATTCGAGTTTGGATGCAACAAAGACCTGCAAAGATAGCACCATGCGTCATGATCAATAATAAGAAAGAGTAAAGCATATATAAGATACAATAGCAGAAACAAACTTTGAGTTACTTTAAAGCTCGTATTCGTTTTTTCAAGCCACCACTACCAATCTTCACATTCTTTATATTGCAAAGATCTCGTTTTCTTTTCCAACTCCCAAGCATGGTGTCTTTCTCACGCAAACTTGAGATCTTCTTCTCAAGGCTTTGGATTGTCTCTTTGTTTGATAAAATGAGTGCATGCCTCGTTATGTTTCTTGAGTTGCATGTTTTCCATTGCTAGGAAGTCTCTTTGCTTTTTTGCATTCAATCATCGTATTTCCAGATGTTCAATGTGGCCCAATAGCCCATCCTTGCCATCGCCTGTGAAATGTAAAAGGTTAGTGATATTAAAAAAGGGAGGCGGTGCATTTGTTGTAGGATCCTTTAGGTAAATAGACCCATTGGTCCACAAATCCAAATGATGTTCTTTGTATGTCCTTTTAAGTTCTTTCTCCTGTTGAGATAAGAAAGACGTCCTCCTATGTTTCTACAATGGTGGGTACTCTTGCAATATATCAACGTGAAGATGATGTGTGTTCTTTCTTTGGGAAAGTGTTGAAGATGAAGGGGTTGAGGATTGCAATTTCAAATTGGTGCTTGTTCGTGTAGCTTGAGTTTTTGGAGGGAACACTTGTAAGTAGGCATTTCAAATCATTAGTCATACAATTAGCTGGATTCCTGACAAGAGAACGAAGGATAAGAATGATAAAGACGGCAGCTACCTAACAAAGAATGTCATTTGGCATTTTGTTGGCGCAAAAAAAGTATCACATAAAATGTACTATTTAAGATTTTCATTTTCTCTCTCTAAGCTGACGTGGAACTTCTTACATGGCCCAAAAGTGAGTCCAAGTCTCCTAATGGTAGTGAATCTCCATTGCCTCAAGAAGACCTCCTTGCTTACATGCACCTCCTGGTTGCACGAGTATTGTTGATCATTTGAGAGAGCACTACTTCTTGTGTGTGTTTGAGAGACCTACGTGCGCGCGCGCGAGGGGATCACTCATTAAATTATCCCTATATAACATGCATTCAAGAGATTATCAATGATAACTCAATATACATGTTGTAGTTACACTAAGGGCCTATTTAGAAAACCCACCCCCTCTAATGTATACATAAAAGTACACAGTTTAGACTATTAATAATTCTCTTTGGTTAGCTCACGTGATATGATACAGATTTTGAAACGTGACCGCCTCGGGCATGTGCTGAGAGTGGGATGCTGCAGCCTTCAAGTGCAAAGAAGTCTAAAGTGAGAACACTGCCATGTCTCCATCGGTGCAATCGGCTTGCCCACTTTTCGATAGAAGTTATGTTGAAACCTTAAAAAAATGTTGGACCAACGTAGAATCTCCACCGACGGGGGTAGCTTTTTGGTGCATGTGCTCATTACAAGAGACCCTCATAGGGCTCCCTCTAAAGGCCTCTGAGGTTGAAGGGCCCTTCTTCAATCGTAGGGCCCCTTTAGGAATAACTGCTACAAACTTGTTACCTCTGTCCGTCTCCAGCTTATAGTGTCTACATACCATTTGTTTGCAGCTCATAAGATCTATGAATTTGACCGACTGCAACTACAACAATAGTATGATGATGGTAGATATGCCAGGTAGGAGATCCACTGCTATTAAACACCGCAATCGTCAGTAGCGCAACTGTCATCGATAGCGAATTCATCGCTGTTCAGTAGTACAATCGTCAACGATAGGAGATCTGACATTGATTCATCCTCGTAGAGCAATCATATGCTTTTGTTTTCTAATGATGCAATGGATGAGGGAGTAGGCAACAACGAACACATAAACACGGGCACCTTCCTAATTTTGACAAAACAAATAATTCACTGCAAGAGCGGGTGCTAATTGTGCATCTAGAATGTAGGGGGTGGTTGAGGCATTCCCCATCACAAAAGTAGCGATGAAGGCCGATAATCAAATTTTTAGCTAGATACTCTTGAATATTAACCCCTCCCCCCCGTGCCCCCTCCCTCCTTTCCACATCAGATTGTGACATCGGACCCTCACGAAAGACACAAAGAGAGAGTTTTGCGTGTGCTTCACCTGCCTCCCCCTCCACCTACCCGGCTCCCTCCTTCAGCATTCCCTCCTTCAGCATTGACTACTCGTCCCAGACACGCGCGCGCACACACACAAAGAGAGAGAGAG
The DNA here is from genome assembly GCF_014529385.1 of Adiantum capillus-veneris. Taxonomy (NCBI): domain Eukaryota; kingdom Viridiplantae; phylum Streptophyta; class Polypodiopsida; order Polypodiales; family Pteridaceae; genus Adiantum; species Adiantum capillus-veneris. The sequence goes on along the minus strand of NC_140936.1, from coordinate 117,041,207 downwards.
AGAGAGAGAGAGAGAGAGAGAGAGAGAGAGAGAGAGTAGAGAGAGAGAGAGAGAGAGGACGAACTGTTGCCTTGGCCTTGTGTCCCCTACCTGCCCTTCGCCCTCTCCTGCATTCCCTACTCACACCCATCACATAGTGCGTCGAAGGTATAAGAGAGAGAGAGAGGTCGGTTAGACCGCCCAAGCTCGAGAGAGCAACAATGCACACGACACCACCCCTATTGTTCTTCGCGAGAGAGCGACAAAGAGAATCCTCTGGAATCCGTTGCCACTGTCCTAGACCCACCCAAATGAAACTACGCACAAAGAGTGAGAGAATATATATGAGATGCCATTTAAAAAGTACTTTTTTCAACATTGACTAGACATATTGCAATTAATTGAAAATGCAAAATCTTGAGGTTTATGGGGCACCCCTTATCTACTAACATAATATAAGGGGGAGCCTTTTACACATGTCGCAATCTGCGACCTGAAAGCTAAAGTTCAAAACTAAAAAAAACCCCTTTGCACGCAATAAAGAGGGAGACAGTGGGGAGAGAGAGAGGCCGCTGAAGACGGCCGGCCGTACTAGTTATCAAAACGAAGGCCCTCCAATAGTGCTTTCGGATTGCCTATGGTGGAGCCCTCCTATTAGATTACTTTCCAAACTGTAAGTTCACGACTTGTCGGATAGACTTGTTCCAACGACGTCAACATGAGAGAGCTTTTATAAGTGGCCAAGCTCTTTGAATTTGTCGAGGCTTCATTTTGTATTCGACCGGGAAGGAAGAACAGCAATGGCGCGCGTCTACGTTGGCAGCATTGATCCTCGAACTACCGAGCGCGAGCTAGAGGACGAGTTTCGAGTATTTGGTGCCCTTCGCAGGTGACCTCTGTTTTCTCTGTGCATTTAGGGTTTCTCAGTGCGTTTTTGCCTTCTATAGTTGGCTTTTCTGAAGGCTACGAGTGAGCTGTAGCTCATCTATCGTGAAATTCTTTAGTGACACGCACAGGCATGTTGTTTTGAACCTTGGTTGATTGGCTAAAAGCTCATTGAAAATCTCTAGACCCGATAGCCTGCTGCCATTGCCTCTGTCACTGGAAATGAATGGTAGTATAACTAGTATGCTTGCTGTGAGAGAGAGAGAGAGAGAGAGAGAGAGAGAGAGAGAGAGAGAGAGAGAGAGAGAGAGAGAGAGAGAGAGAGAGAGAGAGAGAGAGAGAGAGAGCCTGCCGTAGGCCAACCTGTTTGCCATGGGTAACTTTGGTTGCCAAAATTGCATGTGCTGCCTGTAACTGCTACCCGCTGATGCACGTTGCCACCAGCTACCTGCTTCAGGCCTACTGTGTGCTGTCCGCCGGCTGCGTGCTGTGAATTTGCGCACCAGTTGCTGCCCTGCAGAGTTTGCGTGCCAGCTGCTTCCCTGCAGTGTTTATGCACCAGCTGCTGCTTGCTACCTGTTGCCTTCAGCATCTGCATACGGCCTTTTCCACCTATCACATCTGCTGCACCAGGAAATTGCCCGAGCCATTCCAAACCCACTCCCCGGTTGCTGCACTTGCGAGTAACTATCTTTTGGTGGTGGAGCATAGTATTCAGGTTGGCTATGATTAGGCCCGGGGAGTCCTAACCCGGTCGGGCCTTCAATGGCTTGACACATCAACAGTTTGTGACATCCGCCCTTCTTGAAAGAAGAGTATCAAGTTAGGTCAAAATATCCAAGTTTCATTGGGTTTTCTCATTCCATACCGGAGCTCTTGATATTCTGGCGTAGCAAAATTAGCCATCACACCTAGACCACGCTGATTTGTAACGTGTCTATGCATTAGAATCCCTTACCTAGGCAATCTCACCCAATTAGGAATATTCAGTGGTTGACACATCACAATGCAACACAAATGCTCACATATGCATGCGATAAGACACAACAAACACTGCCGTTGAGCACTCCTTCCAAGATAGATGGTCTTAGGCATGAAGCTACTCAACGACTACCTCCTCACTCTCCTCGCAAATAACCTAAAAAGGTTCGGGCCATGAGCTTAGAGGGCTGATACAACCAAACGCTCTCAAGACCGCATCCTGTGTTGCTTGGAGGTTTCGAATATACAACTAAAGGCTCCCCAGACACCCGGTGTGCATCGTTCAGAGGTTTTCCAACATACAACGAAATGGTCTCCAGACACCTGGTCTGCATCGTTCTGAGGTTTTAGACATGATCAAACTTCAATTCTTCTCTTCAGTACTCCTCTCAAGAGTAAGTCACAAATCAGTATTAAAATCAGAGTCAAGCAATTCTTAAATGGGCACCAAGATAGGTTAAAACAAATACAATCCATTTCAAACAAATTTCAAACAATACTTTTTCAAACAAAGTTCAAAAGGTATCTAAATACAAAGCAGGTAGAAAAATTCATTCAGGGTTTTGCTCGGAAAGTCGAACTTTGAGGACGACTAGCTTGTCCTTTTGTATCAAAGCGATCGTACGGTTTCAAATCTGGAGTGATGCATCATTCTTGTCGTGCCAAGGCATGCCCAAGAGTGTCGCAATTGCCCAACTTCACGATGTGGAAATCTGCTTTTCCATGGTATCCTTGGATGGTTACTGGAAGAGCACCAATGAGAGGTACCACTTTCTGAGTTTGGCCTGTGGCTAGCTCGGCTTCAAGTTCTCCACCTTGGGAATCGTAATCAAAGTCCATCTGCTTGAGGAAGTCAAGATGGATGAAATTATCGGTAGCTCAATGAAGATCAGGGCTTTCAAGCCGTTGAATTTTTCATAAGCTCTGCACAATTCATTCAAACTTTCAACATTAATGCCATAAATATTAGGTACAAGTCCAATAGTAGGTCTAGCTCTCTTAGCCGGAGGTGGTCCTTTGGGTCTATCTAATCTTGGAGCTGGAGGTTGCTCTAAGGATGTCTTGGCTTTGTGAGGTTAAGAATTGTAAGTATGCCTTGTCTCAAAACATTCAAAGCATCGGCCTTCTTGTAACAGGGTTTCTCGTTGACGTTGTGTCAAATGAGGCCTTTGAGGTTGACTTTCACGGGATTCCCGGGGGTTTGTTCGTTGTTGCCTAGAGTTCTGATTGTTCGTTGTTGCCTAGAGTTCTGATTGTTCGTTGTTGCCTAGAGTTCTGATTGGTTGCTGGAGTTCGTCTGTATGAAACTCTAGCTTCCCTTTCATAAGCTTGTAGCTGACCGTAGCATGGTCCATAAGCTCTTGCATTGTCGATACTTGTTAAGAGAAATAGTATTCTTGCAAAGGTAAGGGCAATCTAGTGGTATATTGCTCGCATTGGTCCTACAAGGGAATCAACTTGAAGAAAGACACCGCAAGGTAGACGTCGAGAAACCTTTGGTTGTAGTCTTCCATAGTCTTTGTGGCAAGCATTTTCAAGTTTCCCCATTTTGACAAAATTTGGACTTCAAACAGGGAGCTCGTATAACTGTGAGCAAAAATAGTCTTGAAAGCTTGCCAAGTCCTTGGAGCATGGGATTGTGTAGCGATTGGACTCCACCATTGCATAGCATTATCTTTGAGAAATCCTGCAGTTCGAGAAACCTTTGATTCTCCGGTGTATGTTAGGTGCAGCAGAATGATTGTTTGCGCTTTGCTCAAGATGAGTGCTCCGAACTGTGCTCAAGGTTCCTTTTAGTTCTTATGGAAGGGAGAGCCTTCCGTTCTTAATGGAAAGTGCTATGATCACAAACAAAGTGAATGGACACTGTGCGTGCAAGTGTATGAGACTGAGAGAAAGAGAGAAGAGCGATACGACACTAGAGACGTTGTAAAACCCTCCTCCGAAGGCCCCACTCTTGTCGGCAAGAGTGGTCTACTTTTGATTGCACAAAGTGGTACAATGCGTATGCAATGGACTGATGCAACTTGGGACTATGCCGATGACGACGACGGTGATGATGACGACGACTTTAGGGCTGAAATCTGTGGTCTTCTATTTGCTGAATTTCGGGACTGTTTCGGTGGCTGAAAATGACTGTTTTGGTTGCGTTTTCATGGCTGAAAATGGAGGTTCTCTGCGACCAACTTGGGCTGATTCTACTGCTGTTCCATAGGGCTGAAAACGCTGCCTCTCTAACGTGGCAATGGCTGAAAACCACTAACGCTGGCTGACTTAGGTCCTTAGCAAAAACGCTAGGCTTGAGGGAGTCCAGAAACACTGATGGGCTGAAATGGAAAACGCTAGCAAAACTGGGACTTGATGGCGATCATGGGGAATTTGCAAACGTTGGGATGCTGGGGGTGATGGCGATCAAGGCAATGATGAAAACGCCAGGTATGAGTGTAGGCGAGGATGGGAAATCCAAAAAGGCCAAGGGGAATGATGGTTCTTGATGGGTTCTGCTGAGAAGACTCCTGTTGAGCGAGGAGCTCCTGCTGCCTCTTCTGCCATTTAGTGCTAACTTGGGTTTGCTTATATATTAACTTAGCAAAATTGCCCTACCTACTTTTGTTGGAAAGTCACTTAAAAATAATAAGTGAAAATACCAAAAATAGGGAAAATAGGCTAAATGCACTGGAAAATTCCCCTAACTTGATCATGCTGTGTGCAACTAGAGGATATGCATCTATGCTAAGTGATTGGGCATGCATGGTCTACGAATAGACTCACAAAAGTGCCAGATCACTTCTAATTTAGACTGACTGGACTGATTGAACCCTTGCTATGCTGTAGCTTGTCCCCGGACACATAGGGTTGGATGTGTCACGTGACATCCCCTCCTTTTCAAAGTGAGGTATTGGTACCAAACTGTATGGCGTCGAGGGAGATCGCCAATAGCATCCGGAATCCTGGAAGGGACGCTTCGCCGGCCCACTCTGGTGTGTGGGTCGTGCGGTACTTGAACTTCATAAAGGTCTGCAACGCTTGCTTCTTTGGGCCGCGCCGAAAGCGACACAAAGTCTTTTGTGGCTCCTTCAATGCTTTTACTTCGTCGATAGTCATGCTTCTTTCTTCTTCAAGAATTTCCATGGCTGAAAATTCCTGAAACCATTTCCAACACAAAACCATGAACATACCCATTCCGTGTAAAGTGAGTGGAAAAAATCTTGTCTTCGCTAAAGACTATGTATGCAATGTAGATGAACATAGGGGCGGAGTGACAACCTGTTCATCAAACACATGCAAACAATGAGATCGAATCTTATCATTCTTTGGATCTAGAGCAATCAACTGTGGCAATTCACAACGGAAATGCCCATGCTTGGTGCTCATACTTTCATGTGCTCGTTCGGAAACTGTCATGCCAAGGAAGAGACATGGAATGTGACTTCCTTACATACAAACTTTCAGCTTTTCATGAACAATCCGCATACATTCGTGCTCATCCATGAGAGAAACGTGCTCAACATACAATATGTCATGCCTAGAAAAAGGGATCACATAAAGATGGTGACTAAAATACAGGAAACGATCACGAATGAGATACTTGAACAATGCGTGCCTATCAATCATGCGAACACATAATACTTCCTGTGAGGGTTCTTTGGACAAAGGCTCGAGAGCCAAGATCGCTTTTTCGTGATTGATTGAATCTGGCACGAGGTTAGCTTCGCTAGAAAAAGCATCCACTAGCACCTCATCTTTGTGAACAATCACATCATCTTCATGCAACTCATCATGCTTGTGAGAAATCACATCTTGATCATGCAAATCATCATGCTTGTCTTTGTCATCCAATTCGTCATGCAAATCATTGCCAATCAAATCATCATGCTTATCATCATGCAAATCATTGTGCTTATCGTTGTCGTTCAAAACATCATGTAAGTCATTGTCAATCAAATCATCATCATGCTTCACACAATCATGCAAATCCTGTGTATCATGCTTTGGAGAAGAAGAGACTGAGAGAGTCTCCTTTTCCCGATCTTGTTGAATCTATGCCTGCATTTGAGAAAAGAGTCGAAACATCGCTTGCATTCTTGCTGTGGTCTTGCGGTCGTATTCTACTTGTCTTGCTTTGGCTTCCAAGCGTGCTTGCTCGCTCTTACGCGCTATGGCTGCCATTCTTTCTTGGTACTGGCGCTCTATGGCTGCCATGTCTTCTTCGTAGGCTTTTCTTTCTGCTTCTCGTTCGACATCTCTTGCTTTGTGTTCTAACTTCTTGTCCATCATCCTCTTGTCGAAAGCCTCCATAGGAGTTAGTGCAAACCTTGTCATAGATGGAAAAGGGGGAGGGTCGGAAAAACCTCATGGTGGGGAAAATTCTTCTTCGCCTCTCTCATGCTCATCACCTCCAAGCGAAGTATCCATTCCGCTTCGAGTGATGACCATTTTGCAATCGTGGGTTCTTGTGGTTCTTGGGGGTCTTGGCCCTTGGGTTCTTAAGTTCACGAGGAACTTGGGTTCTTGTGGGTCTTGAGTTCTTGAGGTTTTCTTTCGCTTGCAAACCGCGTTTGAGAAGGATCTTCTCTTCACCCGAGTTCTACTCCTTTCTGCGGATGCACCCCTTGGCGGCCTTGTGCTCACACCAAAGTTGCTTTTTCCCACCTCACGTCGATTGGCCGGCCGCTAAGTGCACGGTCCGCTCTTAATGAGTGAAAAGAGACACAAGGGAGGTTGGACAAGCCCTTCTTTCTTGGGATTCCTGTCACTCTTCAACAAAACACGATGAGGAATCGACATGCCCAAGTAAACTTGGGTTCGTGCGACCTCAACAAGCAAAAAAATTCTTGTGGTTCTTTCCTTGAGTGATACAGAACACTGCCAAAGCTTTGATACCAATGTTAGGTGCAGCGGAATGATTGTTTGTGCTTTGCTCAAGATGAGTGCTCCGAACTCTGCTCAAGGTTCCTTTTAGTTCTTATGGAAGGGAGAGCCTTCCGTTCTTAATGGAAAGTGCTATGCTCACAAACAAAGTGAATGGACACTGTGCGTGCAAGTGTATGAGACTGAGAGAAAGAGAGAAGAGAGATACGACACTAGAGACGTTGTAAAACCCTCCCCCGAAGGTCCCACTCTCGTCGGCGAGAGTTGTCTACTTTTGATTGCACAAAGTGGTACAATGCGTATGCAATGGACTGATGCAACTTGGGACTATGCCGATGACGACGACGACGACTTTAGGGCTGAAATCTGTGGTCTTCTATTTGCTGAATTTCGGGACTGTTTCGGTGGTTGAAAATGACTGTTTTGGCTGCGTTTTCATTGCTGAAAATGGAGGTTCTTCTGCAACCAACTTGGGCCGATTCTACTGCTGTTCCATAGGGCTGAAAACACTGCCTCTCTTACGCGGCAATGGCTGAAAACCACTAACGCTGGCTGACTTAGGTCCTTAGCAAAAACGCTAGGCTTGAGGGAGTCCAAAAACGCTGATGGGCTGAAATGGAAAACGCTAGCAAAACTGGGACTTGATGGCGATCATGGGGAATCTGCGAATGCTGGGATGCTGGGGGTGATGGCGATCAAGGCAATGCTGAAAACGCCAGGTCTGAGTGTAGGCGAGGATGGGAAATCCAAAAAGGCCAAGGGGAATGATGGTTCTTGATGGGTTCTGTTGGAAAGACGCCTGTTGAGCGGGGAGCTCCTGCTGCCTCTTCTGCCATTTAGTGCTAACTTGGGTTTGCTTATATATTAACTTAGCAAAATTGCCCTACCTACTTTTGTTGGAAAGTCACTTAAAAGTAATAAGTGAAAATACCAAAAATAGGGAAAATAGGCTAAATGCTCTGGAAAATTCCCCTAACTGAATGTGATGGATTCTGATGGGAATTCTGATGATCATGCTGTGTGCAACCAGAGGATATGCATCTATGCTAAGTGACTGGGCATGCATGGTCTATGAATAGACTCACAAAAGTGCTAGATCACTCCTGATCTAGACTGATTGGACTGACTGAACCCTTGCTATGCTGTAGCTTGTCCACGGACACATTGGGTTGGATGTGTCACGTGACATTGTAGTTCCTCAAAACATAATTATTGTCTAATTGTTGTAGGAACTGCAAGGTTTTCTTCCAATCTTTCACTTCGGAAAAAGTGAGAAATTTGATTGTCGTGCCGCCACCCTTGAAATCCTTTGGTTGATTAGGCGCAAACCGCGGATGTGGATATTAGGGATATTCATCATGGTTGCGAGAAACACCTCGAAACGCCCCCTTGGGATGTGGGGAACACCGAAACACCATATTAACCTCCTGAAACACGTTTCCCATTCCAAAATGTCTAAGATTTTCCGAAAAGTCTACCACAAGGCGTTTCAGAACGGTTTTGGGTTGCTTAGCCTAGTAAGGTTGTTATAATGCATTTGAACGATGAAAATTATAATCCAACTTTGGTCCTTTGATATTGTGTTGAATAATTGTTTTGTATGTGGTCCACAATTGTATGATTTTTCTAGATTAATGATTGCTAACATGGTGTTTCCCCGTTTCAACCTTTGAAAATTGTGGCGTTTTTGTTTCTGTTTCCGTTTTCATTTTCATTTCCCACAACGCTGATATCCGTACACGCTCTAGCCATTGTACCTAGGTGGCGGTGGTGGTAGAGGCGGTTGCACTGGATCAGGGTCAGAAGATTGCACCATGTTCCTAAAGACTCCCCCAATAGGAACAGAAGGCTGAGAGGGTTGTCGGTTGGAAGCTCTTGTACTTTCTAGTGCCCGAGGAGGGGGCAACATGTGTTCAGGGATGATTGAAAACTTTGCAACATCGGAAGATTCTACTAAGGATGCCGCCCATACAGGCTCTAGCCATTGTACCCAGGCGGCGGCGGCGGTGGGGGATGTAACAAACTGCTGACGTGTCAAAGCCTAAAAGAAGGGAGCCAACTTGCAGATGTTGGCCTAGGGGCCTAAACCCTAAGAAGAACAAGTAACAGAAAAAGTCCTACCAACTTATGGGGACCCTGTTCGATGGTGCCCCAAGTGACATAAAGGATTAAAATAAAGCAGGACCCGCACTCACACAAAAAACCTGATGACGTGGCAGATTTCATTTTTCGAAGTTTGTTTGGTCCTTTGCATCACGATTTCATCTGTGGGGTAGGTCAAACTGCCTAAATGAATGGCAAAACTCCGTTTCGCATGACTCATCAGTTCCTGAATGGAAGCTGACTTTTGTTCTAAGCAGTGATCTCGGATCTCTGTAGGAAGACCCAAGGTAAACCGCTCAATCTGTTCTTTGAACAAGATCTTCTTAAATGAAGAGGCGGGTAGAAAAGAGCTCCAGAATCTCTCGCAATAAGCGTCCACTGTATCCTTCTTGGTCATCTAAAGATGGTTTCAAGCAGTTCGTATGTCGCGTTCGTACTCTCGAGTTAGCCAAGAAGAAGTAAAAAGCCTTTTTAATTTCAGCCATTTAACTGGCGTTGTCTTGTTTAATAGAAGCGTGGACCACCAAGTTCGAGCAGCTCGTCGAATCTTGGAGTGCTTTGAGTAATGCCCTCCAGAGAAAGCTATGTCAAACTGCTGTATGAAAGACAAAGCCTTCGAAGCATCTCTATAACCATAAAACATGTCAAATTTAATTGACTGTACACCTTCCTTAAAACTCTCGGACTTTCTTTCAGAAAGTCATACTGGTTGGCTTTATAAAAATTCTTCTTCTTTGCATAAAAGCTACTGTCGTTAGAGTCTGAACTATCCGAAGACGAGTCCTCTGTAGAACTGTGAATCACTGGGCGAGATTTAGGCTTCTTTGTCTTTTTCTTGCCCTTTCTGAAGCTTTGCTTTTTGTTTCGCTTTTTGCCTTTTCTGTCTTCTTCGCTCGAGTCAGAAGAGCTAGAAGTACTGTCAGAAGAAGAAGAACTGGGTACTCCTTCAAATCAAACACGCTTCTTCTGTTTTCTTGCCGCAAATGTAGAATGACGACCCAAATAACCCGGGAAGCCAACGCCTTTCTTCTGCTTTTTGTCGTGCTTCTCTGCTTCGTTCTGTGCGTCAAAAAGCTGAGCAATTCGTGCATCAACCACCTCTTCTAATTCTTGCTCTGTATACATCCTTGGAGTAGGAGGTTTCTTTAGGGCCGGTTTGAGGGGTGGTTCTGTGGTCTGCCGCTAGTGTGAGTGCACCTCGTCAAAGGAGGTTTGGCTCATAAATTTTGTAAATTTCGGGTCCTTTGCAAAATGTAGCATCATCTTCGTTGCATCGCTGATCAATCGTCGACGCTCCATCTCTTCGAGCTCCGCCTGAGTAGGCCGAGGCGGGCCGTATTCGCGTGACCGCATCTCCGAATGCAGAGGAAGTCGACTGAGCTTTGTCTGAAGCCATAAGTGCCGCGTAGAAAGGATCGGATTTCCCGTAGAAGAGAAATCGGCCGTGCTCTGATACCACTGTAATAGACTTGGACACTCCAAGTCGAGAATCTACTGCAACACCACAAGAATTCACTTCAAAATAGTTCACAGTTCACAATTGATTCGACACTGGCCTGATGGAGTTCCGTGCCTAGAGATATTGGCCCCAAAGACTGGCGCCCCTTTCGGTATTTCTTTTTGTATTAATCTGTTGCAAACGTACAAGTGAGTGGGAGGCTCTCACTCTCAGACTCTGCGTCCAAATGCTTTGAGAAGTGGGAAGCTTGCCCACTTATTTAAAGGGTTTACAAGGGATGCCAAAAGCAGAGCCCAAAAGCTTCAAAATCAACAGCATGTTCTCTCTCTCTCACAAGCTCTCTTGAGCAAAATAAAGCAAAGGCTCTCTAACTCTTTCCCTTGCAAATTGCGTAGCCAAAAGCAATAGACAAAATGCTGTAAAAATCTGTCCACGCAAAAAGCTGGCATCCGTACAGCATGCTGCCACGTGGCCGCTTTTCTGCATTCTGCGTCGCATTTTACGGGGTTTCGTACGCTGTAACGCGTGCAATTCCGGGAGTTCCCACAAGGGAGGGTGTCTGTGTATGAGTACTGGGCAGCCATGTATCTGTACAGGGTAGCCATTGGGCAGCCACGTCACCAATTTGTGACAACAGGATTCACTAGAATCCATTATACTCCTAAGCTTGTCCATAATATCTACAAAAGAAACCTGCTCAAAGATACCTGAAATACACTCATTATCTTCTAGAAAACCATTCGCCTTCAAACTTCTTTGTACATTATGTACATGTTGCCGTTCACTATTGATGATGTCCTCAATCTTTGTAAAACACATTGATCCATGCTTTGAGAGCCCTAAAAATCTATAGAGAGAGCTTCTTGCCCTTTTGTATCAAGCGAGAACCTTTCTCTTGTACCATCGCAATCTTGCTTTACAATGGTACCTCCCTTGTAAGGTGCAACGAAATTGAACTTGTGAAGATCTAGGTTTCACACTTCCACAAATCCTTTACTTCTTTCCCTTGTCTTAGTGATTCCTTTTAGCATTTATGATGGTTCTTTTTACTTCTCCAGAGAGAGAGAGAGAGAGAGAGAGAGAGAGAGAGAGAGAGAGAGAGAGAGACCTGATGGTCCCAACCAACCCTCTCAAGGGCCCCACACACCGTTGCCGATGTGGTATTTGCTGTTGATTGCGCAAATGGAATGTACACACATGCAATGCCTCAAGTGTAGACTCTACTGACTTGAATGATGATTGTCGCTGCGGTAGCTCCTCAAGACGAGGCACCTTCGGGGCTGATTTGATGCACCTTTGGATCCTTCTTGATGTGGGATTGTGGATGGCCACCACGGTGTAGATCTGGGGCTGATTTGCGCTCCTAATGTGAGAGGAGGGCCTGCCTGAAATCGCAGATCTCGACGATGCCAATGATGGACAGAAATGAAGCACTCGATGCTGGCGAGAAAATGGCCGAGGGGAGGCTCGATGGGCTGCCGAAGTGCCGGACCGCAACGGGGAAAACTACGAACACATATCCAAGCCACTTTCCGGTGATGGAAAGGGCTAAAAACTGAAAACGCTAAGGCTTATCTGCTGGATCCACTGGTTGCGGGCCGATCTGTTGTCTTGGAGGCAAATCGCTACAGCTGAATGTGCAACTGCAAGAGCTGGCTGGGAAAAGCAAAATGCTGGCTGAATTTGTTGCAAAAATGTTGGCTCTTGCTGACCCCAAAACGCTAGGGCTGAGAATTGCTGACTCTGGCTGATCTGACTTGAGCGCTTGTTGATGATGATCAAATACTTGACTGGCTGCTCCCTTTATAGGTGACGCTTATAGGTTATAAATCCACTAAGGGCTATGTAGGGCAAACCGTCCACCAAACCCAACAAAATAAATTATAAAATGATTTAGTAATAAATTGGACAAGGGGGCTAGTTCATGGAGGCGAGCTGCATGGCCTCCTTGTATGAGGCTAGTAAATCTGGATAGTTGATGAAAAATACCACTATTAACCCAAGCCGCTTCATGTGTCCCTTGATCCTTGAACTTCAAGAAATATTGCTTTGCTTCCTTTTTATTGCCAAATTGCAATTGCAGCAATTGAGGACACTTCGGCTTGATGACTTTGACAGGAACAATGAGCTCGGGTGGCTCTTCTTTTGGATTGCTCCTTGGAAGTCCATTCTTGTGGTGGCTGTCATGGGCAAGGCACCATGTGCCAACGGAAAAGAACAGATTGAACAAGTTAAGCTCTTCAAATAACAACTGAACTGAAAGAGAGAGAGAGAATGTGCAACACACGAGATGGGGAGTGGCGGAGTTCCACCCTAAGAAAGCACTGGCCCCAAACGTTGGTGCCCCTTGCGGTATTTCTTTATATTGTTTCAACTCAATACAAGGTCGTTACTCCATTCCATGCACCTTTACATGGGAGCGTGCCAGAGAATGAGCCCTTGGCTTGTAACAGACTTGGACACTCCAAGTCAAGAATCTACCGCGACAGCACCAAATAACCACTTCAAAACAGTTCACAGTTCACAATTTATTCGACATTGGCCCGACAGAGTTCCGTGCCTAGAGATATTGGCCCCAAAGACTGGCTCCCCTTTCGGTATTTCTTTTTATATTAATCTGCAATTCAAAGTTCAAGTGGGCCTTTGGGTCTCACTCTCAGACTCTGGTCCAGTCTCCAGATGCTCTCCAGAGTGGGAGTCCACAGGCCAATTTAAAGAATTTACATGGGATGCTAAAAAGCAGAGCCCCAAAAGCTGAAAATTTAAAAGCTTTGAAAATAAAGCAAAAGGTTCTCTCTCTCTCTCTCTCTCTATGCTTTAATGAAAATAAAGCAAAGAGGCTTTCTCTTCTCTAATTGCATTGTGTAGAAAAAGCAATGATCAAAAGCTGGCGCAATTCACGCCGTAAATCGTGGAATCCGTAAAGCTTGGCCACGTGGCATCATTTCTGTGATTTGCGGAAACTGTCGTACAACTGCCACGTCTAGCATTCCCAACTTGTCTGCTTCCCCGGGGTCCATGCAGGTGTGTGTGTGCGCACAGGCAGCCAGTAGTCCATCCACATCACCAGTTTGTGACATACCCCTCTCTTGAAAGCATTGTAATCACCCTCGATTACGCCAGCAAAACAGACAGAAGCCATAAACTGCCTTAGCAGACACTGACTGTTAGTACCTACGCACTAGGAACACACATCTAGCACATGTACCAATCGACAGTCACATCACAGGACATCACTAGACATCACATGGCATTCAACATTCATTCGAATCTTAGACCATGATTTATCGGCAATGTAGTTAGCAATCGCATCTAGATCAGTCGGAACCTTATCGATGTTCGATTGACTAACCCCTATTGCAACCATGTCTATTCGAGATCAATTATACCAAACTACTGCAGTCATTGCGTCTATCAGTTTCTGCACTTAGAACAAGTCAAGAACAAATCAGTTTCATATTCAGGAATTCCATTTCATAAAGTCATATAGCAGAATACTGTCAGCTCTCAGTATCTCTGAAGCTCAAAGAGACATCAATGACTCTAGTATTCTAAAAATCAAGGCATCTGTTGACAAAGGAGCGGAGTAACTCCCCTCTTGTGCATCCCACTGCACCAGATCTGCGGCCAAGCTGAATTCTGTTTTCCATCTGGAATAGACTATGCTAAACCAAAAGCTTCGAGGTAAAGTTTCACAATCTGAGGAGTATCTGCTAGGTCCTCCTCCATCCACTTCGCATCCAATCAGGATAGTTCTTGAATTTAACCAAGAACTGCCTTCTTACTTTACCCTTATTCTTTGTGTCCTTATGTGCCAAAATCTGTTTAGGAACAAGGATCTCCTCGTTTTCCTCCACTTAGGGTTGCTCATCGGGCTCCCCATCGTCAACGATGAGGCACATCACCTTTAAAAGGTTTCAAGAGACTCACATGAAATGCATTGTGAATCCTCCAAGTGTCAGGCAGTTTCAGTCGGAAGGAGACATCATTGATCTTTTTGGAGATCTTGAAAGGTCCGTAGTATCGCATACTAAGCTTTGGAAAAAGCCTCTCCTTTCCCTTTTTCTTTCTCAGGCGTGCCTTCTCAAAACTAAGAGCACCCAATCATCCTCCTTCAATTTCAAATTGCGACGATGGCGATCCGCTGCCTTTTTTTCGTCGTTCTTGAGATTTCTGCAAAGCCTTGCGGACCTCGGTAAAAGCCGTGTCTAAGTCGCGCGTATACTCATCAGCTTCAAAAACTTTATCTTTTGTGCTTAGGAAGGGTGAAACCTTCGCAGCACCTTCAACAATCTCAAATGGTGCCTTCCCCTTCGAAGAGTGTTTTGTGTTATTGTAGGCAAATTCCACCAGAGGTAGATACTTTTCCCATCGAGTCTTTTGATCCAAGATATAAGACTCATTAAATCTAAAACCACTGAATTGGCAATCTCAGATTGCCCGTTAGTCTACAGGTGGAAAGATGACGAGAACTGCAACCGCATGCCGATGTTCTCCCAAATTGCCTTCCGAAACAAACTTGTAAATCTGGGGTCCCTGTTGGAGACTATTAGGCATGCCATGTAATTTGAAAATCTGGGCCACAAATAGTCTCGCAAAGTGATCCGGCTTGGTTGTTTTCTTCACTGGAATGAAATGAGCCCGCTTGCTAAATCTGTCAATAACAGTCCAGATACCATCGTGACCACTCTGTGTTCTCGGGAGATCAAAAATGAAATCCATTGCAATACTTTCACAGGGGCAGGTGGGTATGGGCAAAGGTAACAATCCCTGTGCTTTATGCCTGTCAAACTTGACCTTCTCGCATACCAAGCAACTGTGCACAAACTCTTCCACATCCTTCTTGAGTCTCGGCCAAAAGAAGTATCTCCCTACCCCTTTCATGGTGATAGCAATGCCGCGGTAACCCGTAAAAGGTGGAGAGTGGCATTCAGTCATAACCTTTTCCCTCAACGGTTGTGTAACGCACAACATGGTTTTCCTCATCAAGTAGCCATCCCGAATGGAATATCCCGCTACTGTCTCCCCATCCCGTATCCGTGTGAAAACGTCTGCAAAATTTGCATCTGTGGCATATTGGTTGACCATATCCTTTTTGGCTCCTATGATGTATTGCGGAAATAGCTAGAACCAATGGCTTTCGAGACAAAGCATCTACCACCAAATTCTTCTGTCCCTGAACATGGACAATCTGGGAGTGAAACTGTGACAAGATGTTCGCCCACCGCATCTGCCTTTTCGATAGTTGCTTCTGTGACAAGAAGTAGTGTAAACTCTGATGGTCTGTAAAGACAGTAAAATCCGCTCCGAGTAGGTAATGCCGCCACTGAGTTAGAGCATGGATAACCGCCAAAAGCTCTTTCTCATAAATCTATGCTGTCAATTCCGGCCTTGAGAACAATCGGCTCTCGTAAGCAATGACATGGCCTTCTTACATTAAGACCGCACCTAGACTACGACCACAAGCATCACAATATACTTCAAATGACTTCTGCAAGTCCGGCAAAGTCAAAATTGGTCCCGTAGACAATTTCTCTTTCGAAGTTTGAAAGGCAGTCACCTTTGTGGGTCGCCACGAGAAAGGGACTCCTTTCTGTGTCAAGATATGCAAAGGGGAAGCAACCTCTGCAAACTTTCGAATGAACCGCCTGTAGTACGAACACAGTCCCAAGAAGCTTCTAATTTCATGGACATTCTTCAAATCGTGCCAATCACAGATAGTCTCTATCTTGGCCGGATCCATTTGCACTCCTGCTGATGACACAATGTGTCCCAAAAAGTGCATCCCTGGGAGGAAAAATTCACTTTTCTTTGCATTAATCACTAACTTGTGATCTCGTAATGCCTGAAAGACTTGAAGCAGATGATCTCTATGTTCTGCCTCATTCTTGGAGAAAACAATGATATCGTCAAAGAAAGTGCCAACAAATAGCTTGTACTCTCGAAAAATCTTGTCCATCATCCGGTTAAATGTCGCAGGAGCATTGGTTAAGCCAAAAGGCATCACCAAAAACTCAAATAACCCAATAGTTGTCCGAAAGGCTGTTTTGTAGAATCTCCCGGTGCGATTCGGATCTGATGATATCCACTCTCAGATCAATCTTGCTAAAACACGAGGATCTCTATAATCTGTCGAGTATATCATCGATCCTAGGAATCGGAAATCTGTTCTTGATGGTGATTTTGTTGAGAGCTCTATAATCGATGCACATTCTCCAAGATTCGTCTTTCTTCAGAACCAACAACACTGGAGAGAAATACGGTGATGTCACGTGACACATCCAACCCTATGTGTCCGTGGACAAGCTACAGCATGACCAGGGTTCAGTTCAGTCAAGTCAGTCTAGAATAGGAAGTGATCCGGCACTTTTGTGAGTTTGTTCGCAGACCGTGCATGACCAGTCACGTAGAGTAGATGCATATCCTCCGGTTGCACACAACATGATCATCAGTATTCCCATTAGAATCCATCAGGGGAATTTTTCAGTGCATTAGACCTATTTTTGACATTTTTCACTTATTTATTAAGTGACTTTTGTTGGGAACTAGGTAGGGCAATTTTGCTAAGATAATATATAAGCAAACCAGAGTTAGCACTTTCTGGCAGAAGAGGCAGCAGGAGCATTGCTCAGAGGCCAATTCTCAAGCAAGAACAAGAACCCTCAGCCTGGCGTTTTTCCCTCACATCAGGCCAGCGTTTTCAGTCCCCTTGTACCAGCGTTTTTCAGCATTGGTGCATCAGCGTTTTCAGCCTTGGACAACGCCATTGCAGCTCCTGTACCAGCGTTTTCAAGCAGGTCAAATCAGCGGTTCCAAAGACCAGAAACTTCAGCGTTTTTGGACAGCCTCAGCCAGCGTTTTTGGGACAACAACCTCAGTGTTTCTGGCAGCCTTCATCAGCATTTTGCACCAGCACTCCAGCACCATACCAGAACGTTTTTGCACCTGCAAATTCAGCACTTGAAACCTAGCAAGAGCAGCAATTCTGGACGGCAGCAGAGCAGCAATTTGTATGACAACAGTCCAACATTTTCAGCCATAAGAAAAACAGCGTTTGTTGCACATGAAGGCACAGTAGCAGATAGCGTCGTCGTCATCGTCGCCGTCGTCATAGCAGCATTCAGTTTTCAGCCACGGTCTCGTCATCGTCGGCACCACTGTCGGCCTTGACATAGCCCCATTAGATTTGCATCAGCATCTTATACCAGATTGTGCAATCAATAGTAGACCACTAGCCATCGAGAGTGGGGCCCTTGGAGGAGGGTTTTACGACGTCTTTGGTGTCGTATTCTCTTCTCTCTCTATCTCTCAGTCTCATGCACTTCTATTCACCGTGTCCATTCACTTTGTTTGTGTCCATCGCACTCGCCCACTAAAGGAACGGAAGGCTCTCCCTCCCGTAAGTAAAAGGAACCCTTGAGCACAGTCCGGAGCACTCATCTTGAGCAAAGTTCAACATTCACTTCCGCTGCACCTTATAGGTGAAGTACTAGGCTGGACAAGACCCTTTTCCAAAAGGTCTTTCACTTGGTTCATAATCTCTCTGTTCTGTGCTCGGCTCACACGATAAGGTGGCCGGTTCGGTGGTGTACTTCCAGGAATCAGATCAATGGTATGATCTTCAGGACGAGCGGGTGGTAACTGGCCTGGCAGGCCCTCAGAGAAGCAATCGTCATGAGAGTGGAGCAAATCTTGGCGTTCTTTATCAAGTTTAGACATATTTGTCCTATCCTCATCACTCAACTCTTTCATAAAGATCGAGTAAACAAACAAACTGGATTTCATTAATTTAGAAATGGCCGAGGCCGATACAATAGGGACAGACTCGCCCTTAAGTTTTATATTGAGTACAATGGTTCTGCCCTTCTCTGTAGTCAATGTCGCTTTCCTTGCCCGATAGTCGACCACGGCGTTGTTCTTGTGGTACCAGGGAATTCCCAAGAGAACATCACAACCTTCCAAAGGCATTATGTAAAAGGCCTCATGCCCCAAATACCCTTGACAATGCAACCGAAGTTTGCTAATGACAGGTGTAATGGCTATGTCCTTGTTGGGTGCCGCTAGAAGTGCCTCCGCAAGTGGTCCTATCCGATCGGGAGTGATCTCGAGCCGCGCCGCCAATTCCGGTGAAATGAAGTTGGCCTTGGCTCCTCCATTAAAGAAGATCAGGGCCTCTTGGTCTTTCACTTTGCCCCAAGCTCGACAAAGTTCTGTACTCTCGTCCAACGTGCTGGGATCGGTACCCACGCAATTTGGAATCAGTCCTGTTTTCATTTTGTCTTTTCTTCCATGTTCCTCAGCTGCTCTTGAACTCTCAGGCCTTTCGTCGTCCTTGTCATTCTGTTCTTTCTGTGCCTTTTTAGGGCACTTCGCGGAGATTTGTCCAGTTCCCCGCATCCAGAGCACTTCCCCTCCCTGATGAAGAGAGCTCTCTCCTGAGGAGCAAGCTTGGGTCGTGCATCTTTCTTTTCTGGGTTGCTCTTTCTCTTTCTACTTTCATTTGTTGAAGTCTGTTCGGCTCTTTGTGTCATGATCTCATCGGTGGGGTAGGTCAGACTGCCAGAGTGAATGGCAAAACCCCGTGTCGCATGACTCATCAACTCCTGAATAGAAGCTAACTTCTGTTCCAAGCAGTGATCTCGGATCTCTGTAGGTAGACCCAAGGTAAACCGCTCAATCTGTTCCTTGAACGAGATCTTCTTAAATGAAGAGGCGGGTAGAAAAGAGCTCCAAAATTTCTTGCAATAAGCCTCCTCTGTATCTTTCTTGGTCATCCGAAGATGGTTCCAAGCAGTTCGTATATCGCGTTCATACTCTCGAGTCAACCAAGAAGAAATAAAAAGCCTCTTGAATTTCAGCCATTTAACTGGCGCAGTCTTGCTTAATAGAAGCGTGGACCACCAAGTTCGAGCATTCCCCTTAAAGTAAGAGGCAGCTCTTCGAATCTTAGAGTGCTCTGAGTAACGCCCTCCCGCGAAAACGATGTCAAACTGCTGTACAAAAGACAAAGCCTTCGAAGCATCTCTATAACCAGAAAACGTGTCAAATTTAATTGACTGTCCACCTTCCCTAAACTCTCGGACTTTCTTGCTTTTGTCTTCCAGAAAGTCATACTGGTTGGCTTTATAAAAATTCTTCTTCTTTGCATAAAAGTTGTTGTCATTAGAGTCTGAACTGTTTGTAGACAGGTCCTCTGTAGAACTGTCACTCATGGGGCGAGATTTAGACTTCTTTGCCTTTTTCTTGCCCTTTCCGAAGGGTTGCTTTTTGCTTTTCCGGTCTTCTTCGCGGGAGTCAGATGAGCTAGAAGAATTGTCAGATGAAGAAGAAGAAGAAGAAGAAGAAGAACTGGGTACTCCTTCAAATTGAACACGCTTCTTTTGTTTCTTTGCCTTTTCAAATGTCTATTGACGACCCAAATAGCCCGGGAAGTCAGTACCTTTCTTTTGCTTTTGGCCGTGCTTTTTAGCTTTGTTTTGCATGTCAAAAAGCTGAGCAATTCGTGCATCAACCACCTCTTCTAATTCCTTCTCTGTATATTTCTTGTGAGCAGAAGGTTTCTTGAGAGCGGGTTTTGGGGGTGGTCGTGTGGTTTTCTGCCACTGCGCATGCACCTCTTGAAAAGAAGTCTCGCTCATATATTTTGCAAATTTTGGGTCCTTCGCAAAATTGAGCATCATCTTTGTTGCATCGCTGATCAATTGACGTCGCTCCATCTCTCGACGCTCCGCCTGAGTAGGCCGAGGCGGGCCATACTCCTTGCCAGAATCTTTGTTGTGATCCCTTCCCGCATCTCCGGATGTAGAGGGAGTCGATTGATCTTTGCCTGAAGCCACTGGTGCCCGTGAAAAAAAATTGAGATCGGATTTTCCGTAGAAGAGAAATCGGCCGTGCTCTGATACCACTGTAACAGACTTGGACACTCCAAGTCAAGAATCTACCGCGACAGCACCAAATAACCACTTCAAAACAGTTCACAGTTCACAATTTATTCGACACTTGCCTGGCAGAGTTCCGTGCCTAGAGATATTGACCTTTAAGACTGGCGCCTGTTTCGGTATTTCTTTTTATATTAATCTGCAACTCAAAGTACAAGGGGGCCTTTGGGTCTCACTCTCAGACTCTGCGACCAGATGCTCTCCAGAGTGGGAGCCCATAGGCCAATTTAAAGAATTTACATGGGATGCTAAAAAGCAGAGCCCCAAAAGCTTCAAAAGCTGAAAATTTAAGAGCTTTGAAAATAAAGCAAAAGGTTCTCTCTCTCTCTCTCTCTCTCTCTCTCTCTCTCTCTCTCTCTCTCTCTCTCTCTCTCTTTATGCTTTAATGAAAATAAAGCAAAGAGGCTTTCTCTTCTCTGGCTGCATTGCGTAGACAAAACAATGATAAAAAGCTGGCGCAATTCACATTGTAAAAGGCGGAATCCGTACAGCCTAGCCACGTGGCAGCATTTTCGTGATTTACAGAAACTGCCGTATAGCAGCCACGTCAGCATTCCCGACTTGTCTGCCTCTCGAGGTCCATGTAGGTGTGTGTGTGTACACACAGGCAGCTAGCAATCCATCCATGTCACCAGTTTGTGACATGGCTCATATTTAAAGGCCCTTGGCCATGAAAAGCAGTTACATGAAAGGCTTCAAGTTCTAAAAGCATCTGGCCCCTAAAAGCATAAGGGCAAATTGAGGGAAATTCCGTACAGGCTGCCACGTCTTCACTCACCAACGTGAAACGCGGAATTCCGTACGGGTTGCCACGTAGCAGGTCAGCGCAAATGTTGGGATGGCCGTACAGCTGCCACGTCATTAGCAATTTACGTAGGGGAAATAGTGTGTGTTTGTGGGTTCCGCTTTACTTTAATGTCACTTGGGCTACATCGGACGGGATCCCATAAGTTGGTGGGAACTCCTCTTTAAAAATAGGTCACTTCGCAATACTTTGCAAGTTGGTAAAACTTCTTTTGCTGCTTGTGCTTCTTCTACTGCTTCTTAGGGTTTAGGCTCCTCGGCCGGGATGTGCAGGTTGGCACCGTTCTTCAGTGGCTTAACACGTTAGCAGTTGGTGACAGTGGCAACTCGTCAGGTTTACTTTGGAAACTCGGTGTGCTCCTTGTAGACGCTCCAAAGGAAAGGCCATGTGAGGTCTCGGCTTCCTGAATTTGACCATCCTTGTCTCGAGTGCCCTAAAATCCACACAAAACTGAAATGAGTTTGGTTTCTTATGAACAAAGAGAACTGGTAACCCAAATGACTGTACCTTGGGAGGGCGAAGCCTCCTAAAGAAGAAATCGGAGACAATGTCCCTAATTGAGACACACTTTAGCATACGACATCATAGGTTTACGTTGTTGAGACAAAGCCCGAAAATCCTCCTTCATTTGCTTCAGGTACTGTGGAGGTAAGAAGAGAGTCTTTATATCCTCCTCGAACTATTTTTAACTAAGCTCGAGAGGGGGAACGAGAAGAGACTTGGAATGAGCCGCCTTGTGGGCGTCGTCCTCCTTCTCCATCCACTCATCCTCCCAGGTGATGGCATCACCAGTGAGATGCATGGAAGCCAAGAGAACTTTGTACTTTTAAACAACCGCAAAATAGGATACAAATTGATGTAACTAAGAATACATGACAATAGCATCCATCCTACCGTCATGCTTACTGAACGTAATCTTCTCGGGTATTGGTTCATGGGCCATACGTGTAGCATTGGTTGCCTTCGTGATGGTCTTGGCAAGCTTCTCATAATCCATCTATGAAGGTGGGGTATCGGATCGGATCGGATCGCCAGACATGTGAAAAGATCACACATGGCTGCCCTTTCTAGCCTACAAGCCTCGGCTTTGGCCGCCAATCGCACTGCTGCTTTCGCACGCTCTAATCGATGTGCCTTCTCCGCTTCCATACACTCTTGTCGTCGAGTTTTGTCTTGCTGTATCATCTCCTCCATCATCACGCGCATTAAACCATCCATGGCATTTGGTGGCAAAGAGGAGGGGTAGGGGGAGGGCTAATGGGAGGATCCATATGTGGAACTTGCTTGCCTTCTTGATTGGTGGAGGTCTTCATACCGCTACGAGTCTTGACCATCCAAGGATTTCCGCTCTTTGTTCAAGGAAGGTCACAGACTAATCTTCGGGAGACTTTACTTTAACCAATGTAAACTCAATCTGTACAAGATCCTTTCTTCCAATACCTTCAAGTTTGTAGCAGCTTCTATGTTGGATTGTAATTTGTAAGCAAGGCCCTTTGCTTTAGGTTTTGCTTACTCCTCCTCCTTTTTTGTCGATGCTTCCTCCGTAGGCACTTCAGACGGAGGAGGCACTTGTGACGTTGAAGCCTCTTGAGAAGGCATTGATTCCTTTCTTCCTCCACTTCTGTTGTCCACTTTGGAGGTCCTTTATCCCCATTATCACGCCTGCGCTTTTCTCCTACAATTGCTTGATTATTTTTGACTTTTGGCAATATAAGCATGCATTGATAATGAGTCCACTGGATCATCCCATCTTGCTGCTTGACGTATACTATTGCTTGTTTAATGAAGCACTTCTTTAGTCACTTTCTCTTCATTAGCCAATGAAACTGCATATGGCCAAAGACCATCATACTCTTCACAAACATCTTCAACTAACATGTTTTAACCCTTTCTCTGTGGTATATTCAATTGGTACCCCATAGGTAGCTGCTTTTACTACAAAGATGGCATGAGTGGTTGCCATATCCTCCATTAGCTTGCGCATACCTCCTTTTCCAAAATTGTTTCCAATGGCAAATCTGTTTCCTTCAAGTGAATTTTACCAGTAAAAAAAAAGACAAGGTCGTCCCAAAGCATCATTGAAGGTATCACAATCCGTTCTACCATGATCAGTGCTATCACACCATATACACCTGTGCACAAAACCTTTTTTACCTTGAAACTTTTGTCCTGATGGTTGTCCTTTATCTTCCAATCTTGCAAGTTTGAGTTTCATCTCATGCATACCTTTGACAAGTTCATCTAGCATGGAAGCCTCATCAATCCTTTGATTCATAGTAGGTGGCTTGGCTATATTCTCTGGACTAGTACAAGTAGGATTGACATTGTTTATCGCCATTTAATCCCGTCTACGTTGCCTCTTTGCAAGGACTGAAGCTGCGTCTTCAACATCCTCCATTCTATCTTCAAGCCATGTTCAATATTCTTGTCTTCTAAAAGTAGCTCTAATTTCTCTTGGATTCTGTACCTGTAGCTTGTAGAAACAATTTAACCTTCTCAACATCCAAGGTAACCTGCTTTGTTGTTGACAGCTGTGCATATCGTCGCTCGGACTCCCTTAACAGATCCATAGGAGATAGTTCTTCCCTTTTGAGAGCAACCCATTCCAAGAAAGTGCTCTTTGTTACTCATTTGGAGTCCTCCATGAAATATTCTTACTTAGGAGCTTTTTTAAAAGCTTCCCAATGTTGGCCATGCACACCTCTTATCTCCCTTACACGTGTTGGAAGCTCAAGAACGACTACAAGCTCAAAACTTGTCGCCATGTCAACTGCAGGCACCTTGTTGAACTCCATTTCTTTAGGATAATTCCTCAAGTATTTATATACATTTTTACCATTAAATCGATCCATTTCTTCACCACTGATTGAAGGGATTTGGTTGAAGAAAGTTCCATCCTTTTAGCAACTTGTTGCTGTTGCATAAACATGACAAAGGCTTGACACATTTGCATTGTGTTTGCATCGAAGCACATCCCTTGGTCTTCCATAGCTTGAATGTAGAATCTTGTGGTCTCACATGTGAATTGTATTGAAACTGGAGGAGAAGAAAGCCACTCTTAGAATATTATCAACAATCTAACTGTAGCGTTAGTAGTGATCCGTCATGTCTAAGAGAGAGGGGAACCTTGGTCCTGAGTACTTTTTCTAGCAAGCCCTTCAGAGGCAGCAATTCATGTCATTGTTAATGTCTGACAGCAACAAGAAACAGCAGGGGCGATACAGGTGGGAGCATAGCCACGAGTTCAAGGCTAGACATAAGCTGCGTTGAGAAGGAGACAACTCAGATAGACCCTGATCTCTAGTATAATCAAGGTTTATTAGAATGGTTTAAGAGCAATTAACTGTAACGGTTTTTTTATTTCTTGTAATTGTTGTAATTGAGGTCCTTGTAAAGGTGAAAGCCACATACCAAAATTCTATTTTTGACCCCTTCATGCATCAGTGCATATCGAGTGTTGCAAATAGACAATTACCACACTTGTCAAACTTCCAGGGCTAAATGAACATACCCATACTTCCCACTTGCATTATTTACATTCTAGAAAGCTCAAAAACATACCCTAGAGCCAAGAAAATCCACTTGGCATCATATCCAAGGCACCGACACCCTATCCAGGTATGTAGATGTGCATCAGTGCCGACACGCAAACAAGACTATTTACAATGTGTACATGGTCCATCATGACCCAATATCACATTGACAAAGCTTCCAAATACATGAATGTACATTTATTTGTACACATGTCCATGCATATACACACTATTATGTACTCTCCAAAAGTTGTTTATCATTGTAAATGATTTTGTAGCAATAGACAAACAAGCACACATGCAAATAATCTCTTGTCTGCTGTATCCTCATTTTATACGAGGATAATAGAGCAAATTTTCAATTTTTCTGCTGGTTTTGAAAGCTGTGCATGAGACTTCTGTTGATTGTTGCTCACTAACTGGTCTTTGAGTACAACTTTGTGGAGTGTAGAAGTGTGGAGAAGACGTAGAACAAAGCTACACACACGGGCAGACGTGTGCATGCACACACCAGCGCGGGCACGCGCGCGCGCACACACACACACACACACACACACACACACACAGTTTTTTCTGTAGTAGAATTCAACGTGCAGGTCTCACACTTCTTCATTTTTTTCTTTTGTCTAAGTAATATACAATCCAGACTTGTGCCAGGCGATAATGTGTTTGGCCATCAACCACAAACTACAGTACAAAATCTCAACATCCTTGGCTCTGAAGTCCAAGTAGCATGTCTTCCAGCTGGTTTCCGCGAGGAAGTGCTTGGCAGAAGACATAAAGCCCTCTGTTCGCTTCAACATGCTAATTTTGTGGATCTCTTGTCAGCGATGCTATACGCTATTGATCTGATTAGATTTG
Source organism: Adiantum capillus-veneris (assembly GCF_014529385.1). NCBI lineage: Eukaryota > Viridiplantae > Streptophyta > Polypodiopsida > Polypodiales > Pteridaceae > Adiantum > Adiantum capillus-veneris. The sequence goes on along the minus strand of NC_140936.1, from coordinate 117,015,791 downwards.
CAACAGGATTGTGTCCTTGTATGTTGTATGAGCGTGCATTTTTACTTTGGGCTTGATTCTCTGTAATATTTAACACACTTGGTGGACACATTTAGCAATATTGTGGACATACAGAAGCCAGCAGGTAGTTTACTAGTGTTAAGTGCTATTTTGTAGAAGTAAACATTGTGCATTTTTACTTTAGGCTTGATTCTCTGTAATATTTAACACATTTGGTGGACACATTAGCAATATTGTGGACATACAGAAGCCAGCAGGTAGTTTACTAGTGTTAAGTGCTATTTTGTAGAAGTAAACATATTGCCACATCACAAGGCTTGAGTACCAAAACTGAAGGTAGTACTGAGGATGTTTATTGGTGATGGTGAGCGTGATTTTTATTGAATAATTCTGGATCTTTTCCACTGTTAGTTGAAAGTTCCTTGGTTAATAGAAAAGAATGTTAAATCAACGTAATGTTATTTCATATTCTGCACTTCAAGCATATCAATTTGTATAGATTAATGCCTGAAATTCATGTTATGCTTTTATCAATTTGGCAGTGTTTGGGTTGCTCGTAGACCTCCTGGATATGCTTTTATTGATTTTGATGACAGACGAGATGCCATGGATGCTATCAAATCTTTGAATGGTACGCAATTTTGATGTTGAGTGAATGTGCAAGCTAGTAGAGCTGGAAATTCTAGATGTTTGTTTGCTTAACTTCGATCTTGCCAAAGAGTAAATGGACGTCTTAGATATGTCATATTGCACTTGTAGATGCTTCTGAGGGCAAGCCTAAAATATAGCGATTTTAGGATTTACCTGTATATTTCTAAGAATGATTGTCAAAGCAGGAGCATTATTTGCTCAACTTGTTTTGCTCTCATATTTATTATCGCACTTGGACAGGTAAAGGTGGATGGCGTGTTGAAATGTCACGTGGTTCTGGTGGTGGTGGTGGTGGTGGTGGTGGGCGTGGTAGGGGTGGAGAGGAGAAGAAGTGCTATGAATGCAATGAAGTAGGTCACTTTGCTCGGGAGTGCCGTTCGAGGATTGGTTCTGGAAGGCGTGCCCGCAGTCGAAGCCGTAGTCCACGGCAGCGCAACAGCCCTGGCTACCGTCGAAGGTAGGCAACATACAGATTTGCAGTGTCTTTATGGCATGGTTATGAAAGTTTTATGTTTCAAGCACAGTATGAAGTATCTACTGTATCTGTACTTACATTGGAAGGCATTCACAGAAGTTTGTCTCCTCGTCGGCGTCGTAGCTTGACCCCTCCTGGAAGGAGAGATCCCAGCCGATCTCCTCCACCCAGGCGTGCAAGAGAAGCCTCGCCAGCTGCCAATGGGTATGTATTCTTGTGTTTTCCTCAAGGCCTCCAAACATAAGGCTTGCTACTGTTTACTTAGTTGATTCACAATCACAGGAGTCCAACAATCAAGGGGCAAAGCCGAAGCCGCAGTCGTAGCCCAACCATCAAGACACAACGGGCCAGCCCTAGCCACAGCCGCAGTCGAAGCCCAATCATCCCAAAACCAGAGCGCAGCGGCAGTCATGGTCATAGTCCCAGTCCACCAGCTGCTGTCAATAACAGCTGCAGCCGCAGTTACAGTCGCAGCCGCAGCCAAAGTGCAGATGCTGCTTGAGACAGATAAACATAGTAAATCTTTCTGAATTTTTTGGTGGATAAATTGGACACACAATTTTATTTGATGCTAACACTAGCATGCTTTTGAGCATTGCAGTAACTTTTAGCATGTTGCAGATGCCTAAATTTTAATTGATTGGCCCACGTTCCGATAGATCCATGATCTTTAGCCTCCGCAGCAAGATTCGGACCCTTGCACAGCAAGCTTAACTGAGTCTGTAATAGGTTCAAATATCAAGAAAGGAAATGTTTTAATTGTCATATTTGTGTGTTTGGCTTTCCATTGTCTTTGATGTTGTTCTTGTATCAGTTGAGAAAGTGGAGATACCTATCCACTTGTAGGAATTTCTGGTACCATAATGGATTTATCTCTGAAATTTGATCTTCCTCAATGCGGCACAATGGGTGGATTTATGCTACAGCCTCCTCCCTGCCTGGTAGCGTTTGACATTGTGATCTTCTGACATCCTCACCTTCTTTGGTTTGCGCACAAGCCTCAATGGTTGCTCGCCTCAGGTTTCTACGCCAAAACTGAGAAGGAGGTTTGTCCACTTAGCATATCCTTTTAAGTTCCTTTGTAATTAGCGCTGTGTGAGTGTATGATTGCATGGGCATGTATGTATCTTTGCTTGTATGCCCATATACATCTTCATACATGTGAGGTGTGGTGTCCAAGGTGTGCATGCTGTGTCTGTGCTCATGGATTGAGCATATTGATCGTGTGCCATTTGAGTATTGGCAATAGCAGCTCACATACGATCTCGCACTGGAGTTGGCAGCTGCACATAATTGGCAAACCCAGACAAGCTACCATGGTGGGGGAGGAGCTCCCAGACAAGTGGATGATCATAGTGAACTTGAACAGAAGCTATGAGCTGACAGGTGGATTGTTGCAAGGGCTGTTTTGGTCTTATTTGAAGTTGCACTGTTGTAATTATACACTCTGACAGTGGTGAGATGGTCTCCCAAGGACCGGTAAGATGAAGTGATACTAGGCAGGTTATTCCACAAATTAAATGACTCCTGTGTATTGTATTGTCTGTTGAGTGTTTATGATCTTACCCATGTTTTGAGGTATGGTGTAACCCACTTAAAGAAAAAGGCATGTGGTAGCCACTTGATTACGGGGCCATCGTGTGGCAACCCCAATCAACTTGGGTAGCGTTCAATCTTGTTTTGATTCTTTTATTGTAGGGAATATGCTCTAGGGAACTCTATACTAATATGAATTAGTGAGGATGCCTATCTAGACCCTCTCTAGAATAAATTCAAGCCTGAGGACTGGTGCAAATTGCTTTGGACCAGCAGAAACTTTTTTGAAGCAATGAAGGGGATCTAATTTCTATTATGGAATGCACAAATATGTGAACCTTGTGTTTTAGGAACCTGGAAAATAGTCTAGGCTAACATGAAGGCCTGGATATTGTTCTTGCTCTTGCGGTGAAATACATTTGTCAATAACATGAAGTTCTGAGGTTTCTCACAACAATTAGCAAGTGGGGTGGGAAGGGACTCTCTCTTTCTCTCTCAGCAGAAAACGATGGCGTGAACTTCTCCTGCCTTCTACTCGCGCTGCGCGCAGGTGCTTGCTGACTGGTTCGCGCATTGTTTTTGCAGGAAGATTAGGGTTCAGCCAAATCAGGGTTCGTGTCGCTTTTAGGGTTTGCAGATGAGGATGGATTCTAGTAGTAGTATCTTTGTTCTAGTTCTTTTGTACCCAGACATGGTATTAGATTCACCATTTTGTAACAGATTGGTCTCATAAGTCATCTTGGCCATTTTATTTCATCTCTCTCTCTCTCTCTCTCTCTCTCGTGGAACAGGCCCAGGAGCGTGGACTGTCTCAGCCTCTCTCTACAAGAACAGATTTTAGCATTGAGAGCATGAAGTGAATTATTTAATTTTTTGCTTCTCTCTCTCTCTCTCTCTCTCTCTCTCTCTCGCCACAGACCGAGCATTGGAGCTACAGAGATACAGACGACCGCGACTGAGGAGAGGAGCTACACAGCATCGACGGAGACTACAACAGAAGATTCGAGCCATACTCTCTCGACATCCAGAGTGCAGATGAGGATGGATCCTCACCATTTCTTCCATCTTTGTTTCTCACACTGTTACATCCAGTTTACCGGGTACCTATTGTATCAGCTGCTACACCCACGTAGTTTTAGATTGTAGTAGTAGTAGTAGTATTTTGTTCCACTTCTAGTTCTTTTCTAGTTCTTTTGTACCCAGACATGGTATTAGATTCACTATTTTGTACCTGATTGGTCTCATAGGTCATTTTGGCCTTTTGAAGACGTTAATATAACATTTCATTTCATTTCATTTCTCTCTCTCTCTCTCTCTCTCTCTCTCTCGCCACCTACTGCTGCAGCCCCTCACGCCCCTCACCTACTGCAGCCCTCACGCCACCTACTGCTCTGTTGCGCGCTGCCCACGCAGCCCACTCAGCCCCACACGCTCTCTCTCAGCTGGACAGCAACGTGTTTACTCTCTCACAGCAACGCGTAATCAGCTGGACTGCGCCTCCCCCCCCCCCCCCCCAACAAGCCCGCAGTACGCCTGTTGTGACAGTACGCCGCCCCCCTACTCGTGGCTGGACTGCCCCCCCCCCCCCCCCCCCCCCACCCAAAGCCCGCAGGTGCATTACAGTGTAGAAGAGCACAGTCACACCTGAAATTTTCCGGACCTGCAAAATTTATTCAGACCTGCAGATTTAGAAAATACAGAATTTACATTTACATTTTTCACGAGTTGCAGACCTGCAGGGAAATTTCAGAATTTCAGCATTGACAGAAATTTGCAGAAAAGGAAAATCTCAAAAAATGTATGATTGATATGGGGAACACACATGTATGCATTATGCGGGACAAGGATGTATGTGTGATGTGGACATAGTGGGTTGACTTGGCAGAAGTGCAGATTGTATTTTTTGATGGAGGTCATGACTGCTTTGCCGGTATGTAAGCCCCATCCGAAGGCAACCTTTGTGCTTACAAACAAGCGGATTACACAAATGGAGAGGTAGATGAAAGACTGGAAAGCAGATATGGAGGGATGGTGGAAAGAAAAGGCCAACCTTCTTCAAATGTTTCTCAACAAAGGCGCGCAGTGGAAGAAAGAGAAACAGGACCTGCACGCAGAGCTACAAGCACTTAAGGCGGACTCCAAAGCACTTAAAGAAGAGGTCTTAGCTCTCAAGCGAGAACTTGCTGATAGAGCGAGTAGTGGACTAGAGGAGGGGGAATTCCAGCCTTCGGTAGTAGAGGAAATCAAGGTCATCAAAGAGCAGGTACGGATGATCAAAGAGGAGGAGAAACAAAAGATGGTAAAGACGTCTTCGTGGATGGATGTGATCACGAAGACGCAAAAGAAGGCGGATGAGGCCGAGAAGTGGATAGGAGTCGCTAAGAAAGGCAAAGGGAAAGAAACCACATTTGTCCCCACTCCTACAATCATCAACATGACTCTAGAAGAAGAACAACGAAGGAAAACTAGAGCTTTTCATATAAGAGTAACCGGTCTAAAAGACCGAGATGAGGTGGAAGGGGAAGTTGAAGAACTTCTCCGTATGATGGGTAGTGAGGCTACTCATACAAAAGCATGGAGGATGGGGAAGAAGACACAAGGCAATGGGGAGACTTCAAAAGGGAGAGCTCTAATCATCCGTTTCCCATCCATGGAGGCAGAGAAGGACTTCTTGAAGAAGCGTCCTACACTAAAGAAAACGGGCATATTCCTTGGAGATGACCTCACTCTCACACAACTTGCGCATATGAGAGCGGTAATGCTAGAGATTCAAGCGGCAAGGGAGAATGGAAAGACGGCCTTCTACAGAGATGTCTGGGTTGTGATTGTAGAGCGGCGCTCCACATGATGGTGCGAGACCCATGGGACCACTCTCAAAGTTGCCATGTGGAATTGTAATGGATCTATGCGCCTTGATGTGGGCGCCTTTGAGGATAGTTTACTGTTTTATGGGAAGAGACATCGTCTTCTACTCTGAGACACATCAAGCCCCTGGGCAGTCTATGCCTCACATTAGTGGAAATAGATGGCAGACTGCCTATAGACCGGAGACACGATCAGAGCGCAGAGGGCGAGGATCAAGAGGAGTGGCAGTGTTATTCAGGGAGGAGTTGCAGTCATTGATACATATAACCCGCAAAGATGAGCAAGCTAGGTACATGTGGGTGAGACTGAGAGCAGAGACAGACAAATATCTTTACATCGCTATTTGCTACTTTCCCCCGAGCACGTCAGTGTATGCACCACCCCGCAATCCCCTTTCTCTATTTTGGATGATGACATATGGGAGTTCTCTAGAGATGGTGACATCATCATCCTAGGGGATTTCAATGCTAGGACTGCCCATCGTCAGACAATATTTTATGATACTTCAGAGGAGATGCTGAGAGAGCTGGATGCTGCAGAGACAGGCCTATCCAGACTATCACAAGATGGAGAACACACTGAGTATGGACGACACTTGATAGACACGGGGACTGCACATGGATTGGCCATCTTGAATGGCCTACAGAGATTTCCCACTTCAGGGGGTTTTACATGCTTTCCACACAGACATGGAGCCAGCACAGTAGATTATGTCATGGCACAGCCGAGCCTCATCTCTAGTATCCAGGATCTCATGGTTGGACCCAGACCTGTTGGTGTGGCAGTGGATCATGCTCTTGTGTCAATGACCATCTCTTTTCAGTTTAGTGTAGCACACAGGCTAAGCCCCTACTCGCTACACCTTCATGCAGGAGACAGATTCTGTATACATAGATGGGATCTACAGACGCCTATGCACAGAGGAGCCAGGGCGACCTCTGGAGGAGCTTACTACTATATTGACACAGACACTACATGATGCAGCAGCAGAGGCATACCCACATACCAAGCCTGAGCAGAGACGCCGTTCGGGGAGCATGCCCCAGAACAGTTGATATGATGAGGAATGCCGGGACACTAGAGCTAGACTTCAAAGGGAGGTGCTTTTGGGGGACATCACTCACAGACAATCACAGATTGACTTCCGACGCCTAGTGCGGCAGAAGAAGAGGGCATTTTTGGCTCGGCTAGAGCAGGATCTATATCAATTGTTCTTGAGTCAGGACTCACGTGAGGCATGGCGGCTCTTTCAGGAGCACTCTCCCCCCCCTGCCATCACTTCTACAGAGGATTGGGGCCAATACGCATCCTCTCTGTACACAGTTCCTGAGCAGCCCCCCCTTCCTGCCCCTCCCGATCCATGCCCACACACGTGCTTTTTTCACCGCGGAGATGGTGAGGAAGGCCATTGACAGGATGCGAACTGGGAGAGCATACGATCATGATGGTTTAGTGGCTGAGCATTTCATGCATGCCAGAGATCTACTAGCAGAGCTTCTAGCAGTGATGTTTAACTGTGCCATGTGTGAGGGCTTGCCTGATACTTGGAGCCTATCTACTATTGTACCTATCTTCAAGTCGGGAGACCCTATGGAGCCTGGGAATTATCGCACTATCATGATTGGACACACATTGGCACGGTTGTACGCATCTATTCTTGAGCAGCAGCTGAGTAGATGGGCAGAGAGGGAGGGGATACGCGCAGCCAACAGGCAGGGTTCAGGAGGGGTTTTTCTACTCTTGACCATATCTTGACACTCAAAGCCATCATTGAGGAGGGTAGATCGTGTGGGAGACGGATCTATTGTAGCTTTGTGGATTTCCGCAAAACATTTGACACAGTGCCTAGAGCTAGATTGATGTGCAGATGGGAGTACCCACACAACTCATTTGGGGGGTCATGGCATTATACAGGTTAGTAGTGGGGCAGGTACGCACCTCAGAGGGTCTATCCACACCGATTCACTCCACTATTGGGGTGAAGCAGGGTTGCCCGCTCTCTCCTACTCTATTTGGTATGTATGTGGATGAGGTTTCTGACTACATTGAGAGAGATGGTGATAGAGGTGCACAGCTAGCAGGGACATGGATTCCATTACTGTTATATGTTGATGATATTGTGTTGATCTCCGACTCTCCGGAGGGGATGCAACGTCACTTGGATGCTTTGAATAGGTTTGCTCAGGAAAGTGGTTTGTCCGTCAACCTTGGTAAAACCAAGGTCATGGTATTTAATACCACCCCACAGTGGATCAGGAGGTCAGCACCAGCATTCACATACGGCCAGGAGATTGTGGAATATACAGAGGCGTACACTTACCTCAGAGTGGTTTTTAGTGGGCCAACATTTTCATTGAGGAGGGCAGCAGAGACTAGATTGACCAGAGCCCATGCAGCATTGGGTAGATTGGAAAGGATGTGTTCACAGGTTCAGTTTCAGGAGCCTCGGACGAAGCTCTGGCTCTTTGACACTCTCGTGGCTTCTGCATTGCTTTATGGAGCTGAGATTTGGGGACCTTCATTAGATCATCACGGGAGGACAGGCTGAGTGATGGATGGGTGGACATGGAGAAGCCTTTGGTCTCTATGATCTCGCGGCTCATTAGAGCCAAGGCCTCCGTACCAGGTGCTATTGTTCGAGCAGAGCTAGCTGCCCCCCCACTAGTGGTTGAGGCGCTCACCAGATCGGTCTCCTTCATACACTCATGTGGGAACTTCCCAGAGACAGATATGCCCGCCTTGCACTTGAGTCCTCTCGACAGTTAGCCATGCAGGGAGATACAGGATGCTGGTATGGGGAGATGACATCATGGTTTCAAGCGCATGGGTTCAGCATAGACAGATTGCCTCCCTTCCAGTACTCACTGGATGCATCCTCTCTGACTCTTACACAGTCCGAGATCACCAGGCTCATCCGCCAGGACTTGACTCAGCTAGACGCCAGGAGGACATGGATACAGCCAGCACAGGAGCTGGGCACGAAGATGGCTTTCTACAGAGAGCATCTCCTCCAGCTTGCGGTTGATGGTTTTGTGACGAGGTCCAGATACATGGACACCCACCTGTCTCATGGGATACGATGCGCTATCGGCCAGATACGTACATCCTCACACCAGCTGTGGATCGAGACTGGGAGATAGTAGTAGATACAACGGAGTACCAGCAGAGGCCAAGACATGCCCCCTGTGTGACATCGAGCCTGAGACAGAGTTGCACTACACATGCCACTGCCCCGTCTACTACGAGATACGAGGCCGCTGCCATTGCTTGTTCAGAGAGGGCTTTGGACCATTCTCCAGAGTCATGCAGTACGAGGATCAGAGATGCTTGGGTTTGTTTTGGCTCGAGCTACGCAGACACAGAGAGAGCCTCATGAGAGGAGAGGCTAGCCAGTCCCAAAGACAGATCACAGATTTCTTTAGAGCTGCCACTGGACACCTGGAGGAGTTACTACCACAACAGCTCATCGTCTCACACCAGAGGCACACTGAGCGATCGAGCGACTGAGTTGGGAAGATCTAGACGCCCACGACTGCGGAGGACTACACAGTATCGGCGGAGGCTGCATCAGAGGATTCGGATCACTTTGGCTCGACATGCACGACGCCCGATCAGACTATTGACCATGGAGGAGATTGATGAGATCCGCCAGCAACCGATGCTGGATCTCTTGTGATCTAGCTATCCCAGCTAGCTGCTTAGTTCACACCTAGTAGTTTAGGATTCCAATTTTATTGTGACATTTGTCATTGTTGTCATCTTGTTACTTTGACTATGACTTTGTATCAGATCCACCACATTGTAACTTTCTGGTCTCATAGGTCACTTTGGCCTTTTGAAGACGTTAATAACACATTTCATTTCATTTCATTTCTCGCGTGGAACAGGTCCAGCAATGCGTGGACTGCCTCTCTCTCTCGTGTGGCTGAATACCCCCCCCCCCCCCCCCCCCCCCCCCCCCCCCCCCCCCTGCGCGTGGCTGAGCTGTTGCTGCGCTCGCTACTGCCTGCCTGGGGATTGCTGCCCGCCCCACAGCAAAACACACTCCCTCCCCCACTCCCCAGCAGGTGCAGGTCCCCCCTTGCAAGTGCAGAAAAGCAAAACAAATCAGTTTCTGTGATTTTCTGAATTCCGGCAGGGAAGTAAATTATTTTTTAGAATTTTAGAATTGCTTCAGAATTTCAGATTTTCTGAGTTTCTGCAGAAAACAAAAAACGACTCAGAGTTACATCAGAAAAATTTTCAGAAATTGCAAGATTCAAATCCGTTTTTCAGAGTTTCAGAATTTATTCAAAAATCGCATACTGCATTATGTAGCAAGATGTATGGACATGTATGCCTGATGCGGGAGGAAATGTATGCATAGTGCGGGAAAACTTGTGTGCAGAAGCGGAGACTGGATTTGATTTGATGGAGGTCATGAGCACTTCGCCAGTGTGCAAGCCCCATACGAAGGCAACCTGTGTGCTTACAACAAATGTTTCTCAACGAAGGCGCACAATAGAAGAAGGAGAAAGAGGACTTGCACGCAGAGCTACAAGGACTTAAGGCGGATTCACAAGCACTCAAAGAAGAGGTCTCAGCCCTCAAGCGAGAGCTTGCTGATAGAGCAAGCAATGGAATAGAGGAAGGGGAATTCTAGCCCTCAGTGATAGAGGAAATCAAGGTCATCAGGGAGCAGGTGCGGATGATCAAAGAGGAGGAGAAACAGAATGTGGCAAAGACGTCTTCGTGGTTGGATGTGATCACGAAGACACAAAAGAAGGCGGATGAGGCCGAGAAATCGATAGAAGTCGCTAAGAAAGGGAAAGGGAAAGAAACCACATCTGTCCCCACTCCTACAATCATCAACACGACTCTAGAAGAAGAGCAGCGAAGGAAAACTAGAGCTTTGCATATACGAGTAACCGGTCTAAAAGACCGAGATGATGTAGCGAGGGAAGTCGAAGAACTTCTCCGCATGATGGGGAGTGAGGCTACTCATACAGAGGCATGGGGGGTAGGGAAGAAGACACAAGGAAATGGGGAGACTTCCAAGGAGAGAGCTTTAATCATGCGTTTTCCATCCATGGAGGCAAAGGACTTCTTGAAGAGGCGTCCTACACTTAAGAAAACGGGCATATTCCTTGGAGATGACCTCACTCTCACACAACTTATGCATATGAGAGAGGTAATGCCAGAGATTCAAGCGGTGAGAGAGAAGGGAAAGACGGCCTTCTACAGAGATGGTCGGGTGGTGATTGTAGAGCGGCGCTCCACATGACGGTGCGAGACCTATGGGACCACACTCAAAGTTGCCACTTGGAATTGTAATGGATCTATGCGCCTTGATGTGGGTGCTTTTGAAGATAGTTTTATGGGAAGAGACATCGTCTTCTACTTTGAGACACATCGGGCCCTTGGGCAGTCTATGTCTCACATTAGTGGATATAGATGGGAGTAGGGCCTGTAGACAGGAGACACGATCAAGGCACAGAGGGCGGGGCTCAGGAGGAGTGGCAGTGTTATTTAGGGAGGAGTTGCAACCATTGATACATATAGCTCGCAGGGATGAGCAAGCTAGGCACATGTGGGTGAGATTGAGAGAAGAGACAGGCATATGTCTTTACATTGCTATTTGCTACTTTCCCTCGAACACGTCACTCTATGCACCACCCAGAGGACAGTCCCCCTTCTTTATTTTGGATGATGACATTTGGGAGTTCTCTAGAGATGGTGACATCATCATTCTAGGGGACTTCAATGCTAGGACTGCCGATCATCAGACAGTATTTTATGATACTTCAGAGGAGATGTTGAGAGAGCTGGATGTTGCAGAGACGGGCCTATCCAGACTATCACAGGATGGGGAACACACTGAGTATGGACGACACTTGATAGACATGGGGACTGCACACGGATTGGCCATCTTGAATGGCCTACAGAGATTTCCCGCTGCGGGGGGTTTTACATGCTTTCCACACAAACATGGAGCCTGCACAGTGGATTATATCATGGCATAGCCGAGACTCATCTCTCATATCTAGGATCTCACGGTTGGACCCAGACCTGTGGGTGTGGCAGTAGATCATGCTCTTGTGTCGTTTACCATCTCTTTTCAGTTTAGTGTAGCACACATGCCACGAGCAGTAGCCCCTACTCGCTACACCTTCACGCGGGAGACAGACTCTGTATACATAGATGGGATCGACAGACGCCTGTGCACAGGGGAGCCAGGGCGACCTCTGGAGGAGCTTACCACTATATTGACACAGACACTACATGGTGCGGCAACAGAGGCATACCCACATACCTAGCCTGAGCAGAGACGCCGTTCGGGGAGCATGCTCCTGAACAGGTGGTATGATGAGGAATGCCGGGACACTAGAGCCAGACTTCAGAGGGAGGTACTTTTGGGGGACATCACTCACAGACAGTCACAGATTAACTTCCGACGCCTAGTGCGGCGGAAGAAGAGGGCATTTTTGGCTCGCCTAGAGCAGGATCTATACCAGCTATTCTTGAGTCAGGACTCGAGTGAGGCATGGCGGCTCTTTCATGAGCACTCTCCCCCCCTCTGCCATTACTTCCACAGAGTCCTGGGGCCAATACGCATCATCTCTATACACAGTTCCTGAGTAGCCCTCCCTTCCCGACCCCCCCGATCCATGCCCACACACATGTGCTTTTTTCACCGCGGAGATAGTGAGGAAGGCCATTGACAGGATGAGGACTGTGAGAGCTTATGATCATGATGGCTTAGTGGTTGAGCATTTCACGCATGCCAGAGATCTACTAGCAAAGCTTCTAGCAGTTATGTTTAACTGTGCCATGTGTGAGGGCTTGCCTGATACTTGGAGCCTATCTACTATTGTACCTATCTTCAAGTCGGGAGACCCTATGGAGCCTGGGAATTATCGCACTATCATGATTGGACACACATTGGCACGGTTGTACGTGTCTATTCTTGAGCAGCAGTTGAGTAGATGGGCAGAGAGGGAGGGGATACGCGTAGCCGGGCAGGCAGGGTTCAAGAGGGGTTTTTCTACTCTTGACCATATCTTAACACTTAGAGCCATCATTGAGGAGGGCAGATCGGGTGGGAGACGGATCTATTGTAGCTTTGTGGATTTCCGCAAAGCATTTGACACAGTACCCAGAGCTAGATTGATGCGTAGATTAGAGCAGATGGGAGTACCCACAGAGCTCATTTGGGGGGTCATGGCATTATACAGGTCAGTAGTGGGGCATGTACGCACCTCAGAGGGTCTATCCACACCGGTTCACTCCACTATTGGGGTGAAGCACGGTTGCCCGCTCTCTCCTACTCTATTTGGTATGTATGTGGATGAGGTTTCTGACTACATTGAGAGAGATGGTGATAGAGGTGCAGAACTGGCAGGGACATGGATTCCACTATTGTTATATGCTGATGATATTGTGTTGATCTCCGACTCTCCGGAGGGGATGCAACGTCACTTGGATGCTTTGTATAGGTTTGCCCAGGACAGTGGTTTGTCCGTCAACCTTGGTAAAACCAGGGTCATGGTATTTAATACCACCCCACAGTGGATCAGGAGGTCAGCGCCCGCATTCACATACGGCAGGAGACAGTGGAGTATACAGATGCTTATACTTACCTTGGAGTGGTTTTTAGTGGGCCAGCATTTTCAGTGAGGAGGGCAGCAGAGACTAGATTGACCAGAGCCCAGGCAGCAATGGGTAGATTGGAAAGGATGTGTTCACAGGTTCAGTTTCAGGAGCCACGGACGAAGCTCTGGCTCTTTGACACTTTGGTGGCTTGTGCATTGCCTTATGGAGCTGAGATTTGGGGACCTTCATTGGATCATCACGGGAGGACAGGCCGCACTGATGGATGGGGGGACATGGAGAAGCTTTTGGTCTCTATGATCTCGCGGCTCATTAGAGCCAAGGCTTCAGTACCACGTGCCATTGTCCGAGCAGAGCTAGCTGCCCCCCCCCCCCCCCACTAGTGGTTGAGGCGTTTACCAGATCTGTCTCCTTCATACACTGCATGTTGGAACTTCCTAGAGACAGATATGCCCGCCTTGCACTTGAGTCCTCTTGAGAGTTAGCCATGCAGGGAGATACAACATGCTGGTATGGGGAGATGACATCATGGTTTCAGGCACATGGGTTCAGCATAGATAGATTGCCTCCTTTCCAGTACTCACTGGATGCACCCTCTCTGACTCTTACACAGTCCGAGATCACCAGGCTCATCCGCCAGGACCTGACTCAGCTAGACACCAGGTGGACATGGATACAGCTAACACATGAGTTGGGCATGAAGATGGCTTTCTACAGAGAGCATCTTCTCCAGCTTACGGAGGACGGTTTTGTGACGAGGCCCGGGTACATGGACACCCACTTGTCTCATGGGGTACGATGTGCTATTGGCCAGATACAGACATCTTCACACCAGCTGCGGATCGAGACTGGGAGATACAGCGGATTACCAGCATAGGCCAGGACATGCCCCCTATGTGACAGAGCCTGAGACAGAGTTGCACTACACATGCCACGTCTACTACGAGATACGAGGCCGCTTCCACTGCTTGTTCAGAGAGGGCTTTGGACCACTCTCCAGAGTCATGCGGTACAAGGATCATAGATGCTTGGGTTTGTTTTTGCTCGAGCTGCACAGACACAGAGAGAGCCTGATGAGAGGAGAGGCTAGCCAGTCCCAGTCTCAGAGACAGATCACAGACATTGGACACCCGGAGGAGTTACTACCACAGCAGAGCTTGCCGCCTCACGCCAAAGGCACACTGATCGACCGGGCGATTGAGCTAGGGAGATCAAGACGCCCGCGACTACGGAGGACTACACAGCACCGACGGAGGCTGCATCAGAGGATTCTGATCACTTTGGCCCGACATGCACGACGCCCGGTCAGACTACTGACCATGGAGGAGATCGATGAGATCCGCCAGCGACCGATGCTGGATCTCTTGTGATTTTAGCTATCCCAGCTAGCTGATTAGTTCACACCTTGGAGTTTAGGATTCCATAGTAGTCATTTAGTTATTTTGTCATATTGTCATTTTCATTTCATTTTGTTACTTTTGTTACTTTGTATCAGATCCACCACATTGTAACTTTTTTAGGTCTCATAGGTCACTTTGGCCTTTTGAAGACGTTAATATAACATTTTCATTTCATTTTATTTCTCTCTCTCTCTCTCTCTCTCTCTCGCTCTCTGAGCAGAAATTGATGACAGGAGGCAGTTCTGCAGCTGTAGGTGACGCACAGAGCTGCGCGCTGGTGTAGGCGGCTAGGGTTTGCAGCCAGGCTACTACTATAGGATTCGCACTAGCAGGGAATCAGAGAGTAGTGCGCAGAGAGTGCAGGTCTCAACGCCCCTGGTTAGCGCCCTGGGATTCAGGTCGCCCCGTCGAGGGCTGCTTTAAACCCCCACACAGGGGGCCGCGAACCTTTCATCCGCAGACAGTTTCGAGGAACAGGTTTTGATCAGCAGGGCGAAGGTCCCTTGTTCTTTTGTGCTGATCTGTAACGCCGCTCGCTGCCCAAGTGCACTCAGCCTGCTTGCCGAAAAACCGAAATAACCTGCTGCGCATAAACCTCTGTGCGGAAATAACCTTGCACAATCCCCCAATGGTAATGTCCTGAACCACAGCCCCTCGTCTTCATTTGTTGAGAGTAGTTGCGCCTGTGGCAGGCTGCGGATTATCCATTGGATTTCAGGGCTGCCCTGGTCTTTCAGACGAGCATCGCCGCTCTACTGGATTGGTTATTTGTAGGGCTCCGAGAGCCTGATTGAGGGGTTCGAGGAGTGCTCTCTCGCCCTCTCTGTATCAAACACCAGTGCCCGCACAAATAGAACAAGCTGCGATGAGGAAGCAAAATGACAAGGATGACCCCTCCAAGATACCATCCAAAAGTGCAAAGAGGAAATGCAAGCAACCATCAACAAAATCAACGGCAACCTCCTAGGCACGATACACACACTTGAGGAACGGTTGACGGCCCAGGATGAGGAGATTGCACAACTCAAGAAGGACCTTGACGAGGTGCGCTCGAAGAAGGGGAACTTTAACCATCGGTAATGGAAGAGCTACTATAAAAGAGCAAGTGCGGGTCATCAAAGAAGGGGAGGAGCAAAATAAAGAAATGACGACTTTTTGGGTGGACGTAATTACACGAACTGAAAAGAAAGCGGATGAGGCCGAGAAATGGATTGAGGTCATCAAAAAAGGCAAAGGCAAAGAATCAACCCCCACCCCCACACCTACCATCATTAACTTGACACTAGGAGAGGAGGCGTGTGCCTTTCTTACATGTGAAGATTACCGGCCTCAAAGACCAAGGTAGTGTTGAAGAAGAGGTCAATGAACTCATGTTTATGATGGAGGTTACTGCGCCAGCGCATACAAAGGCTTGGTGAGTCGGTAACAAGAAAAGTTAAAACAAGGGGGGAACTTCCAAGGAAAGAGCGCTTATCCTCCGCTTCCCCTCTATGGAAGCAAAGGACTTTTTGAAGGAAAGACCAACTCTTAAGAAGACGGGTATTTTTCTTGGGGACGATCTCACACTCTCGCAGATTGCTTATGTGAAGGAGGTAATGCCAGAGATTAGAGTGGCAAGGGAAAAAAGAGAAGACTGCTTTTTATAGAGACGGGAGGGTCGTGATAATGGAGCGACGCCCCAAATGACAGTGCGGGACCTATGGGACTAAATTAAAGGTGGCCGCCTGGAACTGTAATGGATCTCTAATGGATCTCTACGTCTTGATGTAGGTGCCTTTGAGGATAGTTTCATTGGGAGGGGCATCATTTTCTATTTTGAGACACATCAGGCTCCTGGACAGTCCATGCCTTAGGCGAGCAGATATAGATGGGAGACGGGTTGCAGACGGGAGACTCCATCAGAGCATCGAGGACAAGGCTCAGGAAGAGTGGCAGTTTTATTCAGGGAGGAGTTGCAGCCATTGATACATATAGCACGCAAGGACAAGCAGGCTAGATATGTGGGTGAGTCTGAAGCCAGACACAGGTAGATATCTCTCTATTGCTATTTGTTATTTCCTTCCTAGTACGTCAGTATATGCACCACCTAGAGGACAATCCCCCTTTTCTATCTTGGATGATGACATATGGGAGTTTTCCAGGGATGGTGACATTATTATCATACTGGGGGGTTGCCCATCATCAAACAATATTCTGTGATACTTCAGAGGAGATGCTTAGGGAGCTTGATGGTACAGAGATGGGCTTATCCAGACTATCACAGGATGAGGAGCACATTGAGTATGGCAAATACTTGATAGATATGGGGATTGCACGTGGATTGGCCATTTTGAATGGCCTACAAATATTTCCTACATCGAGAGGTTTCACATGTTTTCCACACCGACATGGGGCTAGCACAGTGGCTTATGTTATGGCCCAGCCATGTCTCATTCCATTCTTTCAGGATTTCATAGTGGACACTAGGCTAGTTGGAGTAGCAGTTGATCATGCTCTCTTGTCTTTCACTCTCACGTTCCACTTCAGCACAGCTCCACCAGGAGAGGTCTCCGCACACCACTAGGAGAGGTCTCCACACACTCGGTATACCTTCATGAGGGAGACGGATGCCGTGTTCATGGATGAGACTTACATGCAGCTATGCACTCAAGAGCTAGGACGGCCACTATAGATGAGCTCACTCAGATACTGACAGAGACGCTCCATGATGCAGCATTAGAGGCATATCCCCACAGTCAGCTGGCATGGAGACGATTTGGGAGCATGCCCCAGAACAGCTGGTATGATGAGGAGTTAGAGAGATGAGGATCAGATTACAGAGGGAGGTGATCATGGATATTACCACACATAGACAGTCACGGATTGTTTTTCGCCGGCTAGTGTGACGAAAGAAGAGGGCTGGATTCGTATAAGTTGTTTATGTGTTAGGACTCAGGCGAGGCATGGAGACTATTCCACGAGCATTCACCACCACCAGCCATCAGCTCCACAGAGACATGGGGGGAATATGCCATATCTCTCTACACAGCATCATGGCAGCCACCTTTGCTATTAGGGCTAGGTTGTATGCATCTATTCTTGAGAAGGAGCTGAGTAAATGGGCAGAGAGAAAGGGCATACGAGCATCAGGGCAGGCAGGATTCAGGAGAGGTTTCTCCACTCTCGATTAGATTCCGACACTTAGAGCTATGATTGAGGAGGGTAGACACCATGGCAAGAGGATCTACTGTAGTTTTGTGGATTTCCGCAAAGCTTTTGATACAGTGCAGAGAGCTAGACTTATACGCAGACTACAGGACATAGTGAGCCCATATAGATGATTTGGGGCCTTTATACAGGAAAGTGGTAGGGCGGGTACACACTATTGAGGGTATGTCTGACATAGTCCACTCCACTATTGGGGTGAAGCAGGGATTGCTCCTTGTCTCCGACTCTTTTTGGGATGTATGTGGATGAGTTTTCAGAGTATGTAGAGAGAGAGGGAGACAGAGGTGCTCAGCTAGTAGGGACATGGATTCCGATATGTGTGTGTGTGTGTGTGTGTGTGTGTGTGAGAGAGAGAGAGAGAGAGAGAGAGAGAGAGAGAGAGAGAGAGAGAGAGAGAGAGAGAGTCCGAACTGTTTGGCCGCCTTCGCTGCTGCATCCAGGTTTCCATTTGATGGGTGCACAAGAGCGTGCTGCCCCTCCATGGGCAGCCGCTGCTAGGTGTGAAGTTTGCCTTCAGCATCCTACATTCCCATTCATCCCCTTTCTCTCTTTCCCCAGCCTTTTATGTTTGTTATTTGAGCGTTTGTGTGGTATGTTTGTGTATTCCTGAGAGAGTGAAATTCTTGGTTTTTGTGTGTGGGTGCTTGCTACCTTTGTTTTCTTTCTCTTGCTGCAGTCTTCAGTAGTCACGTGGACTGGTTTCTTCAGAGTCTGAGAATTACTCTCGTGTTGATCTGGCTTATAGCTATTGGAGCTTCTCTGTTTTGGCGAAGGATGCGTATAGTCTCGAAGATAGCCTCCACTGCCATAGATAGCTCATCACTCTTTGTGGTCTGTATATCATGTGGCACTGAGGGTTTTTTTCAAATCATGCTTGATAGCAACAAAATTTGGGGTCTCTCTCACCTCTTCACGACATTGTTGATAGAGACCGTACCCTCTCAATGACATGGTTAAGCCTGGTGTCCAAATTGTTTAATGAGAAGTAAGGCTAACCTTAAAAGAAAGCATGCTTTGCATGAAGCTGGTGGAATTTCTTCCATGCTTCCACATTATGATCAAGAGAAACAACGGGTAGATTGCCGAGCACATCGTCTGAGAGCTATGGTGTCATCAAGGTGTCAAATAGCCACACACGAAGTGCATACATTACTGCTGGTTTTATCAAGTTGTCAAAAAGCAAGTGCCATACTATAAACCTGAGTGCTGGCAGTCTTGGCCCTAGTCCCGCCTCTACTCCTTATGTAGTTTGCTAGCTCGTCTACGTATATCCCAAAAAGAGTCGGTGAGGGGATGTCCTTGCTTCAAATCGATGGTGCAAATGATGCTATTTGCTAATCCTCTAAGGATAATAGGACACCCAAGGATAGAAGCTGCTCTCTCAGAAATAAGGAAAGAATTTCTAAAGAAGAGGCCAACTCTTAAGAAAACCGGTATTTTCCTGGGAGATGACCTTACATTGGCACAAGTGGCACACATGCAAGAGTTGATGCCAGAGATCAGGGCAGCAAGAGAAAAGGGGAAAATCGCCTTTTATAGAGGAGGGAAAGTAGTGGTTCTGGAAAAGCGCTCATCATGACAGTGCGAGACCTATGGGGCGACGCTCTGGATAGCGGCGTGGAATTGTAATGGATCATATAGGCTAGATGTAGGTGCCTTTGAAGACAGCTTTAGGGACAAAGACATAGTTTCTACTCAGAGACACACTAGATACCGGGACAGCTTATGCCACATGTGAAGGGGTATTTATGGGAAACAGCTGGTCGACCTGACAAGAGATCTCTACGAGGTAGCCGGGGTTCAAGAGGAGTAGCAGTCTTATTTAAAGAGGAGCTGAAACCACTACTACAGATTATTAGGAAAGATGAACAAGCAAGGTATATGTGGGTGAGAATGAGAGCCGAGACAGGTAGATTTCTATATATTGCTATATGCTACTTCCCTCCAAGCACATCAGTCTACTCCTCACCTAAAGGACAGTCCCCTTTCGTCATATTGAATAATGACATATGGGAGTTCTCTAGAGATGGAGACATCGTTCTCTTAGGAGACTTTAATGCCAGAACGGCCAACTCTCAAGCAGTATTCTATGATACTTCCGAGGAAATGCTCAGAGAAGTGGATTTATCACAGGAGGGGCTTACTAGAAACTCATAACACACTGAATATGGGAGACATCTCATGGAGATGGCAACTACACATGGTTTGGCCATACTTAATGGTCTAGAGAATTTCCCTTTATCTGGGGGATTCACATGCTTCCCGCACAGGCATGGGGTCAGTACAATGGATTATGTCATGACTTCACCAAGCTTTATTTCTAGTATTGAGGATTTTAAGGTGGGACCCAGACCGGTTGGGATTGCAGTGGATCATGCTCTCTTGACCTTATCAATCTCCTTCCAATACAATGCCTCTCAAGTACAAAGGAAGAAGACACACACAAGATATACTTTCACGCCAGAGACCGACTCAGTCTATGTGGAAAAGATCTATAATAGGATGTGGGCAACTGAGCCAGTATATACTATAGAGGAGATTACTTCTCAGCTAACAGAGATACTACATGGAGCAGCACAAGAGGCATACCCACATACTCAGCCTGATCAGAAGAGAGGATCTGGGAACATGCCTCAAAACAGTTGGTACGACGAGGAATGCAGAGAGACGAGAACCTAGGTCCAGAAAGAGCTTACACTTGGGATCATCACATATAAGCAGTCTCGGATTGCTCTTCGGCGTATAGTACGTCGCAAGAAAAGGGCATTTTTAGCCAAACTGGAGAGAAGGATTTATATCAGCTCTTCTTGAGTCAGGACTCACATGAGGCCTGCGGTTATTTCACGAGCACTCATCACCTTCGACAATTACTTCTCCTGAGATTTGGGGTCAATATGTAACATCATTATATCTTGTATCTGGATAGCCTCCATTACCAAATCCGCTAGAGCCATGCCCTGCTACTAGTACTTTCTTTACTATGGAAATGGTGGAAAAAGCCATTGATAAGATGAAGACAAGAAGAGCATATGATCATGAGGGTTTAGTAGCAGAACATCTGATCCATGCAAGGGATCTACTTTCAGAAGTCCTTGCTCGTCTGTTTAATCCGGGCATGTGTGAAGGATTACTTGAATCTTGGAAATTATCTACTATCGTACCTATTTTCAAGTCAGGGATCCTATGATACCCAGGAACTACCGTACCATTATGGTGGGTCGCACATTGACCCGACTGTACGCATCCATTCTGGAACAAAAATTGAGTAGATGGTCAGAGAATGAGGGCATAAGG
Organism: Adiantum capillus-veneris; assembly: GCF_014529385.1. Classification (NCBI taxonomy): domain Eukaryota; kingdom Viridiplantae; phylum Streptophyta; class Polypodiopsida; order Polypodiales; family Pteridaceae; genus Adiantum; species Adiantum capillus-veneris. The sequence continues at coordinate 116,994,773 of NC_140936.1, read as the reverse complement.
GCAAGAGGACAAGCTGGATTCAGGAGGGGTTATTCCACTTTAGATCATATTCTTACGCTCAGAGCCATTATTGAGGAAGGAAGAGCAAGCGGGAGAAGGATGTATCGTTGCTTTGTGGATTTTTGGAAAGCTTTTGACATAGTACCAAGGGCCAGATTGATGCGCAGAATGCAAGAGTTAGGGGTCCCCAAAGAGATTATCTGGGGGATCATGGCCTTATACGGGTCATTAACTGGTTATGTACGTACTCCAGAAGGGGACTGCAACATTGTTCATTCCACTGTTGGAGTAAAGCAGGGATGCCCACTGTCCCCTACTTTATTTGGTATGTATGTAGATGAGGTATCAGATTACATTGATAGAGAGGGTGACAGAGGTGCTCAACTTGCAGGGTCATGGATCCCTTTGTTGTTGTATGCAGATGATATTGTATTGATAGCAGAATCACCAGATGGAATGTAGAGGCAATTAGATGCATTACATAAATTCGCGGAAGACAACGGACTGTCGGTAAACTTGGGTAAAACCAAAGTTATGGTGTTTAACACCACACCGCAGTGGGTTAGGAGATCGGCACCTACATTTGCATATGGCCAGGATACAGTAGAGTACACAGATGCATACACATACCTTGGTGTGGTATTTACAGGACCGAAGTTTACTCTTAAGAAAGCAGCGGATGCTAGATTGTCCAGAGCCTCTGCGGCCTTGGGAGGGTTGGAGAGGATGTGTTCACAAGTGGAGTTTCAGGAACCACGAACAAAACTTTGGCTCTTTGATACTGTGGTGGCTTTGGCTATGCTTTATGAGGTCCAGATTAGGGGACCATCTGTGGATCAGGATAATTGGAAGTCAATGGAGAGACCTTTGGTATCTATGATTTCCCGAATGATTAGAGCCAAGGCCTCCGTACCACACGCGATTACCCGAGCGGAACTAGCTGTCCCTTCGATAGAAATTGAAGCTCTTACCAGATCAGTGTCCTTTATACATGGTTTATGGGATACAAATAATTGCCGATATACTAGATTGGCCCTCGAATCCTCTCGACAATTAGCAATGAAAGGAGATACATCATGCTGGTATGCGCAACTGTCCTCGTGGTTTCAGAGACACGGGTTCAGTATGGAAAGATTACCCCCCTTCCAATACTCTCCTGAGGCTCCATCACCGGCAATCACACGAACGGAGATTAATAAAATCATCTGCCAGGATCTTATACAGTTAGACACTAAGAGGACATGGATAGACCCTACACAAGAATTGGGCACGAAGATGGTCGACTACAAAGAAAACTTCCTACAGCTATCTGAAGATGGTTTTGTGATTCGCCCGAGCTACATGGATACCCACCTGTCTCATGGTTTGAGATGTGCTGGTCAGATTCGTACATCCTCACACCAGCTAGAAATTGAATTTGGCAGATTTAGGGGAATCCCACCTGAGAGCAGAATTTGCGAGTTATGCGGAATGGAGTTGGAGACAGAATTACACTACATATGCCATTGCACCGTATACTATGAGATACGTGGGCGTTTCCATTGCTTTTTTAAAGAAGGCTTTGGACCCCTAAATAGAGTCATGCAATACCAAGATCAAAGGTGCTTAGGCCTGTACCTACTGGAACTACATCGGCACAGGGATAATCTAATGAGAAGACAAAGAGCACTACAACCTCAGAGGCAGATCACAGATTTCTTTGGATCGAGAGAAGCAGGAATGGAAGGAGAAGCAAGAGGCCAGCAGCGAGCACAAAGGAGTACCCACATTCATACCAAAGGCACCCTCATTGACAGGGCGATCGAGCTTAGGAAATCGAGATGACTACGACCGAGATGCAGAAGCACACTTCACCGGAGGAGACTACAACACAGGATTAGAAGCATTCTAGCCAGACACCCAAAATGCTCCTAAGAAGTTTATCTAAATACTTTGTATTTGGTTTTTCACATTTATTTTCACACTTTCACACTTTCCAGACATTGTAACAGATTCCCCACTTTTGTATCAGTTTGGTCTTATAGGTCACTCTGGCCTTTTGAAGACGTTAATATAACTTTTCATTTCATTTCTCTCTCTCTCTCTCTCTCTCTCTCTCTCTCTCTCTCTCTCTCTCTCTCTCTCTCTCTCTCTCTCTCTCTCTCTCTCTCGGAATCATGTTGTCAGCTTTAAAGAGATCCACAAAGTAGCAATAAAGGCACTATGCTCCTGGCTTGCTGACAGGCATTTGAGTGCAATAATGTGATCCACGATACAAAATTTATGCTTAAATTTTGTCATGTTGTGCAAGAAAAAATTGTGCCAGTTCTTTGAGGACTATATGTCACATTAGTGACCCATTTAAGAGTTATAAGATAAGAAGCTAGCACAAGTCTAGAGAGGGATTTTGTCGCAGAGGTTTCTCTATTCTTTTGCAGAATGCACGTGTGCATGTAACTACTCCACCCTCTTCATTGGCTTTTAGAATGAGACTCTTATTCTCATCTCATACCCGCATGAACGGCACAACTTACATATGCTCAAGTCTTGAGTGTGAACTTAAAACACACAGATAAACAATACCTATGTACACATTCCATTTACAGAGTACATAAACTTGAAATGCTGAGTCTAAAATCCAAGTAGATTTTGGATATGGAATTCCTCAGCACTTGACACTTATGCCAACAGCTTGGTTGTGGCATATTTGACTATTTTTTAGGAAAGAGCTCTATTTTCAATTTGCATACTCTCGCTCCTTGTGAGGCCTATGTGGACATGTTCACTTGAGGTGATTGTCATCTTTGACATGAGTGTAGAGACATATGTGAAGTTGTGGTATGTTGAGCAAACCATCTTGTAGTTGTTTTTGTCTAGCAAGGTTTGCTCCTTTATCACTCTTCACCTATCCCTAGTTTTTATGGTCCAAGCGCCATGTTATGTAGTGACAAGCCATATAGAATAATTTTAGGCATCTATATCGATTCGATTTGTTATTTGCTTTGCTCTGCTTTGGTCTCTTTACCCATGTGGTTCGTGGTTGTTTAGTAGTCAAACCTGTTGTTGATAGGGCTTGATGTGTTTGCTTTGGGAGTTTTTTTTTTTTTTTTGGGGGGGGGGGGGGGGTGGCGGGGGAGAAGACACTCTCAAGTCACCATCACTTTGAAAGCCTTTGTGAGGGTGTCTTTGCACATCCATAATTGTACAACTTCTTATGATCTCTTTTGGGTCTTAGGAGCTGTGTTGATGTTGATTTTCTTCTGTTTTCATTGGCTTTGAGTGGTACACTTCCCTCAAGTGTGAAAGGATTTCTTAGGCACTCATGTTTAAGTAGCTTAGGTTGTTGACCTCTTGCAAGAGATTTTTCTTTTGTCGCTTTTGATTTTTTGACATGGCACATGTGTTGCCTTTGATTGTGTGGGAATCTTGGAGACCTGTAGGTGTGAGGAGACCTTCCTTGAGTGGGTAACAATTGGTTAGACACCCACAAGTGAGTAGCTTTGGTTATTGACCTCTTGTAAGATTTTTTTCTTCTCTTGGGTGCTTCTTTTTTTTACCATTGAGCACTGTGAAGGTAGTAGGGAGAAACCTTATACATATCATGTATTTACAATTGTACATTGTTGTGTACATACACCCTTGAGGGGTGACCGCAGGAACCACCTCCTAAATAGGGAAGGAGGATACACCCAAGAGAACGCAACCTGTGAGCCTCGAACCCTCATCCTTGGGGTTACATCACAACGGTCTCAACAATTGAGCTACGCTTTTGGGGTGTTTCTTGAGATGGCACATGCGTTGCCTTTGAGTAATTGGCAGCTCAAAGACCTATAGGGTTGATGAGACTTTTATCTTTTGACTTTATGGTCTTTGAGATTTTTTGTTGGTGATAACTGGAGAAGAGTCATTACAAGGAATGACATATTTAGGGAACTTTTTGTCAGATTGTGTTGTGTTCATCCTAGGCAAGAGCTTAGAAACCATAAGAGCATTGAAGTTTTTCTTTTGGAGTTACCTTGGGCCCTTCATAGCTTAGATGTTCACAAAGTTACAATATTATTGCCATTTTCATCATAGAATTGGCTCGAGTATTTTCCTTGAGCACATCCTCCATTGTGTCTCATGTGGGTGTATCTAGTCTTGAGGTGAAATTTCATCACCAAAAAAAGGCTTGAAGACATAGAAACATCTAGGGAAGTCAAGGAGATGCCCTTTTCTATGTAAAATATAGCTTAATGGATGCGGTATTTACCATGTTCTAGCCTCTTCAATGTTGTAAGTCCAAAAACATTTGTTGGTTTTTATTTGAATCAAAGCTTGAGTGCTTGTTGCACTCTCCTTTCCTCTCTTGAATACAAATTTTTTCCTCTCCATGTGAGTTATTACTACATTTCATATGTTGACTTGTTCACTAGTTAAGAAGTTGAGTTGTATTTGTGCACACATTTTGCATTCGTTTGCAATCGGATGTCGAGTATTTCACCAAGTTTCCAACCACCTTGGTAGCCTTACACACAACGTGATGCATTACCTTAAATTGCTTGCATCCTTGGTTTTAGGACCGTCGTCGGCAATGTGGCATCCATGTATTTGTCAAGCCGCCTTCTCATTACTTGCAAGATTCTACCCTTGATGGTTTTAATTACTTTATGTCCTTGGTTGTTAAAATTGTCACACTTTGTTTTTTTTTGTTTTTGTTTGAGTCTAAATTGGGATTATCTCCAAACATTCCATCGGTTCCAACAATCCTTGGCCTCTCTCCTGATATAAAACAAATCAAGGGGTTCGTTTTTTTATTTTGAACTATTGTCTGGTTGCATAATATAACTTGATCTTGGCTCCATAATATTGTCTGGTTGCATAATATAACTTGATCTTGGCTCCATTATAAACACCATGCAACGACAATCCTAATAAATCTCTTAACCATACTATACCATTGGAGAATATCGACGAGTGAACCTCATAGGGTCCATACCATGCAATCTTCAAATCTAGTTTCTTTGGTCCAACCTTGATTGGTATAGGAGTACCAGATCTCCCTTCTTGAATTCCCTCACTTTAATTTTGCTGTCATGCTAGTATTTCCTTCCATGCTGAACTACCTCCTCTTGTTCTAACATAGCATGTGCTTGATCTCTTCCAAATGCAGTAATTCAATATTGTCTACGTGGGATGCTCTCATGGACCAATGGTCCACGGGGAGGCCCTGTGGACCAGGACGCGAGACCGCCCTTGTTCGAGGGCTTGTCTATGTGGCCATGCTGTGGGTCACCCGCAATCCACGTGGATTGCCATACGATTTGCGGCGATTCGCTTGGCGAGCCACAGGGGTGCCACATACAAGACTTGCTTCCCTTAATGTTTCAGCAATGACTTAAACTTACACACGGAGCTCACTAAGCCACAATGTGGGCTCTCCATTACGATTCTCATTGCAACAATCATTGAGCATCAAGAATCACTTATGAGCCCCACACGTAATACATCACATGTATCTTTGGTCCCATAGGTCATGTTTGACCTTTGAGGATGATAACAAGATCTGTGTGTGTGTGTGTGTCTCTCTCTCTCTCTCTCTCTCTCTCTCTCTACCTCCTTGTTCTCTTCCCCCTCTCTCTCTTCTCCCTCTTTGTTCGATTCTTTGTCTCCCCCCCCCCCCCCCCCCCCCCCCTCCTCCCCTCGCACAGGCCATTCTCTCGCTCCCCTTGTCGACCGCCATTTCAACTAGCCACATGAAATCTTGTTGTACAGAATTCCATGTGGCTCGTTGGGCCATCGAGTTAGTGACGTGCCACATCAGCATGCCACATGGAATTATTTTGGCCCAAAAATGTATTCTTGTTTCAACTTGAGGAAAGAAATCAAAATGAGTAAAAAGTAGGGCGAAAAATTGGTGTGACGCTTCATCTTCACTTTGATCTTCACTTGTGTTTTGCTCTTTCTCCTCCTCAATATCTTCTGGATCATTGTCTTGTCTTCTCTTAAACACTTTGATCTTTTTTACTGCAATGGGAATCTTTACTTCTGTACCATTTAGTTTAGACAAGTTGTAAGTAGCATTTTCATGCACATGCTTTACAACATACTGTCCAAACCATCTTTTTGAGAACTTACGTATGGTTGTGTACTGGTTATCAAGGCTACTATCATACATTAACCCCAATTACCTTTGTCAATTGTTTTGCTCTTGAGCCAATGTTGCTTATCAAAGTAGTCCTTGTTATTCAACCTTGCATTTTTGAGTCATTCTTTTGCAACCTAAATGTCTCTAGGTCTTCTCTCTAGTTGCCTTATACACAATGCAAGGAGATCTAGGAGCTGTGTAGTGAGATTCTTCGCCCAACCCCCCATTATATATCCCTTGGCCGCTATGAATAGAATCTCCCTGTTCGCATTTAGCAACCGACAGTCCTACTCGCTTGGGTTTGCCCTTGGCATGACATTACTTTCCCTTGGAGAAGCATTTTCGTCCTTGAAAACACAAGTGGTAGTATCTACGTAAGAACATTGATGTTTTCCTTATTGACAGCCCATACGCGAGCTTAATTGTCCATATGACCGATACCTGGTGCAATGATAAGGTTCAATGAAACCAAGAGCAACATCTTGATTTTCAACATTGTTTGCTTTTTGCAACCGCATGTATCTAAATGGTAACTCATGATAACTCACGTGAGTATCTTGAAAAGCTCAGAGTTATTAAGGGATATAATAGGGAGTATCCTCATGTCAGACTTCTGAACATTTCGGAATACATAGAACTACATGTTCACCCCTAATGAAGATTACATGCCAACATACTTTGTCAGCACACCTACTAAGTCCTTGACTTATGAAACTATTGAATCGGTATCCAACCCCACCACAACACGTGTTCAAAGTTGAAAACCGTACTTAAGCAAATTCTAGAATAGGGAGAGAATCGCCCATTCAAAATGCGTTGTGCTAACGTATGCTCTTAGCAGATTCTTTAGCAAAAAATACTTGTAAGCTACCCATCCAATACGGGATGAATAGCACCAGTAAGAGTGAGGTGATTTCTCCCAACCACTTACAGACAGTCTTCCATGACTGACGATAAACTATGTGTTAGACAAGGGGAACAAGAACCTAAGAGTCCACCTCCCAACCATCCACTATATAGCCTGGCTCTTAGCCCTTTGTCCTAGTTGGACTCTCTTTTCACACTGCTTAGCTCGGCCTTGCCCTTGTTTAGTTTAGCCTTGCCGTTGTCCTGACATTACTCCCCCCTGAAAGAAGAGTTTTCGTCCTCGAAAACAAAAGTGGGAAACTTCTTCTTAAGAACACTAATGTTTTCCCAAGTGGCACCTTCCTCAGGTCGATCTTTTCACTTGATGAATGCTTGTTGACGTACATGATGATGTGTATGTAACTCGTGATAATCAAGAACATGTTCAGGTTCATGCGGTAAGGTAGGAGGTTCAATGAAATCAACCAAAATCTATTGGTCAATGACATTGTCGTCCCCATGTAACCGCTTACGTAAACGGCTTACATGAAACACCGGATGAATACGAGAATGTGTTCATAGCAGTAATTTGTAGGCACGATCACTTACTCGCTTGAGTATTTTGAAAGGCCCACAATATCGGGGAGATAATTTAGGTGTTGGTCCAGTTTTCAGACTTTTTGAATGTTCTGGCACACGTAAAAATACTTCCTCCCCTTCCTCGAAGGTAAGTTGCTGACGTTTCTCATCAGCATACTTCTTATACCGATCCTACGCTTGTTGGACATTCTGACGAGCGAGTTTCAACATATCTATGTGGTCTTGGAGAAAATCATTAACCTGTTGGAGCTTTTCGGTTGCCAACCCCACCGTAACAGGTGACCTAGGTTGAAACCCATACATGAGCATGAAAGGACTAAATCCAATTGTGACATGCTTAGCATTGCTGTAGGCAAACTCGAGAATAGGTAAGTACTCTTCCCAGTCTGACTGTTTTTTGCTGACATATGCTCTTAGCATATCCTCTAGCACTTGGTTAACTCGTTCAGTGTGACCATCTATTTCTGGGTGATTGGCTGTATCAAGGTTCAGTTGTGTATCCAATCGTTTAAACACAGTCCTCCAAAAGTGACTGGGATCACGATCACTGACAATGTTACTTGGAAAACCATACAACTTGTATAGATTGTCCACAAATAACTTGGCTATTTCTGGTGTCTTAACCATTGATTTGGTTGGAATAAACTTACAAAGTTTACTCAACCTGTCTACGACCACCCATACCGAGTCACGACCTCGTACAGTGGTTGGTAAACCCACAATAAAGTCCATAGAGATCCTTTCCCATTTTCCATTGGGAATCTCCAAAGGATGTAAGAGTCCCCCTGCTTTCAGGCGCTCTGCTTTGTTAACTTGACATTTTTGGCAATGCAAGACATAAGCTTGAACAAAGCCATGTATACCTGGCCAGTAAAACTGTTGTCGTACGAGAGCATAAGTTTTTCTAATACCCGGGTGCCCTACACTTGGACTATCATGACATTCATAAAGAATTTGGAGCCGAATGTCTGTATCCATCGGTACATACACTCTCCCCTTATGGAGTAGGTATCCATTGTCGATGGTGAAATCTTCCATTGTTATAGTTCATCACTCGATAGAGAAGAACTAGGTGTGGAGATTAACGTTACACTACCATCATTGGAGTGAGAAGGATCCCTCATTTGAACATGGCTCCACACGTTGGAGTATGCTTCATCATGCTCATATTTGCCTTTGAGAGAATCCAAAAACTCACTACGAAGTTCCGTGAACAAGAGAGAATTGATCTTTGGCATACGACTTAGAGCGTCAGCCACCACATTGTATCGACCTTTACGATACCTGAGCTTGGCATCATACTCCTGAAGAATTTCAGCCCACTTGGCTTTCCGACCCTTCAAATCTATTTGTTGTGTAAACCATTTGATGCTTTTATGGTCAAACACAATCTCAAACTGAGCACCATACAAATAATGCCGCCATGTTTTAAAGACAGACACTATTGCATAGAGTTCACGCTCATAAGCAGAGTAGTTCTGCTAAGTTGCATCAAGATTCTTGCTTTCAAATGCAATTGGTTGTCTGTCTTGTAACAGGATTGCTCCAATAGCACGGTTACTGGCATCCGTTTCCAAAATGAATGGTTTCAAAGGATCTACAATAGCTAGTATGGGAGTTGTAGCTAATGCATCATTGAGCGTATCAAAACTGTGTTGTTGAGCGGATCTCCACTGAAAAGCTTTGCCTTCGCCTTTCAATTGATCCGTCATGGGAACAACAATATTAGCATAGTTTTTAACGAGCTTGCGGTAAAAACCTGCAAATCCTAAAAAAATCTGTAACTCTTCTATATTTTTAGGAGAATTCCATTGTCGGATTGTATCCACTTTGGATTGATCCATATATAGCCCATTAGCTGAAATAACATGCCCTAGATAGTGAATTTCTTATTTCAAAAAATCACACTTAGATTCTTTGGCATATAATTTGTTTGTTCATAACAACTCGAACACCTGCCTGAGATGTTGTAAGTGTTCTTCTTCAGAAGCACTGTAGACTAGAATGTCATCGAGGAAAACGATGACAAACTTGTCCAAGTACGGCTTCAAGATACTATCCATAAGTGTCGTGAAAGTTGCGGGCGCATTGGTTAACCTGAAGGGCATCACCAAGAACTTGTAGTGTCCAAACCTTGTTCGGAATGTTTTTTGGGTATATCAGCAAGTCGAATATGGACTTAATGATAACCTGACTGCAAGTCTATTTTCGTAAAAATGCGAGCATGAGTGAGTTTGTCGAATAACTCATCCACTCGTGGCAATGGGTACTTGTTCTTAACCGTAACCGCATTTAAGCCACGGTAATCTATGCACATGCGCATATTGCCGTCTTTTTTCTTCATTAATAGGATAAGAGAAGCCCATGGTGAAGAACTGGGTTGTATAAACCCTCTGCTAAGGTAGTCAGCAAGCTGACATTCCATCTCAGTAGCTTCAGAATAACTCATACGGTAGACCGTTTTACTGACAGGTTTACAATCTACAACCACATCGATGGTATGTTGTACCGATCGTGTCGGTGGTAATCCTGGTGGCAAATCATTAGGAAAAAAATCTTAAAATTCCTTTAATAATTTTTTTAAATCACTAGCAACGTTTGCTTGTTTGGAAGTAGCCATTGGTGGAAGAGATGAGAGAGAAGCATGTGGCGTTGAGGAATGTTCAACAGATTTAATGTTAGAGAGAAAATGAGACAGTGAGTAACACAAGAAAACTTGATCTATTTCATTATCAGAAACGAGCTGCATAAGCTTAGCCGTACAGATCAATGGTGAAGAAGGTACATCCTTCTCTCTTAACAACACATGTACGCCATGGGATTCAAACATCAAGCTGTTGTGCTCATAGCTACGCTTCAGTGATTGTCTTAGGCTATGCAACCACTCTCTACCAAGGACCATGTCTGCCCTCTCCATGTTATAACCTGAAAATCCAAGCATGTGGAGTAACCTTGTACTTCCAATGGAACAGCTCGGTCTTGAGTATCCCAGATTTCGGTATCATGTCCATGTACTCGGAGTTTGAGGCAATTTGAGTTTTTTCACCAATCCGTAATTGATGAAATTGTGAGTAGCACCGTCATCTACCAAGATGCGCACCGTGTGCCCTTGCAGAGATCCGTGCATACGTACTAACTCATGTGGTCCAAAGCTTTGTTGTCACATGGAAGCTGTGAGACAACATTCATGCACCACCTCGGTGTGTGTTACTTCCACTATAGAGAATCGTGAGGAAGACTCAAGAGGCAGCAGTTGCACTGTGTGCACTGCTTTCTCCTTTCCATGAGCATCAGATTTTTCCTTGGGACAATCCTTTTTGTCATGACCGTTTCCTAAACATTGAAAACATAATTTCTCTTTCTTAGCTTTATCAAATTGCTCAGGAGAGAGAGGACCTCTGGAGCCCTTGGGTTTTTTAGATGCTGCTGAATTGAAACTATAAGCAGGCACGTGAATATTATGTGCTTTCCTTTCATCTAGATCATCGTGAATATGTGCTTTTACTAAGGCTTCCTCGAGTGTTTTAGGGTCTTGGGTCTTGACGTACTTCTTAAGCTCTGGTATCAGACCACGTATAAACCCCCGTACTTGTTGAAAGTTATCTAAGCCTCCCAACTTGAGGATAACATTGCGATAGTGAGATATATATTCAAGCAATGATGGGTATTTGCGCATGGAACACGTGTCCCAAACCGTCCAATTCTGATCTGTCTCATTCGTAGGCAAAAATTCTTTGCGAAACATAGCTGCAAAAGCTGCCCAACTCTGTGGTATGATATTCTTCTCCTTGAGAGACATCCACCATTTGTAGGCCTTGCCTTCCAGAGTTAAGCTTGTTTGTAGAGCTCTGACTGCGTCCGGAGTAGGCGTGAATTCCATCTAAGAAAGATATCCACTGCATCCTTATTGCGGTCTTGGTCTTCTCCCTTAAAAGTCGGTGGTTTGGTGTTTTTCAACAACTCATCCACCTCTTTTGTAGTGAGAGTGTGCAAAGTATCAGCAGTTGGGCCTTGCCCTGGATTAGAAGGGCCTTGCCTCTGTGTAGCAACGTGCTCATGCATGTGTGTGTCAGCAGGACCCTTGGACTGCTGTTGCACTAATTGAATCACTAATGTGGATAATTTAGTGACATCTGTATTTAAAGCTTTAAAATTTTCATCCATGACTATCATGTGTGTCTGAAGTGCACGAAATTCTTGAATGTCGAGCAATTCATAAGTGTCATCATCTGCCGTAGCATCGCGGGTACTCTTCTTGAGAGGATCCGGTCGCGGGCCATCATGGGTAGGATCAGGCGTACTTTGCTCAAAATCAAAAGTCATATTGATATCTGAATCCATGGCGACACAATGCGGTGCAAGGAATAGTTCAAAAAATACCCGAGATTGAGAGCACTTGCAAAGTTTAATTAGCCTTGCTAATTCCGTCAAAGTCGATAGTATTCAGGTGGAAATCAATCCGAAATGTCCACCATATGGGAAATTCGTTAATCCCTTGTAGTCGAATCAATTATGCGTGCAACTGTTAATTGATTTTGAAATATAATGTCACTTTGAACTCCCCTCGAGATTCTTTGATTAAATTTTTGAGTTTCTACCGATAATACGCAGAAAACATGTGTGTCGAAGTACATGCCGGCCGTGTCGATATGCCGAGCCTTGCCGAAGCCGCACAAGAGGGAGGGGGGGTACCCCACTGTGGGTACCGTCCCTTGTGTGTAAAAAAAAAACTTTGGCCACAAACACTCAAGGGGTTGGACGCTCGTTGGGTGTGTAGAGAGAATGGCTCACCGGCTATGGCCGCTTGTAGATTGCGCGAGGGGTTGAGCCAAGCTCTCCCCGTCTCGTGCGTTGCTTGTCTCCGACTGCTCCAGGCACGGGAAAAGCTCCCCCCGCCGCACGATGCCGTAGAGCCTGTAAGGGCGTAGTTTGGTGCAGGTCCAACCTCGGTGGCTTCTCCTTGCAAGGACAGTTTCCCACGGCTTCGGCCCGTCGTCCTCCTCTTAGGAGGTGAGTTCCACGCTCCCTTGACGCTGACATGCAAAAAAACATGCAAATTTGTGTGGCTCCCCTCCTCCACGGCTATGCCTTTCCCAAAAAAGGAACGTTGCTCTTGATACCAATGTTAGACAAGGGGAGCTAGAACCTAGGAGTCCACCTCCCAACCACCCACTTTATAGCCTGGCTCTTAGCCCTTTGCCCTTGTTGGACTCCCTTTCCACACTGCCTAGCCCGGCCTTGCCGTTGTCCTGACACTATGACTCAACCATTATCCAGTCATATATTTGATATGGAGTGGAGACAACCAACTAGGTTGAAAGCGGGGTGGAGTGGAGTAAGTGCATAGAGTTTAGACCATCCAACCACAAGACATCCATCCTGAGCCATAACCTTGTATGGGAGGGTGTAAACTCATAATAAATCTGCAAGAAAAATTGCACTTGAAGTGCAAAAAATTGCATAAACAAGAAAGCCCATGTATTTGCATGCCGCTCCGAACAAGTCTGTGTTAAACACTAGGGCCCATAACACCTAGTGTGCATGCATTTAACACAAACAAATCCGAACCGCAATTCCATGACGAGACTTTCCATGGCACGTACGTGAAAGCCTTTCAACAAGAGTTGGACCATAACAAAATGTGAAAGCTTAGTCACACCTAGATACCAACTGTGAGACATTCTCATGAACGTAGCATACTTGACTATATGTAGAAACGACCCTCCGTTAAGGTGGTTACACAACACTTGTAATCGGAACAAGTCTGTACTTAGTACCCGACAATTTTGGGCCACTGAAATTATTCCTGATACGGTGTGCTCCAAATGGTCGATTAAGTTGATACGACCAGCACATAGGGACTTCGTCAAGACACATCATTAGGAATTAGGCGCCAGTGTCAGTCCCAGAGACTCATATTCACCACATATGGAATATGTCTCAAATAAGGATGGCAGAGAAAGCGACATCCAACAAGCACAAATTGTACTTGTGTGTGGAGGAAATTATGAACACTCCACGACGTGAGTGAGAGGGACCCTCATTATCATTGCTCCACACTGGGTAAACCAAACTCCTTGAGTTTCTAGACCATGTTGTGTCCCATGTGACAACATGTGCCAAACAGAATTGTAGCATGTAGGTCTGTACTTGTTGCAACATGATTCAAACCCATGACGGTATCTTGATGAACAGGGAAGGGCGAAAATAACAATATTTTCTCAAAATGCTATGCTCTTCGATGACCTTGTCACTTGGCTAAAGAGCAAGCTGGATGAAAGCCTTCTAGTGCAAACATCCCGGTTACATAACGCAAACAAGCTTAATTGGAAAGAAAAATAAACCCAGAAAACATGTACTTACGAGGAGGTGGAAAGTACCTGATACTTACCCAGAAGTCAAGTACAACCCGCAACCTGTAAGCGTACCATATCAAAATTTCTTCGACCTGCTAATCACTAATATTAGAGACTAGTGAAGAGAAAGAAAGTGAACTTGTGACCCTGGATGTTTCCTTGGCAATCCAAACCCCTAGGTATATCTTGCCAAACCAACCCTCTGGGTATATCTTGCCAAACCAACCCCCTTGGTGAAAGGTTGGAAAGATTCTTTTGACTATCCCTTGGTAGATAGTTTTTCTTAAAAAACAAAGTGTGAAGGTGTCCAAAAATGACCATCAACACGTATTGTGTGATTTAGGAATCACATATGTGGTCATATCACAAAACTGTGCTCTTATATGCACGCCTAGTGCTATAGAGAAAACCGAACATCCACGTAGGGCGGAACCCCTAGCTCTTAGGAACATTCATGCTGTTTGAAATGCTTGCTGCATCTATACGCCGTGCTATAAACCAGCCTATGCGAGTGTAAGTTTATCAAAAACTCAGCTCAATCATCACACCAAAACATGTAGTGCTTACAAATACCCATATGTAATGGCAAGACTCTTGCTTGACCATTAACATTGATGAGGAGTCCACTGGGTAGATCTATTCAAGCTAGAGAACAATCACCCAAGGAATGCCAACAATTGGGTCTTACCCGAGGTGTGACAATGACTCGTAGCCAATGTGTGTGTCTCATAGCCCTTATGGCAATTAGTGTTCAACAGACGAACCGATGAAAACTAATTTGGATGGAGTCTTGCCACTTTCTAGCTGAGAGTTAGAGTATCTTGGCTCAGGCTGACTCACGATCAAAACATGTATCAAAATATTCTTAAAAATTATTCATTATTTTGTGAGAGAAATAAGAGAGAGAGAGAGAGAGAGAGAGAGAGAGAGCATGCGGGGTTGATGAATTGTCCTTAAGTTTTTAGAGTGTGTACCCAATCTATGTGCTCTTATGCATCTTATGCTTGACTTGCAGCTTATCCTATAAGCATTCCACAGTTTTCTGGTATGACTCTCTCATCGAGAGAGATAATAGAAAAACACAAAACACATCTTGACCCACCTACCTTGCAGGGGTCGTGATTGTACGAAAATGACTTGAATATGGCACTTTGCCAATGAATTAAGTCCTAAATTTAGGTTCCTTTTAATGTTGTGGTGTATTGACAGCAACAACCAAAAAGCACATTAAACAATCCATCACTTATCTTGTTCGTGATAGAGTTACTAGTGTGATAGCCGGAGCGTAATTCTTGAAGCAGTAGAATTGAATCCATCTCGTGAGCATGCCTTGCATGCAGAATTGTAAGCCCTTTCCGAGAGTGATCGCTTCAAACGTGAGAGCCAAAACCAGAAGTGCCTTGCACAATTGCCTGTACTATTACGGAGACATCCTAACTTGATGGTGCCACACATAAAATTGGGAGCAGATATCCATATTTTACCAGTTCTCCAACGCCCTTGATTTGAAGTCAATGGGCAGTACCTTGGCAGAAGGGAGAAGCCTTGCTTCGTGTAAAAACTGTCAAAGCCCTTTTCTTTGCACAAAAACAGTAGTCTCCAAGTAAAGATGTAAACATGGAAAAATAAGAAGAACTTAAAATGGGCTAACCTGGTCGTTGCTGTAACTAGTTCTCCCAAAATTCTGTGGAAGGAAACTCGCGCAAAGATGGCTCATAGCCATATCTGCTGCATGAGTGGTAGCTGTTGCGGATGTACATATACGACTCGTGTATCATATACGCCCGTCTGGCACATAATGGAACAATCTGCAAGCATATTGCCAAATTCTTCCCACATTCGTATGCTCATAGCATATGCCAAATGTGGGGAGTCTCAATGCAAGATGCATAATGTGAAGCCTTGCTTCACATTAATACTTTTGTATTAATAGCCAATGGATGCGGTGGTTGACATACAGATAGCAGGCAAAAAAGAATCGACCTTGTCGAGCCATTTCAACAGAAATTAGCCAATACTGTGTGACAAGCCTCCTCTATGAGCTTCTAGAAACAATGACAAAGTGTCGGCCATGCAGAGCAACGTGTCCCTTGCATCAAGTCTAGCAATAGTATGTGCCAGTCTCCTTGAGAGTCTAAAACATGGCGAACTTGGTATGCGTCTGCAGCAAATTGAACCACTGACAAGCCATGCTTCATATCAGGGCGGTAGGTACTCAAGCCATGCTTGAATCCAAGTTAGCAATTGAATCATTTGTCCTTGATATACAACAAAATGTGAATGCTTAAGATATCAATCACAAGCCGTGCTTGTGCTTGGAGTGCATAGATTGCACAAGCTTTGATTCATAAGCAATTGACAGCCCTGTTGTTATTATATCAATTCGTACTCAACATAAATGAGAAAAAATCATAGCAAACCGATCAAAAGATGTATGCGCAGTGCCTCATGCCAGTCTCATATGTTATCTTATGTAGAGATATGGGAAGAATTGTGTAACTAGTTTTATAGATGACAATAAAGTACAAGCATCTTAATGCGCAGACAAAGCATACTTAAAATTGTTTGCTGCTACATGGATGATCTGTTGCAAATCTTGAATACATCTGATCCAACTATTGCACTCACCTCCACCTGAGGTATCACATGACATGCATGATAGACTTCAAGACACGTCGTGCGAGCCTGAGACTTCAAGACATGCCGTGCTAGCCTGTGTACGCCTCCTTTCAAACAGTCCTTTGATGTGCCTTGCTTGTGCGGCCATGGCTTCCATGGTGGTATGGTACAACCCTACTACATGAACCTTGCATGTCTCGACCATGGTTCCCATGGTGGGACATACCATTAGTGTGGGGGCAGCCCCCCCCTTGCGGGGGTGCTTTGGCACACTCATATGCGTGGGATGGGGCCCTAGAGTGGCCCCTTGGGCACCCTTGGGTGCCCGCTTAATGTGGAAACCCTAAAACTATGGAAAGCTATGGCATCTCATATCGAAACGATGCAACAGAAGAAGAAACACCCACCACGCGCACTCAAAGCCCTCGGTTTGATCTACTGCAGTGTTGAAAACGCCTCAGAAGGCCATGGTGAACCCTTTCGGTACCATAGCCGCCTCGACCTCCACGCTGCCTTCCCTCGTTGCTAAAGTCGCTTCACGCACGGCCATGCTGACCGTACTTGGTTCTGTTGGAGCCGTTTCCTACGATAGAGAGAGAGAGAGAGAGAGAGAGAGAGAGAGAGAGAGAGAGAGAGAGAGAGAGAGAGAGAGAGAGAGAGAGAGAGAGAGAGAGAGCTAACATGCAAGCCTTTTCCCTCTCCTCCATAGCTCGTTCTTCCCCCCACCTTGCTCTGATACCAATGTGAGACCCAGGAGCTGTGTATTGAGATTCTCCGCCCAACCCCCCATTATATAGCCTTTGGCCGCTATGAATAGAATCTCCCTATCCGCATTTAGCAGCCGGCCCTTGGCCCAAGTCCTACTCGCCTGGGTTTGCCCTTGGCATAACAAATCTTCCTTGCTAAGCCCCTCTTGCCAAGATAGTACATTCCATGTGGGAATTGTATCTTCAATCGGCATCACTAGCTTTTGACCATACATCAGCTCGACAGGCATATAGCCAGTTACTAAGCTATGTGTTGTAGACCAGCCCATAAAGCATATGGTAACAGTTTTGGCCACTCACCAACTCTTCCTTCGCAAGCCTTGGCCAAAGCTTTGATGGTAGGAGGATGCCCTCTTTCACTCTTTTCATTGCCTTCAGGGTTGTAAGCTGTAGTAAGAGAAAGCTTGATTCCTAATCTAGAAAAGAACCCCGTTGCTTCTGTTACCATATACATATGGTAGTGATGTGTGTGAACACACTAGGACCGCCGGGGCATTTTTTCCCTCTTTAGGAGGTTTTTTCCCCTGTGCATTGTATATACGCCCATCACTCTAGGGCTATCTATCTTTCCATTGCACACTAAGTAACACACTCTCTATTGTGTGCCTTGAGCTTCCTTCGTCTTCTCCAACCTGTGTGTGTTTCTCTACAACCCTAATTCCAACAATTGGTATCAAAGCAGGTCACATCCTCCCGGGCTTACTCGCCAGCTGCTCCAGCACATGCCTGCTCACTTTCTCTAATTTCAGTGAGCTTTGGCGAGCGTTCGCAGGTTGACAAAAATTTTGAGTAAGCTCAAGGAGCTCGGTCTGCTCAAAATTTTGATTTGGACTCATTTCGGCCTCCGTTTCCACTACAGGCAGTACTGCACAGGCTATTTCGTCATTTTGTGCAGAATTTTTGTCAGTGCCGTTTTCTGCATAACAGGTGCCTTATAGTCTTCTACGGTTTGTGCTATATAGCACAAGTTGTTCCCGCTCCATTTCTCCTATTTTCGGGTAGTTTTCACATCAGGTGCAGCATTTACCATGGCTGACAACAACAACACAGATGTGTTCAAGATGTTTGCTGCTGAGGACAGGTTGGATGGGGACAACTACCCTATGTGGGCTTATATGATGCAACATGTTCTTGTGTCAAAGGGTGTCTGGAACATTGTGCAGGGCATTGATGTACGTCCTGGTTCTGAGGATGTAGGCGATGCTGAGGATGTTGCAGGTCTTGCTACAAGGATTGCAGCTATTAGAGTTGTTTTGCCTACGGCAGAACAAGCTTGTTGGGATGTTAAGGATGCGCAGGCTCATGCATTGATTGCGTTTTCTGTGAAGCGCACCATTGTTCCTCACATCCGTTCAGCAAAATCAGCAAAACAGGCTTGGGATATTTTAACAGGTCTTTATGCAAGCCGCAATGAGGCTAAAATTGCTTTGCTGCGTAAAGAGCTGGAGTCGAAGATTATGCATGAGGAAGATGATATGGACACTTTCCTTGCTAGTGTCAAGGATATCAATGAGCAGCTTATTTCTGCAGGTGAAGTCATTTTAGACAGTTCCCTTGTGCAGACTGTTCTTGATGCCTTACAAGATTCTTACCAGACTTTTGCTAGTACTTGGAGACTGATGACCCAAGGAAATCGTGAAGTTGTCAAGTTTGATGCATTATGCACATTGCTGTTGCAAGAGTCACTTTCTAGAAAAAACAGGACTAGGCAGCGTGCAGTTGAACAGGCTTTTATTGCTTCTCAAAGAAAGGGTGGTAACAGTAATGCAGTCACTTCTTATGGTTCTGCTGCGAGTGGCAAAAAGTTATGTTCCTAATGCTTCTGCTGGCAGTACTTTGTCTGGCAATTCTGGTGATAAGGGCAAAAAGAAGATGCGTTGCCATTATTGTAAAGCCAATGATCTCTTGATCAAATCGTGTCCTAAGTTGAAGACCAAAGAGGCTAAGAAGAAAGAGGGTGGTTCCACTACAAATGCAGCCATTGTTGAGTCTTCTGTGAAAGGAGATTGTGCTGCTGATGTTGATGCAGAATGGGCATTTAGCGCAGAGTGCACTTACAATCCTGCTGTCTATGATGCATGCTTGTCAGTTGCTGCAGATTCACATGTGTGGTATTTCGATAGTGGTGCTACAAAGCACATTACCTCACATCGTGAATTGTTTACCTCTCTTGATTCTGTCCCTCATGGGAATTCAGTCACTTGTGCCAACAACGCCTCTTATCCAGTTCAGGGAGTTGGAAAGATTGTGCTCACTGCTGCTAATGGCAGTTCCTTCACACTTGTTGATGCACTTTATGTACCTAGGATCAAGAAGAATCTCTTATCTGTATCCGCACTTGCTAGACTTGGACTTGTAGTCAAATTTGTGGATGACAGATGTACAATTCATGATCTCAGTTTTGGTGATGAAATTGTTGCATCTGGGCTTTTGTGCCGTGGGCTGTTAAGCTCACTTTGTATGACAAGTGTGGACAAAATTTTGCAAATGCTGTTGCAGATTCAAGGGCTATTTCAGATGCAAAACTTTGGCATGCACGTTTTGGTCATCTGAATTTTGCCAGTTTGCTGCGTTTGCAGAAATCTGATATGGTTGCTTCTTTGCCGCCTCTTGAAGCACCTGTCAAACATGTTTGTGAAGGCTGTATTTTGGGTAAGATGCAGCGTTCTAAGTTTCCAAAGGATGGTTCAGTTCGGCCACATGCAGGTTGCAGCTTGTGCATAGTGATGTTTGTGGGCCCATGCAAACTCCGTCCTTGGGCAATTACCTGTACTTCGTGACTTTCATTGATGATTACTCTAGGCATGCATGGGTATTTCCGCTTAAAGCGAAGTCCGAAGTCTTTATGTGCTTCAAACAATTTCTGGCTATGGCTGAAAATGTCTCGAAATGTACTATGGGCACCCTCCGTTCAGATCGAGGGGGAGAGTATATGTCTCATGAATTTAATGTATTTCTGGCTAGTCGTGGGATAAAACACCAATGTACAGTGCCTTATACACCTCAGCAAAATGGTGTTGCTGAGAGGAAAAATAGGTCACTGACGGAAATGGCACAATGTATGGTCAAAAGTCAAGCTTTACCGCATTCTTTTTGGCTTGAGGCCATCATGTGTGCCACTTATGTACTTAACAGGTGTCCTACAAAAGCTTTGCAGTCTATTACTCCATATGAAGCATGGCATGATAGAAAACTTTCTATTGAGCACATGCGTGTTTTTGGCTGTTTGGCATATGCTTTGGTGCCACAAGTGCAGCGCAGAAAAGTGGATGATAAGGCTGTCAAATGTATTTTTGTTGGTTAAAGTGCTGAAAGCAAAGGTTACAGGTTGTATCATCCGCAAACAAAACGTATTCTGGTTTCTCGGGATGTAGTGTTTGTGGAAGATTCTGTTCAGCCCTTGTTGTCATGTACTAGAGACAGTAATGTAAGCTCACACGACATTTATGACACTTTGTTGCCTCTTTTTAGTGGTGGAAATACGAATGTAAGTTCCAGTGAGGCAAATGTACAGCCTATGGGGGTTTCTGAAAATGTTTTAGATCAGCCTATTACTGATGCAGATGTACATGATGTACTTGATGAGGAAAGGGCTGAAAATGAGCGGGCTAGAGGTATGCCAAAATGGCTGGTGCACACTATGCGTGACAGTAAATTGGATGCACCTTTGTCTAGTCGTACTCGTTCAGGATCTCGCCATGCATCTTATGCATCAGATTGTTATGCTTTGGCTGTGTCTAGTTTACATGATGTTGAGGAGCCTTTGTCTTTTGATGAAGCACAGAATTCAAAAAATTGGATGGCTGCCATGCAATCAGAATATGATGCACTTATAGAAAATGACACATGGACTTTATGTGATTTGCCTCCCGGAAAAAAGGCCATTGATACAAAGTGGGTTTACAAGTTCAAACGCAAACCGGATGGTGAGATTGATCGCCATAAGGCTCGACTTGTTGCAAAGGGTTATGCACAGCAAAAAGGCATAGATTATGAAGAGACTTTTGCTCCCACTTGTCGTATGACTACTGTGCGTTTTCTATGTGCATTGGCAGCTCATTTTGGTTGGGATGTACATCAATAAGACATTGTTACTGCTTTATTGAATGGTGACATATTTGAGGGAGTTTATGTAACGCAGCCTCGCGGTTTTGTCATAAAAGGACAAGAGGACAAAGTGTGCAAATGTAACAAGGCTTTGTATGGGTTGAAGCAATCTCCTCATGCTTGGTATGAGAACGCTGACACTCATTTGGTCAAACAAGGCTTTCGTAACAGTCCAACAGAAACCACATTGTATGTAAAGCGTGAGGGTGATGTATTTCTCATCGTGGTTCTTTATGTTGATGATTTGCTGATCATCGGACCAAATGAGAGACATATTGTTGAATTTAAGGCTGATTTGAATGCTACTTTCAAGATGAAAGATTTGGGGTTGTTGCATCATTACTTGGGTATATAGTTTAAGCAGTGTGATGGTGGTATTTCCTTGTGTCAGAAAAGTTACATAAGGACATTGCTATGTAAGTTTGGACTTGAGGATTGCAAACCTATTGCCACCTCCATGGAAACAGGTTTGAAGTTGAGTCTACATGATGCTGGCGATCCTGCTGATGTCAGTCTTTACCAAACTGCTGTTGGCTGCCTCATTTATGTATGCAACACGAGGCCGGATATTCAGTTTGCAGTCTCACATGTCAGCAGATTTATGCATAGCCCAAGGTCTAAGCATTGGCAGGCTGTCAAGAGGATTTTCCGCTACCTTAGTGGCACTTTACATCTTGGCTTGTTTTATCCCAAGGGGGGATCATTGCCGCCAGACTTACATGCTTTTTCGGACTCAGATTGGGCTGGTTGTTTTGACACGCGAGTGTCCACAAGTGGTTTTTGTTTCATGCTTGGCAGTTCATGTATATCATGGTTGAGCAAGAAGAAACCTACTGTGGCCACTTCGAGTTGTGAGGTTGAGTACAGGGCAGTCTTCACAGCTACGGTTGAGTGTGTATGGCTCAGACGCCTTATGGCTGATTTGGGTGTTGGACAGGACACTGCCAACACTATCTACACTGACAATCAGAGCGCATTGGTAGTTGTGAGGAACCCAATTTTTCATGCTCGCACAAAGCACATTGAGGTGCATTACCACTATGTCAGGGAGAGGCTCTCAGTAGGAGAGATCAACTTGGCTTATGTGCCAACACAGGACAACCTTGCAGATCTTTTCACAAAGGCATTGTCTCGTGAGAAGCTTGAAGCTTTCCGCAAAGCTTTGGGCTTACTCCCCTTTGTGGACTGATCCTGTCCTCAGGGCATGGCACTTCCCTTTACTCATGTGCCAGCTCTCGTTCACCGCATCACTCCAGGGGGGATTTGTTACCATATATATGTGGTAGTGATTGTGTGAACACACTAGGACCGCTGGGACATTTTTTTCCCTCTTTAGGAGGTTTTTTTCCCCGTGCATTGTATATACGCCCATCACTCTAGGGCTATCTATCTTTCCATTGCACACTAAGTAACACACTCTCTATTGTGTGCCTTGAGCTTCCTTCGTCTTCTCCAAGCTGTGTGTGTTTCTCTACAACCCTAATTCCAACAGCTTCCTCGGCATCTAGTTCACCTCTGTCTGCGGTGATCTTTCCCACACAACCATAACGGCAAATCACCTCATCAAGAAGGAATTTACATACAGATTCTGTGGTTTTAGCTCTTGATGCTCGCCCTTCAACCTCGTTAGTTAGGTCCTCTCGTGCAAGAACTAAGTATCTCATCTGCCAAAGTCCTGAAGGCATTGTGACTAGATCCACAACCCATTTATAGTGCATGGCTAGTGGGTATGTAGGGTGCAATCCATCACGAGGTCGGACATTGAATACATTTGACAAGTTACACATGACTCTAGAAATTGAGATACATCTTTATACATACCCTTCCACCAGTATTTTTCTTTCAACTTGGAGAAGGTTGCCCACGCACCCCTGTGTCCAGCCCATAAACTCTCATGAAACTCTTGCATGAGTTTTACTTGAGTCTTTTTTTTACATAACCCTTTGTGGTGTAGCACCCTTTTGTTTAGGTTGCTTCCAGAAGTAACCATCCCTCAAAAAGTACCCGTATGCATTCCTGCGTATCCTCTTGAATTCTTGTTTAGACCAATCATCTTGTTTGGTTAGATTACTCAAGTAGTTTCCAATAAGAAGCAAATCACCTTTCAAGAACAAATCAAGTAGATTAGTCCTGCAGACATTGTTACCTTTGACATGAGAGATAGAATAGAACTTTGTGCCTACATCATCTCCCTCATCAATCATCTGTGACTCATCTTCATACCTTGCCTTTGATAGCATATGTGGTATCAAAGCCTGATCATGTGTAGTATAACTATTAAAAATGCTAACAGAGTCAATGGTAGTGCTAGGCCTTCGAGAGGTATTCATGGTGTGCACTAGAACACATAGTAGAGTTAGCGCAAATATGAAAAAGGGAAGATAGTTTTGAGAGGGAAGTAGAACTACTCAAAGCAATATTTGGGTGGGAACACAAATACTAGAGTTTTCAATGCAAGTTCTGAAATTCGTCGTTATAGAGTTAGTATGACTTATGGAATTTATGCTTTGAAAGTGTGACAATGTATAATTTGAAGAACAAAAATATGATTTTCTTCATTATTTCTAAATGGCTTTGGCTCCAACATGCTGATTTTCAACGTAACATAAGCCTCTTCCTCAATGGTCAAGCGCCACTCTCTCTCTAGAACTAAAAGGCCCAAAAGTGAGTTCAAGTTTCTCCTAATGATGTTTCTTCAGTCAGTGCCGTGGACTCAAGGTGATAGAAATGAGAGAGGAGAAAACAAGTTTTACCATCATAAGCATGAATATCCATTTAAAGAGAGAGGCCGGGGCGGGGGGATGAAGAAAGTTGACGTACTTTAAAGGCCAAAGTTGACTTATGAGACAAATAAAATCCAACATTCCACTTTAGGTACTCGTGCCATAAAGGCATAAAAAGAGAAAGAAAAGAAAAGCTTTAATGACGCATAAGGGCTATGATTTACAACAATATCAATGCATTACATCATGGAGACTAGCTATTGTATAACAAAGTTGGGGTATGTGTCCAAGGCCAAGGACATGCATAAAAATAGGGACAAAATCAAGGTTGACCACCTCCATAGTTTAATGTAGACATTTTGGAGACAGTTGATGAGGGATATGAAGATGACGAGGTTGATGTCTTTGCAAATATTTGAAAAAGGTGCACATGTAGTGTAGCTTCATAAATTTATTGATGTATTGTCAGTGGTTGACGCTTGGATACATGGAAGAAGGGTGAACAAGGCTTAATTGAATGGTGGAGCCCAAGTATGCCTTATGAAAGAAGAAACAATGCAACAATTGGGATTGCAGCTCACAACAATATCTTTGTCTAGTGTGAAGATGGAAAACAGTAGTAGAGTGAAATGAAATGCTTGGGTATCATTCATGACTTAGAGCTTAATGTTTTGGGTCAAAGGGTTGTCATGTACATTCATGTGATTCCTGCAAAGACTGATGTCTAGAAATCTTGGCATGAGATTAAACAATTGGTTTGGGAGTTGGTATATGCAACAAAAAAGCTAAAGTCTTATCTTATTTGTAAGCTTTTTGTGGTATTGGCATCATGTAGTCCCTAAATTGCAAAAGTGAATACTTAGGTTGTAGCAATTTGACATGAGCTTTACGAAAGAGGATAGTGTGAAAGCAAATATGGTGGATATGCTCACTTTTATAGAGATTCATGCAAAAATTGAGTTGAATCGTATGATGAAAAGAATCGTATGATGAAGCAATATATGTATATGGAACACTTGAAAGTGTTCCATGCTTGTTAAGGGGACAATACGTGACGTGTTTTTATATAATGATGCAAGCCACCCCAAAGACTTTGAGAGATATTTTCTAGTGCTTTTGGACCTGTCTTTGATTGGAAGTGACCAATTGATGGTTTCTAGTCATGCCAAGCCTCATATGGAGCGATAGACTGCAATGCTTTTGGGTTTAGTACATATGTAGCACACAACAAACACTTGTTTTGTACATCCACACCATGACAACCTTAATTTCCCTCCCCATCAAAAGATTCTTTTAAATCTAACAATAGTAGATGCATCTTATTCAAAATCTACAAATAAGAGTATTGCTACATCCCGATATTTATGAGTGACTAGGTTGACCTTTGCCAATCTTCCACCAATGAATCTGCAATTTTCCCTTGAATCCAAGAATGAGTCCCCAATTTTTCCTTGAATCCTAGAATTTTAGTTTGGTCTCTAAACTATGCAATTGTTTGTCCCTTGACTCAAAATGGTGAGTTTTCTCACTTTGGTGCAAGATTGGGATGTACAAGCTAAATGAATTATACAAAAACTCGCTTGAATTTACCAAAATCTGTATCCAAGGTAGGTTTGTCCCAATTTCAAGTTTTTCAAGGATTTGGATTATTCTAGGGGTTTTGGCCTATTGATCTCTCAAATGATGACTAATTTTCTTGACTCTAAAACTGCAGTCTACAAAATGTGCTCTAGCTGTGATATCAACATTTGGCTATTGTGTGTGTGCCCAACCATGAATTGCGATCCATGTGCATCGCCACTCTCAACCCAAACTAGGTTTGCTACCATAGGCTTGATGTGATGCCAATTTTCAAGTGTTGCTTTTCATATGCTCCTAGAAACGTTGTTTTATTCTTTTTGCCCTATTTTAGAGTGTTGGATTTTATGGCAAAGTTATGGCATACTACCAAAGTTATGCCCTATTTGTGTATTCATGCCCGTTCCAATGGGAAAATGAACTTGGATTTCTATGGGAACTGAAGAGATTGATACAGTACGGAAAAAAACAAAATGATGGGCCTATAAAATCTCGGTTTCGAGGGTGAAAAAAATCATTGCTCAAAACTAATGCAACAAGCATGTATTAGCTTAGGATTACCTATGTGACCTCTCTTTGATAAAAAAAATTAGTGGAAAAAACTCAGTTTGAACTACTCAATGAAAAATTCAAGCCTCTTATAGCTCACCCCAAAATAACACAAATCATGCCTTGAAAGCATTCAATTGAAAAGTGGGAGTAGAAGATTAAGACTGTGAACTTAGGTTTGCAAGATGGCAATTACATTAGAAGTTTTTATAGAAGCTCTTAGTGTAGTCTATTGATGAGCTCAAGTAATGACTCATGAAAAATGAATTACATTTGACCTTAATAACTAGGGCTTTATAAAAATTAAAAACCTAAGGCTTTAAAGACTCATAGATAGATAGCTCAAGTGATCACAAGAAGGAACCTACTGACACCATTTTTCATCAAAATTATGTTTGCAAATGGATAATTATAAACTACGGTAGAATCAAGTTTCCATTTTTTTGGTAATTTTTCATAAGCATAACTATCTTCCAAAAATGTCTACCATGGAGTTCCACCTTGTGTTTCGAGCTCGTAACACATGAGAACAGGTTGAGAACTACCATATCCAACTTCACAGCATTGTAGATCTCATTAAGACAAGTATTTAGGGTGGTTTACTGCCAAAACTATGAAAAATAGCTTATGTTTTTCTACGTAGCCCAAAACACAAAAAAATGCCAAGTTTTTTCAGCTCATAAGCAAATTTTTTGGATATGAAACACTTCAAAGCAGAGTTTGGATACTCCTTTTTATTTATTTATAGCAAAACTCACAATTGTGAGTGAATTATATTAATCAACCCAAATAATTACAAGGTCTTGTCATGCTCGTGCTGAACCATGACATCATCCAGGGACCAAAAATTACACTAGAAAGGATATCAAGTGAGGAAGAAAACTAGAAAGAGTAGGAAGAAAAGGTGACGACCAAAAAAGCCAGCCAAGGATCCGCTAAGCTTGTGCTTTTGCGATGGCATTCAAAGGGACAATTTCTTTTCTCTCAAAAGAGGATGGAGATGATATAATCTTAATTAACAAATTCTCACAATAATTCTCACATTGTGACTTACCTCAACATCATGAGCTTCTGTGAGGGAGGCACCTCATACCTAGCTAGGTACGATTGGGGGCAGGGCCACCGGCCCGGTGGGGGGGCCGGTGGTCCCCTGTGCCCAATCGTACCTAGCTAGGTATGCGATGCCTCTCGAGCAGAAGCTCATGATGTTATGCATTGTATGAAAAACACTGAAAAACACTCCGTTATGCTACATGAGAAAATTTCTAAATCTTCTTGTGCTAGGGGTTTGTGGGGCAATGAACATTAAAGTTTGTGCTCCCATGATTATCTAGCGTCTTGAGTTGCATGTAGGGTAGTGATAAACTTTATAAACCGCAAAGGCCTTTCTCTTCAGTCTCATAATAGGGCATCGTAGGCACTAACACCTTGCCCAATTGCACTTCTTGTACATTTACTAGCCTAAAAGCATACATGCCAACTAGAGAGATTAAGTACCAAGCACTAGGCTTGGCCTTTGTTCACCATTCCTCCTTCTATAGGGGTCTCACTTGCTTGTTCTTATCGATCAACATGATATCACTTGGTTGTATGAAGGTCAATGTCGGTATGACAACACCAATTTCTACAAATCTCACACCAAATCCCCAATTAGTATCCATTTAGCCAGGTGGTTTCCTTCATATATTACACATACCTAAACCGCTTTACGTTATATGCATTTTATCTCCACGATGACTTTATTGCCTGGAGAGTCAGAGTTAGCGCCTGCTTCTTTTTCAGAGTTTATTTAGTTCTACAATTGCACATAAATAAACCAAGTTTTGTAAATAGAGCGCTCAATGCTCAATTAAAGCCTAACCTTCTTCTTAAGTTCTTGCAAATGGGCTCTTCTTTTGTGGTCAAATAATTTTTTATTCCTGACCTCTTGTTGTATGCTTCTTATGATCATATCCATGAGGCATCAAAATTCTCATGCCAACCTATATTAAGGAATTCTTGGTGTTGTATTGGGTTGCAATATCACGTCGAGGTGGGCAAATGGGTCTATAATGGCCACATGTATAATGGAACTGCAAACTTGGGCTTTGGTTCATGGATCACTTGTCTACAAATAAAAATTTTCACTGACTGTAGTTTACACCCCCAAATACAATCACTCAATCCATGGAATTTTGATGATTCTAACTTGTCTTGGTCCTTTTTAGGGTTTTTAGCTATCAATTGTCATCCAAGGAGGCCATTAAAAAGGCTAAACCCTTGGATCAACAATTTTAGTGGTAGAACTTTGCCCTTTTGGATAGAAATATTGGTATTCTAGACATATTTGTGGTTCAAAATTTAAAATAATTCTCTATAGCTGCCTAAATATTGATCAACATGCACATTAGTGTAAACAATTGATCTACAAAACAAAGAGCCGATTGTCATAGAAAAAAATGTTGGAAATGGTATAGTGCGCTTCAAGATCTAAATAACGACCAATTTGAGATGCTTGCGTACAAAGCGAAAACCCACTCTGCAAGTCCAAGCTTCGCAACCAAGTGCTGAAATAGAAACTTTTCCTCTTTCAAGCTAAAAATTTAGTCTTAAAGTCCTCAATCAAACCTAGGTAGACCCTATTAACACAAACTATGTTAAAGCAAGCATGCACTCACTCAAATTTTGAATTTTGACTCAGTCCTTATAACTATTCCTACTAATAATAAACTCCTAGGCTACTATCAAGGAGGTGTATCTTTCCTTTCAAAGAGAATGACCTATTAAGAATAAATTTTTGGGTAGATAATATATTGGGTACATGGATAACAATTGGTACGGTCTTTGACTAATAGAATACTGTTCTTGTTTATATATTTGCATGTGAGTGCTTAATGCTTGGATTTTGTTATTGTACATATCTAGATACCTTCAATACATTCATATGTTGGAGTTGGTTTTCATTTTCTAAAATTATTTGCACAAAAGTTTACAACATATAAGATTTTGTACATGTAATTTTTTTCTCTAGTGTGTATGCACCATGTGTGTGTGTGTGTGTGTGTGTGTGTGTGTGTGTGTATGAGTGTGTGTGTGTGAGAGATAGATAGATTGAAATATTGTCCAACGGAGGTCAGATATGACCTATGGGACCGAACACAAAACCAATACATTGTCACGGTACATCTTAGTTATGGATTGAGGGTCCGGCGAGGAGTGAACAAAAAGAGAAGGTAAAATGAACAAAGCCTAAGGAGAGAGAGAGAGAGAGAGAGAGAGAGAGAGAGAGAGAGAGAGAGAGGGGTCATTAGTGATCCATAATTGATTCCCATTTGAATTTATTTCAAGGTTTGCAAACTTGCATATGAGTTAATGATATACTTTCTAAGGCATCCTCTACAATCGCATAAAATTCACTATCAAATAGGAGCTATGTTCTCTGATTTCAAGCTATTAGCAACATCAATCACAAAGCGATATTTAACATCACCCTTCTCTAATCTTTCCATGGCTTTATTCACATCAGAGATAGGAACTTTCTCAACAATACTTGTTATGTTGTGCTTCCCACAAAAATCAAGCATTTCTTGAGTTTCTCGTACACCACCAATGCCGCTACCAGCAATAAGGCGACGCCCTGTTTTGTCGATACACTATTTTTAGAAACACTATAGATACTTGTGTCAGCATAAATTCATAATTGCTTAACATATATGCATAGATGCAAGTGCTAGACTAGTAGCTCTCTATTTGACAACACATACTAAGTGAGGACTTGTATTCTACATAAGGTTTTCTTCTCAAGTGTCTTGATTCAAACCCTCTCCATATCAAATTTTTGCTTTAGTTTCTTAAACATTTATTCATAAAACGATTTTAGTATTAGCTAATTTTCAGCTTACAGAATATTGAACTTGCAATGCTATGACTGGTGCTTTTCTATTGTAGATTAATGCACAATAATTGCTTTATTGAATAAATATAGACTAGTGGACTTTATGATTAGGCCCCCGGCCCCCCCACCGGGCCGGCGGTCCCTTGCCCCCAATCGTACCTAGCTAGGTATGCGGTGCCTCCCTCAGAGAAGCTCATGATGTTGAGGTAGGTCACAATGTGAGAATTATTGTGAGGAATTATTAGCTATGAACTTGCAATGCTATGACTGGTGCTTTTATATTCTAGATTAATGCACAATAACTGCTTTATTGAAGAAATATAGATTAGTGGACTTTATAATCAAGTGAGAACTAGCCATATTTGTCAGTTTAAGACCCAATTTTGATTACCTATCATACGTTCCAACAAAATACAAGATGCGAGTATAACAAAGCACCAAACTGATTCTATTCAATTGGATGATCATTTTAACATACTACACTTACCACCGATGATGCTAAATGCTTGTAGTTGCAAGGGTGTTGGTGGAAGGCCAAGAAAAACAAGCTTCCCATCAATCTTTAACATATTCAAGAGAGGATCAATGGCATGCTCTGCTGAAATTGTATCGATGATGTAGTCAAGGGTCTTTCGAGATTTCTATAAGAACCAGCATACATGACAAATATCATAGGATCAGTTTGTTTGACAATGGCATAGACTTTGTTAAATTCTCTCTCTCTTCTCTCTCTCTCTCTCTCTCTCTCACACACACACACACACACACACACACACACACACACACACACACACACACACACACACACACACTCAAACACACACATCTTATGCAATAATTTAGCATCTTTGGAGCAATAATAGAAACAAATGAGGGTCACTTTTCAAAGAAAGGATTGTCAACCTTAGGGTCTTGAAATAACTGGTTGACCGTGTCCCTCACATAGGGCCCCTGATTGAGTGCCCATCTTGTAGAGACATGTCTTCTTGCTTCTTCATGTCTTGGTCACCCTTACCCCATTTTCTCAAATGCCATGTCTAGCACCTGAAAGTCAAGAGAACTTCCAAAATCCCATATAAAGGACTTGTCTCAACGGAGCTAGACTTGGACTAGGATTAAATTTGAGCACTTTCTTGGTCCAACATGAATGTTGAAATCTGTGAACGTGAATGTTGAGCTTGTTTATAGATCATAATACCTCTAGCTAGAATTGTGCTCGGTCATATTTATGTTAGTCATTTAGCCTTCATTATCACTAATCCCCTTTCTCATACTTAATCTTTATCACTAGTTCAGTAATTAGAGATTTGTTTTTGTAAATCTAGAAGTAAAATTCTAGGATTTGGGTCACTATACAGGTTGCTCATAAGATGAAAAAAGTTAAGGGATTTTTTAATGTCAAAATGCATACGATACTAAGAGATTCACGGTAAGTTTGGATCGAGAATCTTTTGCAGATGTTGCCAATTTTGTCATTTTTATTCTAATGTGTACATGTAGAATTTGAATGTGCTCTAAGTTGTTCCCTTAAGTGCAAACACTCAATTGTTTACCAATTTTTTATTATGAGCACAAGACCGTTATATAAATGGTAGGTGCGTGAGAATTATTACCTTTGAGAAAGGTGGTGAGGCTCTCACTCATTCCAAACAAGTGCCCATGCTATCTCCCAAAGTTCGACATTATCCACTTCCTCATGGGCATTGCCACATTTGTCTTTTGTCTATGCCCCTCTCATGCTCAACCAATTGGTAATTGATTACCTCCTCTGCACCACTATCAGAACTACCCACCTGCTCATCACCATCTTTCTCTACTTTGTCCTCATCCTCAGCTTCTCATCTCACCATCTCCTTTCACTTCATGATCATGCTCCACATGGTCACTTATATGCGTATCAATGCCTGCATGAAATTTGGCACCTTCCTCTTCTTTGTCTCTTGATATCCCCTTATTGCACATCTTTTATAATATCTAAAAAGGTAGATCTTTTCAACTACAAGTTGCAATTCACTGCTAACTTGCATGTCCACCAACTGTTTTATGTGATTTTTTTGAGGAAATATATAAGCACCATGGATAATGTTGTAGATGCTATAAGAATCTCAATTCAATCTCAAAAACTATATATAGTGAATATTATGCAACACAATGACAAAAACGAAGTATTTAGCAAGTGGAAATCCATAGACCTTAGGAGGGATTCCATTGGAAAAAAATTTATTGAAAAAGAAAATAGGTTTTGATTATGTTTTGGAGTCAAAAAATTTTGCTTAAGTGTTAGAATGAGGGTTACAGGAGACAATCCTAAAGGATCTTTGCATACAAAAGAGATGTATAAATCCATCTATATAGAGGGCATGTTGGGTGGTGATTTGCTAGTCAAATCCCTTGTTGGGTCTCGTCTTGAGGGACACCTTGTGCTCACCTGTTGATTTTCACGTTGCTAGGGATCTTGCTCTTGAACACTCGAGTTTATTCTCCTCTTGGGTTGGGTCACCCGAGGAGGAGGTTCCTAGTTGGTTGCTATGAGTTCTCTCTGTTGTTCTCAGCAGTGGGGCATCAATTAGGTGGCCATTGTGATGCCTACGCTTGGCTCTTACCCAATGGTATGCGGCCCTTGTCCAACCATGTTTCATAGTTAAAATTTGGAAGGGATAAGCACCCCCCCCTCCCCCTTTTTGGGCCCTGAGGTGTGTTGTGATTTTTTGTTTTTAATGAAGGCTACAAGAGATAATATGGATGCTTGACTATGGAGGTAGCCTAGCATGCATTGTTATGTGAGATGATGTCACATACACACAATAATGGCTATTTCTATGACATGATTTCTTTTTTGCCTACTCAAAGGAGAAGAGGGGTAGCAAGACAAAGATTTTTGATGCTTTTGGCCTACATAAGGCCTTAATTAGTAGACTCTGTGGACCATTAATTCAGCTTGTTAAGAGAAATTGTGGACCGGGGAGTAAGTTTGATGAGCAGGGCCACATTGCAAGCTCAATGTTTTTACTTACTTTTGATGGAGTGTTTGAGAGAGGCATTAGCTAGAGGGCTGCACAGTCTCTCTCCTCATCTTATCTAGCATTTAAGAGGGGGCATTAACTTTGGACCACAACATCATAGTTTGGAAGTCAAAATTACTATTCAAATGTAGTGAGCTGACCTGCATCTCCTCAACATTTGTGCTTAGAAGAAAATGGTCTACTGATAGAAACTCCTTTGCTTCTTTTTCCTTGTGAGGTGACGAGCTGATGACAGTAACCTCAAGTCCAAAGGCTTTGCCGAATTTGATAGCCATGTGCCCCAAACCTCCAAGTCCGACCACTCCTAGTTTTTTCCCCTTTTCTATCATGTTAAAATGCTTCATAGGGCTATAAACACTTATTCCTGCACAAAGAAGGGGTGCTGCTTGATCCAATGGCAAGTTGATGGGCATCTTAAACACAAATCTGCATTTGACATTTCAAGTGTTTCAATTAAAACATTTGGTGTATTATTTTGTATTATTGCTACTAAATCAAATTGATGAAACGCAATAACAACATCCCATAGTCATAAATCACAAGTCCCACATGGAAAAGATGTGCCAAGGTCAATGCTTTCCTCACAATACTCCTCTATCTATTGGTTGAGCAGAGTAGCTACTTCAATTTTAAAAAAAAGGAAAATTGAAAAAAATTATTGCAATCTCGATGTACCTTTTAAGACTAATATCATGATGTTATAGCTAATGGCATAAAAAACAATCACTCGCACTCTAAAAATAGGAAATTGAGGTGTAAGCACGATAATGTGAAGTAATTACGTAGTTGAAAATGTTGTTTTTGACAATTCTTATGATCTTGTATTGTTCTTAAAAATGATAAGTTGAGGACTAAGTGTAGCCATAGGAGTGGCCCAAATCTAGTTACCTCAGACAAGAGCCTAAATGGGCAAGAGTTATCTTTTTTGTCTTGGTTCTAAACTATGCTAAGCAAGAATTTGCAATATCACTATTTTTTTTCTCTTGCAAATCTCATTGAGATTGTGTTTGCTTAGATTTTTTCTTCTTGCATGCATGCAAAACTGCATGCAGAGAATTGTAATTGCATTTTTCTTGTTGACTATACCATTTTTTTTTCAAGGTTTATATAATTTTTTCATTTTTTCCAATTAAGATAAAACCCTTCAAAGGGCACAATAAGGGAGCAACATGATTGCTTTTCCTCTCTATTCTAGATATTTCTATATAGGAGAACTCCTATTATCACAGTTATTTTGCAAGTCCCTTTGAGATGCTGCTTACCCCAACAATTGTGTTCCCCAAGTTTTTACAAAACAAATCACATTCCAATATTGGAGTAGATGCAAAGACATAAAATGTAATGTTGTTTTCATGACAAAGTTCCATTTCTCTTGTAAATCCAACCTAGATTCTCCTCAAAAGTTTTCCATCTACCAAGATAATATTTTGCTATTTTTAGTTTTTGACATTTTATTCTTTGAGTGATTCATCAACAACAGATACAACGATAAGTCCAAACCAAACTATGGTTTCAAGCTTCAAATCAATTTGTAAGTGTAGGGCATTTTATGGAGGGATTGCACACTATCATAATTACCTCTTGTTGCAAACCCTTATGTGGAAAATTTACATTTCCCAATCGATGACTCTCTTTGTGTGAGTCAACAACTCTAACATCAAGCTTCTCAAATGTTCTTCCTCTCAACTGTTTACATCATGTACTACTAGCCTATAATAAGCATAACACAAAACTTGCATGAATCCGAGGTGGTTGATGTTTGGCAATCCATACTATGAATTGCAATGATGATTATGGATTTATGTGTATGAATTATTTCCACCTCTGGGGCCAATTGGTCAGCTACTACGATCTAGTTATGTGCGGTCAAAAGCTTGGGTAGAGATTGAGAACATCTCTTAGTTTAGAGGTCACCTCTAAGTACTATGATCATCACGAGGTCAAGAACACAAAATAGCACTCACTTGCTAAAGACTATCAAGCATGATATTTATTAGGGCAAAGACAAAACGATGACAAGAAACAGGGTGTGCTCTTCATATTGATTGTAAGACCAGGGAAGCTAGAGCCTGAGAGTCCACCACCCAACCACCCATTATATAGGCAAGCCCTTGGCCCTTTGCCCTAGTTGGACTCCCCGTTCCACACTGCATAGCCCGTCCCTTCTCTTGTCTAGTCCGGCCTTGCCGGTGTCCTGACATTACTCCCCCCTTAAGAAGAGTTTTCGTCCTCGAAAAGAAAAGTGGGAGACTTCTTCTTAAGAACACTAATGTTTTCCCAAGTGGCATCCTTCATGGATCCAGCTATTTGGTTGATCGGAACACGGTTCGGTAGGAGGTTCAATGAAACCAAGAGTAATATCTTGATTTTCCACATTGTTGTCCATTAGCAACCAGCTTGTGTTACCGATTCCTATCCGATCATTGTGTGTAGACTCCATTTAAAACACACATGAGTATTCAAAACGAGTTATCACACAAAAATGTGCCCTAATGAGTACCTCTTTTCACTTTCCATGAAAGTAACTTGCTAACATGACTCATTAGCCAAGTTTAAGTCCTTGACTTGTTTTCCAAGTTCAACAGTAAATAACCCCACTGTAACTAGTGTTCAAGGTTGAGAACTTGATTTAAACATAAAGAGACTACACCTAATCGCATACATGCTTAAACTAATGGTAAGCAAACTCCAAGTAGAGCGATAAATGCTTACTGATTGGATAGCTTGGTGCTAACGTACGCACTTTGCATATCCTTCAGATTACACTTTGTAATCTGCCTATCCCCTTGGATAATTGACAGTACTGAGGTGTGTTCCCTCACAGTTTACAGACAGTCGTCCCAAATGACTGGTGAATGGAAATCACAATATCATGTAACATTGTTGAGGAATCAACAATGTCCCGAATAACCATCGTGGTTAATTCAAGAAATCCACAAACACCCAAACCGAGCCATGACCTCTATTAGGAATTAGTAGACCCAAAAGTAATCTTATAGAGATACTGCACATAGAGTGCAAAATGCTTCATAAGCAACAATCTTGAGGAATATGCATGCCATTCCAAATCAGCCTTTGCTAAACACTAGGACCCATAGCACCTAGTGTGCATGCATTTAGCAAAAAACAGATCCGAACCTGTATATCCATGGTGATCCTTGCCAATACTTATGGCAAATGTGATGCGCCTAACACATATTAACAAGAATGTAAATAGTTCTGAAAAGAAACTAAATACTTTCATTTGCAAACTTTTGCAAGCTTTGCTGAAATGTCTAAACCATAATAGAAGGTGAAACAGTGATCACTTCTAGGTACAAACAATGAAAATTTTTCATTTCCTATATGTATAACAACCATTTGTAATGTTGTTTAGCCGTACTTGTACCTATCCGACAATTTCTGGCCACTGAAATTGCTCCTGATACGTCGTGCTAAAAATGGTATAGAAAACTAATTGGACCAGCACTTCGGGACTTTGTCGTGACACATATTTGAAATAGTGGGTGCCAGTGTCAGTCCCAGAGACTCATATCCTCCACATGTGGAATATGTCTTATGTAAGAATGTCTAAAAAAGAACATTCTTCAAGTACAAGATGTACTTGTGTGTGGAAGTAACTCTAAACACTCGTGACATGAGTGAGAGGGACCCTCATTCATTGCTCCACACTGGCTAAACCGAACTCCTTGAGTCCCTAGACCATGTTGTATCCCATGTGACAACATGTGCCAAATCGAATCCTACAAGTGGATTCATAACAGCATAATGTACTTTGGACACTACGGCCCAAAATACTTGTTTTGACTTGCCCTTGGCATGGCCCTGAAATATTCAAGCGTATTTAAACGACTTGAAAAAAAACAAGCAATGCATACTAAAAACTGGAATAACACCAAATCAATAGATGCATACCTAGAGATTGAACTGAATGTTCACTTACCCGTATTCAAGTACAAAGGAACACGTCATCCACGTGTGAAAAACAAGCAACATTGCACTAGAAACCCTGGGTGTTGCCTTCGCAATCCAAACCCGTTGGGTAGAAGCTACGTCGTCAAACGCCTTGGTAAGACCCTTTGTAGAACTGCGCAACTAGCAGGTAACGGTAACCAACCTAGTTAACCGTGTACAGAATGATGAGAATCAACTTAAAAAGTCGAATTTTCTCACTACCGCGTGGTAGATTGCGGAATTCTTTCCTTGAAAGTATAAAAGATCAAATCATTATCCTCAATGCCTATGGGGTGATTTAGTAAGCACCCGCTGGGTCGTACCCCAAAACTGTGATGCCATACACACTCGTAGTGCTATAGAGAGAGCAAGAAATCTACACAAGTGAGATGCATAGCTCGTATCAACAGCCATGCTGTCTCAACTGTTTGCTGCCTCTAGACTCCATGGTATAGCTCAGCTGATGTAAGTGCAAGAATATCAAAAACTCAACTTGAGCGTCGCACTAGAAACATGTAGTGCAAAATGAGACACGAATAATCCGAAATGAGTCGAATCCTGCTCGTCCATTAACGTCAATGTATTCGATGTGTATTCCCCTGGGCAGAACTGTTCGGTCATAAGAACAATCACCCAAGGAATGCCAATAGTTGGGTCCTACCTAGAATCGGACAACGGCTCTTAGCCAGCCTATGTGTGGCTGGTAGCTCTTACGGCAATTAGTGTTCAATCGATAAACCGATGAAGATTACTGTGAATGACATCTTGGCCAATTGCTAGCTAAGAGTTAGAGCACCTTGGCTCACACTGACTCCCAAACAAAACATGTATCAAAAGCTTCTTAGAAAGTTTTCACTATTCTTGAGAGAATTAAGAAAAAGAGAGAAAGAAGAGCATGCTAGACTGAAGAACTTGCCTTAAGTTTGTAGAGTGTGTACTCAAGTTGGCTCTTATGCATCTTATGCCTAAATTACAGTTTATCATATAAGCATTTTGCAGTTTTCCGGTATGACTCTCTCATCGAGAGAGGTAACAGAAAAACAAAAAACTCATTCCGACCCACCTACCATGCAGAGGTCGTGATTGTATGAGGACGACTTAGCGGTGACACTTTGCCCGTAAAATAAGTCCTAGGTTTAGGTTCTTTTTAGGGTTGTTGTGCGTTGATAGCAACCAACAATCATATTAAACAACCCATCACTTAATCTGTCCTTGACAGAGTTGCGAGTGTGATAGCGGAAGCGGTAGAATTGAATCCACCTCACTAGCATGCAGAATTGTAAGCCCTTGCGGAGAGTGATGGTCTCAAATAGTGAGATCCAAACCATTAATGCCTTGCACAGTCTAAATTGGTAGGGATGTTGTGAGGTGATATGCCCTATTTTGCCAATTTTTCAAACTTGTGTGCCGCTGCCCATGATTCCAAGTCAGTGTGCAGTACCTTGGCACAAGGGAGAAGCCTTGCTTCATGTAAAATCGTCAAAGAACTTTGCTTTGCACCAAAAGCATTAATTTCCATTGTGAATGTATAAACATGGAAAAATAAACATTATTGAACATGGTCTAACTTGGTCATCCTGTTGTAACTAGTTGTCTGGAGATGTCGGAAGAAAAGCTCGTTCAATGTAGTTCGTAGCCATTTGTTGTGCACCAGAGAGAGTTGGCGTATGTATCATAAAAAGTTCAATGCAAGATTTCAAAATGGAAGTCGTACTTCCGATAAGTACTTTAGCGTCCTTGTAGACTGAGGTGTATGTGATAAACTGGAGCCCTTCTGGCTCATAGCCACGCCCTCCAATAGATAATGAATGCCCCTTGGCTTCACGCCTACTGAAAGATCCTCCATAAATACTTGCAAAGTGCCGTCATGTCAGCACTTGGAAAATCAATATGCGAGAGATCGGAAATCACATCTATCGTCGGTTGTTGCAAATGGTGACAAATAGTCGGCCATGCCAAACAACTTGGGCCCTTGAGCAGTAAGAGTTATCGGCCATGTCGATTCCTGTAAGTATCAGGTACCTTTGCATGGCTTGAATATTGTGTAGTCCAACCATGCTCGATGTTGATCTCTCAACCAAACAGTGGCTCTTTGTAAACAAAGCAGTGGAAAAAATTTGACTACGTACTGAACGTATCACAAGCTCTGCTTGTGCTTGCAGGCAAGAGCTACATAGCATGTTTGAAAACGTGATCAAACTAAAACAAAAGCTATTGCATACCTTAGCGACGATCTCTGTTCACTCTCAAGTCGTGCTTAAGGACTTGTTGTAGCCCTAACCATGGTCCTTACCATGGTAGGGTATATCCTTGGCGATTTGCCGCCTTGCCGGGTGTTGTATATTTGTAATAAGCTTTGCTCACACGAAATTGATAACAAACTCTTACTTTACCTCAATCAACGCGTCCTTTATCCGCCTCGATCTTTGACCTCGTTCGTTGAAATCGGAGAGTCTCGTTGCCTTTGTTCGAGTTGCACCAAGAGGATTGCATGCTTTGCCAATCCTATCGGATCTTCCCGATAACTGTATGCATACCGGCCCTGCCCTTGTGTGAATTCCATCATAGGAGTGTTTTGTTTGTACTCCATGTCGTGAACGGCTACGGTCGCATGCAGGTTCTGCTGCTGCTAGAACGTCGTCATGAAACTCAGCAGGTCAGCGACCTCGGATCTCCGAGCTTGGCAAAATCAAGGGATCGAAATCTGCACGGCAATGGCTTGCGGTTCTGTCAACTGAAGCCGTGGGCAAAAGCCCTTAATTGGGGGGTTGCCCAAAATTAGGGCACCCACTTTTAAAAATAGAAAAGAAAACGGAGATGGCGGGCTGCAGACGACTGCGCAGGAGGAGATCCGAGTTGTCACGGCTCTGCGAAGACCTTCATGCCACAACCATGTGACGAACCACTGTCAGTAGCCCAAGGCGAACCCAGCTAGCCCCAATCGGCCCGGTTTCACGTAGGTCGAGGCCACCTCCCATCCTGCTCTAAGCGGCTCTGCACACGGTCGATGACGATCCCAACTACTCCATCCTCCAAGGGACTGCTCCCGCGACCTGTGTTCGTGGAACTCCGAGAGAGAGAGAGAGAGAGAGAGAGAGAGAGAGAGAGATATGCTCTACCCAACGCCATGCATGAGCTATTGCTTCCATACCCTCCACCCTCTTCCTTGGCGAGAGCTATGCTTCGCCATGCCAAGGTCCACGAACGAGAGAGGAAGAGAAAAACCGAGAGAGAGGGAGAGAGACAAGAAAACCATGCTTTCTCCCTGCCATGGCTCCACCCTCCTTCCTCCTCTCCACCTTGCTCTGATACCAGTGTAAGACCAGGGAAGCTAGAGCCTGAGAGTCCACCACCCGACCACCCATTATATAGGCAAGCCCCTGACCCTTTGCCCTAGTTTGACTCCCCGTTCCACACCGCCTAGCTCAGCCCTGCCCTTGTCTAGTCCGGCCTTGCCGATGTCCTGACATTGACTTCCCAATATAGGCACTTTGAGTGGTACAGATTCTTTAAAAGTACTTGATTGATGATAAAATATGTGAAAGTTGGTTAAGACCAAATACTATCTCCTTGAACTTAACAAAGGATTTGCACATGGAGAATCAAATTGTGTCAATTAGCATGCTTATTTATAGAGCAAGACAAATATTATGTTTGAAAACAATGGCAAAGGGTTGAGGTAATGTAAATTTTCAATTTAAACTTTCAATGCAAGCAAGATCATTTAGGAAACGATATGATGGAGTATGACCTATGGAAACTTGAGAACAAATCTACAAAGTATAAGGTCACGACTGGAGTGAGCTTCAGATCTTTGGGAAGGAGAAGGTATACACCGTCATAGCCTGTAGTGAAGGGTTGGGACTTGAGAGTATAGGTACCCATGTGTGTAGGCAAGGGCTCGGAGAATGGAGTTGTGTTTCTCATCAATGATCTCATGAACATGGTGTCTCACTCTACATATTGACTCCACTTCATCTTTGTTCTGGTGATTATAGCCACATTTTGTAGGTCTCTCTTTTGCACTCCAATTCGAGTCTAGGGTTTGGTAGTTAAAGCCTATGCATATCAATTGCCCATGTTTCCCATTGCTTTTCTTTTCTTTTGTTTTGAAATTTTTGATATTTAGCTCTTGAATTGAATTGACTTGAATCAATTTGTGTGCATGTTTGAGAGCCGATATCAAACCCCTTCTAGGGTATGCAATGGTGTGTGAGGTTGTGTCAAGCCAATGGATTTTATGATCAAAATTGCAAAGAGTTTCATGCTTGTTACGATGATTTGCTTTGTTAAATTAAGAAAACATGTTACTTCCTCAAGTGTGTTTAACGATGCTAGTATTGTAGAGGGAAGCTACTGGAAAGAAGATGAAGGCAATCTATGTCAAGGATTCATAATCCAAAGCCTTCTTTATAAGATAACTTATTCATCCTCTTGAATCCTTAACAAAGTTTTGCAAAAAAGAAGGGATCATTGGCATTGGTAATGTTCTTTACCATGGAAGAGGGTATTTTGAGCAATTGAAAGTGAGAAAAGACATGACATTATTGAGGTACCAAAGCATGGATACTGACTATGATTATCTTGTAGTCTTTCTTCTCCGCATTTCCAACTTGAGGTGCATCTTTTCAAGCATGTAAGGCAAGCAACGATTTGGCTCTCTACAAGAGATTTTCCCATAACATGGAAAAATTCGTTTACTATCACCACTATTTGCCAAATTCACTATAACTTGTTTGAGAAATCCCTTCAAGCAAATAAAGAAAAAAATTTGTGAAAAAGGGAGTTGAATCTCATAATGATATGTGGATTACTATAACACACAAGTCTATGCAATTATCTTGAATCATTTTTCTATATCTCACAACCCTAATATTTACTCATTTGGCTTCCATGATGATTTTAGCAATGCCAAAATGCAATTATGTACTAGCACATTCTTTAACAAAAAGTTATGTTCTTAGCATGCAATTTATTTATTTGTATGAAAATGCCATGAAGTAATTGTTAGCTTTCTCTCACAAATATGTTAAGACAAAATTGTTTCTTGATTGTAGCAATACTTAACAAAAGTACCTGTGATTTGCAAGCATGATTGTGGAGTAACCTCCCCTTGTTGTGGATCCATCAACATCGATTCCATTGTAGGTAGGTATAATAGATTCACAATATTGATCTAAATTCAGCTCACAAGCATCGCAACTACCACAAGCACCAACAAGGCACCCTACCCCAACATGATCACCAATTTCGAAATTTGAGACATTGCTTCCGACTTCTTTTACAATTCCCACTATTTCATGACTGCAACAAGTGAGTAGAGATAGAATTGGTATGCAATTAAGACCCAAAATAAGTTTCAAATACAAATATTTACAAAACTAATCATATACATTTGTAAAGGTCTTTTGTGCAAATGTATAAAGTGATTCATATTGTTTAACTTATGTGAAAAACATAATGCAACCAGCGGTTTAGATCAAACTTACTTTTGGTGAACCATGGAAGTTTTTGGTACACCGTACAAATGCCCATGTTGTGTAGTCGTACGGTATATGTTTATACGGCCGTACTTGTATAAAGACGATTTAGCTTTTTTAAAAAACAATTGTAGCTTGTACCTTGAGTCTTTGGTCTTGTATCCACTCTCTATGTCATTTTTCATAAGTCTGTTAGGCCCTTTAACCTTAGACCTAGGTATAGTCCTAAGTTATGAGGTGATTTACATATGTTTTTATTGGTTTTAAAGAGTTTTTAAAGAAAACGCACCATATTTATCCAAACCATATGATATAATTTGAAATACATTGTATTTTCACCGTATCATATTTTACCGTACGACCATACAATGACAACCTTGTAGTGAACACAATGAAAAAACATTGTTCGAATTAGATCTTTATAAAGGCCAAATTAGAAGAGGCCAAAATTAATTCTACACCACAATTAATAAACTTGCCACCTTTCCATTGCCATTGTAAATCAATTCACAATAGGAGTTTTTTAGAGTTATGTGCAACTATCTACAACGACCAATGATTTTAATGATAGGGGGTGAGGCCTATCAACCTAAGGTTTCGGATAAATCTTTTGAAATTTTTGAGAAAGATAGCACTCTACCGTGTCCTTTTTATATACTTATCTTCCAAAGCCACAAAAATTTGAAATATTTTGGCTAGCCTTTTGATAAATGATTTAAAAATAGCCAAATGCTCCTAAATACCCTCTAAAAGTATCCATTGGGCTATAAATAGTCCCCCCTTTTTATCCCTAGGTCTCTAACCTACTAAAGCCACATTAAGTACCTCGAACTATCAAACAAAGAATCTCAACAAAGTCTCAGAAAGCTGGGTCAAAAAGGACAAAAGACAGTGCGTTGATGCTATAAAGGAGAATGATCATGTTTCTT
The DNA here is from genome assembly GCF_014529385.1 of Adiantum capillus-veneris. Classification (NCBI taxonomy): domain Eukaryota; kingdom Viridiplantae; phylum Streptophyta; class Polypodiopsida; order Polypodiales; family Pteridaceae; genus Adiantum; species Adiantum capillus-veneris. The sequence continues at coordinate 116,951,262 of NC_140936.1, read as the reverse complement.
TCTATGATTTCCTACATGTATTGTGACCAACTTTGCTCTATTGATATGATTCCACACGTCCTTGACTCTGTTTTTGGATAGCGTAAGCGAATTAAAAACCGTGCTAGTGGATATATGATGTGCAAGAGACAATGAGAGCAGAAAACAAAAACAAAATCTAACATTTCTTATGCTTGTTATCTAACCTAAAAATCTAACATTTGATATTGGCATCTCCTAGTGACTTCAAAAACATATATATTCACTACTTAGGTCCTATATAGAGTATAGTGCAAGGACACTCTAAAGAGAAAAAAACGCTCAAGAAAAATAAGCAAAAGAAAAACACGAATATATCAATGTGCACTCGACCATCGCTTTATATGGACACAAAAAGTTATTTGACTTTCTGCTTTTATGGGTCTTTTCATTTCTCAAACTCACCCTTCATTTATGCGCTTAAGATGTATTGAAAGGTTTTTTATTTTTCCAAGATTGGAGAGACCTAATCTTTTGCGAGATTGGAGAGACCTAATTGAAGCTATTGATAATGGTGCACAAAACCTTCTCCTAGCATTTTGCCATACCATGGGATAACCAATCTACCTCATTTGGTTGAAAGAAAACAGATTGCATTTTTCTCCTCTTCTGTACACACACACACACACACATGTAGAATGTTTTTATGATCAAGGGTTGCGTACACTTACCCGGGTACAAGGGGAAAGGAGGAGAACTTCCAGTCATTTTTGAGGCAGTGCAAGTCAGAATGGCAGATTCCACAGTAGCTCACATTGAAGGCCACGTCATCAGCTCCTGTGGGCCTACAGAGCAGAGAAATATAATGAGTTTAACCTTGATCTTACAATAAAGAGACCTAAACCTTGAACCTTAGAGCTTAATGTTACCATCAAGGCTCAACCTTAGACCTCAACCTTAGTCAAGCTTACACTGTAATCTTACCCTCAAGGCTTGATCAATCTCAGACCTTAACCTTATACCTTAATGTTAGGCTCAAGGCTCAATCTTAGACCTTAACCTCATACCTTCATATTACCCTCAAGGCTCAACCTTAGACCTTAACCTTATCACAAGAAGTTTTGGATAAATTCTCACAATGATTCCCACATTGTGACTTACCTCAACATCATGAGCTTCTGTGAGGGAGGCACCGTATACCTAGCTAGGTATGCGGTGCCTCTCGAGCAGAAGCTCATGATGTTATGCATTTGTATGAAAAACACTGAAAAAGACTCCGTTTTCCTACATGAGAAAATTTCTAAATCTTCTTGTGGCAGTCACGCTTATGAAGCTTAGCCTGTAATCTTACCTGCGCTGAAATGTGAAGGGGGAGAGATGTCCCGAAGCATCTCTTGCTGCGTAGCCCAGCACCTGCTGAGGCTTGCTTGCCATCGCTCAGGGCCCTTCTTCCTTGCCAAAGCCCTCGTAGGTTTGTTTGTATAGCAGATAAGCCTCCCTTTGTGGATACCTACTATGCAACACGACATAACTCAAAGCCTTGTTTTTTACGACACTCATGATTCCCTTTGCCTCCTTGGCTTTAGGCAACTGTCATAAATGTCCGCCCGGACATGCATGTGCTTGAGTTCAGTGTTAGAAAAAAGACCGTGGTACAGTGTATTTTAACCGGCTTAAATCATAAAATCCCGGTTAAGCTTGCCTTGAAGAAAACCGGCAAATTTACACAAGTTTTAGTTCAAATTTTGACATTAAAACCGGTAGAATTTCAAGTTTGCCCTTATTTTCTTCGGTTAGGGAAAATGTATTTTTCTAACCCTGCTTGAGTTGTTAAACAAGAAATGACTTGCTTGCACTCATTCATCTCTAACTTGTTCTTTGGGCATTCAAAATGTCCGCCCGGACATGCATGTGCTTGAGTTCAGTGTTAGAAGAAAACCCGGGTACAATGTATTTTAATTGGCTTAAACCATAAAATCCCGGTTAAGCTTGCCTTGAAGAAAACTGGCAAATTTACACAAGTTTTAGTACAAATTTTGTCATAAAAACCGGTAAAATTTCAAGTTTGCCCTTATTTTCTTCGGTTAGGGAAAATGTATTTTTCTAGCCCTACTTGAGTTGTCAAACAAGAAATGGCTTGCTTGCACTCATTCATCTCTAGCTTGTTCTTTGGGCATTCAAAATGAAAGCCACATGGTCTTCAACGAAGATCGCAAACAAATATGCTTTCATCGTTGTAGCTTGCTTCTTTGACTATATATAGATTGAAACTTTCTCACCGACAAAGGGAAAAATCATCATGGCATGCACAGTAAGACACTACTCAATGTCCCCTCTTTATAGAAAATAGGAAAATAATTTTCATCTCTCACATCTCACATTGACACTAGTTAATGATCCTCCTATGTGAGAGAGAGAAAGAGAGAGAGAGAGAGAGAGAGGGAGGGTGGGGCACTAGGGGTGGCAAGGTTTACTAAGGCCTTATGTACGCCCAAAAGTGTGCCTATGTGTGACACGTTGCTTAATTCACATTTCGTTTCCCTTGCTTTTTAGCCACACAGTAAGAGCGAGCACATATGCCTCATCATGGCCTCACTTTCCCGCGTAAAGCATTGAAGCAATGGATTTCATCATATGTCATGTATAGCTACACTTGGTGCTCACTCTTAAAAGTAACTTGCATTATGGGAGACATACTATGTCTCACCATCACTATATTCCTCGTTCCCCACACAACTACACGGGAAATGTATCGACACTCAAAAAATGCAATTATGTTATCACTATATAACATCTGCCAAGATCTCTCCATTGACAAAGCCTACTTAAAGCATTGATGAGCCTAATCCTTGAGAACTCCTACATCTTTCAAATAATAGTAAGAGATTTATCGAGAGCTAGGAAAGATACCTAATCTGTGGCAAAGCCTACCTAAATCACTGAGTACCCAAATGCTTGAAAAGTCCTTAGAGAGAATTCTAGAGGCATTCCTAATTCAAATAAGGCTAAGTGGCTTGTAGATAGCTAATAATTTGTCACTTGTGCTATATGGTCACAACCAATTATTTGTGAATCGTTTGAATTCGTACAACGTCCATTTAGGTTCCGTTTAGACATTGATCGTGGAACCCCAACAATGCATCCACACAAGTATATTTTAATTTTTCCCCTTCACAAAAAGAGATGAGGCTTGGTGGGATATAATACAGAGGATTCAAATTGAGCAATGCTGTCCTCAACAAGAAGGTTGTAATCTTCAAAGCCTTTGTTTCAATCACTAGCAAGATGGATGATCTCACCATCAAATGGCTATTTGCAAATTGAAGCACCACCTTGGATCACTTCAAGCATGTTTTCAAGGGGTACAATTCCACACTTGGACAAATCCGAATTGATACATGACCATATGATCTCTAGCTACATAGCCCTCTAGCATCCTAAGTAACAGGTTCGATAATATAATCCCTTCCTCTAAATATCTCACGCTACGAGGCCAAAAACAAGGAGTCACATCACACATGTATCTTAAATGACTTGCGGGTGCACAAGCCCAAAGACACATGCTCCAAACACTCAACCCATGTCCCTTCGTTCTTTGCAAACATGTCCCCTCTCTCAATTGTGGACATCTTGACCTAGATACCTAAGCATCATCAAGTATTGGCATCTTTGCCACTTGTTCCATGCGGAAGTTGACCAGAAGGTGACAAAAATAGTACAAGTACCATAGACTTTGTGATGACTACTCTTGTGAGCTCTTGATAAGGAATACTAGAAGTGCATTGACGAGATGGCACATCTACCAAACATATTCGTAAAGCAAAGAAACATGACATGGTTGCAAACAATTCTACAATGAGCTTTGGATTTGTATGCAAGCACCACCTTTTCACATCTCAAATTGTCAACTTCAATCCTAATGTTTCCTTTTCAACAAGTTTTTCTAGATAGTAATCATTCTACATCTAAAATAGAGGTTTCGCCCAAACTAATGGCATAAATGGCTTGTCTATATATTTTGTGTGTTATGACCCTAGGTTTCTCATAACCTTTCAAACATAAGTGTTTCAAATATTGCTCATCATCAAGCAGACAATTTGTTCTTAATGGGTGTAAGGTACCAATGAAGCAATTATAAACATCCTCACATGGTACTAGTCTGGATAGATTTTGGATAACACTGATCTCGCATCCAAAGAAGACTATTCAACCTAGGTTTTAAAATAAATTGTTGTATGCATCTTCAAAACAACTTAAGGTTTCCTTTTAAGCCTTTCTAAATAACCATGATCCTAGTATGGATAAGTGGCTCCATTGAAAAGATTTATGATGTGCTCTATGAAGTCATGGGTCCTGATACTAGTGTTCGATAACACCATCAACACCAAAATTACAAGCTCCACTTCCAATTCAAGAAAAATACATCGTCTTTCGCGCCTGCGGTTGACCGTGAAGTGTCTACGAAACAAAGGATAAAGACCTTTATTCTTGGTTGAGATATCGATTATGAAATTCCAATTTCCCCAAAACAATTTGTAAGCATGAAAAATCAGGATAATTTTGCTACTAATTGTACTTATGTTACATGCTTGGACACTCCAAGAGATAAATCACTAGCAACACACTAACAAAAACTACAAAATCAATGAACTTGACGAGAGAGAGAGAGAGAGAGAGAGAGAGAGAGAGAGAGAGAGTTGACACGGCATGACAAAGTTTCGCGTCCAAACGCACTAGCCCAAAAGATTGGCGTCCCTTCCTGTATTCCTTTATTATTGAGTTGTCAAGATAAAACTCCCAAGGATCCTTTGCTCTCAGTTGCGTCCAAATGCTTGCTATGCAGATTGAGGCCTTGGGGTCCCTATAAACAATACAAAGGTTGTCTAAAAGCATAGCCCCAAAAGCACTTCACCCAAAAGTACTAACTCCAAAAGCATTTGATCCCAAAAGCTAGCGTCAAAAAACTGCCCAAAACAGCCAGCAAAAATTGTTTGGAAGCAAAAGTTGCAAAAATCCATACAACCTGACACATGGCACAACCAACGCAAAAATGCGAAAAATCCATAAAGCCCTACCACGTTAGCATGTCAACGCGTGTTACAAAAATTAGCCTCAGAGTTCAAGCTTTGGGATTTTTAACGCAAAAAGTTGCAAAAACCCATACAACCTAACACATGGCACAACCAACGCAAAAATGCGAAAAATCCATAAAGCCCTACCACGTTAGCATGCCAACGCGTTTTACAAAAATTAGCCTCAGAGTTCAAGCTTTGGGATTTTTAGGGTTCTAGGCCCCTCGATTGGGTGCTCCATAAGTTGGGTGGGAACTTGGATTTAAAATCCATTCTTCTCTTTAGTTTTAGGTCCCTTGGTCATTCCTTTTGAGTTCAATACTTCCTGTAGTTCTGTAGGTTTAGTTTCACGTCCTCTTTACAATTGAGTACACCACCTCATCACTTTGTGACATTCCCCTCTCTTGAAAGAATTGGAATCGCCCACAATTACGCCTGCAAAACAGCCATAGGACTGTAACTTTCTTCAGTAGACAATGACTCTGTGTACGCATGCACCAGACTCCATCAATCCAATACTTCTACAAAGACATCAGACTCGTCAATCACATTTATATCGAGAGTTGCAAAGACAAATAATGATCATTGTAACCATTTAGCAATCACATCGAGACCTCACTGATCTTTTCATGGATGTCTTCATCTGCTAAATCTTGTTACTATCAGATTCATATCTTTTCTTGTCATATTTCAATTAAGTAAACCATGCCCATGCCCATGACCATCCCCACAAGATTGTACGTCCACACAATCATTTAATCTAGCAATCTCATTCCATCCAAAACTCTTGATGCACCTCGGTCACTGTGCAACCATCTCATCCTACCAAAACTCTTGATGCACTCACCACAGTATCCAATCATCTCATCCAAATAGACATCTTGATGCACTCACAACAATATCCAATCATCTCATCCAGATAGACATCTTGATGCACTAGAATCTCATTCAGTCCACATTCACTTAGCCATTATATCTAGATCTCGTTGATCTCTAACATATGTCTAGATGCACTAGGTTCAAATCATTCATTAGACAAAATGCTACTGACATTTCATTTTTGTCTACATGTCTCTAACAAGACACAAAAGAAAGAGCACATGTCTTCGGTTCAATTAAGGAAATTTCCAATTCAGTGCACATCTTGTTCATAAAGTTGTTCCGCAAAATATTGTCAATTCGTCAGTACCTCTAAAATCTCTTGTGGCTCCTCTCTTGTGCAGTCTGCACTGCACTAGATTCAACCTGTTGATTTATCGATAACTTCTAGCATACGCTGCTCATTACCCAAAAGCTTCAAGGTACAACTCTCTCTGAAGAGAACTTGCGATGTTCTCCTTCTCCATCCACTTTGCATCGATGGCTAAAAAGTACCCTTGAACAAATTATTTGGTGGACTTAACTTACCTTTCTATTCTTTTCATGTGCCCTGTGACGTGTTGGTAGCCCTGCTGGCCTCTGCTGTCCTTGGCACCTTAATCTGGATTTTTGAAATTCTCTGATCTACCAGCTGATTCTCTAATCTTTGGAAATCTCTATCTACCAACTAATTCCCTATATGTTCTTTTCTTGTGCGTTGGGACCTGTTGGTAGCCTCATTGGCCTCGTTGTTTGCTAGCACTTAATCTCAATGGTCTGAATTCTCTGAGGTACCATCAATTGATTTCCCTTCGTCGTTGAAACCCCCAGATGCACTATCATCTAATTCCCTTTCTTCTCTAGAATCTTTTGATGAAATTTCATCCAATTCCTTTGATTCATTCTTGTCACTGAAAGACTCTTAAATTGTTGAGGTGGACATTGTAGGATAAGTCAATGAGCTTGCATGTACCATAAGTCTCTGAATTCTATTACAAACAATACTATCAAATCTCTAAACCACAACAAAACCTCTCAATCTAACCCCTCAGTGACCCATCAAAACGAGGATATGGACAAGAAGGTATCTCAAAATCTCTGGCAGTAGTCAACCAATGTGTCTTTCTTAGTCATTCTCAAATGATACCAACACATGATGATATTTTCATCAAATTCTTCTGATATCCAAGTGGGCGTGGAAATTTTCTTTAATTTTACCAACATTGTAGGTACTTCTATGCGTAATAACAAGGTAGACCACCCTGTTTGTGCATTTGCTTTGAAGTAAAATGCCGCTTTCGCACCTTGGAGCATTCCAAGAACCGACCTATTGAGAAAGTGATGTCAAACTGGTGTATAAACTCAAGGGCTTGTGGGCGTCCTTATAGCTTGAAAACGTGTCAAATTTGATGGCTTGACCCCCTTCCTTGGTCATTTATCCACACCCAAACATCCCTTCCAATATTTCTTTATTATTGAGTCGTCAAGGTACAACTCCCAAGGGTCCTTCGCTCTCATACTCTGTATCTATATGCTCTACAGAGTGAGGCTGTGGGGTCCATATAAATAGTACAAGGGTTGCCTGAAAGCAGAGCCCCAAAAGCAAAGTATTAACCCTAAAAGGATCTAATCCCAAAAAAACTTGTGCTTGTTAATATGCCTTGTAGTGAACATTGAAACTCGCCTTTCAAAACATAAACTTTTGCAACCACGACTTGTTTCAAAGATTGAACCAGGATTTATTTAGGCATGCTAAAACATGCCTTTATGGAGAAGTGAGAAAGGTGTACAATCGTATGCCTTCCTCATAGATTATAAATAGGCCCCTCTTCATATTTGAGGCCTCATTAGACTTCCTTTTCCTTCTCTCAAAAAATAAAAACATTTACTTGGCCTTGTTTTTTAATGTAAAACTTACGAGATTACCAAGATTAATGTCAAAATCTGAGGTAATTTACCATAACTAAAACACACATTTTTTGACCTAGGAAATTAAGGCCCGATGATTTTATAACCAGGATTTTTAATCCGAAACGAGGAAATTTACACTAGGAACACCGGATATGTGAGCACTGCCTGCAGAAGTGTTAGAATGCCAATGTGAGTGAGCCTTCAGCCTGTTTCTTTTGAATTTCACAACACTCCCTCATGGACATAAAAAATATAAGAATTAGTTGTAGCATTAAAGGAACTATTACCTTGGTAAAATTACAGCTCAGATATTGTACTTAACTCAAAGATAAATTCTCTCACCTCACAGGCTGGCCATATCAAGAGGAAGATCTCAAAAACCACTAACTAGCGTCATAAACCATATCACAGTCACAAAAACAAGACCAAAAAGGACAACAAGATTGCGATCACAAAATCCGTCACAAAGACGAGACCTGTGAAACATTAGCTATCCACGAGCCTTGTCTAATAATAGTCGACAAAGCCGTATATATATCTGTGATTGATTCCCTGAAAGGGCATTGCAAATCTGCACCCTCATACACTTGAGTCACCCATTCTAAGTAAAAACATTATATGCACAACAGGAAAGGTCTAGACTTTATTTCTCAGAGCGACCATCTTGCAACTAGCAGATCGGAGCCCCGAACATGCTTGCTGACATTGAAAGAGGTCGGCACTGGACTACTGTAAGCTAAAGCTTAGCCGCCTTGTAAAGATAGGTAAACATTTGTGAGCAACCAAGATCAGCCCACGCAACAATGCCTGAAGAATGCATACAAGAAGCTGTAATGCAAAAAGAGCGACGTTTTGCAGTATATCAAGGCTCTGTGCTTAGCTGTAACATGTGGAACACCATATCGGGAGGCTGTGAATTGACCTCAAGACAAACAAAGTTGCGACTGATAGTCTTACTCCATGTTTTCGAGTATTGTGAAATTGACCTCAAGCTAAAGTTGTGACATCTAATAGACTTTCTCCATGTGTTCCTGTGTATTGTGGAACTTACTTGCATGCTTTGTACTCTCAAGCACCAGCTAACCCTATCCTGCTTGATCCACCTCTTTCACAGGGGTCACATCTCCCACATTGCTCTGGGAGTCTCCGCATCATCAAAGAAGGCTACTTTATAACAGAAGGCTGTTGAATCCGGATATTTCCTCATTTCGCATGAACAGATGCTGCACCCCACTTGTGCACTCATCAAGATCGATACAAAGAAGACCATCTCTCCCCTGAAACATTCTTCATGAGCCATTGTATGAAGCCTTGTCCTTGACAGATCAGATCATCTGTTCCAAGCTCGATCAATCTGGGTATGACAAAATGCCCTTCATCCAATGCTTCTCTTGGAACCGCAGAACTAAACAGCATGCCTGGAGTCAAGACTTCGAAGTGCAGCCACTCTCTAGATGCCTCATTCTGCTCAGAGCTGCTCTTGCAAGAGGAACATTTCTTCATTCTTTGAGAATAGCTCTTCCAAGATTACAAGCAAGAGCCAGTCTTATCTTAGCTACAGATTGCGACATTATCTCTGTAGAGTTGATGTCATCATGCTTGTTAGTAAGGAAAAAGTTCTGCAGCTTTAGCAGTAGAGCATTTGTCTCAGCAGCAGTTACTAGCACTTCCCCGCTATACTCCAGCAACTCCACCTATTTTAAACCATACTACAGAAGGTTAGTGAAACAAAAGGGGCAGCCCCATTGCAGGCATCAAGCTCACCACTTCAAAGGTTTCCTTACTGAGTCTTGCAATAGAGGAAGAAGAAACCGTTGGGGAGTAATGCCATCTTTCATCAACTGCAGGAAGACAAAGTTCAGATTCTCCACATTAACTATGAAAAGTGTGCGCGCAGTGCGCATGGCGTGTGTGTGTGCATGAATAAGAAGACGAAACTGGAAAAACCTTTCTATCACCCTGAGTGTGGTAGATTGGTGATCCCAGTCCCCTCTTGAATAACAGACCTTGAGTTCAAGACTTGTTAGATAGATCTCTGGGGTCTCTTGGGATTGTTCCTATGACAGTTAAAGTTCTCTTCTCTCTTCTCCTTCTCCTTCTCCCAATCAATGCATGGAGTTGGATTGAATTCAGATAGAAACAGAGCAGAATGTTTTGCCAATTCTTGGTGCCAAATTCAACCAAGAGGAACATAGCAGAGGCATAGTTACCCGAAACTCCACTTTATCACATCGTTTGCCCATTCCCAATACAGTTGTCGTCTCCGTTTCCCTTGATTCCTATAGTTACCCAGAACTCCCTGGAACTTCAAATTTTGTCCGGTTCCCTTCCCGTTTCTGTTTCTATTTTGTTTGTCATTCACCCATTTCCCCATTCCTTATACAGTTATCGCTTCCATTTCCATTTCCGTTTCCCTTGATTCCACTACCTGAAACTCTTTGAAACTTACAAATTTTGTCCGCTTCTGATTTTGTTTCTACTTAGTTCATCATTTACCCGTTTCCATAACTATGAGAACAGGTATTGATTTGCCGCTTCAAGAACGCATGAGAAGTTCAGAGGTTTCCGATTACTACTGCACCCATACAAGGCAGCGACTGCATGGAGGTATTACCTGTATGAGATGCTTTGTTGCAGCTTTGCCAGCTACAACTTGTTTATCAATACCTGCAAGGTTCGTCTGAGCTTCTTGAAAACTATATAAAGAAACTTTGAAATCTCTGAACCTGAGCATTCAACCAATGAAGAAAAGCACCAAATCACCAAATCGAATGACAAACTTCTCACTAAGTAAAGAAAGAACTCTCACAAAACTATAAAAAAACATTACCTGTGCAAGAACGCTAACCCTCCAAACCCTTCAAATTGTGGCCCAAGAAGATCAATTAGACCATCAAGTTCCTGAGGCAAACAAGAAGACTGCCTCAATAAGGATGTGTCAGAGGATAAACAACATTATCCACTTTCTTTAAACCAAAGCAAAGCAAATGTGGGCAAAAACATCACCTGAAGCCTATTGGAGTCCCCAGCACTTGTTTGTGATACTGCTGCCAGCAACTCATCAGCCGCACATGACAACCTCTCATAATCACGTCCGCACTGTAGCCACGAAATCCCCAATCCTTTTCGGCCATGTTTCCAGTGGTATACACCAACCATCTGCAAATTATCCAAGAATTAGAATGGAAAGTGCGAACTACAAGAAGTAGCAGAGTGTGTAGCAGTAAGATGGGACTATGCACGGCATGCCATAGGCTCGAATGCCAACAGAAAGGTCAGTTCAAGAGCCTGGAGAGTTTCGGACCAACATTGCGATGTAGTTTCATAGCGATCTGTCGAACTAGGGGTGCTAGGGCGTGAACTGGTTGCTTCGGAGCCCGAAGAGGGGCTCTTCCACTTCCTCGGTGTTAGCTTCTCTGAAGTTATTATCCCTCAAGCCTTCAACAACGAAATAGGTGAAAAAAACTCTTTTAAAAACTTCTGCAAAAACCCATCAACACCATATTTTGACATATGAGGGATTACCCAATCATGGGAATGATCCACCCATCTGAGTTATGGCGTCCTGGGTTGGATCTCAGCTTGTGAATCCACATCCTGGGGCTGAGAGGGGACTAGGTTAGTAGGTAGCAAACTCAAGACAAGGCGACTACAGGCTACAGCCCATTTCAATTGTCTTGAATGAAGCTATGAAGGCTAGACATACAAGGTGAGGATCACAAAGTCCTGCCTCAGGAGGAAAGTGTACGAGCAAAAAATGAATATTTTATTCAACAAAAAGATAATCAATCGGAATGCTAATGAAACATTGGTGACGACTTACAACAATCTGCTGCTGCTTAGATGGTTAAAAAGAGTAAGTGAACAGAAGTGATAAACAGCCAGTACCGCAATAAAAGAAAATAAAGAGTTACATCAATACAAGATAAACCGAGATGGAGTCTGTAGATGCGGCTTCAGTGGGCAAATAGGCTTTCTGTCAACAGATGTCATGATCAGTTGTTTGAGCTCACTTTCCTGATCGGACACTTGTAGCATATTAGAAAATTATTTTGACCTTTTTTATTTAAAAATTAAAAGAAAAATGGAAATATTTAGAAGAAAAATAGTGAATCCACATCAAAAAATCATAAACTAACCGAAAAAAAACTACAACTATACTCAGTAATACAGTTAAATACAGTTTGTTTTTTTCAAGTAAACATGCAAAAAGCTTGAAAAAAAAGGACAGCCCTACTAAAATCTACCATGAGTTATGGGCTTTCCTACACCTGCAAGAATTTCAATGCCCTAAGAAGCTTTGTTTCACTAGCTACTGTCTACAAAAAGAAAGCCTCTCAACAATGTGTGCATCATTGCACACAAGGTGAAAAGTCACAGTGGCCTACATAAGAGGACGGAAAGAGAGTGTGCGACTGTGTGACCCGCTCCTTAATGAATCAGAAAACAAATGTCAACTCTCTCTCATAGTGGCCTACATATACATAAGACAATGCTTAGTTAATTTCACTCTTCCAAGAAACAGGAAGAATAAAGGTTTTCCATCATTGGCTTGCCATGTGGCACTCATCGACAAGCTTTATCCAACCGTCTACAATTGCACCCAAGAGTTCCACGCTTTCCTAGGGCCTTATGTAGGCCGAAAAGTTTGCCATCATTAACTTGCCATGTGGCACTAATCAACAAGCTTTATCTGACGGTCCACAATTGCTCCCAAAAACAATTGTCCAGCCATATTGGAAAGGATTGAGCTTACGAATGAGCGCTGGTCCATGAGATTAGTGACGACAAAGAAAAACACTGGACATTTAATTATGGTACAAAGGCTCTCAGCTATCAAAGTCAAACATCCAATGATCAGTTCAAATCCAAGCATGCTCCAAATATTGTAGAGTATTCGTGCCAAGTTTAGGAGGCTGAAACCCTACCCTCATGTACTTATCACCGACAGATCGGAGTTCATACATGCGACAAATGTCAAGAACCTGTCAGCACACCAAAACAAACTAGCTAGGTTCAGAATCCCCTTCCAATTTCAAATTTACTGGCCTGATTAGAAAAAGGTGGTTGAGCAAAGAGCCTGCCTTCATAGGAGCTTTGCTATGACTTGAAACTGGTTGCATAAGCAGTACAGCTTCTAATAGACCTTGTCCTTGCCGAGGACACGAGGCCAAATAGAAAGGGGCCAGTTGCCAGGTGCATGGATGTGAAGATAATAGCTGCGCATAGACAAGTCGATGGAACTCCTCCAAACTCATGCCATCAAGAACCTCTCTTTCCTCTGTAAGAAATAATTGAGCTTGACCGTTTTTGGCTAATAGCAGTTCTACCATGTGTGTTAACATCCTGCACTACCAAAGGAACTAGCATAAGAAAGCAGGAAAAACAAATAGACTTGAAAAGTTTTATTGATGTTTAATACCAAGGATCAAAAAGCTTGCGACACTCCACAAGCACCACCTGCAAATTCTCAAATCCCTCAGTATTAGAAGCAAGAAACAAACAGTACGAACATGGAACATCAAGCTGTAGATTAGAAGGGCCGGGGGGGGGGGGGGGGGGGGGGGGGGGGGGGGGGCGTTGCAGGAATTGTGTATCAAACAAGAAATCTGGTGCTATCCTGAAAAAAGAGGCCACGGGGAAGAGTATTTCTTACAAAAGATAAACTAAACAAGTCAACACTCTCGATGCTACTACCTTTAGGCACATGGACAAGAAGCATAGTACACCATAAACTTCACTTCCTTCTCAAACAAGCAAGAATAAACTTTACTTCTTGTTCAAGCATGTAATGTAACATACTGCTGGGAAGTACTCCAGCACAATGTACTGGAGCGGTATGCACCATCGGCAGCCCTCCTCCCTCATTCCAAATGCCCCTCACCCGCCTAATGCACTCTCCTCAGCATTTCTCTCTTCTCGTTGATTACTGTCACCCTGCACATACTGACCTATTATGCAAACTACAGTCCAGATTTAGAAAGTGATTCGATGCAACAATGTCAGCATAATCACCTCTTCTATGCTCAATCTCCTAACAAATGCTGTAGTGGTCTCGCATCCTTTTTGACAAATTGTTGCCCAAGTGACCAGCCAAGGAGTCAGGACACATCTTAAATCTGGTGCGGCTTGGACATTGGCCTTACATGTGCACAAACATCTGTGCACATTGGTCAAAGGTCTTCTAAATCTTCAAACTTGGTAAGGGAATTCATTGAATAGAGACTATATGACCCTCTATATGGCATCGGTGACCTTGTGGATCCCACACTTTGACTGTAGAGTTGCATGGATTTCAGTTGAAATCACGAAAGGGCTTGCTGAAAAGCATGTATGTGTTGAACTCCCTACTTTTTGCTTTTAGAAATAGGTTGCCAGTGGTGTCCCGTGCAATAGAAACCATTTACTACTGAGAAACTAAGAAATGAGAGATATTAGTACAAGGAAAACCATTTCACAATTTAGCTGAAATAAAAACATGAAAAGGCTTTCATGTAAGGCATCTAGGTGGAGAAGAGAAAACTCCATAATCTGCTAAAAGAAATGAGCTGCTAATTGAATATAGTGTACTAGAAAGGGTTTTCCAACAAGTCACCAAAGTTTACCAACGAGGGACACTACAACCGAAGAGAGCATAGTGTAGCAAGTGTAACTTTTTTCGCCATCTCTGTAAAGCTGAAATTATATAAATGGAAGAAAATTTATGAGCTCTTAAGAGTTTTCATCAAGATTTCAATCCCAACCATTTCTTGAGACGCATAGAATTGATGATCCAAGATTGACTACAGCATCATGAAGAAGATTTACACTCAGGCAAAGCAATAAACATTAGCTGGTGGACTCAGTGTAGATGCTTGCGAGTACAAGCACACTAAATGAAGACGGGGTTCTAAGACACCCAAGGACACCCGAACAGAGTACATTCACACCAATTGACTAGCCCTTCGCTGAGATATGCACAGCGGCAAGGTGATAAGCCCGTCAACTCCCAAGTTCTTTTGATGCAATTTTTGATGGTTTAAGTGAGTGTGTAAGGTTCCAAGTCATGTTTTAAGCTGCCCGACTGCCAGCAACATAAAATCCACCAAACTCGTTGAAATAGATGAAAAAGCATGAGAGGCTCCAGTTTTCTACTTGGGCTCCATCTTTGACTGGTGTGGAGTAATTTCTATTACTCTTCATTTTTCTTCCATTGATAATGTGACAATGGTTTATTCATATATTCAATATTTTGATATTGCTGTGCACTCTCGCTTTTAAAAGTCTCTACAAAGACAAATTCCTAAATGCAACCTAAGCATAGAGATTCCCCCAGATACTCTTACCTTAAAGGAGGCAATATTTTCTGCTTTCTAAAATAAGTCCAAAAACAGAAAGCCATCAATCCAATGGCAGCACCTCATGGATGCACTAAAGGTAACTGAGAGACATGCTAATATTTTAAGCAACGTGACTCCCAAATTTTGTAATAATATTGGAAGACAGATGCACATATGATACGATATTCTCTCACTCAATTTTAGACGTCTGGGTATATATTATTCACATGCTTCACAAAGTGTGGAACCATCTTATCGATAGATATACCTAGCTGAATCTGGAGAAAGCGCAAGATCAAGCGTGAACAAATGTAGAGTCATGTCAGTTACTCCATGTATTTTATTCATGTTTCTTTCTGCAAAGCAAAAGAGGCCACCAGAGTATATGCTCCACATGGAGAGAGCACTAGTCCATTTATTCCACAATGATTAGGCTCACCTCCTCAGAAGCATGTGTCTCCAGTGGATTCAAACTTAAAATCCAAATTTTTCTAAACAATGATGTTTTTTCCAAATACCTTTTGATGCCTTCCCTTCTCTTCGTGCTGTTGGTACTGTATTAATGGCATTCAAAGAAAAAGTTTTGTAATCTAAACAATCTCTTTTCAAAAGACTCTACATTACTAGTTATGATCTATGATGCAACATATATCAGTGAACAAAATAAACTGACAGAGAACTTCAAAAAGCTATTAGAAGCAGAAAAGAATGGCTTAGGCAAGGTCAACAAGAAGCAGAAAGAATATAAATAGAAACACCAGCAGACTCTACCTCTTAGCTTGTTAGATGATCTGAATGCAGTAACTTTTGCATAATTGATAAGGGCACAAAAAAGGCTGACAGGAATATAATCTTTTGATCAACCTAAAAAATAAGAGACAATCTGTGCTACCTCTGTGTCCTCCCCAAGAATGGCTAACAAAAGATCTAGCATTTGATCAGCCTCCGCAGGCAGTTTCAACTGCACGCACTTTCGCGCCAGGCTCAATAATCCTTCAGCACCCTGTGTACGTTTTAATTCCTTGTCAGCACAACATTAGTTCATTCTGCACATCATCAGTATCACTCTCAACTAAACTTGGAGATTCCTAATGAAAATGATGCACATTTCTACCCGAGGGATCCAATCTCCTTTCAGAGTGAGGAATTCAATGCCACAGAGATTTTCACAGTACTGAAAACCAATAAATTAATAAACTTTGAATTGAATAGTCCATAATGCCCTTTGAGGCCCTAATTTAGGCAAACGTCCATAATAAGCACTGCAATTGAACCTGCCTTGTTCATGCATACAGTCAAAATTGCCTAGTCATTGAATGGGGTTTTCCATGGCAATCAGTAGGCATGAACTTTCTGAATGGAGGAAGAAGAAAGAAAGAAAGAAAAAAAGTTATAATAACATCTCTTTGTTGAAGTGCAACGCAAAATTTGGTGACAATGGAACACAAGAGAAGAAGAAAAAGAAGAAGAGTAGTTTAACTATCCCAAGAGACCTTAAATATCTATCCGACAGGGAGAGTTGAACTCAAGACCTGTTATTCAAGAGGGAAATGGCATAACCAATCTACCACACTTGGGTGATAGAAAGGTTATACCATTTTCCTCCTTTTATGAGTGCGCTCACACACACCCACACGCACGCATCCGTGAAGAGGGGGGGGGGGGGGGGGGGGGGGGGGGGGGGGGGGGGGGGGGGAGAGAGAGAGAGAGAGAGAGAGAGAGAGAGAGAGAGAGAGAGAGAGATGAAATGAAATGAAATGTTATATTAACGTCTTCAAAAGGCCATAGTGACCTATGAGACCAGAAAGTTACAAGGTGGTGGATCTGATACAAAGTCAGAGTAACAAAATAACCTAACAACAGTAAAACAAAGATATATACTACGGGATCCTAGATTGGTCGATGTGAGCTAAGCAAAAAACTAAGCAAAAATGGGCGGCTTGTTGAGATAGCTGAATCACAAAAGATCTAGCATCGGTCGTTGGCGAATCTCATCAATTTCCTCCATGGTTAGTAGTCTGACCGGGCGTCGTGCATGCCTGGCCAGCGTGCTCCGCATCTTTTGACATAGCCTCTGTCAATGCTGTGTAGTCCTTCGCAATCGTGGGCGCCTGGATTTCCCCAGTTCAATCGCTCGGTCGATCAGTGTGCCTCTAGTGTGAGACAAGGGGGAGCTCTGCTGTGGGAGTGGCTCTTGCAGCTGTCCCGTGTCTGTTCTGAAGAAGTCTGTGATCTGCCTTTGAGACTGGTTAGCCTCGCCATTCATGAGGCTCTCTCTGTGTCTGCGCAGCTCGAGCAAGAACAAACCCAGGCATCTTTGATCTTCGTATCCCATTACTCTTGAGAGTGGTCTAAAACCCTCTCTGAACAGGCAATGGAAGCGGCCTCGTACCTCATAGTAGACGGGGCAGCGGCATGTATAATGCAGCTATGTCTCAGGTTCCATGTCACACAAGGGGCATGTCCTGGCCTCTGCTGGTACTCCGCTGTATCTCCGAGTTTCAATCCGCAGCTGGTGAGACGATGTGCGTAACTAGCCAATAGCACATCATATCCCATGAGACAAGTGGGTGTCCATGTATTTGGGTCTCGTCACAAAACCATCTTCCGTACGCTGGAGAAGGTGGTCTCTGTAGAAAGCCATCTTCATGCCCAAGTCTTGGCGGATGAGCTTGGTGATCTCCGACTATGTAAGAATGAGAGATGGTGCATCCAATGAGTACTGGAATGGTGGCAGCCTGTCTATGCTGAACCCATGCGCCTGAAACCATGATGTCATCTCCCCATACCAGCATGTTGTATCTCCTTGTATGGCTAACTGTCGAGAGGACTCAAGTGCTATGCAAGCATATCTGTCTCTGGGAAGTTCCCATGTGCAGTTTATGAAGGAGACTGATCTGGTGAGCGCCTCCACCACTAGTGGGGGGGCCGCTAGCTCTGCTCGGATAATGGCCCGTGGTACTGATGCCTTGGCTCTAATGAGCCGCGCGATCATAGAGACGAGAGGTTTCTCCATGTTTCCCCATCCATCTGTGCGACCCGGCCTCCCGTGGTGATCCAATGAAGGTCCCCATATCTCAGCCCCATAGAGCAATGCTGAAGCCACCAAGGTGTCAAAGAGCCAGAGCTTCGTCTGGGTCTCCTGAAACTGAACCTACGAACACATCCTCTCCAATCTACCCAATGCTGTGTGGGATCTGGTCAGTCTGGTCTCTGCTGCTCTTCTGAGTGAGAATGTAGGTCCGCTAAAAACCACTCCAAGGTAAGTGTAAGCGTCTGTGTACTCCATGGTCTCCTGGCCGTATGTGAATGTAGGTGCTGATCTCCTGATCCACTGTGGGGTGGTATTAAACACCATAACCTTGGTTTTACCAAGGTTGACAGACAAACCACTTTCGTGGGCAAACGTATGCAAAGCATCCAATTGACGTTGCATTCCCTCTGGGGATTCGAAGATCAACACAATATCATTAGCATATAACAAAAGTGGAATCCATGTCCCTGCCAGCTGTGCACCTTTATCCCCATCGCTGTCAATGTAGTCAGAGACCTCATCCACATACATACCGAAAAGAGTAGGAGAGAGCGGACAGCCCTGCTTCACCCCAATAGTGGAGTGAACCGGTGTAGAGAGTCCCTCCGGGGTGCGTACATGCCCTACTATTGATCTGTACAATGCCATGATCCCCCAAATGAGCTCTGTGGGTACTCCCATTTCCTGTAATCTGCGCATCAATCTAGCTCTGGGTACTGTGTCAAAAGCTTTGCGGAAGTCCACAAAGCTACAATAGATCCGTCTCCCATGAGATCTGCCTTCCTCGATGATGGCCCTGAGTGTCAAGATATGGTCAAGAGTAGAGAAGCCTCTCCTGAACCCTGCCTGCCCAGTTGCACGCATTCCTTCCTTCTCTGCCCATCTACTCAGCTGTTGCTCAAGAATGGATGCATACAACCGTGCCAGTGTGTGCTCAATCATAATAGTGCGATAATTCCCCAAGCTCCATGGGGTCTCCTGTCTTGAAGATAGGTACGATCGTAGATAGGCTCCAAGTGTCCGGTAGGCCCTCACACATGGCACGGTTAAACATAATTGCTAGAAGCTCTGCTAGTAGGTCTTTGGCATGCATGAAATGCTCAGCGACTAAGCCATCATGATCATATGCTCTCCCAGTCCTCATCCTGTCAATAGCTTTCTTCACCATCTCAGCGGTGAAAAAAGCACATGTGTGTGGGCATGGGTCGGGGGGGTTGGGGAGGGGCGGCTGTCCAGGTACTGTGTACAAAGATGATGCGTACTGACCCCAGGTCTCTGCGGAGGAAATAACGGGGGGGGGGGGGGGGGGGGGGGGGGGGGATTGCTCATGAAAGAGCCGCCACGCCTCACGCGAGTCCTGACTCAAGAATAGCTGATATAGGTCCTGTTCGAGTCGAGCCAAAAAACCCCTCTTCTTTCGCCGTACCAGGCGTCGGAAGTCAATCTGTGACTGTCTATGAGTGACGTCCCCCAAAGGCACCTCCCTCTGAAGTCTGGCTCTAGTCTGGCGGCACTCCTCATCGTACCAGCTGTTCTAAGGTATGCTCCCTGATCGGCGGCTCTGCTCAGGTTGGGTGTGTGGGTATGCTTCTACTGCTGCCTCATGTAATGTCTGTGTCAGTATAGTAGTTAGCTCCTCCAGAGGTCGCCCCAAGTCCTCAGTGCATAGGCATCTGTAGATCCCGTCCATGTATACAGAATCCGTCTCTCGTGTGAATGTGTAGCGAGTAGGGGCTGCTACCTGTGGCCTGTGTGCTACACTGAACTGGAAAGAGATGGTCATCGACACCAGAGCATGATCTACTGCTACCCCGACCGGTCTGGGCCCAACTGTGAGATCCTGGATACTAGAGATGAGATTCGGTTGTGCCATGACATAGTCCACTGTGCTGGCTCCATGCCTGTGTGGGAAGCATGTAAAACCTCCCGCAGCAGGAAATCTCTGTAGGCCGTTCAAGATGGCCAATCCATGTGCAGTGCCCATGTCTATCAGGTGTCGCCCATACTCAGTATATTCCACATCGTGTGATAGTCTGGACAGGCCCGTCTCCACAACATCTAGCTCTCTTAGCATCTCCTCTGAAGTATCATAAAACATTGCCTGGTGATGGGCAGTCCTAGCATTCAAGTCCCCTAGGATGATAATGTCACCATCTCTAGAGAACTCCATATGTCATCATCCAGAATAGAGAAAGGGGATTGTCCTCTGGGTGATGCATAAACTAATGTACTCGAGGGAAAGTAGCAAATAGCTAGGCAGAGAGAGAGAGAGAGAGAGAGAGAGAGAGAGAGAGAGAGAGAAATGAAATGAAATGTTATATTAACGTCTTCAAAAGGCCAAAGTGACCTATGAGACCAGAAAGTTACAATGTGGTGGATCTGATACAAAGTCAGAGTAACAAAAAATGACAGAAAAAAATACTATGGAATCCTAGATTGCTAGATGTGAGCTAAGCAGCTAAGTGGGATAGCTAAATCACAAAAGATCCAGCATCGGTCGTTGGCGGATCTCGTTGGCGGATCTCATCAATCTCCTCCATGGTCAATAGCCTGACCGAGCGTCGTGCATGTCAGGCCAAAGTGATCCGAATCCTCTAATGCAGCCTCCGTCTATGTTGTGTAGTCCTCCGCAGTCGTGGGCGTTTGGGTCTCCCTAACTCGGTTGCTCAGTCAATCAGTGTGCCTCTGGTGTGAGGCGACGAGCTCTCCTGTGGTAGTAGCTCCTCCGGTTGTCCAGTGTCTGCTCTAAAGAAGTCTGTGATCCGTCTCTGAGACTGGCTAGCCTCTCCCCTCATGAGGCTCTCTCTGTGTCTGCGCAGCTCGAGCAAAAACAGACCCAAGCATCTCTGATCCACGTACCACATGACTTTGGAGAGTGGTCTAAAGCCATCTCTGAACAAGCAGTGGAAGCGGCCACGTATCTCATAGTAGACGGGGCAGTGGTATGTGTAGTGCAACTCTGTCTCAGGCTCCATGTCACACAGGAGGCATGTCCTGGCCTCTGCCAGTACTCCATTGTATCTCCCAATCTCGATCCGTAGCTGGTGTGAAGATGTGCGTATCTCGCCAATGGCACATCGTATCCCATGAGACAAGTGGGTGTCCATGTATCTGGGCCTCGTCACAAAACCGTCCTCTGTAAGCTGGAGAAGATGCTCTCTGTAGAAATCCATCTTCGTGCCCAACTCTTGTGTTGGTTGTATCCATATCCTCCTGGTGTCTAGCTGAGTCAAGTCCTAGCGGATGAGCGTGGTGATCTCGGACTGTGTAAGAGTCAGAGAGGGTGCATCTAGTGTCACGTGACACATCCAACCATATGTGTCCGTGGACAAGCTACAGCATGATCAGGGTTCAGTTTAGTCAAGTCAGTCTAGAAAAGGAAGTGATCTGGCACTTTTGTGAGTATGTTCACAGACCGTGCATGTCCAAACACTTCGATTAGATGCATATCCTCTGGTTGCACACAGCATGACCATCATATTCCAGTCATATCCCATCAGTAGCATTTTTATAGTGCATAGGTCTCTTTTCCCTATTTTTGACATTTTTCACTTATTATTTTTAAGTGACTTTTGTTGCAAAGTAGGTAGGGCAATTTTGCTAAGTTTGTATAAGTAGAAACCTAGTGCTAGCACTTTCTGGTAGAAGAGGCAGTAGGAGCACCTTGCTCAACAGGCAACTTCTCAGCAAGACCAACCCCCGCGACAACTCTGGCGTTTTCTCTCACCCAAGACCTAGCGTTTTTGCATCAGATCAGCCTTGGCGTTTTGTGCACAGCAGATCAGCCCCGGCGTCATCACGACACAGCAGATCAGCCTAGCGTTTTGCATTTGCAGAACAACCGGCGACAACAGAACCAAATTCAGCCCTAGCATTTTTGATTTGCAGCACAACCTCAGCGTTTTTGCAGATCATCGAGACAGAATCAGCCCTAGGACCAGCGTTTTCAGTTTTCAGCCTTTAGACACCACAGAAGAACCCCCGAACCCCGCAGATCTCACCTTCCCGCAGCAGATCCTCGCCGCACGGTCAGATTCCGCAAGGTTTATAGATTCAGCCCGGAAAACACAGATTTCAACATCTGCGTTTTCAGCGCGTCGTCGTCGCATCGTCGTCATCGACCTCGTCACCGACATAGAGTCAGAATTCAGCAGATAGAAGATTTGCAGATTTCAGCCCTTAGAGTTTCCAGATTTCAGCCCGTCTCAACATCGTCCTCATCGTCGTCGGCAAGTCCAAGCATTGTAGAGATTTGTGCAATCATAAGTAGACCGCTCTCGCCATAGAGAGTGGGGCCTTCGGAGGAGGGTTTTACGTCGTCTCTCGTGTCGTATTCTCTTCTCTATCTCTCAGTCTCATACACTTTCACGCACAGTGTTCATCACTTTGTTTGTGCCCATTGCACTCTCTCACTAAAGGAACGGAAGGCTCTCCCTTCCGTAAGTAAAAGGAACCCTTGAGCACACTTCGGAGCACTCATCTTGAGAAAAGTACAAACATTCAATTCTGTTGCACCTTACATCTAGTGAGTACTGGAAAGGGGGTAGTCTGTCCATGCTGAACCCATGTGCCTGAAACCATGATGTCATCTCCCCATACCAGCATGCTGTATACTCGCCTTGCACTTGAGTCCTCTCGACAGTTAGCCATGCAGGGAGACAGATCTGGTGAGCGCCTCCACCACTAATGGGGGGGCAGCTAGCTCTGCCCGGATAATGGCACGTGGTACTGAAGCCTTGGCTCTAATGAGCCGCAGGATCATAGAGACTAATGGCTTCTCCATGTCCCCCCCTCCATCCGTGCGACTTGTCCTCCCGTGATGGTCCAAGGACGGTCCCCAAATCTCAGCTCCATAGAGCAATGCAAAGGCCACCAAAGTGTCAAAGAGCCAGAGCCTCGTCCGAGCCTCCTGAAATTGAACATGTGAACACATCCTCTCCAATCTGCTCAATGCTGCGTGGGCTCTAGTCAGTCTAGTCTCTGCTGCTCTCCTCAATGAAAATGCTTTTCCATTGAAAACCACTCCAAGGTAGGTGTAAGCATCTGTATACTCCACTATCTCCTGGCCGTATGTGAATGCGGGTGCTGACCTCCTGATCCACTACAGGGTGGTATTAAATACCATGACCTTGGTTTTACCAAGGTTGATAGGCAAACCACTTTCTTGGGCGAACCTATGCAAAGCATCCAAGTGACGTTGCATCCCATCCGGAGAGTCGGAGATCAACACAATATCATCAGCATACAACAATAGTAGAATCCATGTCCCTGCCAGCTGTGCACCTCTATCCCCAGCTCTCTCAATGTAGTCAGAAACCTCATCCACATACATACCAAATAGAGTAGGAGAGAGCGGGCAACCCTGCTTCACCCCAATAGTGGAGTGAACCGCTGTAGAAAGGCCCTCTGGGTGCGTACATGCCCCACTATTGACCTGTATAATGCCATAACTCCCCAGATGAGCTCTATGGGTACTCACATCTCTTGTAATCTGTGTATCAATCTAGCTCTGGGTACTGTGTCAAATGCTTTGAGGAAGTCCCCAAAGCTACAATAGATCTGTCTCTGATGCGATGTACCCTCAATGATGGCTCTGAGTGTCAAGATATGGTCAAGAGTAGAAAAGCCTCTCCTGAACCTTGCTTGCCCGGTTGCCCGTATCTTCTCTCTCTCTGCCTATCTGCTCAGCTGCTGCTCAAGAATGGATGCGTACAACCATGCCAATGTGTGTCCGATCATGATAGTGCGATTATTCCCACGCTCCATAGGGTCTCTTGACTTGAAGATAGGTACAATAGTAGATAGGCTCCAAGTATCAGGCGAACCCTCACACATGGCACGGTTAAACATAACTGCTAGAAGCTCTACCAGTAGATCTCTGGCATGTATGAAGTGCTCAGCCACTAAGCCATCATGATCATATGCTCTCCCAGTCCTCATCCTGTCAATGGCGTTCCTCACCATCTCAACAGTGAAAAAAGCACATGTGTGGGGACATGGATCGGGGGGGTCGGGGAAGGGCGGTTGTCCAAGAAGTGTGTACAAAGATGACGCGTATTGGCCCCAGGCCGCTGTAGAGGTAATGGCGGGGGAAGAGGGGGGGGGGGGGGGGGGGGGGAGTGCTCATGAAAGCCATGCATCATGTGAGTCCTGACTCAAGAATAGATGGTATAGGTCCTGGTCTAGGCGAGCCAAAAATACCCTCTTCTTCCGCAGCACCAGGCGTCGGAAGTCAATCTGTGACTGTCTGTGAGTGATGTCCCCCAAAAGCACCTCCCTCTGAAGTCTAGCTCTAGTCTCGCGGCATTCCTCGTCATACCAGCTGTTCTGGGGCATGCTCCCAGAACGCCATCTCTGCTCAGGCTGGGTGTGTGGATATGCCTTTGCTGCTGCATCATGTAATGTATGTGTCTGTATAGTAGTAAGCTCCTCCAAAGGTCGCCCTGCCTCTTCTGTACACAGGCGTCTGTAGATCCCAGCTATGTATACACCGTCTGTCTCCTGCGTGAAAGTGTAGCGGGTAGGGGCTGCTGCCTGTGGCTTGTGTGCTATACTGAACTAGAAAGAGATGGTCAGCGACACAAGAGCATGGTCTACTGCCACACCAACAGGTCTGGGTCCAGCCATGAGATCCTGGATAATAGAGATGAGGCTCGGATTTTGCCATGACATAATCCACTGTGCTGGCTCCATGTCTGTGTGGAAAGCATGTAAAACCCCCTACATCAGGAAATCTCTGTAGGCCATTCAAAATGGCCAATCCATGTGCGGTCCCCATGTTTATCAAGTGTCGTCCATACTCAGTATGTTCCCCATCCTGTGAGAGTCTGGATAGGCCCGTCTCTGCAACATCCAACTCTCTCAACATCTCCTCTGAAGTATCATAAAAAACTATCTGATGATGGGCAGTCCTAGCATTGAAGTCCCTAAAATGATGATGTCACCGTCTCTAGAGAACTACCAGATGTCATAATCCAAAATAGAAAAGGGGGACTGTCCTCTTGGTGTTGCATACACTGACGTACTCGGGGGAAAGTAGCAAATAGCAATGTAAAGATATATGTCTGTCTCTGCTCTCAGTCTCACCCACATGTACCTAGCTTGCTCGTCCCTACAGGCTATATGTATCAATGGTTGCAACTCCTCCCTGAATAACACTGCCACTCCTCCTGAGCCCCGCCCTCTGTGCTCTGATCGTGTCTCCTGTCTACAGGCGGTCTCCCATCTGTATCCACTAATGTGAGGCATAGTCTGCCCAGGGGCCTGATGTGTCTCAGAGTAGAAGATGATGTCTCTACCACTAAAACTTTCCTCAAAAGCACCCACATCAAGACGCATAGATCCATTACAATTCCAGGTAGCAACTTCTTTGAGTGTGGTCCCATAAAGTCTCACACCGTCATGTGGGCGTGACTCCAATATCACCACTCTTCCATCAAGGTAAAAAGCAATCTTACCTTTTTCCCTTGCCGTTCTAATCTCTGGCATTACCTCCTGCATATGAGCGATCTGTGAGAGGGTAAGATCATCCCCGTGAAAGATGCCCGTTTTCTTAAGAGTTGGTCTCTTCTTCAGAAAGTCCTATGGAGGGAAAACAAAGGATGAGTGCCCTTTCTTTCGAGGTTTCCCCCTTGCTCCCATTTTTCTTGTTGCCTACTCTCCATGCTCTTGAGTGCATCGGCTCATGAACCCCCATCAAAGCCATGAGTTCTTTTACCTCTTCGTCCACATTATCTTTGTCTTTAAGGCCGCAAATTCTTACATGTAGAGAGCGCACACACCTTCTTTGCTCCTCTTCTAGTGTCAGGTTAATTATGTTGGATGTGAACGTTGTTGTTTCCTTGCTTTTCCCCTTGTTGGCAAACTCAATCCATTCTCTGCCTCATCTGCCTTCTGTTGAGTCTTGGTGATAACGTCCACCCAAGAGGTCATCAATTCTTTGTGCTGCTCTTCCCCCTCTTTGATGGCTCGCACTTGTTCTTTGATCGTGTTGAGCTCTTCAATTACTGAAGGTTGCAATTCTCCTTCTTCAAGTGTATTTTTTGATCGTGCCTCGGCGAGCTCCCTCTTGAGTGACGCAATCTCTTCGTCCTGGGCCGTCACACGATCACCCAATGCAATGATCTTGCTTTCTTGGGTCAGAACACGATCTTCGAGTAGGTTAATTGTACCTAATAGGTGGCGGTTGATCTTGTTAATGGTATCGACCATTTCTTCTTTGCACTTTTGGATTGTGTCCTCTAAGGGGTCGGGCTTGTCATTTTGCTTCCTCATGGCTGGGCGTTACTAACAAACAAACAAACGAGACGAAGTGTTGCGGAGATCTACACGCACCCGGGCATCCGTATTATGCATACATGTTCCCGCATTAAGCATACATGGCGCATTCAATTTCTGCAATTTTTTGTGATGTCCTAAATTTTTTTTGTGAAATGTTATATTAACGTCTTCAAAAGGCCAAAGTGACCTATGAGACTAGAAAGTTTACAATGTGGTGGATCTGATACAAAGTCAGAGTAACAAGAGTAACAAGATGACATAATGACAAAATGACAAAAAAAATACTGTAGAATCCTGAACTGCTAGGTGTGAACTAAGCAGCTAAACAACTAGCTCGGATAGCTAGATCACAGGAGATCCAGCATCGGTCGCTGGCGGATCTCATCAATCTCCTCCATGGTCAGTAGTCTGACCGGGCGTCGTGCATGTCGAGCCAAAGTGATCCGAATCCTCTGATGCAGCCTCCGTCGATGTTGTGTAGTCCTCCGCAGTCGTGGGCGTCTGGATCTCCCCAACACAGTCGCTCGATCGATCCGTGTGCCTCTGGTGTAAGGCGACGAGCTCTACTGTGGTAGTAACTCCTCCGAGAGTCCAGTGGCATCTCTAAAGAAGTCTGTGATTTGTCTCTGAGACTGGCTAGTCTCTCCTCTCATCAGGCTCTCTCTGTGTCTGCGCAGCTCGAGCAAAAACAAACCCAGGCATCTTTGATCTTCGTACCGCATGACTCTAGAGAATGGTCCAAAGCCCTCTCTGAACAAGCAATGGAAACGGCCTCATATCTCGTAGTAGACGGGGCAGTGGCATGTGTAGTGCAACTCTGTCTCAGGCTCGATGTCACACAGGGGGCATGTCCTGGCCTCTGCTGGTACTCCGCTGTATCTCCCAGTCTCGATCCGAGCTGGTGTGAAGATGTGCATATCTGGCCAATAGCACATCGTATCCCATGAGACAAGTGGGTGTCCATGTATCTGGGCCTCCTCACAAAACCATCCTCCGTAAGCTGGAGGAGATGCTCTCTGTAGAAAGCCATCTTCGTGCCCAGCTTCTATGCTGGCTATATCCATGTCCTCTTGGTGTCTAACTGAGTCAAGTCCTGCGAATGAGCCTGGTGATCTCGGACTGTGTAAGAGTCAGAGAGGGCGCATCCAGTGAGTACTGGAAGGGAGACAATCTGTCTATGCTGAACCCGTGCGCTTGAAACCATGATGTCATCTCCCCATACCAGCATGCTGTATCTCCTTGCATGGCTAATTGTCGAGAGGACTCAAGTGCAAGGCGTGCATATCTGTCTCTGGGAAGTTCCCACATGCAGTGTATGAAGGAGACAGATCTGGTGAGCGCCTCAACCACTAGTGGGGGGGCAGCTAGCTCTGCTCGTACAATAGCACGTGGTACTGAAGCCTTGTCTCTAATGAGCCGCGAGATCATAGAGACCAGAGGCTTCTCCATGTCCCCCCATCCATCACTGCGGCCTGTCCTCCCGTGATGATCCTGGCCATATGTGAATGCGGGCGCTGACCTCCTGATCCACTACGGGGTGGTATTAAATACCATGACCTTGGTTTTACCAAGGTTGACGGACAAACCACTTTCCTGGGCAAACCTATGCAAAGCATCCAAGTGACGTTGCATCCCCTCCGGAGAGTCGGAGATCAACACAATATCATCAGCATATAACAATAGTGGAATCCATGTCCCTGCCAGCTGTGCACCTCTATCACCATCTCTCTCAATGTAGTCAAAAACCTCATCCACATACATACCAAATAGAGTAGGAGAGAGCGGGCAGCCCTGCTTCACCCCAATAGTGGAGTAAACCGGTGTGGATAGACCCTCTGAGGTGCGTACATGCCCCACTACTGACTTGTATAATGCCATGACCCCCTAAATGAGCTCTGTGGGTACTCCCATCTGCTGTAATTTGCGCATCAATCTACCTCTGGGCACTGTGTCAAATGCTTTGCGGAAATCCACAAAGCTACAATAGATCCGTCTCCCACACGATCTACCCTCCTCAATGATGGCTCTGAGTGTCAAGATATGGTCAAGAATAGAAAAACCCCTCCTGAAACCTGCCTGCTCAGCTGCGCGTATCCCCTCCTTCTCTGCCCATCTACTCAGCTGTTGCTCAAGAATAGATGCGTACAACCGTGCCAATGTGTGTCCAATCATGATAGCGCGATAATTCCCAGGCTCCATAGGGTCTCCGACTTGAAGATAGGTACAATAGTAGATAGGCTCCAAGTATCAGGCAAGCCCTCACACATGGCACAGTTAAACATAGCTGCTAGAAGTTTTGCTAGTAAATCTCTTGCGTGCGTGAAATGCTCAGCCACTAAGCCATCATGATCATATGCTCTCCCAAACCTCATCCTGCCAATGGCCTTCCTCACCATCTCAACGGTGAAAAAAGCACATGTGTGTGGGCATGGATCGGGGGGGTCGGGAAGGGGGGGCTGCTTAGGAATTGTGTACAGAGATGATGCATACTGGCCCCAAGCCTCTGTAGAAGTGATGGCGGGGGGGGGGGGGGTGAGTGCTCATGAAAGAGCCGCAATGCCTCACGTGAGTCTTGACGCAAGAATAGCTGGTATAGATCCTGCTCTAGGCGAGCCAAAAATGCCTTCTTCTTCTGCCGCACTAGACGTCGGAAGTCAATATGTGACTGTCTGTGAGTGATGTCCCCCAAAAGCACCTCCCTCTGAAGTCTAGCTCTAGTGTCTCGGCATTCCTCATGATACCAACTGTTCTAGGGCATGCTCCCCGAACGGCGTCTCTGCTCAAGCTGGGTATGTGGGTATGCCTCTGTTGCTGCATCATATAGTGTCTGTGTCAGTATAATAGTAAGCTCCTCCAGAGGTCGCCCTGGCTCCTCTGTGCACAGGGGTCTGTAGATCCCATCTATGTATACAGAGTCCGTCTCCCGTGTGAAGGTGTAGCGAGTAGGGGCTGCTGCCCGTAGCCTGTGTGCTACACTAAACTGAAAAGAGATTGTCAACGACACAAGAGCATTGTCCACTGCCACACCAACAGGTCTGGGTCCAGCCGTGAGATCCTGGATACTAGAGATGAGGCTCTGTTGTGCCATGACATAATCCACTGTGCTGGCTCCATGTCTATGTGGAAAGCATTAAAACCCCCCGCATCGGGAAATCTCTGTAGGCCATTCAAGATGGCCAATCCATGTGCAGTCCCCATGTCTATCAAGTGTCGTCCATACTCAGTGTGTTCTCCATCCTATGATAGCCTGGATAGGCCCGTCTCTGCAACATCCCACTCTCTCAGCATCTCCTCTGAAGTATCATAAAATACTGTCTAATGATGGGCAGTCCTAGCATTGAAATCCCCTAGAATGATGATGTCACCATCTCTAGAGAACTCCCATATGTCATCATCCAAAATAGAGAAGGGAGACTGTCCTCTGGGTGGTGCATAAACTGACGTACTCGGGGGAAAGTAGCAAATAGCAATGTAAAGATATCTGTCCATCTCTGCTCTCAATCTCACCCACATGCACCTAGCTTGCTCATCCCTATGGGCTATATGTATCAATGGCTGCAACTCCTCTTTGAATAACATTGCCACTCCTCCTGAGCCCCGCCCTCTGTGCTCTGATCGTGTCTCCTGATACAGGCTGTCTCCCATCTATAGCCACTAGTTAGGAACTGGGTAGGGCAATTTCACTAAGTGAATATATAAGCAAACCTAGTGCTAGCATTCCACAACAGAAGAGGCAGCAGGAATCCGGTGTTCGTCAGGCAACTTCTCAGCATGACCCCCCAAGATGCCCCAGCGTTTTTGCATCACAGCAAAGAAGCTAGCGTTTTTGGATCAAGACCAGCCCTAGCATTTTTGCATTGGCAAGACAACTCGGCAACAAGCGACAGCAGATCAACCCTAGTGTTAGCAGATTCCCACCACAAGACAGATCAGCCCTAGCATTTTTGAGCAACATAACCACCAGCGTTTTGCAGTTCCATCACGACAAGACCTCATTAAGCACCAGCGTTTTCAGTTTTCAGCAGTTAGACATCGCAGAACAAGTCCCGTACCTCGCAGATCTCACCTTCCCGCAACAGATCCTCGCCGCACGGTCAAATCCAACGTAGTTTGCAGATTCAGCCCGGAAAACGCAAATTTCAGCATCTGCGTTTTCAGCGCGTCATCGTCGCATCGTCGCCATCGACATCGTCACCGACATAGAGTCAGAATTCAGCAGATAAAGATTTGCAGTTTTCAGCCATTGGCGTTTTCAGATTTCAGCCCGTCTCGTCGTCGTCCTCATCGTCGTCGACATCGTCAGCAAGTCCAAGCATTGTAGAGATTTGTGCAATCAATAGTAGACCGCTCTCGCCATAGAGAGTGGGGCCTTCGGAGGAGGGTTTGACAACATTCTGGTGTCGTATTCTCTTCTCTCTCAGCACCTTCATTCACAGTGTTCACCACTTTGCTTGTGTCCATTGCACTCTCTCACTAAAGGAACAGAAGGCTCTCCCTTCCGTAAGTGAAAGGAACCTTGAGCACAGTTTGGAGCACTCATCTTGAGCAAAGTTCAACATTCACATCCGCTGCACCTTACACTATAACATGACCTGGAAGCTCCCACAAGCCATACATGTAAGATACCGATCTAGTAAGTGCATCAACCACAATCGGTGTAGCTCTCAAATACGCTGAGACGACCTCATGCGGCGACACTTTGGCCTTACATCGGATCATCCTAGAGATCATAGTGACTAGAGGTTTCCCCATATCTCTCTATCCATCATGCATCAGACCAGACAAACTACAATGGTCTAGACTAGGTCTAGTCTCTGTAAACCCTCTGCAAGAGGCACCAATGAGAACAATATCGTCCACGTATAGTAATGAGAGTATCCAAACACTCTCTTGTGGGGATGGTCAGTGGTATGTTTGCAAGAAGCCAATGTCTACTGAAGAATGGTTTTATGTCTATTTTGCAGGCATGATTGAGGGTGATTGCTCTTCTTTTAAGAGGGGATTATAACACACAAGTGATGACGTGCCATGCTAGCAATGGACGGGAAAAAGAGAAGTAGAGCCGAGCTGGAACTGGATCAGAGTGGACCCAAGTCTGAGCCGTGAGAATTTGGGTTGGATTCACCATGTGAAATGCTGTTGACGTGGCACCGTACAGATCTGGAATCAAGTGCGTGGGGCCGCTATTTGGACACCAGATATGGAAAGAGTTGAGTTTTCCCAATGCTTTGGGCCTCACTTTCTGTTAGCAATTGATTGTGGTGCTTTTGCACTTGTAAAAAATAAGTGTGACTTTTTGAGTAGCTTTTGGCAGTTGCTTTCAGACCCGTGCCTATTAAAGAGCGGCCGAGGGTGCCATGCATCGACCAAGTGCACTATGACTCTGTGGATGACTCAGAGGGAGAACATGACTCTTCCACACTCGAAAACTATGACTTTGGTCTTGGGCAATAAAAAAAATACCGTGATGGGCGCTTAGTTGAGGGGCCAATGCTTCTGGGAGTGGAACTCCGCCACCCTGTGTCTCTTGTATACTGTGTTAAGTTCTCTTTCACGTTCAAGTTTGTTGTTTTGTTTCAGCTTGGTGTTGTTGAAGTGTTTCTACCATCTTGTCAAGGTGACTAGCCCGATACATGCAATTCAATGTTCTTGCTCATTCTTCCTTTTCAGCTCCCGTTTGCTATTAATATCTCTTGGTGATGCCAGTTGTTTCTTCCCCCTCATCTTCGCATCAACTGTTAACCTTCTCTTGTTCCTCTTCAGATCCATGGTTGTAAATTTTACAAATTGATGAGTTATGACCCCAACTATGAGCTTCTTACACTTCTTACATCACAGCACACTACTGGTGCCGTTTAACTCCTCTTGGTTCCTTGGGGTGAAGATGGAGAGAGTACTTTTGCTCCAAAGTGCAAATCTTTCAGAGGATATGGTTCCTCCTGAAGTGGCCAAGGCATTTTTCACTCTTTTTAGAGAGATTTTCTTGTTACAGTTTTGGAGGTCATCTTCTGGGTTTCTCGCCTAGAATTTGCTAGCGTGGCAGATTCTTCACCGAGAGCTTTTATGGCTAGTAATTGAAAGCAGTTGACCATTACAGTTTTGAGGGCATATAGTTATTGATAACAGATGACACCTGTGCTTTAAAAAAATAGCTTGTGCTCTTTATGTTGCTTTATGCTAAGTGCCAATGAATTCGTGCCCAGTAAAACAGATTTAGTGAGTGATATCACAACAGAATAGTTGTAAATTGAAACATCGCTGCCCTAAACATTCTCATGTGGTGTTCGTGACTTTCATTGAATCATACATGCAATCATCCGTACAAGCGAACTTTACCATTAAAAATGGCCTGATAAAGAGAAAATGTGACACCAAAAGCTCCATCCAATGCATAGTGGCTGCAGTTAATGTATTGACATCACCAAGTAGCACCGACAATAGCTGTTTAAGGCCATTTACAGTGCCTTCATGAGTGCATTCCAGCCAGAAAGAGCTTGAATTGAGCTTTGCTATTTGATTTCGCCACCGTTCCCAGGCCTTTTCACAAGTAAAATTGAAGATAAAAATGATCAGACATCATGTGGTACCAAGAAGATGAAAAGACAACGGGAAAACTTGCCTTGGAAAATTCCGGTTTGAATGTATACGTAACTCCTAGCGTGTCCAATTTAGGATTTGGTCGCAAACGTGGCATTTTCGTTATAAGAACCACAACGGCTTCAACAAGTCCATTCTCTGTCTGATGCCATGTGAAAACGCTGGACTTATTCTCCAAACTGGGGGGGGGGGGGGGGGGGGGGGGGGGGGGGCTCTGATATAAAATTATGCAAACTCTTACGCTACCTGACGATTGTCTATTTGATCGTGCTGGTAAGATCCATGCATCCTCAAACACTTGACCTGTAACATATTTATCGACACCTAAACAATGATAACAGACCAATCCCACAGAAATTGAGTTGAAGATGAGTACCACAACATCAAGCCAGCCAACTGCAAGCGCAGAAGTTAGGCCACTCCAATAATCTTCATCGTCTTCTGGAAACTGAAGAGATGAGTAACTCGAGTGGTTCTCAAGACATTTCAAAATTGCAAATGACAAATCAAAAACCTTAAAACATAGACAGAGTATTGCTTTGCAAAAACATCTTGTATAACAGAATAGTTACCCGTGTGTTGACAAGTCTTGGCTGAAGAACTGCAAGTTTACAATGAATAGTTGGTCCCAGAATGGCCAGCACTTTGTCATATCTCTGTAGAACCAGGGAACTTCAAAACTGAAATCCACAAAACTATTAACTGAGAATCAGAGAGCCCAAACTCACCTCCAGCCAATTGATGAGCTGCTCCGGTAGCCAGGATGATGCATGCTTGTCCACATAGAAAATCTCCAGCAAATCCCATATAGCTCGCAAAATACTAGGCATTTCCATATCCTATCAGAAAACAAGTTACCTAAGTTTGAAGGCCCCCCCTACTACAAGTAACAAGAATTTGCGAGCAACGTAAATCTCAAAATCAAAACACTGGTGACATGAAAGTCTACCCTGGTACTTTTTGTTGACTGTGTCATTGAAGCTCCAGAAGAACTTTTACTTGCTCCAAGAACTGCACTTATATTTCTACTGTAGTCTAACACAGTCTCCCACCTGCAAAAAGCTTGCAATCATTTAATCAAGGAGAAGTCTATAATAATTCAAAACAGAATCACTTACTCAAGCCTAACTTTCCCACAAAATATCATGATCATTGTTGTGATCGCCTTGAAACTGTATGACCTTTTCTTGGCCCTGCTAGATTGATGAGGTTTAGATAAATTGGCTCTTCTCATTGAATTGATTTTAGTAGCAACAAGACTTGTTCTTTCTTCTTTTGATGGCTCTCATAGATGAGTATTGAGTTGATAGATTGGTTTCTTGTGTGCTTCCGTAGCATGTGCTGACAAGGGCTGTGCAAAAGCTAAATGTATTTTAACAATGGGACGCACTTGAGGAGGCATAGTTTGGTCCTAGAGGTGTAGCTCATCACTATGCTTTGGTTTTAAAGGTACTATTGCATAAATGTACCTGAGGTGGTCTGCCTGACAACTTCTCCACTTTCAATTAACACAAGCCATAGTAAATTCTAGGGTTGCGGAGAATTCATTTGTTGAGGAATATTCATTCTAGGGTTGAGGAGAATTCATTTGTTGCAATAAGGTGAGATATCATAACAATTTTGAAAATCCTCAGCTTCCAAACCTGGTACATACCGTTCAGAAGTAATAACCTATTGAAATTCGCATACATAAACTGCACGAAAACTCCGTTTCTGCCCCTGCCCCTGCTCCCCCCCCCCCCCCCCCCCCCCCCAACACCCCCATTTCCTACTTCCTAGAAACGCGTTTCTTGTCTCTCAAGGATTTTTTTTTCGACTTTTCAGCCTTTAATTGCAGTTTGAGGGCCAAAATTGTATGGGTTACCTATGATTGGACTTGCGTGTGAAAATTTTTGACAAAAACACATGAGCAATTTTGCATACGGCATGCTCTCACTGCTAGAGTCCCCCCCTCCTCTCATGGATGCAGATTTTTGACTTCACAGGAGCTTGGCTTGCGTGGTTTAGAGCTCCCTATTAGGGGAGATGAGATACTTGACGCTGAGTTTGCTGACGACTCAGCCATGTACTTGGAGGGCCATGAGGCCAATTTGCACACGTATCAGCAGGCTCTTGAGGTGTTTTGTTGTGCATCAGGAGCACTGATCAACTGGAGGAAGACAGTGGCTGTCTCGGTTGGCAGTGCTCCTACGCATGATTGGTCGACGGGTGAGGGCTTCAGGCGGATGCCCCCAGGGACTTCTGTACGCTATCTAGGTTGTTAGGTTGGCTTGGATTTGTCCCTAGAGCAGCAGACAGCTCCCCTCCTCCTGTCCATTAGGAGGAAACTGCTTCATTGGAGTTTGGCTCGGCTCTCTTTGGCGGGCAGAGTTGGAGTGGCTAATCAGGTGTTGTTGGCTACTATGTGGTACATCACGTCTTGTTGATCTTCTCGAGCTCCTGCATCAGCCAATTGGAGAGGCTAATCAGGAATTTTCTATGGTCAGGGCGAGACACCCAGTTAGCCCGGGCCAAAGTGGCCTGGCA
Organism: Adiantum capillus-veneris; assembly: GCF_014529385.1. Lineage (NCBI taxonomy): Eukaryota > Viridiplantae > Streptophyta > Polypodiopsida > Polypodiales > Pteridaceae > Adiantum > Adiantum capillus-veneris. Next base: position 116,915,707 of record NC_140936.1, on the reverse strand, counting down.
GGTCATCACCTTACCATGTTCTTAGGGGGAGCTGGGGATCATCGACCCACCGCAGCAAAGCAGAGCCCTCCTTGGGAAGCTTGTGATCAAAGGATTGCTTCCAGGGGAGGAGCCCTGGAAGGAGGAGTTGCTTCACCAGATTTGAGCTCGAGTCCCTCCTGTGGGCGGCCCTTGGAGCCTGTCCACCAGGTGGATTTTTACAGAGATGCGCAGAGTTGGTTTGAGCAGGAGGTTGGAGGACCGATTTGCTGCGAGCTTGCTTAGGACCTGATAGCAGTTGAGGAGTGGCATGGAGCAGCATCAGCCCACTTGCACGAAGGAGTGCGTGAGGCAGCCTCTTGTTTGGAACCCCATGGTTGGCACACATAGAGGCCACCTGGTTGGTAGCAGGCCTCATGTTTCCTCGGATTCCGTGGAAGAGGGTCCAACCCGTACTCTGGGCGACGGCTACAGTTTTCAAGCCTTCTTGAGGAGCTCTAGAGCATTCAGCTATGAGGCAAGAGGGGGGTGCAGAGCAAGTGTCAAGATATTACAAAGGCTGTACCAACCGAGTGGCTTACCCCCTAGCAGAGGCAATTCCCAGATGGATGGGGACCTTCACGCGGCCGGAGGTCCTCATTACAGTTCGAGCTTGCTCGGAGTCAGTACCCAACATGTTCTTTGAGGTTCAGGGAGAGGGTCGCCTTCACACAGTCTCAGTAGAGGCTCCACAAGTTGCAAAGTGCTGTTTTCAGAGGATCCGAGCTGTGGGCATTTGTGGGAGGACTTGTGTCGTAGATCCTAACCAAGCAGATCTTGAGACAGGCCACTGGCGGCTTTGGGCTTGGGAGAGCCGCCCTTTGGTACGGGTGCAGTGGGACCCCGGAGAATGGTTCAGGCGGGATCCTTTCTCTTCAAACAATCACCAAGGGACTCCCTTTTTCAAATACACAACTCGCTTGGGGCATCACATACCGGAAGCACGGAGAGAGGCTCGTCCTGCTGCAGCACTTCACTAGCAGGAGGAGGGTCTCACAGTCGAGTTATTGTCAGGATTCTTCACCCTTAAAGGAAAGTGCAAGGTATAGACCCATGGTAGTCACCCACAAGACAATATAACCATCAGCTCCAGCATGCATAGTATTGACTAAATACCACGACATCCCCACTAACGTCGCCAGTGCCCAATAGTGGGTATAGAACTAGGTACTAACATATGCTCCCAAATACAACACACACCACACGCGCACACACACACATGAGCATACATCAACACAAAGTTCAACGTACTGAGTTTCATTATTCAAGTTAGTTCGTTCAATGTCTCTCGTCCACTTGACCATTTCTCCTCCCGTTGGCCTTGTCACGTCATCACTTTGTGACATTTCCCCCTCTTGAAAGAATTGTTATCGCCCTCGATTACGCCTGCAAAAACAGCCAAAGCACAAAAACTTTCTTCAGTAGACACTGACTCTATGTACTCATGCACCAGACTCCACCAATCCAACACTTCTACAAAGACATCAACCACTGATTAATCACATTTTGTCGAGGGTCTCAGATACAAATCCTGATCATTGTAACCATAATGACATCCAGATCTGTCACTGATCTTTTCACGGATGTCTTGATCTACTAAATCAAGGTACTATCAGGTTCATATCTTTTCATTTCACATTTCAATCAAGTAAACCATGCCCAAGCCCATCCCCACAAGACAGGACATCCACATAGCATGCAGTTCACAAATTACACACTTAGTTCACACTAAACATTCACATCACTATCCCCGTCGAGATCTTGGATGATCTATTGTAACGCATTTAGCAATCACATCTAGATCTGTCACTAATCTCTCGTAGATGTCTTGATTGACTACATCTTGTTACTATCTTGTCCATGTTATCTCTCCGGAGAAGAACACCAAAATGTTGCAGTCATTTCGTCTTTCAAATATGCACACTACTCACATGAGAGAGCACATATAACAGATTCATTTCAGGAATTCCCACTTCGAAGTACTTCTTTCATAAAAACAATTAGCAGAATACTATCAGCCCCATCAATATCCCTGAAATCCAAAGGAAGTCAGTGACTTTATTCCATCTAGGTAATCTGTGACAAAGGAGCGGAGTAACTCCTTTCTTGTGCAGTCCCGCCTGCACCAGATTCAATCGAAAATCTCCTCGATCTCTTCCACTTTAGGTTGCTCCTCAAGCTCCCTTTCCACTGGCACCTCATCTAGATCTGGGAAATTCTCTGATCTACTGGCTGATTCTGTTTTCCTTTCTTTCCTTGTGCCCTGGGACTTGTGGGTAGCTTCACTAGCCTCCCCTGTCCATTGGCACATTATTATCAATCATCGGAACCCTGAGACGCACTATCATCTGATCCCCTTTCTTCTCCGAAATCCTCTGATAAACTTACATCTGGTTTCCTTAGTTCGTCGGAACCCTCGGATGTGCTACCGTTTGATTCTCTTACTGATCCAAAATCCTGTCATGAGTTGTCATCTAGTTCCCTTGATTCATTCTCTTCACTGGAAGACTCTTGCCCTGTTGAGGTGGATACTATCTTTTCTATAGGATAAGTCAATGAGCAGGCATGCACTCCAAATACTTGCTTAGCATGTCCCATAAGTCTCTGAATAGAGTCAAACTTCTGGTGTTTAGACAATACTCTCGAATCTCTTTTGGCAAACCACAGCAAAACCGCTCAATTTGGTCTCTCAAAGTAATCTTCCGAAACGAAGACACTGGCAAATAAGTATCCCAAAACCTCTGGCAGTAGTCGTCCAATGTATCTTTCTTGGTCATTCTCAAATGATGCCCAGCTGTGATGACATCTCTTTCATATTCCCATGATATCCAAGTTGACGTGAAAATTTTCTTGAATTTTAAGGTCGTAGGTGCTTCTTTGCGTAACAACCGAGTAGGCCACCATGTCTGTGCAGTTCCTTTCAAGTAAGATGTCGCCCTTTGTACCTTGGAGTGTTCTGCGAACAGACCTCCAAAGAAGGCGATGTCAAACTGTTGTACAAACTCAAGAACTCGTGGGTGTCCTGGTAGCCTGAAAACGTCTCAAACCTGACAGCTTGTCCCCCTTCCTTGAACTCCTTAATCTTCTTGCTTATCTGGTCACTGTCAGAAGAGGACGAGCTCTCCTCCTCTGAACTGCTAGATGGCCTTCCATGCCTTCTAGACTTTTTCAAAAATCTGCCTTTCTTGCTTTTTCTTTGCTTCTTCCGCCTTTTCTCATCCTCTCCGGAACTAGAGGACGGTGGCCTGTTGAAACTCTCTGAAGATGAAGAAAAATCTGAGCGAGCACGCTTCTTGGATCTGCTTGCCACCTCAAAACTCGACTTCCGACCCAAATAACCGGGAGATCCACCGATTTCCTCTTCTTCCAAGAGTGCTTCAAGCCTTTCAATATCTAGTTCATACCAAGGCGACATTCTCCATTCGAGTCAGTAGAGTCTGCACTTGAGGTATTACATGTGTGTACATTCCATTTACGCAATCTAAAGCAAATATCACATCGGCAACGGTGTGGGGGGCCCTTGAGACGGTTGGTTGGGGACCCATCGGACAGGGGAGGCCAGGATCGTGACCAACAAGTCCCAAGGCACAAGAAACAGAAGAAGAAAGGTATGCTAGGTCCACCGATAATTTGGTCAAGGGAAGGATTTTTCTGGCTCTCGATGTAAAGTGGATGGGGAACTTCAATTTTGAGTTGTACCTTTAGGTTTTTCGATTTCTAGCATAGTCTATTCCTTAAGAGCACATCAAATCAACGGGTTGAATATCATGCACTGCGTGTTGCACAAGGGGGGAGCCACTCCACTCCCTTGTTACACGTTGCCTAGATTGAATGAATTCATTAATTTCTCCTCAAGATTTTAGAGATGCAGACGGTCTGACGGTATTCTACCAATGACTTTATGAAAATATCTACATTGAATTGGAAATTTCCTAGATTGAACTGATTAAATGTGCTCTTTTATGTATGTATTGTTAGAGTAAGGTGCAGAGAGATAAAATGTCTGCAGCATTTTGTTTGATGAATGATCTAATGAACTTAGTGCATCTAGACATTTGTTGGAGATAAGTGCATCTAGACATCTGTTAAAGATCAGTGAGATGATATGATGGCTAAGAGAATGTGATTCTAGTGCATCAAGATTTCTATTCGGATCAGATGACTGGATACTGATGTTAGTGCACCAATAGTTCCGAAAGGATGAGATGACTACACAGAGATCTAGGTGCATCAAGAGTTCTGGACTAAATGAGATGACTATACTGAATGATTGAACCTAGGTGTCCATTGTTGAAAATACGAGGATACCGCTCGCTGCTCTGCTCTCCCCGCCTAACAAACCACCCCCCCCCCCCCCCCCCCCCTCCCTCCTGCTCACGCCCCCCTGCCCTGCCCCCTCGCATCGTCCTCTCTCCCCACCCTTCTTAATTGTGCCGACCTCTGTTGTCCAGGTTTGGATTCCCTTTAGAGCAAGGGTTTGCAACAACAAAGGTCGCACCAACACCGTGCCCGCCAGCAGTAGCAGAGACAAATGGATGCTCGTGCTCCACCACAGAGGGACTCAGATGAAGCCCCCTTGCCCGACCCTCCCAAGCACACCATCCGACTTGCTTTGTCGCCAAAAGAGCAAGCGAGCCTCGCAACAGAGGTGGAGCGCCTTCAGGCCACCTCTGTCATCTCCAAGATTATTGGCAGCCGTCCAATCGAGGAGAGGTACGCGACCTTCTGCGGGCCCGTCTTCTAGCAACGGTGAGGAAGATCATTGACATACAGCTCCTTGGGCGGGGATACTATCAGATAGAGTTCGAGACTCCCGAGATGGCGGCCAAGGTCATCTTGATGAGCTCGTTGGCCCCGTTGGCCCTCCGTTGGCCATCAGAGCGGTCAAAGCTCACTTCCAACACTGGCGCCATGGGTTCGATCCTACATCGGATGTTCTTGTAAAGGAGGCAGACTTGCCTATTTCAATCTACTTCCCCGGCCTGAGGCAAGGGAAGCAGATTGAAATACTTACCGCTTCTTTCCAAGATTGGTTCCGAGATTGGGACAGTCTTGGAGACCTCGGCCACGGAAGCTTCAGTTGCATCCAAGGTTGTCGGTGTGCCTTCAGTTCGCGTTCTGGTTCGTGACTCACTCTCTCTCGAAGGTGGTCCTTCTACCTGGGGTGAACGGGGGATGGTTACGCCAGAGGGTGGAGTATTCGGACTCCCAAACCAGTGCTTCATTTGTAGGCAGATGGGCCACTTAGCGAAGGCCATGCGCAACCTCCCAAGAATGAGCATGCTCAGCACACAGATACCCAGGACACACAGGCTAGTACCTCGACAAAGGCCAGCGATCGGCCAAGTAATGACTGGCAGCAGGTGCCCGGCCGCCGTCGACAGGGATGGGCTCGCCACATTGCCCCCCCTGTTGGCCGACCTCTTGCAGCTCCACAGCATTGGGTTCCAACAGGGAACCGTTTGGACCCCGTCCACTAGGAACCACCTGAGGAGGCCCCCTCCACCTCAACTCCACCTCCTCCCCCCCCTCCACCTTCAGACTCCTTCGTGCCGCCTCCCCCACCCCCTCCTCCCGCTCCTCCTCTCTCCCCGGTGGGGCCCTCAGCCTCATTTCCCAACCCATCCCACGCTCCTCTGCACACGCAGAGGACTGGACACACATCAGCAGCGAGACGATCTCTCGATAGTGCTTTCGCTATGAATCGCATGGCTCAAGAGGGACAGCCCCACCTGAGGACGCCACTTTTGGTCCATACCTCTCCTTTTGCAAGACCCTCGTTGTTTGACCAGCTTTGACATTGGCAAACGATCGGACGCCTTCGACTACAGCTTCACACGCTTCCTTGGTGACCCTTCTCTCAACCTGGAGGAAGCTTGCTTTCGAGTTCACGTCCTCTTCTAGCAGCCCGAGGCATTGAGGCTCTGGACACAGCGGTAGGTTTCTCCTTTCCGCTGTGCGACAAGGATCATATAGATTGGACCTTGCACACAGTTCCAGACTAGCTCCATGTCCACACTATTGAGTTCTCACACCACACAGGGGACCTGGGGGTGACAGACCTGGTACAGACGCTTTGGCCTTTAGCCAAGTTTAGTGTGACGCCGCCGGATGCAACAAGTTGCAGGCACATTGTGGTGCACTTGTTTGTGGACACTCAGAGCCCCCCTTCCTATGTATTTGTACATGAGGATTCTTGGACAAGGGATGTCGCCCTACGGAATGCACGATTTGAGCAAGATAATTTTTTCCTAGCTTTCTCATGGTGTAGTTAAGCTTTTGCTGCAGCATCTGTTTTTTCTCACTAACTCCATGAGGATTGTCTCATGGAATGTGCAGGGATTAGGAGAACCCTAGTTCCAACGTCAAAGGGGTCGGTTGCGTCAGGAGCTTCAGCAATGCCTTGTGGGTGGTGAGATTGATATTCTTCTGCTACATGAGCATTGCGGACGCATGGCAGCAGACCATTGTGGGCAGAGGTATTATTGTGTCAGGCAAGGCTCAGTGGATTACTATGCAGGTTCAGGGTTGCCTCATGGGTTTCCTGAACATATATGCGCCCAATGTGGCAAGTGCACGAGTAGAGTTTTGGTCTCATATTATAGAGTCTTTGCCGCATGCAAAGCAGTGGTGTGTTGGGGGAGACTTCAACATGCTGGAGGATCCCTCTGATAGGATTGGACTTGGCCATGCTACTATGCACGGGGCTGAGTTGGCACCTTGGGAGCATCTATGTATGACTTTGAGGGCTTTTGATGTTTGGTAGCATTCAGGTTTTGTGAGGCCCCTAGACAATCTGTCTTTCTCTCCCTCTAACCGCAGAGTAGGTTGTCTCGGATAGATCGCCTCTACTCCAGTGACCACATCTATGACGGGGGGGATCTGTTTGCATCCTGGTAGGGACTACTTTCTCCGACCATGCGTCAGTGATTCTCACTGTGACAGACAGACACAAGAGGGGGGGTGCAATGCTACGCATCCCTGAGAGGATCTTGTTGGATCCAAAGCTTAGAGAGGGGGTGGAGGCACTTTGGACAGAGTGCTTGGACACGCAGGACAACCCTACTGGTAAAGTGGCCTCTGGACTAGCTGAGCTTAGTCGCTTCTTCCTCCAGGAGTCTACAGCTCGCTCCGCTGCAGCCAACAAGGAGGAGAAGCGTCTCCAACGGGGAATTGTTTCCTTGCAGATGATGCAAGAGCAACATCCAGACAGTCCTTGTTTGGAGTAGCAGATGCAGCAGGCTAGATAGGAGTTAGCTGGCATTGAGGAGCGGTGACATGACTTTGCCTTCCATTGGCAGGCATCTCAGTGGACCCAGCTGGGTGACAAATTTACTGGGGAGTTTTTTGAGATGGTAGGGCCATGCCATGCACACACCAGCATCAGCCAATTGAGGAGACCCGACGGGTCAGTTGCTTCAGAGCCTGAGGACATGCGTGCAGTTGCTACTGACTTTTACCGCGATCTGTTGCCAGTTGAGCCTCAATCAGAGCGTCAAGATGCATGCAGAGAGCAGGTTTGGGCATAGATGCCTTGCCTTGTCACTAAGGAGATGCGACAAACTTGAGCTTCCTCTCCAGCTAGAGGAGCTTTATGAGGCCCTCAGAGCACTCTTCCGAGGTAGGTCTCTAGGGGAGGATGGTTTGACTCCCAGCTTTTTCTTGGAGTACTAGGACTTGATTGGTTCAAATCTTTGCAGCGAAATTCAGTATGAGATTCGTCAGTGGCGACCCATCACTATCCTCAACTCATCCTACAAAATTCTGGCAAAGGCTCTAAGCTTGAGGATTCAGCCACTGCTAGAGAGCATTATACATGGGACTCAGATAGGTTTTGTCAAGGAGCATAGTATCCTTGACAACATCTTCACTTTTTGGGGGGCGTTTGCCCTCACGCGTCTCCGAGGAGAGGATCAGGTGATACTCCTCCTCGATTTTGAGAAGGCCTACGACAGAGTTGACTGAGCCTTCCTGGAGGGCACTCTACGCAAGATGGGTTTCTCACATGCTTGGATCAGAGGCGTGTCAGCTCTCTATTGTCGTGCACACAATTGGGTGCTCTTGGCAGGGGGAAGAGGGGAACGCTTCTTGCTCACGCGTTCAGTCAAACAGGGTTGCCCTCTAGGCCCCTTCCTGTTTCTGTTCTATGTTGAGGTGGTGAGCAAATTTTTGACTTCTCACCAGGTTGGCTTGTGTGGCCTTGAGCTCCCTATTAGGACATATGAGCTCCTTGACGCTGAGTTTGCCGACGACTTAGTCTTGTACTTGCAAGGCCGGGAGGCCAATCTGCACAGGTGTGAACAGGCTCTTGAGGAGTTTTGTTGTGCATCAGAGGCACTGATCAACTAGAGGAAGATAGTTGCTTTCTGGGTTGGCAGTGCTCCTACACCTGACTGGTCTCCAGGTGAGGGCTTTAGATGGATTCCCCCAAGGACTGCAGTTCGTTACTTGGGTTGTCAGGTTGCCCTCGACTTGTCCCCTGAGCAGCAAACTGCTGCCCTCCTCCTGTCCATTAGGAGGAAGTTGCTGCATTGGAGTTCGGCACGGCTCTCTTTGGCAGGCAGAGTTGTGGTGGCCAACTAGGTGTTGTTGGCTACTACGTGGTACATCATGTCTTGCTGGATCTTCTCGAGCTCCTGTATCAGCCAGTTAGAGAGGCTGATCGGGAACTTTCTTTGGTCAAGGCGCGACACCCAGTTAGCTCGGCCAAAGTAGCCTGGCAAAGGGGGCTGGGGATTATAGACTCAGCACAGCAAAGCAGAGCCCTTCTTGGGAAGTTTGTTGTTAGAGGACTACTTCCAGCCCTGGAGGGAGTTGTTGCTTCACCGACTTTGAGCTTGAGTCCCTCATGCAGGAGGCCCTTGGAGCCCTTCCACCAAGTGATGCGCAGAGTTGGTTTGAGAAGGAGGCTGGAGGATTGGTTTGCTGCAAGCTTGCTTTGTTCTTGGGAGCAGCTGAGCGGTGGCTTGGAGTAGCACCAGCCCACTTGCACGAAGGAGCGCCAGAGACAGCCCCTTGTTTGGAACCCCATGGTTCGCACTTAGAGAGGCCACCTAGTTGGTAGTAGGCCTCATGTTTCTTGGGGTCCCATTGTAAATGGCCCAACCCGCACTCTCGGCGACTGACTACACTTTTTAGATTTGCCTGAGGCGGCACAAAGCATCCAGCTACGAAGCCTCAAAGGGGTGTAGAGCATGTGCCAAGACATTACGAAAAAAGCACCAGCTGAGGGCTCACCCCTCTAGAGACAGCACCTCCCAGCTGGATGTGGGCCTTCATGTGACTGAAGGTCCTCATCGCAGTTCGTGCTTGCTCAGAGTTTGTACCCCCCATGTTCTTTGAGATCCAAGGAGAGGGTATTGCTAAATTAGCTTTATCCAACAAAAAAATAATTCTAAATAAATTATTAGAATGTTAAGTGAGAGGGTTTTCTCGCTTGGAACAGCAGGAAAAAATAAATTATAAATGAATTATTGAAATTTTAAGTGAGAGGGTTTTTCTCATTGGAGGAGACATCCAAGTACATAGCATTCCTAGTGCGTCATTCAGAGTAATGACCGGAGCACTGTGAAAGGGAATATCTGTAAGGCCACCAGAAATGGGTACTTCTGATGCGTCACATCGGATGGGTGACAAGAAGCATCGGAAAGAAGTATCCGACCATCCGGGAACGGACATCTTTGATGCGTCATAGGATGGGTGACATAGAGCATCGTGAAGGAGATTGTGCTGTAAGGTCGGTAGGAAAGGACTAGGTGATGGGTATTCCTGATGCGTCACAAGGTGGGTGACAGGTGCATCGGAAGGGGAACATCCATAGTCAGGATGAAATTCCGAATTGTGTTAGAATTGTGCACAAGGAAAAGCTAGCACTGGAATGAAGATGGGTTCAAAGGAAACTTCGAGGAAAAACGGATGCTTTCTAAGAAAGCGGGTTGCTTTTCGGGAAAGCAGATGCTTTCCCGCGAGGAAGTCTATGTCTGCATTACAATTGTGCAAGTGATTGCATCTAGGGACGCCTGGGAAGTGCTGTGAAAGCATTGTTTTTGGGCAGATTCATACTGTTTTTAAAATGCATCAGCCGCCAGGTTAAAAAGTGGACACTGGGCAGCCATCTGACGTTCTCTCTCTCTCTCTCTCTCTCTCTCTCTCTCTCTCTCTCTCTCTCTCTCTCTCTCTCTCTCTCTCTAGCCAGCATCAGAGACAGATCACAGACTTCTTTAGAGCAGACACTGGACACCTGGAGGAGTTACTACCACAGCAGAGCTCGCTGCCTCAGGCCAGAGGCACACTGATCGATCGGGCGACCGAGCTGGGGAGATCCAGACGCCCGCGACTACGGAGGACTACACAGCACCGACGGAGGCTGCATCAGAGGATTCGGATCACTTTGGCCCGACATGCACGACGCCCGGTCAGACTACTGACCATGGAGGAGATTGATGAGATCCACCAGCGACTGATGCTGGATCTCTTGTGATTTTAGCTATCCCAGCTAGCTGATTAGTTCACACCTTGGAATTTAGGATTCCATAGTAGTCATTTAGTCATTTTGTCATATTGTCATTGTCATTTTCATTTCATTTTGTTACTCTTGTTACTCGGACTTTGTATCAGATCCACCACATTGTAACTTTTAGGTCTCATAGGTCACTTTGGCCTTTTGAAGACGTTAATATAACATTTCATTTCATTTTCTCTCTCTCTCTCTCTCTCTCTCTCTCTCTCTCTCTCTCTCTCTCTCTCTCTCTCTCTCTCTCGCGCGCGCGCAGAACAACGCAAAAATAAAAATTTTAAATAAAATAAACCAGCCACAATCTCTACGCGGGTAGCCTGTGCTCTGCTATCTTTTCCGTGCCCAGAGAAAGGACCAATTTTCGCAAGGAGGAGATGCTGCTGCAGATTTCAGCCGCAAAGAAGACGTTGACGGTGATGCCCATGGCTGCCCCAAGTGTACCAGATGTCGCCATGACCCAGTGCGCGAGTTCCCTCGCGAAGAAGTGCCTACGGAGCGTGTTTCCATCGCGACAAGCTGCTGTTTTTCTTTGTTTTCAGCCCATAAACGTCGTAGACAGGGCTGATTTACAAGAAGGAACCCGAGAACACACCTCTTTTGTGTGTAGGATTGGAAGAGAGGATTTTCTATGTAGAGATCTCTTCTGGGAAATTGCTTTTCAAGAACCGAGTTGCGTTTGCAGCGTGGAGATTTTGAAGGTAACGATTTTCATGTTTTGTGTAAGGTGCAGCGGAAGTGAACGTTGAACTTTGCTCAAGATGAGTGCTCTGGACTGTGCTCAAGGTTCCTTTTTACTTACGGAAGGGAGAGCCTTCCGTACATTTAGTGAGAGAGTGCAATGGACAAAGCGGTGAACACTGTGAATGAAGGTGCCTGAGACTGAGAGAGAGAGAGAGAAGAACACGACACCAAAATGTTGTCAAACCCTCCTCCGAAGGCCCCACTCTCTATGGCGAGAGCGGTCTACTATTGATTGCACAAATCTCTACAATGCTTGGACTTGCCGACGATGTCGATGACGACGAGACGGGCTGAAATCTGAAAACTCTAAGGGCTGAAATCTGCAAATATTTATCTGCTGAATTCTGACTCTATGTCAGTGACGACGACGATGACGACGATGCAACGACGATGTGCTGAAAACGTAAATGCTGGAAACTGTGTTTTCCGGGCTAAAACTGCAAACTTCGGTGGATCTGACCGTGCGGCGAGGATCTGCTGCGGGAAGGTGAGATCTGCGAGGTTCGAGACTTCTTCTGCGGAGTCTTGATGCTGAAAACTGAAAACACTGGCGCTTGTGATGGTTCCGTCGCGGTGAATTTGCAAAACGCTGATATGGCAGGCTGATGCAAAAACGCTATGGCTGAATTTATTGGTTCTGATGCAAAAACACTATGGATCTGCTAACTCTGCTGTCGCCAGGTTGCTCTGCAAACCAAAAACGCCAGGGTTGAGTTCTTGATGGAAAAATGCTAGGTCTGTTGTGTTGCAAAACGCTAGGGTTTGCTGGGGCGGGCGGGGGGGGGGGGGGGGGGGGGGGGATCTTGCTAAGAGGAACCTGTTGAACCTTGGTTCCTGCTGCCTCTTCTGCCAGAAAGTGCTAGCGCTAGGTTTACTTATATACATGCTTGGTAAATTTACCCTACCTAGTTCCCAACAAAAGTCACTTAAAAATAATAAGTGAAAATTGGCTAAAATAGGGAAAATAGGTCTATGCACTGTAAAAATGCTCCTGATGAGTTCTGATGGCAATCTGAAGATCATGTTGTGTGCAACCAGAGGATATGCATCTAATCTAAGTGTCTGAACATGCACGGTCTGCGAATAGACTCACAAAAGTGCCAGAACACTTCCTAATCTAGCTGAACTGAACCCATGCCATGAAGTAGCTTGTCCACGTACACATAGGGTTAGATGTGCACGTGACATCCCCTCCTTTTCAAAGTAAGGTACTAGTATTGAATTGTATGGCGTCGAGGGAGATCGCCAACAGCGTCTGGAATCCTAGAAAGGACTATTCACCGGCCCACTCTGATGCGTGGGTCATGCGATACTTGGAACTTCATAAAGGTCTGCAACGCTTGCTTCTTTGGGCCGCGCTAAAAGCGACACAAAGTCATCTGTGGCTCCTTCAATGCTTCAACTTCGTCTATAGTCATGCAAAAATCTTCTTCAAGAATCTCTGAGGATGAAAATTCCAAAAACCACTTCCAACACAAAAACATGAACATACCCATTCCATGTAAAGTGACTGGAAAAATACTATTCCTTCGAAAAATTGTGCTTGCAATGCAGATGAACACATAGACGGAGTGCCAAACCGTTCATCAAACACACACAAACAATGGGGTCGGATCTTGTCTTTCTAATCTAAATCAATCAACTGTGGCAAAACACAATGGAAATGCCGATACTTGATGCTCAATCCTTCTTATGCTCTTTCTGATACTATGTCATGCCAAGGAACATGGAATGTGAATTCCTTGAATGCAAACATTTCATCTTTTCATGAATCATCCGCATACATCCGTGCTCATTCATGAGTGAATCGTGTTCATCGTACAATATGTCATGCCTATGAAAAGGGATCACATAAGGACGGTGACTAAAATACAGGAAAGCATCACGAATGAAACACTCGAACAATGCGTGCTGACTAATCATTTGAACACATAATACTTCTTGTGCGAGTTCTTTGGACCTCAACTCGAGAGCCAAGATCGGCTCTTCGTGATCGATTGAATCTTCCCGTGGGGGTTCTGTGGACCTCGACTCAAAAGCCAAGATTGGTTCTTCGTGATTGATCGAATCTGCAACGAGGTTAGCTTCGCTAGAAAAAGCATCAACTAAACCATCATCCTTGTGAACAATCACATCTTTTTCCTGCAAATCATCATGCTTGTGAGTAATCACATCTTGATCATGCAAATCATCATGCTTATCATTATCATGCAAATCATGTGTGTCATGCTTTGGAAAAGAAGAGACTGAGAAAGTCTCCTTCCCCTGATCCTTTGCAATCTGTGCCTGCACATTAGAAAAGAGTCGGAACAACTCTTGCATGTGTCAGGCTCCCTATTCGGCCGCCAAGCGCGCTTACTCGTGCTCGCGATCCAATTCGGCTCTTCTTTCTGTGTGTTCACGCTTTATGGTTGCCCTTCTCTCTTCGTGTTCACGTGCTATGGCTGCCATTCTTTCTTTGTAATCTGCCTTTCTTTCTGCTTTTCTTGCTTCGCGTTCTAACTGCCTGTCCATCATCATCTTGTCGAAAGCCTCCATAGGAGTTACTGCAATCCTTTGCGTAGATGGGGAAAGGGGAGGGTCACATAAACCTCCTGGTGGGAAAACTCTTCTTCGCCACTCCCATGCTCACCACCTCCGTGCGAAGTATCCATTCCGCTTCGGGTGATGACCATCCACTGAAGTCTTGGGTTATGAAGTTCACGAGGAACTTGGGCTCTTGTGGGTCTTGGGTTCTTGAGTTCTTGAGTCTTGAGGTTCTTGAGATTCTGGAGTCTTAGAGGTTCTTGAAGATCTTGAGTCCTCAGGTTCTTGAGGTGCTTTTGACGCTTGCAATCTATATTAGAGAAGGATCTTATCTTACCCGAGCTCCTCTTTCCCACGGGCGCACCCCTTGGTGGCCTTCCGCTCACACCAAGGTTGCTTTTTCCCACCTCACGTCGATTGGCCGGCCGCTAAGTGCACGGTCCGCTCTCAATGAGTGAAAAGAGAAACAAGGGGAGGCTCGATAAGCCCTTCTTTCTTGGGTTTCCTGTCACTCTTCAAAAACACAATTAGGAATCGACACGCCCAAGAGGACTTGGGTTACATGCGACCGTAACAAGCAAAAGAAATTATGTGGTTCTTTCCTTGAGTGATACAGAACACTGCCAAAGCTCTGATACCAATGTAAGGTGCAGCAGAAGTGAATGTTAAACTTTGCTCAAGATGAGTGCTCCGAATTGTGCTCAAGGTTCCGTTTTACTTACGGAATGGAGAGCCTTCCGTTCCTTTAGTGAGAGAGTGCAATGGACAAAGCGGTGAACACTGTGAATGAAGGTGCATGAGACTGAGAGATAGATAGAGAAGAATACGACACCAGAATGTTGTCAAACCCTCCTCCGAAGGCCCCACTCTCTATGGCAAGAGCGGTCTACTATTGATTGCACAAATCTCTACAATGCTTGGACTTGCCGACGATGTCGACGACGATGAGGACAACGACGAGACGGGCTGAAATCTGAAAACTCTAAGGGCTGAAATCTGCAAATCTTTATCTGCTGAATTTTGACTCTATGTCGGTGACGACGACGATGCAAGGACGACGCGCTGAAAACGCAGATGCTGAAATCTGCGTTTTCCAAGCTGAAACTGTAAACTTTGATGGATCTAACAGTGCAACGAGAATCTGCTGCGGGAAGGTGAGATATGCGAGGTTCGGGACTTCTTCTGCGGAGTCTTGATGCTGAAAACTGAAAACACTGGTGCTTGTGATGGTATCGTCGCGTGAATTTGCAAAACGCTGACATGCCAAGCTGATGCAAAAACGCTAGGGCTGAATATTGGTTCTGATGCAAAAACGCTATGGATCTGCTAACTCTATTGTCGCCAGGTTGCTTTGCAAACCAAAAACGCCAGTGCTGAGTTCTTGATGGAAAAACGCTAGGTTGTAAAATGCTAGGGTTTGCTGTGTTGCAAAATGCTAGGGTTTGATTGGGGGGGGGGGGGGGGGGGGGGGGGGGGGGATCTTGCTGAGAAGGTGTTTGTTGAACCTTGGTTCCTGTTGCCTCTTCTGCTAGAAAGTGCTAGCGCTAGGTTTACTTATATACATGCTTGGTAAATTTGCCCTACCTAGTTCCCAACAAAAGTCACTTAAAAATAATAAGTGAAAATTGGCTAAAATAGGGAAAATAGGTCTATGCATTGTAAAAATGCTCTTGATGAGTTCTGATGGTAATCTGATGATCATGTTGTGTGCAACCAGAGGATATGCATCTAATCTAAGTGTCTGGACATGCACGGTCTGCGAATAGACTCACAAAAGTGCCAGAACACTTCCTAATCTAGCTGAAGTAGCTTGTCCACGTACACATAGCGTTAGATGTGCACCTGACATTTTGATCTCTAAGTATTTGTTTGCAGGTGTACTTCCTCTTAGTGAGGGAGTAGGAGCAGAAAAAGGCATGAGCCTCTGCAGGAGAAAGCGCTCTGAGGAACTAGAGCTAGATTAGCCCAAGGGTTCCGTACCCGAGTTTGGGAAGTAGATCCACGGATCGGAGAGAGGTAGTCTCTCAAGTTGGGATTCCCAAGTAAGGACTTTGTGTTCGTGAAAGCAGAGTTGTTCTGCGGGAAGAGGACTCTAGAAACAGAGCTGGAAAAGAGAGTTGCAGGGATGCCATGCCCTGAGTCTGGATGGTGAGATCCAGAGGCGAGAACCTTGGTTCTCGAGGATTTGGAATAAGAAACATGAGTTCCTTGGAATAGGGTTTTGCCCTAGTAACAGGAAGCTGAAGCTTCCGGGAACCATCAAGTCTTATTCTAGAACGAACGTGGTAATACGTTCGGTTCAAGTGCTTTTATATACTTCTCCTCAGTAATAAGGATACTATTACGAGGGGGACCAAAAGTCCATCTTCTGGTCCCAGTACTGTGTCAATCTTCTCACTCTATATCTCTCTCTATCTATTTATTTCTCTCTATATACTCTATAGCTTAAGAGATAAATCCTATTTATCGGAGTATATTTTATATTGCTATGCGCTCCCGTTTGTGACAGTGGTATCAGAGCATGGTCTCCTCTCTTTGTCTGTAAAGGAGGACGACTCTAGGAAGATACGGGAAGAAGCCATGACAAGCCAAGAGAGAAGTAAGCAGGCGGAACCCTAAGCCCTGCACGAAAAGCTCGCAGAGTTGGAAAATTTTTCTCCCTACAGAAGTCGACACAAGACTTGGGATTCTCTGAGAAGACGACAAGCGCATGATGCTCAAGAACCTAGAGAATCCAAGGAGTGGAATGCTCAAGATACTTCAGAACCCACAAAATTTCCAAGAACATCAATCCAGAACCATAGCCAAGAAAACCAGTGTTTTCGGGAAGGATATGAAGGTCTTTAGACCTCCGAATACTCCAGTCAAGTTTGATACTTTTGACCTAAGGGAAGATGTCCCGAAAGCTACCGCTTTCATTCGACAATTTGAAGTTGCTTTTGCAAACGGCAAATTCTAAAAAGCATCGAAGGTGAGGCATGTGACCAAACACCTCAAGGGGATTGCAAGTACTTGGTGGTATACCGAAGCTCTGCAAGGAACTTACAACAAGACTTGGATTCCATTCAAGGCTGAATTTTCCGACAAATTTTTTTCCTCTACGCTTTGAGGAAGGCATCCAAGAAGATTGGGATCGGTTTGCCCAATAGGAACACGAGCGAGTCAAAGCAAGTAGTCGTTTACTCTTGCCAAGGTAGTTCCACTCTTGACACTCTCCGAGGAAAGAAAGATGAAGAAATTCAATGAAGGACTTTTGTTTGAATTTTGTAGACGCATCCGCAAGATACTTTGCAGCGGATGGTGGAGTTAGCAATACAAGCTGAATTTGTACACCTCACTGTACATAGAATCTAATCCCCGCAGTGGGACGGGAACCATTGAACATAGAAACATGAAATTTTTGTTATCCCTCCTCGACACATATGTGGCTATCCGAAGAAAGTTTGGAGTAAGGGAATTCAAACCGACTCCTAAGATTTTGAACACAAGACCCTTGAACTTTAAGTGAGAGGGCAGATCTTTGATCAAAGTTAAACCTTTGAGGAACTCGTAAACTGAGTATTGCCTTTATCCACGAGATATGCATGTGTCTAACCAGGACAATCACTCTCGAGTGTTTATGAGAGTAGGATTGAGTTGAAACGTTGCTTTTTGCGATGAATTGGTTTGCTTAACCATCCGGTAATTCTCAAACAAATTACCTGCTACTGCGGGTAGGAAATTATGAAGGAACCATTCTGACCTTTCAAGCAAAGAAAAGATTTCATTAAGCTTGAGTACCCTATGAGCCTACACCCCTACCCGGTAAGGGAAGATATGGTAGTGCTTTTTGCACAAGTGAATGAACACTCTCTTTATGAGAGAAGGAGCAAGAGCCGGCTACGGCATGTGCCCGTGGAATTCGAGATTTGAAATCCCAGTTTCTTTGATGAGCAAGTTTACTCTGAAAACAAGTTGAGGAATTATCTCGTTGAGCGTGTTCGCTATGAGAATCCTACGAAAGGAAGGAAATTTTCCGAGTTCATAAAAGCTCTGACTCTCATACAGCATGAGTATTATGCACACTTTCAGGTACATAAATAACACACGAAGATACAGACCTATGCCAAGGTGAGTCATCTACCAGTCGAATTTTTTTCTTCTGCTGAATGGAATGAGATGAACCAACTTCCTTTTCAGGAACTGGACGGGAGTTTGTTATACTCTCTTGAGCGCCTTTTTGCGTGCAAGGATATTCCGACACGAGAATCTCTATTTGAGGTGTGTTCGGTAGAAGGAAGTTGAGTTTCTCTACGGAGAAAAGGTTTACTGATGGTCGTTGATCATTGAGTACGCTATGTGCTTTTACCATTATAGTAGCAACTTTTGGTTGCCGTATATGTTTCTCTATGAGCAAGTCAAGTAGCATTTACACGCTGCTGGAATAAATTCGAACTATTATGTTCGTGAGAGTATAATTCGCCAACCGTTTTAAAATGGTAAGAATTACCTTAACCACATATGGGAGAACATCCCTCAGAATCAAAAGATGGTTCGCTCTATTGTGAACCGTGTTTGAACGTACGTTCAGAATGGTATGGCTAGAATTTTTATCTACCTAAGATTTTGCGAGCAGTCCTAGATGCTCGCTAAGTGAAAAATTCTTGATGATTTCTGCGAGAAATACACACAAGTAGACGTAAAGAGAACACTGCAGGTGGTAACAACCCGCTGGAGGAAAAATGCGGAAAGACGTGCGGCAATGCACAAGGAATCTTCGGATTGGCACCGCCTGTCTACGTTTAGCGACGGCCCGAAACAAGAACCTTCTTTAATGTGATCGCAGACTCTGTTTGTGAAAGAAAGACATCGATATTAATGCTCTATGATTTGTGCATTCCCAATGTGGGAGGACACAAAAGGTTTAATACCCTCTGGACTAATAGCGCACGACTACGCGCAAGGACAAATACCTAGATTGATTTCTAGGAAGATTATTCTTCTCGAACTTGAGAAGATGGAATCGAGTTAACAGAGCCTCGGATAAGGGAACTTTCGATCCGTTGAAAAGACGCAAATGACGAGTTCTTACATGGCTCGTAAGTTTCATGATTGGTGAAGGATATCCTCGAGGTATTAGAGGAACGATATGAAGTGAGGTAAGTATTGAATTATTGAGTTTCTGTTTAAATTAATTTTTAAGTTCTCTTCTGAGAAAGGACCAGCTCAACTCACCATTGAGCAAGATTGGAATTTTTCCGGTTTCTCCTCGGCAGTTCAGTTCGACCTCTACAATTGAGGACAATTGTTTATAAGTGAGAGGGATGTCGCTAAATTGGCTTTGTCTGACAGAAAAATAATTCTAAATGAATTATTAGAATGTTAAGTGAGAGGGTTTTCTCGCTTGGAACACCAGGAAAAAAAAATTTATAAATGAATTATTGAAATTTTAAGTGAGAGGGTTTTTCTCACTGGAGGAGACATCCAAGTACAAGGCATTCCTAGTGCCTCATTCAGAGTAATGACGGGAGCACTGTGAAAGGGAATATCTGTAAGGCCATCAGAAACGGGTACTTCTGATGCGTCACATCGGATGGGTGACAGCGTCACATCGGATGGGTGACAGGGAGCATCGGAAAGAAGTATTCGACCATCCGGGAACGGACATCTCTGATGCGTCATAGGATGGGTGACATAGAGCATCGTGAAGGAGATTGTACCGTAAGTTCGGTAGGAAAGGACTAGGTGATGGGTATTCCTGATGCGTCACAAGGTGGGTGACAGGTGCACCGGAAGGGGAATATCCATAGTCAAGAGGAAATTCCGAACTATGTTAGAATTGTGCGCAAGGAAAAGCGAGCACTTGAATGAAGATGGGTTCAGAGGAAACTTTGAGGAAAAATGGATGCTTTCTGAGAAAGCAGGTTGCTTTTCGGGAAAGCAAATGCTTTCCCGCAAGGAAGTCTATGTCTGCATTGCAATTGTGCATGTGATTGCATCCAGGGACACCTGGGAAGTGTTGTGAAAGCATTGTTTTTAACTTATAAGGTTTTATTGAGTTTTTGGGCAGATTTACACTATTTTTAAAAT
Organism: Adiantum capillus-veneris; assembly: GCF_014529385.1. NCBI lineage: Eukaryota > Viridiplantae > Streptophyta > Polypodiopsida > Polypodiales > Pteridaceae > Adiantum > Adiantum capillus-veneris. The sequence continues at coordinate 116,895,837 of NC_140936.1, read as the reverse complement.
GCGCCGGCCGCCCGCTTAATAAGTAAGTGGGCATTGGTCAACCATTTGATAAATAAGGCAACAGATCAGCCAGCTCTCTCTCTCTCTCTCTCTCTCTCTCTCTCTCTCTCTCTCTCTCTCTCTCTCTCTCTCTGGCAGAACAGCGCAAAAATTATTTTTATTTATTAAAAAAAACAACCACGATCTCTACGCGTGCAGCCTGTTCTCTGCTATCCCTCGCGAAGAAGTGCCTATGGAGCGTGTTTCCATCGCGACAAGCTGCTGTTTTTCTCTGTTTTCAGCCCATAAACGTCGTAGACGGGGCTGATTTACGAGAAGGAACCCGAGAACACGCCTCTTTTATATGTAGGATTGGAAGAGAGGATTTTCTTTGTAGAGATCTCTTCCAAGGAAATGCTTTTCAAGAACCGAGTTGCCTTTCGAGTGTAGAGACTTTGAAGGTAACGATTTTCATGTTTTGATCTCTAAGCATTTGTTTGCTGGTGTACTTCCTCTTAGTGAAGGAGTAGGAGCAGAGGAAGGCATGAGCCTCTACAGGAGAAAGCGCTTTGAGGAACTAGAGCCTGATCAACCCAAGGGTTTCGTACCCGAGTTTGGGAAGTAGATCCACGGATCGGAGAGAGGTAGTCTCTCAAGTAGTGATCCGGAAGTTGGGATTCCCAAGTAAGGACTTCGTGTTCAGGAAAGCAGAGTTGTTCTGCGGGAAGAGGACTCTCGAAACAGAGCTGGAAAAGAGAGTTGCAGGGATGCCATGCCCTAAGTCTAGAAGGTGAGATCCAGAGGCGAGAACCTTGGTTCTCGAGGATTTGGAATAAGGAACATGAGTTCCTTGGAATAGGGTTTTGCCCTAGTAACAAGAAGCTGAAGCTTCCGGGAACCATCAAGTCTTATTCTAGAACGAACGTGGTAATACATTCAGTTCAAGTGCTTTTATATACTTCTCCTCAGTAATAAAGATACTATTACGGGGGAGGGGGGACCAGCCCATCTTCTGGTCCCAAGTACTATGTCGATCTTCTCACTCTCTCTCTCTATCTATCTATTTCTCTCTATATACTCTCGCTTCAATATTAAGAGATAAATCCTATTTATCCGAGTATATTTTATATTGCTATGCGCTCGCATTTGTGACAGAGGGTCGCCTACACAGAGTCTCAGTAGAGGCTCCAGGTTACAGAGTGCTGTTTTCAGAGGATACTACTCTCAGAGGATACGAGTAGTGGGCATCTCTGGGAGGACTTGTGTCACGTGACACATCCAACCCTATTTATCCATGGACAAGCTACAGCATGATAAGGGTTCAGCCAGTCAAGTCAGTCTAGAATAGGAAGTGATCTGGCACTTTTGTGAGTCTGTTCGCAGACCGTGCATGACCAGTCACGTAGAGTAGATGCATATCCTCCGGTTGCGAACAGCATGATCATCAGCAATCCCATCAGAATCCATCAGGGGAATTTTCCAATGCATTAAACCTATTTTCCCTATATTTGACATTTTTCACTTATTATTTTTTAATGACTTTTGTTGGAAACTAGGTAGGGCAATTTTGCTAAGATAATATATAAGCAAATCAAAGCTAGCACTTTCTGGCAGAAGAGGCAGCAAGAGCACGCGCTCAACAGGCACCTTCTCAGCAGGACCCCCAACAGCAAGCCTAGCGTTTTTGCAACTCAGCATCAACCTAGCGTTTTTGTACCAGATCAGCCAGCGTTTTTGATCTTGCAGATTCCTGGCGACAGCAAGAAGCAGAAGACTCCTAGCGTTAGCAAATTTGCACAGCAACAGCAGATCAGCCATAGCGTTAGCAGATTTCCACCGCAAGTCAAATTTTCAGCCCTAGCGTTTTTGCATCTGCCAGGCATTTCAGCGTTTTGCAGATCTACCACGATGGAACCAAGACAAGCATCAGTGTTTTCAGTTTTCAGCACTTAGACATCGCAGAACAAGTCCCAAACCTCGCAGATCTCACCTTCCCGCAGCAGATCCTCGCCACACGGTCAAATCCCGGGAAGTTTGCAGTTTCAGCCCGGAGAACGCAGATTTCAGCATCTGTGTTTTCAGCGCATCGTCGTCGCATTGTCGTCACCGACAGAGTCAAAATTCAGCAGATAAAGATTTGCAGATTTCAGCCCTTAGCATTTTCAGATTTTAGCCCGTCTCGTCGTCGTCGACATCGTCGGCAAGTCCAAGCATTGTAGAGATTGGAGCAATCAATAGTAGACCGCTCTCGCCATAGAGAGTGGGGCCTTCGGAGGAGGGTTTGATAACATCTCCGGTGTCGTATTCTCTTCTCTATCTCTCAGTCTCATGCACCTTCACGCACAGTGTCCATTCACTTTGTTTGTGTCCATTGCACTCTCTCATTAAGAACGGAAGGCTCTCCCTTCCATAAGAAAAAAGGAACCTTGAGCACAGTTCGGAGCACTCATCTTGAGCAAAGTTCAACATTCATTCCACTGCACCTTACATTGGTATCAGAGCTTTGGCAGTGTTCTGTATCACTCAAGGAAAGAACCACAAGAACCACAGATTTTTTTTTTGCTTGTTGAGGTCGCACGAACCCAAGTTCACATGGGCGTGTCGATTCCTAATCGTGTTTTTGAAGAGTGACAGGAAACCCAAGAAAGAAGGGCTTGTCCAGCCTCCCCTTGTGCCTCTTTTCACTCATTGAGAGCGGACCGTGCACTTAGCGGCCGGCCAATCGACGTGAGGTGGGAAAAAGCAACCTTGGTGTGAGCGCAAGGCTGCCAAGGGGTGCGCCCGAGCGGAACTCGGGTGAAGAGAAGATCCTTCTCTAACACAGATTGCAAGCGAAAGAAGAACCGCAAGACACTCAAGACCCCAAGAACCCAAGTTCCTTGTGAGCTTAAGAACCCAAGACCACAAGAACCCACGACTTCAGTGGATGGTCATCACTCGAAGCAAAATGGATACTTCGCTTGGAGGTGGTGAGCATGGGAGTGGCGAAGAGGAATTTTCCTCACCAAGAGGTTTTTTCGACCCTTCCCCATCTACGACAAGGATTGCACTAACTCCTATGGAGGCTTTCGACAAGATGGTGATGGACATGAAGTTAAAACGCGAAGCACGAAAAGCAAAAAGAAAGGCAGAACACAAAGAAAGAACGGCAGCCATAGAGCGTGAGCACGAGCAAGCGCGTTTGGAAGCCGCAAAAAGAAAAGCAGAATTTGTTCGAGAGACCAAAGCAAGAAAAGCAATGACCGACCGACACATGAAAGAGATGTTGCGACTCTTTTCTCAAGTGCACGCACAGATGCAAGAGATTCAGGAAAAGGAGACTCTCTTTGTCTCTTCTTCTCCAAAGCAGGACACACAGGATTTCCATGATGATAAGCATGATGAATTGCATGATAAAGATGAGCATGATGATTTGCACGATCAAGATGTGATTTCTCACAAGCATGATGATTTGCATGAAGATGATGTGATTGTTCACAAGGTTGATGCATTAGTTGATACTTTTTCTAGTGAAGCTAACCTCATTGCAGATTCGTTCAATCACGAAGAACCGATCTTGGCTCTTGAGTCGAGGTCCAAAGAAACCCCTCAGAAAGAACTCCCTCACAAAGAACCCCCTCAGGAAGAACCGATCTTGGCTCTCGAGCCTAGGTCTAAAGAACCCTCACAGGAAGTACTGTATGTTCGAATGATTCGTCAGCACGCAGATCGTTTCCTGTACTTTAGTCAACGTCTTTATGTGATCCCTTTTCCTAGGCATGACATATCATACGTTGAGCACGTTTCACTCATGAATGAGCATGGATGTATGCGGATTATTCATGAAAAGCTGAAAAGTGTGCATTCAAGGAAATCACATTCCATGTCTCTCCCTTGGCACGACACAGTTTCAGAAAGAGCACAAGAAAGATTGAGCATCAAGCATAGGTATTTCCATTGTGTTTTGCCACAGTTGATTGATTTAGATCAGAAAGACAAGATTCGATCTCATTGTTTGCATGTCTTGGATGAATGGGTTGGCACTCCGTCTAGTTGTTCATCTACATTGCATACACAGTCTTTTAGAAAGACGAGATTTTCTCGACTCACTTTACATGGAATAGGTATGTTCATGTTTTTGTGTTAGAAGTGGTTTCAGGAATTTTCAACCTTGAAGAAGCTGGACCTACATCCATAGACAATGTTGAAGCATTGAAGGAGCTACAGATGACTTTGTGTCGCTTTCGGCGCGGCCCAAAGAAGCAAGCGTTGCAGACCTTTATGAAGTTCAAGTATCGCACGACCTACACCTTATCGTGGGCCAACGAAGGGTCCTTTCGAGGATTCTGGATGCTATTGGCGATCTCCCTCGACGCCATACAGTTCGGTACCAGTACCTCACTTTCAAAAAGAGGGGATCCAACCCCATGTGTCTGTGGACAAGCTACAGCATGATCAGGGTTCAGTCAGTCAAGCCAGTCTAGAATAGGAAGTGATCTGGCACTTTTGTGAGTCTGTTCCCATACCGTGCATGACCAGTCACGTAGAGTAGATGCATATCCTCCGGTTGCACACAGCATCATCATCAACATTCCCATCAGAATCCATCAAGAGAATTTTCCAATGCATTAAACCTATTTTCCCTATTTTTTGACATTTTTCACTTATTATTTTTAAGTGACTTTTGTTGAAAACTAGGTAGGGCAATTTTGCTAAGATAATATATAAGCAAACCAAAGCTAGCACTTTTTGGCAGAAGAGGCAGCAGGAGCACACGCTCAACAGGCACCTTCTCAGCAAGACCCCCAACAACAGGCCTAGCGTTTTTGCAACTCAGCATCAACCTAGCGTTTTTGTACCAGATCAGCCAGCGTTTTTTATCTTGTTGATTCCTGGCGATAGCAAGAAGCAGAAGACTCCTAGCTGAGCAAATTTGCACATCAACAGCAGATCAGCCCTAGCATTAGCAGATTTCCACCGCAAGTCAGATTTTCAGCCCTAGCGTTTTTGCCTCTGCCAGGCATTTCAGCGTTTTGCAAATCTACCGCGACAGAACCAATACAAGCATCAGCGTTTTCAGTTTTCAGCACTTAGACATCGCAGAACAAGTCCCAAACCTCGCAGATCTCACCTTCCCACAGCAGATCCTCGCCGCACGGTCAGATCCCGCGAAGTTTGCAATTTCAGCCCGGAAAACGCAGATTTCAGCATCTAAGTTTTCAGCGCGTCGTCGTCGCATTGTCGTGATCGACATCGTCACCGACATAGAGTCAGAATTCAGCAGATAAAGATTTGCAGATTTCAGCCCTTAGCATTTTCAGATTTCAGCCCGTCCTCATCGTCGTCGACATCGTCAGCACGTCCAAGCATTGTAGAGATTTGTGCAATCAATAGTAGACCGCTCTAGCCATAGAGAGTGGGGCCTTCGGAGGAGGGTTTGACAACATCTCCGGTGTCGTATTCTCTTCTCTATCTCTTAGTCTCATGCACCTTCACGCAGTGTCCATTCACTTTGTTTGTGTCCATTGCACTCTCTCATTAAGAACGGAAGGCTCTCCCTACCATAAGAAAAAAGGAACCTTGAGCACACTTCGGAGCACTCATCTTGAGCAAAGTTCAACATTCAATCCACTGCACCTTACAACTTGTGTCATAGATCCTGACCCAGCAAATCTTGAGACAAGCCATTGGCGGCTTTGGGCTTGGGAACTCTGCCCTCTGACACGAGTACAGTGGGACCCTGGAGAGTGGTTTTGGAGAGACCCTTTCCCTTCAGTCGGTCACCAAGGGGTCCCCTTCTTTCAGTACACTTTTCGACTAGGGCGACACATACTGGCAGTACGCAGAGAGGCTCGTCCTGCTGCAGCACTTCATTGGCAAGAGGAGGGTCTCACAACCGAGTTCTTGTCAGGTTTTTGGGAGCGGTTGTGGGACTCCAGAAAGCCGAGGTGAGTCACTTGTTCCCGTGGCTAGTCGCACACAGAGCTACAGCAGTGGGGAGCTGGCTAGTACATAGTGGCTTGTCGGGCCACTGGAACAAAGTGACTCGCCTCGGCTTTTTGGAGTCCCACAACCGCTCCCAAAAACCTGACAAGAACTCGGCTGTGAGACCCTCCTCCTGCCAATCAAGTGCTGTAGCAGGACGAGTCTCTCTTGTGACATCCTTTGGAGAGTCGGCGTCACTGTCTGTGGGACCGCCCCATGGCACAGCAGGTTTGGCTTCGAGTACTTCGACTAATGCCAGCTCTTTCCACAATGCGACAGTACACTTGGGGTGCTACAACCTGCTCCACCCTCTCGCGCCCTGTGCTCCATTTTGAGCTAGCCTCCACCAGCAGGATGATAGTGATCCGAGGGGTCGACCTACACTTCAGCCTGCCATAGAGCTTACCCCCCAGGAGTGGTGCAGTGAGAGAGGTGTATTGGGAGCTCGTTTGTGGCCTGACACTCTGGTTCATTTGGTGGGTCCATTGCTTCCACATCTTCGAGGCTCGCCTTGTCCCACCGGCGAAGACTGTTCGTAACTTTTGGTTGGAGCTGACTCATTCCTCAAGGGTCAGTTCGAGAGACTTTAGGGCGGCTCCGGCCGCATGCGGGAGCGCAGAGAGGCTTTCCTACGACTCTAGCGCCCAAGGCCTTTCTTCACCATGGTCCAGGGTGTGCCCAGATGGCAATACTGGCCACCTGTGTGGCTCTTTCCTCCTCCCATTTTGTGATTTAGCCTCATTGTACATATTTTGTTCACTCACTGGGAGAGTCTCCCAATGCTTTTGATGTAGCCCTCTCTAGTAAAGGTGGTTTGTAGCCCTATGGGAAGTTTTATTAACTAATTGAAGGATCTTTTTCTTGGGGAAAAAAAAACCTAGGTGTGCATTGTGACCTAAGTGTTTTAACTACACAAAAATGCATGCTCTGTGAATGTATTGTCTTGTGGAGATGGTCATGGGCATGGTTTGCTTGAAATGTGAAAAAGGATATGAATGATAGTGACAAGAGTTAGTGGATCAAAGACACCCGAGTAAAGATCAGCACGGTTTGGATGTGATTGCTAAATATGTTACGATGATCATGATTTGTATCTTGGACCCTAAACAGAAATCAAAATGTGAATGTTCAGAGACTGTAGTCTTTGTACAAGTGTTGAATGTGTGCAATCTTGTGCATGGGTACATCGAGTCAGTGGCATGCCCAAAGATTGGCCAAGAGGACCATAGGGGTTAGAGCTAAAACTCAGACAACTTGAAGAACTTATAGCCGAGGGACCTAAGATCCTATAAAGTGAAGACTCCAGCAAAATTGCGTGAGCATGCTGACATGGTTGCCAACTAAAATCATGGGGGAGATGTTGATGTGGCACTTGTACCGCAGGTCCGCAAAAAAGCATGCTGACGTGGCATCTGGGCAGATTTGACGCAAGTTTTTGGAGTCAGTTTTTTGTATCAAGTGCTTTTGGGGCTCTGCTTTTGGCAACCCTTCCATTGTTTATAAGAGCCTTTATGTCACATGCACATGGTTCTGTGTGCCACGTGGACATGCTTCATCGACTTCTGGAGCCAATTTTGTACATATCTCTAGATAGGAGTGTTTAGAATCCTAGGAGGATTAGTACCGGCAATTTTGTCAGCCTGTTTGCAGGACCTACATCTTTAGACGAGTCCATTAGATTAGGTTTACCAATTTTGGTACCCTCTTGCATAAAGGATTGTACAAGCGTTTTGACACATGTTACACTAAGGTGGCATGACGTGCATGTAGTTTTAGGTTAGAAGAATTCAATGAGCCATTCAATCGGATTCTTGGATCGGCAGATATGCGACACTTTCATCCCAAAACCTAGCCCTGGTCAAGTTTATTAATAAGTGCATTTTTATTGATTTATTTTATAAACTTTGACAGAGGTTTTGCCCTACCTAAGCCTTAAAAAGTTCTTTTCCACTATAAAGGGGGGAGGTGTGCTAGCATTTTGCATCAGTTGCAGGAAGCACCCAAGATCATCCAACGTTTTTGTAGCAGACCAGTCAGTGTTTATGCATCGACGATCAGCCTTGGCGTTTTTGCTCAACAGCGGCAGATCAGCCCAGCGCTTGCAGTTTGGCAGCAGATCAGCCAGCATTTTCAGATTTGGCGCCATTTCCCTCGCCGATCACGGCCTAGATCAGTCATCGTTAGCCTCCCGTTGCAGCCCGGAGTTTCGGCAGCCCATTGAGCCTCTCCTCGGCCACTCCCTTGCTGCATCAAGTGCTTCCATTGCTGTCCATCAGTTGCTCCATTATCACCTGCGTTTTCAGCCCTGCTTTGCGTGACGGATAGGCTGCATTTTTGCAGCCAGATCTGCGTTTTCGCAGCCAGCTCAGCCCCTATTTCCTCTCACATCAGGAGTGCAAACATAGTTGACACATATGGTCACGTACAACGGGTACACGTACGAAGACGTGCGGTACTAATCGAACTAAAAAAAATTAGACGTACGGTGACGTAACGTACAATGCAAAAAAAAATCATGCATCTTACACATGATAGATCGTATGAGTCATGACATAGACCTTAGTACTTGGTACTAAATACTTGTAACTTAAGTCTTACAAGTTAGAACATGAAAGATCTGTCCATGGACATTGGAAACGGTAATGTCCGAAGAAAGAAGAATCATGATCTCCAAAGTGGTGGCGACCATAGTAGATTCGCTACCCGAGCCTCGTCGCACATAGGTCATGGTTGTTTGAGCCAATGCAGCCATTGGGCTCTTGGTCAAATGTAGTCGAGATGCAAAACAATCCCACACCAAAAATCACCCCAAACCCCCCCCCCCCCCCAAAAAAAAAGGACGAGTCATGTACGGAACGTACGAGTCATACGGTACGGTACGGAACGTCCTGTACGTCGAACGTGGACAACCCTGAGTGCAAATCAACCCCAAATCTTCCTCTTGGTGACCATCAGCAACCCCTCATGAGATCCAAAGGTGCATCAAATCAGCCCCGGAGGTGCTTCAGCTTGAAGAGTTACCGAAGTGACATTTCCCATTCGAGTCAGTAGAGTCTGCATTGCAATATTGCATGTGAGTACACTCCATTTATGCAATCAAAAGCAAACACCACATCGGCAATGGTGTGGGGGGGCCTTGAGGTTGGGACCCCATTGGGTCTCTCTCTCTCTCTCTCTCTCTCTCTCTCTCTCTCTCTCTCTCTCTCTCTCTCTCTCTCTCTATTCAAGTTCAGTTTAGTTAATTGCAATTTCTATTCGTGTGTTGCTATTGATTTCTCGCTTGGAGTGTCCAAGCCTGTAAAAGCTTCCGAAGCAAGCATTCCTTGAGAAAAAAGGCTCGAAAATTCAAGAGACTAGTCATTGGAAGAAGGGCGCCTTGGTAAGTTATAGCTTCCAAAGCAAGCATTTCTTGAGAAAGAAGCTTGAAGAATGGAGGAGAAGAGTCATTGGAAGAAGTGCGCCTAGGTAAGTTATAGCTTCCAAAGCAAGCATTCCTTGAACAAGAAGCTTAAAGATCTGAAGAGAAGAGTCATTGGAAGAAGGGCGCCTGCTAGATAAGTAGCTTCCAAAGCAAGCATTCCTTGAACAAGAAGCTCAAAGAATCAAGGAGGCGAGTCATTGGAAAAAGGGCACCAACACTTAAAGACTAGCCCCTGTAGGGAACATCAAGGAAGAAGAGAAAAATGTTAACTACATGACCCAAAACTTTAGGCATATACCAAAAAAAGAACCTTTAGTTCAACAAATGGAGGGATGAGAATTGCTTGTTGTTCTTGCAATTTCAAGTTTTATCCAGTGTCACTATCATAATTGAATACTTTTTACCATAGGGTTTTGCTAGATTTAAAAGCTATAGTGATTCAATGTATCAAACAAGGAGGATAAGCCAACTAATCTTCTTGTGGTCTAAGAAATAGAGCTCGTATCGAACTACAAATGTTACCTAAACCATTTCATAATAATGTAAGGGAAGAATTGATGCTAGATTGGGTTGTCAACATATGTTCCTAGGCTTAAATGTCTTCAAACTTTTAACCTTTAGCAAAAGGAGGTATGCAAAGTTCCCACCAAAATGAACTCTCAAGGTCACATTGACATAGAATTTTTCTAGAGTTTCTTTATTCCTTTGTACTTGCACTACAGGGAAACAACATAAAAACTACTCAAAGCCATGTCTGATCATGGCCATGTGAAGAGGTTCACACTTTTGGATATAAGTGTTTTTGAGGTGGTTTCGCTCTGAACCTTTCTAGCAAGTTTAAATCATACAACCTCCATTTTCAAGGTTTGGCCCACATAACTATCATGAACATCACGAAGCATGAATAGATTCTGAGCTCTGAGCAAGACTCTATAAAGAGATGCTATTTCTGTAGATGTCTTAAACATCCAAGAGCTTGTAACCTGCCCAAGCATCTTGAGTAGCATTTGTGTAAACAAAAATTATTACTGCATCCAAAAAAGTTCCTTCTAAAAGGCGCTCAACATTCATGCCTACTGTACGACCACCAATGTTTTTTAATGAAAACTTTTGAGATGAAACACTAAGCAGGTTTGAGAGGGATGTTTTTACCAGTCTAAGGGCAAGGCGCGTGGAGATTGAAGGAGAGCCTGTTGTTTGCGACTCTGGAGCAAAGCAAAGGCGGGAAGGGAGTCGTAAACAAGTCTGCGCATGGCAGAGTCGTTGATGGACAGTGAGCTGCTGGAACCCACCCTCACCTCCACCACCCTACTAGAAGAAGAAGAAGAAGAAGCAGCAGCAGCGGAAGAACCCGCGTTGCGAGGCTGCTGATGTTGCTGCAAGTAAGAGAGTCTGAGCTTGTTGCCGCTGCCCCATGAAATAAAGACATTCTTTCGTGGGGGCCCACCTCGTTCGCCTTCAAAGCCTTCTCCTGCCAAGGAAAGCTCGCGATCAGGCCAGCCCGGCATGTCTCTCAATTTCAGAAGGACTCGCAGGCTCGCTGGAACTCCAAATGCCGCTGCTTTAGCAGAATTGAAATTGAAAATATCATTTTCTCGCAGGTATGTATGTGCCTACGATTTAGAAAATACTAATGGAATCTGGCGTCGATGCCTTTTTCTATTGAAAAGAGTCTGCAGAGGTCGCCCTCTCAATATCAACTTTGAATAAAGTGACCTGAGCAGCAGGGTTGTGGCGTGGTAGTGTGAAGCTGAGCAGCAAGCAGCAGATGGGAGGGTGTTGAAGATTTTTTTTTTAAAATTACAGTATTGAGTTGCTAGCATCGAAAGCTCCTAGCTGAGGTGGTTAGCGTGAGTACTTTCGGTGGCTATTTTCGGGTTCGATTCTAAAGTCGTGGACTGGTTTTGTTGTTTGTGTGCGCCACCGGCAAGAAGCCAACGAATCTTCCCTAACGAATTTGGAAAGATTTGTGTGTAATAAAACAAAGAAACTACCAGTATGGAGTATGGAGTGGAGTGTCTAGGCCTAGGGGTGGGCACGCGGTGTGTTGAAGATATTTTAAAGCATATCCTACAACCTATGGCTTTGATCTAAAACGACGACAATAAAATCACATCAACCCTAAATTCATGACACCAATGGTGTTAACTTCTCAAGTATTCATCTGCCATAGTTCTAAGGTGGTGGAGATGTAGGTGTCCATTGTTTGCTTCCCTAATGAATTTGGAAAGATTCATGTGTGATAATAAAACGAAGAAGCTACCAGTATGGAGTATGGAGTGTCTAGGCCTAGGGGTGGGCACGCGGTGTGTTGAAGATATTTTAAAGCATATCCTACAACCTATGGCTTTGATCTAAAACGACAACAATAAAATCACATCAACCCTAAATTCACGACACCAATGGTGTTAACTTCTCAAGTATTCATCTGCCATAGTTCTAAGGTGGTGGAGATGTAGGTGTCCATTGTTTGCTTCTCTAACGAATTTGGAAAGATTCATGTGTGATAATAAAACGAAGAAGCTACCACTATGGAGTATGGAGTGTCTAGGCCTAGGGGTGAGCACGCGGTGTGTTGAAGATATTTTAAAGCATATCCTACAACCTATGGCTTTAATCTAAAACGACAACAATAAAATCACATCAACCCTAAATTCACGACACCAATGGTGTTAACTTCTCAAGTATTCATCTGCCATAGCTCTAAGGTGGTGGAGATGTAGGTGTCCATTGTTTGCTTGCTTGCATGGTTCGTGCAGGTTGAGCATTTGTGGATTTAACTAATATGTGTTAAGGTCATGTGCTTGTTCTTTAGGGTCTATTCCTTATGTAAATTAGCTATAAATATGAAGAGGCCTTCACTCCACTTTGCTAATCAAAGTAGAAGTGGATGAGTGCATGTGTAATTGCTTATTGTTTGTTTGTGAAACATACTTTGTCAATGTGTGAATTTTGGTCGCTAAACTTGAAGTTTGGATAGTCAAAGGCTTAATCTCTGTTCGACTAAAGTAACACAGCTTCTTCGTGCGAGATTTTCTCATGTTGATAGCACAGTACTTCCAATAGTGGAAATAGAGGTCCAAATGAGCCTGAATCAAAACATTGACGACCCATGTATCAAAGATATTGCCCAAGATTATGTTGCTTTGTGAACACTCACCAAAAATCACCTCAATCTGAGAACATGAGCCGGAAGGGTGCTGAAGATGTTGCCACAGATGTCGAAGCTTGCTCTGATACCAATTGATGGAACGACTCGAATGCACATGAAGATGAAGGAGAAGCTCAAGAGCACACAACACCAAAAGCAATATCACTAAGTGTGCTAATACAAAGAGAGGCTTGCCCTAGAATGATGGGCATATATACAAGCCGAGAGAAAAAAGTGCCTTGGCATTCCCAAGTGTGTTCGCACACATCACTACCATGATACATAACAAGGATATTCCATTGAAAACTTAAAAAAGGTTTTCTTGTCATTGCTTACATAATCATCAATATACCACAAGGGGGAAACATATGCCAAAAGAGGAGCATTGAAGCGTCTAATTGCCATTTTGTTACCTCTCTAATATTGAAAATGACGATGTTTAAACTAATGGTCAACAATTCAAACCATTTTTTTAGTGAGAAATGTTCTCCTAGTCATTAGAAGTTTTCAATGTAGGAGGAAGTTGAATCCACAATTGTCAAAGTAGCCACTACATTACCTAACAAATGCAAACATGTATATGTGTAGATGAATCCAAGATAAGCCCATATGGAGTTTCTGAAGCCTCACCATCTCCTACTTTTGATCGCCATTCAATGGGGATGGGAATTGAGAGAGCTTTTTGAGGAAGCTTTTTAGGGAGCATTTATCATGATTTTTACTTGCAGAAGCAAAAATTTTAAAAAAAATCCTAGAAAGCTCCCTCATGGAGAGAGCTTCAGGAGGAAGCTTTCTCTCTCTTCCTGGAGCTCTCTCTCTCTCTCTCTCTCTCTTTATATATATATATATAAATGTAACCCTTAATCCTCTTAAAGGGGTTTATATATATATATATATATATATATATATATATATATATATAGAGAGAGAGAGAGAGAGAGAGAGAGAGAGAGAGAGAGAGAGAGAGAGAAGGTGGGGGGGGGGGGGGGGGGGGGAGGGGGAGAAAGCTTCCTCCTAAAGCTCTCTCCACGAGGGAGCTTTCTAGGAAGTTTTTTTTTTTTTTTTCTAGTGCAAGTAAAAATTTAAAAAAAAAAAACTCCCTGAAAAAGCTCTCTCCATACCTCTACTCTCAATGGCAACATGCATCTCATTCATGCATAAGGCTCACTACGGCTCATACTTCCCTCTGTCATGTAGTGGTTTGTGTAGTAAAGGATGGCTAAAGCCTAAAGACAAAAATTCCCTAGCATTATCTTATAATAGTCAAAGTAGAATAATCAAATATTCATATTTGTGTACACCTTGGCCAATGGACAAATCATTGAAAGGCGACCCACGATGTTAGGAAGTCCTGTGGTTTGCAGCAACAAGTAAAACAAGTGGTAATTTGTTTCCAGACCCATGCAGCTACTCAATGCCCAACGACCACACGCTAGACATCTTTTGAGATGATGATATAGTCTGAACTTGCAAGTGATTATAAGGCCATAGGCAAGGATGGCATGGAACTAAATACCATCCATAAGCATTTGATTAACTTTCATTAGTAGCGACGTGCATGAATGGTGTAAATAGTAAATTATGTCAGCCTTCTAAGTAACTATTAGGTTTTAGGTCACATTATATGCGAGAACACTTTAAAGATCTAAGTGCACTTGTCCATTAAGAAGAAAACAAGTATATAAGAAGAGGATGCCAAAGTAAGTCACCGCAATGGCTCAAAGGTGATGTGAAATGGATGCTTTCCTTTTGAACTAGTAGATTCTTAATATTCCTACCTGAATCAACTCCTAGTACAACCTAGTCCTATTGCTTGTAGCTGATTGGAATTATTTTTGTCACATAAATTATGCAAAACATGGCACTATGCCAGCTTGGGTGGAAGTCTCTAACAATGGCACCAATGGAGTATTACTCTTTCCTGTCATAGCATGATGCTATAAATAAGAGCTATCTTGATCCTTCGCAAATTACAACACAATGTTGAACCAATAGCTTTACCCCAGGTACTTGCTTAATCTTCTTAATCATAGTAGCCTTTCTCAACCTTTGCGCTCAACGCCTCTATTCAGATACAAACCAGTTGAAATGCAAAAAGTATACACATTTGAGCTCTTTAGCTCAACCTTCTTAACCGCTTTCACTAAAAACACTGCTTTTATTAAATCAAAAATTTGTACAGCTCTATTTCTTTCATTTTATACTGCAAGTTTTTCTCACTTGCTCGGGTTTTCACTGAGTTGCTCTTCTCTTTCTTGCTATGAGTTTGCTTCCTATTGGAATCTCTTCATTTTATAATGCAAGTTTTTCTCGCTTGCTCATGTTTTCACTTGAGTTGCTCTTCTCTTTCTTGCTATGAGCTTGCTTCCTATTGGAATCTCTTCTAAATACCTACAATAGGCACTAAGGCCCCCTATTTACATCTCCTAGATTACCCTAAAAGCTTAAAAAAAACTTGATCTAAACTCTATGTTGTTTAGCTTTTCAAATCCTCATGGGAAACCCGTCCAATGACATGGCAATTGGGATTTTGGATGGCATGGAATCCACAACTTTTTGTACCAATAATTTTCACCTCGGTCATCGGGGTGCTTTTCTCCTTCTTGCTCACCACTTTTTATCCCAAGCATACGCAAAGTCCCTTGTCCCTTTAAGCCAATCCTTAGTGGAAACTTTGTCTTATTTTACACTATGCTACACACTTTTCCTACTGGGACATATTTTCTCCTTATGGATATGTAATCGCATGATAGTGCAAGCAATTTCATCCTTCTGTGTAGGTTTTTTGACAATGTCTATTGTGGGTTGTGCTATATAATAGATGGTTTTGTGCAATTTTTCTACTATACATACAAATTTTGCATCGAGTGCAGTCGTTGGCCATGGATGACAACAATGATGTTTTCCACATGTTGTTTGTTGAGGCCAAACTGGTGAGGACAAACTGGAGGGGACAACTACCCACTTTGGTGTTAGAGATATGGGTATAAGATTGCATGCGAAGATGGAGAAGATGAAAGAGAAGCTCAAGAGCACCCAACACAGGAAGTAGTATTACTAAGTTGCTCCATAGGAGTAGCAATAGGCTTGCAATCCTCTAAGCTAATCTACACGTTAGTGTCTCAATGTACTTTGTTTAGCACAAAGCAATACCTCTAGCCCAAATAATGATGCAAAAGCCCCAAATTTGACATCTCAAAAGAGGCATTCAAATCATTCTTAAAATCATCAATGTGTCGCTCACTTGGTGCAATGAGCAACATGTCATCAACATAGAGCATAATGATCTGAAACACATCATGTGCACTCTTGACATACAAATTGCTCTCAATTGGACTATTTTGAAAACCATGTGCAACCAAGTAAGCATGGCTATTTTCATACCAAGCACATGGTGCTTGCTTCAAACCATACAACGCCTTCTTAAGCCTAGCCACCTTGTGTTTCTACCCTTTCTAAATGAAACCATGATGCTGCAATACACACACTTCCTCATGCAAATTACTATTCCAAAGTGCAAACTTTATGTCCAATTGATGTAGAGTTTAGCCATTATGAGCTAACAATGCACTAATGCTATGAATGAAAGTCATCCAACAAGTGCGAGCAAAAGTATCATCAAAATCGATGCCCTTCTCTTGTGCATACACTTTTCCTAAACTCTATAGAGATCAACACTATCATCAAGCTTACATTTTAACTTAAAAACCCACTTAGTACCATTGGCCCTTTTTTGAGAAGCAAATTACACAAAGAACATGTACCATTTTTCACAACAGCCTCATACCCAAATTGCATTGCAACTATCCAAACCATTGAATTTTGTGCTTTAGCAAAGATAAAGGCTCTTCCTCATTGTACATACTAGACAAAGCCAAAATATAATAATTGGATGCATAAAAGGCAATTTGAAACCCACATAGGTTGTATTTTTGCCTCATTAGGACTTAAATTCGTCCTTCCACCATTGAATAGAGGCAACAATGTATCATATACATTTTGTGAGTGAAGATCATACTAGTGTGCAGAAACGGTGCGGGTGTTCATGCATGTGTGCAATGAGGAAGACAAATGATGTGGGTGGAGCAATCCTTAAGAAAGAGAGGAGCCTCTTATTATCTTACTTACAAAGAATAAGTCAATGTGTGGGCACAGAAGGGCGGTTATGAAGCATACCGCCTTTACCCCAACAACTCCCACTCAAAGGAAAATCTGCCTATAAGTGGACCTTCTATTCGACCTAGTAGAATATACAAGATAGGGATAGCACATCGCACAACCTATGCCCATTGGCTCTCTCAATGTACATGCATGTCATTGTATAGGCTCTAGCAATGTGAGAAAGTGTGCAATTGTGCTAGAACATGCTTGCATATCATGTAGGTATCCCATAATGACATGCATAGTTCCATGATGCATCATGATAGTGTCAATCAGACAACCCCAAATACAAACGCTCCCACTGCAACTACCATCTCGGGTCTTGACTCTAAAAGGTCGTACATGAGACTCCTGAATGTTAATGAAAACTACGTGATATCTAACAGCTAGTCCCTGATATCCGTATCAATGCTCAGTGCAACCACTACCGATCTATCCATGGTAGGCACCTTAATGCTACTTGCATCCTCTACATCATCAAGACTGCTCATCACATTTCTTAATATCATCATAGCAGCCAATAACATGAGCATATCAAAACACTCCATATCATCCATCTCTGTAGTAGGAGGCATCTATGTCCTAAGAGGGTAAATTTGTTGTGTCTCACCAGAGCATGATCACTCCCTTTGCCTCTACAGACTTGTCGTGCAAAACAATACAACAATCTGGAGATCCATGAAAAAGACTTGTCTCTTCTCTCGATATGTTTGCAATGGATAGACCAAGCCACTTCGGGCTCCCCTTGCAATCACTAACGATCTACAATGCATCTGGAAATAGTACTTGCTAAGCATTATTTGACATCCACAATCTACTAATTGTCTCACTGAGATCAAAATCTATCTCAGCCGAGGAATGTAATGCACATGAAAAAGTGTACATGATGTACCTCATTGTAGGGCTACCTCCAAAGGTGGCCTCTCATGCTCTTCTCCCTTGGCGTCATCATCCTCTCCCTCTCATGCTGAGCCATGCATTTGGCCTTCCTCATGGCATGCTACACAATCTCTCTACGTCAAAAAATCTCTTTTTCCATTTATTTTTTCTCCTCTTGCTTGTTATTTAGTTGCATGCAAACTCTACCTTTGATTTGAAGTAAGTATCCCACGAGAGGTGACACATGGCCAGCCCTTGTCACTTGCGGCTTCACATGAGAGATAAAAATTCAAAGTTTTTATTACAAGTCCCCAAATCCCTTGAAAACAATCCATCCCAAGATTGGCTTTTGGATGAAGAAATCGAGCGTGGAGACTCTACAATCGTCATGATGATCATCGATCTTGAGCTACATCATCTTGCTGAGGTGTTGTAAAGCACCTGCATGAGATCACTTAGACATCTTTCAATTTTTTGATCTTAAAACAACCATTCAATAAGCATCAAAACTACAAATTCTTGATAGATAACCATATAGCTTCAACTCTGTGTATCTTCCTGTTAGGAGCTCTGCTCGATGTGTTGTAAAGACAAGCCTAGAAAGTGCATTTGAGGCCAATAAATTTTGCACATGAAAGCTAAAAATGACCGTCTTGGCACACATCCCAAAGCTGATCCAGAGCAATAGAATTGATTTTAGCGAATCGTCCCGACGGAAGTATATAACATAAATATATGGCCCTAACATACTCTATGTCAATACTCAAGGAAGCGACTGGGATGGGGCACGGAGACATATTGAGTTTGTCAAACCCAATGCAGTCATTGTGACTAGAGAAGCACAATCACGGAATCAACCAGACAGTCCATGACTAACACACGCAATCCTTGCTCCTACAAAAAAATTGATGATTTCCTCAGCTAAACGAGCTCAAAACGCTACAAAACTCTAGAACATTGTAAGTGAGGACTATAGAACCTATTTAGACCCTATAAAGTCATTTTGGATAGGTACATAAATCACAATTCATGGATTTTTAAATGTGCAAAACACAAATAGAAGTGGTCTAAGAGCATCATTTATGCCCTAGCACTAGTTTCCCATCAAGAAATATGCATTAGATTTGATTATAGCATCAAAACAGTGACTTTATGATCACACAACATAGTCGTGAACTTAAACAAAATTGATAAGGCATGAAAGAGCAAGAGGAGAGAGATAAGGCACAATAGTCAAAACTTGATTTTGATGACCAGTGAAGGAGATATGCTGAATACAAGCTTGCACAAAGTATCCCTCTTCTCATGAAACACTTTTTTCACCAAAGAACCCCTCTTTTCCTTTACAAATTGTCCTTTATACCTAGGGTTAGTCAAAAAATGACTTTAGGTTCCATTCCCATGGGATACTTCACAAAATGAGAGTTGAATTTTACAAATTACAAATAAAAATGGGCTTTGACAATTTTGATAATGCAATGTGGATTTTGCAAGTAATATTAACCTAAAAGGGGCATCTATGGTGGCATCTCCAACCCCCTCCCCCCTAGCCGATGCTCTCCCTCTACATCATTTGATCGAGGATTCGAAATTTGTAGGCATTGAGAGCTCTATTATACCTTGCTACCCTTGATTTGGCTTTAGTTGCACGTGTGATGTATTTCTAGGGGTTTGAAACTATTTCATTCTGATAGGTGATGTGCTTAGCATTAAGGTCCTTGTTAGTGGGTTGAAGATGGATTATTCGATTTTGAAGAATCAAGTGATGGAGCTTTCGTAGAGGGTTTTCATTTAATGGCTCGTTAAGAACATCAACCTTGCGTATGAAACCATAATGATACTCTTTGAAGACATATTGGCAAGATCCCAACATAACCCTTGCTTCCTTTAATGAAAATGGTCCATGGATTACCTATTGCTTCCATCTTTGAACACATTGATTGCAGTGATAAACATTTTGGCGATCTTGCATAGCACTTGGCATGCTAAGTCAGACTCATCCCTTAGAAAATCTAGAGTGGTCTTTAGTGTGCTGAGCATGTAGGGTTATAAGGGTATGGGTAGAAGCATGTTAACGTGTCACTGAATATGTTGTCCCGGATAGTGCTAGTTACTTGTGCTTGTTAGCATATACTAAAAATGGATGGGCAAGTCCTTTGAATTTCAAATGTTCCATAAAGAAACTATTTCCCTCCTCATGTGCTTCTATTTCCAGTTACTGAAGACGAAGTGGGGAGTCTCTCTCTCTCTCTCTCTCTCTCTCAGCCTCTCTCTCTCAGCTGTGTGGGCTGTTCTCTCTCACCTGCGTGGGTTGTTCCCTCTCTCTCGCACGCCACCTGTTGCTGCTGAGTTGCGCGCCACGTGCCTGCTGCGCGCCACCTGGGTTGCACCCTGCGCCACAGCAGCGTAAGGTATCTCTCAGCTGGACTACGCCCTCCCCCCCCCGTTGTGACAGTGCGCTGCCCCACCCCAACCCCCCACCACACGGGCTTATTCGTGGCTGGACTGCGCCCCACCCCCCCCAAGCCCACAGGTGCATTACAGTGCAGATAGCGAGCAGTTACACCTGCAAATTTTTTGGACCTGCAAAATTTTTCAGACCTGCAGAAATACAGAATTTACATTTTCACATTTTCAGATTTCTCACGAGTTGCAGACTTGCAGGGAAAGTTCAGAATTTCAGAATTACATAATTTTCAGCATTGACAGAAAATTGCAAAAAATAAAAAATGTATGATTGATATGGGGAACACACATGTATGCATCATGCGGGACAGGGATGTATGTGTGATGTGGACATAGTGGGTTGACTTGACAGAAGTGCAGATTGTATTTTTGATGGACGTCATGACTGCTTCGCCGGTATGTAAGCCCCATCCGAAGGCAACTTTTGTACTTACAAACAAGCGGATTACACAAATGGAGAGGGAGATGAAAGATTTGAAAGCAGATATGGAGGGATGGTGGAAAGAGAAGGCCAATCTTCTTCAAATGTTTCTCAATGAAGGCGCGTAGTGGAAGAAAGAGAAAGAGGACCTGCACGCAGAGCTACAAGCACTTAAGGCGGACTCCAAAGCACTTAAAGAAGAGGTCTCAGCTCTCAAGCGAGAACTTGTCGATAGAGGGAGCAGTGGACTAGAGGAGGGGGAATTCCAGCCTTCGATAGTAGAGGAAATCAAGGTCATCAAAGAGCAGGTACGGATGATCAAAGAGGAGGAGAAACAAAAGATGGTAAAGATGTCTTCGTGGTTGGATGTGATCACGAAGACGCAAAAGAAGGCGGATGAGGCCGAGAAGTGGATAGAAGTCGCTAAGAAAGGCAAAGGGAAAGAAACCACATCTCTCCCCACTCCTACAATCATCAACATAACTCTAGAAGAAGAACAACGAAAGAAAACTAGAGCTTTGCATATAAGAGTAACCGGTCTAAAAGACCGAGATGATGTGGAAGGGGAAGTTGAAGAACTTCTCCCCATGATGGGTAGTGAGGCTACTCATACAAAGGCATGGAGGGTGGGGAAGAAGACACAAGGCAATGGGGAGACTTCAAAAGGGAGAGCTCTAATAATCCATTTCCCATCCATGGAGGCAAAGAAGGACTTCTTGAAGAAGCGTCCTACACTAAAGAAAACGGGCATATTCCTTGGAGATGACCTCACTCTCACACAGCTTGCGCATATGAGAGAGGTAATGCTAGAGATTCAAGCGGCAAGGGAGAAGGGAAAGACAGCCTTCTACAGAGATGGCCGGGTTGTGATTGTAGAGCGGCGCTCCACATGACGGTGCAAGACCCGTGGGACCACCCTCAAAGTTGCCACGTGGAATTGTAATAAATCTATGCAACTTGATGTGGGCGCCTTTGAGGATAGTTTCAGGGGAAGAGACATCGTCTTCTACTCTAAGACACATCAGGCCCATGGGCAGTCTATGCCTCACATCAGTGGATATAGATGGGAGACTGCCTATAGACAGGAGACATGATCAGAGCGCAGAGGGCGAGGATCAGGAGGAGTGACAGTGTTATTCAGGGAGGAGTTGCAGCCATTGATACATATAGCCCGCAGAGATGAGCAAGCTAGGTACATGTGGGTGAGACTGAGAGCAGAGACAGACAGGTATCTTTACATTGCTATTTGCTACTTTCCCCCGAGCACGTCAGTGTATGCACCACCCAGAGCACAATCCCCTTTCTCGATTTGGATGATGACATATGAGAGTTCTCTAGAGATGGTGACATCATCATTCTAGGGGATTTCAATGCTAGGACTGCCTATCATTAGACAGTATTTTATGATACTTCAGAGGAGATGCTGAGAGAGCTGGATGCTGTAGAGACAGGCCTATCCAGACTATCACAAGATGGAGAACACACTGAGTATGGACGACACTTGATAGACATGGGGACTGCACATGGATTGGCCATCTTGAATGGCCTACGGAGATTTCCTACCTTAGGGGGTTTTACATGCTTTACACACAGACATGGAGCAAGCACACTGGACTATGTCATGCCACAGCCGAGCCTCATCTCTAGTATCTAGGATCTCATGGTTGGACCCAGACCTGTTGGTGTGGCAGTGGATCATGCTCTTGTGTCAATGACCATCTCTTTTCAATTTAGTGTAGCACACAGGCTACGGACATTAGCCCCTACTCGCTACACCTTCACGTGGGAGACAGACTCTGTATACATAGATGTGATCTACAGACGCCTATGCACAAAGGAGCCAGGGCGACCTCTGGAGGAGCTTACTACTATATTGACACAGACACTACATGATGCAACAACAAAGGCATACCCACATACCGAGCCTGAGCAGAGACGCCGTTCGAGGAGCATGCCCCAGAACAGTTGGTATGATGAGGAATGTCGGGACACTAGAGCTAGACTTCAGAGGGAGGTGCTTTTGGGGGACATCACTCACAGACAATCATAGATTGACTTCCGACGCCTAGTGCGGCGGAAGAAGAGGGCATTTTTGGCTCGGCTAGAGCAGGATCTATATCAGCTGTTCTTGAGTCAGAACTCACGTGAGGCATGGCGGCTCTTTCAGGAGCACTCTCCCCCCCCTGCCATCACTTCTACAGAGGACTGGGGCCAGTACGCATCATCTCTGTACACAGTTCTTGACCAGCCCCCCCTTCCCGACCCTCCCGATCCATGCCCACACACATATGCTTTTTCCACCACGGAGATGGTGAGGAAGGCCATTGACCGGATGAGGACTGGGAGAGCATACGATCATGATGGTTTAGTGGCTAAGCATTTCACACATGCCAGAGATCTACTAGCAGAGCTTCTAGTAGTGATGTTTAACCGTGCCATGTGTGAGGGCTTGCCTGATACTTGGAGCCTATCTACTATTGTACCTATCTTCAAGTGGGGAGATCCTATGGAGCCTGGGAATTATCGCACTATCATGATTGGACACACATTGGCACGGTTGTACGCATCTATTCTTGGGCAGCATCTGGGTAGATGGGCAGAGAGGGAGGGGATATGCGCAGCCGGGCAGGCAGGGTTCAGGAGGGGTTTTTCTACTCTTAACCATATCTTGACACTCAGAGCCATCATTGAGGAGGGTAGATCGCATGGGAGACGGGTCTATTGTAGCTTTGTGGATTTCCGCAAAGCATTTGACAGAGTGCCTAGAGCTAGATTGATGCATAGATTTCAGCAGATGGGAGTACCCACAGAGCTCATTTGGGGGGTCATGGCATTTTACAGGTCAGTAGTGGGGCAGGTACACACCTCAGAGGGTCTATCCACACTGATTCAATCCACTATTGGGGTGAAGCGGGGCTGGCCGCTCTCCCCTACTCTATTTGGTATGTATGTGGATGAGGTTTCTGAGTACATTGAGAGAGATGGTGATAGAGGTGCACAGCTGGTAGGGACATGGATTCCATTATTGTTATATGCTAATGATATTGTGTTGATCTCCGACTCTCCGGAGGGGATGCAACGTCACTTGGATGCTCTGAATAGGTTTGCTCAGGAAAGTGGTTTGTCCGTAAACCTTGGTAAAACCAAGGTCATGGTATTTAATACCACCCCACAGTGGATCAGGAGGTCAGCACCAGCATTCACATACGGGCAGGAAATTGTGGAGTATATAGATGCGTACACTTACCTTGGAGTGGTTTTTAGTGGGCCAACATTTTCATTGAGGAGGGCAGGAGAGACTAGACTGACCAGAGCCCATGCAGCATTGGGTAGATTTGAAAGGATGTGTTCACAGGTTCAGTTTCAGGAGCCTAGGACGAAGCTCTGGCTCTTTGACACTCTGGTGGCTTCTGCACTGCTTTATGGAGATGAGATTTGGGGACCTTCATTAGATCATCACGGGAGGACAGGCCGCAATGATGGATGGGAGGACATGGAGAAGCCTCTGGTCTCTATGATCTCACGGCTCATTAGATCCAAGGCCTCAGTACCACGTGCTATTGTTCGAGCAGAGCTAGCTGCCCCCCCACTAGTGGTTAAGGCACTCACCAGATCGGTCTCCTTCATACATCGCATGTGGGAACTTCCTGGAGACAGATATGCCCGCCTTGCACTTGAGTCCTCTCGACAGTTAGCCATGCAGGGAGATACAACATGCTGGTATGGGGAGATGACATCATGGTTTGAGGCGCATGGGTTCAACATAGACAGATTGCCTCCCTTCCAGTACTCACTGGATGCACCCTCTCTGACTCTTACACTGTCTGAGATCACTAGCCTCATCCGCCAGGACTTGACTCAGCTAGACACGAGGAGGACATGGATACAGCCAGCATAGGAGCTGGGCATGAAGATGGCTTTCTACAGAGAGCATCTCCTCCAGCTTACGGTTGATGGCTTTGTGACGAGGCCCAGATACATGGACACCCACTTGTCTCATGGGATACGATGTGCTATCGGCTAGATATGTACATCTTCACACCAGCTGCGGATCAAGACTGGGAGATATAGCGGAGCACCAGCAGAGGCCAGGACATGCCCCCTGTGTGACATCGAGCCTGAGACAGAGTTGCACTACACATGCCACTGCCCCATCTACTACGAGATACAAGGCCGCTTCCATTGCTTGTTCAGAGAGGGCTTTGGACCATTCTCCAGAGTCATGCAGTACGAGGATGAGAGATGCTTGGGTTTGTTTTTGCTCGAGCTACGCAGACACAGAGAGAGCGTGATGAGAGGAGAGTCTAGCCATTCCCAGAGACAGATCACAGATTTCTTCAGAGCTGCCACTGGACACCCGGAGGAGTTACTACCACAACAGAGCTCGTCGTCTCACACCAGAGGCACACTCATCGACCGATCGACTGAGCTGGGAAGATCCAGACGCCCACGACTACGGAGGACTACACAGCATCGGCGGAGGCTGCATCAAAGGATTCGGATCACTTTGGCTCGACATGCACGACGCCCGGTCAGACTACTAACCATGGAGGAGATTGATGAGATCCGCCAGCGACCGATGCTGGATTGCTTGTGATCTAGCTATCCCAGCTAGCTGATGTTCACACCTAGTATTTCAGGATTGCATAGTATTTTATTGTGACATTTGTCATTTCATTTTTGTCATTGTTGTCATCTTGTTTCTCTGACTCTGACTTTGTATCAGATCCACCACATTGTAACTTTCTGGTCTCATAGGTCACTTTGGCCTTTTGAAGACGTTAATATAACATTTCATTTCATTTCATTTCTCTCTCAGATTAGCAGGCGGTTTGCTGAGTCTTGCTCTCTCTCTCTCTCTCTCTCTCTCTCTCTCTCTCTCTCTCTCTCTCTCTCTCTCTCTCTCTCTCTCTCTCTCTCTCTCTCTCTCTCTTTGTTTCGTTCCTTGCACCGAGAATCCTGCTTGAGAGATTAGTTGTCAAAGCTGAGCTCTTTCTCTCGTTCTGACATAGACCTACAGAAATGGAGAACCAGAAGAAAACATTATTGCCACTAGCTCCAATGCTAGAATGGAGCCGTACTGTAATCCGATGGTAAGCAAATCTTATGTATAGCCCACCCACTCCAAATGAAGTCATTGGTTTTGTTGGTCACATCTATAGTTTTGTGAGGGCATTTGTTCATAGTATGTGTGTATTACAACATCAAGTGTTGAAAGCTATACATTCAAGTGATTTTAAGTAAGTAACATATTATGCACGTCTACAGTTCTCAGGAAAAAGCAAAAGAGAGCCACTATAGGCAATGAATTACAACTCCCAAGGTCCAGCTCTTTGTAATCATGGAATATGAGAGAGCAAGAAAGAGGAAACAATGGGAGCAGAAACAAATGAAATTTGAGCGACAACATCATGCCCTCAACGATGAGGAGAAAAGAAAATCTCCTCCGAGATTGTGAGAGCTTTCAAGAGTAGGACTGAAGGTTTTAATACAGAAGCAAAGTGGGAAATCTGGAATCTTGTTGCTCAAAATCCGCATGTTCAGGTGATTTATGACGAGTCTTTTGAGGAGGAGGCTACTGTACAGACCGCAATTGTCTCCAATGTCCGCAACACACTGGCTACCGTCAAGCAGCCAGGTTCCAATGAGGAGTTGTTTATGAAGAATGCAGCATTGCAGATGATGTTGAATTCAAAGGAAAACATGCCTATTGCAAAAATTGCCAGGCTCCTAAATGTCAATCGTCGCACCTAGCACAAGGCAAGATCACGACAGGCAAAGCCCGATGTTGATGGTCGATTGTTTTCATTGGTTGCATGTCACAAGCAACATCATCATAGCCCTATCACAAATGAAATTAAGGAATTGGTCTACACATTTTGGAAAGTGGAGACTCGCGTTTCACCGAACAAGAAGGATGTTTGTCCAAAGAGGATTGGGAGGAAAAGGTACATAGAACACCCACCTCCTAGACGAGCCTCAGGTGATCAATCAAATACTTGTACCATAACTTATGCATTTTATGCATTACATCTCTAGTCCTTAGTAACTTGTATATGCTGATCAATAGCATACTGATCTGTAGACTTTTTCTAGTTAGCATATGGACTATGTTGGTTAGCATATTGACTATGCTAGTTAGCATATGGAGTATGCTAGTTAGCATGTATTGGGTTCTAAATAGCATACAGAGCTAGTTGGTTAACACAATATGCATGATAATTAACATACATGGTATGCTAGTTAACAAACCTAGTATGCTAGTTAACAAACCTAGTATGCTAGTTACGTACCTAGTATGCTCAATTGCATGATAAATACGTTGTCCAATAGAAAGTGATTATGCTAGTTAGCATATAGAGCTTGCTAGGTAGCATACGGAGTATGCTAGTTAGCAGGCCTTCAATTCTAAATAGCATATAGAGTTATTTGGTCAACACAAAAGGTATGCAAGTTAACACCACTTATGCTAGTTAACACCTAGTATGCTCACTAGCATGATGGGTATGTTATTTAAGACAAGGGTTATGCTAGTTAGAACTAGCAGATGGGTTGGGTATGCTAGTAAGCATATGGAGTATGTTGGTTGGCATAAGGAGTATGCTAGTTAGCATGCCTTGTGTTCTACCTAGCATATAAAGTTAGCTAGTTAGCACAAGATGTATGCTAATTAACATCATTTATGCTAGTTAGCACCTAGTATGCTCAATAGCATGATGGGTGTCCTAATGCGTATACTAGTTAGCATAGTGAGTATGATAGTTAGCATATAGACTATGCTAGTTAGCATAAGGATTTTGCTAGTTACCATATGGACTATGCTAGTTAGCATGCCTTGGGTCCTAAATAGCATGCATAGCTAGTTGGTTAACACAATATGTATGCTAATTAACATACATGGTATGCTAGTTAACATACCTAGTATGCTCAATTGCATGATAAGTACGATGTCTAGCAGAAAGTGAATATGCTAGTTAGCACATGAAGTTTGCTAGGTAGCATATGGAGTATGCTAGTTACCATGCCTTGAGTTCTAAATAGCATACAAAGTTAGTTGGTCAACACAAAAAGTATGCAAGTTAACACCACTTATGCTAGTTAACAACTAGTATGCTCATAGCATGATGTGTATGCTATTTAAGACAAGGGTTATGCTAGTTAGAACTAGCAGCTGGGCTGGGTATGCTAGTTAGCATGCCTTGTGCTCTACCTAGCATACAGAGTTCGTCAACACAAAAAGTATGCAAGTTAACACCACTTATGCTAGTTAACAACTAGTATGCTCACTAGCATGATGGGTATGCTATTTAAGACAAGGGTTATGCTAGTTAGCATATGGAATATGCTAGTTAGCATGCCTTGAGTTCTACCTAGCATACAGAGCTAGCTAGTCAGCACAAGATGTATGCTAATTAACATAATTTCTGCTAGTTAGCACCTAGTATGCTCAACAGCATGATGGGTGTCCTAATGAGTATGCTAGTTAGCATATGGTCTGTGCTAATTAGCATGCCTTGTGCTCTACCTAGCATACAGAGTTACCTGGTAAACACAAGATATATGCTAGCTAACACTCTTTATGCTAGTTAACATACGCTGTTGCATGCACATTAGGATGTTGATTGTCACTATGATTTGTTTTCATGAAATTGTTGGATGTCCTCGTTAGCAATCTAAATACTGATCATCATTTGGATGTTGCAGGTTGAGTTCTTTCATAGATTCAAGGAAAAACATCCAGATTGAAAAACTGGCATGAGAATCTTTGAGATGTTGAAGCCATTCTTTTGTAGGCGGCTGAAGGATAGATACACATGCTATTGCAAATACCATCTGCAAATGTCTTTTTTGAAGGACACATTGAACCACATGCGCTCTCGTGCTTTTGGGCTGCATGGAGCAGGTTGTGACTGGTATCTGTGTCCCAAGTGAGAACATTAGCAAGGGTTACTTGGCTTCACATCACACGTTCAAAGGTGTCATACATATGTGGGAGTCTGTTCTCTGTCCAAAGCCCACAGATACAGTTTTCCATAGAAGGGAATGCCTGATGGGAGAGTGTTTGACATGTGGAGTGAATACATTGGAATTATATTGCTTGGAGAGAGCAAAGCCAGGTAATAGTATTAATGTGAAAGTATTTGCGTATGTACAAGCTCAAGACAAGCATGGAAATAATAACAAAAGAAAAGATCTTTTGCACAAAGAAATGCAGTGCTGGGAGTCTCTTGAAGACCAAGTTGGAGCTCTTTATCACTCATAACTATGTGGCTCGATGGCAAGGACAACAATTCAAGGATTGCCTTCTTCGGTTTTCGGACGATGTCGTCTTGTCAGTTGTTGATTTTGCAGAGAATTATGCCTTCAAGGAACAAAATGAGATTCAGTCAATGCATTGGCACTCTAGTCAAGTAACCATTCAAGTTTGTACACCTAACATACTACCGTAGGGCAGGGGAGGTAGTCAAAACCATCCACTTCTTCATATCAGATGACAAGGTGCATGGCACGTTGTTCGTGGAACACTGCTTCATGCTACACCGTGATTGGTTACAACAAGAGGGTGTCACTCCTAAGCAACATTGGGTGTGGCCTGATGGTGTGGCCTCACAGTTCAAGTGAGCCAATCCTTTTTACTTCGTTGCAAGATATGGTGGACTCACAGAGATGGGGATGATCTGGTTCTTCTTTGGATCAGGGCACGGCAAGGGAGAGCATGATGGTGCATAAGCAGTTGTGAAAATAACCTTGACCCATGAACAACTAAAACCTAATGGAGCTATTTTGCGGTGTGCAGCTGATGCGGTTGCTTATTGGCAAGCCAACCTGTCTCGCAGGGAGCACCTTCACACTATCTTTCAAAAGAAAGGGAATGTGCCAGTGTGTTCTAGGAGGTTAAAGAGGGGGAAGTGAACAGGGAGGTAGAGTGGAATTGTGCCACTGTGGCAAAAACTCGCTCTCTGCATGCTTTTCATGGCCACAACCTTGGGGATCCAACTACCCTTGCAACAAGAGCCTTGTCATGCTTCTGTGATGCATGCATGCACGGAAGATGGAATCGCTGCGTCAGTAAAGCTCACGTGCAGCCTTGGGATTATCATACTCTACTACCATTCCCTGATGAGGCTGCGTCAGATTCGAAAGATGAAGCAGCCACCTACGATGACTTCACATACGAAGGTCATCATGATGTGTTGAGTAGCGTTCTATGTGCTGGTGACACATTTGTTGTAAATCCAGATGCTTTGACCAACGTCAAGGATGTGGATTTCTACCTAGTCAAGTGTGTTGCAGCAAAGGAGAAGGTGGAGAAGGGGTACCTCAATGAGTGGGGCAATGCAATTGATAGAGGCTCATATGTTGTGCAAGGTCTGTGTTATGAGCAATTGGATGCATACACCTTCAAGCTAGACCACAAACAGCCCATCGTCCATGTACTTCCACATATGGTACATGTATCAAAATACCCACGGAGCACATCCCAAGGAGATGACAAGTGTACACAATCAACCCAAAAAGCTATGAAGAAATCTATAATAGCATGCCCTTCAGATTTTAAGTTGTAATCACTGCATCTTCAATATACTTCTTGCTCGGAGATAATGCAGTTTTATCAAAAACTTGGGTATCTTCTGTCTCTTGTGTCTCTTGTGTGCTTTGTGTATACATGGATTTGGTGAGGGGTCTCAGTTTAAGAGAGATCATTTGTACAACTTGTCTCATTGTGTTCTGTGGGTATGCTAATTAGCATAAATGGTATGCTAATTAGCATACTGTTAATGCTAGTTAGCAAACAAAATGTTCTAATTAGCATACCTTTTGCTGGTTTTCAAGGAGAAGAGATGGCAGCTTCCTGTATACTGTGTATGCTAATGCTAATTAGCATAAACTTATATATGCTAGTTAGCATAAACAATATGCTAATTAGCATAACTTTGCTGGTTTTCAAGGAGAAGGGATGGAAGCTTTCTGTATACTGTGTATGCTGATTAGTATACTATGTTGTGAGTAGAATGCTAATTAGCATACTGTTTATGCCAGCTGGCATACCCTTGCTGGTTTAGGGAAGAAGAGATGGCAACTTTCTGTATATTCTGTATGCTAATACCTTTGCTGGTTTCAAGGAGAAGAGATGGCAACTTTCAGTTCTCTGTGTATTCTAATTAGCATACTGTTTATGACAGTTGGGATAAACAATATGCTAATTCGCATACCTTTGCTGGTTTCAAGGAGAAGAGATGACAGCTTTCTGTATAATGTGTGGTCTAATTAGCATACTATGCTGTGAAAGTTAGCACAAACAAAAATGCACAGTATGCTAATTGAAGGTATGCTAATTAGCGTACTATGTATCCTAATAAGCATACTGTTTTTGCCAGTTGGCATAAACAATATGCTAATAGCATATCTTTGCTGGTTTTAAGGAGAAGAGATGACAGGTCTCTGCATCTTGTGTATGCTAATTAGCATACTGTTTATGCCAATTCGCATTTTGTGGGTATGCTAATTAGCATAGTTAAATGGCATAAACAATATGCTAATTAGCATAGGTTCGTTGGCTTCAAGGAGAAGAGATAACAACTCTTTGTATACTGTGTATGCCAATAAGCATATCATGTATGCTAATTAGCATACTGTATACTGGTTTCAAGAAGGGATGGCAGCTTTCTATATACTGTGTATGCTAATTAGCATACTATGCTATGAGTGGAAGCTGCCATGTTTTCTCCTTGAAACCAGCAATGGTATGCTAATTGAAGGAATGCTAGTTAGCATATCATGCATGCTAATTAGCATATTGTTTATGCCAATTGGCATAGACAGTATGCTGATTAGCATACCATTGCTGGTTTCAAGGAGAAAACATGGCAGCTTCCTGTATACTGTATATGCTAATTAGCATACTATGGTATGCTGTGAGTGGAAAATGCTCAGTATGCTAATTAGAATGTATTCTAATTAGCTATTGTGATTATGCTAATTAGCATATTGTTTTGGATGTGTTAGCATAAATAGTCTGCTAACTAGCATAAACATTATGCTAATTAGCATACCTTTGCTAATTTCCAACGAGAATGTATACAAATTCAATATTTACAAGACGCCAATAGTACACATAGTATTGTCTTCAAAACAAGATAGTACAGGATCTAATCGTTACTATCTGAAGTGAATGTCGGAATAGTTACAAACATTGGAAAGGCAATTTACAAATTTCCCTCATAATGTTACAAAACTGCAGAGAGCCTCCTACTCTGGACAAGATCGTGGTTTAGCGCGCTTGTACACTCGCTTTTGCCTAGTGTCCGTTTGATTCTTTGTTTGCTGAGCTTTTGGGTCTTACTCTCTTTCTTCTTCTTGCTGAGCTTTTGGTTCTTGCAACTCTCTTTCTTCTTGCTGCTGCTTCTCTAATTTTTCCCTCTGTAGCCTCTCTCTCTTATTCTTTCAGCTTCTTCAACAGCCTCCCTTTGCATGACTTCATTACACTGGGCCACATTGCGTCGGTGCATTTCTGATTCCAGCTTCGTGATCATTTGTGTGAAAAAAAATATGGGACAGTATCAAACGCATTTTCACTGTATACACTGCACGATCCTCTGATTGCCAGCCATAGGAATAGCCAGCTGCTCAAAGTATCTATCAGGAAGTTTTGCTACTGTTCTTTGGTCTGCTGGTCATCTATCTTAGGAGTAACAAGCCAGCTTTCGTCAGGGTTCTGGCACACTTTGTACATACTATCGTCAATAATTAGACTGTTTTGGGGCCTAAAGTTGCAGTTCTTCCAAAACAATCTCAAATCCTTCAAATATACATGCTTATTATTTATCTGCCAAGGCTGGCCACTACAATGACTTTGTGTAAACACACCTCTCAGCTTATCCCGATGCTCTTTGAATATTGTTTCTAATATTGCACTCGCTTTAGGTGCCATGCTGGTGCTCCATATATACACATGGAAAAAACAGAGGCACCAATCCAAAAATTTGTGGCTGTCTTTGCAACAAAATACCAACCTCCTATCTTGTACATTGTACTTTATCATTTCCCCTGCATGTTTAGGGGGAATGTCACCGTGCATTGGCTCTACAACTTGAACAAGCAGGCCATTTAAATCAAGAACCAAAGTGCGCCCCTCGTCTGGCAATGGCTTTGGCACGCATATTGGGTCTGGCACTGCATACCACTCAGCAAAAATAACTTCCCCCGAGGGATGAACATAACTGAAGTACTCATTTATTTTCATTAAGTGTTTAAGATAGCTAGCCAGGCGCTTCTCAATCTTGGCTTTTTCTTTTCGTAGCTGTCTAGCCTTGGCAATATGCCGCTTTTGTATGATTTTGCATGCAATGGCATAATTCAAATCATGCAGGGCAACTAGCTGCAATTTCTCTTGCCCTGTGACATAGGAATGGTATCGAATAAAGACATCATAAAGGAAAAGCAAAAACTACTGACTTGTTGCATAGTAAAATAATATTGAAAAGAGTTTTTCCATTATAAATATCTAGAGAGATACATGCCACAGGGTGTGGAGCTTGCTAACACTACATAACTTGGACACAATAGGGAACAGATTCAACATAATTTCTTGCAAGCACGTGAGTGAATGGCTTTCTGCACCTCTGTTGTGTTCGTGTATGTCATCCAGGGTGCTCAGAGGGGCATCACATTTCTCGTCCCCAGGTTCTTCCAGAATCTGTTCCAGGCCACCTTTTCTCTTTGATTTCACTTTGTTTACAAAACCCTGTAGGGGACTATCATCACCGGCGTCTTGCATAGTCTTGAAACCTTCCTCTTGCGCACTCCTACCTTCCTCTTGCACACTCCTAAGTGTTTCCTCTGAGATGCTTGTTTGATCATTTGTAGGGGGGACTTGGGTTTGGGATGAGTAATCATGATAAAATCTTCATCATCATCATCATCTGTTTCTTTACGATCTGCAAGAGCCTCGTGCGTTGTCGCATGCTGTGGCATTACATCTGCCCTTTCATGCTGTCTGTCCAGCTCATCAGATTCATCATTACAGAGTTTCTCTTCTTTCCTTTGATTGACATGTGTCTTGTTAGGTTCGCATCCTGCATCATTGATACCTGTGTATTCCATTCACCCGTTAATTTTCATCGATACCATTATGATTGCTTGTATGCATAGTGTGACAAGTAGCATTCCATGTATGGTAGGCATTTATATCCTGTAGACATTCATATTGTCTATGCTAACTATGCTAGCTAGTATACAAAGTGTGCTAACCACAATGATCATATATGCTAACTAGCATACAAAATATGCTAACAAGGAAGTGTGAATATAGTGTGTATGCTAACTAGTAGAGAATGTATGCTAATTAGCATATATAAAAGGTTAATAGGCAAAATTGTGTGTATGTTAATGGTATGCTTATTATTGATGGTGTGAAAATTAGCATACATGCTATGTTAATTAGCATAAATGGTATGCTAATTAGCATACACAGTTGTATGCTAATTAGCATACAATGTATGCTAGCATAGATGGTATGCTAACTAGAGGATAAGTTATGCTAATAAACATAAAATCTTTGCTAATTAGCATACCATTTTTGCTGGTTAGCATATTGTGCATGCTAACTAAAATACACATTACGATAACTAGCAAAGAGGTAGCAAAGAGGTATGCTAACTAGCATACAAATTATGCTAGCTAGCTCAAAATGCATGCTAACTAAACTCTGCTAGTTAGCATACCTCTATGTTAACTAGCATAGAGGTATGCTAACAAGCATACACATTATGATAGCTAGCAAAGAAGGTATGCTAACTAAACTTTGAATGCTTGTTAGCATGCACCAAATGCTAGCTAGCATACAAGGTATGCTAGTTAGCATACTGAGTATGCTAGTTATCATACCTTTTTTTATAGTTATCATACTTGCATGCTAGCCATCATACAAAATGTTCTAATTAGCATAAAAAGTATGCTAATTAGCATATTATATATGCTAACTAGAACATTGTGTTTAGCCATGTGTGCTAACTAGCTAACAAGGTATGCTAAAGTATGATAACTATAAGAAAAAGTATGCTTATGCATGCTAATTAGCATACCTTTTTCCTAATTAGCATACTTACATGCTAGCCATCATACAGTGTTCTAATTATCATAAAAAGTATGCTAATTAACATATTAAATATGCTAATTAGCATACCTTGTTTGCTAGTTAGCACATTGTGCACTAATTAGCTTATTTAACATGCTGATTAGCATACTTTGTGTCTAACTGGGAAACTCTCTATGCTAGTTAGCATGCATAGTTTGTTAACTAGCGTAGAAGGTATGCTTATTAGTATACACAGTATGCTAACTAGCATACAAAAAATGCCAACTAGTATTCACAACATGTTAGCTAGGATAACTATTTGTGCTAACTAGCATACACAATATGCTTACCACCATGACAATGTATGGTAGCTATATCTCATAGTATGCTAACTAGCATAACTAGGTTTGACAAGTACCATACACAATATGCTAGACACCATACCCACTAAGCTAACTAGCATACCTTCTATGCTAACTAGCATAACTAGGTTTGACAACTACCATACACACTATCCTAGACACCATACCCACTAAGCTAACTAGCATACCTTCTATGCTAACTAGCATACACAGGGCTAGTGTAGGAATCAAGGATGGATAACTGTTCCTTAACATTCTCTTACGAGAACACTGTGTGATTGGAGGTCCTTGCCATGTGACCTTGCCACACCATTCAACCGGTATCCTGTGCTGTCAGGTGGAAGCTCTACATTCGGTCCCCAAGGAGCATGCAGCAACAAAGTAGATTAGGTGATAGGTATGCTCACATGGCATTTTGACCATTGCACTGATTTCGTGTACTTCTAGTGACAGACCACAGCCAGTACACATGTTGCTTGTTGTCCCATTGCATACCCCTCCTATACACTCTGTAAAGTGTCCATAGCTATCTTGCATAGGGTAGTGCGGATGAAGGAGCCTTGTATCATCCTACTTATCTGCATGAGAAACTGCAATTGACTATCACAGGCATGAACTTTTTCTTCCTGCACCTCCACATTAATTCACAAACCAATCAAAACAGAGGCATGGTAAGTACATAGGATAGTGTGCACATATTCAAAACATAAGGTTCAATCACAAAAACCATCGGCACTTACATGAAGACATGTTATGTCAATATAAAGCAATGGGGGTCTCCTCACTGTGAGGAAACCCCAAACCATGCAGTGTCTCCTTCAGTGTCTCGATCTTTACCTTGAGGTCTATTTCTCTCCTTGCATCCACACTGTCAGCGAGGCCTAGACACCACAATTCATTCTCAGCATCATGAAGCTTATGTCTCATAGCAAGTACTACAGGGTTGACCATATCATGGCTTGCTTTCAGAACCCTCGCAGATTCAAGCTCCTGATCCCCATTCTTGAGCTGTTGTTTAGCATCCTACAGTCGATTTCTGAGATGGTCATTTGCACTCATGATGTGCTACAAATCAGAAAGCCCGAAATATGACAGGCTTGTTGTCACTTTCTGAGAGTTGTTAATAGAGAGGGGTGTTGCCCTGGCAATAGAAACAACATTCGGAGCTACTTGGCTGGCGCAATCATCCTTTGTTGCCACCGAGCCCTCCTATGTTTTTTGACTTGAGGGGTGGGTATTACACACCCTCCACTTTTTCTCGAAGTATCCTGCAAATGCTGGACAACAAAATCAACACAATTGAACTGCATGATTGAGCCACTTGCAATTGCCACTGGATTGAATTGTTTTACAAAACCCTTCGCAAAAGCCGAATTAATTTCCATATTGGTGGGGGCTTCTGGTACACCCTGTAGTGCAGCTGAAGTACTTGGTCGTACATGTCGCTACGAATGCTATTGCATTTGAAGTGATATTTGTTGCGATCCTTCGCCTCTCTGAATACACTAAACCACTCCAAATATGTAATTTGCTCCCCCTTCACCAATTTGGGGTCATCACCGTCCATGGAGAGTCCATGGACAACATTAAACTCTCTTGCTGTTACATAAAACTTTTCCTGCAGTGGGATGTTCAGCTTGGGAGCTTTCCATCGGCCTGCACACCACACATGATTATAAGATTAAAACCTTACAAAACCCCACTAGAATACGGCTGTCAAGTAATTTCTACAGAGGCAATTGCGTGGGCTCTCCTTAGATGCAATCATCTAAGCATGCACCTTGAATGCCTAAGGCAATGCACAAGCACCTGATCATTGTGAGAGAATCCACAACTAGATCGCAGCCAGGGGCTACTGCAAAAACAAGCATATAAGCTGAATGCATAGTCCTCTGTGTTGATTGCAGCATATGCTTAGCAACACAATTTTCTCATGGGTGAGAGGATTCACTAACAGATTAGTAGTCGGGGCATGGTGGAGAAATGTGTCATGCTTTGCTTGATTTACAACTTCCAAATGTGCCCCCTCATCAGAGAGAGAGAGAGA
The DNA here is from genome assembly GCF_014529385.1 of Adiantum capillus-veneris. Taxonomy (NCBI): domain Eukaryota; kingdom Viridiplantae; phylum Streptophyta; class Polypodiopsida; order Polypodiales; family Pteridaceae; genus Adiantum; species Adiantum capillus-veneris. The sequence goes on along the minus strand of NC_140936.1, from coordinate 116,858,909 downwards.
GAGAGAGAGAGAGAGAGAGAGAGAGAGAGAGAGAGAGAGAGAGAGAGAGAGAGAGAGAGAGAGAGAGAGAGAGAGAGAGAGAGAGAGAGAGAGAGAGAGAATCTTTTGCAGGGAAGAGGAGAAGCAATAGAACCTTTGCCCCTCAACTTCCTTCTCGGTGGATTACTGTCAAGATTACTGTCGAAGGTGGCTGGCTCCGGTGGTGAGCTATCCTCCACTTGGGCTGACTGCTGGCCTCTGATTGCAGACCTGCATGCAGTTCGCAATCGCTTTCCTCCCTCTCGCTGACCTGTGGCCCTTGCGCTGTGCTTCCCTTCATGCTTCATGACTACACCACTACCTCAACGTAACGACTGAGCTTAACTATTGGAGATTTTGAAAATATTACGATTCATTTTTTTGAAGTCCAAGTATTACACTTTGTATAGTTCATGATGGTGGCCCACACACTCGGAAAAACATGACTGTCCTATCCATGTGTTATGCTTACAAGATGTGCTTGTGGCATATGTTAACTAGCACAAAAAGCGCAACACGTTAACATGCTTTCACCCGTATAGTATTTGGTGTAGGCTTGCCAAAATTGGGTAGTTGAGCACTAGTTTTCTTCTATCCTTCCATATGACAAAGGCAATCCACGTTCTTCTTCTAGGTATGGGGTAGTAGGTAGGATTGAGCGGAATGTGTTGAGGAGTAGCTTTATACATGGTCTCATCCCTTGGTCTCTCTGTCAGCCACTTTGTTCTCCATAGAGGTTCATTATCCAAGATTATTTGGGTTTTTTCTTGAGTGAACGCTACTCCTTCATAGGTACCTTGAGGGTTAGGCTCTAGATTTGGAAGCATCTTTTTTGCCACAGGTACACCATGTGTGAGCAGTGGTAGTGACACTATCTCGTGCCCCATATTCTTTACTTATTGATCTAGCTTGATGAATTATAGGGATGTTGATGAGAACACTTTGTGCTCCCACTTGGTATATTCCTCAGTAGATCCCTTCAGCATGTCTACTATCCACTTGGCTAGCTCTCTTCTTGAGTCTACCAATGTGCCTTCAGGAATCCCAGTGATGGCTCAGCCTTTGATGTTTCTGGTAAGTTTTGAGCAGCTTCAAGCTATGTTGCAAAAGTAGCTCAAGTGGCTTTGGTGGCACAAAGTCCACTATAGATTTGCTTGACACATTGTCTTTGGTTGTTTTTAGGTCTTTTATTTGCAAGTCTTAGCACAAATTTTATCTTCTTTCTCCTGCATATCCTTCTTTTGATGTGTTTCCTTGAGCTCCATCTATGCTTTCAACTTTGCTACCTGCTTCTCTATGTCTTTGATCTTTGCTTCGTTTTGAGAGGTGTAAGATGAGCTTGCTCTCAAGACGATAGCGAAATTGCAAACTTCCTCGTAAAATTCATTCTGACTTTCAACAACTTTGGGTCCTTGAAACTGTTCAAAAGAAAAGAATGTATAAGAAAATTTCTGTGTTGATCGATAGCAACAAAACATGTAGATACAAAATGCTTTGGATCATCGGACTGACAATGATGTAGTTTTTTGCTCTCATGGGTCTTGCATGACTTTTGCAAACATACAAAAACAACTCATTTTATTTTATTTTATTTTTTACTTGGTTGGCCTAAGGCATTTTCATCAAATGAGTGTGGAGATGGCTCCACGTTGTCTACTTTGCTGATGTCCGATTAGTGGCATCATCCTACCAGTGTTAGAAAAAAATCGAGGTCTAGTGTAATTTAACCGATTGAAATTATAAAATCTTGGTTACGTTTTGAGCTTGCCTTTAAGAAAATCAAGAAATTTACACAAGTTTTAGTGTAATTACCAGCAAAAGCTTCAAATTTTGACCTGGAAATCGAGAGAATTTTGTATTTTTCTAGCCCTGCATCCTAGGACAACATCATGCGCAACTAGTTGTTCATCACTTTTTAGACCCAATAGTGTTTTGCGATGGCGCTCTTTGAAGCCTATATATTTGACTGCCACCGATGCTTTGTAAAGGTGTTGAACAAATTAATGGGAGCGTAATCTGCATGGACTTGCATCTCCAACAACTAATGAGAAGTACAGAACAACACCAAGCTGACTACAATGGTGGATCTGTTGTGTCGTTCCCGACCTGAAATTGGATTGTGCGTTGCTGGACTTCCGCAGTTGACCTCCAATTGCAAGGTGCTTTCGTGCACAATGATCTCCGACGTCAACCATAGACAATAAGTCCACTGTGAGAACTCAACGGCCCTGTGTAAATGTGTAGACTTTTTGCATCTTGCTTGCAACAACCAATGTGTGCACCACAATGTTCATCAACAACAATTCCTCTAGGAAAAATTGCCTCATCAGTGACACTTTTCCTCGGCTGCAACCTCGATGGTAGTACTAGCTTCACCTTGTATAACCTTTTTTTTTTACCGTCGTTGCCAAACTTGCATGAGGGTTTGGGACCACCATCAACAACAATTGAATTGTCAAGATTATATCACTAGTTGATGTGCCATCTATGCCATCACTTGATAACCCTATCCAATCTCATTAAAGAAAAAGTCTTTCAAAACATATGAAGTGCGTAAGTGAAGGGTGAGTTTAGAAGATGAAGGTGGAAAGTCAAAAGACCTTTTGTGTCCATATAAAGAGGTGTTTGATTTCACATTGTATATTTGTGTTTCTCTTCTCATTTGTTTTCCCTTTAGCGTTTTCTTCTCTTTAAAGTGTCCCCCCCCCTCTCTCTCTCGTCTACACACGTGCTTGCAAAGTTGTATCAGTCCTTCTTGTGTCCAACTGATACTGCTACAAATCTATGTGCTTTGTCATTGCCCATTGCTGTGTGCTATAGACTAGCACATCTTTTTTGTTGTTATCGAGGGAATCTTTGAATTAGGAATACCTTTTGATTTTTTTGAAGCCATTAGCTCTCCCCAATCTCAAAAAAATAAAAATTCTCTCAAAACATTTTCAGTGCATAAGTGAAGGGTGAGTTTAAAAAATGAAAAGACAAATGAAAGTCGAAAGTAAACATAGATATGAAGGTGGAAAGTCAAAAGACAAATGAGGGTGGAAAGTAAAAAGACCTATTGTGTCCATATATAAAGAGGTGTTTCTCTTCTCCTTTATTTTCTCTTTAGTTTTCTTCTCTTCAAAATGTCACCCCCCCCCCCCCCCCCCCCCCCCCCCCCCCTCTCTCTCTCTCTCTCTCTCTCTCTCTCTCTCCCTCCCAATGTTGCATCCTCCTTTTATAGCTAACATTGTTGCAGATCTTTGTGCTTCGTCATTGCCCATGGCAACGTGCTATAGACTTGCCCATCATTTTTGTTGTTGTTGAGGGAATCTTTGAATTAGGGATACCTTTTAATTTTTTTGAAGTTAGGAATACCTTTTAATTTTTTTGAATACCATTATGAATATTGACTCGACAAATATTCCTAATGAATTAGGAAAACCTTTTGATTTTTTTGAAGCCATTAGGAATACCTTTTAATTTGTCTGAATACCATTAGGAATATGGACAAATATGTGCGCTCACAAGAAGGATTTGTACCAAGTCAATATGATACAAAATGGTTATTTCAAGAAGATGCATATTTAAGGTGGCAGCACTCTCAAGGTCAATGTAGCCATTAGACATGACAACACATGTGGTGTTTAATGACTAGACCGAGATTCCTTGGTTGCATCGCCATCTATAGTGATAAGGACAAAAAACTTGAGCATCAGTGGAGGGGAGATGGGAGAAAGAGACGTTCTTTTGCATGAATCAATAAAGGGATGAGGGACGTTGAGGATGCTCCATGTAGGAGGGGAGGTGGGGATAGTCATACAAGGATATGACAACACTATACGTTTTGAAGATACAGGAAATCTTCAAGGTTTGTAATCTGTTTGTAAACCTTAATTCCTATGCGTTTGCTTGGTCGACACAACCAATCTATTGGGCAGGGCATGAATTCCATTCCTTACAATTTTTGGGGAGACACAATACCAACTCTCCATCATACTTCTATATGGCACTTCTATGTGACGTGCACAATTTGATCTACAATGTTTATCTTTTGCTTATTGCATGACACATAAGTTTAACTCCTCATGTTGTTCTATTGTAGCTCAACAATATTGGAGCCCCCTCCATTTCAAAGTCAGATTATACCACTGCTGGTTATCCATGTCAGTAGCATATTTCAATCTTTACAGTTTACCATTGCCTATTGTTCACTAGTTTTACAATGTGTTCTTGCTTATTGTTATACTTTCTTTTAGTCACATCTTAACATCATCACAAAAAACCCCTACCAAGGTCAACCAACCAAGACTAGTTTTTTCTCCTAATGTGCTATCATATCGATTACCTAAAAGAAATCTATATGGTCAAATGACCCATCATGAAACAATTATGCAAAAAGGCTAAAGTCCAATATTGGACATGAACATGAAAAGCCCATAACCAAGATGGCAAAGCAATCTTGCTATATGATGAAGCAATGAATGTCACCGCCAAGATGCCATCCATTTAGACCCGTGCATTTTCTATAGAAATGACTCCAGCAGTGGTGAGCAAGTGAAAAATACCTCTCAACTTGAATACATGTTCTTGAACACCACTTGGACCATTGAGAAAAAAACATTCCATGTGGTCCAACTATGCCAACAACCCCAATAATGAAGCATATAAAAAAGCAAATGAAAATGATGAGGATGACATTGTGAGTACCCTAATTTTTGGGTCTCTTTTATAAGTAAGAAAACCAAATTTCAATGCCTGATTCTTAAAATTTTTGGTCTAGAAAGCTTGTTGGGAAATGTTGTTAGGTTTTAAAATGAAAAGCAAGATTGTTTTCATGTTCCAAAACTAAATCATGCTCAAAATATGCCAAGGTAGTACAGGAATGTCGTAACTATGCTAGATTATCACAGTATAGCCTAATTCAGTTACAGTCACCTTAGTTATCTGGATATTGTTTTTCCTAATCAATTTGCATCAAAAATTGAAGGGAAAGGGGTGAGAGTTCACTTACAAAAGTAGTGCCTTATTTTTAGAAAAGTTTCCAAAAAGAATCTATATCTGGATGAGAAGGGGGTGCTAACTGTTGGCTTGGGGCACACTCACACTTGGCAAAAACTGCATAAAAAAGGTAAGAGTGCTCAATTTTAAATGATGATAGTTGCATTACCCCAAGACTATACATGCACATTATACGGAGTGGTGCAAGCTCTCCATCACCATCTCCATAAGAAATTCTCTCTTGTTCTGGGGAATAAGAAGAATAAGAACACCTCTATCTACTTGCTTACTATACTCTCCTCTTTTCAAGGTGCATGCACTCTACATTGACTTCGTCGCAAAAACCTCTACGTATCTCTCATCACCACTCTCTTGGGGCAAATAAAAAAATCTTTCAACCATTGATAATAACTTCTCAATCACGGTAAGAAGCTCTAAACTCCATAGCCATCATCTCTTTCTCCCTCTACTTTGTTTCTGTGAAACTACGTCCTCGATGATTGCTTTTTCATATGCATAGGCATGTATGGGCTTGCCGGATGTGTACAAGGATTCAACATACTTTTTTCATTATGATTAACATGATGATATATGTATACGGTGTGATTATGATAATGTAGGTGCATAAAAAGCGCTTTTGTTTTCACATGATGTAGGTGATAGGTACAATATTTTGGTCGTATCTCCTAAACCGCTATGAATCAGGTAAAAAAAAATTGAATCAAAGATTAAACCCATCATTTAGAGAATTTTCTTTTGTATGTGTCATGCAAAAATTTCGCACGAGTTATAGTCAAAATATAGCTTGCTGCCCATTGCACTTTTGTCAATATTTTGGACCCCAGGCCCGTTGGTCGGACTTTTCTTTATGCATAAAAATTCATCCATTAAGCACCAGATATGTTGACGCAGTTTGGCCGCATCATGTATAGTCAAAATTCTAAGTGTGGGAGTTGGTGGTTTAGTAAGGAACATGGTTCATGATGAAGGATTGATATGCCTCATGGATTATGGTTGTGATTTTGATTGTGGAAGTTGGTGTGGCTCTTGGATCATTTCTTTTTGTTATGGTTGTGCTACGGAAATACTGCCAACATTTTTGCAAACATGTTATATGCTAAAGTGGTTTTACAGGTTGGATGTGCATCACCTAGGAATGATCACCTATGTGATGGGATTGGATTATGGTTTATTGTCTTTGGATTGGAGTATAAAGTGGTTTTGGTGGATTATGGTAAGCGTCTAAGAGTAGAGACCCTGTAGAGTATGACTGCTTGGAAAGGATTGTTTGTGCATATGCAAAGAGCTATTTTGATTGGATTCATATGTTATCTTTCTCATGACAACATCCCTACAAGATTAGGATCACCTACATGGCTTAGCCTTAGATAAAAGGGTCTATAACATGGGGCTTTGCTGGATCAGGGGTGTTTCCTTGATGTTATTTCTTTTTGTTAGGCTCATCTATAAGGTTAGTGTGTGGAGGGTTGAATGAGCTACACGACTAGCGCATTGTGGATCTTGCATAAGCCTTGTCTAAACACCCGGTGTGGCATCAAAGAGACATGGCGCCTAAACTAGTATGGTTGGTATTGATTTCCTACAACCTACATGTATTCTTTCAAAGCTCGGGTTCATGGAGGAAGGTGAAGCAACCTCAACTTATGTTTGGCTCATGTAAGTTGGATGTGTTCTGGCTCACCTTCGACAAAGTGAAATTCTTTCTGTCCATAGTAGGTGTGGAAGTGGATGGACGGACCGATCGATTTCTACACATGGTCCGGTGCTTTTACTTAGTCATTTATATTTTGAAGTTATTGTATACCTATATTTTGTTATTGCATTAATTCGCGGTTTTCCTATTTCATTTAGATGGGGCATTGGACTCTATTTCACCCTCCACTCTTCTCTCTCTCTCTCTCTCTCTCTCTCTCTCTCTCTCTCTCTCTCTATATATATATATATATATATATTTGCAATATGGGGTACACATATATATTCACCCTCCACTTCATTATTTCTTTCCTGAGTGCGCTTTCATTCATACACATTCAAGGGTAGCACTATTCGCGAGGTACCTCCGGCTCATGGCTTAAACTCCATTCTAGGTCGGGCATTGAGGACTCCTCCCCTATGCAAACACTTCTACAAATTTGATGTATATTTAGATTGTATAAAAGTGTAAATTGTGTAATTTTCACGTAGACTCCTTGGGAGGGTATCTTACACTTCATATTAGAGCCTAAGGTTGTATGGATAGGCTAAACAATGATACTAGTTCGGCTAGTAATACATCATGCACACATTCATGAATGCTGCTTGAAAAAGAATAATGTATTCATGAGCATTTATGAGTGGTATTGGTTGGTGTTATTTGTATGAATTTTCTTCTTGCGTGGATTTGCGTGGTATTGGATTACAATGAATTGACTGGTGTATTGGACAACTATATTAAGGGTTTTTGAATGTTTTTTTTGTAGTTAACAATGGCTCCTAAGGAGACTTCTAATTACTTTAGCAAAAGGGTAGGAGGTTTTGATGATAGTATGACTTCTAATGCCTCATAACTAGATCTTTTCTTTTGACTAGGAATAAATGACTACCCATTCCTTAGGAAATTATGGTTTAAAACTTTCCCTCGCATCCACCCTTTTTGGCTTGCCTAAAGGACTAAGGCCATAGTGATGTGTACCCTTTTTGATAGTGAATATGTACTTAACAAAATAATAGAAAGAATAAAAATGTTTGATTGATGAGTGCATTGCAACATTCAAGAAAGAGTCATGAGTGCCAGTGGTGGGTTGTTGAAAAATGTGAAAGATCCAAGATCCAATGTGTATGAATGAACTAAAAATAGGTGCCTCAAACCTTTTTTTTGGGTCTCCTTCTGGAGTATCTAACGAAGCAAAAAAAATTTCTCTCTCTCTCTCTCTCTCTCTCTCTCTCTAATTCTATTTCCACACGTCCTCAGATATTTGTGTGGCTCTCTCTCTCTATGTCTCGCGCACACACAACTCCGTAGGCAATTCTCTCTGTGCGTGTGTGTGTATGTGGATCTCGCTACTAGGGGCAATGTCTCTCTCTCTCTCTCTCTCTCTCTCTCCCCCCATTAAACGGGTGGTGAACCAAGCAACCTAGCACCTGTGTTGAGAATAAACAAGCAGATTATCAACAGACAGAGACAATGTCTTCGCTTGGTACCCCAACCCCCACATGCAAGATCTTTCTTGCGATGGCGGCTGCACCAAGGAAAGACCTCCTTGCTTGCCAAGATGGCTCAGATTCAAGAGCTCATCAAGGAGAACAAAACACTCAAGCAACAAGTGCATAAGCTTGAGGACAAATAGGCAGTAGAGAGCCAAGCTCTACGTGCAAAAACAAACGCAGTTGAAGCCTCCCTCACGGAGACAGTCAAGGAAGTTCAAAAGGAAGTTCACAAGGTGACACATACAAAGATCAACACCACGATACATGCGGCCTTACAAGAATGCAGAAAACAAGAATCTCTAGGTCTTAAATCTAGAATCGGGGGCTCCACACATCATGGTGCACCGGTGAGGACACACTTGAAGACGCAATCACCAAGCTCATCGACATTCTTCAACCCATCCACAGCAAGCCTGAAACCATTTCTTGGATAAATGACACACATCGACGTGTTCCACCCAAGCAGTGCATCCTCACATTCAAGGACAAAGAGGAGCGAACAAAGCTATTATGCCGATCCCGCCTTCTCAAAGGAAGAAAGCTTTGGATAGCCAAAGAACTCACTGTAAATCAGCTCAAGGCTAAGGCAAGCGAACTCAAGAATATGCACGATGCTCGTAAAAAAGGAAAATGGACGGTCTATCAAGGCGGAAAAGCCATCATTCAAGAATTTCGATCTCCCAAACCAGCCCCCTCCCCACCTAATCCCCCCTAGTCTCTTTCCTTTTGCTTTTCTTTCCCTCTCTTTTATCCCCGACAAACCTCAATCCTTAACTGATATGTATCCCACACTCTCAACTTGACAAAGTAGTTGTGATTTTTTGTTCTTGATCCCATAGGTCATATCTGACTTCCGTGGACGATAATTCAATATCTCTCTCTCTCTCTCTCTCTCTCTCTCTCTCTCTCTCTCTCTCTCTCTCTCTCTCTCTCTCTCTCTCTCTCTCTCTCTCTCTCTCTTTGTCAGGCATGTAGGTAGGACCACGCTACGACAAATGGAGAGAAGCATCCAAGCCTTGGAGGTGGAAGGCTGGGGATGCTCGACAGCTAGGTGTGAAAAAAGTGAGGAGAGAGATATTTTTTTCCGTGCTCCGTCTCTCTGGTGGTACTGAGTGGAAGGTTAATCAAGTTGTGGTTAAGGACCGATGATGAAGGTGTGGTAGGGATGGTAGGTGCAGAAGACACGAGGGCAAATGGTGCAGAGTGAGGTGCAGAAGATATGGCTACTACACAGACGAGCAAGAGTTGCCTCCAGCTCCGGATCAAAATTGAAAAATTAATGCCTTTATTTAAGAATCAAGCGAGTAGGTAGCTGGAGAGGAGAGAGACAAAGGGAGATGATTTTTCTCAGCTGGTTTGATCACATGTGGTGGACAGACGATCATGTCATCGAAGGGAGAGAGATGACATCTGTGAGTTGCATTGCTCTATTGCAGGCCAGGCTCGTCCATTTGGAGATTCAAGCAAAGAGAAAACTGGGCCGAAGAGAATTGCAAGGAGCTACACTTCAGGAGCTGTGGGGGATTTTGAGCACAGGAGCCAACATGGTAGAAGAGGGGGGTTGGGTAGGAGTGAATCCTCCCTTTCTTCTCTATCACAGTCTCTCTCTCTCTCTCTCTCTCTCTCTCTCGGTGTGAGGGGGTTGAGCAGCCTGCACTACTCTCCTCGCCTCCCATTGCCCCATGCTCCACCCCCTCACACCGCTCCTTCCTTGTGCTTTTCACCCCATGCTACCAACCCAACATTCCCGCTCCAAGTGTAGCCTGCCTACCTTTTTGTCATGTTGCTCCCCCTCCCCTACATACTGCTCATCTTTGCTAGTTGTCCTCGCTACTCTTGTTGACTTGCAGACCACTGACATCAACTTGTCTCACAATGGCTACTTCAACAAGTCTTTATTGTGGGAATGTGTACGCTTCATGTGGTGATGAATTTTGACATCCTTTGGCTCTGAGTAGGGGACGTTGCTACAACACCTTGGTCCATTGCCATGTTGCCCAAGCACAAATGGCTCAAGCTTTGACGACCTTCACAAGTCATAGCTAGCCATGGCGGCCACATCTACAACAAGGTTTTTTTGTTTCCAATGCTCTCTCTCTCTCTCTCTCTCTCTCTCTCTCTCTCTCTCTCTCTCTCTCTTTGTGCATACGTGTTTCTATGCACCACCAAGATTTGGGACTCCATGCTGCAAGCAATCGCTCTTGTACTTCTTTAACATGGAGTCCGAATCTTGGCGGTGCATAGAAACACGTATGCACACACACACACACACACACACACACACACACACACACACACACACACACACACACACACACAGAGAGAGAGAGAGAGAGAGAGAGAGAGAGAGAGAGAGAGAGAGAGAGAGAGAGAGAGAGTTCCATGATTGGGGTAGTAGCTCAACTGATCAGTCCTACCTCAAGACTCTTTTAATGATGTTTCTGCTACAAGGAGAGAGTTCATTGCATAGGTTTTGATTGTGAGGGCTCCAACAAATTATAGAAGATGAGATACTCGTGAGATAGCAGAGTGTGATGTAGATGGGAGCTTTGCATACTCTTTGGAGAGAGCCTATTTTTTTTGGTGTGGGTGCAAGTAAAGATGGATCAACAGGCAAAGAACATAGCCTTGCCCCTTGTAAACTCTTGCAACAAGGTGATCCTTGGCATCAATAGGCCATCATCAAGCATGTCATCCTTGTTGGGATACTTCATCACAATGGATTCCTATTTTCCTTGTTAAGATTTTGAATGTACCGGTAGGCTTGTCTTGGTGTGGCCTTTTTAAGTGGAGCAAGAGATGGCAATGATTTTTGTGTCCATTTTTGATGGAGTTTTGATAGAATCTTTAATCAACCGAGAAACTAAAACATGCAGCTCAAGAGAGCAAGTTTGGTGCTATTAACACAAATACCATTGATCTCTATGATTCTAGTTGCATGCCTTTCGTTTCCTTTAGCCTTTCCTTTCCAAACCTTCCCTTAAAATCTTGACAGACTCTCCTTAAAAAGATAGGTTTCAAAATCAATCACATATACTCTCTCATTACATGCACCTTGCATGGTGATCGATCATTGGAAGCAGGCCTCATGATTTTATCACTAGTTTACCTATTGTAGGGTTTTTAAATTTGACATGATACAATAACCAATCATGCCTCCTAGAGAAAATGGAGTGGTTGCTAATGCCAATGTCCTAATCACTCCTTAACCAACTATAATTGATCGTGACATTTATGCTATGCTTTGAAAGTCACACCTTGGGAACTTAGCAGAGAAGGCAAAGATGTAGGCAAGGTTCTTGAGGATTAGATTGAGCGCATGGATGATTACTTTGATTTAGCTCATTCATTTTCCGAGAACAAGGTTATTATTGCAAAGCTCAAATTGGGAAAAATTTCCAAGCGTTAGTGGAAGGACCATTGTGATGAAAATCATGTTAACCCTAACACAACAACTTGGGATTAATTTAAAGATCAATTAAAGAAGAATTACCATAACAAGGTATATCACTCTGATTGTATGAACAAGGTTCTTGAAGTGAAAAAGTCCTTTAACCTTGAAATATCAAATGCTAGTAAAAGATCTCAACTAGAGGATGAGTCCAGATCTTCATATTCTCAAACTTGAGAAGCTATGTTACATAGAAGGACAATAAGAGATCACCTTTGCTTGAATTGTTTTGAGCTCGACCATGTGTGTCAAGGTTGTCAGTTTAGTGATCTAGACACCTATGAACTTGCAAGACAAAATGATGTTGGAAGTATCTATGCTAATAGGAACTTAAAAAATTTACACCAACGGAAGAACAAGACTTGTATCAAGACCAAAGAGCACCACAAAATCAAGGGAATTTCAAACCCTGGGAATCCAATCTTTATAAGAAATGGACGGCCCAACAACAACAAACCACATGGTTCAAGAGAAAATCAACAACCTCAAGGAGGAACTCAAATCAATAGAATTTAGAATGCTTGAGGTAGAGGAAATCCATCAAATGTTTGTGTCCATGCAACCACTGCAAATCAAGGAGAAGATGAAGAACTTCTTGTGCCTATTGGACTTGCTAATGCTCCAATATTATTCCATACCATCACAATTAAAATCTTTCTAGGATAGGATCATAATCAAATACCTTATGGAATAGTTGATTTAGTTTATATTTATAGAGGGTTTTAAACTTGCTCATTTGATACTCCTGTTGAGGTGAGGATACCTCGAATTTTTCAAGTGTGGAAGGATGTAAGATCCTTGATTTTTGGGTCTCTTTTAAAAATAATAAAAATAGATTCTAATGCCCACTTGTTAAATTTTTTGGTCTAGAATGCTCATTGGGCAATGCTGTAAGGTTTTACAATGAAAATCAAGGTCCTTTTCATGTTTTGATGGATCAAATGGAGGCTTGGCTTAGTTTTAGAAAAAATTACTTTTGTTTTTTGCATTTTCTTACTTTTTGTGCTTTACGGTACTTTTTTTAATGAAAAGTAGGGTAGGATCCTTAATCTATAAGTCGCAGGGATGTTCTGGTTTCATTTTGTGAAAATATGCTGTTTGAGTGCTTTTCACACTATTTTTAGCTTTTCATGCTTTTTAGTGAAAAGCGTGTCGATTTTTTTGTTCAAGTGGACGAGATTTTATCTTTTCATACTTTTCAATGTTTTCAAAAAGAAACGTGCTTTATAAAATGACCTAAACCTAAAAATAATATTTTTAGTCACCGTTTGGGTGAAAAACGGTCATATAATAAAGAGACGAGATTAAATGAGATCTTTAAGGGAATTATTTTTATGAAAATCAGCACCCTAAATACATCAGGACAATACGAGGAATGTTGTAATTATGCAAAAGTATCACAGTGCAACCTAGTTCAATTATAGTCGCATTAGTTACTTGGATATTGTTTTAATTAATCAATTTGTAGCAAAAAATGAAGGGAAAGGGATGACAGTTGACTTCCAAAAGTAGTGCCTTGTTTTTAGAAAATTTCCCAAAATGCAGGATCTATATCCGGATAAGAAGGGGGTGCTACTTTGCTAGCTTGCGGCACACTCACACCTCACAGAAACTGCATAAAAAAGGCAAGAGTGCCCAGTTTTCAGTGTTGACAATTGCATAGACTACTCCAAGGCTATATGGACATATTATATGGAGTGATGCAAGCTCTTTATCACCATTTTTATCAGAACTTATCTCTTGTTTGTGGGAAGAAGAAGAAGAAGTTTACACTCTCTTTACTTACTTACTATTCACTTATCTCTTTTCATGGTGTACGTACTCTACTTCAACTTTGTGGGGAAAACCTCTACATGGCTCTCATTGCCGCTCTCTTGTGGCAAAGAAAGAAGCCTTCTCACCATTGATAATCACTTCTCGATCACGGTAAGAAGCTCTAAACTCCATAGCCATCATCTCTTTCTCTCTCTACTTTGTGTATGTGACACTATTCCCTCGATGGTTAATTTTTCGTATGCATATGCATGTATGGGCTTGTTGGATGTGTACAAGGATGCTCCATACTTATTGTATCATGATTAGTACACTGGTATATTCACACGGTGTGATTATGATTACGTAAGTTCAAAAAAAGTGCTTTTTGTTTCACATCACGTAGGCGGTAGTAGAGACACTATTTTGGTCATACCTCCTAAATTGCTCTATGAATCAGGTCAAATCCCTTTGAATGAGAGATTAACCGATCATATAGAGAATTTTATCTCTTGTGTGTCACACAAAAAATTTTGCACGTAAAGAGTTATGGACAAAGCATAGGTTGTTGCACACTGCACTTTTATTGTTGCCCCATCATCCTACCTATCCTCGACTAATATCACTCTTTTAATGTGAGTACCTTCATTTTGTTCTAGTCTTTAATCCGTCTTTAGCCCTAGTTTTAGTTGTCCAACCTTTGTAAAAACCCTCATGAATCATTAAATCCATCTATTTTAAAAAAAATAAAATCTTTGTAGCTCCTAAATCCTTGATTTTTCATGGAAGACTCGATGACATTGCTCTTGATTTTTCTAATGAGGGGTGGGATGATGATGCCACAAAGAGGGAGTCTTTCCACTCTTAATGAAGGGTGAAGCCAAGGCATGGTACCTAGGCCCCTCCACTTGCAAAGAAGGAGGATTGGGAAGTCCTTAAGCAGCCTTTTTTGGAAGAGTATCAAGAGCATAAGTCCTCAAAAGAGGTATGTGGCCAACTGTTAAAGCTTTGTTAGAACTCTCTCAATGATTACAAGCTTTATGAAGGGCAATTTCTAGAGCTATGGACAAGGTGGTCAGCCTCACTAGCTAAAGGTGAGAGAGCTCAGGATTTTCTAAAAATGGATTATTTCCTCGACGGTTTGCACCCTACCTTCCAAGCTAAAGTAGGTGGTAAATTTCCTAGCACATTTGAAGAGGAGCGAAGAATAGCTCAAAGGATGGAGGAAACGCGGAAACTTTTGGCCACACCATCAAGTAAGAAATCTGAGCAAGGCTCTGTAGTCAGCACCTTGGAGAGTTTGCGTTTAGATCATAAGTGGAACGGAACATTTGAAAATCATCGAACATTGAGGAAGATTTGCAATCAACTAGCAAGATTTTGACAACCCACTTGGAAGAACAAGGAAGGATCCTTTCGACAAATCAAGCTCAAGGAAGGCTGACACATGATGAGTACTACCCTAGTACTAAGTGCAGTCAGGAAAATGAGAGTCACTTGCAATCCTCTCAGTTTTATTGGCCACAAGGACAATTATTTGGTCCACCTATTCTAGCTAAGAAGGTAGAACCTAAAGTGGAAGTAGCATCAAGCATTGAAGCAATGGTGGATTTCAATAGGTTGGGAGTAACAGGTGAGGGAGGTCTTTCCAAGAAAGGTGACAAACTAGATGAGGCCTCATCCATTTCACGGTTAGAAGAAAGAGAATCAAAGGAAGATATCGTCCAAGAGTGTGCAGTAGCTGAGAAGGAAATTGAAGCATCAAGAGATGCTGCCTTTGTGGACAAGGTAAGTCAAGGTGATTTGGTTGTGGATGATAGTAAATCTCTAGTCTTGAGCAAGGTAGGCACTAAAGTGGTCAATCGACAGTACTGGGTGGTAAGATTGAAAATATGTAAGGTTATGATCAAGCCTCTTTAGAGTAAAAGGAATGCAAATAGCATGTAAGATAGAGAAGGAAGAGGAGTTGTTTAGCATGGTTTTGCAAAAGAAGAAATACATACCAAGCAAGGGGGAGGGCTTTGAAGACAATGGCCTCTGCACCAAAATAGATCAAGAGCAATGTAGGAAGCCAAAGGCACCTTGCATGAGGAATGTTTTATCGGAGGTCAGTAAAGAACAAGTAAGTGTGGTTGGAGGTTTGGAGCTGGATAGTGTTCCAAAGGTTGAGAAGCAGGTTAAGAGTCATTTGTGTGGTGATTTAGATTCAAGGATGGGTGATGCCCCTATTCTATGTAGGGATTTTAGGAGTATGTTTGATGGTCAACACATTGCCAGCTTGATGAGAATTATCTAGCCTCCTCTTTGTCAAGGTCTAGATGCATGGACCCTTGGTTGCTACCAGTTGTGTTCAATTATCTGGGCTTTTCTCTCTCACTCATATGCTCTGCAGAAGAAGGATTCAATGTTTTTTACAACCAACCCACCGGTTTCCTACAACAATCCAGTGTGTCATCTACACGTGAGCCTAGCAAGGAAAAATGATAGCAACAACACTTTGAGTGGCTCATTGCCTGGAGCAAGATTAGAGAATTGAAGAATAGACAAGGGACTCATGGAGAGGAGCCTTGTCCCTAGTAAGCTAGAGGCATAAATACCTCTAGCTTAAGGGGAGGGCTATATGATGCACGCTTCTCACGACCCCCCAAAAGCCGTCACTTGTATATAGCTAAGAGAATATTAAAAAGAATAAATCATCCTCTCACATCTTGAAGGAGTGCAACAATGTGCGAGATGCCGATGCGGACTGGAAAATGTAATTGGCCAAAAAAAGAGGTGCTCGGCTATATTTTGGTTGAGATATATGCCATGGATGGAAATTAGGAAGCAAATTGATTCACGGAGTAACCATTTTTTACAAAGGGAAGAGTCTTACTCCAAGCGCAGCTACCTCTCGACGGCATGCACAAGCTTGAGCAATTTGAAGATTGAAGGTAGAAGACCAACACAAATACTTGACAAGCTTCTAATTTGGAAGTCATCTTGAGCGGATCTCGAGGATGTACCATGGTCAAAGGAGACTTCCAAGAAAATTTCACCTGCGGCCACCAGAAGTCACTCCAAGAGAGCATTTTTTTTCCTAAAGGAAAAAAAAGCCTTTTTAATAATACTAGGAAGATGGCACCTTGTTGCCACCCTCCAATGGTGCCAAGGAGGAGAGGCTTTTCCCCACCACCATGCATCACCCTCTTGGCTTCTTCCACTCATTCCCTTTCTGACTCTAGTGTAGGAATCTCTATTTCTCACTCTAGTGTAGGAATCTCTCTTTCTCCTCCATTATGCAAAAAAGGGTAGAGCTCTCCCTAGCTTTATCTTTTCTTTTCTATAAGAAAAAATTCAGCTCACACTCTCTCCTTTTGCAAAGCGTTTTCAGCTTCTCTTATCCCCCCACACACACTCACATACACTTTTTCTCTTGTCCTACACACACACTCTCTCTATTGACAATAAGAGGAAAAAAATTCAGCTTTCTCTTCCTCTATCAAGCAAGACATTTTCAGCTCTTCCTCTCTTGCCATATACACACACTTCCTCTCCTACTACACACACACACACACACACACACACACACACACACACACACACACACACACACACACACACACACACACACACACACACACACACACACACACACACACACACACACACACACACACACACACACAATATATATTGGACATATAGATAACACCCTGTGATATCATGCGCACACACGCACACACACATACGCACAAAAAATAGCACCATTTGTTTTTAGAAAAGGACACAAGTGTCGATAACATGCCACCAAAAATCTACTATTCCTTTAACATGGCACATGCAACTACTTCATTAGCAGAAGAGTAATGGACGGGATTGGAGATAGAGAATGACTCCAAGCGGGACACAATGAAAGTTTTTAATAAAAAAGAAGTTGAATAGCTCTTTTTGTAAACATTTCCGGCATGGAAAAGTCTTTTATTTTTATTTTTAGTGGAAGTCACCAAAATATTGTACAAACCCTTGAATAAACAAAGTTCCATTGTCATTATTTGTGGAAATCTTAAATAGTAGGATATTTTTTGACAAACTCGAGCGGTGGAGACACTGGCACAACTGAAATACGTGCAAATGCCGAGTTATTGCACAAATACAGTTGTTTTTTTATATATATGCAATGAATGAGAACTGTAATTAAAGAAAAGACACTGACTCAAGATTCTAGAATATATGGGCCTTGAGAAGGCACAAAAAAACGACAGTTGAGTACTCTGATCATAAGCACATACAATATTATGATTTTGTTCCATACGAATGGCCCATTAGGCCATGTGTTAAAGATAATAGTCTCTGGTTTTGAGGGGAAAGAGATAATCCTATAAGGTTATGTTGTGAGAGCGAATCACACCACCCATAAAGTGCATGCAACACAACCTAGATCAACATAATGTCAATCGAGGACATAGATGACACGATAGGCACACATAAGAAATCTCGTTAGATTGTCAGGCTGATACCATCCTACACATACAACACTTTGGAAGGCCAACTAAACCACAACCTAGAACCTCACTACTCTCAACTACACCACCTACCCACATACAAGGAAACTCACCAAATCATACCAGAACTACACGAAACTTAAGGAACACCATCCCCTCACTAGGATACACTTGTCCCTAAGCCTCTACACTCAAAATCCTAGCTCTAATCCATCTGCAAAAAATGAGTATAAAGACAGAACATAATTTTGAAAGTTCCCGAAACTGAAATCTATGAGTACTTATGTGTAGCTTATGTAACTACGGTTCTAATGACTAAAGCAAGTAGAAAACAGACATCGTTTGATATACTTATGGCCACGAGTAGCTTGTAGATGTGCAAGTGCGTTCGCTCCGTTCCACAAGGAATGCTTGGCGTTGTCACGTAGCTCTTGCCGAGGCTAGCACGTTGGTGAAGTCGGATCTACAATCCGATGAACGAGTAGGGAGTAGCGCCACGATGAAGCTCACACTCGCTATCTTCCTCTCTTACACACTGTAGATGGCAGCGCTAAACTTATGATTATGATAAAAGTTTTCTTTACAAAGTGACCTAGGTACCTTATATACTAAGGTCACCTTAAGTTTACCAAAAATAGAGTTTGAGGGGTCAAACGGTTTGGTATTTACAATCTGGAAGTGGCAATGCACCCTTGCTTTTGCTACTAGACTACCTACTTATTACAAATGATGTTTCTAACCATAATCCACAACATTCCATAACTCTCAAAAAATAAGGCTTTGTTGAGTTATGTCGTGTTGTTGACCCAGCCGTCAACACTCCCCCCCTCCGCGATCATGTCGTCCCTGACATGACCTGGTTGTCGATGTCAGTGCGGTCTTTGTTGTTGTTTTGCTGTCATGAAGAAAGTATAGGCTCTAGCCTTTGCACAAGCTTGTCTTGTTCGCCCAATTTGATGTACATAGTCTTCACATGATTCTGGAAAATCATAATTGATGACGAACTTTATGTCCTTCACATCCATGCTCAAGTGCAGCATCTTTTTTTGTCATTATAGGTCTATTTCCAGATCTGAATTCAGAAATAACTCAATCTGGTTCAGCTTGACTCTTATCATCATGGATAGAGAAAGCTCCATCCATCACTTGCTCTAGCAAATTTGTCAATTCTGAGTATTTGTGATTCTCAGAAACAGCTTCTACAATCTGTAGAATTGAGAGATTGGCTTGTAGATCTTGTGAGCCAAAGACAACTTTGTAAGGATTCTGTAAAAACTATCTGGCTAAACCTTTTGAAGTGCACGTGCGAGAGCGTGTGTGTGTGTGTGCAACAATGGAGAAGAGAGGAGACATAGGTTTGGGTGGACTCTAAACACAATAGTGTTAGGGTTATGAGTCCTTATTCTTTTATGTAGAATGAATGGTCAGTGTTAATTCCCGGTAGTCTTCGGCCGCCCAACACTCAGGCGTGGCACATTGGGCTTTACCACCGCAACAACCTCCCACTTAAAGGACATTGTGCCTTTAAGCTGGGGTGACATTGTATATATATATACAATACAGGTAGACAATGACCATGGTCATCTACCCAATGCCCATGAGTGCGCGAAAATGTGCAAACCTCTGTGAAGGTAAGCCCTTTGTGAGCAAATCAACAGGATTCTCAGTGGATACACGTCCTGAAGTTGCTTTTGCAGTGGGAGTTGTTAGCAGATATATGTCAAATCTAGGCAAGAAACATTGGGAGGCAGTGAAAGGGGTTATGCAATATTTGAATGGTACAAAATACATGTGCATTTGCTTTGGAAGAAAGAAAGCACGTGTAATGGGTTACACGGATGCAGATGATACAGGGGATTTGGACAAGAGAAGGTCCACTTCATGCTATGTTTTTGAATTCACTAGAGGTGCAATTTCATGGCGATCGCGTTTGCAAGATTGTGTTACCTTGTCTGCTATAGAGGCTCAATATGTTGCAGCTTCAGAAGCTTGCAAGGAAGCTATATGGCTTGGTCGGCTGGTGGGAGACTTGGGAATCAATGTTGAGATGCATGTGTTACATTGTGATAGCCAAAGTGCTACACAATTGGCAAAGAATCCACTGTTTCATATGTACTGAACCACTCTCTATGAGGAGTCACATGAAATGATGCACTTGAGTCAATAACCCAATCCTGTAAAGCATAGTCATCGGTGGCAACCAAAAATGCTGAATCCATGGCAAATGTGAGATAAATGCCTCCATCAGAATCTTCCACAAAAACATCATTGATCTCTTCAATCTTTATACTGCCTTCTTTAGTCTTGCCTTCTTCCCGCTTCTTGTCTTTACCTTTCTCTTGTTTCCACTTTCGACAGTCTTTCTTCAAATGACCCATTTTGTGACAATGATAGCACTCAATGTCTTTCTGGCCACGTGATTTTCTATGAGATTTTCCTCTCTGATTTTACTTGCCCTTTTCTTATGATTGACCACAAACAACGAGAGCATTGCTAGTACCACGAGGAGTATCAAGATTCTTCCTGCTAACCTCTTCAATAAGCAAACTTCCCTCAACATCAGCACATGTTAAACCATCAGGAGGTGCTGAGTTACTTATGGCTGTGCGAAAATTATCCCAACTTTTTGGCAACGTAACTAGCAAGAACATTGCTTTGGATGAATTGTCAAAATTGACTCCCTGCGCAGAAAGCTGACGAAAAATTGTGTTCAACTCATTGAGATGGTTGCACATGGGTGTGCCCTCATCCATCTTCAAATCAACTAACTTTTTCAACCAATAAACCTGTGATGCTGCACTTTGCTTCTCATGCAAGTTACATAACTTCTTCCACAGCTCATAGCTAGTCTTTTCCATGTTCACATTGAAGTACACATTCTTTGACAAAGTCAGCATGATGGTGGACCTGGCAAGCTCATCCAACTCTTGCCAATCATACTCATCCATATCCTTAGGCTTTATTCCCTTCAAATTTATTGACCGAATCTGCTTCTTCTGTACTAAGACATTGTAAATTTGTTCCTTCCAAAATGGGAAGTTAGTGCCTTCTAACTTCTCAATGTTGAACAAAGAGTTCTCTGATGATGAAGCCATCACTTGACAAGGAACAAAAGTGATAGATCCGCTCCAGTAAAGAAGATGATAGAAACTTGAAAATTTTTGGCAGAGTCTCCCCTACAAAACTGACTTTTGAACCCATACAAATGTATACAATGACTAAAACGCTGATCAAAGTGGCTAAACTGGCAAGATAAAATCTCAAAGAACTGTCACTGTCAATGTCTCCAACTCTAGAAGAGTATCTCTGACCAATTGAACACTGTCAAACGCATATGCATAAAGATGACAGCAATGCCAACAATGGTGAGTCAGCAGATGCACACCAATACTGCACTAACCGCATAAACATACATCCTATGTCAATGCCAAAACTTTGGGGATGTCGGGGGCTCTCTCCAAAACCTGTATCACCAAAAGGATCTCCACATTTGAGAATCCCCCAGCTTTTGAATTCGCCCACCGGCCATTGACTTCTGATCACCGGTCACCGGCCAACCGGCCAACCGATCGGTCCTTTTCCGACCACTTTCCGACCGCCGTCCGGCCATAATATTCCGACGAAATTTTTTATTTTGGCCGTGAAAATTTTGGTTTCCGACGAGTAATTTTTATTTCCGCCAAGTGACTTTCCTTCACGCACGATGGCTTCTCCTCATAATGGGGGCCTTACAAATGTGCGTTTTTACCACAAAAAATTACAAGGGGAAATCAGGCTCCATACTTAACACAATGGTGCTCCCAATCCCTGAGCTTTGATACCAGTTGAAGTGCACGTGCGAGAGCGTGTGTGTGTGCAGCAATGGAGAAGAGAGGAGACACATGTTTGGGTGGACTCCAAACACAATAGTGTTAGAGTTATGAGTCCTTATTCGTTTATGTAGAATGAACGGTCATGTTAGTTTTCGGTAGTCTCCAGCCTCCCAACACTCAGGCGTGGCACATTGGGCTTTACCACCCCAACACCTTCAACTTCTTTAGGCCAAGTTGTAGTTCAATGAAAAGGTTGTTTGTCAGGTCAAATTTGGTAGATAATTTTTTGATTTGAGGTTCAACACCCATGTTGAGCATTCAATACGCCTCATCAAGGACAAGATCTGTAACCTTGCGAAGGTCTATCACTTGTGTTTGTGCTTCTTTGTTGGTGACCCCTTTTGTTCCTGCATGAAGGTGATCAAAATCGCATTTTCCACTGCTAGCTTTTGTGTGCTGTGTAAATCATTATACTACTTCTACCTTATACATGACTTAATTAAAGCCCACAAACCCTAGTTAATTTCCCAAGTTAGTAATTTGCATCAAAAGGGCTTTATTTGACATCATTCGCGATAGTGATCATCTATGAGCATCATTGTCCATTTCCCCAAAATTCATATACATGATGTACACGGCATGTAGATTGCATCATGGCTTCAATTTGAAAAATTTACATCTTTGGCTAGCTAGGGTTTTTTTCTTTTTTTTTGGGTGCTGAAACCCTTAGCTTGTACTCTCTATGCATAGCCTCTTGACAAAGTTTGGCTTGATTTGGGCTTGTATTTGGCATACAAGCTAAGTTTTTTCATCTCTTGCTCTTTAAAGCTAACAAACACATGTAGAACCAATGATAAAGACCAGAATTTGGCTTGATCCTTGGTTGCTTTTGTGGCATCTATTATGATAGATGACTAAATTATCATTTTTGCCACCCTTATTTTGTTTGTCAATACTGTTAGTCCCTTTTGTTTGTTAGGCTTCATTAAGTCACATACAAGATAGAAGATTTAAAGTATAAAGATCTACTCCCTGTATACGGCCTTGTTATCGCGTGAAATGTTCGATAGGCAACTCTACACTTGATGGGTGCTTTTGTTTAGTCGCATCACCAACTTTCTTTGTCCTTGTAGGCCATCCTCTGACATTACCCATTGTGTGTATGGTGTTTGAGACATGCTTCTTGAAGTGTCATCATTTTCTTGGACCATCTTTGCTTTGCCCGGCTCGACATCTCTTCAATCTTTTCTTCACCTAGATTATGGATTTTTCCTGCCTTTTTTTTTCTTTTTTGAAAATCTCAAAAATAACAAAATAAAACAAAAAATCAACTCAACTCAAAAATGCAAAATCATTCTAATGGAATTCAAAACGCTATGTATACTGTACAATGTCCCTAGGGGCTCATATATGGCTTTTGTCCCCGTACTCCTCTTGTAACTCTATTATGAGGGCATATACTCTGAATTTTGTCATGAAATCATCACAATTAAACGCAAAAATTCAATACAACTCACAAAACATTGTCCTCTAATATTCATATATTAGGTCCGCATTTAGAATGCCTCCCCCTCTCCTATTTGGAGTCCTCCTTTGGCGACAGGGTATCACCAAAAGTATGTGTTGTGCTTGGGCAATCAAAAATGTGCCTATGCAGGCCTTGTAATGTAGCCCTATTATGCATACACAATCAATGCATGGAAAAGATTTATGCTGTGCAAGATGTGGTATAAGCAATTTGCTTATTGGCATTTGTTGGCAAAGCTTCCTATTCTAAGCACTATGACGGTCTTTGAAGCTCCTTTGTCGTTTGTTTGATTGAAGGTTGTAGAGCTTTTTTGAAGGCTTACTTATCTATTTGATGCTTCTTTGGAAGTATAGCCCTGTGGTTGGTTTTTGTATTTGGCATTGTCCCTCAATAATGGGTTCTCTTCTAGCTGTACTATAACCGTAGGAGGAATTGGAAGAATTCAAGCGGCGGTGCAGTAATTGTCTTTTTTATTGATTCCCTTTGGGACCCACTTCTCCGTGGTTGCTGGTTGTTTCGTTGATGCTGCTCGTTTGGGAACACATAGTTGTCCCTGGTTTGTTTGTCTTTGAAGAGACTTCTTTGGGATCCACCTTGTCTTTGTGTGTCTTCAGCGGTCTTTGCTTCAACTCTTGTACGCTTGGTTGGTGATGAGATTTAGACTTATGGAGTTGATACTTTGGAAGTTGACCATTTAACCATTTTGGAATCCAAATGAACCCCTGACCTCTTTGTGCTTGAGTCAACCTCTTTGGAGCCCAAATCTGATCTGCGTAAGCTTGCAACTTTGTGGCTTTCTTTGATGTTCTTGCATGCTTCAACTGTTTCTCTTCTAGCATTGGATCTTGTGACTTTTCATCGAGATCTTTGTCTTCTTGATCCATACCTACTTTTAGCCAATTTGGCTCTTTGGTATCCAGATTTGTCGAACTTTTTGGTTCTGACTTGTTGTTCTTTTGTTTTGGCCTTCTTTGCTTGTTACGAAAGCTGCTAGTGAGGGTGATAACCTGGGTAGGGGATGTCAAAGGAATCACCACTGTCACTGATATCCTCAGCAAGGTTGCATTCTAGCACTTTCCCTTTGTGGTTTGGCTTGTTATGGAAAGCTACCGTCTGTTGCTCTTGGATTGTTGTTTTTGGGATGACTTTTGTATCCACTTGATTAGAGTGTTGTTAAATCGTTGACATGGATGTGCTCTTCTTGGTTGATTCTTTTCTTCATGTATAGGAGACACGTATGAAGGTGCTTGTTGCGGTTGCGTTTCCAGCGAAGATTTGGAAATCCACTTTTGATGCACTTTATTCTTGTAGCAATGACATTGTTTCCTGGGTCTTTGATCTGGAGAATCATAAAACCGTGCATTTGTTGAAGTGTGATTTATGTCATCTATTGGGTTTTATGGATTTCCATTGTTAGTATCTTCTTGAAGCTCCAAGTGTTTTCCAGAGTGGTAGAACTTGTCTTCTTCTTCGTCTTCATTTTCCTGGATCACACTCACTACAAAATAAGGAACGACATCATAGCCATTTTCATCACAAAACTTCGTTATTGGATCATCTTGAATAGAGCACACATCGAGAGTAGCCAAGATGTGTTCCCATTCAAGTGGCTCTAATTCTTCCTCAGGAAAGGGTTTCATGATATTATCTATATCTTCAATTGCCCTTTCTAGGATGCCTTTCTCTCGCTTTAAGCTTCCGCATTGTGAAGCTCCACACATTCACAACTCTTTTGGCTTACCCAACCATGCTGGAAGTTCTGATCCTGCTACAGTTGCAGAATCAAACTCCTCCATAGGTGTTCTTGTCACATCCCTATAACTGTGGTCCTTCAAATTTATCTTTGTCGTGGTTTCCATATGTCTCAGGTAGATATGGTCATAACCCCAGTCTTGGACCATTTTCAAGTGTCTCATGAATGCTCTTCCTAGAATGATATCATAGTTGTTCTTCTTGCCAAAGTCAACAATAGCAAAGGTTTTCTCATATTCAATGCCACAAGAATTAACAAATACTTTTTCTAGCAGTCCGATGGGTCTTTCCATGTGTCTGTTTGCAAGCTGCAGCTTCATCCTTGTAGCCCTCACTGCTGGTTTTCCCCATTTTTTCCAAACCTCTTTTGTTGTGATGGAAACACTGCCTCCGCTGTCAAGGATTGCCATGGTTTTTACACCTTGAAAATCCATAGAAAGAGTGGTGTTCCCATTTTATCGCTCATGATACTCACCTACCTTGTTTAAAGGCACTGGCCTAGTGTTTAGCTGAGGCATTTCTAGCTCTTTGATCCCTTCCTCGATTTGAGTCATTGGTTTTTTAACACCAAATTTTTCTAAGCATTTTCGCATAGTAGCCCACATGTTTGGTCGTATTTTGAGCAACTCGGCTAACGTTATCGTACAAGTGACTGGTGTCCACAAAATGTCTATCTATCCTTTTGAATCTATGACGTTCTTTGTGATGGGACTGCCACAACCTCTGACTTGGTCTCGTGCTCTCCCATATAGGATGGTTGTGTTCTTAGCGAATGGGGTTGACTGTCCATAGACTGTACAGATCCTTTGTCTCCCCAATATGATTCCATTTCTAGATTCATTTGAGATCCAGTCTCAAATTTGTCTATTGGTGCAAGAGGCACTCCTCTTCCATCACTCATTTGGTTTATGCGTCTGCTTAGATTACTTGCTTCATGGGCCCCTTTGACTTGTTTCCACAACTCGTCAAGACCATCTATTTCTTTATAGCTCTCAGGTATAACTACGTGAAATCCCTCGGAAGAGTTATTAGTGGTATTCAGCAATATCCTTGGTTCTAATGTTGTGTCCTTGAGCTTGGGTATGTGCTGGTGACTAGAATTTGGCTCTTTCCATTCTTGGTTTGGTGTAATTATCGGTGTAGGTGGGATAGGGATCACACCCTTAGGTTTTCCAACTTGTGGTTCTAGTAAAGTTTGGGCTGTTTGAATCATTTTCTTGCAAATTTCAAGCCTGTCCTTTTCTAGTTCCGCATATGGATATGTCATCGACCTCTATTCTTTGGTTTGGTTGCTTTTGAGCCGTGTTTCATAGCCTTTTAGGAGGTCGTCTAAATGCTCATTAACCTTCTCGACCAACATTGATCCTCCCGAACTAGCACTTCTTGGCTCACTTCCCGTTGATGGTTCTATTGGAGGTTGAGATGCCTCCACAAGAGAAGAAGCAACCCTTTCCTCATGTTGTCTTATCTTCTCTTCAGACTAGGTAAGCTTCTCAGCTCGGGATTTATGCACTCATTCCCTATGTGCTTTCATCCTAGCCTTTCTAGCTTTTCAGCTATTCCGTTTACTCTTGGTTTTTTGACTAAGTGAGTCGGTCTTTGGCTCACCCGTCTCTAGACTCACATGCGTTTCCATTTTCTCTATCTCAGGATTCTTTGCAGCTTCCTTTTGGGCCTGTGCTCTTGTAACTAGTACTTGAACTGGTACGATGTTTTTTATTCAGAGCTACTAGGCAGCTGAACAATTCTTGAGACAGGTGTTGTGATATTTTTGACTTGGTTTAGATTTTTTGGACAGTTGGGGATCAAGTGAATGACACCACAGTCAAGACACTAGGCATTCACTTGAGTGATCTGTGTATGAGGACATTGTTTGACCAACCTCTGGTTGAAGAGCTTCTTCTTGCAATTCCTCTTGGCTGTAAATAGGCTTTGACCTTGCTAAGCCTCTACTAGCAATGAACCGCAATGTCCTTTCGTCAATCTTGTATCT
The DNA here is from genome assembly GCF_014529385.1 of Adiantum capillus-veneris. Classification (NCBI taxonomy): domain Eukaryota; kingdom Viridiplantae; phylum Streptophyta; class Polypodiopsida; order Polypodiales; family Pteridaceae; genus Adiantum; species Adiantum capillus-veneris. The sequence goes on along the minus strand of NC_140936.1, from coordinate 116,831,932 downwards.
TCTTTCTTCAGGTCGAAACGCAAGAGGTGGAGGATGTACCGGCCTCACCACTCCATTTGTTTCTCTCATCTTTTGTCGCTTCAAAGGAAAGTACCCACTTTGGTTATTATAATACATTGTAGCTGGTATTAACGCTTGTTTTTTAGATGATTCCATCATCTTCGTATATCTAGCACCTAGCAGTGTAGGTTGTTGTCCTAAGACAAGCTGTGGTCTTGCAACTCCTATTGGTCCTAGTGCATTCTCCATAGCATATCTGGGTGGAGAAGGTGCTACCGGAATAGGTTGTACATACCCGTCCTTAGCATATTCCATGCTATAGTAACACTCTTGTCTCGTATCATTTGTCCATTTTCTCTAAAATTTTCACCATAGAGGTTCTTGGAGGTCAGATTTAACTAGAAGAACAAATCTCTGAGCTAATCCTCCTATAAGCTTCATTTGCTCACTAGATACCTTTGGCTTTAATGTGGGTTGGATTCTTGGTGAATCACTCCTATGAGAAGATATGTCACTTTGACTCCCATTATCATATCTTCTCAAGGTTCTGCTTTGATTTGGATAGGAGTAAGTTATAGAGGGTGGTGATGGTACATATGGTCTTGTTGTGACCGTAATTCCACCTCTATAAAAGTCATGTTGTATGGTTGCATCTGGGTACAACCATGGTCCATTAGGCAGATTCACTTGAGGAGGCATGTTTACCATCTCTGTGATCATTTCATCTCTCGTTATCACTCTAGAAGGGAATCCAGGTGGCTCCCTTTTTGGAATTCTCATATTTGGTGGAGGTATCTGTGGTCCGTCATTGACCAAATGTCCACCTCTTTCTAGTGCATTGTGTAGGTTTTTGTCAAAATGTGGATAGATTGGCATTTTAGCACTTCTAACTTGGCTTGCCATACCTTTGGTCATATCTACAAAAGGATTGGTAGAGTGACTTTCCATCTTGATGATCTTAGCTTTCTTAATGTCAAGCCCACTCAATACTCTCAAGATAGTCCTTAATAAGCACCTTGGCTTAGTGCAAATTATCCCTTTTTGCCCTTCACCAGGTCTCTCAAAAGTCAGGAATTTGTGACTCTTTTGGTCTCTGGAAACTAGTTCTGAATACCCTAAAAGTTTGTATTTAGGAAACCTGGGAAAATTCACATGTCTTATTGCCCGCAAGCTTTTCTCCTGGCTATACCTGACTCAATTTGGAGTTGTCTATAAAAAGTTAGAGCAGTTTTGGTGAACTGCACTTAAAAAGCACTCAAAACAGTTCCAGGACCAAGGATTTTTGCTTGTATCTTGACCAAATGTGACCCAAATTTGTTGAAACTTGGTCACTAGGCTTACTTTACAATGCAGAACACTTCTAGAAGCTCACTGTGAGTTTTCACATCCAAATTAGGGCTAGAGACATCATACGTGTATAATGTCTTTTTCCACAAAATTTGTCAAAATTTGGTATGTGAGCTCTCCTTGATGTCCTCTACCCACTGCAAGTTTCAGTTTGTGAATTTGACTTTTATTTTGACACTTGAAACATTATACGCGTATAAAGTCTTTTGTGACAGAATGAGGTGACTTTTGTTCCACTGATTCCTTGTCACTCAAGCAACTCTCAACAAGTTTTAGAATTCAATTTGGACATTTTTTGAGCAAGTTAGATCAATACAAACCTGAATCTGCAGTTTTCTGTCTTTTTCTCTTTGCAAGCCCAATGAGCTCCAAATTCTATGAAATTTTGGCTAGGGACTTCTTTTATGCTCTAGGACACTGAGGTATACTCAAATGTCTGATTTGACCCAGATCTGGCCTATGAGACTTTATACGCTTATAAAGTCTTTTGGCTCAGATTTCACTTAGATTTCTACCCAAGTTACTCCTTGATGCATACACAAGAATATGTGATTACAAAAAATTTTGGATGTCAAAAATTGCACAGAATCACCTCTTTTCCACCTTTACAATCTTGTATCTACAAAAATCTCTTTAAGTGCAAAAGTATGTGTCCAAATGAGTTGAAATTTTTGCAAGCAAGCTTAACACATCATTTCGTATCCCCTATGTGGTCAAAAGTGAAATTTGACTTTCAGATCTAGCCTTGAGACATCATATGCGTATGAAATCTATGTGCTCAAATTTTGACAAAATTTGGTATGTGAGCTTGTTTTGTTGTGCTTAACACCCTAGTAAGCTCAGATTTAAATTTTGGTCTCTAAAAGTGCCCTTTAGACATCATACACTGTTGGGCGTATTTTTGACACCCCGTTTTTTGTAAATTTGTACATACAGACATGATGCCCGATGTCAAAAGGGTGTGTGGGCTTTATTTTTGTGGTTTTTTTAGCTTGCTTTAGCAAGCACATGTACATGCACTGCAAGTCGCTAGTCTAGTGATAGCTGTCGGGCTACTGTAAGTGCCCGTGAGTGAGTTTTTTGAAGCGAAACTTGTATATAACTAAAACTCATGTACAAACTTAAAAACGTTCAGCCAAAGATCAGAAAATTGCAGGTTTGAGCTTGTTGTGCCTTCTTGATGGTTTCTGTTGCAGTTTTTGCCCTCGCCTTGCCTACTCTATCAAGGAAGGATCTCAGCCCGTATGCCAAAAGCTAAGAAGAATGGGACAGGGACAACTTAATGCTTTAAAGGAAGAGGTAGACAAGCTTCTTGAAGCAGGTTTCATTTGTCCTATGAGTACTGTAGAATGGGTGAGTCCTGTTGTTGTCACACCCAAGAAGGATGGAAAGTGATTTTAAGCCTCTAAACGCAGCCATGAAGAGGGATCCATACCCTCTTCCTTTCATAGATGACATACTCGATTCTATTGCAGCGCATGAGAGGTATAGTGTATGTGATGGATTCTCTGAATATTTTCAGCTCACCTTGGCTTTAGAGGATCAAAAGAAGACCACATTTATCACACCATGGGGATGCTTTTGTTATTGTGTGCTTCCTTTGGGTCTTATGAATGGCTGTGCGTGGTATCAAAAGCATGTCAATAAGGTGTTCTCTCCCTTTCTTGGCAAGTTTGTGAAGGATATTATTGATAATTTTGTGTTTATAGCTCTAGAAAGGATCATTGTGTAAAGCTTGGGATGGAATTTAAGCAATATGATGAGAGTGGAGGTCAACTCAACCCAAAGAAGTGTCATCTTGCTCAACCAAGAGTGAAGTTTTTGGGGCATATAATCTCAGAGAATGGAATTGAAGCGGATCCTGACAAAGTGAAGGATTTGGTGCTCCTCCCATCACCTAAAGATACAAAGCAACTTGCTACTTTCATTCAAAAGGTGAAGTATATGGCAAGGTTCATTCCTTTGTCCTCTCAACTTCTTTATCCTCTACAACAAGTAGTAAGGTTGGATCCTCTACAATGGACAAATGAATGTGAAGAGGTTTATCAAGGTATCAAAGAGGTTCTTGGTTCTCTTTCTACTATGCAAGCTCCTAATTGGGATAAGGAGTTTTATGTGTTCAATCCATTAGTAGGCGAGGATGCCATTGGAGCTATGCTTCTTCAACGAGGTAACAATTCCCACTACATGAAGCCTATCTATTGTGCTAGCAGGGTGAAGCTAGAGGTGGAAAGAGGCTATACTGAGGTGGAGCTCATCATGGTGGGTGTGATTTATGCATGTAGAAGGTTTAGGCACTATATTCTCCCTGAACCATTCACATTCCTCACTAGATACACTCTTCTACCTCAATTGGTAAATAGCCCTACTTTGTCAGAGAGGCTCATGAAGTGGATTGTGGAGCTACAGGAATTCCAATCCTCTTTTCTTGTTGAGGAGAGTACAAGGGCTACATTGGCTGATTTTCTTACTTATAAGGAAAGCCCTCTTCTTCTTAAGGAGGACACAGTGAAGAAGAAACACATTGAAGCTCCTGACATAGACAATGCCTATCTATTGTTTTTTGATGGCTCTTACAGGAAAGCACATGGTGAAGCTTCGGGAGGTGTTGTAATTTATGATCCTTAAGGTGCGTTGGTAACTAAAAGGAGTTTGAAGCTTACAGCACAAAGCAACAATGAAGCTGAGTATGCTACTTTGGAGAAAGGTCTCAACCTTTGCCTTGAGCTTGGCATCCATCGTGTAAGGGTAAGAGGTGATGCTCTTTTGGTGGTTAAGCAAGTACTTGGGGTGTGGCAAACCCTCGACAAGACACACACTTCCTGGCTATCCACTTGATCTCGGAATAACCTCTTCTGAATCCACTTAAGAAAAATGATTTCTTTAGTTGAAACTAAAGCAAGCAACCATCACACGAATGTTAGTAGGAATACCTATCTAAGTCCTTGTATCCTCGGCAACGGCGCCAATGTTGCGGGAGTGAATCACACCACCCATTAAGTGCATGCAACACAACTTAGATCAACATAATGTCAAGTGAGGACATAGATGACGCGATAGGCACACGGAGAAAATCTCGTTAGTTTGTTAGGCTGAGACCATCCTACACATACAACACTCTGGAAGGCCAACTAAACCACAACCTAGAAGCTCACTGCTCTCAACTACACTACCTATCCACATACACACAATGGAAAGAAACTCATCAAATCATACTAGAATCACACAAAACTTAAGGAACACCATTCCCTCACAGGGATACACGTGTCCCTAAGCCTCTACACTCAAAATCCTAGCTCTAATCCCATTTGTAGAAAACACGTATAAAGACAGAGAAGTATTTTGAAAGTGCCCAAAACTGAAATCTATGGGTACTTATGCGTAACTTACGTCGCTACAATTCTAACGACTACTTGTAGGTAGAAAATAGACATCCTTTGATATACTTACGACCATGAGTAGCTTGTAGACGTGCAAGCGCGTTCACTCCGTTCCGCAAGGAATGCTTGGGTTGTTACGTAGCTCTTGCGGAGTCTAGCGTGTTGGTGAAGTCGGATCTACAATGTGATGAGCGAGCGGGGAGTAGCGCCAAGATGAAGCTCACGCTCTCTCTCTTCCTCTCTCACACATAGTAGACGGCAGCGCTAAACTTATGATTATGATAAAAGTTTTCTTTACAAAATGACCTAGGTACCTTATATACTAAGGTCACCTTAGGTTCACCAAAAATAGAGTTTGAGGGGTCAAATGGCTTGGTACTTACTATCAGGAAGTGCCATTGCACCCTGGCTTCTGCAACTAGACTACCTACTTATTACAAATGATCTTTCTAACCATAATTCGGAGCATTCCATAACTCTCAAAAAATAAGGCTTTGTTGAGTTATGTCGTGTTGTTGACCCAGCCGTCAACAGGAAATACACCCGATAGGTGGCCTTACCTGCCCACTATTAGGTGCACGATTCAGTTAATGCACCACATACAAATCTTGCTATAAAAATATGGTGCGTATAAGCTTGAACGCTGCCTCAGTACCTGCACACGATGAAAACACACGGGCATATTATAATATGTTAGCATATTGTATGCTGCAATACAAAAACGCAAGCCCTCCCTTGCGCTAGCCCAACGTGTAGCCTTACAACGTGCGTACACTTCAAGCTCGCCATAAACCATAAGCCTCCTTGGGCAGGCTGCACAATCTTCCAACCGCTTGTGCACTTGCTGTCGCACCTGCAACCATGGACTCTCCTCACTTGTTGTGCAATTACCTTCATGCCCCAAACGGCATAAGAGGAGCGCACACAACATTTAACAAAGCAGACACAACATAATACAAAGGTAAAATTGTTTTTTTACCCACTAGAAGCGTATGTCTTCATACTCAGTTATACACACATGAAGTTAAATGTCTTCAGAGCATAATACATAAAGATAAAGAAACATTTTTTTAACAGCTACATACACATGAAGTTAAATGTCTTCACAGCATGATACATAAAGATAAGAAACGTTCTTTTAACTCCGCACACACATATCTATACACGGTAGGACGATGTCCAAACACATGAGCACATATGCATATGTAAAAGTCTTAAAAAAGCCAAGGTGATAGCCATGGTTTCAAGTAAGGCATTCCGAGGTATCAAGTTTGATAACGTATTACATGGGCACATCGGAAAGAGGTTGAAAACACCCGTTTCATGCATAAGATTATAAACACACACACACACACACAGGCAAGAGTATAAAAACGGGTCGTTTTTTCATACATATACACATGTATACACACACACAAAACACACATTGAAAGTGTTCATAAAATACATATTCACATACTAAAGTAGGGATAAAATCATATTTATAATATAGCATTAACGAGAAGCATCGAAGATAATAATAAAATAATAGTAATCACTATCATAAAGATAAATACCCTTATCATTTGAAAGGTTTAGAAGTAACAGAATTGCAGCACCTTGGACAACACATACATACAAGAGCAATAACACAGATGACGACAACAAGTAATAACCAGGTATTATGGTACAAGAGCCTTTTCCTAGTTTCCTTTATTTTGTAATCATGGACGTAAACAAAATGATTTTCTAGAGTTAGAGTTTTTTTTCAAGAAAGGTTTAAAAAATCCCCTAAAAACTTAGGCCAAGTAAGAAATATAAGTATGGAAAAAAAAGCATTAGTTATGACAAACCTTCTGTGAGGAAGAAAAGTCAATATTTACTTGGTGTTTTTTGAAAAAAGAGTGATATTACAAACAAGTACTTCCCTTATTATACAATGCATCCCAAGAGTCATATGCTGTTACAGACTTAAATAAACTTGTTTCTATGTTTGTAGAGAACGGTTTCAAAAAAGAAAGGATTGCTACATGTATTACCAACTTCATTGAAGAAAACAAATTTCTTGGTATTAATTTTACCATCAGTACCTTAAAACATAGAATTGGTAGAGGGTCCACTTGGTGGAGGATAGGTCCACTTGGTGGCCTATCCTCCACCAAGGTGTACCTTTTCTCAGGGATGGGGGAGGGCCACACACACACACACACACACAGAGTATATTGGACATATGACACATATAGATAACACCCTGTGATATCATGCGCACACACGCACACACACATACGCACAAAAAATAGCACCATTTGTTTTTAGAAAAGGACACAAGTATTGATAGCATGCCACCAAAAATCTACTAATCCTTTAACATGGCACATGCAACTACTTCAGTAGCAGAAGAGTGATGGACAAGATTGGAGACAGAGAATGACTCCAAGCAGGACACAATGAAAGTTTTTAATAAAAAACAAGCTATTCAGTATTTTTGTAAGCATTTTCGGCATAGAAAAGTCTTTTATTTTTATATTTAGTGGAAGTCACCAAAAACTGTACAAACCCTTGAATAAACAAAGTTCCATTGTCATTATTTGTGGAAATCCTAAATAGCAGGATACTTTTTGATAAAAACGAGCAGTGGATACACTGGCACAAGTGAAATACGTGCACATGCTCAGTTATTGCACAAATACAGTTGTTTTTATATATATGCAATGAATGAGAAATGTAATTTAAAAAAACACTCTGAATCAAGATTTTTGAATATATGGGCCTTGACAAGGCACAAAAAAACGATAGTTGAGTAATGTGATAAATTATTATGCTTTTGTTCTATATACGAATGGCCCATTAGGTCATTTGTTAAAGATAATAGTCTCTGTTTTTGAGGGGAAAGAGATAATCCTATAAGGCTAAAAGGATAATTTTAGCAACACCCAGTAGGTGGCCTTACCTACCCACTAATAGGTGCACGATTTAGTTAATGCACCACATACAAAGCTTGCTATAAACATGTGGTGCACATAAGCTTGAATGCAGCTTAGTACCTGCATGCTGTGAAAACACACAGGCATATTATAATATACTAGCATACTGTATGCTGCAATACAAAAACACAAGCCCTCTCTTGTGCTAACCCAGCGTGTAGCCTTCCAACCTGCGTACACTTCAAACTTGCCATAAACCATAAGGCTCCTTGGGCAGGCTGCACAATCTTCCAACTGCTTGCGCGCTTGCTCTCGCACCTACAACCACGGACTCTCCTTACTTGCTGTGCAATTATCTTCGCACCCCAAACGGCATAAGAGGAGCACAAACAACAATCAACAAAGCAGACACAACATAATATTGTTTTTTTACACACTAGAAGCGTATGTCTTCATACTTAGTTACACACACATGAAGTTAAATGTCTTCACAACATAATACATAAAGATAAAGAAATGCTTCTTTAACAGTTACACACATGAAGTTAAATGTCTTCACAACATGATACATAAAGAAAAGAAATGTATTTTTAACTCCGCACACACGTATGTATACACGGTGGGATGATGTCCAAACACATGAGCACATATGCATATGCAAAAGTCTTAAAAAAGTCAAGGTGATATCCACGGTTTCAACTAAGGCACTCCGAGTTATCAAGTTTGATAATTGTATTACATGGGCACATCGGAAAGAGGTTGAAAACGCCTATTTTGTGCATAAGATTATAACTCTCACACACACACATGCAAGAGTATAAAAACGGGTCGTTTTTTCATACATATACACAAGTATACACACACACAAAACACACATTGAAAGTGTTCATATAATACATAGTCACATACTAAAGTAGAGATAAAATCATACTTATAATATAACATTAAGGAGAAGCATAGAAGATAATAATAATATACCAATTAATATTTAAAACCTAAATACCCTTATCATTTGAAAGGTTTAGTAGTAATAACAGAATTGCAGCACCTTGGACAAGACATACATACATGAGCAATAACACAGATGACGAGACGACAAGTAATAACCAGGTATTATGGTACAAGAGCTTTTTCTTAGTTTCCTTTATTTTGTAATCATGGACGTAAACAAAATGATTTTCTATAGTTAGAGATTTTTTTCAAGAAAGGTTTAAAAAATCCCCAAAAAACTTAGGCCAAGTAAGAAACATAAGTATGGAAGGAAAAGCATTAGTTATGACAAACCTCGTGTGAGGAAGAAAAGTCAATGTTTACTTGGTGTTTTTTGAAAAAAGAGTGACATTACAAACAAAATACTGCCAAAAGTTTTATAAATATCACAAGAATTAGTTGACTCGAGATGGTAACAAGCAAATTTATATACCATAGGATGTAATGAATGGAGAATTCATTAGAATGTAATCAAAATACTCACAAAGGAAGGGCAAAAAGTAAGGCCTATCACATAATGATAATAACTGCATGTATGTAATTATTGATGATAAACAGAGCTACAAGCAGACAGCTAGGATGAGCGTCACTTGAGACGAATTTAAGCTACAACAAATTTGGGACAAGCTAATGGCGGCACATAATAGTCGAAAGAAGACCAAGCCATTAGCAAATAGAGACCCTATCTCCAAACCATGTAAACCCATCAAAGCTTTCAAAGACTGTAATAGACCATACTTACATAGAAAATCTAAAGAAAACATAAGATATATTTAGGAGTATGGTTGGGGTTTGGGATGTGACAACGATAACAAGCAGTGGGGATTGCTTGGATACCTTGTCACCCATTTAGTATAAATTAGTTCTAATTAATTGTATTTGTGGTTGGTTGTTGGCAGGTAAAGATCCTTGCTCTCATCTGATAGGAGTTCTGGCTAAAACCTACGTTGTCATGTATCAAATTACCTTGTACTGAATTTTATATATCAAGAAATTTTTCTTTGTTTTGTTCTTTACACAATATGTTTTTGCAAATAGTATTTAAGTCTCTTAGTATTATTATTTTGAATGATGGGATTTTAAATTCAAACACACACACACACACACACACACACACACACACACACACACACATACTCTCTCTATATTTAAGTAATAAACACATAGTGAGTTTGAGTGAGTGATCACACTACCGCACATCTACATACAGATGGATATTATGTATCTTGATCATAAAAGGTTGAATTGGACACGGTTTTTTTGAGCACTATACTTTTGTAATAAATGGTAGCATAGCCACATATTTTAATCTAGGTACAAAATTGTATCAATTTGCAGGACAACCAAGGAACGGATGAGTCTAATACATGAGATAAGTTTCACACTAAACAAGATCAAGCAACAAGATGATTTATCAGCTGTTTTCTTCAAGCAAATTCATGTGGCTTCCTGTAAAGATCACCTGTTGGTGTTGTTCTCGCAATAAAGGGCCTTGTAACTAGGCAGATTTTTGGATTTACATTATTGTACCATCTTCGATACCTTGTGGGATTATTGATGATTCTTACTGTATAAGTTAGGTGGTAATATTATAAATGCATTATGTTCCTGGAAAGGGTAACAAAGTATGCACATGTAAGCCTTTATTTTATTTTATTTTTTGGGTTTAAGTACCAAATTTCTATAATATTTTTCCTGGTTGCATTTTATGTGCTATAAGGGAGGATACAATATGCCTGAAAGGAAACCCCCTTCGGTTTAAAGTTGAATATTCTTACAAGAGTGGGCAACCTCCCCCTTTGTTTTCCCAAGTTTAAATGCCTTAAATGTGTAAACATAAGGCATGGGTTAGCTGTGAATATATTCACCCTTAGAATTCTTCTAAAAAGACTTAGTTGCTGCAACCGTTTAAAACATATAGCATGTTAGTAGCTTTCAATGTTCATCCTCAAATTTTCTAAAAATAAAAGTCAAACTTTCTATTTGAAAGAGTTACAACTCATAGCCTTAACTATTTGCACATGGAGTTGCCAAGAAAGCGTAGTATGAAAAATAGCCTTCAAATAACTCTTTAACAAGGCCTATGCATGAATAGAATTCGTGCGCTTCTTCTTGCAATTAGTTATTCACTTGCAATTGCTTGCAACACTCTTAGCTTCTCAGCGCTAAGGGCTGCTATTTTTTGATAAGCGTGCACATGCGCGCGCACACACACACACACACACACACACACACACTCACTCTCACATAAGCCTTGCAAGTGCTACGTTCTTTGCATCTCAACGTCAAGAGATAGTGAGCCATACAATTTCCCTTCTTGCAAACACACACACACACACACACACACACATCTGTTGGCACAAGCTTCTTTCTTCAAGTATACATGCACATGTACATGCACACACAATTCCCAATCAAGGAGGCTTACAATTTGGCACACCCCTTCACCTTCAATTGCGTCAAACGATGATCATCAAGCAAGGATTGGAATTAGGCATCGTAACGAAGTGCATAGTTGAAGTAACATTTTTACGAACAAAATGGCTTCGACATCAATCTCTCAGGGTGGTTCGAACCAATTTACAAAGTTGGTTTTTTTTGGCTTTTTCATTGTAGTCATGATGAAAAGGCATTAACATATTGACCTCAAGCATAATTATGAAACTTTTTGTCATAGATTTAGAGGTTATTAAAGCTTTCTTTTCATGCATATTGAAGGTTACACCAGAAACAAACTTAAGTAAGCACAATGTTTGGATTTAGTATTTGAGTGATGAATAGGCATACATGGATGTTTAAACGAAAAGATTTGATGAAAGTATACTCGACTACGATAAATGGGCATCCCACAACCCACATGGCTATTTCTATCATGAGAAATGTGTTCAAACTAACGAATATTATCTATAAAGAGTTTAATTTTGTCTTCGTGTGCTGAAAAACATAATTGTATCATCGCAATAAGACATACGGACTATTTGTTTCTAATTTTTTCTTGGTACCCAATACTAACTCAATAGGATGATTTCTATAGATTTTTTGCATTATGGTATGATCATGATACTCTATGATGGTAATTCTATTGGGTCTAGTTTCTCATCCCTTTATGCTTTTCAATCTTGTATTACCCACACCGATAAACTCATATTATCTCTAGCCCTTGGCCTCTTTTATATATCACATTATACCCTTGCTATACACATCTAATGCTTTGCACACCAACTTAACCTGACATGTTGTGATTATCCCTCAGGAAACTTGTGTAAACGTTAATGATAACGCAACTCAAAAACAGGTAAAGGAGCTCATCGACAACCCAAAGGAAGGAAGCCGCTTTAAATACTTACCCTCTGGGAAACTCCGTCCGTCTGCTATACGTGATTTTCCTGTAGGTTGTAAGCCTGCACACCTCTATAAAAGCACTAAAATCATAGCTCGAAAAATATTACCCTATCGCAAAGCAAAAAACCTTCCACCTAATGTATATAACGAGATTGAGGGAGTGTAGGGCTATGTGATAGTGATGACAAACAGAATAGACTGGTTGGATACCTGTCTTCCCATCAGAGATAGTCCAAGTTCTAACTTGTTATCTGTGTTGGATGGTGGCAGGTATAGGTCTATTCTCTCATGGTCTAGGAGCTCGTTCAGTCTCCTACAGGATCGGTTGTACCAATAAATATGAAATAACAAGTTATTTCTTAATCTTTGTCCATTTTTCTCTTGGAACCTTTTTTGGTACTGTCCATGTTAATAATTTATATATGGTTCTGTATTGAAGGGATATTAAACATAAACACACACACACACACACACACACACATTGTATTACTTGCCTTTAAGAGTCTGTAGCATAATTGACATCCTGGATTCTACTAAAACACGCTTCGTACGCTTCATTATTTAGGGTACCCACCATGGGACATGGTCCTTATAAATCATGAGTGTTACTTAAAACCTAAAAAAGTGGTATACTGCCGCCTTTTGTAAACCCGGTCGTGAAGGCACTATGGTGGTTTTTTTGCTTTGACATACCGCATCATAGGCGGCCTCGAAGTTTCGTTCCCAGGAGGGGATCGCTCCACTCATGATGCTCTGCTCGCTACATAGTGATGGCGGCCTTCCTCCTTCTGGATGTTTTTGCTAGGGTTTGTAGGGGAGTTTGCCCTGACTGCATACCGAGGCTTTACTGGTTCATTACCTGGTTGTTTGGATGAGATGATGCAAAACATTATTTACATGGGCGGGTGTAGTTTCTTTTTTTTTCAAAAAAACCCGTCTTAGCAGTTAGTGTTTTTCCAGTTTTGACATTCAAAACTGGTTGGATACCACTTGGTTTGCTAAAAGACTAGATTCCATATTAACATAAACTATATCTGTTCGAAGTAAACAAAAACAAGTTTGAACTTCTAAAAGGAATTTTTAAGGCTTCTTTTTATTGCTTCATATGATGGTGCCTCACCAATTGAAAAATAACTCAAAAAATTGGGGGGTTAAGACACTTGGATTAGAAGGGGTCATGGCCTTCTAATCAAAATAAAACTATATTTATACTAAATATTAACTTTGGAATTGTAAAACATTTTTTGGAACACATAAAATACTTTGGACTAAGCTTGTAAAGTTTTTAAAAAAAGTTGTGAGATGGACATGGATAACAAATGATATAGTCCATTGATACCTGTAAAACACATCCAAGGTCAACATATATGTTGTCTTGTTTGGATGGATGCAAGTAAGGAATCTATCTTATCTTGGAATGTGTTTTTGGCTTTTGCAAGTTGTTCAACACAGGATTACACATACACCTACTGCATGGGAAGTTCTTCTGTTATTTGTATACTGGAATGAGGCTTCATTCTTACAAACATTGTACAAAGATAATTCTAAGGATGAGTTGTTTTTGTACTTATCATTTTCTTTATTCTGAAGCCAGCTATCTTTCGAATGTAAAAAGTTCAATTATGTCTTATTAATTATGAGAAAACAACTATACACACATTCACACTCATATCGCTTTCTCACCTCTCATATCACTTACACGTACACGCAATACAGACACTACATACTCACTTTTCACATGCACATATGCTCAAAATTGTGGTGGCTCGGAAACCATGAACACGAACAAAAAAGGCGTCCTGATGAAAACGACAGAGCCAATCACATTTGATCGGGCGTCGAATTGCAAAAGCCGATGATTGCGACGATGTGGGCAACATCCTAAGTGCCACGACTGAGCCGAGGGTGTATCCAATCTAGCAACATGCAATTTTTTTTCCTAGCAGTCAATCAAATGACAAGTAAATGAGCAGTCACCTATTTGTACCTACTCTCTTGTAATTCAAATATAAAAACTGTATATTGTCTCCCTCTCTCTAGCTGGGGTGGCCAACCACACACTAGGGGAGCATCTAGCCCCACCTCGTTTCCTAATAAGCCAAGACACTGGACGCCAGAGCCATGTGCTTGGTCCCATGCATCTAAGATAAGATCGACACTAAAATATTCCCTCCAAATTTCCTCCCTTCTACTATATATATAAAGGGAGAAGAGGTCACTCTCAGGGGATCATGATCATAAGTTAGCAAATCTTAGAGAAAATGGGTATGATAGCTATCACCACGCCGTTGATCATTAGGTATCCACTATGCACCATTGAGAATACCTCTCTCTCTCTCTATGCCGTAGTATAAAGGCATTAGTACAAACCATAGTTAACACACACCACCACACTTCCCATTATGGTATCTACAAACCATACCAATAGTCTTAGCCGCATGATACGCCACACACGTTGCTAGCACCATTGGCAAAGCGGTGTGGAATACTCCAATTCTTTGGTTCTAGATGGGATCGTGCACCATGTGGCCAAGTAATCCAAACCCGCCGATAATAAAGCATCTTTGTGGGCATGCCAGCGTGAAGAAAGCACTAAAATTAAGCTTCTTGATAGCAAAAATAAATCACTAAAGTTTGGGTTTCACATTGGCTGTACATTTTTAGTGCTTGATATTAATATAAAATCATTGCATAGCACTAATTGGGCTTCATTGAATGACCATGGGAAAGCAGTTAAATTTTGTTCTTGTGATTTATTGAGAATTCCTTTAGTGCTTGTGTTGAATTTCCAAATACTTAAGAGCACTAATGATTTGAGGTGTTTTTGAAGGGGTGTGGCAGGAGTGTACTTTCATTGATCCAAGAAGGGGTCATCATTGCAAAATATTGCAAAATTTGGCTACTTAGAGCCATTCCATTTCTTTGGATTAAAAATTGTATACATGCTAGCTCATAGCTTGGTCTAAAGTGAAAATGTTTTCATTTGAGCTAGTGTAGATTTTTTTTTTGAGAGTTTTCAAGTACAAATTTGGCTATTGAGAGCCAATCATTTTCATTTCATCAAGTTGTAGTCATCTCTAGCTCATAGATTGCTCTAAAAATTGTAATATTTCATGTAAGCCAGTTGTTAGCCAACTTTTTGGAAAGCTTTAAAATGTAAAATTCGGCTTTAGAGAGCCACTTCATTTCATCAAAGTTGCATTATTTTCAGCTCTTGGCTTGTTTTTAACTCCATATTTCATTGAGCTAGAAATTAATCGACCTTTGATTCATGCATGAGAGGACTTTAAATTGCAAAATTTGCTTATATAGAAGCATTTTATCTCTCATGATTGTTATGTATGCATAAATTTGCTACAAAGAGCATCATGTGCCTAACCAAAGGTACTTTTTTCCTTCGGGTTTTTTCCCTTTGGCAAATTCGGGTATGCAAGAACTTAGCTTTAGGTTTTCATTAAATTTTTTCTTTTGGTGCACTTTTGGCTTTCAATAAAAGCCCTTTGGATCTTGTGTTTACACTTAGCTTCAATCAGCTTGGGTTGTAATACAAGGATCAAGAGACTTCTCTACACAAAGGGGATGCTTGTTGAAGGATGCACAAAGAGCATGAATAGGTGTAATTCTTCCATGATTTTGCTCTTTTGTTTATCTCTTCATTCTCTATGCTTGGATTAAGTAATTTTTGCTTCTAAGATATGGGTTTTTCATGTTCAAAAGCTAAGCATCCTAAAGTTTCAACACTTTGCTTTGTGAAAATTAACTCATCAAAAAATTAGGTTTTATGTGTGCTAATCATAAGTAATTGGCTTAGGTTAATGTAGGTTAATTTCTCATTAGTCCTAGACTCTTAGTGATAGTCTTAATACTCCATTCATTTTTAACATGACCTAGGAATATGATTAGGCTTTAGTCTTTTAGTCCAATTGCCATTAGCAGCTCATGTTGGAAGCAATAAAAAAGTGCTAAGAAAATGAATTAATGAAGCAAAAAAGTGTGAAGAAAAACTAGCAAAAAGTGCTACTAGACACATGAAAAGAAAATTTGTATGTTATGTTGTGTCTATGTGAGGCCTAGCGCTTTATTGGCACTTGGCAGGCGAGGGGAATCACCTTGGCTCACTTGGTCAAGGCCCTAAACCGATGCCCTGAGCTGATAGGGGTTAGCCGTCGCCTTGGTAGGATAGTAGGCTTTTGGAATGCCTTCTTGAGGGTTCAAGGTGTTGGGGTGGTAAAGCCCAATGTGCCACGCCTAAGTGTTGGGCGGCCGGGGACTACCGGGAACTAACATTGACCATTCATTCTATATAAAAGAATAAGGACCCATAACCCTAACACTATTGTGTTTGGAGTCCACCCAAACTTGTGTCTCCTCGGTTCTCCATTGCTGCATACAAACACACTCTCTTGCATGCGCTCTTCAACTGGTATCAGAGCTCAGAGATTGGGAGCACCATTGCAACTCAGCAGGGAGGCAAACGGAGAAGCAGCAAAAACTGCAGCACGTTTTTGCATATCTATTTTGGCCTACCAAAACTTCTTCATTTAAGCCAATCCTCGCGAAGCCTAATCGGTTTTTTGTCCTCTTCAACTTTGCAGAAGAAAGTTTTCTCAAAATCTTCACCAATTTTGAGATACGTCACTCATACTGCATGTAGGTTGTGAAGTAGAAGCTGCAGATTTTTACAGATCTGTTTTGATATGTAAAAACAGCTTATTTCAAGCCCATTCCCATAGGCTTCAACCGTTTTTGCGTGGTCTACAACTTTGTAGAAGGAGGTTTCTGCAAATTTTGCATAATTTGAGAGATATTGAGTTCAGACAGGAGGGTGGTCTACCCTCGTCGATTCTTCTGCGTACATGTTTTCGTTGCAGACTCTTTCTGCAATGTCTGTCACATGCATATTTGATGTAAGGTCTTGATGGTCTATTATATCAGACAAACCACCGTAGCGGTTACAGAAAAGGGTTTCTGTGGTTGATATAAGATCTTATGCGGTTTATGTATTGTGATGGAAATATGCAAAGCCTATTGTTGAGGGTCATGGTAAGGTTTTATTGAGCTGGGGGATTCTCAAATGTGGAGATCCTTTTGGTGATATAGGTTTTGGAGCAAGCCCCCGACATCCCCATAGTTTTGGCATCGACATAGGATGTATGTTTATGCGGTTAGTACAGTATTGGTGTGCATATGCTGACCCGACATTGTTGGCATTGCTGTCATCTTTATGCGTATGCCTTTGACAGTGTTCAGTTGGTCAGAGACCCTCTTCTAGAGTTGGAGACATTGACAGTGATAGTTCTTTGAGATTTTATCTTGCCGGTTTAGCCACTTTGATCAGCATTTCAATCATTGTACACATTTGTTTTGGGTTCAGAAGTCAGCTTTGCAGGGGAGACTCTGCCAAAATTTTTCAGGTTTTCTATCATCTTCTTTAGTGGAGCGGATCTATCACTTTTGTTCCTTGTCGAGTGATGGCTTCATCATCAAAGAACTCTTTGTTCAACATTGAGAAGTTAGATGGCACTAACTTCCCATTTTGGAAGGAACAAATTTACAATGTCTTAGTAGAGAAGAAGCAGATCCGGCCGATAAAGATGAAAGGGATAAAGTCTAAGGATATGGATGAGTATGATTGGCAGGAGTTGGATGCGCTTGCCACATCCACCATCATGCTAACTTTGTCAAAGAATGTGTACTTCAATGTGAATATGGAAAAGACTAGTTATGAGCTATGGAAGAAGTTATGTGACCTGTATGAGAAGCAAACTGAGGCATCATAGGTTTATTGGATGAGAAAGTTAGTTGATCTAAAGATGGATGAGGACACACCCACGTGCAACCATCTCAATGAGTTCAACACAATTTTTAGTTAGCTTTCTACACAGGGAGTCAATTTTGACAATTCAATCAAAACAATGTTCTTGCTAGTTACGTTGCCAGAAAGTTGGGATACTTTTTGCACAGCCATAAGTAACTCAA
Organism: Adiantum capillus-veneris; assembly: GCF_014529385.1. NCBI lineage: Eukaryota > Viridiplantae > Streptophyta > Polypodiopsida > Polypodiales > Pteridaceae > Adiantum > Adiantum capillus-veneris. The sequence continues at coordinate 116,813,991 of NC_140936.1, read as the reverse complement.
CACCTCCTGATGGTTTAACATGTGCTAATGTTGAGGGCAGTTTGCTTATTGAAGAGGTTAGCATGAAGAATCTTGATACTCCTCGTGGTACTAGCAATGCTCTCATTCTTTGTGGTCAATCATAAGCAAAGGGCAAGCAAAATCAGAGAGGAAAATCTCGTAGCAAATCACGTGGCCAAAAAGACATTGAGTGCTATCATTGTCACAAAAAGGGTCATTTGAAGAAAGACTGTCAAAACTGGAAACAAGAGAAAGGTAAAGACAAGAAGCGGGAAGAAGGCAAGACTAAAGAAGGCAATATAAAGATTGAAGAGATCAACAATGTTTTTGTTGAAGATTCTGATGGAGACATTTATCTCACATCTGCCATGGATTCAGCCTTTTTGGTTGCCAATGATGACTATGCTTTACAGGATTGGGTTATTGACTTAGGTGCATCGTTTCATGTGACTCCTCACAGAGAGTGGTTTAGTACATAGGATGCAGCCCGTAAAGGTCGTGTTTGTCTTGGCAATGATTTTGCTTGCGACATAGTTGGTGTCGACAATCTGCAGCTGAAATTTCAGAATGGTTCTTCATTCATGCTCAAGAATGCGAGACATGTGCTGAAGCTTACTAAAAGCTTGATTAGTACATGACAATTGGATGACGCAAGATATTACTGCACATTTGGTGATAGTTCGTGGAAGATCACCAAAGGTTCTTTAGTGGTAGCACATGGTTCAAAGTCTGGGACTTTGTACATGCTACATGTATCCAATGTTAAAAACCATGTAATTTGTGTAACCAAACAGCTAAGAGTTTCTTTGTGGCATCGCGAGTTAGGACATATGTCTCAAAAGGGAATGAAAATCTAATCTCGTTTGGGTTATGTGCCTGGCTTCAATTTCTCAGACTTTTCAGTTTGTGAGCATTGTCTTTATGGTAAACAAATAGAGTCACCACACAAAAGGGGAAGAACTCAAAAAACTGAGCCATTAGAGTTAGTGCATAGTGATGTCTGTGGACTTATGCCCAACGTATCCATGGGAGGTTCGTTGTACTTTGTTACATTCATTGATGACTTCTCAAGGAAAGTGTGGGTATATCCTCTCTGGAAGAAGGATGAAGTTCTTTCAAACTTTCAAAATTTTGTGGCATTAGTGGAGAATCAGTATGGAAAGAAAGTAAAGTGCTTGAGGTCAGACAATGGTGGTGAGTATGTCACTAAAGCCTTTCAAAATTTTGTGATTCCAAAGGCATCAAAAGAGAGTTGACTACTCCATATAACCCTCCACAAAATGGTGTTGCTGAGAGGATGAACCGTACCATACAAGAGAAGTTACGTAGCATGTAGTCTAATGCAGAGTTGCGTAATGGATTTTGGATGGAAGCGTTAGCAACTGCTGTCCATTTTATTAATAGATCTCCTAACGATGCTTTAGATGAGAAGGTACTTGAAGAGCTTTGGTCTGGGAAGCCACCTTCTTACAAGCATATTAGAGTCTTTGGCTGTGAAGCGTCTTGCCATGTTCCAAACGACTTTCGAAGCAAGTTGGCTCCTAAGTCAAAGAAATGCATATTTCTTGGCTATGGCAATCTTGGCAAGATGGGAATTTGGTTGTGGGATCCTGAAGCTAAAAAAATAGTTTGCAATAATGAAGTATACTTCAATGAAGAAAAGATGCATAAGAAGCATGTGCATACAGCGGAGGTCAAGAGAGTTATCTTCTAAGAATATGGAATTGTCCACAATAGGGCTGAAGTGCCTAATGTCAGACAACAAGTACAAAATCCTCCTGCAGTACAAGATGATGCTAAGGGACAACCGGCTCAAGCAGTTATTACAAGGTCTACAAGAGTTTCAAGACCTCCTGATAGATTTACTCCCTCATTGGACTACATTATGTTGACAGATTGCGGAGAGCCTTCCTGCTATAAGGAAGCCATGTCAATGGATGACAAGGCAAAGTGGGAGAAAGCTATGCAATCAGAAATGGACTCGCTGTATAAGAATCAAACTTGGAAGTTGGTTTGGTTGCCTAAAGGTAAAAAGGCATTACCATGCAAATGGGTGTACAAGCAAAAAATTAAACCTCATGATAATAAACCCAAGTACAAGGCACGACTTGTTGCTAAAGGATTCAAGCAACAGCATGGTATTGAATTTGATGAGATCTTTTCTCCGGTTGTCAAGATGACAACTTTGCAGTGTGTACTTGCATTGGTTGCTAAAGACGACATGGAACTTGACCAGATGGATGTCAAGACGGCGTTCTTGCATGGTGATCTTCAAGAAGAAGTTTATATGCAGCAGCCAGAAGGTTTTGTTGAGAAGGGCAATGAAGACTTGGTGTGTCAGTTAGAAAAGACTCTTTATGGTCTAAAATAGTCGTCAAGAGAGTGGTATCATAGATTCTACTCGTTCATGCTCTCTCAAGGCTACAAACATAGCAATATGGACCTTTGCCTCTACACTAAGTGAGCTAACGATGGTAGTTTGCTGATTTTGGTCCTTTATGTGGATGATATGTTAATTGCCGGGAAATGCAGGGATGAGATTTTAGCCTTGAAGTCAGAGTTACATGCAAACTTTGAAATGAAAGACATGGGTGAAGCAAGCCATATCCTTGGCATGCGCTTAAGCGAGACAAATGCAAGAAATTGGTCTATTTGTCTCAATCTGAGTACATTGCTATAGTGCTCAAGCGTTTCAATATGGAGAAGGGAAAGGCATTGAGTACTCCATTGCCTCAATATGTGAAACTTTCTAAAAACGATTTCCCTAAGTCTGAAGAGGAAAAGGCTGAAATGGCACAAGTGACTTATTCATCTGCAGTTGGGAGTTTGATGTATGCTATGATTGCTACACGTCCTGGTATTGCTTTTTAGTGGGATTTGTTAGCAGATATATGTCAAATCCAGGCAAGAAACATCGGGAGGTAGTGAAAGGGGTAATGAAATATTTGAATGGTACAAAAGACATGTGCATTTTTTTTGGAAGAAAGGAAGCATGTGTAATTGGTTATACGGATGCAGATTATGCAGGAAACTTGGACAAGAGAAGGTCCACTTCAGGCTATGTTATTGAATTCACTGGAGGTGCAGTTTCATGGCGATCTTGTTTGCAAGATTGTGTTACCTTGTCTACTACAGAGTATGAATATGTTGTAGCTTCAGAAGCTTGCAAGGAAGCTATATGGCTTGGTCGATTGGTGGGAGACTTGGGAATCAATGCTGAGATGCCTGTGTTACATTGTGATAGCCAAAGTGCTATACAATTGGCAAAGAATCCAATGTTTTATGCAAAGACAAAGCATGTGGATGTGAAGTATCACTTCATTCGTGAGGTGCTTGAGGACAAGCGATTGCAGCTTGCCAAGATTCACACCACTGAAAACCCTGCTAATCTTCTAACAAAGGGCTTACCTTCATAGTGGTTGCACATTGTTGGGCACTAATGGGCATTGGGTAGACGATCATGGTCATTGTCTACCTGTATTGTATAATTATACACATTGTCACCCTAGATTAAAAGCACATTGTCCTTTAAGTGGGAGGTTGTTGGGGTGGTAAAGCCCAATGTGCCACGCCTAAGTGTTGGGCGGCCGGAGACTACCGGGAACTAACACTTAACCATTCATTCTACATAAAAGAATAAGGACTCATAACCCTAACACTATTGTGTTTGGAGTCCACCCAAACCTGTGTCTCCTCTCCTCTCCATGTCTGCACACACACACACACACGCTCTCGCACATGCTCTTCACAAGGAGCCAAGAGTCGCACCTAGACTTGCCTTGGGGTGGTAGCCTTGTATTGTTCTTTACTTTTTTTCAATGAATGACAAAAAAAAACCTTCCATGAACTTCAAAAGGCTATGTACTAATAGATTAGGAGCTTTTTTATAGCATGTAGACATGATAGACTAGAATGATTTATTAATATTGGTCACATAGTTTTTAGGCTAGTAAGTTTATGAGCTTGCATTCGCCTAGGGTCATAACTGATTGCTTGTGTGTCAAGCATACAACTGAAATTTCAAGTGGCTAAATCTTCACGATAGTTTAGGTGTCTTTTTGCTTTATGTTGTCTAGTTTTTGACTATGATTCACCCATCTTTTAGAAGCAAGTAGGAATGTGTGGTTGATTAGAGGAAGCCCTTTCCATGGATTCTCTCTATGATGAGTAGAAGGATCCCTTGAATCCTCTATGTCTATACATCCTAGGTTCGTGCTTCCATGCCCTAGCCAGGTTGTCGATCCATCGATATGACAATTTTGTGGGTTGCGATTAGGTCGTGCTACAATGCCTCCCTACAGCGACCATGGCCAATAATGAAGCATATCTTGAGATACATCAAGGGTTCATCCAGGAAATGCTTACGCTTTAGAAACAGTGATGCATCCATAGTTGGATACACTAATTCTCATTATGCCGGTTGTGTGGGCATTAGGAGATCCATATCTGTCTATGTTTTCTTGTTTGGTAGAGTGGCAGTCTATTGGAGGTCATGTCTCCAAATTTGCACTTTGTCTTCCACCATTGAGGTTGAGTACGTTGCAATTTCCAATGCTAGCAAGGAAGTTGTGTGGCTATATTGTCTAGTAGGAGACCTTAGTATACACCAGACTCTAGTGCTACATTGTGATAGCCTGCGTTAGCAAAGAACCTCGTGCTTCATTCCAAATTAAAACACATCAAGTTCAGGTATCATGTGATACGGGATATTTGGCTAGCAAACGCATTCAGTTAGCCAAAGTCCACACTGATGAGAACCTGGTGGATGTCCTAACAAAGAGTCTATCTTCAGAGCAATTTTCACATTGCATAGAGATGATGGGCATAGGGTGAAGCTATGGTCATGCTTCACACTTCTATAGTTGCACATACTAAGCCTTACACTTATAGGAACTTGGTCTACGTTGGCCTTCAAGTGGGAGATTGTTAGGGTTTAGGCCAAGTGGCAGGCTGCCCATCACTAACCATATACCCTAATCTTTGGTGATGATGAGCAATAAGAAGTGGTGAGTATCAATTCTCACCGTGAGCTCCATCAAATCTGTGTATCTTGCAGCACTGCACCACACCAAACACTCGCATGCAAGGCGCTCTAGCAGTGCCTCACACAATGAAATATGAGGATAACTCAATTATGACTAATGAAACTTGGGAACTGATAGAGTTTCTAGAGGGAAAACAAGCCTTCTCTTGTAAATGGGTGTATAAGGAAGAAATACACGATAGAAGATCCCAAGCCTAAGTATAAGGCTAGATTGGTTGCTAAGGGATTCAAGTAGAAGAAAGGTGTGGACTTTGATAAGATTTCTCTCTTGTAGTCAAGATGACTATATTGCATCTTGTGCGTGGACTTGTAGCCATTGAGGACATGAAACTTGTCCAAATGGACGTGAAGACGACTTTCATTCACAGGGATCTTGAAGAGGATGTCTACATAAAAAAGCCAAAGGGGTTTGAAGTCAAACCTAAGAAGCATACGAGGAAAGAACTATTCTGTAGATTTTGTAAGGCATTGTATGGCCTAAAAGAAGGCTCAAGGCAATGGTACATGACATTTCACAAAAAAGTACATGCAGTCCCAAGGGTATGCAAGGAGCCAAGGTGATTACTACTTGTGTACCCAAAAGTTTAATGATGGCTTAACGACTTTCATTCACAGGGATCTTGAAGAGGATGTCTATATGAAATAGCCAAAGGGGTTTGAAGTCAAACCTGAGAAGCCTACGAGGAAAGAACTATTGTGTAGATTGTGTAAGGCATTGTATGGCCTAAAACAAGGCTCAAGGCAATGGTACATAAAGTTTGACAAATACATGCAGTCCCAAGGTATGAAAGGAACCAAGGCGATTACTACTTGCGTGCCCAAAAGTTTAACGATGGTTTACTTATCATCCTTATACTTTATTTTGATGATATGATCATTCTTGAAAAGTCTAAAGATGAGATTTCCATCTTGAAGAAGTCACTTAGCACGCTATTTTCTATGAGGGATTTGGGAGATGCAAGTCACTTTCTTGGTATTGACGGCCGGTTTTCGCAACCACAGCCGCGAGAACCAAACCCCAAGAAGGGGAGAGTGCATTACCAAGAGAAACGATAAAAAAAAGAGAGTTTTTTAACATTCACCACCCCTCTATGCTTAACCACCGGCGGTCCACCACCAATTTGGCCATACCTCTCTCCATTATCGCCAAAATACAGAAGCCTCTCTCTCTCCTGCTCGGCTCCGCCAACAAGCTCTCTCTCTCTCTTTCTTATCCTACTTCTGCATCGCCTGGCCCAATGGGCGCATAAAACAAGCTGCCATTGTTTTTTTATTATTTTTCATTGGTGGGCTGCCACGCTTTTACAAATTTTCTCTCTCTCTCTTTCATTATAATTATTCTCTCTCTCTCTCTCTCTCTCTCTCTCTCTCTCTCTCTCTCTCTCTCTCTCTCTCTCTCCCTCTCCTCTCTCTCTCTCTCTCTCTCTCTCTCTCTTTACCCATCCTCGCTCGTCCATACCCCTACTCGACGGTCCTCCATACCTCACCCCTTCCTTTTCCCTCTCGTCCACACTCCCTCGTCCTCACTCTCCCCTCTTGTTTTCTTCCCAATGGCGGGACATCACCCTCTCTCTCTCTCTCTCTCTCCGTCTTTCCTTCCCTCGATTTGCTCACACTCTCTCTCTTTGAGTAAGCAACCCCGTGGGCACATGGAATAGAATAAAACTCTCTCTCTCTCTCTCTCTCTCTCTCTCTCTCTCTCTCTCTCTCTCCCTCTCTTATCCACACCCACTCCCTCATCTTGTCCCTCCCTCACCACCTCACCCCCCTCTCTCTCTCTCTCTCTCTCTCTCTCTCTCTCTCTCTCTCTGTAAACTGCCCGAAGGTGCATAATATCATCCCTCTCTCTCTTAACCTAATACACACACACACACACACCCCTTCACCCCTCAGCCACACACCCTCATTTCTCCCCTCGCCCGCTACCTCTCTCCCTCAACCTGCCAACACTTTCTCTCTCTCTCTCTCTCTCTCTCTCATCCATTATTGGTAGAACATAAAATCTCATTCTCTCTGTCTCTCTTTCTCCTTTTTAGCAGATAGCATAAAAGGTCTCTCTCTCTCTCTCTCTCTCTCTCCTCTCTCTCTCATTTTTCCTACACACCCCTCATCCCTTACCCCACCTCAATTGACCATTCCCCCCCCCCCCCCCCCCCCCCCCCCCCCCTCCCTCTCTCTCTCTCTCTCTCTCTCTCTCTCTCTCTCTCTCTCTCTCTCTCTCTCTCTCTCTCTCCCCTCTAAGCCATCTACAACTCCCTCTCCCTTCCCTCACTCTTTGTGTCGACAGCCCACGAGGGCACAACAAAATATAATATCTCTCTTTCTCTCTCATTTTCACTCACACACTCCCCTTCCTTGGCCCGATGCTCATCTCCACCCCCCCCATCCCGTTGACCTTACCCTTCCTTCCCTCTCTCTGTCGGCTCCTCTCCTCTCTCCCTCTCTCTCTCTCTCTCTCTCTCTCTCCTCTCTCTCTCTCTCTCTCTCTCTCTCTCTCTCTCTCTCTCTCTCTCTCTCTCTCTCTCTCTCTCGCACTTTCTCTATGTTGAGCCCACAGGCTGCGCAGCAGCAAGTACTCTCTCTCTCTCTCTCTTATCCACACCCCCACTACACACACAGACACACACCCCCTCACACACTCAGTCCCATTGCATCACTCTCTCTCTCTCTCTCTCTTGCGCACTCTTGGCCTGTGCAGGTGCTGCCTCAAACATAAACATACACTCTCTCTCTTAAAACACACACACACCCATACACACACACACACACACACACACACACACACACACACACACACACACACACACACACACACACACACACACACACACACACACACACACACACACACACACACACACACACACACACACACACTCCCACACCTTCTCGCCCTCACTCACACACCCTCCTCACGCCATCTCTGTAGCAGGCATGACGTTTAAAAAAAAAAACCATAATATATATGTATATATTATATATATATATATATATATTTTTCCTTATACCCGCGTTCCCATGCACACTCATTCACACTCACACACACCTGCTCGACACGACACACACAACTCAAGCCATACACACACACATTTGGCACGCATTTACGCACTTGAGTATACACACCCATACAAATAGTACACACACTCACACAACCCCACACATGCACGCACATATTCGCGAAGAACACAGCACGCATGTACGCACTCACCAAAAATAAAAAACAAAAAATCGACATCGACGCCAAACAAAAAAAGACGGCCAAGTCGCGCGCCGACGACACCAAAACAAGAAAAGACGCCGAAGGCATGCCCTGACCGACCTCGAAAATGACGAATGTGCTACATCGACGCACCAGCTAGGCCGTCGTTCACCGGCATCGCATCCACGATGCCCTCTTCAGTAAAATCTGTAGGTTGTCATCATTTTTCTCAGTTTTAAACCAAATCTTGTAAAAAATCTCAATTTGTAAATTATCACCTCTCTCTAGGTGATGGCCACAAAGGCGCACCTAGGAGTTTTCCTTATAATATTTCCCAAGACAAAGCAAGGGTCTACCATCCAGGACCCACATCTTGCTTTGTGTCCCCTGATTAGAACCCCTAATCTAATCAAATTACCCTAATCTAAAGCAGCCAACACCTATAAAAAGGCACTGAGAGGTCACTATCAGGGGGGATGTGTGCAATTTCATCATAGGTCAGCACTTGGTAGTATTTTGGTGGGAGGGATTGGCAACATTTGTATCACGAGAGAGGGGACTTAGTGTAGTGACTTCCTTTCGGAACTTGCACTATGTAAAGAAGCTATGTCTACATCTCGACTCCAATGGTGAACACACCACACTCATGTTAGCAAGGTCTGTGAGTCATCTCTAGAGAACGCACTAGTAGGCTCACTATCTCTCCCTCTATCTCTCTATCACCATGATTGTCACATCGTCGGAAATAAGATTGCTGTAAATATTGCAAGAACATAGTTCTCCCTCACACCCCGAGGGTTTTTATCACCTGTCATATTCTCTCTCTACTCTCTCTCTCTCTCTCTCTCTCTCTCTCTCTCTCTCTCTCTCTCTCTCTCTCTCTCTCTCTCGGTGAGTAGAGTTTGTGATATTTCCAATCACCGTTGTCTGCGTCCTAGCCGCTCAAAGCTAGGTGGTGCCCCCTGTTCGCTTCACTGTGGCCTGCTCATAGCGTGCATCAACATCTTGGCTTTTTTGAGGCCGTCGAGGTCCGTGTGGTGCTTTGCGCTCGTCATTTGGTGCCCCCACTAAGGAGGGTTTCTCAAAAACCTCCAGTTTACAATGCTGAAAACAACGCACATCATCAATCATGGAAGAATGGTTGAAAGAATTCTCCAACTGGACAACGGAAGAGGAGGAGACTAAAGAGGCACTAACCACCTTCATTGAAGTACTACTGCCAGGCTGTAGTTGTTAAGTATGGAGCCTGATTTACCCTTGTAATTTTTTGTGGTAAAAGTGCACATTTGTAAGGCCCCCATTATGAGGAGAAGCCATCGTGCGCGAAGGAAAATCACTCACCGAAAACCAAAATTTTCGCGGACAAGAATTAGGGGCAACTTTAAAGGCCTTGGGGTTGGAGGCCCCCGAGACTTTTTTTTCACCGGAGTATTCTTTTTCGCCGGAATATTATGGCCGGATGGCGGCCGAAAAGTGGTCGGAAAACAACCGGTCGGTTGGCCGGTGGCCGGTAGTCAATGGCCAATGGGCGGTGGTCGGAAGTCAATGGCCGGTGGCCGGTGGCCGCATTCAAAAGCGGACTTGTCTTCTCAAGGGCAGCCACACATGGGCGGATTGAAGGGTCCGATTTGGACTTATTCGCACAAGGGCAGCTACACATGGCTGTCTCTCATAAGAGAGGGCAGCCCTTTTGGCCTATAAAAGGAGGCCATTTCTACACACATTTTAGAGTGTGAAGTTGATGCAACAAGGTGAGTGTGAGGTGGTGAGAGTGAAGCAAGGCGGGAGCTCCATAAAGGGTATAATCCCTTTGTAAACTACTTCTTGTTTTGAAGTACTAAAGCCATTGAGTGGCTGCTTTCCCGTGGACGTAGCCCACATTGGGTGAACCACGTATATCGTGTGTACTCTCTCTCTCTCTCTCTCTCTACTCTATAATCTCGTGTATATAAATATGTCGATCTCCATTAAGTAACCTACTCAATTATCTATTTAGATACGTCTTATTTCCTAACAACTGGTATCACAGTAAGATTTGCTCGTAGCTAAATTATCTCAAGGAAAGGATTCCTTGAATTTGGTGGGAGTTATGGCAGAGGAAGGGAAGCTCAAGATTGAGAAGTTCAACGGAAAAAAACTACCAACATTGGAAGATGCAGATTGAAGACTATCTCTACCAGAAGGATCTCTATTTGCCACTAGGCGGTCTTGCAAAGAAGCCCGCAACAATGGAAGATGAAGCATGGATTGTCCTTGATCGAAAGGCAATGGGAACAATCCGGTTAAGCTTGGCGTCAACGGTGGCCTTCAATGTTTCGGAGATGAAGACCACGGAGGACTTGATGAAGTCACTTGACGACTTCTATGAGAAACCATCGGCATCCAATAAGGTATTTCTTATGAAGCGCTTGTTCAATCTAAAGATGGCAGAGAATGGTTCAGTTGCAGAACACCTAAATGACTTTAACACAAACATAATTCAACTTTGATCAGTGAAAATCAATTTCGATGACGAAGTGCGAGCTCTCCTTATACTATCATCTCTACCGGATAGTTGGGACAGCCTTGTGATGGCTGTAAGTAATTCTATCTCTGGCAAAAATACTCTTAAGTTTGATGATGTTGTGGGTGTTCTCCTAAGCGAGGAAATGCAAAGGAGAATCATCAAGTGCTGCACTATCAGTGGAAACAAGAGGAAGGCTTAAGGAGAGGTTCAAAAACCAAAAGGGTCGTGATCGCTCAAGGCGGAGCAAGTCACGCACAAAGTCATTTTTTGAATGTTGGAACTGCGGCAAGAAGGGACACGTCAAGAAGGATTGCTGGTCCAAGAAGAAGAAGGAGACAGAGTCTCAAGACAACAAGCCAACATCGGAGGCCAATGTGGCAGGTAAAGTAGAGCAAGATGCTCTAATTCTCTCATTAGACAATGTGTCTAATTCTTGGATAGTAGATTTCGGGGCTTCATTCCATGCGACACCACACAAGCAACAGTTCCAAGACTACACCAAAGGTAATTTTGGGTATGTATACTTGGGAGATGATGAAGCTTGTGAGATTGTCGGCAAAGGTACAGTTTCTGTCAAACCTGCTAACGGAAATGAATGGAAGCTTAAAGATGTTAGGCATGTTTCTTCTCTTCGCAAAAATTTGATCTCTACAGGACAATTGGACGATGAAGGTCATAACATTGCATTCGGAATCAAACGGTGGAAGATCTCAGAGGGATATTTGGTGGTTGCCAAGGGTGAAAAAGTCGGTGCACTTTACTTGTGTACTGTTAGCACGCAACCTTCAGCTTGTGCAGCAACTACAGAAGTTGAGAGTGCGGTGTGGCACTACCGACTTGGGCATATGAGTGCCAAAGGAATGCAAATCCTTCAAACAAAGAAGCTTCTACCAGGTTTGAAAGAAGTGGACTTAGAGTTCTGTGAAGATTGTGTTTATGGTGAACAAAAGAGGGTAAAATTTCAAAAATCAGGAAATGAAAGAAAAAATTAAAAACTTGAGTTGGTTCATTCTGATGTTTGGGGTCCTGCAAGTACACCATCACTTGGTGGCTCATTGTACTATGTAACATTCATAGACGATGCAACTAGAAAAACATGGGTTTATGTCATGAAGAATAAATCCGAGGTATTTTCCATATTTCAAAGGTGGAATGCCTTTGTGGAGAATGAAACAGGTACCAAGGTTAAATGCCTCAGATCCGACAATGGAGGCGAATATTGCAGCCAAGCTTTTGAAAGCTTTTGTGCTAGTAATGGCATTCGGAGGCAAAGGAAAACCCCAAGGACACCTCAACAAAATGGGATTTCGAAAAGGATGAACAAGACAATCATGGAACGAGCACGAAGCATGCGGCTACATGCAGGCCTACCGCTTGAGCTTTGGGCGGAAGCTGTAAGTACGTCTGTGTACTTAATCAATCGGTCACCCTCAACGGCATTGGATGGGGGAGTTCCAGAAGAGGCATGGACAGGTAAACCGGTGAATTATGCATTTCTCAAAGTGTTTTGGTGTGAGGCTTTCATGCACATAGATAGAAGCCTAAGATCAAAGGTAGATGCAAAGTCCAAAAAGTGTTTCTTCATTGGCTATGGAGAAGGAGACTTTGGGTATCGCCTATGGAATACTGAAGATGGTAAAATCTTAAGGAGTAGGGATGTAATTTTTAACGAACAAAATATGTACAAAGATTACTTGGAAAGAAAACAAACAAAAGAAACAGGTGATGAGTACATGGAGCTTGAGGACGGTGAAGACTCAAGGACTGCAAACGGTGACAATGTGCAACAACGTCAACCAAATGAGGAGCCTCAACCTATTCCCCGAAGATCTACAAGAGCAAGTAGACCTCCAGAAAGGTTTGTTCCTTCCTTCAACCATCTCTTGATCTCAGATTCTGGAGAGCCGGAATCATATGAAGAAGCTATGCAACATGGATCCAAAGAAGAATGGACGAAGAGCATGCAAGTGGAGATGGACTCACTACATCGCAACCAAACATGGGAGTTGGTTGAGTTGGCTAAAGGTAAGCGGGCACTTCAAAACAAATGGGTGTACAAGCTAAAGGAAGAAGAAGGTGGGAAGAAAAGGTACAAGTCTAGGCTTGTGGTAAAAGGTTTTTCTCAAAAGAAAGGTATTGACTTCAATGAAATATTTTTTCCTATTGTAAAAATGAACTCAATTAGGCTTGTCTTAAGCCTTGTGGATGCTGATGATCTAAATCTCGAGCAAATGGATGTAAATATGGCATTCCCTCACGGTGACTTAGAGGAGGAAATCTACATGCTTCAACCAAAGGGGTATGAAGTAAAAGGTAAGGAGAAAATGGTTTGCAGATTGTAGAAGAGCTTGTATGGTTTAAAGCAAGCATCAAGACAATGGTACTTGAAGTTTGATCGATGGATGTTGGATCATGGATTCACAAGATGTAACTCGGATCACTGCGTCTACACGGAGAATTTGGGAGATGGGAAATTCATCATCCTAATGTTGTATGTTGATGACATGTTGATTGCAAGTGCTAACATGCAGGACATCAAAGACCTAAAAGAGGAGCTATCCAAATCTTTTTCAATGAAAGATTTAGGTGCTTCAAAGAGGATACTTGGTATGAAAATATCAAGGGACAGGACGAAGAAGACAATAAAGCTATCTCAAGAAGATTACATCAAGAAGGTACTAGAAAGGTTTGCAATGCAAAATGCAAAACCATTTTCTACACCTTTGGCTGGTCATTTTAAACTAACGAAGGATATGTGTCCAAAGACACAAGAGGAGATAGCCTATATGTCTAAAGTTCCATATGCTGCAGCGGTAGGTTCTCTAATGTATGCTATGGTCTGGACAACAAGGCCAGACATTGCACATGTAGTGGGAGTTGTGAGTAGGTTCATGGACAACCCAGGTAAAGAGCATTGGCAAGCTGTGAAGTGGATACTTAGGTATCTAAAAGGGACAACAACAAATGATTTATATTTTGGAGGAACTGATATTTTTCTAGAAGGGTATACTGATACAGATATGGCAGGTGACAAAGATACTCGAAGGAGCACTACTGGCTATGTGTTCACGGTTGGAGGCACAACAGTAAGCTGGGCTTCAAAGCTGCAGAAAGTGGTTTCACTTTCTACCATGGAAGCAGAGTATGTAGCAATGACGGAGGCAAGCAAAGAAATTCTGTGGCTTCACAGATTCTTAGAAGAGCTTGGATTCAAACAAGACAATTGTGTCTTGTACAGTGATAGCCAAAGCGCTATCCATCTTGCAAAGAACTCAGCCTTTCATTCAAGGACAAAGCACATTGAGGTGAGATATCACTTCATACGCACTCTTTTGGAAGAGGGACAACTAAATCTAGGAAAGGTGCATACAAGTGAAAATCCTGCAGACATGTTTACAAAGGTGGTCAACAAGGAGAAGTTGAGCTTTTGCTCATCTTCAATCGGCATTCAAGGATAAGAAGCCAGAATGGAAAGCAATCACAGGTTTGGTTTGGAGATCAGTCTCCAAGTGGGAGATTGTTAAGTATGGAGCCTGATTTACCCTTGTAATTTTTTGTGGTAAAAGCGCACATTTGTAAGTCCCCCATTATGAGGAGAAGCCATCGTGCACGAAGGAAAATCACTCACCGGAAACCAAAATTTTCACAGACAAGAATCAGGGGCAACTTTAAAGGGCTCGGGGGCGGAGGCCCTCGAGACTTTTTTTTCGTCGGAATATTCTTTTTTGCCGGAATATTATGGCCGGACGGCGGCCGGAAAGTGGTCGGAAAACAACCGGTCGGTTGGCCGGTAGTCAATGGCCGATGGCCAGTGGTCGGAAGTCAATGGCCGGTGGCCGGTGGTCGGAAGTCAATGGCCGGTGGCCGTTGGCCGCATTCAATGGCCGGTGGCCGAATTCAAAAGCGGACTTGTCTTCTCAAGGGTAGCCACACATGGGCGGATTGGAGGGTCTGATTTGGACTTATTCGCACAAGGGCGGCTACACATGGCTGTCTCTCATAAGAGAGGGCAGCCCTTTTGGCCTATAAAAGGAGGCCATTTCTACACACATTTCATAGTGTGAAGTTGATGCAACAAGGTGAGTGTGAGGTGGTGAGAGTGAAGCAAGGCGGGAGCTCCATTAAGGGTATAATCCCTTTGTAAACTACTTCTTGTTTTGAAGTACTAAAGCCATTGAGTGGCTGCTTTCCCGTGGACGTAGCCCACATTGGGTGAACCACGTATATCGTGTGTACTCTCTCTCTCTCTCTCTACTCTATAATCTCGTGTATATAAATCTGTCTCTCTCCATTAAGTAATCTACTCAATTATCTATTTAGCTACGTCTTATTTCCTAACAGTAGTGTTGTTAGTATTCAAGCTTCCCATCTCCTGTTGCTCATTCTAACCGCAAATTGAGAGCATCAGGTGGGAAGGCTATGAAGTGCCATCACTGCTGTCAACCAAAGCATTTTTTCAATGAGTGCCAACAAAGGAAGTGAAGAAAGAACGGTGAGTTTTGCTTTTGAGAACCGCATCACTCTCACGACAGTCAGATTTTTTGTAGCACCAAGTGTTTTCTCTCTAATGGCCTGAGAGGAGTCATCAACTACATCAACCACAAAGTCTAAGTCCGAAAGCCTAAAGCATTTGGTGGATGCAAGTGGGCCTACACTCTCTCTAGGCCTGGAGAGTTCAAATGAAATTCGACCACCCAAGCGCCGCCGCCGCATGCAGAATGGAAAGCCGATTGAGGTAGACTCTTCTCACCCAATCTGTTTTGAACCTAATGTGGAGGATTATGTGGACTTGTATAAGAGGTAGAAGCATGTGGTGAAGGTGTCACCTCGTCAACACCTGAGTCACGCAGTCCTAGTGGTCAAATCCTTACCCTACACCCGACATGGATAATAACAATAGGCCAAAAGCCTTTCCTTTCCGTTTATTGCAACACATGCATGTAAACGTGTATATTGATAGGAAGATATTCTACCAGCACAAGATTGTTTTTCTATTCGGAGCCGAGATGCTTGATGAAATCCTTAGATCCCCACGTCCCATCATCTTGCCCTTCTGGATTACTACCACTCTTTTGATGTAAGCATCTTTATTCTATTCTAGCTTTGTGATCCAGTTTTATCATGTTTTAATCTATCCACCCAACCCTATAAAAAGCCGCTATGAGCCGCTAATGTCATTAATGTTATTAAAAAAAAAAAGTTTGTAATTTCCTGAGTTACTACCATGGCAAGTGTTTCTTTCCCCATGTTCAGTGGAAAGAAAGGAGAAGACATCACCACCGACTTTCTGGATGATTTCGACATCGCTTGTGTGGTTTCCAACAAGGATGACAACGCCTCACGGCTACAAATTTTTCCCCTACTGATGAAAGTAGAGGGCAAGTCTTGGTACAATGCTTTTTCCCAAGCTACCAAAAATGCATGGGATGTACTACGTCCTGCCTTTGTGAAGAGGTTTGGTGGAGGCACAACCTCAGAAAAGTTATGGCAGCTGCTGACAAAATTAAAGCAGGGAAGTCTGCTAGAGTATGCCACTTACGAGTCCAAGTTTCTGGATTTTTGGGAGCGATGGGTTGCCTCACTAGAGGAAGATGAAGGAGTGCCTAATTTCCTGAAAAAGAACCATTTCGTTGCTGGCCTTTGGTCGCCGCTTAAGGAGAAGGTGAAGGGGAGGTTCCCTGCAATGTATGAGTTGGCAGTGGAAGTAGCACGTCTTAAAGACAAGAAGCTGCACATGCAAGCAAGAGTCAACGAGTCAGAGGAATCGAGCTCAGTCCGACTAACCCCAGTGACTGCAAGAGCCGTTCATAGAGCCCAACCACAGGAGGCATCAGAAGAGCAGCAAGACCTGCTGAGTCGCAGCACTACTCAGCTTGAAAGTTTATCCGTGCATCTGGTGCAGCAAGGACATGCACCTGTCAAAAATCCAAATCAAGGGAAAGGACAACAAAGGCAAAACCAAGAGTACCACTGCTATAATTGCAAGGAAGACGTCCACAACATGTACTACTACCCACATCCAAGAAGACATAATAATAATAAAGGAGGAAGACAGATTCAGATTTCTCTGCCAAGGGCGAGACCATCGCCGCCCAGGCAACCAATCCCACCTATTCAAATTCCACCACCAGTCGTGCAACCACAGTCAATCTTGCCAGTTCAAGTCCTACAACCACCAATGCAACCACCACCACAATCACCACTTACACTCATCCTACGTCCACCACCAATTGGTACCCGCACACCAAGTGTCATTGGTCTTGCAAAAGAGGTCAAGATGAGGATAATAGAAGAAGGATCAAGCGAGAAGTTTGTTCAAAGGACTGAAGCAGTGGAACAAAAGGTTAAAGAATCGAATGATGCTACCCCAGTGAAGGAGGTAAGTCAAGAAAATTGTGTTACAAATGCTAGTACATCTCTAACCTTGGGTGAAGTAGACACGAAAGTGATCAATCGCCAGCATTGGGCAGTAAGGGTAAGAAGGTGTAAAGTGTTGATCAGACCTCGCCAGAGTAAGAGGAATGCAAAGAGCATGAAAGATACAAGAGAAGAGGAAGACAAGCCTGCGAGCAAGGCATTGCAGAGGATGGACAACATATCAAGCAAAGGGGAGGGATTTGAAAATAGAAGCCTGTGCACCAGCATGGACCAAGAACAATGTAGCAAGCTAAAGGAATCTTGCATCAAGGAAGTTTCACTAGAGGACAATAATGAAGAGGTAAGTATGACTGAAGGTTTGGAGTTGGATATTGCTCCAGAGGCTTGGCAGCCAAGCAAGACTTATTGTGTAGTGTCATAGACTTGAAGATGGGTAATGCCTCTAGTCTACTGAAAGGTGTTATAAACTTGGAGATGGGTAATGCCTCCAGTTGATGTGAGGGTGTTCAGAGTAAGTTTGATGATCAATATGCTGCCAACCTTTTAAGGATGTTCCAGACTCCTCCACAACGCAACATTGTGTTTGCATGGGATGCATCAGACCTATGGCCATGGCTAGCCACTAGAACATTTAGAGGTAAGATCAGCATGGAGATAAAAGATAAGGAGCCATGGATAGATAAAAGGCTGATAGAATGCAAGAATGAAGGCATCATTCCCAATTTGGTGCAATTTTTTTACAAATAGTGCATCCTCTCTTTGGAGAGAGGTGAGTGGATTACGCTTGTATTTAAGCCGCAAGGTAGGTGGCTTACTATCAACATCAGAAAAGACAGTTGACATGTTTGAGAACACCCAAGAGAAAAATGATATGCTTGCAAGCTTTTCTAGTTGTGGCGGTAAGCAAGATTTTGAAGACAACTCCAGCTCACCACACCAACAAGGCAGCCATATATGGTGGATTCTTGGCACACTCTTGGAAATCATAATTTTCACTTCTACCTTTGCAGGAGCCAAGATGTTCATTTCTCCTCTCGCTGCTTATGGTTACAAATTTGGTCCCATTTGGCATGCAAATTTTATTGTTCAGACACTGCAGATAATGATCCTATTCTTCACTTGGGATCCAAGAGGACACTGGCAAAAAGTTTTAGAAGCCACGTGCTTCCCATTTAATCAACCCACTCTATTCCAAGGAACAGGCTATCACCCGGACCTATTGAAGATTCATGAATATCCCAGAAATCTCACCAATAGCCAAATGGAATGGCTAGTTCAGAAGGCAACTCAATATCGGCTCCTACAGATCAGCTGAAGAAGAATCAAAGTCAGGGTTAGAGACATGAATGCCTCTAGCCAAAGGAAGAGGGCTAATGACGGCCAGTTTTCAAAACCACGGCCGCGAGAACCAAACCCCAAGAAGGGGAGAGTGCATTACCAAGAGAGACGATAAAAAAAAAGAGTCTTTTAACATTCACCACCCCTCTATGCTTAACCACCGGCGGTCCGCCGCCAATTTGGCCACACCTCTCTGCATTATCGTCAGAAGAGAGAAGCCTCTCTCTCCTGCTTGGCTCCGCCAACAAGCTCTCTCTCTCTCTTATCTTGCTTCTGCATCGCTTGGCCCAATGGGTGCATAAAACAAGCTGCCATTGTTTTTTTATTATTTTCCACTGGCGGGCTGTCACGCTTTTACAAATTTTCTCTCTCTCTCTCTCTCTCTCTCTCTCTCTCTCTCTCTCTCTCACCCATCCTCGCTCGTCCATACCCCTACCCGACGGGCCGCCATACCTCACCCCTTTTTCTTCCCTCTCGTCCACACTCCCTCGACCTCACTTTCTCCTCCCTCTCTCCCCTCTTGTTTCTTCCCACTGGCGGGCCATCGCCCTCTCTCTCTCTTTGTCTTTTCCTCCCTCGATTTTCTCACACTCTCTCTCTTTTAGTAAGCGGCCCTATGGTCGCATGGAATAGAATAAAACTCTCTCTCTCTCTCTCTCTCTCTCTCTCTCTCTCTCTCTCTTTGTCTCTCTATGTAAATAGCCCGAAGGCGCATAATATCATCCCTCTCTCTCTCTCTTAACCTAATACACAGACACACACCCCTTCACCCCTCACCCCACACACCCTCATTTCTCCCCTTGCCCGCTAACTCTCTCCCTCAGCCCG
This sequence comes from Adiantum capillus-veneris, assembly GCF_014529385.1. Classification (NCBI taxonomy): domain Eukaryota; kingdom Viridiplantae; phylum Streptophyta; class Polypodiopsida; order Polypodiales; family Pteridaceae; genus Adiantum; species Adiantum capillus-veneris. Next base: position 116,794,698 of record NC_140936.1, on the reverse strand, counting down.
TCAACACTTTCTCTCTCTCTCTCTCTCTCTCTCTCTCTCCCTCTCATCCATTATTGGTAGAACATAAAGTCTCATTCTCTCTGTCTCTCTCTCTCTCTCTCTCATTATTGGTAGAACATAAAGTCTCATTCTCTCTCTCTCTCTCTCTCTCTCTCTCTCTCTCTCTCTCTCTCCCCTCTCGGCCATCTATAACTCCCTCTCCCTTCCCTCGCTCTTTGTGTCGACAGCCCACGAGGGTGCAACATAATAGAATGAATATATATCTATATATATATATATATATATATATATATATATATATATATATATATATCTCATTTTCACTCACACACTCCCCTTCCCTGGCCCGATGCTCATCTCCACCCCCCCACCCCCCCCATCCCATTGACCTTACCCTTCCTTCCCTCGCTCTCTGTTGGCAATGACCTGGCCCGCTCTCTCTCTCTCTCTCTCTCTCTCTCTCTATGTCGAGCCCACAGGCCGTGCAGCATCAAGTACTCTCTCTCTCTCTCTCTCTCTCTCTCTCTCTCTCACCCACACACCCACTACACACACACACACACACACACACACACCCTCACACACTCAGTCCCGCTACATCACTTTCTCTCTCTCTCTCTCTCTGTCTCTCTTTCTTGCACGCTCTCGGGCTGTGCAGGCGTTGCCTCAGACATAAACACACTCTCTCTCTTAAACACACACACTCACACACACACACCCACACACACACACACACTCCCACACCATCTCTGTTAAGTATGGAGTCTGATTTACCCTTGTAATTTTTTGTGGTAAAAGCACACATTTGTAAGGCCCCCATTATGAGGAGAAGCCATCATGCGTGAAGGAAAATCACTCACCGGAAACCAAAATTTTCACGGACAAGAATCAGGGGCAACTTTAGGGGGCTCGGGGGCGGAGGCCCCCGAGACTTTTTTTCCCCTCGTCGGAATATTCCTTTTCGCCGGAATATTATGGCCGGAAAGTGGTCGGAAAACAACCGGTCGGTTGGCCGGTGGCCGGTAGTCAATGGCTGGTGACCGGTGGTCGGAAGTCAATGGCCGGTGGCCGGTGGCCGAATTCAAAAGCGGACTTGTCTTCTCAAGGGCGGCCACACATGGGCGGATTGGAGGGTCCGATTTGGACTTATTTGCACAAGGGCGGCTACACATGGCTGCTTCTCATAAGAGAGGGCAGCCCTTTTGGCCTATAAAAGGAGGCCACTTCTACACACATTTTAGAAAGTGAAGTTGATGCAACAAGGTGAATGTGAGGTGGTGAGAGTGAAGCAAGGCGGGAGCTCCATAAAGGGTATAATCCCTTTGTAAACTACTTCTTGTTTTGAAGTACTAAAGCCATTGAGTGACTGCTTTCCCATGGACGTAGCCCACATTGGGTGAACCACGTATATCGTGTGTACTCTCTCTCTCTCTCTCTACTCTATAATCTCGTGTATGTAAATCTGTCTCTCTCCATTATGTAATCTACTCAATTATCTATTTAGCTACGTCTTATTTCCTAACAACTTGTATCAGAGCAAGGTTTGCTCGTAGCTAAATTATCTCAAGGAAAGGATTCCTTGAATTGAGTGGGAGTTATGGCGGAGGAAGGGAAGCTCAAGATTGAGAAGTTCAACGGTAAAAACTACCAACATTGGAAGATGCAGATTGAAGACTATCTCTACCAGAAGGACCTCTATTTGCCACTAGGCGGTCTTGCAAAGAAGCCCGCAACGATGGCAAATGAAGCATGGATTGTTCTTGATCAAAAGGCACTGGGAACAATCCGGTTAAGCTTGGCGTCAACGGTGGCCTTCAATGTTTCGAAGATGAAGACCACGGAGGACTTGATGAAGTCACTTAACGAATTCTACGAGAAACCATCTGCATCCAATAAGGTATTTCTTATGAAGCGCTTGTTCAATCTAAAGATGGCAGAGAATGGTTCAGTTGCAGAACATCTAAATGACTTTAACACAAACATAAGTCAACTTCGATCGGTGAAAATCAATTTCGATGATGAAGTGCGAGCTCTCCTTATACTATCATCTCTACCGGATAGTTGGGACAGCCTTGTGATGGCTGTAAGTAATTCTATCTCTGGTACAAATACTCTTAAGTTTGATGATGTTGTGGGTGTTCTCCTAAGCTAGGAAATACGAAGGAGAAGCACAGTAGGATCATCAAGTGCTGTACTGTCAGTGGAAACAAGAGGAAGGCCTAAGGAGAGGTTCAAAAACCAAAAGGGTCGTGATCGCTCAAGACGGAGCAAGTCACGCACAAAGTTAGTTCTTGAATGTTGGAACTGCGGCAAGAAGGGCCACGTCAAGAAGGATTGCTGGTCCAAGAAGAAGAAGGAGATAGAGTCTCAAGACAACAAGACAACATCGGAGGCCAATGTGGCAGGTAAAGTAGAGCAAGATGCTCTAATTCTCTCATTAGACAATGTGTCTAATTCCTGGATAGTAGAGTCCGGGGCTTCATTCCATGCGACACCACACAAGCAAAATTTCCAAGATTACACCAAAGGTAATTTTGGGTATGTATACTTGGGAGATGATGAAGCTTGTGAGATTGTCGGCAAAGGTACAATTTCTATCAAAACTGCTAACGGAAATGAATGGAAGCTTAAAGATGTTAGGCATGTTTCTTCTCTTCGCAAAAATTTGATCTCTACAGGACAATTGGACGATGAAGGTCATAACATTGCATTCGGAATCAAACGGTGGAAGATCTCAGAGGGATATTTGGTGGTTGCCAAGGGTGAAAAAGTCGGTGCACTTTACTTGTGTACTGTTAGCACGCAACCTTCAGCTTGTGCAGCAACTACAGAAGTTGAGAGTGCGGTGTGGCACTACCGACTTGGGCATATGAGTGCCAAAGGAATGCAAATCCTTCAAACAAAGAAGCTTCTACCAGGTTTGAAAGAAGTGGACTTAGAGTTCTGTGAAGATTGTGTTTATGGTGAACAAAAGAGGGTAAAATTTCAAAAATCAGGAAATGAAAGAAAAAATAAAAAACCTGAGTTGGTTCATTCTGATGTTTGGGGTCCTGCAAGTACACCATCACTTGGTGGCTCATTGTACTATGTAACATTCATAGACGATGCAACTAGAAAAACATGGGTTTATGTCATGAAGAATAAATCCGATGTATTTTCCATATTTCAAAGGTGGAATGCCTTTGTGGAGAATCAAACAGGTACCAAGGTTAAATGCCTCAGATCCGACAATGGAGGCGAATATTGCAGCCAAGCTTTTGAAAGCTTTTGTGCTAGTAATGGCATTCGGAGGCAAAGGAAAACCCCAAGGACACCTCAACAAAATGGGATTTCGAAAATGATGAACAAGACAATCATGGAACGAGCACGAAGCATGCGGCTACATGCAGGCCTACCGCTTGAGCTTTGGGCGGAAGCTGTAAGTACGTCTGTGTACTTAATCAATCGGTCACCCTCAACTGCATTGGATGGGGGAGTTCCAGAAGAGGCATGGACAGGTAAACCGGTGAATTATGCATTTCTCAAAGTGTTTTGGTGTGAGGCTTTCATGCACATAGATAGAAGCCTAAGATCAAAGGTAGATGCAAAGTCCAAAAAGTGTTTCTTCATTGGCTATGGAGAAGGAGACTTTGGGTATCGCCTATGGAATCCTGAAGATGGTAAAATCTTAAGGAGTAGGGATGTAATTTTTAACGAACAAAATATGTACAAAGATTACTTGGAAAGAAAACAAACAAAAGAAACAGGTGATGAGTACATGGAGCTCGAGGACGGTGAAGACTCAAGGACTGCAAACGGTGAAAATGTGCAACAACGTCAACCAAATGAGGAGCCTCAACATATTCCCCGAAGATCTACAAGAGCAAGTAGACCTCCACAAAGGTTTGTTCCTTCCTTCAACCATCTCTTGATCTCAGATTCTGGAGAGCCCGAATCATACGAAGAAGCTATGCAACATGAATCCAAAGAAGAATGGACGAAGAGCATGCAAGTGGAGATGGACTCACTACATCGCAACCAAACATGGGAATTGGTTGAGTTGCCTAAAGGTAAGCGGGCACTTCAAAACAAATGGGTGTACAAGGTGAAGGAAGAAGAAGGTGGGAAGAAAAGGTACAAGTCTAGGCTTGTGGTAAAAGGGTTTTCTCAAAAGAAAGGTATTGACTTCAATGAAATATTTTCTCCTGTTGTAAAAATGAACTCAATTAGGCTTGTCTTAAGCCTTGTGGCTGCTCATGATTTAAATCTCGAGCAAATGGATGTAAATACGGCATTCCCTCATGGTGACTTAGAGGAGGAAATCTACATGCTTCAACCAAAGGGGTATGAAGTAAAAGGTAAGGAGAAAATGGTTTGCAAATTAGAGAAGAGCTTGTATGGTTTAAAGCAAGCATCAAGACAATGGTACTTGAAGTTTGATCGATGGATGTTGGATCATGGATTCACAAGATGCAACTCGGATCATTGCGTCTACACGAAGAATTTGGGAGATGGGAAGTTCATCATCCTGATGTTGTATGTTGATGACATGCTGATTGCAAGTGCTAACATTCAAGACATCAAAGACCTAAAAGAGGAGCTGTCTAAATCTTTTTCAATGAAAGATTTAGGTGCTGCAAAGAGGATACTTGGTATGAAAATATCAAGGGAGAGGACGAAGAAGACAATAAAGCTATCTCAAGAAGATTACATCAAGAAGGTACTAGAAAGGTTTGCAATGCAAAATGCAAAACCAGTTTCTACACCTTTGGCGGATCATTTTAAACTAACGAAGGATATGTGTCCAAAGACACAAGAGGAGATAGCCTATATGTCTAAAGTTCCATATGCTGCAGCGGTAGGTTCTCTAATGTATGCTATGGTCTGGACAAGGCTAGACATTGCACATGCAGTGGGAGTTGTGAGTAGGTTCATGGACAACCCACGTAAAGAGCATTGGCAAGCTGTGAAGTGGATACTTAGGTATCTAAAAGGGACAACAACAAATGATTTGTATTTTGGAGGAATTGATATTTTTCTAGAAGGGTATGCTGATGCAGATATGGCAGGTGACAAAGATACTCGAAGGAGCACTACTGGCTATGTGTTCACGGTTGGAGGCACAACAGTAAGCTGGGCTTCAAAGCTACAAAAAGTGGTTTCACTTTCTACCACGAAAGCAGAGTATGTAGCAATGACAAAGGCGAGCAAAGAAATTCTGTGTCTTCACAGATTCTTAGAAGAGCTTGGATTCAAACAAGACAAATTTGTCTTGTACAGTGATAGCCAAAGCGCTATCCATCTTGAGAAGAACTCAGCCTTTCATTCAAGGACAAAGCACATTGAGGTGAGATATCACTTCATACGCACTCTTTTGGAAGAGCGACAGCTAAAGCTAGGAAAGGTGCATACAAGTGAAAATCTTGCAGACATGTTTACAAAGGTAGTCAACAAGGAGAAGTTGAGCTTTTGCTCATCTTCAATCGGCATTCAAGGATAAGAAGCCAGGATGGAAAGCATTCACAGGTTTGGTTTGGAGATCAGTCTCCAAGTGGGAGATTGTTAAGTATGGAGTCTGATTTACCCTTGTAATTTTTTGTGGTAAAAGCCCACATTTGTAAGGCCCCCATTATGAGGAGAAGCCATCATGCGTGAAGGAAAATCACTCACCGGAAACCAAAATTTTCACGGACAAGAATCAGGGGCAACTTTAGGGGGCTCGGGGGCAGAGGCCCCCGAGACTTTTTTTCCCTTGCCGGAATATTCTTTTTCGCCAGAATATTATGGCCGGAAATTGGTCGGAAAACAACCGGTCGGTTGGCCGTTGGCCGGTAGTCAATGGCCGGTGGCTGGTGGTCGGAAGTCAATGGCCAGTGGCCGAATTCAAAAGCGGACTTGTCTTCTCAAGGGCGGCCACACATGGGCGGATTGGAGGGTCCGATTTGGACTTATTCGCACAAGGGCGGCTACACATGGCTGCCTCTCATAAGAGAGGGCAGCCCTTTTGGCCTATAAAATAAGGCCACTTCTACACACATTTTAGAGTGTGAAGTTGATGCAACAAGGTGAGTGTGAGGTGGTGAGAGTGAAGCAAGGCGGGAGCTCCATAAAGGGTATAATCCCTTTGTAAACTACTTCTTGTTTTGAAGTACTAAAGCCATTGAGTGGCTGCTTTCCCATTGTGAGCGGGATGAAAATACACACAGCGCCTCTATAACAACCCAACACACACTCTTGGGAAGATATACACACACACTATGGGGCACCACTCGGCTTACACAACACACCTGGCCGAAACAGGGAACACACCTATGGAGTGAGAGGAGAGAGACTATCCACTTGCCCACTCCACACAGAGACACACACACACACACCCAAAAAAATCAGCTCAAAAGAGGAGAATTTCTGATGTTTAGATACAATTGAGCTTGGGCCAACACCAATGGGGCAAACAGCTCACACAAAATGGGTAAAATATACCAGATACAATCACAAACTAGAGCAAAAACTTCGCTCATAGGAGAAACTTACACAAAAAAACAGCAGGAAAAGAGTGAGGAATTTCGCAAAATGGACAGCGCCATCGCGTCCGGAACGGCCCAAAACCCCAGTCTACAATGTCAAATTGCTCAAATCCGACCTCGGATGAGCAGTTTACGGCCAAAACAGGCTCCAAAAACCCAAAAAACACACCTGCGGCTGTTCCACCTCTCTTCTCCACGTTTTTTCTGGTCTTCTCTCTGTTTTTTTAGTTCCCACACTTAGCTTTATTACTTGGGCACCCTTGGCCTTTTAGATGACCTCAAACGGACCCCGAACAGGCCAAAAACTGACCTCACAGTGCATAGTTGTCACCTTTTTGCATCATTCGCACACCTGGCACTCAGCTTTTTTCCAATAATGCATCTCGCCACCACGTGAAGTGGCCCCAAAAAGTGGTCCTAATGATGACCTTTCTGCATAATTCTCACAAGCAAACACCCACGTTGTGTCCGTCCTCATCCGCGTGCAAATATTGACCTCGTTCGCCCTCCTGACGCCACTAGATGCCATCTGACGCACCTGCTGACCTCACGTCGTCGGCCCGCGGATAGCTTCCTCAAGAAGTTTTACGCGCTACCAACTCCTCCTTATTGTAGGAAAAACACAGTTGTACTGGTAATAGTGAAAATCGATGCACTATGTACATGGTGTCCTACCTGTACACATGTGGGCCCCACGTAACCACCTGGCTCTGGAAAATGGGCAATACTTTATTTGATGCACCATGCATGGGTATGTACATATGCGCAATCCCTTGCTCCAAAAAACTCCTGACATAATTTGCGCATCCCCTAGCTTGCTAGATCATTCATGATCAGCAGCAGCAAAGAGAGATATGAGACTCGCCGCATCACAAGTCTCCTCATCCTTCACAAACACTCCTTTATCCACATACAGCTCATCCTGCTCGACCATCATCAACCTGGCATGATACAATTTAAGACGCAATCCATTTACCCTTGACTTATGTAGAAACCCATCCAGGTTAGCCAATTGATATGTACCATTCGGGAAACACTCCACTACCTTGAAAGGGCCTTCCCACTTAATTTGAAACTTCTTTTGGAAGGTGTTATCCAGCTTACTGTTGTAGCGCAAAACCAAGTCATGTTTCTTGATACCCTTACTTTTGACCTTTTCATTTATCTTTGCCAAAGCCTTATCCTGCATCTGCCCATAATGCTCCAATGCGCTCATCCTATCCAACTGGACCTCTTGTAACTGCAAGAGCCTCATTTTGAATGCATCACTAGGGGGACCAAGCAACTTCTCTAACATTTTCACCGCAGGCAACTCTACCTCCACAGGCAATAGTGCTTCCTTTCCATACACCAAATGAAATGGAGTAAACCCTGTACCTGTCTTCACCGAAGTACGGGAAGCCCATAATGCACTGGGCAATTCCAAATCCCAATTCTTTCCTTGGTGCTCTGTCACTTTATAAAGAATTTGTACCAGCTCACCATTGAATCTTTCATTTAAGCCATTACACTGCGGGTAATAAGGAGTGGTATGCTGGTGCCTAATCTTCATCTTTGTGCATAAGAAGTCTAGCAGTTTAGCTCTAAATCCTGGCCCCTTATCTGAAAGTAGCTCTAATGGCACCCCAAACTTGCAACATATTTCATCATACACAAATTTTGCCACATCCTTTGCAGTGATATGTTTTACTGCTATAGCCTCTGCCCATCTAGAGAGATAGTCCATTGCCGTCAAGATATAGCTTTTGCCCCTGCTTGTGATAGGTAATGGGCCTATTGCATCAATCCCCCACTTTTCAAACACATCAAACGCCATAATGGTTTTTCGTAGCTCTGGCTTCAACACTCTCTTCCCAAATGCTTGACACCTATTGCAAGACCTACACCAATGGTGAACATCCTTGTGCAAACTAGGCCATACATACCCCTCTTGAAAAATCTTATGCAAGGTGATCTTTAGAGCAAAATGGCCACCACATGCGCCTTCATGATTCTCTTCCAACACTCTGTAAAGCTCCTCCCGCCAAGGTACACGTCTCAACACGAGATCAGCCCCTTTCATGTATAAGACATCACCAATCAATTTGTACCTGTATGCTCTACGGACAAAGCCATACTTCTTAGACTTCTGAATCTCCTTTGGAATGATTCCTGTTAGCAAAAACTCCTCTTCTTGAGCCAAACTTTCCCGGCCATGATAAAGAGGTAAAGTGGTCCTCAACACAAATAGCTCCCCAATCATGCCTTGAGCTGCTTCATGTGCCTCTCCATTTAGAGCACGTTCAATGTGTCTGATGCTCCATGCTTCAAACTTTTTTAACAGGCCTTTAATTTTGAAGCACATTTCCTTCAATGAGGTGTTCTTGCTCTTCCACACACCCAGCACTTGCTTCACCACTAACAAGGCATCACCTTTTATGCTCAACCTTCGGACCCCATGCTTCAAACAAATGTGTAATCCGGCTTCCAATGTAGCATATTCAGCCTCATTGTTACTATGAGCATCCAATTTGAACCCTCTCTTGCATACTAGCTTCCCCTCTGGATCATAAAGTGCTATACCCCCTGAAGCTGCATCATGGCTCTTTCTGTATGAACCATCAAAGAACAACACATGTGCATTGCTGATCTCTGGCACTTCTTCAACTACCTTTCTCACCACCTCTTCCTTAACAATAAGGGGATTCTCCTTGTAGGTCAACAAATCAGCTAGGGTAGCCCTTGTACTATCTTCCACTAGAAAAGAGAACTCAAACTCTTGCAGCTCAATTACCCATTTCTTCACCACATTTGACATGTTAGTACCATTAATGAACTGTGGCAAAAAGGCATAACTCGTCAAGAAAACAAAAGGCCGTGATAGCAAGTAATGACGAAATCGTCGACAAGCAAATATTACACTGGCCATCACTAGCTCTACTTCCGAGAACTTTCTCTCCGCTACCAACTTCACTCGGCTTGCACAATACACTGGCCTCATATAATGGCTGCCCTTCCCCTTTTGCAATAGCATGGCTCCAATGGCATCATCCCCTACTGATGGATTTACATAAAAAACTTTCTCCCAATCAGGAGCCTGCATGGCTGACAAACCCCCTAACACCTCTTTCACTTCTTGAAACACTTCTTCACACTTGTCATCCCATTGCAATGGATCATGCTTTGCTACTTGTTGTAATGGATAAAGAATCTGAGAAGACAATGGAATAAACCTTGCCATGTACTTCACTTTGTGTATAAAGGTTGCCGATTGCTTCGTACTCGTAGGTGATGGAAGAAGAATAATAGACTTAACCTTATCTGGATCAGCCTCAATGCCATTTTCTGACACCATGTGGCCCAATAACTTCACCCTTGGCTGTGCTAGATGACATTTCTTTGGATTTAGTTGTCCTCCACATTCATCATATCGAGCCAATACCATCTGCAGCTTCTCATGGTGTTCAGCCCTACTGCTATAAACACAGAAGTCATCCATAAAAGCTTTAACACAACTACCAATGAATGGTTCCAACACCCAATTTGCTCTCTCTTGATAGAAGGAAGGTCCATTTGACAACCCAAATGGCAATACTGTGTAGCAATAGCAGCCCCATGGCGTAATAAATGTTGTCTTTTTGCGGTCTTTAAGAGCAATCTTCAATTGAAAATAGCCTGAAAAACCATCACACACACTGTACCTCTCATAACCTGCCACTGAATCCAAGATCTGATCGATGAATGGAAGAGGATATGGGTTCTTCTTAGTGGCTGCATTTAAGGCTTTAAAATCTACACAAATCCTCCACTTCCCATCCTTCTTTGGTCTGACTACTACTGGACTCACCCATTCTGTGGTCTCCACAGGGACTATGAACCCTGCCTTCAACAACTTGTCCACCTCTTCTCGCAAGGCTTCCATTTGCTCTTGACCCATCCTTCTTAGCCTTTGCCGCACTGGCTTAGCACCTTCTTTCAGCTCTATATGCATATCTTCACCCTTGAACCCTCTGATCTCTTCATATGAAGTAATGAACAAATCAGGAAAACTAGCCAGCATATGCAAATATATATCCTTCTCCATAGCTGAGAGGTCTTCACTAATCATTTGCGTCATTAATTCTTGCTTCTTTGACAACTCAACCTTGGTTTGCATCAGCCCTTCAATCACTTCATAAGGCTCTTCACTTTCATCTTCAACTTCATTCGCAAATGCGACTAAACCACACTCCTGGATTTCTTTATCCATCAAAAGAAATGCAACATCAGCATACTCATCACTGCTGGTAGTGCTATCACTGTCCTCATCTGTCACCGTGGAAGAGTCTTCATCACTAGACTCATCCTCATCTTCATAAAGCTCCTCTAATCGTTTCCTTGTGTCCATATTATAAAGCTTCTTGGTACCTGTCTTTCCATAGAGGCTAATCGTACCATGTCACCAATCTTGAACAGCTCCCACTGCACGTAACCATGGTCTGCCCAGTACAATAGGATATGCTCCCAGCCCTGCTGGCATCACATGAAAATCAACCACTGCCTTTGTATCATATGCCTCCACTTCTAAGCTCTTTACAACACCTAAGCATTTTACTTTTTGATGGTTTGCCAATCTAATCCGAAAACTTGACACCCCAGCCACTGTGAGACCCATCTTCTCAACGCATGAGTGTGTTATGACGCATATTTGGGCTCCGCCATCCACATAACCTTGTCCCAAATTTTTCCTTTTATGCCATACATCTACTATTGGACAAATGTCTGGTAACTCATCCATTGCCAACACCTTTACTGAACCTCTCTCTGGCTCTTTGTCCATTGGGTTAACCATCCTCTTCCACTGTCGCTTTAGCTTAGGCACCATCTCTATAAGCTGCCCAAAAGTAACATCTGCCTTCCTGCTCGTCAGATCCTCCTTCAAGTCATAGCTTAATTGCCCATCCCCTAGTGGAAAATCTGAAACATGAAACTTTCGACGAGCTCTCCTTTTCCTCTTGGCCTTGACATCCTCGCCTTCATGGCTCTTTCCTTTCTTCTTACTAGGACCTGGGGCACTTCTTCCTTCCTTATCCTCTGTGGTCCTCTTCCCAATAGGCATCACTAATGTATCCTCTAGCTTTGATGCCTTCTCCAAGGTGACTACACTTAGCACTTTTGTCTTTCCCTTTTCCTCCTGGGTCAGTCCACTGGTTCCTTCGTCTCCCTTAATTTCGATGCCATAATCATTTGACCTAGTTAGCACCTGTCTTGGCAATGGATACATGTCTCCCCCCATCCTTGGTGGCTCATCACATTGCGGGCTGATGTGACCCAACTCTCCACAATTATAACATGTGGGCGTCTGCCTCCAAAACCTACCATTGCTTTGTCCAACACCATTCCTAGGCCTTTCTTCACCTCCTGGCTGATTTGCAAACCTCCCTCGACCTCGATTATTTCCCACTTGACCTAGCATGTTTAGGCTGAGATTCTTCATCAAATCTACCATTTGCCTCATGTCTTGCCTTAGCCCATCATCTTGCAGTGCTGTAGTGACCACTGCTGGCATAACCTGAGTAGTAACAGGAACAATTGGTTCGTGATGAACCCCTGACATGCGACCTTGTAAAGACTCTATAGGTTGAAATTCAGACCTCATGGGCAAAGACTCCACCCCTAACTGGCTCATTTTCCTCAACTTCCACTCTTTGTTCCTTGCTACCTCTAGTGCATCTTCATATGTCCTAGGCTTCTTTAGCTCCACTCTCCAACGTATATTCTCCCAAAGACCAGCTAAGAACCTGTCCTTCTTCATCATGTAAGGCGGGGGTACCTGTGGTGCTAAGGCCTTGCACATTCACTCCCATGACAATGAGAACTTACGTATGTACGCATCTACTGGCTCACCTTCCTTTTGCACCAAACCTTGTACTTCTTGCCACACTTTGTCAGGATCTTCTATCTTCACAAACTCCACTTCCAACCCATGCCTTAGATTGTCCCAACTCAAACTTACAGGTGGATCCACTGCACGCAACTCCTCTTCAAATGTTTTGGACCAGACTCGTGCATCACTCTTCAAACAAATTTGGAGAAGACGTAACATCTGCGCAGGGTCATGAATCTGATTGCTAATGCAGGCAACCTCCATCTTTTCCAAAAATTCTTCCACATCTTCATCACTTCTTCCATGAAACTCAGGATAAGAGAAAGCCATGGCTAGAGAACCCCTTCAAACACACGTGCAAGAACCCAAAACTTTTCACTACCCAATCCCCAGAAACTTCAATGGAGCTCAGCTTTAGATAAGGACAAACACATGCACATCAAATGAGTTTTCATAGTTAATCATCGGAATGACAACAGGCAAAGGACATTCCAGGATCTCTCTCAATCTTCTTGGCCCAAACATAAAGACTATGCGCTGCTGGAAAAAGATCTTCCTGGACACATGAACATTAATCTGAATTCTTTGAGTTAAATGAAAAGGAGTGAATTGAGGGCCATTTTGATCATCCATTAAAGCCAACCATGAAGCTCCCCAGAAGGCACACCTGACTCAACCTCTGATTTTGCCAAAATTTCAGCAGCGTAACAGCATAAATGGCTCAAAATACCAAAAAACCAGCCATCATAACTTGGGGAAATTTCGACAGAGTTTCCCCAGAAGTAGAGCAGTAGGAACCCAAAATATAGACGGTCTATGTATGCATAAACTGTCAACAATAGAACCCGAGCATCAAGTAGGAATCACTAGTACATAGCCTATGGCGAGGTCACAAAAAGGGTGCTCCCGCTACCTGTATCACCAAAAGGATCTCCACATTTGAGAATCCCCCAACTCAATAAAAATCTCACGCTATCGACCCTCACACGAAGGCTAATGCAAATCGCGTATAGTCAAGTCTCAGAAATGACTATCTTCCAGACCAAGTCTCAGAAATGGCTGGGACTGCCAAATACAACCAAGTATGGCTCCACAAATGCGTACAATGGCAGTTTCCACAAGTAACGTACAATCCAACAAACAATGCGCTCAAATAGACGCCAAGTGATGCATACCCACAACAACTGCAAGTGGCAGCACTGCTAGTATATAACTATACCTGTACCTGTAACCTGTAACCTGTAACCTGTAACCTGTAATCTGCAACCTGTAACCTGTAATCCCGAATCTCGAAGCTTGAAGCTCGAAGCAGAAGGTACTCGAAGAAGATCCTCCGTGGGGGCGCCAAAAGAATGTGAGCGGGATGAAAACACACACAGCGCCTCTATAACGACCCAACACACACTCTTGGGAAGATATACACACACACTATGGGGCACCACTCGGCTTACACAACACACCTGGCCGAGACAGGGAACACACCTCTGGAGTGAGAGGAGAGAGACTATCCACTTGCCCACTCCACACAGACACACACACACACACACCCAAAAAAATCAGCTCAAAAGAGGATAATTTCTGATGTTTAGATACAATTGAGCTTGGGCCAACACCAATGGGGCAAACAGCTCACACAAAATGGGTAAAATATACCAGATACAATCACAAACTAGAGCAGAAACTTCGCTCATAGGAGAAACTTACACAGAAAAACAGCAGGAAAAGAGTGAGGAATTTTGCAAAATGGACAGCGCCATCGCGTCCGGAACGGCCCAAAACCCCAGTCTACAATGTCAAAGTGCTCAAATCCGACCTCGGATGAGCAGTTTACGGCCAAAACAGGCTCCAAAAACCCAAAAAACACACCTGCGGCTGTTCCTCCTCTCTTCTCCACGTTTTTTCTGGTCTTCTCTCTGTTTTTTTAGTTCCCACACTTAGCTTTATTACTTGGGCACCCTTGGCCTTTTAGATGACCTCAAACGGACCCCGAACAGGCCAAAAACTGACCTCGCAGTGCATAGTTGTCACCTTTTTGCATCATTCGCACACCTGGCACTCAGCTTTTTTCCAATAATGCATCTCGCCACCACGTGAAGTGGCCCCAAAAAGTGGTCCTAATGATGACCTTTCTGCATAATTCTCACAAGCAAACACCCACGTTGTGTCCGTCCTCATCCGCGTGCAAGTATTGACCTCGTTCGCCCTCCTGACGCCACTAGATGCCATCTGACGCACCTGCTGACCTCACGTCGTCGGCCCGCGGATAGCTTCCTCGAGAAGTTTTACGTGCTACCAACTCCTCCTTATTGTAGGAAAAACACAGTCGTACTGGTAATAGTGAAAATCGATGCACTATGTACATGGTGTCCTACTTGTACACATGTGGGCCCCACGTAACCACCTGGCTCTGGAAAATGGGCAATACTTTATTTGATGCACCATGCATGGGTATGTACATATGCGCAATCCCTTGCTCCAAAAAACTCATGACACCGTGGACGTAGCCCACATTGGGTGAACCACGTATATCGTGTGTACTCTCTCTCTCTCTCTCTTTCTCTCTCTACTCTATAATCTCGTGTATGTAAATCTGTCTCTCTCCATTAAGTAATCTACTCAATTATCTATTTAGCTACGTCTTATTTCCTAACAATCTCGCCCTCACTCACACACCCTCTTCATGCCATCTTTGTAGCAGGAATCACGTTAAAAAAAACAACCATAATATATATGTATATATATTAATATATATATATTTTCCCTTATACTCCCATTCCTACGCACACTCATTCACACTCACACACACCTGCTTGACACGGCACACACACCTCAAGCCATACACACACATTTGGCACGCATTTACACACTCGAGTATACACACCCATACAAATAGTACACACACTCACACAACCCCACACATGCAGGAACGTATTAAAAAAAACACAGCACGCATGTATGCACTCACCAAAAATATAAAACGAATAATTGACATTGCCGCCAAAGAAAAGAAGACGGCCAAGTCACGCGTCGCCGACACCCAAACAAGAAAAGACGCCATAGGCATGCCTCGATTGACCCCGAAAATGACGAATGCGCTACATCGATGCACCAGCTAGGCTGCCGTTCACCGGCATCATATCCACGATGCCCTCTTTAGTAAAATCCGTAGGTTGTCATCATTTTTCTTAGTTTTAAACCAAATCTTGTAAAAAATCCCAATTTGTAAATTATCACCTCTCTCTAGGTGATGGCCACAAAGGCCCACCTAGGAGTTTTCCTTATAATATTTCCCAAGACAAAGCAAGGGTCTACCATCCAATATCCACCACCTTGCTTTGTCTCCCCTGATTAGAACCCCTAATCTAATCAGATTACCCTAATCTAAAGCAGCCATCACCTATAAAAAGGCACTGAGAGGTCACTATCAGGGGGGGTGTGTGCAATTTCATTAGAGGTCAGCACTTGGTAGTATTTTGGTGGGAGGGATTGGCAACATTTGTATCACGAGAGAGGGGACTTAGTGTAGTGACTTTCTTTGGGAACTTGCACTATGTGAAGAAGCTATGTCTACATCAATGGTGAACACACACACACTCATGTTAGCAAGGTCTGTGAGTCATCTCTAGAGAACTCACTAGTAGGCTCACTATCTCTCCCTCCATCTCTCTATCACCATGATTGCCACCTCGCCGTAAATAAGGTTCTTGTAAATATTGCAAGAAAATAGTTCTCCCTCACACCCCGAGGGTTTTCATCGCCTGTCATATTCTCTCTCTCTCTCTCTCTCTCTCGGTGAGTAGAGTCAGTGATATTTCCAATCATTGTTGTGTGCATCCTAGCTGCTCAAAGCTAGGTGGTGCCCCTTGTTTGCTTCAATGTGGTCGACTTGCGGCGTGCATCGGCATCCTAGCGTTTTCAAGGTCGTCGGGGTCTGTGTCGCGCTTTGCACTCATCAGTATGCATTTCAGGAGGGATAAAAAATGTGGAATATTGAAGTTGTCTCAGGAAACGTATATCCACAAGGTGTTGCAACATTTTAATACACAAGGATGAAGACTACATTGAGTACCACAATGCAAGCATATACAAAACTTAATAAGAATGATGCTCCCAAGTTTAATGCTGAGAAATAAAAAAAAATGGTCAGGGTTCCATATTCTTTAATTTTTGGTAGTCATATGCATGCCATGGTAGCCATGAGAGTAGACATTGCTTTTATAGTGGAAGTGAGTAGTAGATTTATGGTGGCAAATCTTGGCAAAAAGGACTAGAAATGAAGGACATCTTGCAATCTCTGAAAGGTAGACAAGTGCTTACACTTTGGGAATAGTGATGCATCCATTGCGGTTTACTCAGATGATGATTATGCCAATTGTGTGGAAAGTCAAAGATCCATGTTTGGCTATGTTTTTCTATTTACTGGAGCAGCCATGCCATAAAGATCCTATCTCCAAAATTGTACATCATCTTTCGCAACAAAGGTGGAGCATTTGATAGTTTCTAATGCTAGCAAGAACAATGTGTGTTAGCTTGCCTAGTGGGAGATCTCAGCATTACTCAAACTCCATTGTTGCATTGTGATAGTCAGAGTGAGATTCCATTAGCAAAGAACCATGTGTTCCATGCCAATTCAAAACATATATAAGTTCATTATCATGTGATACGTGACATATTGGCTAGCAAGCGCATTGAGCTAGTCAAGGTTCATATGGATGATAGCCCTGCAGACGCTCTCATGAAGAGCCTACCCTCTGAATGGTTTTCACATTGCATGGAGAGTATAAGTGTAGGGTGAAGACACTTTGATTCTTCACAATTGTACAAGTTATACATACATAGGCAACTTGGGCCATGTTGGCCTTCAAGTGGGAGATTGTTAGGGTTCAATCCAACTGGCTCGACACCCATCACACTACCCGTACTAACCTTATCTATTCTTTTGACCATATAGAATAATAAGAAGCAGTGAGGAATTCCATTCCTCACTAAGAATTCCACCTGCACTATGTGTTTGCTACTCTTCTCCCTCTCACTTTGCATGCACCGAGTACTCTTCAAGGATTTGGCTCTAAGCACCTTTAGAAATTATTTTGATCCCCATTTATGAACCTATAAAGGCCCATACATACATAATTAGTATGAGCTCTCACGGCCTTGTTGGTCTTGATAAACCTCACATTTGGCATGTAAAGTAGAGGAGGTTTTTCCTCCACCTTGTCGTCAACCTTTGCGTTGGTTCCTGTCATGCCCCATCTATCAACAATGTAGGAATCAAAGGAATTCCTATATTTTATATCCTCATTGTCAAAGTATTTATCCCCATTATAGTCCACATGCACTAAGTCCCTAAAATTGCTGGGTTTATCATCCACTTAGAGGCAATAATGTTCCAATGTATCTTTGGCCCCTTGATCATTGTCAAACAAATGTGGCAACTGCATGAGCTTTATCTTAGGTTTGGCACTAGAGGTTCCAATGACTTCAACTTCAATCTTAAAAATCATGTGGTCTGATCTTTTTGACATGATTTGGTAGGATTTTTTTGATGATGTGTCTGATAGAATTTCTTCCAAAATGGTCTTTAATAGCTCAGTTTCCCATTGCCATTTACACTCTCCTTGGTGGATTTTGTGCTTACCCCATCTCCTTGAATTGAACTTCTAGATCGATAAAACCTTCTTGAACTTAGAGCCATGAAAATTTTGTAGAAAAAATTCAAAGAAAAAGTCTAATTTTTTACCTAGATTTTGAGATTCTGGTTGCCTTCTTCTTAGGGATACAGTTCATCCGAGAGCCTTGAATGAACTTTTTACCTAGATTTTGAGATTTTGGTTGCCTCCTTCTTGGGGATACAGTTCATCCAAGAGCCTTGAATCCTAACTTTAAATGAAACCAATACTCAAGGGTTCTTAAGTTCCCTAGGCTCGAAAGATTTCCACAATTATATCCCAATTTGATTTTCTGTTAAGTGGACCAAATTGAGACTTCTATGTCTACAAGGTAGTTTTTGCCTTTCTATTAGATTTTTGTCTTTTTATCGTGCTTTTTAGGTTTCTTTATTGTCTTATTCCCTTAGTTTTTCCTGATTATATCAACAATGTGTAGTGGTAGCTCCCTAGTTAAAACCCCAAAAAGGTACATGAATCGCTAATCCAGTGAATAAAAGGGCTCCATGGGCCACTCATCTGTGTGACCCGCACATGAAGCTGGTGGCTCTTCCACTAGAAGGAGACCTCTAACAATGAGCTTCCCAAGGAGGGAAGGAGGGCTCTACTATGCTATGATCGGTCAATGATCCCCAACCCTCCTTGAGAGCAAGGTAAAGTAATGAATTGCCACGAAACTTTAGCTCGCGCCAATTGTATGCTTCCCCATAACCACAAAAAGATCCTAATCAACCTCTCCAACTAGTTGATGCAAGATCTTGAGAAAATATAGCAAGACATGATGTACCACATAGTAGCAAAAAGCACCTAGTTAGCCACTAGAGCCCTACCATCAAGTAAAAGCCGTGTTGAACTCCAATTATGCAATTTTCTCGAGATGGATAGGAGAAGAGGATTAATCTACTACTTTCTTGAAAGATCCATACTAGCATGACAACCCAAGTATCAAACTCGCGTCCTTGGGGAGATCCACCTAAAGCCCTCTCTAGGTGACCAATTGGGTGTGGAAGCATGGTCAATCCAAAATGCCACTGTCTTCCTCCAGTTAGTCAATGCTTTTGATGCACAAACAAACACCTCAAGATACATATCACACCTATGAAAATTTAAATTCTAGGCCCTTCAAAAGCATGCATGAGTCACCAGCAAACTCAAGATCCAAAAGCTCATCTTTTCGAATAGATAACTATTAATCCACACAAGCCAACCTCCTGTAAAGTCAAAGCTCTACTCATTACCTCAAGATAAAAAAGGGAACATGAAGGGGTAATGAGGGCTCCATGTCATACTGACCTTGTAAGCATGAAACATTTTCGCCCCCCACCCCCACCACCAGCACTTGGCTATGCACACACCTACAGACTGACACCCCTTTGTTCCACGCATCCAAAAATCCCATCTAGCATAAAGTTCCCTCAAGGAATGCCCAATCAACTATGTCATTGGCCTTCTGAAATTTGAGAAAGAGAACCACAAGATCCTCTCCTTGGGGACGAGCCAGAGCAGTCACATCCCAAAAAGCAAAAATGTTGTCAAGGATGCCATGCTCCTTGGCAAAACTTGTATGTGTCTCATGTATGATGCTCTCAAGTACTGGTTGATGCCCACTCCTTGGGGATAAGATAAATCAAGCTCTCAATTGTTCTATCTAGCATCTCCCTAATGTGAAAAATGTGTTGATATGCAGTACATAAGTCTTGACCAAGAATCTTCCAATACTCCAAGAATAATCTTGAAGTCAAACTAATCTCCCCTAAGTAGCTATCATGGGGGAGTTCCCTAAGAGACTACTAGAGCTCCTTCGATTGGAGTGGATTCTCAATCCTTTGGTGCCTCTTCTTAGTGACTAAGAAAGGTAGATGTGCCCATACGTGCTCTCTCCATGCATCCCAATGCTCCTTCGATTGGAGTGGATTATCAATCCTTTGGTGCCTCTTCTTAGTGACTAAGAAAGGTAGATGTGCCCATACCTGCTCTCTCCATGCATCCCGATGCTCTGACTATGGCTTGGCTAAGAGAAAATCATAGTAAACTTCAGTAGTAACTACATTCATATGATCGGGCTTTGTGGCAATAATCCCATCCGGTCTCCTCAATTGGAAAACAATGGTATGTGCATGGCAAAGATTCACCATCTAAAAAAACTCACTAGTAACTTTGTCTCCCACTTGGGTCCACTGAGATGCCTGATGATGAAAGGCAAATTTGTGGCATTGCTTCTCAATGATAATCAGTTCCTGTTGAGCCCGTTGCATCTAGTTCTCCATCCAAGGGCTACCTGGGAGACACCCTTGAATCCATCGTAAAGAAAAAAATGCCCCACTTGGGCTGCTTCTCCTCTTCTTGGGCCACAGCTAAGCGGGTTGCTAACTCCTAGAGGAAGAAACAAAAAAGATCCACAAGGACAATGGTTGCTCAAGCAGCAAATGCACCCAGTAGAATCCTCTCCGAATATGTAGCATGAGACCACAACTTGAACTGCCCATGTAAAAAATGTGATCACTAGCATGAAAGTGATCTATTATAGAAAGATTCACCCCTTCTACTCTGCTGTTTGATCAAGAGAAAGAGAGGTTGTCTAAAGGGGCAACAAAAAGCCTATATGCTTCCATACATCCAACAAATCATACATAGACACTCCAAAGTAGAATACATAGCTCTGTGTAAAATAGCATGGTGCCCCCAATCCCATCCTCAAGAATGTTGAAGTCACCCCCAATACACTAGTGCTCTGCATAAGGCAATAAATCCACAATATATGACCAAAACTCAGCTCATGTACTCACATGGTCAGACACATAAATGTTTAAGAATCCAAGAAAGCTACCTTGAACCTGCATAGTGACCCATTGGGCTGTACTTGGTACAATGATAGCTATGTCCAAAATGGCATAGTGCCATGAGATTGCAATAGTCATACATACACATTTTTCAATGCCAAAGATAGCTAACCAAAAAGTCTCATAGTGACCATGCAAGATATTTCCACAAAGCCAAATATAGCTCTCACAAAGGCGAGCATCAAAATATCTATCACGCCACCCACAAGGCATCTCTAAAGCTCCCATCTCAATTTACCCCTTTGGCATATAAACTGGGATCCACCAAGCCCTTACACATTCCATGAGATAATCCTCCTGGGTCAGTGAGAGAAGACTAATGTTGTCGCAATAGCCAATGTGGCAATCTTTGAAGCTAGCTTTAATGGGGAGTAGTGTGCATCTAAGTAACCCCAAGATAGGCATGCCTAAAGGGTCTATACAACCCATGCACAAGATGAGCATGCAGTCTGTAGAGCTATATCTTCTATCCAAGAATCCTCATGTCACCATATACATAGTAAGGCACACTCTGGGGGCCTGCAAAGAAGTATTCCACAAAGTTTCTATAACTTGCTACATTAGGTGGCATCACAGAGAACTTTGTCAGTAGCCATAGGGTTTGTAGCAAGTCTATCACACCTATGTCCCCCATGTGGTGAAGAATTTAAGAACCTAGACATGGACCCAATCCAAAATTGTATGTATACTCCAGTTTGTATAACTCATGCCACATATAGGAAAAGAGAAACCAATCATTGTATCCAATGCATTATATACTCTAAAGAGATGGGTCGCCAAGGAAATGTGTCAATTCATAGTAAAAAAAATCCCATCATCAGCGAACATCAAAATTGGTCAGCCCTTGCAAGATTGACTTAAAAGGGGAAGTTGCACTGAAAGTGGTGTCCTTAGGTAGGATTGTCCCTCCCAAGATAATCGGCTCATGGAATAATCACTGCAAAGAGATCTCCAAGTTACAAATGAGTTTCTTGCTCCATGAGACAAGCCAGGAGAAGAGGCTGTAGTTCTAGTGGGAGAGATGGGAGGGGTAGGAGGAGAAGGTGGAGGAGAGGGAGGTGCAGGTGGGGTGGCAGAGTTGACAAGCAGAGGGGGGGGGGGGGGGGGGGGGGGGGGGGGGGGGGGGGGGGCTAGTGGTGGTGATGACAAGGTAGAAGGAATCTACTTGGTTCTCTATAGGAATCCAATGTTCTAGCATGTTGTAGGTCGGTGGCTAGAGGGGCTGTGTAGCATGCATGTCCTTGGCGGCAATGGCCATGCACCTACTGCCAGCCATCACTTGAATTTTCACCCATCTCTGACAAGATTCTAGTCCATGCACCCTGAATCTTTATCTATTTTTCCTAAACAAACTTGATAGGGTGAGTTTGTGTTGTAGGCCAGGTTCTCCTACAAGGACATGCCTTCTCAAGGTGGCCTATTTGTCTATATATGAAGCACTGGTTCATGAGTCCCAAACATGCTTTGGTGGAACCATTAACCAATCACCCTTGGTAGTAGAGGTACCTTTGGGAGAGAGTGGGTGTCTCAAACCAAAATCTGTACTATAGATATACTTGCTACCTTGGCAACGTCTGAAGCTGTCGTGCATGGTGTATCCAAGATGGTCCCAAAGTTTGGATAGAAGCAAAAAGTACTCTCTTTGGCCCGAGGAGACAGGGTGACATGGGAGAATTTGCTTCCTTGACAAGAACATCATAAATTGAGTTGAAACCATGACGCCACTATAAAAAATGGGCCTTGAATACTCAGATGGCTAGCAGATTCATTGAAATCACCTTGGTTGATTTTATAGTAGTCAAGCCCAAGAAATTGTACATTGATGATCTTTCTCACCTTCGAGAGAAGATAGGCTTGAAGGAGATCACAACTCTGCTAGACCAAGTGCTGATAATCTTGTAGAGATGACAGAAGTGGTTCGGAGGCGCTCCACCGCTACTGCAAGGCTCCCTTGCTCCGTCGATATAAGAGCAAGTTGGATGGTGGGATCTGTGGGGTTGGGCAAGCGAGATTTGTTTGAGACCTTTCGGGCGGGGTAGGAGCCTCCATCTATGCATGAAGCCGAAGGAGGGGGAGTTGACACAGAGGGTTGTTGGGGTATAAAGCCCAATGTGGTCGCCCAGGTAAGTGGGCGGGCCGCTAGGTATGTACACATATTCTTTTGTAAAAACCTAATAAGAACTCACTATGCTCTACACATTACAGTAGAGCGAGTTCACCATATCGTCGTGCTCTTCTTCACGCACTCTCTCTCGTGTCACACTTCCGCTCGTACTCCTTCA
Source organism: Adiantum capillus-veneris (assembly GCF_014529385.1). Lineage (NCBI taxonomy): Eukaryota > Viridiplantae > Streptophyta > Polypodiopsida > Polypodiales > Pteridaceae > Adiantum > Adiantum capillus-veneris. Next base: position 116,771,562 of record NC_140936.1, on the reverse strand, counting down.
ACTGGTATCAGAGCTCAGATCGAGGCTCGAGGCAGCACTGTAGGAGGCTAGAGTCACCAGCTCAGATTGGAGTGAAATTCGACAGGCGAAGACACGGCCCCAAATCTTGTGGGTGCACCCGTAGAACTCGGTGTTCTCAGAATTTCATTCTGAGGTCATCTCGACCACCGTTCGGCTTTGACAAAGTTCTGCGCAGGCCATTTTCGACTACGTGGTCTGGGCGGGTGCAGATCCGACTCTGCAAATTTGGGGTTTCGGCCTACGATTGGAGGTGCTGAGGATATCGGCACTCCCAGAGTGCTGATTTGTGGCTGTCTACACATCGAAGGACGGCTCACAGTTCTTGGAGGCGTGTCACATACGACACGGGCGCATCTACACACAGACTGTAGGCGATATCCACTAGTTCATCAGGTAGCTTGTGTTTGCTGCTTGATATTCCAGATTTCATCCTGACATTGCAAGTACTTCCACATGGGATGTATTGTCAGAGATGATGTATGTCTGTTGAGGGTTTGCTGGCTGTGAGTCACGCAGCAAACAACCGCCGCAGCGGTTACAACATATAGTGGGAAATTTGTGGATGTATGACTTTGTGGGAAGTCTATGTACTGTCAGATTTACTGCAGCCTTTGTTGAGGGTCGAGTGAGGTTTTACTGAGCTGGGGGATTCTCTAATGTTGAGATCCTTTCGGTGATACAGGTCTTGGAGTGATCCCTCGAGCACCCTTAGATAGGCAGCTAGGATGTATTGACTGTGAGTTAGACAGTTGGGATTGCATCTTTGCTTTACTGCCGTTGAGGCATTGTCACAGTCTATGCTTACAGGACAGTGACAGGACAGTGAGAGACAGTACAGGTGCATGACAGGTTTACCCACAGCTTACAGTGTCAGAGAGATAGTGTTTTTTGAGCTGTTTTTTGGTCTGTTTTTGAGTACACCAGAGCCATTTTACAAAGGAGACTTTGCCAAAATTTATGTAGAATCTGAAGCTTTCTTGGTTCATTTGACAGGTTGATATTGGTTCAGATGTCAGTTTACAGGGGAAACTCTGCCGAATTTTTCCCAGGAAAGTAAACCACTGTGAAGCGTAGCTATGGCCTGATCATAGGACACTGCTCTTTACAATATCAAGAAGCTGGATGGAACCAATTTCCCATTGTGGAAGAAGCAGATTTGGCATGTGTTGGTACAAAAGAAGCAGATAAAACCTATAAAGCTCAAGGGGATAAAACCAGAAGATATGGACGAAGATGAATGGAGCGAAATGGATGAATTGGCACTTTCTACCATTATGCTGACTTTGGCAGAAAGCGTTTACTTCAATGTAGCAGACGAGATGTCGGCTTATCAAGCATGGATAAAGCTGAGTGATCTTTATGAGAAGCAGAGTGCAGCTTCACAGGTATACTGGCTTAAGAAGCTTGTTGACTTGAAGATGAAAGAAGGGACCCCTATGTCCAATCATCTGAATGAATTCAACACCATCTACAGTCATTTGTCAGCTCAAGGTGTCAAGTTTGATGAACCTGTTAGAGCTATGTTCCTGTTGATCACATTGCCGGAAAGTTGGGACACTTTTCGCACAACTTTGAGTAATTATGCACCTCCAGATGGTTTGAACATAGCAGGTGTAGAAGGAAGTCTGCTTACTGAAGAAACCAATAGAAAGACAATGGACAAAGGCAAAGGAACAGCCTTAGTTGTCAGAGGAAGGACCAAAGAAAAGTACAAAGGTGGAAAGAGGAATCAGTCTCGTAGCAAGTCCCGCAGTGCTAAAGGCAAGAGTGACATAGAATGCTACCATTGTGGCAAGAAGGGTCACATGAAAAGAGACTGCAGAGAATGGAAAGCAGAAAAAGGCAAAGAGAAAGCTGAAGACCATGGTGAGAAGAACAAGTCCTCAGTGAAGATTCAAGAAATAAATGTGACAAACATTGTTGCAGAGGATGACAGTCTAGTGTCAGGAGAAATCTACTTCTTGAAGAATACAATGGACTCAGCTCTTCTTACAGCATCTGATGGAAATGCACTGAGTGACTGGATTATAGACTCAGGGGCATCACTTCATGTGTCTCCAAACAAGGAGTGGTTTACCTCTTATGTGACCACTAAAGATCATGTTCGGCTAGGCAATGGGCAGACATGTGAGATATTAGGTATTGGAGATGTTCAATTGAAGTTTCAGAATGGCTCTTCTTTCACGCTGAAGAATGTGAGACATGTTCCCGCAATTACAAAGAGCTTGATCAGCACAGGTTTACTTGATGATGCTGGCTACGTCACCACTTTTGGACAGAACATGTGGAAGATATCCAAGGGTTCTATGACAGTAGCACATGGAGTAAAGTCTGGAGGACTTTACATGATTTATGTATCAAATGTCTCTAAAAATGTAATCAATGTAACCGAGCAGCCGAACGTTTCTTTGTGGCATAGCCGGTTAGGACATATGTCCAAGAAGGGAATGGAAATCTTGTCTCGTTCTGGTTATTTGCCTGGCTTTTCATTTAATGATTTTGAATTCTGTGAACATTGTCTGTATGGTAAGCAAACACAGCAGCCACATAAGCATAGAAGCAATAGAAGAGATACACAGTTGGCACTTGTTCATAGTGATTTGTGTGGACCTATGCCTAACCTATCTCTAGGGGGAGCTTCTTACTTTATGAAATTTATAGATGATTACTTGAGGAAAGTATGGGTTTACTTTCTCAAGCACAAGGATGAAGCGTTTAGCATTTTCAAAACGTTTGTGACACTTGTGGTGAATCAGAGTGGCAAGAAGCTTAAATGCTTACGCACTGACAATGGTGGAGAGTATGTTTCAAAGGCCTTTCAGGACTTTTGTGAGTCAAAAGGTATAAAACGTGAACTTATTGCTCCTTACAATCCTCCTCAAAATGGTGTTGCTGAGAGGATGAATAGGACCATACAAGAGAAGGTCAGAAGTATGTTGTCTAATGCACAGCTGCCAAATGGGTTTTGGGCTGAAGCTGTATCAACAGTTGTTCATCTTGTAAATAGATCTCCTAGAAAGGTTTTGCAGAAGGATTCAGTGCCAGAGATGGTATGGTCAGGCAAAATGCCCTCATACAAGCATCTCAGAGTCTTTGGCTGTGAGGCATATACTCATGTCCCAAAGGAATTTAGGAACAAACTTGAGCCAAAGAGTAGAAAGTGCATCTTTCTAGGCTATGGTAATTCTGGTGAGATGGGGTACAGACTTTGGGATCCCAAATCCAAAAAGGTTGTCCGCAGCAATGATATTCACTTTAATGAATCCAAATATCATTCTAAACCAGAGAGGGTTGAGGAGATTAGAAGAGTTGTCTTCCAAGAAGATGGACCTGCACGTGCAAGACAAAATTTCAGGGCTCAAGAGGAGCAAGGATAGGATAGATTGAAACCACAGGTTGTGGATGAGTCTGAGCCACCTATTGTGCGTAGATCTGGATGTGTCAGGCGACCTTCTGATAGGTTTGTTCCATCTATGAACTATGTCATGTTGACTGATTGCAATGAGCCTTCATGTGACAAGGAAGCAGTGCAAATGAAGGACTCCGGGAATTGGCAATTGGCCATGCAGTCAGAGATGACAGCTCTGCATAAAAACCAAACATGGAAGCTAGTTAAATTACTACAGGGCGAAAAGGCTCTACCTTGTAAATGGGTTTACAGGTATAAAATCACCGCTCATGATAGTCAGCCAAAGTACAAAGCAAGGCTTGTTGCCAAGGGCTTTAAGCAAGAACAAGGAATTGACTTTGATGAAGTCTTCTCTCCGGTGGTCAAGATGACTACATTGAGATGCTTTCTTTCATTGGTTGCCATATTAGATTTGGTGTTGCACCAAATGGATGTCAAGACCGCATTCTTGCATGGTGATTTAGATGTGGAAATTTACATGTAGTAGCTAGAAGGGTTTGTTGAGAAAGGCAAGGAAGATTTGGTATGCCAGTTGTTAAAGAGTCTTTATGGCTTAAAACAATCACCGAGGGCATGGTACCATAAATTCCACAAGTTTATGCTTTCTCAAGGCTACAAACGTAGTGAGTTCGATCACTGTCTATATACAAAGAAGGCTAAGGATGGCAGTTGGCTGATCCTTATTTTGTATGTGGATGACATGTTGATTGCTGGCAAGCACTTGGAAGAAATTTCAGCTTTGAAGTCAAAGATGGCAAAATCGTTTGACATGAAAGACATGGGTGAGGCAAGTCATATACTTGGTATGCGCATTGAGAGAGACAGATCAAAAAAGTTGATTTGGTTATCTCAAACAGATTATATTGACAAGGTTTTGCAACGTTTCAATATGGAGAAGGGAAAGGCATTGAGTGTTCCATTGCCACCATATGTGAAACTTAGCAAACAAGATTGTCCTGTGTCTGAGGAAGAACAGGCTGAAATGGATAAGATTCCATATGCGTCTGCAGTGGGTAGTTTAATGTATGCAATGATTGCTACTCGCCCAGACATTGCATTTGCAGTGGGAGTAGTAAGTCGATACATGTCAAACCCAGGCAAGAAACATTGGGAGGCAGTTAAAGGAATATTGAGATACCTGAAAGCTACAAAGAGTATGCGTATATGCTATGGGAGTCAGGAGCTAAGTGTAAAGGGTTTTACAGACTCAGATTATGCAGGTGACTTAGACAACCGAAGGTCTACGTTAGGGTATGTCTTTACATTGGCTGGTGGAGCAGTATCGTGGCGTTCTAGATTACAAGATTGTGTTACTCATTCTACTACAGAGGCTAAATATGTTGCAGCATTAGAGGCATGCAAAGAATCAATTTGGCTTAATCGACTAGTAACAGATTTGGGAATCAAAGAAGAGATGCCTGTGTTATATTGTGATAGTCAAAGTGCTATACAATTGGCTCGCAATCGAGTTTATCACTCAAAGACAAAACATGTGGATGTGAAGTATCATTTCATCAGGGAAATGCTCGAGGATAAGCAACTTCAGCTTGTCAAAGTTCACACCACAAAAAATCTTGCTGATCTACTTACAAAAGGACTTCCCTCAGAGAGCTTTGCGCATTTTTGCAAGCAGTTACGTGTAGGGTAGTACATCACTTCTCTACATCTCTTGTATATTAGCTTGTATAGTAGCTTCTCTCACACTTAAAGTACCACATTGGACTTTAAGTGGGAGGTTGTTGGGGTATAAAGCCCAATGTGGTCGCCCAGGTAAGTGGGCGGGCCGCCAGGTATGTACACATATTCTTTTGTAAAAACCTAATAAGAACTCACTATGCTCTACACATTACAGTAGAGCGAGTTCACCATATCGTCGTGCTCTTCTTCTCACACTCTCTCTCGCGTCACACTTCCGCTCGTACTCCTTCAAGGGTGAGGCTGCAAATACACACACGAGACACACACACAAGCACACACAAAAAAGTAAATCTTTCTTGATGAATTTTCAAGTGGAAAACCTCAAAGTGAGGAAAACCCATCATCAAATACAAAGGGAAGAACATAGAAGTGTTTCGTAAAGTGAAGGCTCTAAAACCAAACCTAGAAGAGGTGTAGGATATCTAGGGATATGTTCCCAACACAAACAAAAAAATGTAAGGATTTACCTAAGTGAAATATTGAACAAAGAAAATGGATCTTCATCATGCTGATGAACCATTTCAAAATTGTGTTGATGACACAAAGACCTTAGAGGCCAAAATCTGACCCATGTGAAGAAGACTGCAATCATTGAAGGGAAGATGGGAGAATGCCAAAAGTCTCGAACGTTCATGAAAAAATCAAGAGGGAAAGCAGAGGTGCATACATGTAGATATGCTATCAAGAAATGTACTGGTGAAACAACAATCCCAAAGCACGTGTCTAATAGTCTCATTATAGGCTGAATTCCTGATACAATGAGAAGAGTTGATGTGGCAGGTACTAAGAAGAGTTTCAATAGGCACAACTCGTAGCAAGAAGCATCATAGAAATAGACATTCCTTCAAAGACAAATGGCTCTTCCAAGTTGCAGTAAGAGCCTTTCTCCACCAGTGATCAAGTTTATGCAAAGGCCATATCGCATTACAATGGTCAACCAGCCAAGACTCATCAGGAGAGAAGCATAAATGTTGCTAGTAGAAATGTCAAATTGGGTAAGTGGAGCAGGGCTACAAGGGTCGACCTCTCATGGGAAACTTGGCAAGAATCCTGCAGTCATGGTGTTCAAAGGCACCCAATGACTAGGGGCAGATATAGTGTGTAGCAAGGCGCAGTAATCAACACGCAAATGTGTGTGTTTGTGTGGAGCATGTAGGGTGATTTTGGGCTTATGCAAGGCAAGGTGCAGGTGGGGTTAGCAAGAGAGATGTGTGGGAGCCACTTTGCAATGAGCATCGAGCTAAGGCGACACGTGTGTGTGTGTGTGTGTGTGTGTGTGTGTGTGTCTCATGCCACTCACGCCAAAAGTGGCGGGTCCAAAACAAGCCAAACTCAATTTTTTATATATTAAATTTATTAATATCCTCTTAGGAGGAGGTTTACACGCTGAGTATTGTGTGTGTGTGTGTGTGAAGGTGGGATTCGGTCCATGAGGAGAGCTATGGCATGCAATGCCTGTAAGTGGACGTTTTGCAAGCACATTTCTCAAGAGTATTTGATCATCATAAAAGAAATTTTGCAATCCTTAATCAGAAATCACAATCCTTTGCACACTTAGTGGCCTTATAAATTTAAATGTGATTTGCAATATCACCCAATTAAGCAATGTATATACCCATTAATCTTTGCAAACTTGATTGCTCACATCCCAAGTCAAAAAAGCATCCAAACCCGATTGGATAATTCATTTGGGTTTATAAGGCTACACGTATTTGATGTTTGGTCTTAATTGACATGCATTTGATGCAAAATTATCACATCCAAGTGACTTTTGACTTACCATCTAGTGACAATGCACATATAATCCCCAACTTCATATCGATTGAAACATCCACACCATTTTCAAAACGATGCAAGCTCAGTGGAGCATTGCACACATAAATGTAGCATTAGACTTTTCCTTAAATGTCTTTCAATCATCACAATTTTGAATTGCTCATATCCCACTAGTTAAAATCAACCAAACCAACTTGGATTTGTCATTTTTTGACTACACACACATGACTTTTGGGTATAATTGTGCACACACATCAATGTAACATTTCCATGTTCATAATATAGATCAATCATTAGCATGGCAACACACAAAATACTTCACAATTGGGCATTAATTGAGCAATCTATCTCAAAATTTGAGCCAATCTTGTGATAGACACATCAATTATTTGGCCAAATTAATAATCATAATCGGTAAAAATTACCAATTATTCATTCAAGGACCGGATTGCACATGCCATTGAGTAGGCACACACACTTAAATTTAGGCCAAAAAATTTATGCAATTAATCCATCAATTACACATTGAACTTCTCAAATTGTAAACTCGATCAAACATAATTCAATGCATGCATGCTCAATTTCTAAAAAATTAACACTACTTTGACCCAATCAAGCAATGCACACACACAAAAAACAAGCACAAAAATTCAAATTTGGCTCAATTTTCAATGCAATTAGGCTTACACCTAATGATTGCACACACTTTTCATGAACAATCCATAAGCAAAACCATTTAGGTGCCCTAATTGACCATCAATCATAGAAAATTTAAGTGGTCTTGGATAGGCACACACACTCAATTTTTGCCCAATTTTTCTGGCAATTAGGCTTATCCAATGATTGAATTAGCATATACACATCATTTACATGATTTCATACTCATGTATCATCAATTCCATCAATTTTCATGTATGCACACATTCAAGATTAGGTGCACACAAACTTGAAATTTTTGAAGCTTTTTTCCCTCTTTAGTGCATGCACACACATGAATTCTTGATGAAAATTAAGCATTATTTGGATACACACAAATAATGTGTGTATGCTTTTTTCCCTCTTTAGTGCATGCACACACATGAATTCTTGATGAAAATTAAGCATTATTTGGATACACACAAAGTTCATTAGTCACAATCTGACTATCAATTTCATTCAAAGTGTATCAAATTAGGTGCAAAGTGTAGGTCAATTTGTGTTACACACCTAATTTTAGCAAATGATTAACAACATTGAACCACATTAATCAATCAAGAATTGACATAACAAGTGAGTGCACTTACATCATAACTACACTCCAAGCTATTCCTTTGCTCCATGCAAAGACGCATTATTGCACACACAAGTGTGTGTACCATCAAATTGGCTCCGATTTTGACCATTTGTAGGTCAAAATCAAACACTCAAATCATCAAATTAAGCATAGATTAGCACAATTAACTTGATTAGAGTGATGATTCCACCTCTTACAAGGGGATTTAACATACTTTATACTTCAAATATTAGTGGTTAGGTTAGCAAAGTTAGTCAAAATCCGTAAAAATTAGCATGAGATTAGTACAATTAGCATGGAAAGAAGTAAAATTAGTAAGGGTTAGCATGAAATTAGTGAAATTGGGTTTGGGATTGGGGGTTTGGGTTATTCATAACTCAACATTAGCATCAATTTCTTGCACAACATCATCAAATCAAACCAAAAATTGAGTTACAAATACTCAAAAATCGAGAAATTAGTAATGAAATTACTCTATTCTACACATCCTAAACTCACTAGCTTAGGTTATCGATCCCCAACAATGGTGCCAAATATAGGGAGGCATTGTAGCACGACCTAATAGCAACCCATAAAATTGTCAAATTGGTGGATCGGCAACCCGGCTAGGGCATGGAAGCACGAGCCTAGGATGTATAGACATAGAAGATTCAAGGGATCCTTCTACTCATCATAGAGAGAAGCCATGGAAAGGGCTTCTTCTAATCAACCACACATTCCTACTTGCTAATCACTTGCACACAATCATGTGATTGAAATTAACCTCTCACATCAATCACTTTAATCAAAATCTTAATCACACAACTACACAAGCATGCAATTAACATACCTACTCCACATTAGTGTGTCCATTCCGGTACATCCCCTCAATGCGACTACGTATGCACACACACTAACCGCACACCTTGTAGAGAGAGAGGAAGAGAAGGAAGGCATAGCCCTCACACACCATGGCCAATGGTGTGGATTGAAGCTATTAACTCAAAAAAGGGATTAGAGATCTACCATCACACTAATACAATCTCACTCCACATAATCAAACAAAGAAGACTAATAAGAAAGAAAGTGTAATTGATTATTAGAAATCAAGAGCTACATGGGCATGAAAAGCCCATGAGCCTCATGACCATCCACTCTACAAAGAGGAGAACTCACCCAAGAATGACTTCTCATTAAGCATAGGGCTCTTTTATAGCTTTGGGCCTCAAACCCTTCAACTATGGGATAAAGTTAGCTCTTTAGCCTAGACTTTTACAACTTTGGAACTCCTAAATGAGCCCAAGGCCCTATACAATGAACAGGAAATATTGTGCACTATAGCACATCTACAGCTTGGTGCATAATTGGTGTAGCATGTGTTAGCCGTTGCTAACAGCCATGTGCTAACCATGGCAAACATGTGACTATCAAATGTCAAAGAATATTGTGCGCTCCTTGCCGCACTGTCGAAGCAAGGGACTTGCCGATACACCGTGTGCGAGCCACAAATGGCTCCAAGCACACAACAAGCCTAAACTAGCAAGCTCAAGAGAGCAAAGGGTGTGTCACTCACCGCTCTACGCTCGCCTTCGTGGTGGATTCCTCGCCGCGATGAAGAAGAAGCTGCAGTCGTGCCGCGCTCAACCGCTTCGCCGCCGTCGTGCCTTCGTAATGCTCGATCGCACACACACTCTCCCTCTCTCTCTCTCTCACATACACACACACACAAGGAGGTGAAGAAGAAGAAGATGGAGATGGAGATGGAGCAAGAGCACTCTTCTATTGCACAAATGAGAGAATAAGTGAATTTTGGGTTTAGTTGGCTTTTATATGAGCTCACCCCATTCACACTTGGGCGCCCATGCTTAGCCAACTAATCCCTTGAATGTCCCAGTTAGAGTGCGCCTCTCATCAGCGATCACTCTTACCCTTTTCCTATTGGTCCGACAAGCCCGGTACCTGACTCTACCAAATACATAATACACGTCCGTCGTAGGTGATGGGGTGTCCGTGAGCCGTGAGGGTTAACATGCCCCCCTTCCTGATGTAGATTCCGTCCTCGGAAGCTATTGAGTTGAAGCTGGTTCGTCGAGGTGGAAGAGCATTTGAGATGAATGTCCTTAGCCTTCTTCAGTCACTGCAAAATCAAACAACATTGGCACAGTAATTGCATTCTCTTAAAAAGCATATGCAGTTTTAGGTAGACAAATTGATTGGTAAAAGAATTTCAAACAATTTGTTAGCAATGAACATTAAATTGCAATGTAATCAAATGCATAAACAGATGTAAAGGTAGAAAATTGAACAAGTCTGGGGTCGCTAATTTGACGGTCGAAAGGCATTAGAGATCAAATATTAATACCATGGGTACGCTTATTAATTATCTGTGGTCAATTAAGTTGTTTAATTGCGAGAGCCAAGTATTTGATGTTCGAGGGCTGACTAGAGGCTATATTTAGAAGACCTTGTAGTTAAGCTAAGATAAAAGGAATTTCTCATGAAATCATCGCCTGACTGATTACTTTTTCTTTGACCCCCCAAAGTCTTTTCACATTGATTCAATTATGATGTGTGTGCTTATTTTGTATGCCTTGGGTTTTTTGCTTTTCAAGGAAAAGCGCCCACACTGGGAACCTCTAGGGCTCTAGTACCATAGGCGATACATGTGAGTGAAGTACCAATTTAAGCAGGGATTTCTCTTCTAGCTTAAAATTTTACATTGTGGCACTTTGATTTTTTGTTTGTTCATTTTTAGCATTTTAATTTTGTAACTTTGGGGGGTCATATAACACTGTTACCCTCCCCAGGCTCATCACATTAGTAAACTCCCTTTATAATACTTAAGCGAAAGGTCAATAGGGTTAAGCCCACTAGAAATCCCTAGTACATTTCACACAATGCTGCTTAAATCGGATTAAGAACCTAAGTAACTATTGCTTATTAGGAAGGCATTCCCCATGGTATTAAGAGAAGATTTCTAATACCTAGCTTGGTCAAACTAGCTTAGTCGGATTGCTTGAGTTTTAAACCTAGACAGCTGATTATGACAAAACATTACATTGAATTAAATGTTTGATACTAAGCAAATGCGCTGAATATTATGCTACCAATCACAATCAAGACCAAGAAAGCAAGAGCAGATCCTCAAGTTAAAGATCAAGAGAATTAAGACTAAGGACCACGATTTTGGGTGCGGAAAGCTATTAAGGACAGATTGATTATGAGAAACGGATAGAATCATTGAATGAAGGGATGTACCCCTTTGGGTTGGCATTCGAGATAGGCCGGAGCCCTGTCTGAATGTCGGTCCCAAGTGGGAGGGATACCTGTAGATAGATCTACGTCACTCCCGGGAACGGTCTGGAGGACTGATGGAGGTGAGTAGGGTCGAGTCTGGGTATGGCCCTCACAAGTGGTATGAGAGCCTAATTTTGAATCTTGGACCTTGGAATTTAGAATTTTGGATTTAAGATTAATGCATGAGAGAAAAACAACTCAGTCTAGCACCCAAATTTCAATTATATTACAAAATAAAGTCTTGATGCTCCAATAAATTATTCAAAAATTTTCAAGATGGCTTGGGATCTGCCAGAAGTAATTCAGTGGCTTATCTATGAGAGGATGAAAATTGTGACGCTAGAGCGAAGGCTCGCTATACTGGAACATTTTAGGAAGCTCATAACTGAGAGATTTATGAAGGTTGGAATTTATCGGGATTGAAAGATTACATGGAATGGCAAGGATGGCATTTTTGTTTACATTAATAAAATGAAAAATTGACTACATATCCACTGAATTGAAGAAGTCTTGTTGAGTGCAAGAGTTGCGGATTTTCCATGTTTTCTATTGTTAGGGCTCTATGAGAATTCAAGATTTCTATAAATCGTACCAAGATAATCTTGAGACAGAAGGGAGTTTTTGATCAAGTGAAGAATTGGATTGCCAAATTGCAAGTCATAAGAAAGAATCTTAAGAGTGCAAGTGATGACCAAGTGTTTTTTTTAAAGTCCGACCAAAAGAAATCCCTTAAAGATGGGAAAGTGCAAGAGATAAGCTCACAAATTCTGTGGATCATGCAAAGACTTGAGAAGAATAAGAAAGCAAACTTATGAGTTAGCCAAGAACTTTAAAGTGGGAATCTTTACTCAAGACTATTGTAGACGAAAGACCATTTGCAAAAATTAAAAGTACACAGTAAAGAGAAGTCATTAAAAACTCATTGGCAATTGAAGAAGAGAGACTGACATTTGAAGAAAAAGAAATACTGACAATACTCAATTTTTTCAAAAAGGGTTGTTTCTTCAATTAAAGCCAAAAAGGATTACAAGGGAGGCATGAAGTAATTATGGATAGGCAAGAAAGTTTACAACTCATGAAGATCCTCTAATATATGGTCACATAACCAAGTATCACAAGCGCCGCACATGTTAGGATGCTCACCCTCTAGAATGGTTCTACGAGAAACAGCTTGAGTAATTTCTTGGGTATGAGCTGAGAAAAGAAAAGGACCTCTAAGAGGAAGACTCCAGATGGTATCGAGGAAAATCTTGGAATGGGGATAAACTGCACCAGTAAGAACAACCTTGCGGAGAACCCAGGATCTCGTGTCCTTTTGACACAGTACTATCAAGGGCCAAGTCCCAGAGCCTCTGTAACCATAGCAAGTCGGGTATTGTTGCGGAAATGGTCTCTACCCTAGAGAGTCACTCTTGTGAGATGTCGCCATGTCTTTCATATCGTCTGGCCGACACAAGAATTTGGCTAAGGAAAGAGGAGATCTTTGTATTGCTGTAAGAACCGTCTTTTAACTACCTCATTTGCACTCTGCAAGTGAGAGATGCATACAGGAAGAACCAAGTCTTCTTGCCAAGACGCCATCAGATAAGATAATGAATGAGTTACAAGAGAGTGAAGATCGCAAAAATAAGAGGATAACAAGTGCTGATAAAGAAGGGATTACCAGTAGCTTATAAAGAGGAAGTAGCGTATCAAAGAAGCCACAAACATGATGACTTATTCAAGAAGATAGCTTATTAAGAAAGATTTCCCATGACTCCAATATTATATTAACAGATTTTAAGGATGAAGAAGTGTAAGAGAGAAGTCAAGTTGAATGTGTTAACAAGAAGTTAAGTCGCAAGACGTATCCAAGAAGCTTCATCAATTACGTATTTTATTCGAGTTGAGGACATCTCTTTCTTTTTTTGTTGGGGAGAGATGCTGGTTTCAATAGACTCAAAGACCTCTTGACCAACAGTCCTGTCCTCATCAACCCTGACTAATTCACTCCTTAACTCTTCTTTACCCGAGTAAGTTCAACAAGAAATTTAGGTAGACCCCTATTTTAGACCTCTTCTGCAAGAGATTCAAGCTCGAAACCCGAGGGTGCACTTAATTGACTATACCTTAGCAGATAGTCTTCTTTACTACCTGGAAAGCTTCAGTCCCTAGATATTCCTCAGATGACGTGGGAATGCTTTGAGTATGGACTTTGTCACTGGTCTTCCAAAGACAATTGGAAACTATGATTCTATTTTTGTCGTAGTAGATAAGGTCACTAAGGTGGCTCATCTAATTCCAATCAAGCAGACAACCACCACCATCGACCTAGACTAAGTATTTGTCAAAGAGGTAGTAAGATTACATGGAATCCCTGCAGGAATCATGAGTGATCGGGATACCAAAATTACTTCTAAGTTTTTGCAAGCCATGTTTTGATCTCTGGGTGCCCAACTGAATCTCATCTCAGCATATCATCCGGAGACTGATGGTCAAACTGAGCAAGTGAATCAAGTCATTGAAGATATGCTTCAAGCATACTACAACCAACAGCCCCAGCTATGGATCAAGTTGCTTCACCTAGTTGAATTTTCTTATGAATCTTCTCACCATCGCAACCTCAGAATGTCACCCTTTAAAGCCTTGTATGGCCATGAATATTTAGTCCCTCTTCGATTAGCCGACCCAGCTGTTCATGTTCCTGCGGCTAAGTCTACCCTAGGAGAGATAGATCATCAACTTCTAGTCATTAGAGACAACCTGAAGAGAGCTAGTGATAGGCAGAAGAGCTATGCTGATCTTCACTGCATCCGCTGGAAGCTTTAGCGAAGGCGAACAAGTTTTCCTCAGAGTCAAACCCAAACGCAACTCCTTAAAGCTAGGGAAATTTCATAAGCTTGCATTCAGATATTTTGGACCTTTGGAATCAAATCAATATCTCCCTTTTGTCCAAAACCTTGATCATATTTTTGGTTGGTTCTTCGGAACAACTTATAATTATTCTTCAAGATATCGATGGCACTTTTGATGTAATTTTTATGCGAATATAATCAATGATAATATTTATGGAATTCAAGCATCTCTAATTAGTCAATTCTTTTGAGATTCAAATCGTCTATGGTATTTTACAAGTCTAGTTGTTATGATACGTGAAATATTTGATTACCAAGTGAAAGATGAGACAGTAAGCTATAGACAAAAGAGAAATAAGGATGGAGGAAATAAATTGGGTACACAAGGGATGAGATATTGCAAGATTAATTGAAAGATTAGTATGAAATCCTTTAATTGTCAAGAACATGATATCAGTTGAATGATATTAATAGTGAAATGAGTCAACGCTCAAAACGGAAAAAGTTAAAGTCTAGGTAAGAATGGTAAGATTTTTACAAAGCGTATTGAGGCTAGATAGAGAGCAAAGTGAAGAAATGATCTTTAGACCTCACAAGAGAAACACAATCCGGTCACACCAAAGGAAAAATACCTAGTAGTGTAAGATCACACTCAGTAATTACAGTAACCCCGAGTCATTAAGACTTCTTTATGATTAAGACTTTTGAGTCAGTGCTAAAAATACAAGAGGAGTGTATTATTCAAGGTCCATACCAACTTCACTGTCCTTTAATCTAAATACCCTAAAGTTACTGACCATCTTCAATCATAAGTTGACCGAAGATCGAGTCTGACTATTCTCTAAAGCATGTCTTGAGCTGAGGACAACTCTTTCTTTTTGTTTGGGAGTTTGTAAGGTCCCTCCCTAAACCCTAAGAGCCATTCAGAACTTTTTTCAGCCTAGAAAATAATTTAGAAAAAAGCAAGACCGACAAAGAAGTCATGCGGACAACGAGACTTTACTCCAGAATGAAAAGACAAGGATATTTTGGATAAGAAATTACGTCATCCCTATATTTTTCCAAAGAGATTAAGATTATTTTTTTACTTCTTCGTCAAAATCCGCGTGGGAACTAATCTAGATCGGGAACTGGGAGAAAAAGGGACTAACTTGGTTGAAAGATAAAGTTAAGAGATAAGAACTAAGAAGAAAATTGGGGTCCAATAGGAATTAAGAAGAGAATTGGGGTCCAATAGCATTTGAGAAGAGAATTGGGGTCCAATAGGAATTAAGAAGAGAATTGGGGTCCAATAGCATTTGAGAAGAGAAATGGGGTCCAACAGCAATTGAGAGGAGAACTGGGGTCCAATAGGATTTGAGAAAAGAATACCCACCATTTCCTATATAAGCACCCCCTCTCCTTTGTAATTTTACACACATATATTGCTAAGCTACTTGCATACTTGCCATGCTCAAGATTATGCTTAAGTAAATGAAGGTTTCCATTAAACCTTGCTCTTGCTCTCTCCCTCTTGAAGGCCAAACCCTCAACTCTTTGTCTCTCTTGAAGGCCAAACCCTTGAGAGTTTTGTGAAGAAGCTTCTCTCTCCTTCTTCTTCACCATAAATCCCTTTCCTTCTTCCTTGAACCTCACATCTCTTCAAGAAGGACTTCAACCCCACTTCCCTCTTGTTTAGAGGAGGTAATCTTCATTTCTAGTAGGATTAATTAATCCATGTGTTTTAATACTAAGAAGGTTTATGTGCATCATTTTAGGTTTAAGCTTTAATGATAACCTTGGAATTAGGGTTAAGTATTAATGGTAGTTATGCATCATTAAGTTAAACTTCAAAGGTAGATTTGCACTTGTAAGCTAAGCTTTAATGGTAACTTTGCACTTAGATGTAAGCTTTAGCGACTACCTTGCATTTTTAGGTTTAAGCTTAAATTGAAACCTCGTAATTAGGGTTAAGTGATAAGAGTATCTATGCATCATTAAGTTAATCTTAAAAGGTAGATTTTCACTCATAAGCTAAGCTTTAATGGTAGCTTTGCACTTAGATGTAAGCTTTAGTGACTACCTTATATTTTTAGGTTTAAAGCTTTAATGGAAACCTTGCAATTAGGATTAGGTGCTAAGAGTATCTATGCATCATTAAGTTAAACTCCAAAGGTAGGTTTGCATACTTAAGCTAAGATTTAATGGTAACTTTGCACTTAGGTGTAAGCTTTAGTGATTACCTTGCATTTTTGGTTTAAGCTTTAATGGAAACCTCGCAATTAGGGTTAAGTGCTAAGAGTATCTATGCATCACTAAGTTAATAACTAAAGGTAGAATTACACTCTTAAGCTAAGCTTTAATGGTAACTTTGTACCATAAGAAAAGAGTAGTTGTCTAAGATCGATAGAAGCAGTTCAATTTTTGGTATTGAAGAGTATTTCTAAAAGTTGTCAATTTCAGGTTTGTTTGCAAATACGGGATGGGGGAGATAGGGGATAACTTCGTGGAATTGACATCCGTGTTGTTTTGAACCGAAAACTCTACAAGATTCCATGGAGATGTCCCATGGATGGCAAAGGATTGCATAAACCTGGGAATCATACAAAACGGGGAGTGAACTTAAAAAGTTGGCATTTCCGAAGATACATCAACCATCAAATGCCTATGACAAAAACTCGCTTGTATTTTCTAAATAAACTTGGTTGGTAGATAATTAATGGAAGTAGGAATTAAGGTTGATAAATGAATGAACCTGAAAATTACCAACTAGGAGTTAAAAAGGAATCTGGAGAGGTGATAGAGATAGCCCATTGCAAAACATAGTTTTAACTAGAAGTTTTGAAGATTGTCTAAAAATGACCAAAAACCAAGATGGATCTTCTTGGGGTCAATTTGATTGAAAGGCCGGCCCATTGAGAAGATTCTCTTGGGGATCTTGACGGAGATATGCCCTTTTTGGATAGGGCAGTGTAATCGGAAAGTTGTTATACCTAGGTCATTCATGCCCGAGGGATAAGGGATGAATGGGTTTGTTTTATTTTTTCCCGGCCGGGTGAAGTACCCATGGTATCTTATTGGAAATTGGATAATCCGGGTATGGCCTGATGCCAATAGTTGGATGAGAAGGTTATACTCAGGGAGGATGATGTGAATTTAATTAAGAAAATTTGTGCGACTTGGTTGCTTAAAAAGGAATTGGAAAGGTTAGGAATATAGGGGCTATCTTGTGCATCTCTCACCAGATGGTGCTATGCCTCTCGAAATAAAATGCTTAGGAAGGAATGATTAAATTACTTGATGAGCCTTTCCCAAACACTGAATTCTGGGAAATATTGTGAAGGTGCTACCATTTTGATGGCTTGTAACCAATTATCTTGGCCTGAGTGGGGAGGCAAGATGAATTGGTTGAAACTAAATGTGTTGCATGATTAGTAAGGAAACTAGTTACAAGCTAATTATAGCAGATAAAGGAAAGGAAGTGAATTAAAAGTTCTAAATAAAGATCTGGTGGGAACAAGCATATTAATTTCCCTGAATGAGGGTATGCAACAGATTGCATGTTGCTTGTTGTTTGATGATGTCTGATAGACTGCTGTCTTCCTGATTTTGTAGTAGTTAAGTACTACCTCAGGAAGGGATTTTCATGAAATGGTTCGGTGGGTGGGTGGATCCGGAGGGTCAGATGGCCGTATGTTGATTTAAATTTTTTATGTTAAACGCTAGGACTACGTGGGATAAAATTAGGTAATCAGGGACGAGCGAGACCAGGTAGGATTGCAAGATCCTCTTCTTAGGGAAAAGTGATAACTGTCGTACCTGCTTGTCACGAAAAAGGGGTTATCGCCATGAACCAAGGGAGAACAAGAAACCAAGAGCAGATCCTCAAGTTAAAGATCAAGAGAATCAAAACTAAGGACCACGATTTTGGGTGCGAAAAGCTATCAAGGACAGACTGATTATGAGAAGCGGATAGAATCATTAAATGAAGGGATGTACCCCCTTGGGTTGGCATTTGAGATAGGCCGGAGTCCTGTCTAAATGTCGGTCCCAAGTGGGAGGGATACCTGCAGATAGATCTATGTCACTCCCTAGAACAGTCTGGAGGATTGAGGGAGGTGAGTAGGGTCAAGTCTAGGTATGGGTCTCTCATTTGTGATACACTGATACATCATAGTGGATCAACTAAATTTATCGCTATGATTCACAAGGTGTTCACTTATCACACCTAGGTTCAAAATACTAGAGTACATCAGAATATTCAAAAATGTAATTATATGATCCTAAAGTCGTAGAAATAGAAGGTGCATCATGTTGTTCTTCATAGTTCTCTTCAACAACGGTCATATAAATGCTTCCTTTTTGTGTGTCATTGTAATTTCTTGGTCTTGAATCTCCTTCTTGATCCTTCTTGAAGCATCTAAATGAAGGGGGTCCCGTCTTGTGGTATATGCTGCATGGAATGTTCATGTAACAATCCTTTGTAGCATGGTTTGACCTACCACACTTCTTGCACTTTGATTTTCTTGATGAAGCTACATAAGCGCCTCCTGATTATTCGTTGAGTTCCTTCTTCTTCTCATGGTCTTGTAGTGACTTTATGGTGTGTTCTATACTTGGTGCCGGATCCTTTTCCATGAGGACGGTGACGATATGATCAAAGGTGTCTTCAGGCACAACTTTGAGTAAAATAAAAACCTTGTCTTCATCGTCAATATGGAACTTGATGTAAGTCCATTGAGTGCAAATGGATTTCATCCTATTGACAAAGGATGCTACATCTTCACCTGCCTTCATACTAACATCATACAATTGAATTTTTAAAGCTATTTTAGAACTTTTGGCCTTGGCACCAAAGTGCCTCTCTAGCATAAGCCATGCCTCATGTGAGGTCTTATGCTCCTTTAAATAATATATATGGTTATCATCTAATGAGGTAAGGATAAATCCTGAGGCTCGTTCATTTTTCTCTTGGAATTTGGGTTGACTAGGTCTAGTCTCTATCCTCTCATTCTCTCCCAAAGGGCAAACAATTGACCACAAGTTTTTACGCATTTGGTAGCCCTTAACTCTAGCTTGCCATGTTAGAACACATTCCCATCAAATACGGTGAGAGTGTCTTTGTCCATGATACTTGGGAGGTCTTACCAAAGTGATATTCTCTTGGCAGTGTCTAGCCTGTGACGGAGTTGGGTTGCACAGAGAAAATAATCGGATAGTGTTCCCCCTTTTGCAGTGCTCAAGGAAAAAATACTATAGCAAAGATTTGAACAACCACTTAATGAGAAGGTGTAAACATGGTATCCCCTTTCATTTGCATAAAAACACAATTAATTTATTTACTAGGTTACAAAAAATAAAAGTTTGCCTGTTGGTGCTCAAATGTCAATGGAAACAATAGCCATAACATCCAGGCTTGAGAGGACGAGAGATGATGATAGTTTCTTGGCCTTGAGTGGTGCACCCTTGTGTGATTCTCCTCCTTTATGGGGCAGCCTAGGACAAGCCTCTGAGAGCAGCCGAGCCTATGAATCTTGAAAGGCTTGGTGTTCCCCCTTCAACTACGACAAGCATGCTTAAGAGCTTATGGTGGTCATGGCGATCTCTTCTTGTTGAGTTTATGGTAGTGGCCAATGCCCGGGATGAAAGCCTTGATCAATCACAAGAGGGCCTGATTACGCATAAGAGGCTCAAGAAAATGGGTGCAAGGCAATTCTATAGTAGCCTAGAGATGGTTTAATGAAGACAATTGATAGTTGAACAACAACCCGTAGTCGGAGATGGTGAGGGCAGTGTGCAATAGCTAGGAATACATGAAAGGATGCAACAAAAAGCAATGAAGTTGAAAGAAAGTTGAGCTAAATACAGCAGGGTGTAGCAACTACCATGCAAGGGTAGGCTGAGAGCGGGGGTCGCGAGTAAGGGTGGGTTCAGATTAGGTGGTGGAAGAAAACTGCAAAGGGGCGTCAATGCTCTATGGTGAAAGTTGATTGGTTGAAGTTGAGGCATTCTTCTTCCGGGCCCTCCATTTTTCTTCCGAACCCCCCTTCCCCTAGAAGAGTTGATGGCCTCTCTCAGCCCCCTTCGCTTTTTCACTATTCCTCCTCCACACTGTTCACACTAGGTGGCGACAGATTTGCGAAGACTTCTTTCTTCCGCCGGTTCATTGTGAACCCAGCCTAAGATGGTGATTTTGGGTAGCGAGTTGCAAAAAATTGCAATCCTATAACCCAAGAAAGCAAGCATTAAAATCTCTCCCTTCATCCACAACTTCCTTCAACAACCACATTGTCATGTAGCGCTGAGCCTAGCCCAAAAAAAGGGAGAACCACCTTGAATTTGAGTCATTGAGTATTTTAAAAAATTAATAATGTATTCAATTAAGTGAAGATCATGTGGCTCTCATAAAGAGATTCAGCCGGCTTGCTGTAGAAAAGAAAAGCTAGGAAATAAAAAAAAAACTAAAATAGTGTTCCTCTTATGAATTTAGTTTAAGGTAGTGGCACTAAACCCCTATCAGACACTTCATGCGACTAGATGGCCATATACAGGGAGTAGATATTTATACTATAAATCTTCTATCTTGTATGTGACTTAGTGAAGTCTAACAAACAAAAGGGAATAACAATACCAGCAAGGACAGAAGGGGCAAAAATGAAAATTGAGTCATCTATCATGATAGATGCCTGCATGAGCAACCAGGGATCAAGCCAAATTCAAGTCATCATCATTGGTTCTACATGTGTTTGGTAGACAGAAGGTGCAACAATACCCACCAATCATTTCTGAGAGTGAAATCCAAAAGTTATCTTGGAAAGCCAAATACAAGTCAAAATCAAGCCAAACTTTTTCACGAGGCTACAAATAGAGAATACAAGCTAAGGGTTTAAAAAAAAAGGAAAAAGGGTCTAACCCCTAGCTAGACAAAGATGCAATCTTTTCAAATCTGAAGCCATGCTAGCCATCTACATACCCTGTACATCATGTATATGAATTTTGGGGACAAATGAACAATGATAGGTCATCGATGGTCATCTATTGTGAATGATATCGGATAGGCCCTTTTGAAGCAAGTTACTAACTTGGGGAATTAACTGGGTTTTGTCGGGATTTAATCAACTCATGTATCAAGTAGAAGCAGTATAATGATTTACACAACACACAAAAGCTAACAGTGGCACATGCAACATTGATCACCTTGATGTAGGAACAAAGGAGTCACCAACAAAGAAGACAAAACAAACCAACCTTTTGCAGGGTTACATATCGTGTCCTTGTTGAGGCGGATTGAATGATGGACATGGGCTTTGACCCTCAAATCAAAAAAGTTATCTCCTAGATTTGGCATGACAGATAGACTTTGTATTGGAGTGCAACTTGGCCTAAAGAAGTTGAAGGTTTTGCTAGACAGTTTTTATAGAATCCTTACAAAGTTGTCATTGGCTCAAAAAGATCTAAAAGCCAATCATTCAATTCTACAAATTGTAGAAGTTGTTTCTAAGAATAAGAAATACTCAGAATTGATAGATTTTCTGGAGCATGGGATGGATGGAGCTTTATCTACCCATAAGGATAAGAGTCAAGGTGAACGAGATTGGGTTTGTTTTGAATTAGATATGGTAATAAACCTATAATGATAGGAACATATGTTGTAAGTTGGGCATGGATGTGAAGGAAAAAAGTTCGTCATCAATTATGATTTTCATGGATCATAGTTCTTGTTGTGGTTTAACAAAAGTACAAGTAGTGGAGCACAAGACAACAAGATAACAACAAAGATCGCACCGACATTGCCCACCAGATCATGTCAGGGATAACATGAATTTGGAGGGGGGGAGTGTTGATCCGTGGGTCAACAACATGACATAACCCAACAAAGCCTTATTTTCTGAGAGTTATGGAATGCTACAAATTATGGTTAAAAACACCATTTGTAAAGAGTGATTAGTCTAGTTGCATAAGCCAGGGTGCAATGGAAGTTCTAGTATAAAGCCATTTTACCCCTTGAACTCTATTTTAGTTTTAATCTATAGGTCATTTTATAAAAGAACTTTGATCATAATTAAGTTTTAAGTTGCCGTCGATTGTGTGTGAGAGAGAAAGAGAGAGAGAGAGTGTGAGCTTCTTCCTGATGCAACTCCCCACTTGTTCATCAATCTGACAAGCTAAAGAGTTTTCCTCCATGCGCCTATCATGTCATCTGTGTCCTTAATTGACATTATGTTGATCTAGGTTGTGTTGCATACACTTTATAAATGTTGTGAGCTCACCCAACAATTCTTATTTGAAATATCAGCTTAATACAAAATAATATGAACATCCCTTGTAGGAAGCTGATTCTCTTTCAAAATCTTGTCAAGCTATTTGGCAATGATCTTGCCATAGTGCTTGTCATCCAATAGCCCATAAATTTTTTTTCGATTCAATATGAGGCTGTATGGAGCAGATGAAGTGGGTGTGTTGCATTAAACATCTTGCTTGGGGTGAAGTAACGATCTAGGAAAGAAAGTCAAGGTAAACTTACTGATGGCCTGGACTCTTTTCTTAATTCCCCCAGAGCCAATCTTTAGCTACTCAATGTCCGTAGTCTTCTTTCTCTTTGCAGTGGACCCAACACGGTTTCTTTTTCTTTAAGCTTTTGCATAGTGCTCTACAATTTTGTTCAGGCACATACTTTCTTTGTATTCAATGTGTCTCTCAAGCTACATTTTATGCAGCCAAGTGCCTGGTATAGCCGTACATATCATAGTGGCCACAATGACGTTATGTCCTTGAGTTTGGGATGGGATACTTAGAATACATTCTACCATCGATCCAAAAATGTCCACATTTTTCTTGTCTTGTGTCCTAAAATTCTCCTTCAAAGCTTCAAAAATGGTGTGTTGCTTGTTTTTCTTGTTGAGGGGCTCATATTCTTGTGGGTGCTCTATATGAAACTGATTATAATTACCTCCCCCCCCCCCCCCCCCCCCCTCTCTCTCTCTCTCAATCTCTTTCTCTCTCTCTCACTCAGTAACTTGTTTTTAATGTTTTAATTTAATTCATGCATGAGAGCTCCATTTTTCCTCTCAGCCATAGCAATCCTGTCCGGATAAATGTCCAATGGTGTGTGTGTTAGAATCAGATGAAGCCGATTTAGACTCGCCAAGCCTCGTCTCCACGCTTCGAGGGTGCACAGACACTCTTCCAAGCAAGATATGAGAAAACACTGTATTGACAGTGCGCTGGTGCATACTCGGCTGCTTATTGGCCGCAGAGGTAGAACGGGATGTGGAGATGCATATTGATCTTCATGGCATGGACAACATGCCAGTCCGTTTCCAGTACTGTGCGCATGCGGGCATGAGCTGGTACTGCATGCGACACGCAAGCAGTAGGGCATCAATACGATATAGAGTTTTCCTATCTCTTGAAGATCATGTCTTTCTTCTTGCCGCTCCAACCTCGTTCTCCTCTCGTTCTCTCCACGACCAATTCGTCCAACATATTCCAATCCACCAGAGTGTTGTTGTCCCTTGGTCACATGCTCAGCCCTGATCAAGACCCTTTGCTCATGCGCATTTGCAACCGATCTCTATGGATCACAATATACCGGACCATGGCTCTAGTTGTGTTGCTATTTTTGTCCGCTCATAGAAAATAGGTGGTGTTGTTTCCACACAATCGTGTCATCCAACCGTAGGGGATGTGGAGACATGTGGATGGTGCAAAGGTCGAGAGAAGTAGTGGAGTGAGGTGGAGGTGTGAAGAGGTGGACAACACCTGTTGCATGAGGTGGAGACATAGACCACCATAGGTAGGTGGTCAGGTGAGGTGGTGCATACGTGCATGCTGTCAGTGCCCCCATGAAAACCTAGCCTCCACTACACTTTTGTGTGCCATTGGTTGTAACCCAAGAATCATTTTGTTACTATCACTCATGCACAAAGGGACAAACACACACACACACACACACTTTTTTTGGAAATTCTAGACTCTCTCCATGGCATGGGGGAGAGAGAGAGAGAGAGAGAGAGAGAGAGAGAGAGAGAGAGAGAGAGAGAGAGAGAGAGAGAGAGAGAGAGAGAGAGAGAGAGAGAGAGAGATCACATTAAGATGCGATGATGATTATCAAGAAGTGGTTTCATAAGCCAACACTAAAGTGCTTAAGGTACTAAATGAGCAGGTCCAGATGGCTCATCAAACAGAGCTACAGAGCCCAAGATATTTGAGTTTGAAGGTGCAGTGCATTGCAAATCTGAGACCGATGGGGCATATGGGAGCATGTGATCAAAGACATTTTGAAGTGACAGATGCATATGGCTTAAATTATGGAGCCTGTCGGTATTTTTAGATCGGCAATTTGAGTCATGTATATCAAGATACGAGGCTTTGAAGTTTTGTCGCGGGTCAAGTTCGAGGCCAGTTTGATTGCATCAATAGGTGAGACATCTAGCAGATTTTTGAAGTTCAACAAGATATGCAGAGGTGGTATGCATGGTATGGAGCTGGTAGAAAGTGACGGCTTGTCAATCCGACTCCCGAGAATCAAGATAGAGCTGGTCAAAGTTGAAAGTCGGTGCCGGGAAAGAGGGTTCATGTGATTTTTTCCCATTCCGAGGTGCTCGGTTCAAGGCCATGCTGGAATTAATGTGCAGTGGTGGGGAGTGGTTGGCTTGAAGTCATGAATGGGGATTTTCAAGTGAAAATTGCGGCTCGGTGTACCGACCTTTGAGCATCAAATGGTGAAGTCTTGAAGTTGGGACACAAAGTTTCTTTTCAAGTGATTTTTTTTGAAGCTTTTGAGGCTTGTTGAGGGTGGTGGAACGAGCAGCTGCTTGATGTGGAATTTTAAAATACCATAGATGATGTGAGGCCTAAGGGCCATGGTGTATAATTCCTGAGGCAAACCCCTCTCATGGACATCACAAGAGGCATGAGCTCAAGGAGCTGTCGGCTATGGAGCAGCAAGTGTGGGCTCTGCAGGTGCTATTGCGTGCAAGATTGGCAGCCTAGTGGGCAAAGATGGGTAGATTTTGGCATCTAGTGGTGTAGGCGAGCAGCAATAGGGTCGGCCGTTCTCGGCTGGAAGTGATGATGTGGCACCCCTCGGGGGTAGTGTCCCGTGCTCAAATGGGCCCTATATCGTTTGAAGGTAAAGAGGGGGGACCCCACTAGCGCTAGTGCTTGGGGGGGTGCCCTCCCGTGGTACATAGTGAGTCAGAGTGAGATAGAGATCAATGCTAGCAAGGGGGTCCATCTCGTGGCACAAAGGCAAAGTGAGAGAGAGGATAATTGAACAAGCGTCTAAAAGGGAGTTTGCATGCAAAATTTCCCAGTTAACTTGGTGCTAATCGACTTACTAAAAAAAGGTCGAAGTGGCTCTGTAAAGACCAATTTTTGGTCATTTTTGCGGGTTTTTTTTTTGTTTTGTTCTTTGGGCAACTTTGGGAGTATCAAGGAGGGGTTTGAAGGGGCATTAGGAGCAGAGAAGAGGAGACGACGGTGCAACTTTGGGGAGATTCTTGATTCAAGGGGTGCAATTCGAAGGCAAAGATTTTAAATCCACATGATCACTTTTTTTTTGTGATCACACTGTTAATTAACAAAATTCTCAATTCACAAGTCTTCACATTCACAAAGAATGACATGGTGACTTGAAGGGGACTGGAGGTCCAGTGAGATTTGCTCGCCGGTACAGGTCTGTAGCCCACCGGGCCCCGACGGGCTACAAGGAAAGCCCGGAGGGTTGCGGGCTCGGTGGTCCCGCTTTGTAGCTCGGCGGGCAGCCAGGGTATCTATAATTAGGGCCCCTAGGGGCCCCATTTTCTTCACAATTCTCATGCTCAGCACCTATGACTTCCCAGGTATCCAATCAAAGAATTGTCAGAATTTTTAGAGCCCTCACAAGGAAGACAAAAAATTACGGTATAAATTTTAGCTTAATTTCATAAGCTCTTTAACTACTTTGTTTTTAAGTTGGTATACTTTTTTTAGTAATTGTTTCTTGTAGTTTTAAAAGTATGCTGATCTTGCTTTTTACGTTGGCATCGGTCCTAATATTGGATCGGAAGTGTCATTGTGAAACGCTAGACCGGCAGGCACTATTTTACAACGTGTCAATTGTGTTCACTTTGGCATCGGTTCTATTCTAGACCGGAAGTTCGTTGCTGAACATGGTTGGTTATGTTCAATTTATAGGTAGTTATATTAGCCTTGTTATCAGCCTCAGTTCTATTATTGTATTGGGAGTGTCGTTGTAAAATCTTTCTATGATTTATGAGTGATATACGTGCTTAGAGGCTAGTTCAATGTTTCTTTCGGCATCAGTCTTACTATTGGGTTGGAGGTGTCGTTAGATTCATCGAATAATACCCTTGCTTTTTGGCTAGTTTGGCATTTCTTTCAGTATCAGTCCTACTACTGGACTGGAGGTGTCGTTAGATTCATTGAATGATGCCCTTTCTTTTAGGCTAGTTTGGTATTTCTTTCGGCATCAGTCTCCTACTACGGGGCTAGAGGTGTTGTTAGATTCATTGAATGATGCCCTTGCTTTTAGGCTAGTTTGGTGTTTCTTTTGGCATTAGCTCTACCATTGGACTGGAGGTGTCGTCAATTTCATCAAATGATGCCATGATTTTTATGCTTAGTTCGGTGTTGCTAT
The DNA here is from genome assembly GCF_014529385.1 of Adiantum capillus-veneris. Taxonomy (NCBI): domain Eukaryota; kingdom Viridiplantae; phylum Streptophyta; class Polypodiopsida; order Polypodiales; family Pteridaceae; genus Adiantum; species Adiantum capillus-veneris. Next base: position 116,744,653 of record NC_140936.1, on the reverse strand, counting down.
CAGCATTAACCCTACTACTGGGTTGTAGGTGTCGTTAGTTGCATTGAATGCTACCCTGTTTTGTTGGGTTGGTTCAGTGATGGTCTTGACATCAACCCTACAACTAGGTTGAGATGTCGTCACTCTCATTGAATGATTGCCTACTCTTTAAGCTAGTGTTGTTGTTAATTTCAATGCATGAAGTATATATTTGTTATAAAATTTAAAGTTATGTTGTCTTTAGAATCATGAAATATGTGATGATTGTAGCATACATGGATCCTGTGGAAATGAAGGATTTAAAAACCAAGACCCGAACTCTGTTGGTCACGTATATATGTGCCCTAACCACGGAGGACATCGCCTCTATATTGGAGAGTGAGACACACAGAGATCGTTTCTTTGATACCATAATTGAAGCTGTTTAGGCACACTTCTCAGTTGTAGACACAAAGGCTATCTGTAGGATAATAGATAGTATTGTGGGAAATATGACACAATGCTTAAGAGACTTGGGTGTTGATGCACCTGCGGATGCGAATCTAGCCAAGCTACAACATTGGACTAATATATCATGTGAATAGAGGTCTATATATGGCATGTAGAGAGGTCAAAGTCACTCTTCCCCTTGCTCCTGGTCATCTTCATTCATATCCACAGTCCACTGTGGTCTATCTTCTTCATAACTTTTTGATTGAATATTGCAAAGTAGCCTATGATTGAAATATAGGTAAACCAATTTCTTGGCTCAATCACTGAGAAGCCAATTACAAATAGTCAAGTGTACATAGCTGTACGTACTCCAGTTTCTCTTGGAACTTGAATTGGCAGCACATTGTGCAAGAATCCTAACGACCAATTGATGCAATGTAGGCACCAAAGCACCGTTCATGAGCCAGCATCTCCATGCTGATTGTTCCAATGCAAGGTGTTGCACAAACTCCGGATTGAAAAGGCCATCCTTTAACTTGTACTTTGTTAGGTTGGTGACTACTTGGGCTTGATCATATGGATTGCTGTAGAAATTACTTACCACATCATAGAAGTCTTCAATCACCTCCTCATCTAACTCATCACAATCCATGTTCTCGTACTCTAGATCAATCATAATAGCAACACTGTGTAGTGGGCTATGCGCGCGAACCCATCAAGCATGTACATACTTATTTAAGATATCTCTTTTAGCCTTATTAAAAGGTGCTCTCCAAGGCTTGATCAAACGTTTTTTTGGCTCTGAAGGAGAGTTAAAGCTCTCTTGAAAATTATACCAACCCATGTACACCTTCCCTATATTGGGTAACTTAAGATCAAACTGATGCAAAGATATAATCACATGCCTCATCACCAAGTATGTGTCCCCAACATCAGACCAAAAGTGTCTATCATCAATAAGCATTTTCATGGATTGAACCTTTTTTTTTACTCGTTCTAGTTGCTTTGCTTCCCACTCATGGAAGCCAACACAAAAAAATGTCTCCAAAACAGCATGTGTGCGTCTGTCACACGTGTCAAAGCAAGGGACTGGTTGTACACTGTGTGCAAGACACAAAGGGCTACAAGCACACAACCAGATTAATCTAGCTCAAGAGAGAAAGGATATGTCACTCACCGCCCTACGCTCGCCTTCGTGGAGGATTCCTTTCCACGAAGAAGAGGGAGCTACCGCCGTGCCGTGCTCAACCACCTCACCGCTGTCGTGCTGTCGCAATGCTCGATCACACACACACACACACACACACACACACACACACACACACACACACACACACACACACACACACACACACACACACACACACACACACACACACACACACACACACACACACACACACACAATAGGCTTTAGGCACACTACGGGGGCAACATGAAGAGGAACTTGACAAGTGTCCCTTTTTATTTCTTTGTACCAAGCTTGCCTTGTGTGAGGGGGTGTGTGTTCTCTCTCACCCCCCCTCTTGTAGGGATCACCCCCTCCTTGTAGGGATAGTTGTTGACTTTTGTACCTTACCCCCAAGCACCTTAGTCAGAAAGCATGATTAAGGACCTCAAGCCTGGATAGTATTCACATAAGCACCTCAGGTTCCCTGGTCAGCAAGCACGACAAGCACCTCAAGCATCTTAGTCATCAAGCATGACAAGCACCTCAAGCACCTTAGTCATCAAGCACGACAAGCACCTCAACCTTGGGCCGGGCTCCCACCTCAAGCTCAACCCTAGCTTACCTAAGGTCAAAGGAATTTTAAACAGTAACCTTTGGAGGTCTTTAATGAACCTAACCCTAAGGTCTTTAAGCTCCATTAGCTAGCCTCCCTCTTGAAAATCCATCTCTCATTGGGACCCCTCTACCATTGGCCCCGTGTTGAGATAGATCTGAAAGCACATGTCTATATTCTACCCCTTGTTCCTGTTTATTCTCCCACATTAAATGATCAACGTCTATGACAGACGGTGTCGTTAACAACCCTCCTTGGTTATTGATGATTAAGTGGTACTCGAGTGTTTAATGAAAGTTTATTGATGATTATGGTGATTTCCAAATCTTTCAGTGTCTGTTGTTCTCTCTCTTTCTCTCTCTCACACACCTCTCACAGATAGCGGACTTGCACCTTCTTGGTTCACGTTTCGAACACATATCCCCCGACAACGTTAACACAGACTTGCCCTCCCTACCAACACCACCTTGCTCACACATCTAATCATTCCCACGGTTTAGACTTTGTTTGAGCTACCCACAACCTTAATTTTGTTCGACTAGCCGGACCTCAACTCTACACAAGCTACCCTCAACTCTCAGACTCGTCTTGACCATCAACTTTGACTCTATTGAGCTGCTCGTGACTCTCTAGCAGTTATTCTTTGAGTCTCTTCATAGGAAGCTTGTGCATATCATGGCCACTAAAGCCTCATCTCAAGGCAAGTCTACATTTTCCAGGGTCGTGGCAACACCCCCAAAGAAAAACACCATAACACACCTCCAAAATAAAGTCGATAAGCTATGCAAAGAGAATGAGGAGCTGAATCATAGACTCGTCACCATTGAGGCTCGACTCACCATAGTGGAGAACCACAGAAAGGAATAGATGGAACATATGAAAATCAAGCTCAATAACACAAAGGTGTAAGTAGAGACCACCTTCACAAAGGAGGTCAAAACCCAAGTGTAGGATATCATCTTTTGTAACGCTGAAGATTGTGTACTGTCCATGCTATGCGAATGACAATGTCTTGAAGAGGATATCACCCTCAATGTTTGCATTGGCAGGCTTCTAAGAAACTGGAAATGGAACGAGAACCTCAAGCTCAATATCACAAATATGGAAGTAGATACCACCCTCACAAAGGAGGTCAAAACCAAAGTGCAAGATATCATATTTGGTAAGGTTGCAGATCGTGTAGTGTCCATGCTACGAGAACAACAATGCCAAAATAATATCTCCTTAAATGTTCCAGATCCCTTGATCACATCCAGACAAAAATCCACATGGTAAAATGGGTCAGTCACAATCACCTCTCTTACGCACAAACATCACACCAACCATGCAATCATCACTTTCAAGACCAAGCCTAGGCAGATCAAATCAATCTCCTTGAGCAATTGAGGCTTCTCAAGGACACCAAATTTTGGTTTGCAATCTAACACCCACCTAACTCAAACAGAAGAAGGAAGAACTCCAAAAGATGTGCGAAGCGCATAGAGAAATGGTTAGTTTATCAAGAAGGTAAAGCCATTATCTAGGAGTTTTGAACTCCCAAACCAGCTCCCCCCTCAAATACCTCTTCTTAGGTTTTGTTCATTTCATCTTATCTTCCTTTATCACACCTTGCTATCTACCGTTACTCCTTAATTGAGATGTATCCACAACAACCCCTTTATTCAAAAGGAACTTTGTAATGTTTTGTTTTCAATCCCATAGGTCATATCTGACCTTTGTGAATGATAATTCTGTAATGGAATTTGCCTATTCAATCTGAGAATAGCGGAATTTAATGAGAGTACTTTCAAGAAATGATTTTGTGAGCATAGCGGGTAGACATAATTGAAGATAGCAACATAATCATAGCAATTAGTTAACTTGGCATAGAAAATACTTTTGCAAGAGAGAGAGTTTAGAGAACATGACAACAATTGAGGACCGGATTTATGTGGAGCCGGTCCCCCCTCCAATAGGCATTTGTATTATGATTTCTCCCATAAAGAGAGACTTGTTACAATACAGTCTTTGTGTTCCTTGTGACCTAGGTGATGCCATGAAGATGGAAGGCTTCATGCACCACAAACATAACATAAACTTGAAGAAAGCTTTAACTATCCCAAGCCTCAGTCCCAAGACCTCAAACACCTTCGAAGGTGGAGAGAGCTAGCAGGGAATGAGGGTAGGGAAGAGGAAGAAGAAACATTTCGTAGGAGAAAGAATTAGTTCCTCACTTATCATACTCTTGTTGCTAGCATACATAATAGCATAGTAATGAAGAAGAAGGAGATGGCAAGCTTAAGCATTGAAGCATGGCTCTTGGTTGGATTTGCACTCCATAGCCAAGAGTGTTGGTGTAGGCTCTCAACCTCTACTTGCTTGGAGAGGGAGCTCTTGCACTTTGCATATCACACAATGAGAGTGCTTGTGAGTGTGTGTGGGTGAGTATACCCCTAGGCACCCCCCTAGCTTTCTTGGGTCGACCCCCCCTTGTAGCTCATGCCTGAAGCTCATTGGACCCCTCCAGGCCTAGCCAATCACAAGCAGGAGCCATTACAAGCAACATGGGTAGCCTTGGGACAAGTGTCCCCCTTTCCCCTTTGAGAGAGAGGACTTGATAAATGCTAAAACAATTAGATAATTCATGTAATTTATCATTGGACCCCTTTGAAGCCTAGCCAATAGGCTTCAAGCAACACATGAAGGTAACATGGGTAGGGGCCTGACATGTGTCCTTGCTGCCTCTTCAAGATGGGCTTCCCTTGTGTGTGTGAGTGGGTGTTCTCTCTCTAGGCCCTAGGAAAAGGGCTCGCCCCCCCTCTTGTAGGAATGCTTTTGACTTTTAGGTGATCAAGCACCTTACTCACCAAGCATGACAAAGCACTTGAACTAGGGGGGGTTCCCACAAGCATCTCAGGCAAGCTTCTCAAGGCACCTCAAGTACTTTAATCATGCAGCAAGTCAAGCACCTCAAGCATGGAGCCAGTCAAGCACCTCAAGCATGAAAAACACCTCAAGCATGACAAGCACCTCAAGCAGGACAAGCACCTCGAGCTTGGGCCGGGTTCCCACCTCAAGCTCAGCCCTAGCTTACTTAAGGTCAAAAGGACTTTTACACACATTTATTGGAGGTCTTCAATGAAGCTAACCCTAAGGTCTTATGCTCCATTGGTTAGCCTTGCTCTTTGATAGACCATCTCCCTTTTGGGCCCCTTTACATTGGCCCCGTGTTGAGATAGATCTAAAAGCACATACCTATATCTTAACACTTGTTCCCGTTTATTCTCCCACATTAAGTGATCAATTTAATATGAGAAAATCATTTGGGTTAGTTAGATATTAGATTTTATGACATTACCTCTCTCTTGAAATCATAGTCGTCCTCGACTATGAGGTAGAAGAGATAAAGTCTTAGTCATTAGTCAATCGTACTTAGCGGGTAAAGGATCCCTTTTTACCCTACGAGATCTTTCCAAGATGGATGACTAGTCCATTTGGTGCTTGGGAGACATAGCTGCCGCAAGCATGTCTGCTCTTTAGTCCATTTCATTCTCCCAAAGTAGAGTGACAAATTCTACTTGGTGTTTGAGAGACGTCGTCATCACAAACATGATTCTAAGCATGCATACTAGTTAAATTTGTGCACAATTAAAAAGAGGACTAGTCATATAAGACAAAAACATGAGTTATTTAAAAGAAATTTGTACATTTGCTTACTCTAATGTAGCATTGTAAGCATTGACAAGGTTCATACTATCCTTAAGTTGTACTCCTTGCATCCATTTAGCATCTTCAAAAGGATAATTTTTGAACTTAATAAGATACCGTCGGATAATCTTACCATGTCATAGTACCTTGTCTTCATGCCGAAGGATAGCTTCGGGTTGTAGCACCTCTTCTTGGTCTTCAACTTCGGGAGGGTCTTCAATAATTGGTTCAATTGGTGGCTCTCCTTTGTAGGGCTTAAGTAAGCTTACATGAAAGGCATTGTGTATAAGCCAATGGTTGGGCAACTTGAGTTGATAAGCCGTCTCATTGATAGGCTTCAAGATTTGGAAAGGACCATAGTATCTTTTTGCTAGTTTAGCATAATACTTTTGATGGCCCGTAGGATTTTTGCCCGTCGTTTGCCTTAATCGAGCCTTAGGAAACTTGAGTAAGACCCAATCATTTTCTTTGAACATTAAGGCTCTTCTGTGCTTATCAGCAGCAGCTTTTTGCCTTTGTTGAGAGATGGCTATAGCCTCCCTAATCTTTTGAAAAGATTCTTGTAGGTCACGGCTATACTCATCGGCGGCGAAGATCTTCCCATGTACTTTCAGTAGCAAGGGACTTTTAGGTCTTCCTTCTATGATCTCGAAAGGTGCTTTGCCCGTAGAAGTATGTACAGTATTATTGTAGGCATACTCTACTAGCGGTAAATACTTTTCCCATTGTGAGCGTTGATCTACTTCGGTAACATAAGTCTTGAGTAGATCGAGTATCGTAAGATTGGCTATCTCACTTTGGCCATCCATTTGTGGGTGATAGGCCGAAGAGAAATTCAATCTTGTTCCTAGATTTTCAAAGAGACCTTTCCAGAAATTACTGGTCATTCTAGGATCTCTATCTGACACGATGGATGTGGGTAATCCATGGTGTTTGAAAATCTGAGATATGAAGAGAGTTGCCATTTGATGTGCCTTAATAGTCTTTTTGACAGGAATAAAATGTGCTTGCTTGCTAAACCTGTCGACTATTGTCCATATTCCTGTATTCCCATGGATAGACTTGGGTAATCCAAAGATGAAATCCATGGATATACTCTCCCATGGTGAATTTGGAATAGGCAATGGATGGAGTAATCCAGGTTGCTTCCCTCTATCATACTTGGTCTTCTGGCACACTACACATTTTGAAACATACTCTTGTATGTCCACTTTCATGGTAGGCCAATAGAAATACGTCTCTACTCCTCGGAGAGTAGGTTGAATACCTCTATGCCCTGCATATGGAGGAGCATGGGATTCATACATAACCTTCTCACGAAGGAAATGGGTAACACATAGCCTATTGCCGTGGAGAAGATAACCATCCTGCAAGGTGAATGGTTCCTCTTTCTTCCCCAAAGCAAGGGCTGACATTATGTCTCTAAAGTAAGGGTCAATAGCATACTCATCTATCATAGAGGATAGATCATTGTGAGTAGCTATAGACACCGCATTAACTTTTGGTCGTCGTGAAAGTGCATCGGCAACTTGATTGTGCTTACCAGCTATGTGAGCAATATGGAAATTAAATTGCGAAAGAAAATTTGCCCACCTCATTTGTTTGTCGGAAAGCTTGGTTTGCGTCATGAAATACTTGAGACTTTGGTGGTCGGTTCGTAGGATAAATGGAGTCCCCAATAGGTAGTGCTTCCATGTGTCTAGGGCATGTAGAACAGCTAAAAGCTCTTTCTCATAAATGCCCAAGACTCGTTCATCACCATTGAGCCTTCGGCTCTCATATGCTATGGCATGCCCTTCTTGAAGCAAAACCGCTCCAAGGCAATCACCACAAGCATCAATTTGGACCTCAAATGGCTTTGAGAGATCCGGAAGCACGAGGACTGGTTGGGAAGTAAGCTTCTCTTTGAGTTTTTCAAAAGCATTTTGCTCCTTAGCAGTCCATACAAACTTAACGTTCTTCTTGGTTAAGTCGTATAGTGGTCCTGCTACTTGAGAGAATTTTGCTATGAAGCGTCTATAGTATGCACACATACCAATAAAGCTTCTTAGCTCATGTAGATTCCTTGGGTTAGGCCATGATTTTATTACCTCTAACTTTGATGGATCCATACGAATACCATCGTGAGAGATAATATGGCCTAGATATTGAATCTCTTGAAGGAAGAATTCACTTTTCTTTTGGTTGAGAAAAAGTTTGTTCTCCCTCAAGGCTTGAAAAATCACTTGGAGATGTTGCTTATGTTCCTCCAAAGACTTGGAGTAGATGATGATATCATCGAAGAACACTCCAGTGAATTTTCGATATGGTCTAAAAATTTTCTCCATCAAACGATTGAACGTAGCTGGTGCATTAGTCAAGCCAAAAGGCATGACTAGATATTCATAAAGACCAAATGTTGTGCGAAACGCGGTCTTTAAGATATCCTCATCCACTATCCTTATTTGATGATAGCCACTCTTAAGGTCAATCCTACTGAAGTAGGTAGAGCCTTGTAGCTTATCAAACAGATCTTCTACCCGAGGTACGGGAAATCTGTTTTTGATAGTGATATGGTTTAGTGCTCGATAGTCCACACACATACGGTATGTACCATCTTTCTTTTGCACTAAAAGGACTGGAGAACAAAAGGGAGAGGAACTAGGCCTCACCATCCCTTTGTCTACCAGCTCTTGTACTTGCCTCATGATCTCCTCTTGTTGAGCTTGTGAGACTCGATAAGGAGGTTTGTTAGGCGGTGAGCTTCCTGGAAGGAGCTCAATACGATGGTCATCATCCCCTCGTTTTGGAGGTAGGTCCATAGGGATATCATCGATGAACACATCTTGGAATCCTTTTAGAAAAGTAGACAAGTCTAACTCTTCTTGATTCCTATCATTTTCATTTGATGAAACATTATTAGCTTTTAGAGACTCTCTGACATAAATCATGTACGCAGAAACTGAGCTCTTCATTGATTTATCAAAAGAAAGAGGATTTACAAGTGGAATAGTGCGACCACGCTCACTAGCATCTATATACATGTTCTTTCCCCTGTAGGTGAAGTAAATTCTCCTTTCAGGGAACTTCATGTTGGCAGCCATGTGATCAAACCATGGTGCCCCTAGGATAACATCCTGATGTTGGAGGGGAGAGATGAAGAAGTCTTCTTTGTCGACATAGCTTTGGACATGAAGCCTCAACTTCCCAATCAAGGGAGTAACGGAGGCTTGTTGTCCCTTGAAAGCTGCATCAACTGTTACTATATCTCCCATCTCAAAAGCTTGAATGCCCAACTTGGTGGCCAACTCTATTGATATGAAGTTGAGAGTAGAGCCAGGGTCAAACAAGATGAAGGCATCATGCTCTCTTACCTTTCCCCAAGCATAGGAGAGTGATGATCCTTTGCAATGAGCATCCTCTTTTGGAGCTTCGATGGTGGAAGCCCTAGGAGTCTCATTGCGAGTATTCTTCTTGGGGCAAGAACGATAGCCATGTCCTTGCTCCCCACACTTGAAACACTTATGATCCTTGCAAAAAGCTTCAAGCTCTTCAGGAGAGAGTTTGTTTTTACCTTTGTAAACTCCCTTCTCCTTGGACCGATTGTTGTTGTTGTTGTTGGAAGTGCCTTGGGAGTTATTTTGAGCATTGGATTTCCCCTTTGCATCATTTTTATCTTTGTTTTCCATGGGCTTGACATTACGTCTAGCCCCTTGATGGAAATTGATGCGTGAAGCAACCATGGTGTGGTGGATTACTTCGGTAATAGTACCGGGCCGTTGAGAGTTGATATATTCGGCCATCTCTTCAGGTAATCCCGCACAGAATTGTTGTCTTTGCTCGGCAAAGTCTATCTTTTGAAAGACAGTAGCTTTGAGATGTAAATCCCAAAACTTATCTACATACTTGTTGATAGACTCATGAGAGAGAAGCTTCAAGCCGCGCCATTCGGTAAGAACTTTATCTTTAGTATCGCTTGGAAGAAATTGCTTCATGATGGAAACTCGTAGAGTTTTCCATGTCTTTGGGGCTTCTCCATTGCCACGAAGGCTAGCCCACCATTGACGAGCTGATTTTTGGAAGTGCATAGCTACATGGCGTAGCTTGGAGGACTCTGTGAAGCCCTCGTCCCCAAAGGCCGCATCAAATTGCTGGATGAAGGCCAACACTTTGTCGGTAGCACCAAAGGTGCCATCGTAGGTGAGAAAAGAGATACTCTTTCCTCCCTCCTTGAACTTCTTTAGCTTTTGTGACCTTCGCCATGCAGGAAATGATTTGCGATGCCCTCCCCTCTTGTATTCTCTAGAAGAATAGCCATAACTTTCATCGGAAGAGAAGGAAGGTGAAGAAGAAGGAGAAGAGGGTGACCTCTTCCTAGCAATTTTCTTCCTTTGTTTCCTCTCTTGCCTTTGAGAGTGATGAGGAGAAGGACTATGGGTTGCTCTTTTCCTCTTGGGAGGAGTAGGCGATCGTCTAGACCGCCTTCTTCGTGGAGCCACATCTTCAGAAGAACTTAGACTTTCATTGCTTTCTTTCTCTTTGAATTCCTCCTCTCGAATGGGAGAGAGTCTTCTTTTGGGGGTCTCTTCAAGAGGCCTCCTAAGCTCTCTCTCCTCTTGGAGAGGAAGGGAAATTCCATAGGCACGAAGTTGTTGAGTAACTTCGGCTTGCAAGGTAGGGTTGCCCATAACTTGTTGCAACCTAGTCACAAGATAATTCACAAACATGGGAGCATCATCATTAGCACCTTCATGTGCAAAATCAAAGCTATCAATGTTCATTCTACTCTCTTGATTATTGTCAGCCATGTTAACAAAATTTTATGTATGTACTTAGTGTATGCTTTGGCAATTCAAAACCTTAGTTGCCACTCCTCTTAGCCTTTGAAAATTGGCTCTTAAGTATCTACACCCACGGCTCAAAATGGTTAATTATAGAGAGTAGAGGAGTAGGTCTAACATAGCAGAGTTGCCAAGGGCTAGCTCCTTTCGGACTTCTTATGGCTCAATAATGGTAAAGCCGTAGGCAAGTCTAAAAAGACTCCATTATTAAGTCCAAAGCTCCCGAGGTGTGCACCATCCCCCACATAGTGGGCTTAACAAAACCGGTATTAGATCCTAGTTCCACTTACTCTATTATAATTAACAACATCAACCATTTATAGGCTACTTAAGGACCTCTCTTCTTAAGCAAGAAAAGAGAAACCAAATGCTCTGATACCAATGTAATGGAATTTGCCTACTCAATCTGAGAATAGCGGAATTTAATGAGAGTACTTTCAAGAAATGATTTTGTGAGCATAGCGGGTAGACATAATTGAAGATAGCAACATAATCATAGCAATTAGTTAACTTGGCATAGACAATACTTTTGCAAGAGAGAGAGTTTAGAGAACATGACAACAATTGAGGACCGGATTTATGTGGAGCCGGTCCCCCCTCCAATAGGCATTTGTATTATGATTTCTCCCATAAAGAGAGACTTGTTACAATACAGTCTTTGTGTTCCTTGTGACCTAGGTGATGCCATGAATATGGAAGGCTTCATGCACCACAAACATAACATAAACTTGAAGAAAGCTTTAACTATCCCAAGCCTCAGTCCCAAGACCTCAAACACCTTCGAAGGTGGAGAGAGCTAGCAGGGAATGAGGGTAGGGAAGAGGAAGAAGAAACATTTCGTAGGAGAAAGAATTAGTTCCTCACTTATCATACTCTTGTTGCTAGCATACATAATAGCATAGTAATGAAGAAGAAGGAGATGGCAAGCTTAAGCATTGAAGCATGGCTCTTGGTTGGATTTGCACTCCATAGCCAATAGTGTTGGTGTAGGCTCTCAACCTCTACTTGCTTGGAGAGGGAGCTCTTGCACTTTGCATATCACACAATGAGAGTGCTTGTGAGTGTGTGTGGGTGAGTATACCCCCTAGGCACCCCCCTAGCTTGCTTGGGTCGACCCCCCCTTGTAGCTCATGCCTGAAGCTCATTGGACCCCTCCAGGCCTAGCCAATCACAAGCAGGAGCCATTACAAGCAACATGGGTAGCCTTGGGACAAGTGTCCCCCTTTCCCCTTTGAGAGAGAGGACTTGATAAATGCTAAAACAATTAGATAATTCATGTAATTTATCATTGGACCCCTTTGAAGCCTAGCCAATAGGCTTCAAGCAACACATGAAGGTAACATGGGTAGGGGCCTGACATGTGTCCTTGCTGCCTCTTCAAGATGGGCTTCCCTTGTGTGTGTGAGTGGGTGTTCTCTCTCTAGGACCTAGGAAAAGGGCTCACCCCCCCTCTTGTAGGAATGCTTTTGACTTTTAGGTGATCAAGCACCTTACTCACCAAGCATGACAAAGCACTTGAACTAGGGGGGGTTCCCACAAGCATCTCAGGCAAGCTTCTCAAGGCACCTCAAGTACTTTAATCATGCAGCAAGTCAAGCACCTCAAGCATGGAGCCAGTCAATCACCTCAAGCATCTTAATCAAGCACCTCAAGCATGAAAAACACCTCAAGCATGACAAGCACCTCAAGCAGGACAAGCACCTCGAGCTTGGGCCGGGTTCCCACCTCAAGCTCAGCCCTAGCTTACTTAAGGTCAAAAGGACTTTTACACACATTTATTGGAGGTCTTCAATGAAGCTAACCCTAAGGTCTTATGCTCCATTGGTTAGCCTTGCTCTTTGATAGACCATCTCCCTTTTGGGCCC